>NC_064031.1:3150594-5550594 GCF_917208135.1 Athalia rosae | reverse complement strand
GATGTTCCGTGGGGTGACAGTTGTAACGTTAGTAATTGAAAAACGTGAAAACACTGTGACCAAGTATTGTTTTAAATATATACCGAGGAGCTGTTACTATTTTATTTGTTGGTTGTTGAACTGAAAATAATATTGAAAATAATAAAGTGGTGACGTACTCTGTACCGTACCGTAAATAAATTCCTGTATACCCGTATGTATGGTATATAATTTTTGTTCAAGTGTCTCGCTAACCGTGATTTATCGATCAGAGGGACAAATTTTCACAACGATAACGTTACGTACTACCGCTACAACCGCTACTACTACTACTACTACTACTACTATTACTACTACGCACGTGTCACATCGTGCGGACAATTATTAATATAAAAGAAAAAATTAACGAATAAATAATCGAACACGACATCGAGATAACACGTATACGTATATATACATACACATATATACTCACACATGCATATGGAACAAAATATATAGATACATGTATAAAATTGTACAAACTGAATCAACATATTAAATCGCGTGTGTGTACCTATTTCTGTTTCATCTCTCTTCTCCTCGTTGGATCGTATACGAAAAACAAAAACAAACCAAAAAAAAACAACAAATACATCCAAAAATCCAAAAAACGAATAAAACAACTGGATCTCATCGAACGCTGCATCTACTGCCGGATATATATATATATATATATAATTCCTATACCGATGACATCGCCTGACCTTTGCTCATTTCTTTTATCAATCCCGTTCTCACCCCTCAACCTGTAATTCCATTCGAAACATTTTCATACGCGTATACCGATACACCCCTACACACGACCGATCTCTGTCCCTTTTCTCGATCTCTCACATTGCCTTTACATCTTTCTCTCGCTGCTTTCGTTCCACGTTCTCTCTCTCTCTCTCTCTCTCGCCCTCTTTCTCTCTCTCTCTCTCTCTCTCGTTCCATACGTCGTTTCCTCCTCCCCCCCTCGAACGACACCCTCGGCCTGTCTGCCGCGCCGCGCCGTTCCGTCCTCCCCACCTACCCTCTCTCCCCTGTACCCACCCTCTTCGGGAAACACGCGACCAACTCTTTATTTACACCGCCACGGACCCGCGGACTACGACGATGCTGGACACCGTCTACAACGAAATTACCATCTCCGTGTCATCCGGCTGCTTCTGGTGAATCGATCGCTCCTCGACGAAATATAAAATCCGTCTACGTGCATTGTCCGGGAACGTTTCGTTTCGTCTCGTTCCTCGATATCGTCATCGCCTGTCGCGCGGTGGTGCGTTCTGCCGGGACAATATCATTGATCGATCGAACGTATTCAACGATCATTATAATTCCGTCGATTAACGGTCACTATCTGCACCATCGCCGATCACGTGGCTTGTTCGACGGCGACGCTGTACGACAATGTGCACGCCGCACCGTTGCACGGTTCCGGCGTGGGCCATCCTGGCTCCGTCACGCCGATGGCTGCAGCCTCCGAAGCGGGGAATTCCACCGGGTTGACCACCTGGTGGGCCATGATGAACAGCAGCACCCTCTACGAGAACAGCCCACCTCCAGTACTGCCCACTTCGTCTCTATTGCCCATCCAGCAACAACAACAGCAACAGCAACAGCAACAGCAACAGCAACAACAACAACAGCAGAACTCGACGCCAGGCTCTCACCAACAGGCGACCACGCCGACTTCTCCGGGTGCACCTGCATCGGTAGGAACCGTAGCACCGCCTCAGACAGCGAGTGCGAGTTCGACGTCACCGAGCGCATCGTCCGTGGCGAGCAACAGCGCCGCTGGACCACTTCACATACCGGCGAAAAGGTTGACGGCAACACCCGGCGGTGGTTCGACGTACGGGGAAGTGCCGTGCGTGGAACCGTCCGGTGCATCGGGTGGAGCCGGTGGAGTGATAAGGCATTCGCACACGTCAACGGCGGGCTCTCAGGGCGGTTGGAGCGCGGGTTACAGTCCCCACCACCATCAAGACACCCACTACTCGTCGGGCGGCACCGCGGACGTACTAAATCACCATCAGACGTACGGGGGTGCTAACCCCCCCACCTATTACAACCTGGCTACCGATCCGACCTCCACCACGGGTTCCTCGAGGGACAGCCGTAAGGCAACCGCGCTTTTCTGGTCGCCGGCAACCGCCACAATACCAAGCGGTCTGACACCCTCCGATTACAAGTCGTACAACGCGACGGGGGGCGCGACGACGACCACCTCGTCGGCCGGGGGTGGTTCCTCGTCCGGCGGCGGTACGGGGGGCGGAGCGGGGGAATCGGCGGTGTCCTCCTGTCACCAGAACTTTCCTCAGACCTGGTGCAATTACCCGCCGTATCCGTCGAGGCATTCGCATCCGGTTGACGGCGCCGGTCATCATCACCCCCATTCGCAGGCCGGAATACCTTATCTGACACCCTCGGCGGCCGACGATCGGGGAAGGGCGGCTGCCGCAATGGTAGCCGCCGAGGGTACCTTCGCCCACGAGGGATACGGGAGTCTGAGAAATTACGGACCACCCGAACAAGTCACCTCCAGTCCTTACCCACCTCCAGGTAAGCATCAATTCTATATCGTGTAATTGTCGATTGAACTGCAGTCGTACCCCTTATTTTTCGTCGCGTGTACACTGTCTCGTCGCCGATACCCCGATTACGAAAGAGTTGACCCGAATACGGATGAAAATTAAATAACGACCACACGCCGACGATTTATGTATACGTGTGTAAACATATATATATATGTTTACACACCTTCTAGTAGACATAAAAGTAAAGTCATTCGTTCATTCATGCGTTCGTCGCTCGACTACGTTTTCTTCCCCTCCTCTTCTTTATGCTCTTTTCCCCTAGTCTCTTCGTCCTCTGTCGACCCCGTCTCTCTCCCTCTTTCACTCTCTCTATCTCTCTCCCTCTCTCTCTCTTTTCTCTCTCTCTCTCTCTCTCTCTCTCTCTCTGCGTAGCCTGTGAAACGTCGCGGCGAACAACGGCCCGTGGTGAGTTTATTGGTGGCCGTAACTCGTAAACCCTGGCGCGCGCCTCCGATCAGCTGATCCGCCTCGTTCCTCGACCCGAGGCAAGCGGTAATCGTCAGCGAAATGCGGTAGGCGTAGGTTCCGAATGCCGTTGATGTTCATGTTGCTGTGACACAGTGCGTACGGCGTGTCCTCTCGCTTTTCTGTCTCTGCGAAAAGATCAATTAAACGTCGAAAATTTATACTTTCTCCGTACGATATGCGCCTATCGTTTGATTACATGTGGATTTTGATTTTCCATCATTTTTTGTTTTTTTATTTTATTTTACCAATTGATCCGGGGAATAATTTTCCCGTTGTTTTCACGGTGATTAGAATTTGCAAATTATAGCTTGTGAGATTGTTTTTTTTTTTTTTTTCTTCTTTTCAGTAAATTAGAATTAGAAATTGTCAGATGAAAGCCGGACGAACGATTTATTGAAGCAAAAAATCATCCGATCGTTAAAACCAGTTTTTATACGGGATATTCATAATAGTAATACTCGCGGGATTTATACCAGACGTGGCATCGTTTTGAAATTATAATTTCTGCTCAGCACAGTCGTATATACAGTACACGGATGCGGTTATAGATATACAGCTCCGCGGACGTATAGGAATGAAGAAAAAAGTTAAAAATGAATCGAAAAATCCGTTTCAATGTATCGAATAAAAATAAATTAATAAACTCTGTACTTACGGACATCGCGGGTGCAGACGGGGGAGAGGTGGGGGGGGGGGGGGGGGGGGAGTACCGAACTTTGAGTAAAAAACCTATTACCGAAATAACGTACGAACACGAATATCGCCGTGAAGTTGCTAATTAACCGAAAATTACACGCGAACGTTGCAACGATTCGGCTGCAACTTTCCCCTCGGTGATTACGGCGGAAATAATATAATATACCGTGACTACTGCGATATTTATATTATATGTACACATCCATACACGAATGAAATTCGTAATCGTAAAAGTGTGTAACGTACATATTATACGCATGCATACCTACGATGATGTACAACTCGATGTTAGCATGTGCGGAGGACATGATTGAAAGAGAAAAAGAAGAAAAAATCAAAAAAAAAAAAAAATTGAACAAAAATTACCGTGATTCCTCGAAGCGTTTATTAATCGAGACGGGAATGGTGGTTTAAGGAAGCATGACCGAGCAAATTGTCATTCGTGATTTGTCGATCGTTAAATCGTTCCTCCCGATGAAGTAATGAATGAAAAAAAAAAGAGAAGGAGAAGAAAAAAAAAAAACTGGTCGCATCTCATCGAGTTTATACGATATGCATACGACCCCGAGCGACTGGAATCTCTGCATCGCCTCGAAGCGTGCGCTTTTCGAGTTTTCATGAAATTCTTATACTCGTTCACCCCGTCGAATTAACAAGTTAGCGAGACGAGTCGTTATCGGTCATCTTGCGTCTCGCTTTTTTTTTCTTTCTTCATCCCCCCCGCGCGACGTATATCACTCTCTCTCTCTCTCTCTCTCTTTCGCATTTGCATCGCATAGGTCGTATCCTCGCGTTACATCGACACGTACGTACCTATAGATAGTAGGAGGTCTCGCTGGAAAGCGCGCGGCAAGGGGTGCGTTGGCGCGTTTCAAAGTATGTACAGCGGAGATGCGCGTCGTTTCGTACGACTTTGAACCAACAGATGGCAGCTGCTTTATCTCCGACGGCTCCGAGGTATGTACACGTCGTACGTACGACGACGACAACGGATCTGGGCTACCGAGAACGGGGGCCCTTTTGCTTTCACCTCCGTTCGTTCGTTGGCTTCGCCGCTCGAATCCCGAAACGACTCAACGGTATGTTCGGGTACCTAACCGAGACACACGAGAAGCTCGGAATTGACGAAAATTTAATTATTTACGCCGGTATCTGTATTTCAGTTTTCACACCGAGTCGATATGATTCGTTGAACGTTAGTTTTCGAACGTTGTTGAAAAAGTCATTTTCGAATCACGCGATGTCGTTGTAATGAATCATTATTAACGGATCTCGAAGCAGAAGAGGGATTTATCACGTGTGTACGGGTAATTAAGAGTCGGACTAAAAAAAAAAAATAAAATAAAATAATAACGAAATTCATAAATCAGTTGATTAAAAATTTTAGCATAAACACCGGAGGACGATGGAAACGTTTTCAGGAAATTCCGGGCGCGATCGATTTGAAATAGTAGAAGAGCAAAAAAAAAAAGAGACAAAAAGAAAAGGCACAAGTTTGTACAAAAGTACAGAAAGACTCGGGGAAGCTCGTGTGGTACTCGAGGGTTGACGTAAGGCTCGCGGTAATAGAAACAACAAGATTGCAGTAAATCAGCCTAAACAATGCGGATAATATCGACTATCCTAAGCGCTTTGGCTCCCCCGTCACACGCGAGCCTGTAGACTAACCCCAAGACTAACCCTGTGTATCTCCCCCTCCCCCTCCCCCGCCTATATTCCCTCCGAACATTTCTACGCTGCATATACTTGCCCTATACACACACACCCACACACACACGTCCTATTCCAGCTGGCTGCTCACACCGACCTATAACTTCTAGTACCCTTCTATACTTCTATCTATACTCCGCACGAGAAAATTCCAAACTTAAATCCGCATACCTTCGGCGTTTTTCCACCCTTGGTATCCGTTTCATTCCCTCCTTTTTTAGTCAATTTCGTCGTTTTTTTTTGTTTTTTTTTTTCTCAGTCTTGATGCTTTTTGTATTTCTAGACAACAATAGATATAAGCTATAGGAATAATCGAACGTCAAATTTGAGTAGATTGATTTATCTTTGATTATTTCGTTTATGTAGGAATAATTTTTTTCCTCGCCTCTCAGAGGGAGGAGAAACGATTTATTTGTAACGCGAGTTATTCCTAATCGCGCTTCTTATCTCTACCTCGGGGCCAATCAACTCGGTGGTCTAGACGATCACATTTTTTTTCGTGCGATCGATCCTTCCCGTCCCGAAATTCGGTAGTTTCGACGTACTGTTTTTTGTTTATTGTTTTTTTTTTTTTTTTTTTTTCGATCAGAAAGCACAAGGGGGAATAAAAAACGGAATTTAACGAAGGAAACCGTGGAATGCCCGAACATGCGCGGGTATACAGAAACGTCGGTATATCGTTATACGTATCGCTAATTGATCGTTCGATTAGCATAAATCGAATGACTTTTGAAATTATAATATATATATTCTTTTTCTAAATTAGTTAAAAAACCGGGCTCCGAAGAGTTTTTTTTAATACACGAGTACGTGGTGTCGAACAAAAATAACGCCCGTTGGACATGCACGGGAATAAATTAGCGACGCATATTATACACGGGATGTGGATTCTCCATTGTAATTTTGGACTTTGTTGGTTTTTCATCTCTACCAATCGACGAAAAAATCGATTTTGCAACGAACGATCATTTTCTCTCCTATTACTCCCGGTCCCAGTATACTCAATTTTGTGGGATACGCCCTTGTACGCGATATCTAATTTTAGCTGGTTTTCAGCACGCGATACATACACTACGTTGATAAGAAATTTCAAAAATCTTGCTAACATTGTTTTAAAAATGTATTTCTTAATTCTAACGGCAAATCGACGAATCGAAACTTCTCATCGTACAGTGGAGTACCTAATGCAAACACATGGATTGAGCCAGAGAAACCGCTATGAGACTCATTATTTATTAATCTAGAAAAGAAGAAAATAATAATAATAATAATAATAATAATCATTTAAATCAAAGCTTGGAATAAAAGAGGATAAACATATCAAGCATCCTGCACGGTTCGTTTGAATACATAATACGTGGCCTATAATTGGCTCACGTACATTTCTCTATGTGTACCGCATATTAATGTATATATACATACATATATACACATGTATATACTTTCAATTTAATTTAATTTACGTACGTTCATCTGAAACACCGCTCTGACTCGGAGTCGACGTCGTACCTCGTGTGTTTCGTGAATTCCTAGATATAAAGCTTCCATAAGACCGGCGGAGGGACTACTTATCTCTCGTGCCGCCTTTTTCAGCGGACAGGTAAAATATTGGGGAAATCAAAGAACATAGCCCATAGCTGCCGTGAATTACGAAGCGAACTTACTAATATTATTCCTCGTGTTCGACCGCCGCGACTTGAGGCCCAACGCTGTACTAACCGTCCGGGTAAATTCGGGTCGAGGTATATTTCGTGAGCCGTTTAGTAGGTCGAGGTGGTCCAATTATATCGTGTTATATCCAGCATCTCCGAGCATCTCCCGCACTCCATGTGTGTGTGTGTATACTACACGCGCGCGCTTACGTACGCGTGCGTAGTATACGTGTGAATCTATTGCGTTCCCGCTATAAGTACGTACCACATACGTGCACCCACCGCTTATATAGGTATACGTATAATGCCCCGGTACTCATAACATACCATCTTAACTTGTTCGACACGGTTGAACCGCGTAATCGGACTATAAATAATAATTTACGCGATGATTATAAATTTTGAATGGCTAATTACGTTCTTATACGATCGAATCAAAAATATTTAATTAAGTATCATGCGAATAAGAGAGAGAAAATAAAGAGATAAAGAGAGAGAGAGAGAGAGAGGGAGCGGGGTAAAAAAAATTATATTAACACACGTGTGTATGAGACACACGTAACAAAACTAAAAATTAGGAAATAATAACAAAAAAAATTGGGAAAAAAAATTTACCGGTACGGACTTACCGATTACATACACAAGTATGCATGTATATTAATTTATTTTCGATATGTCAAAAAACTTCTTCTTCTTTTTTTGCATCGGTATTTTGGTATATTAATAATAATTATGGTACACGTATTCACGTACAACGAAATGTTCGGGCAACTCTTTCCGCGTTCCCCATATACTTTCCCATTGCATGCAAAGCCCGTATATATAATATACATGTACACGATATATAACTGTATATATAAATTTCCAATGATGCGGAATATAATATTTGTGCCGTGGGAAATCAATTACGCAAGAGATGCTGCAGCCTAATACATACATGTATACCGAAAAGAAGCTGACGGAGATCCTGGAAGAAAATTTCTCCATCTCCCCGCGAACGAAATCCCTGCGTTCGATCAGATGATTCAAATTTTGGAAGAAACAAAAAAAAAAAAAGGAAAAAATTAAAAAATCGCAGCATCTGTTCCGTAATTGAGATGACTGTGATATTATGAGGCAGTGATGGAAATTGATGATCAAAATAAAAAAACAAAAAAAAATCCCAACAAAATCCATATTATATCAGACAAACTAATTGTGTTAAGTGATGTGGGGTTCCTCCCCATCTTCGTTGTTTTCTCCAGCGTCCCTGGGCGTCGGCGTGAGCGTCGGCGTCGGTGGAATGGGAGTGAGTTGCGGTGGCACGAATCCGTTGGAATGGACGGGTCAGGTGACGGTGCGGAAGAAGCGTAAACCTTATTCGAAGTACCAAACGCTAGAGTTGGAGAAAGAGTTCCTTTTTAACGCCTACGTGTCCAAGCAGAAGCGCTGGGAGTTGGCCAGAAACTTGAACCTGTCGGAGCGGCAGGTGAAAATATGGTTTCAAAATCGACGGATGAAGAACAAGAAGAACAGCCAACGGCAGTCCCAGAATCAGAATAACAATAACAATAACAGTAACGCGAACAACGCGAATCACCACGGGGCGACGGGAAGTCATCATCATTCGGCTTCCGGCCACGGATCTTCCGGCCAGCACGTCGTTGCGCAGGCGCACCACGCGAACGGACTCGTCAAACATCATCAGTGACCCTCGGCTTACTCTGGGGTAGTTTTCGACAACCATCATCATTCTCATTCCCACAGTCACACCTCTTCCTCCTCGTCGTCCGCCGCCCACGGGATCGCCGGTGTTCACGGTTACAGTTTAGTCGGTCCCGGTTCCACGGCTGCGGCGACCGTTCACGGTCACGGTATCCACGGCGGTCAATCCGTGTCGCAAATCGGAGTATCGCCGCTTCCGCATTCCTCTTCGACGGCCGCAGCGGCGGCGGCAGCCGCGGCCGCGGCCGCGGCTTCCATCCACTCGCACAATCACCAATTAGCGCAGGCCGCGCAGCAGCATCTACTGCATCAGACGTCCCACGGTTTAGCCGTGTGAGAATTATGATGAAACAAAAGAAAAACGATAAATTAGGAAAAAGGAAAGAGCAAAGAAGAAGAGGAACGAAACAGCTGGATTATGTGGAAACTTCCGTGATTATAAAATATGGTATTACAATATGAGAGGAGTGTGACGTTATATAACTATTTCGCATCGTCGTCGTATGATAAGATCATCCCCCACCCACCCCCTTCGCCGAATCGACCCCAGAGAATTATTATTATTATCGTTAACATCGTAGCAGTAAACTCTGAAAGCCGTGTGACAACAGAAAAAAAAAAAAAAAAAAACATCGTATTGGACTGCAGGTACGGCAAAATAAAAATAGCACTGTATAGCAGCTACCTTCACATCCCTAACAGAGCAGCAGTTCGCGGTTAAGCTGAATATTAGGGGTTGCGAAAAGACTGTCTTCATAATTAATAATGTAACGGTTAAAAGTTGTTTTTTTTTTTTTCTTCAAATAAATAAATAAGCCAATCACGGCGCCCGACAACCGCGTACATAAAATAATAGTATGTAGTATAAATGAAATATTAACACAGATATAACATTGATTGTAATAATAGTATTGATAATAATAGTAATTATAATAATAACCATATTAATAATTATTAATTATGATATTAAAAATATACATATAGCAGTTAATAACTATATATAATAATTCGATAAAGCTAATAATAATATTAATAATAACGCTAATTATAATTGATATAAATATGATAATGTTTACGCGATTATATAATAATATTGTATAATTATGTTGTTTTTATTTACTGTTATTTTTTAAAAGAAGTGTGTTGTGTCCACGTGGTGGTATTACAAAAAAAAGAGAAAAAAAAAAATTTTCAATATTAAATAAAGGAAAATGAAATTGAAAAACAAAAAAAATACACAAAAGCATTTTTTAAAAAAAAAAGAATAATAATAATAATAATAATGACGATACGCGGAACTGCGGTAGTAATTATGATTAAAAAATCTGCAGGTAAAAAAAATGGACGCATATAATATGTGTATATATACATAGTATATATTATGAAAATTATTATAATTATACATGTGTATAGATAGATGTGTATACATAACTATACCTATACTAGTAAAATATACCTTGATACATGAATATGTACTTGTTTCGTGTTGACCGCAATTGATGAAAAAAAAAGATCATACCTACCTATATTTAATATGTAATTGAACGAGAGTGTAATACATAAATTAAGACACATATATATATATAGATGATATTATGTATATGTAAAAGTGCAGCAAGAGTAAGAGAATGAGAAAACAAAAGGGATGAAAAGTAAAAAATGATAAAGAAATAGGAGGTGCAGGTGCGCAGGTGTGTGGAAAACATCGTAACACGATATGCGTACATATAAGATGATGATTATGTTGAACGAAAAGAAAGAAGAATGAAAATAGAGGGAGAAAAAATCATCACGAAGCAATCTGTCCAATCCGTTAATATCTATACATGATACACAGTGTTCTTGAATTTCCACTACAAATATGCACGAAAAGAAGCGAAGAGAAATAAGAAAGAAAAAAAAACATTGTATAATGGATAATTAGTGTAATTTAGTGTTTCTTAACCCTCGTGTACTCTACCTATCATACAGGTGTATAATTACCCAATCAGGCACAGGTCAATCGCAAGCGGATCCTTCTTACCAACTTCGTCTAATTGAAAAACGAAAATACATCGAAATATTACGCAAAAACACATTCACACTGTCCGAAATCTATTTTAGCAATATAATTGTTACGTTGATACACGATACGGGAATGTTTCAATATTTATATGAGATGACGTAAAATTGATCAACACACCCTGTATAACTGCATGCGCAGGTTAAACGATGCTCTGAGTCATCCCGTTCATTCTTGACACTCTACCGAGTCTCTTGATCGTAAAAATTTCAAATTTTACGTTTAATTCGCTTCGCTCTTTTTTTTTTTGCTTTTTTGTTATCAGACTCAAAAATTGTACGGCGATGTAAAGTGATGCCCACGTTAAATATCTGTAATGCGGAAATTGGTGGCGAGTTGCCCAAAAATCGAGCCTCATTAATTGAAAGGAGAATCCGAATGTAAAATTCCCAGGTGATTTTCGTAAGTGCACAAATATTTCTATGAGAATGATCAAAAAATGAAATACATTCATGCAATTCGCCATTCATTTCCGTTCACGCAAATATACATACAATAATAATTTCATACGTGGTATAACTGCAGGATCTACATAAATCTGGATAATTTTCATTTACGTATATAATTTTATTAAATCACAAAATTATTAAATCATATCTTACTTTTCATCGTTTATTATCGCTATCTGATTTTCCCGATTTTAAAATCAACGCAACGCTTTTCGAAAGAAACAAAAATTGAAAATCTTTGTTCATCATTTTTTGAAAATCTTGTCCCGTATGTACGTTATTATTGTCATTATTATTATTGTTGTTATTATTATTATTATTATTATTATTATTGTATGTACTATGTAGAATAATGAAAATGACAGAAAAAAAAGTGAAAAGTATTGTAAACAAATTCGAGTGCAAAACGAGGGGATATACATATATATAATATAAAATTAGTGTAAAGCATATTACGAATGGAATAAGCAAACATGAAATGCAACAGCCATTTGAGTAAGAATTGAAGGAATTTAAGAAAAAGAAAGAAGAAATTGAAAAAAAAAAATTAAAAAATTAAATACTCATCAGCTGTACATAGCGCCTCCGAAACGTCGTACTCATTGCCTACCAAGGATCGCAACTGTCGTACCTATGATTCTTAATTATACATAATATACATATTATTAAAAAACAAAAAAAAAAAAAGAAGAAAAAAAATGCAACGTTAGAATAAATGTACCATCCTACCTATCTCTCTACCTGCCTACCTAATATCCAACCCAATCATTCAGTCGTATATCAGTGCATCACCAACGAATCAATCGATCGGAACTTTTCATTTCGTTTCGTTTCATTTTTTATTTCAACTTTCACGCTAATTATCGAACGAAAGAATTTCTTCACACGTAAATGGTAATCGTCGATATAACATTCTTCAGGGCCTCATATATTTGATTTTCAGGCATCGAAATTAATCCAATTCAATTATGTCGCTAGAAAACGTCTTCGGGATTCGATGAGTAAGTATAGATTTGAACTTTGCCAAATTAACCGATCAAGACAGAGATTATTATTGAAAATTTGAAGTTTTAGAACAAATCAACGACTCGCATATTGTTACTTCAACCTTTTTTCCCCATTTTTTTTCTTCTTTATGCCAAGTTACAAAAATCCACGTAAAAAATCTCAATCGTATGTACACGCAGCCTGTCTATATGTTCACTCGTTAATTTCCAAGCCTTTACCAGCGATTGGAACGAAACAAAAAAAAAATAAAAAAAGAAAGAATGAAAGACAGAACGAAAGTGATATGATATGAGCGGGAGGGGGTATATGAATGTTTTATCTGTTAGCCAAAGAAAGAGATAGAGAGGGAAAAATGGATGAAAGATGGACCAGACGTTCATCTCTTCGTCTTGGGCTCAGATAACTGTATACATGTATAGATCTGTCACGGTATTTAAATTAAAAGAAAATAATAATTAAAAAGAAACCAAGTAATAAAGTAACGTAATTGCTATTGTGTAATAATAATAGTAATAATAATGATAATATTAATAATAGAATGATAACAATGATCATATACATATAGATGATAATAGCGTTATACGAACTACATGCTATATAAAATTGAAATAAAGCGAGCGAGAACACGAATATTGAAAATAAATTATTAATTATAATCTAAAACTAATGTAACACAGAGTGGAAAAATCTTGAGGAGAAGAAATAATAATAATAATAGATAAGTTTGTTGTAGAAATGCTGGTCGTCCAAGTTCCCCTCTTTCCCTTTGCAGTCATCTCGTCGGCGAATCTCTTTACAAAAAAAAAAAAAAAACGATCAAAATTTTCAATTATTAGTTAATTTTATTGTTATTATTATTCTTATTATTACTGTTATTATTGTGAACGTCACGTTGATATTATGTTCTTGTTTTAATTGTGTGTTGATTTGTATGTATTATATATTCATTCAGTTTATGTATTATTATATTAATACGATTAGTTATGTTAAACAATATTATTATTAATAATAACGGTGATAACACGATATATTTATTTCTATTGTTGTCATCACGAGAAGAAAAAAGAAAAAATAAAATCATCAGGATGCGATTACGAGGGAATTAGGTGTGAAAAAGTAAAATATTAAGACTGCAGGATCTCCGTATATCGTGTCATTTTATTTATAGCATGTGTCAACGGTCGAGACTATTTTAATCCAGGATCTACGAAATTTTTATTCATACAACGTTGACAACACAACAACGAGTCAAATCATCCCTCGGGAGATTGTTTTATCCCGATGCCCGCGATCATCCCTCGATCATCGATCGTTACCCGATCGTATAGGAATAATGTGAATCAATGTAGGTCCTGCCGACAAGCTCTATACGCTGTCATGAAAGGTAGCGTTGAATATTTTATGTGTTAATTAATACCTCTGTAAGGAGTCTGATCTCTGGGCAAACCCTCTAGGCACCCGAATTTATTGAATTTAATATAATAAATGATGATTGGAGAGGTGAAAATATTCTGAGATTACTACGCTCTTAGACATACCGCTGCGGTCATCGTGTCTATACAATGAAAATATATAATGGGATTTGTTTTTGATAATCATGTTCCGTTTTCTTCGTAATTGTTATTTTTCTCTGTCCATTCCTTTGGAATACCTGGTACGATGTGTGTTGCGTTTTACGCCCTCGTATGTACCTCGTAAGGTATCGTGATTTTTGGCATTTTCATCGCCTGTCATTTCTCCTTTTTTTTTCACATACATTTCCTATTTTATCCCAATATTCGAGGTAAACTTACGATTATATTTTATATCTGTGATTGTTATAATTAGATATGGTAATCGATTGTAAATTGGCCAATGTACAAATAATATGTATATGTACTATAATTGATGATCATCAATAATTAACGAGAAAATGTTAAATTGTCTCACGGTTTTTTGATAAAATTATAATAAATCGATAAGTTTTCGCTTCTGAACCATTACACATGTCAATTGATTGGAATCGACGTTTTCCATTTTTTTTCCCGTTTGTTTTTTTTTTTTTTTCAATAAATTTTTCTCGTCGCGTTAGTTTTCCAATTAAATTCCATTACAATGTTTCGAAAAGTATAGAAGAGAAAAAAAAAAAAAAAAATTTCAAACTAATTAAAAAAGATTTCTAGAATTCTAGACAATTAAACAAATCGGTCGGATGTTTGAACGAGCTTTGAAAACAGCTTATGATATACAGGAAAACAACTTGCGGGATGTGCATTATATACTATATTCCTATATGTAAAATACGTCCGCCGTAATTATTAATTACCGCTGGGTAGTTGTAATTATACGTGTATTTTAACCAGCGTAACAAGAAAAACTGAGCAAAGTTGTCGTTAAATTCCGCTAATTATCCTAATGTACGTGTACATAAGAACGTTACGCATATATGTAGGTAGTTATTACTCGTACATACAAAATACGTTGATTTTATATCCCTTATTACTTGAGGTACGCTGATAATTCGACTACAAAACCTACATTCAACCTTCACGTCGCGCGTCCTTAAGTCCCCGAAGAAGAGGTACGTATGTAGTATACGATGCACTGATGGAAATTCGTGAGAACTGGTGCCACCGAAATTTTTCATTCATCCAAACTCGAAGGATTGATTTTCAGATTCAAAAACATTTGAAATTAAACTTCGATTTTTTCTGGTTCGACTCCGAGCTAGCTGCAGCTTTTTACTTTATCGACAGTTCACATCCTTGGGCCGTACATGAGAAAAAAAAAAAAATCATCAATAATAGGTCGTCAACTGCAGAGATTCAAATTATGGAATTTCCGTGCACAGGTTGATTTTGGAGGACGTCACATTCTTATCTCTAGTGCACCGAGGGATCGTGCATCTCTATGGACCAGAAGTATCTCCGATTGACGGCAATGATCGCTCCAATCTCCCCTATGCAACAGCCTTCTATTTTTTAATCGGCACTGGAATTTATGGAAGCCGAGGGGTCCCCCGGCTCTTTCGTGTCTCGTTTAGATTATATTACTGACGTTAAAAATGGCACCTGACCTCGAAAGGGAGATACGCTCGCCGCGAGTGACCCCGCGGTAACAGGGTAGCAGGAAATCTTCCCGGAGCGTCGACGGACTCCGGAAATATTCCCATATCGGGATGAAACAAAAACTATTTCACATCGATCCCTGAATCTCGTGTCTTTCGGACGTTAAAATGAAAAGTGGAAAAGAAAAAAAAAACTTCTTCTTTCGCATGCCCATCGACTCTGCGTCGAAGAGGTCGGTCGTTGTAACGGGATTATCCGCGAACGGATTAGTGTCAATAGAAGAGTGAACTGCATCGGATATCGCTGTGCAAAAACGGATAATTATATAATACCCGTTCGCTGACTCGGAACGGTAGGCTGCTCGTGCATCAGGTACTGAATACTGTAAACTTCCGAAGGATGCAACGGGCATATCTATATACCGTAATTTTCCAAAGATATTCGCAACGACGTTCGTCGCTCGCAAAGTCGCACGCCGTAGCGGAATGATAAAAAATGATAAATGACTCGTCGTGACTCGTTCCTCGTAGGTAAAAAATGTTATTACATATTCGTGAGAACTTTCAGATATTCCACGTAGAATCTACATACATTTATTACATATTTGGTTCGATTCTTTTTTCCTTTTTTTTTTTTTTTCTCAAGTTTCAAACCTTCGCCGATCCGAGGCGTACCTTTACGGCACCCTTTTTTTTCCAACGGCTAAATTTCTCGTGCTCTTTAATTCTCATGTTAAATAAAACCTGAGATTAGTTGGCGATTCCGTAATGACCAGTTCGTGCGCGGTCTTTACCTTAACTCCCCCTCACCCTACCGGACCCTGGAAACATTTTAATTCCAACTCTGCGGCCACCTCGCTGCAACCGAGAGGATATATTCCAGAGAGGCGAGAGATGCGCAGCTGCAACGTTCGGAGATATATACACATGATACGGCATTTCTTGCCGCTGCAGTGCAGAAAATATACTTTATAAGTTTATACAGCGAGGGAGGAATATGAAGTGTATAGGTATTTATGTATATACCTATATATATATATATATGTATCCACTTCTTTTACGATGACGCGAACCTCTAGATTTCGCAGTTTAAACCGAGAGGGATTATATATGTATATATGTATATTTAAGGTGGGTATACAGGGTACTTGTGGATTAAAATCCAGCGAATATTCAGCTCAGGTAGGTTAGGTTAATAAATATATGGCTATAAAAGTTTTCTACAGACTTTGAGCTGGCCAAATGGTTAAGAGCCGCAAAAATTTAATCATCCCCAATCGACCTGATTCGAAAATAATAAATAAATAAAATCTAACGAACGATTTTGTTTACCGGTAGGTATATACATTTATTTATCGTACGTTTCTTGATTGTTTTTCTCTATTTCTGGCTTGTTCATCTGCATACGCTACTGTATGGATACTCCGAATTTACACCGGCGTATGTAAAGTAGTACAGTATTTACTAATCGCGGGAAAAGATGTCCGATGTGTAAGAGCGTTAGATTCGGCAAGTTGAATCGAAAGTCGTGTAACAATAGACGAAAGGGTACCACCTACCACTGGCCGAAGAACTTTCCAAGGGAGTGGCAGAAGGAAATCACGTGGGCGCCCCGATGCATGCGCAGACGTATCTGCCGACGAAAATTTTTCACAAATCGACGATCGTATTTGTAAAATACAACAGGTAGATCCGAAACGGATAACTGAAAAATGGATTTTCGTTAACCGCACAAAAAAAAAAAAAAAAAAAAACGAAAAAATGATCTCATTATTCTGGAATTTTCTGCAGGGAGGACGAAGGGGTGAGAATCATTCGTCCTTAGGGCCGTGCGTAGATACATTCTACACGTTTCCGCTATGCGATTACCTATACAGCAGACCCCGTATTTTTCGAGTTACCCTTTTCGTCCTTTCGGGGTATCATAATGTCGGGATAAGGGATCGTGACGAGGCGATGGTTGTACGTTGGTCCGACCGATCTGGGTCAACGGGACGAACTTTCCATTGGTATAAAAAAAAATTGAGTGACCAGCCGCTCGCACAATGGATGTCCGGTCATATTGTATATATACACTAGGTATATTAGGGTCCTGCGAACGGTCAACCCTTTGACAGGTTTGGCCCGGTCGAACTGAAGAAAAAAAAAAGGTGGATAAAAAAAAGAGAGCAGTCCCTCAAACTTTCTAATCCAAATTTTGGCTTTTCTTTCGAACGTTCGAATCTCCAGTTGGCAGTTGAAATCCATCGAGCGATGTACCGGGAACGCTGCGCACTTGATACAGTGTTATTTTTCTCCAAAATCGAGTGTGATGTGTGTGTGCGTGAAAAGAAATGTGACGAAAAAATGATTATTGTTTAAAAAATTCAGTTACGATAATTTGAAGTGTTTGAAAATATTTTTGGATAACGAATCCGAGCCTGCTTTATCCCTTTCTGGATTTCAAATACTTTGCATAGCTTGACAGCGCAGGTGCATATACGCGACTGTGTGTACTTTATTAAATAACGAATGCGCTCCGCAGGTACTCGCGTCTACGTTACACGGTATTTAACTCCGCTTGGCTCGTGTAACGCGAGTTACAATTTCCCCCTCCCCCCATCCCGCAAGCGGGATGGACACACGGCGATTATAGGCCCGAGTTTATTATAATGGACACCCATCTAGAAATACATATAGGTATACACATATATAATACGTCGGAGGCTGTCGGTCGGGTCTGACCGAGTCCGTCCGCGATAATCAGCCCTGCGCGGTCGTCGGTATACCTATAACCGGTCTTAGAGCTCCGCCACCATTCCGATTGAAACGACCGAAAATGAGAGCCGGTTGGTCGCGACTCGCTTTATTCGTACATTCGTGTACAAAATGAAAGATCCGCGGAAAGCAGATTTGAAAAAACCTAATTCGCCGATGGGATTTTTTTTAATTTCTCGCTAATTTTTTTATTTCGATATCTTGTACACGAGTGTACATAATATACGTGGAGGTAAATTATGCCGGACGTTGTATATCAACGGTCATCGCTGGACGGAGAATAGTGCAGAGTCGGCTGTAGTTGAGCGATTCGGAGTGCGTCGATCCGTCCTTACGTTATTTCATCCGGATTGAATTTCGTCGGAGGCAACGAAGTCTGTCCTCGCTCCGACCCCGGGAATCTCACGATCAACCGTAGAGGGAAAGAGTCGATGGGTTTCGCCGAGGTGGAGGAGGAGGATGAGGAGGAGAAGGAGGTGGTTGGGGAGATAGGGGTGGGGGGGGGAAGGGGGAAATGGCGATGGGTATAACGTCGCGGGGGATGGGTATACGGGAGGAGAAGGAAAAGCGGGAGGTATATGGGGAAAATGGGGGCAGAGGTTCTGGATTGTTAGGATAGAGTATAGAGCTGAGTTTCTGCGGAGGATTACGCGGCGCGGAGCCGCACCGAACCGAGTGCCTCGAGGGGCTGAAGGGGAGCTCGGGAGGACAGCTCGTTTGCTTTTATTTAAGTTGCCCCATCCGCGTAGATATAGCGCAGCAATTCCATTAGGAACGACAGACGCCAGGCGATCCGTAACACGCGCGAAAGAGAGGAGGGTGTACGCCGTATACCTCGTACATATAAGGTATACATATATATATATATCTATATATATCTATATCGACGTGTATAAAATATATATACATACGATACATAGACGTATCTATACCGCGTTTATCTAACGTCAATCCCACGAAATTCGTGCCTCTGTAGTACCGCGGTTCGAGCATATATCTATATCGCGTCGGCTGATTAGCTGGACCCCCGTGATCGTATTCGCGCGTTCGCACGTTACGCTTCGTCTTCGCCGAGAAAATTTCATTCTTCGAATACGTACCGAAATCTTCTGGTTCCTCTGCAGAAGCCGCACGCGGATCGTGCCAATTAGCCGTTTTCAGAATATATATTGAGAAAAAAAAAGAAGGAACGGGGTTGCGGCTTGGAGAGTAAAAATCATTTGAATATATAGTATATATATACAGCGACTAGCACGGCACATTAGCTTCTCCATGCGGTTATCTCAATGCAAAATCTTAAGAAACTGCTTTCTTCAGTCCCCTGCGCGATGCACGCGACGTGGAGTTTCATTACAGTCGGTGGAAGAATAATTCTTATCTCTTTGTATGCATCTAATTGTAATTTACTCGAAGGTTGCACAGCACTCGGTAGGGTGTACGGCTCGATTAATTCCCATTTACACGTATAACAAGTACTCGTGGGTTTCCCTTTCCCCCCTCCCCCCTCTTGAAAATCGTGGATTCTCGGGCGTAGGGAATTAGATGTTCTCACAAATACAGACGCGAACATCTTTACTGCCACGTATAGTGATAACCCAACTTCGTTCGGCGCACAAAAATATAAAATGGAGGGTACCAAGTGGCAGCAAATTATAATAACTTTCAGGGAATTCCAGTTTTAAATTCCGCCCTCGGACCGCCCGCGTTCACCGCTGTATATTATGTATGTGTATTCCGCGAGCTTATATATACCGTCTGCGAAAAATTCGTATAGAAAAGGTTCACCAAAATCTATATACATGTATATGTATACATAATATTTATTTTGAGGCGTTTGGTCGGTCGGTCTCTAATATTAACGTCTTTGACAAAGAAAGAGTTGCCTTCGCAGGATCGTTTGTCAGCTGAATTTTTTACCTTGAACACATATTCGGGTCGGCTGACGTGTCTCTGTGGGCAACAAAGTTGCCAATCGTTTACCATAAACTCGACAAAGACGCTATAATTTTATTCGCTTCACCTCCGCCGTACTCCCGCGGGAAGCGAATCTTTGTTCGTTGCGTTACGAAGGTGCAGCCAGGGAAAATAGAGGAGAATCGCTGGACGATCGAAGTAATGAGATCGAACCGAAAAAAAGTTCGAAACAAAACTAGTCTACCGTCGGATTTTCGTCGATTCCAACCGACGAGGGAACGAGATCCGGACAACGACGATCCCCTTCGGTGTTCCCGGTCCATTTCGAAAAGATGCACCCACCACGCTATGTAACGCAACGTGCAGCGAGACGATCTCGCTCTCCGCGAATTCTCTCGCCGAGTCTCTTTGACTCTATTCTTAGAAAAAGATCCCGCGAAATAACCCGTATTTACAATGTAGGTGTACCACATTTGAAATATTAACCATATAATACGGGAACAGCCCGGATTTCGAACACGCATTCGCAAACTTGGGCTCCGGGATCCTTCGGAGCGAAACAAAATGAAAAAAAAAGAAAACACAAAAAACACCAAAAAACAAAATGAAAAAAAAAAAATTATCCGTCACGGAGGTGTGCTGCGTCCGTGCCATCTTTAATACGTTTTCTCGCATAAATTGGCAACTATACGGGGCAATAAGGGGTGAACGCGAGTGGGTGGGGCGAGGACCGCTCTCCACTGCATTTGTCCGTTCGTTGTTAGCGCTTCCAATCCGTTGAGCTCGAACGGAGACGAGTCTGCAGTGCCACCGTCCAACGACGCGGCTTAGCTCTCTTTGTATTCCTCTCTTTTCTTACCCCGGGTCTCTCCGGCGGCCGCGGTAGCGTATCGCCGTTACCACGAATACCTCCGTCCGAACGCAGGAATATCTTCGCCGGTCGAGATCGCCTCGGATTTACTTTTATTTTTCGCAACAAATTCCAGCGAGCATGAGATCCGCGAGCGGGTCGAGTCGGCACCCCGCGCCGTCCGCAACGCGCTATTTCGCGATATTCGAGGGTGTGCTGTATGTACATTGAAACTTTGTACACAGAGGTGTACGTGTATACGCGTGCGGGGGATACTTAAAATTCTTCGGTGTATAATAACGGACGTTAGGCTTCCGAGGACACGAGTGTATACACGACGATGTTATAGCGATACCGCGGAGAACTCGACGAGCATCAATTAGGTACCTACGTCGCTTATTCGCCGGCGCTGCCGCGTTCCGCCGTTTTCTCCGACACCGGGGTTATTAAGAGATCGAACTTACGACGTTGTCTTTCCGGCGAAACGTAAGAACGGCCCGCGGCCGTACGAGCGAAGTTAAATTTGTACCGCGACGCCGTCGCGAGCGGTCGGAAATTTTTCATCCCGCCGCCGACGTAAGCTGCTGTATCAGGAAAAACCGAATGGAAAAGGGATATCGGGATCAGGTGGTTAAACGGAGGCAATCACCTTCGGATAAGGTCGTTGTTGACTCGCGGCTCCCGGTGCTACCGGGTTCCAATCAGCTAAGTGTAGAACGCGAAAGATTAACCTCGGGGCTCCCCTTTTTCCTCCGCGGGGATGTCGCGCGACGGTGAAAATTTACTCTGAAATAAGCCAGGCCGTGGAGAGACGAGATCAGAGAAGAAACGCTACGTATATATATATCAATCCGCGTGACTCCTGGAATTCACCGTCCCGCGGGGTTCGTTGATACAGTCGGCGATCGTCTTCCGTTAATTTCCATCCCCTCCCCCCCCCCCCCCCCCCCATAGCGCGGAACCCTCCGGTCATTCGAAAGCGAGATCGGTCGACGTCGATCGCCGGCGGCGATGATTAAAAAGAATCGACTCGCAAACAAACGTTACGGGCGCAGGATACGTTTGGCCGGCTCTCTTCCCCGAAGGATGGTAAACGAATAAAAAGATCTGTCGTCGGGATCGTCCGCGAGGGCGAATGGGGGCGCCACCGAACAGCGGAGTAAAATCGTCACGGGTGTGTGTACCGGGTACCCGCACCGCCGCACCCCGCCCATCTACCGCTCTCCGGTGGTACGTATAGTAAACGTATATAAAAGCTCCGGGTATACCGGTATGGGTGCGTTCGTTGTACGTCCGAACGGGGAGGGTACGTCGCGTTCTATACCCGCGTATAACCGTATATACATTCGTCCGGCTTTGGCCTGGCGGGGTTCTCACGTAACGGGGGTAATACGTGAAGCCGACGCAAGCGAAGACGGCGTACAGCATGGCCGCGCGGGGCTGTCGGGGGTTCGGCCTTCGGGGTTCGACGCTTGGGACCGCGCGAAAGAGCGAGGGTAGGGACCGAGGGATGCGGCGGTGCACCCCGAGGCTCCCGCGCCCCCCCCGTCGAGGGGTGCTAGGGGCGTTCGCCTTCGGTGCAGCGCGAGAGCGCAAGGGAGACAGAGAGAGAGAGAGAGAGAAAAGAGCGAGGGCGAAGAAGAAGAAGAAGACGACGAAGAAGAAGACGAAGAAGGAGAAGAAGCGAACGAATGGAGAACGACGTCGAGGTGTAGGAAGAGGAGAGAGAGCGAGAGAGAGAGAGAGGGAGAGAGCGGTGCGGTCTGAGTTGGTTCGACGACGAGGACGTCGATGACGGTGGTTGGCGTCGGCGTCGGCGTCGGCGTTGGCGAGACCGTGGGGTATAATACGCCGCGGAGAAGGAGGCGAGGAGGCCGACGTGGAGGGTGTTCGCAAAGTGTCCCTAAAACTTTTACAATCGCTCGCTCGCGCTCCGCTAGGGCTATGCTTGATGGCGTATCTTCCAATGTGAGTTGCCCATAACACTAAGATGTACGGCTGCGCCGGCAGGGGCTCTCCTCGCTCTCTTACTACCTTATAGTATAGCAAAAGGCAGGCCCAGGTCGTATAGTGCCAAACGCCGATCCGTGGCATCGCGTCCGCTGCATACGCTGCCGCATTCAATAATAGCCGGGTGGTAGTCCAATTCCGACAATCCTCGGGCGACGCGTCGCTATCACCGCGATGATATTCCGCCGGCGAGTACGTATTCGCGTCGACACGCTACGAACGTAGAGTAAACTTTTAGCTAGAACCGAACGAAAATAAATAAATCGAAAATAAAGTAAAAACCGTACGAGAAATTTCGCGATACGTATCCGTATTACACGCATCTCCCGTAAGCTGGATATATCCAAATACAATATAACGTCGATAGATATATACAAACCGTAACCGTAATACGTATCGCGCGATGAGCAGCAGTTCCGATTTCAAAACTATACCAACGTATATGTACGTCGCCCTCTTTCATCCGGCAAATTTTATTCATCACGCATCGTGCGTGACAACGATAACAATAACAATGATGATGATAATAATAATGATAACGACAACGACAATAACAATAGTGACGGTTATTTCCTATCGATTCAGTGATGTGCACCGATCTTATCGTTCGTTTCTCAACGACAAATATATTTTCTCTTATCGAATCGGTATACGTGCGGTAGAGTATTCATTTTTTTTGACAAAAATCGTAATAAGATTAATTTTCTTTTTTTTTTTTCGCGCACGGTACGTACGAAAGTGTATAAAACGGATGTATTCCATCGGTATAATGTATATCATATATGGTGAAACGTCGTTATTACACTACCTACGTGTCGATAAGGGGGTCGCGACGATGTGTCACGTCGTCGTTGACATCTGCGGAGTCTTCGCGGCTATCCGTCGCTTCCGCGGAGACCCGTTGTTCTCCGTATACGTACGTACGGTCCGTCAAAAGTTGTTTGCGAAGAGACGAGCGTCGCGGGACGATCACCAGGAGAATTCTTCGTGGCGGTAAGCTTGATTGAATTTTATAAAAATTTTTATTCGGCAACCTTCTTGTGATATAGACGTCCATCGACGAGAGATGGGACGTGAGCATTCGCCGCACGTCTGATCGCAGCTGTTCGTTCGTCGTGCCGAAGTCTCGAAGCTCCGAGTATTCGGCTTATACGCGTACCCAGAAGCACGCTTTTCCCTAAGCCCCGCCACTTCTCGAGCGGTGGAGAGTTTATATTGGAGGCGAGATATCTTTGAGCGCACATCTCACTGCGTAGTCGACCGAATCTCGAAAGCCAGCTGGTCCCCGTTACCGTCGCTATCGCTGTCGCTATTGTAAACTCCTTTCACGTTACTAGACGGTTGTTCGAAAGCTCCCCGATCCCCGCGACCGAAGAAGCGTTCGAAGAACTCGAGGGCTGCTCAGAGTCGCTCTATAACGCGTAATTTCCCTCATTTGTAACCGCGAGACTGCTATACGCGAGTCGATTACGTCGTGTACGGGTATAGGGTACGAGCTCAACCGCCAAGGTTGTAATACCGACCAACCGCAGAAACGCCCTAGGGCTCGACTTCGCCCCGAAAATTGAACCCCCGTTCGCATATACCTGCGCTAAACGAGTCGTCATCGAGCTAACGAAATAATCTCCGAATATTCGGAGATACTAATATTTCCAAAATTGTATACATTTTCAAAGACACCATATTTGTTTTGTCCTCTGAATTTGTTTCACATCGACAGTAATGCCGGCGTATCATAATCGTAATTCCTCAATTTAGCCTTCATTCGGTAGTCGGGGGTTCAGCAAGTATTTTTTAGGGGGCGGGGGAGGGGGGGGGATTGGGGGGGGGGGGGGGTTCGCGGAGGTACGAAGAGGAATCGAGATTGACCGTGGTGAGATGGGATTATATGCAGCGTCGCGATGCCGGGTATCCGCTGCGTGGGAGAAGCGAAGAATCGATTGGCGGCACGGTCGTAAAAACCGTACAGGGAAACGCCTACCTTCAACGGTGTTAACCCGCAACGTTGCAGCTAGCCGTCTGCGCGCACTTTATACATAGATATAGATATATATATATACCGCCATTCGAATGCATCTAAATATCCACCTTGCGGAACTCCGACGCTAAGGTATTATATACCATGTATCCTGATTATAACCATCGACCGAATATATATATACAAAAATTATAGATTTTTCAAGAGCGATTCTATCTCCGGTCAATCCGCACGTTGTTGAAGCTTTTTCGAATTTCTATCTATCTCTTTTTCTCTCTCTCAACAGGTGGGCAAGGAAGCTCTTGAGCTTATAAGGGTCCTTACCTCTATACCTTCGAATCCAACGGGATTTTCCTGGATCTCGATCCTCGCGAGATTTTCACCGATAAATTCCCTATATAGTCGTCGTCGTCGTCGTCGTGTAATAATTGTCACGAGAAACTCGCACCCCGCACATCGACCGAGTAATTCACTGACGGCAACGCGACGACGTTATATGACAATTCAATTTAGAAATCCGCTTTCTCGGGGTTTACGTTACATAGAACAGCTATAGGTCGGGGTCAAGAGGTCAACGCTATAGGTCCGAGAAGAGACACTTGATTCGAATCACCTCGGAGACGTCGCATACCAGGTTCCGCTCCCGCAGCGGCACGATGTTAACGAGATTTCGTTTAACGGAGATGTCGTTGGGCTGCAGCGGTATAGCGTCTTCGTTTTCCCTGTTAAAAATCGCTTCATCTGGATTCGACTTTTTTTTTTTTGGGAAGCACGAGCAAGCTTTTCACCCGATAAACGGTAAATCGCGTTTCTCATTTATTTTCGCCTCTCTCTTCGAACTCTATCTCTGGCCAGGGATCTTTCGTGCGCGTACCGCACATACATACGTATACGCGTTATACGCGTAAACGAGTGTCTTTTATAAATTATCGTTAACAAGCCGCGTTTCTTATTCACCTGCGGTATACCTGTACATCATTGACGATGAATACTTCGTATCACCCGAATCTCCCCCTCCTTCCCTCGTCGGTGGTTACGATTCAATTATTCATCGCCGCGCTATCCCCGGTATACATACAATATACCGCGGTGTGTACCTACAGTCTTTAAGGCCATACGGTTTAACACGCGCGACGCGCAGCTATACGTATAATTACACTTGTTACGAGTATGTACTCGCAATTAGTTGATGTGTTTACCGTCTGTAGACCGCAGGATAAGCGCGCGTCTGTCGGTAAGAATAGAAAAAAAAAAGAAAAGCGGATACGAGCGGGGACCGAACGGCATCCGTACATGGACTCCCCTCATTTTGTGAGTCGGTATGTAAGTATAATATATTTAGTGACGAATGTATAGGAATATAAATTTGCGGTGTTACGGGGTAGAAATTGACAAGTATACATGAATAATCTATAGAACCAATCGTTCTCTCAGCAATCTTAGCTTCCGTTGTACACGGTATTTATTTTTGGATCATTCGGAGCAACGTTGTATCTTTTAGATTGCGTGCGAATCGTTTAATCTATAATTTAAGTAAACGACTTTTACACTCGCGAATCGGTCGGTTTGCGTATATAGGGATATATAAAGAAGAGGAACGATTCGTTTGTGCAATGCTACATGTCATCGCGAAAATCGATCCTCGAGCAATATATAGCGCTGTATGTGTATGTACCGCTGTTCGGACATTTTCCCGGATGCGTCGCGCGACGGGTCCAGAAGGAGCTTTTCATTTTCATCCTTTTCTCGTTTCAACTAGCTCGGCATATCACGCAATTCTCTCACGTAATTATTTCGGCGAACCTGCTTCGAACGGGCGTCAAGAGAGTTCCAGTCAAATCGACAATGTGTATATACAGGGGTGAGAAAAAGGGAAGGAAATTAAACGCACAAACTGTGATTTTGTTAGCACGATATATTTCACTCCCGATTCCCGTCTCGAATATTAAACAAACCTTTTTTTTTTTTTTTCTTTTTTTTTTCGTTCGTTTATTCAATTTTTCCCATATCGTCTCTGAACCCTTTGCACCAGCGGCGAAATATTCCGGAATTTAATTTTCTGCTGCGCACAATGCCCGGCTATTGGGGGTGAAACGAGGGTCGAAACTGGGGCCGAAACTTTCTCTCGGATAATAATTTCCCTTCCCATGTTCGGCAGGCTAATTTTTTTTTCATTCGACAACGAGTGCGAAACAGCTGCGGTTTAGACCGACGAGTGAAAGCAAAGCTAAGTTCGAGCGATATTGTCTTCCATCGGTATGTGCTTGTCCCCATCCGTATTGTCCCGTCGGTCCAGAGCGCGAGCTTTCTAATCCAGAAATATCCCTTTTCACTCGAACGCTCCGAAAGGTATGCTGCTTTTTTTTGAACAAACTACACGAGAGATATCCTTGCAAATGAAAAATACAGGTTGGGAAATCATCCTCCGTATTGATTCGAAATTATTTTTTTTTACGTCAACTACGTGCGCGCGCGGAGGGATATTTCTTGCGGTTGATGAAATAATTCCGAAAGTGTCCACTTTGTTCGAACTTGTGAATCGCCGTAATTTTCTATCTTCTGGTCGGGTTCGAAGTCTCCGAGATTATCCGGTTGATTTGCATGTTATTTCGGTATGACGGCTGAATTTCCATAAAATAAATGTTTGTAATCTGTAGCATAGAGCGTTACGCAACGGTGATTGAAGTCAACGTAATCAGTTGGAAGAAAGAAAGAAAAAAAAAAAAAAATTCCAGAAAAAAACAGGACAAACGGTTTACTACGAGATCCGGCATTGCGCAATACGCAATTTGATATACGGGATAGAAACCACACCCGTCGGGTCGTTGAACGTGTCGTAAGATCTGAGATTCGAGTATCTATAATCCCTCAAAATCTGACGCAAGATCGGGGGAATGAAAAAATGATAAATATGTAAGAAACGACGAAGATTTCTGGCATAGAATTTGGAAATGACAATTTTAAACAGCGTTTCCAAGTAAATTACGATATTGAAATGATATTTACTTTCATCTGCGAACGCTCATTGTTCGTCATTAACGCAATATATTCATTTGAAAACAGGTGTGATAAAAGTACGAAGTTGTCTTGTAAGTTAGATAAGGGTGCCACCTGCATCGCGCTTGTATCATAAAGAGAAAACAGGTGTAATTACACCGGGGCTGATTTCGTAATAAATTTCAAGTCCTCTGCAAAATCAAGTCGTAATCAGCAATCATCGCAGAGTCCATTTAAACGCTCTCGTATTTATTTCGTTGATTGCAGTCAGAACGCAATACAAAGTTTCCAAAATGGTCGAGCTTCCGTTCATAATTCTCTACTCCTTCGTCATCCTCAAATGATTTGAAAATCCTCAAAAATGTGGCGAATTTCCAGTAGCCGAATTAATCGGGTGCGTATAGCGGTGGTTGTAAATTTTCCACCGTGCGCCAAAATGTAGATAGATATAGTTATAATTGGCGGCGCCGCGCGGCGACAGCGGCGCTTCGTCACATACCGTTGTTATTATAGGGTGATGACGATCACGTGACACGTGTTGATATTCTTCAGTCTTATAGTGTCTCTTGACTTGTGTTCTTACGTTTGGTGTGTCGCGTATAACTTGGATCTCGCATCGAATTATAGCTCTTTTCGCCAGACTCGCGAGTATCGCCTATCTCAACAGTTTCGATAAGTTCTCGCGTTCGCGTGTCCGTATAAGTGCAAGTGCAAGTGCAAGTGTACAGTAATTCGGTTCGATAATTGAGCCGCTGGATCACATCCTCCAAAAAAACAGTTGCCGACCGGTTCGGAACGCCCGCAGGAATGCGAGGAACGATATGGCCCCTCCATTGTTCGTGGTGAGTAGTGATTCTTTTACCCATGAATAAGCGATACCTAGATATACTTTTATGAGCGCATTTTCGAAGGAATTTGCTTGTCAATATTGGAAAAAAAGATGTCACGACCTGAACCGCATTATGAGGTGATATTGTATACCGTGCAGCAAAGATACGAGTCCGTAATTTGTGGGGTGCTTTTTCCGATACGAAAGTTTCAAAGAAATTTAGGTGGAGCCAATGGTCGGGTCAATGACATTTCGGAAGCGTGCTTATCGTTTCGGGTTACACCTCAGTTTCGGTGGTGGTACGATACAAACGCGACTCGCGTCCGGTAGTCGGATGTGAGTTTGTAACGTATACCTATACGATTACAATTAGAAACAACGTAGGTTCGTATAGGAGGAGGCGTTTAACGAAGCCCGTTTTAAGCGGTGGGCAATCCTCATTAATATTTTAAGGTAATTAGTCCGGTCTTCGGACTACGCGAAGCGCTCCGCGGTGGATATAATAGAGGAGCGGATAGTGCTCGTAGGGCGCGCGGGGACGCCTTATGAAAATTTAATTAATTGCTGGAACTCGTAGCGATATACGTGATCAAAATCACCGGTCGCCACTCCCCTCCGCCGAATCACCTCGAACCGGTAAATAACCAAAACAATAACAACGACAATCACGACGACGATGCGATAAAGCAATGCAAAGCAATCAGCTAGATTGACGAGTCTGGTCGCGTATTCGGTGGTCTTCGTGATAGTAAACTACTCGTATGCATAAATTTACATCCTTCATACGTACATGTAGAACGAACAATTCAATCGCCACCTCTGGTCGACAATGTTGCACAATAATGCATGGATAAAGACTCGACTTTATCGATTCGTTTCATCGACACAATTAGTATCCTCCTCGATACGGTCGCGCCTCCGGGGTGGCCAGAGGTGTCCGAACGACAAGTGGTCGATACCGCGGAACTCGCGATCATCCGTTGCAATCGAGTCCCGCCTCTCGCTGCATCATATGCGCCTCATGGCTCGTCGGTTCGGTTTGCTTCTCGCTCTCGTGGTGGGAGGAGGATATAGGGAGTGCACGGACACCCCGCAGCGAAACGCGAGGTGAATGATTGATGGTATGCGGAGGTCGTCAGAGCAGGGGACGTCTTTGCGGTCATGCGCGTGCTAACCGTCGTTGTACATGAGGCGACATATCGCACACGACATCCACTCCGCAAGAGTATACCGAGTGCATCTCTGCCTTTGTCCCTGGGTCGGGTCTCGCGAGACTCCGTATCAAATACATTCGATGTATATTCAATTAATCGCCGATCCATAGTTTCCGCTGCAACATCGTAACATCCGGTCACCGAGCTTTTCGCAAAACGCGGCTCCCTGTTTCGTTCGATGTTCACGTTCCATCCGACGGTGGAGTGTCCGTTCGTCGCCCGTCGTCGTCGTCGTCGGTGGTTGAACCGTCTCGTATTCGGTGGTAAAAATGTAAAATTCTCATTCCGTCCGTTCATTCGTCATTCGTACATGAAAGAGAAATGGAGGAGAAAACGGACGCGTGTGACGTACATTCGAGTCATGGTGGAGCTTTGTGGTAGCGCGCGTGCGCAGTTAGGTTCGCGAGTCGATGGAAGCACATGGGCTGCCTCCGTCCTGCGGCGATACTAGGATCAGCTCTCTACTAGCTATACGAAACAAGCGTAACGGAGTGTGTGCCGCGAGGGAGGTGCTTTTGACCTTTGAAATTTTTCACCTTATCTCGAACGCGAAGTGGTTTCGGGGAAATCGAGACAACGGATCTTAGAATTCGCAAGGACGCGAGACGGACGACGGTTCGCGGGTCCTTCGATATCGTGCGGCTTTGTCGGAAGCCCTCGGTTCCTGACCTACGAGACCGCGGTGAGAATTACGTTAGCCAGCAGCATTCGAGGGACGTGTATATACACGGCACTTTTATCATACCTCAGGACTGGCCCGGTGCATGGAACTGGAGGAGTGTCGTGCAGGAATTGTGTATCGTGTGATCTGTGGCGTTGCGTGTCGAGCTTCGGAACCCTCCCCCCCCCCCCGCCGCCGCCCCCCGCGATCAACTTGCCTACATCCGGAACGGTGAGTTTGCGTGGATTATATATGTATGTAACCTTTCGATTTATGTTCAACAATTATCCCACGAATGCCGGCAGGAAATCCTTGAATATATCGTCCTCCTCCTTGAATGTCGCAGTGTGTGCAGTGTAAACTTGTTCAGTTTATCGTGTAACATTTTTCCACGTCGATATCCGCGTGGATAAAACGTGGCGATGCATTTTAGGAATTTAATTTTATTATTTTTACGCATTGTACGCTCGGATTCAAGCTTTATCGCTGCTCCTTATACTTCCATTGAACTGTGACGTGTAGCATACGTGTATCCTGCAGGTCATGCGACGTAACGTGCGAAGGAATCATTAGCCGATTGCGCCTTTTCAGAAGATTATATTTATAAACGGTTATCTAACCCTAGATTTATCCTTTTGCACTGCTTATCCCACCTGTCATCGCTGTCTATCTTCTGTAATGTAACGCAGATGTATAGGATACTTCTTAGAAGGGTGCAAAGATGTGTGATGCACCCCTTACATAGTGACATAATTTTCTACATACATCACGCGAGATTCGATTAGTGAACTCACCCCGCTCGAATTTGCGACAGTATGAATCCTGATTACCCGCGATCGAAAAAACTAAAAACGTAATCAATCGCAGTGAATCGGTAATCGGGAATTCGGAAAATGATCGATGACGTATAAGATTACATCATCCAATTAACTTGCGCACCAGGTTCATGAAGGACTGGGATGGTTTGTTTGCGAGGTTCGTATCTGTATACGTTCACGGGACGTTCACGGTGTCACGTAGGGCAGGTGTTGGTACTATACGTACATAGATCTCCGTATACATATGTACGCGTTATATAGAGACGTTACATGGTTCGGGAAGAGGGAGGAGAGAGACTCGTGGACAGGGGGGGGGGGGGAGACGAATGCAATGGAACGAGTGAAAAAGGGCGTCGGCTACAGGGCCGACTCGCGTCCGCAGTATACCTCTACCCTATAGCCTTACCTAAATTTTTACCTGCGCCTAGGTATCTTCCGCACATTCGTTGTTACCTACCTACCTACCTGCACACAACTACGTTCGGTTTTACGATTGAAAAGAGCGAAACGTACGCCGAGGTGGTGGTAGGGAACCCGTAGCTCGACGGGTGTAACTGCCGCTGGAGCGATAAAACTTTTAACGTCTTTGCGTCCAATAAGCGTGACGTCCTTCGAGCTTTATACAGGGCGGTGTCCCGCGGCCATTATTCTGTAACGAGCGGAGGGCTCTTTCTCATTGGCGGCGATGCCAACATGGCCGACTCTCATCCCGAATCCCCCCATTCTACCGTAGGTCCCTTCGCCCTGCTACCCACCACCGTTCAAGGGTGCAGGGTTCCGAACCCTTCGAGCGATGCAGGTTTGCCTGCATTCAGGTGCAACGGGTCCTTTCGTTGGAAAGTTGCGTATTACCGCACGAGCAATTTGCCAAAGTATACCCGGATCAAAAAATTGCGAAGTGTTCTGTCTGAGCGATCACGAGAGGATTCTCGTTAAGGGAATGAAAAATTTATTCGGTTTATCTGACTTTATTGAAAAATCATTTAAAGTATCGATCAAGATACGTTTTTATTTTAATTTTGTTGAAATAAGTCTCGTTTGGGGGTTCGAAAATTCGAATCACTTCCAGCAGGTCGGTAAATCGGAGCTTTCTGAGCTTACCGACCGTGCAGGACGGTTGCCAGGGAGTTTGGCGTCCCTGGCAACGGAGACCACGTGTCCGAGGGGTTCGCGGTGGAGTCTTATTGGCTTGTTTATTGGGCGGTAATAAACGCCGTTTGAACGTAATAATTTCCCCTCTTTCCTCCCGGCGTTTGAATGGGGCCCGTAATTCTCCGCCTCTCTTCTCTCCTCTTATTCTTCTCTCCTTTTCTCTACAGCCGATATGTCCCCGTTGTTGTGTAGTGTACCATCTCTCCGCGTGTATATATAGGTATATACCTGCGGTGCAACGGCAACGGGAACGGCGGCAGCGAAACTTCTCTTCGAGGCCCCTATGTGTGTACATAATATCCACGCTGAGCTGTAAAATGTTGGTTGGTTACAAATCCATTAAAATGCTGAATAGTCTTTATTATAGACATAAAAGCCGCGTATGTAACGCGCGACCCAGCAACAATTTCCACCCGGCTTGGAACGTCGTTGCTCCTCACAATCCTGCTAGTCTAGACCGAGCTCGCTCGGTTCATCGTCGTTGGTTGTTGCAGCCGTTGCCGGTGATACTCTCGTACTTATAGACCCGCGATCGTAATTAACGCCGTGATTGGGCGGCGGTTGCGTTTTTCGGTTATTTTTGCCCGCGTAGATGGATATCCATATATATTACATACGTATATAAATGATAATCTGTGCGTTTCAGGAATAGCAACGAAATATCTCTACACACACACACATCGTGTTCGCCGTCGTCATTCGTCGACTAACTAACCTACGGTATGTTTTTCTCTTTTATTATACATTTGCACGCGATCTGTACAGTTACGTCATGTACGTACACCGTGATTGAATCCCCCCCCCCCCTCCCCCCACCTTTCGATGACGTTTATTCAGTACGCATGTGAGTATACATATTTGTATTCACGTTCGTTCCTATTATTCGATATATATACTATACGCATACATGCGGTGATATTCGTGATGTCAACTCCCCTCTCATGGCTAAATTGACTCGTTCGTTGGAGAGGGAATATACATATATTATGGCGCTGACCGATTCACTTCCATTGTAGCGGAATGAAATGCAGCGGTCGAGAGTCGACGGATCTCTCGCTTTAGATTTCTAATTTTTCATACTTCTATTTTTTCCATCTCGTGCAAAAAGTTCTCGTCCAGCCTACCGATGATTGATTTTTCAAAATTACGTCACTCTGTCTGCCCATATATGTTCGATGGTCAGAGAAAAACTTTTTTTGCGCTATATTTTCGGATTTCAATCACAGAATCCACTTTGACTGGTTCTTGATGTACAATTTCGAGAATTTGTTTGAAAAATTTTCGGAATTTCGCGGGGGGCTGATTTCTTACCCTCGCCAGGTCGGTGTTCAGGTGCGCCTGCTGCGGAGCGGGGACCCAACTTGCTACACGTCCTTGACCACCTTTTGCCTATCCTGGTTGTCCGCCGTTTAACGTTCCACCGTTCGACTCGATGATGAACCGCGTTTTTCTCTTCTCAAAAAACAAAAAAAAAAAAAAATGCTAATTACCGCGGAGCACGGTTTCAAGTACCACAACAGCGTCGCACGTATCTCGAAATGTATACAAATTTTTTTAAACGACCCGTCCAATTAATTGATTTTTTCGAATCTCTTTACCGATCGCAAAGTATACATGAATGCAGAAGCCGCTGCGGTGTGCGTGACGCGAAGTAGCCGGTAATTACCGTTCACGAAGCGGTAATTACATATTTTTATTCACCTTGTCGTGTTCTTTGTGTGCCTCGCTTCATTTACGACGCTTGTGCGTCACGAGTAGTGCAACGTGCATGTAGGTAATGCGGGTTGATTAGAAAAAATCGTTACATTACTTTTAACCTGGGTGGGTAGGTTTACGGGGTTATTTTAAAAATTTAGTATATCGTACACATGGGTGCGCTTCGCAGATATACAGCTGCCTATGTGAAATCGCGCGTGGTGATGACGGAGAGACATACATAACCCTGATGATAAGAATTTATGCGACTGCGACGTATATCGTATGTATCCACGTGTTTCATCCACCTACTTACACACGTGTAATACACATATGCCATGTATGACATGTATATACTTCTTGGAACCATCGGCAACCGTGTACTTTATCTATACAGTTCCTCTGCACGGACACGACGCGGTTCAAATCGTGGAAATAAAAGATTAAGCGAGTTTCATCCTCATGTTTCTCGTTTTTTTTTATTTATTTTTTTTTTTTCAAATCATTATCTCGATTGGCTACAGATCATGAGGATGGTCACCCCATGTGCAGAAAGATGCGGAATAAAATAGAGTGAGAAATAATAATAATAAATACAAAAGGCAAAGAACAAGTCATGAAATTATTACCATTTATTCGATCGAAATTGTTCGCCACCCCGTATTGCGTAGACTTTGTTATCTGACGCTTTCGAGACCCACGAGAAAATCCCTAGGCACAGCTGACGTTCTGACGTCATATCTTTACCCTACGTCACTAGTCGGGACACCATTACGGTTGACGAGGGTGACGCAACTCGTATTCTATCCCTCTCATTTTCCCTCCTTCTCTTTCTTTCTCTCGTTCGAATTATGGCCGCCACAGACGAGGGCGACCTGCAGCCGGAATCTCGGCGACGGCGACTCATGTATAATGGCGCACCGTGCATCGCCCGCATTTTTTTCATATTTAGAAACAAACGACGTCCGATAAGAGGGAGTCGGAACGCCTATCGCTCGCGCTCTCGATTTACCGAGGTCTTCTGAAATTTTCAAGGTTTGTTTTTTCTTTTCGGCGTGGGGGTCGAAAATCGATAGGCGTAAATTCTAAATTCTACGTAACGGGAAGACGTGCATATACATGTGCACGACATGTCGATATACCTGGAATAGGTTTGCACCGAAAGTGTCGAAGTAACGATCAGAAGGGCAAAGGGGTGAAGAAGAGGAACGAGCGATAGGAGTAGGGTTAGTCCCCAGGAGAGAAATGATCCTCATACGTGGATCCGACTCGCTAGCCTACGTACGCTATTGCTCTACGTACACTCCTCGTTTCGCGGTGTGCATGCACCTGCGTGTGATCCCGTGGCTGCATCCCATATCTTTAAGTTTAGGGGTAGTAGTGACGTTGCTACCGCCGGCTGCAATGGGAAACGACGGCTCGAGTTTAACCTGAAAGGTTATACTCGGCGGTTTTGTTGAGGAGCCATAACCGAAGAAGATACGGTGGAGCACATAGGATGCAAACCCATAAACCCCCCACTTCATCCATCGGATACTCTCCCGTGGCTACTGCATCAGCTTTTGACTCCTCCGCTGGTTCTCTTCATCTTACTTCCGTTCCGGTCCGAGGCCACTTCCGATTTAGTCGCGTCCCTCGGTACGTCATCGCTTCTCAACCGGATGTAAGATGATAACGTACAGTTCATGCTTTTGTGCACATATAATAATAGTTTTGTGTCGATTTATCGTCGGACGTTTATATGTACGCGACGTCTTTTGTGTCCTTGCGATCGTCACGCGACCTACCCAATGGCTGGTGGTCCTGCGGAGGACGGGTTTATGAAGCTCTTTTTTTTCTTCTTTTTTTTTCTTTCTTCGTTCCTTTCTTTCCCCCCGTTCGAAAGTTCCGGGTTTTGCCGCAACGCTCGCGTAGCGTCGCGACGCTACGGGTGCCACGAGAAACCCCTTTGCGCGTGTCCGTCGAGTGAAGAATAACTGCAGGATTTTTATTTGTGCGTGAGAATGAAAAGTGACCGTATCTCACGCGTGGTATTCATCCTGCTGAGGAAATCTGCAAACGCTTACCCGAGGTTCGTATCGCATATGGATGGTGGCTTCGCAGGTTCATCACCCGATTTTCGCCTCTACATTTTCACTCCAGAATACCTACCCCTTTTGTTTCCTTTTTGTTTCATTCTCCCATCTTGGAAATTCGGTGTACGTAAGACACACGGGGCTACGCCGCGGAATGGCAGAACACACTTCGTCCACAGATTAGTCGACAATCTGCGCAGACGTAGTCGGTTTTTCTTTCTCTTCGTCTCTGCGAGAGAAGGTCGGATAGACTCGCGTCTGTACATAAAACCACGCAACGCAGAACCTCCGGCTATTAGTGAGCCGCTTCTCGGCGTGCAGTTGGCTCTGTTTCAAACTTCCTGGCATTCGGCCACCGAAGCGACGGATGGAACGAGCTAACGGATCGCCGAGTCTCCACACCGTTTTTCGGACAATGCTTGATATTGTTAGCTACTTATTTTTACAGGCTTTTAGTTTTTTGTTTTTTTTTTCTTTATTCTTTTATTTCTGGCTCGCCTCTGGTGTGAAGCGAGAGTGGTTGGCTTCTGTTATCGCTCGGAAATAAAACTAGTCATTTTTTTCAGATTCAATCATTGCCACCAGTTTTAAACAACACTTACGTAATAAAGAAAAGTTCACACGTATCAAGAGAACAGTCCATTCGACAACTCTGATATAATTCGAAGTCGTTTTTGTTTAGATTATTATGAAAAAAAGCTAACTGAATATTTATTGGTTTATGTCATCAGGCGTGTAAGTAAACGCGAATCTCTCGAAAGACTCAATTAATCGAGTTCGTTTCATTTTTTTTTACATTTGAGAATTTGGCTCAATAAAACCCTATGGAATTATACTAATGTAACTATTGATCACAGAAGTGATCTCCGTTAGAATTTTCTTTCGTTCAAAAATGCACGAACGCATAATTTTTGTTAGAAAAAAAATGATCGGTAAAATCTCGCCGAAGCGCATGCGGCACAAAAGCGAATGTTTGGAGTTTTTATTCACGTTCACAGATAGCGTGCCGGTAGTCCAAACCCGAAACGCTAAAATTCTACGAGAATTTTCACTTTTATTTTTGGATTTTCCTGAACTTATGTTTCTCAATTGTGTAGAACGTTGACTCGCGAGTCTGATCTCGTGCAGATTCGTATCCGTGAGAAAATGAAGTTATTTTTGGATTCGGTAGGTACAGGTACAATAATCAATGCAAAACTATAGGATATGCCTCGATACGTGTATTAGCGGCAAGTTCACGAGCAACATTTATTAAGGTCTTTATTACAATGTATACAATTTGGATTCAACGTAGCCGGGAGCGAAGAGCGTATAGCGAAGTTATCGAGGCCTCTGAAACAGATAAAATGTCTCGTTAACGATATACGTTGGAAAAAATATTTCCATCCTCGTCATAACCGACGAACGTTGGAATAATGTCGGAGGAATGGTTCGATCGAAAGATTGAAAATTTTTCTAACTTTTCTTCTCGTCGTTAAAACCGCGAAGTTGGTATACGGCAAAAATACCCCACCTGCAGTCGTACAATATTTATCGCGTCTTTGCAATGCGGCGGCGGCTAATTAAAATTCTGAGAATATTCATCGCAACGAAGCTTACGACACCGTCTCGAGACCGACAACTTTATACGTAGCCAAATGCGCGAATTCGCCATTTTCACGTATCCGTATACACATACATACGTAAAGACCGTACGGATTAAGATCCCGAGAAGAAGAAGAAGAAGAAGCAGAAGCAGAAGCAGAAGAAGATCTGGTCGCTCGGCGTAAATCGGTACAGTCAGCTTCGCCAAGCGTCGAACGGTGCAACGTGATCGCAATGGTGTGCGAATATTTTTCAGCTCCGTTGAGCTGACGAGCCGCGAGTTTTGATGGGCGGACAATTTTAGCGGTCGGTGGCTACAATGTCGTACCTCCCCCCCACCCCCCACCCCCCTCGGACTTCTCCGCGCCGTTTCTTACCGCCTTCCGTGCACCAAGAGTCGTTGGCTATAATCCCCCGTAAAGCGCACTGGCTTGCATAAAATATTTCGTCGGCATGAATAAATCCTCAAGACCCACCTAGCCGCCTCCCCGACACGGACGTCTGTATTTCGTGTGCGGACACGTTAGCACGTATACGAATATCGAGATTATCCGCAATATTTATACTCACACATGTCCGCGCTTTTATGTATACGCATCCTCGGACGGTCGGAGCGAGACCGCCCCATTTTGGGTAACCTGGGCGAGGAGACGTTCCAGACGTTTTGCCGCAGTTATTTCTATTTGTTGCTACGGAGACACGTTCGAAGGTTTCATTTTATTGCGAGAGACCGTTCTCCGGAAGACGGGTTTCTCTCGTTCCCTTGTACTTTGTACGCCTATACGGATACCGCACCCACGTGCAACGAGGCCCGATGAAAGACACGCGAATGCAGTTTCGAATGTGAGACTTTTAGAGGACGGAGACGCGCACACGTGTGTGCCGCGAAAAACGCCACCATTTGGACTCGCGTATAAGTCCGGCGGTTTACTTTGTAAGATCGTGTCACGTATGTCCCCGACACTCCGGGCTATTGTATACGAGGCGACTGTGCGCGCAACGGAGTATACGAGCCGTGAGAGGGTTGCGCGAAGTTGTACGTGAGATAGAAAGAAGATATTGCATTTCTTGACGCTTCGTTACGGCTGAGACTTTCGCACTTCTCAGCCACGACACCAATGAAACGAAACAATTTTCCGTCCCGTTAAACCTGAACTTTTCTTTCCTGGTCGTAGTAGCTGCACTGTGGCAAAGAACAAAAGAAACTCTGGGATTTCTGGAATAAAATGTGAAAAGCGTCGGTGTACAGTTTGACCAAAGAAAATATGTGTATAGCTGGGGATCTTTCATGTTCTCTCGTACGTTTGTACGTATAAGCTATGGGGCATAACACTTTTCCGTTTGTTTCTCTATTCCTCGTATACCGATGGATTTACGTGTACGTAAATTATCCAGATCCTCGGCACTACAGCGACTTTGGTAAAAACACGCGTTCTTGTTTATTGTTACTCACTTATCGCGCACGTGTTGCTAAAAGGGTGTTAAACCTTTTCCTGTAACAACGATTGTACATTACTTCGCTCTGGCTACTCGTGTTGCGCGTTTTAAGTATCACATGTGGTATACGCGACAAGCCGACGTACGATCAAAATCAATCGAAAGTCCGCTCAAACTAGATGGCACAAAACCGCTCGTTCGAAAATCTGAAAAACTAGAAGCGACGCGCTGCATAGACACCGGAAAAAAAAGGCGTAGGAGAAAAAAATTCAGCCATAAATTAAACCGACGCGACGTTGAGAGACGGAGTGCACTTGAAGTAAAATTATGGTCCATGAATTATACACAAAAATCCGGTCGATAAAAATCAAAATTCTTCTACAGTCCAGTCACTCGTCTAGCACGTGTTGAAAGTTGTTGTAGATTTTTTGTTTCGGGGTTCAGGATACGACTATCTCGCAGACGGACTTCCGGTATAAAGCTAGTAGATAAATCAATTCAACACCTCGTAAGTTTCGTTTTTCAACTATTTTTTTTATTTTTGTTTTTTACTCAGTTTCTCTCATTTTTAATTGCGAGAGTTGGAAAAGTCGGTTTTAGTCTTATCTCCTTCCGCGCGCCATTATCATCTCCGGTAATTTCGGAAGTCTATCGGAGTACAGGTAGGCATACGGGTTCCCGTTATCTGGCGTTCGATTGTTGTTCCTGCAAAATGAGGTACCGTAACAGTCCTAGGTAAGGATAGGTATTCGGGTGGAAAAAAAAATCCAATCTGCGGTAATGCGCGCCGCGGGCGCTCTGATCGGCTCCATCAGCGGCAACTCGACTCACCCCTTTATTTATACGGCCGGGCCGGCCCGGTCCCCGACCCTACCCCTGACTTCCCGGACTACCCCAAACCCGATTTCTATGTATATATACGTACGCACGTATATACGGCGCGGCTACGACGGCCTATTGCAGCTCACGCTGTCCCGGCACCACCGGAGATTGAGTAAACTTTCCATTTACACTCCAACCCACGCGCAACCCGGACCCGCGGTGCTTCACGCGAATCTACCGAGCCCATTCCTCCCTCGTCCGCGTCCCGCGGTGTCCGCGTACCTACCCCTCCCTGCGAATGGCTGGCGATGCAAAAATCCTCCACCGGCTCGAAGCGGCGGAAAATATCTAACTTTCTCACGGTCGGTTAGCCACCCGGCTTTCCTATATACATACACTTATCTGAAATTTATCTTGTAACGTATAGTAGTTTCGCCGATATCGCGATGGAGAAGACGAGGAGCTTTCTCGCGAGTCTCGAAAAACCTCACGTCGTAGTTACCCTTCGATAAAAAAGTCAAGAAAAAACATTTAACGGTGCTCTCGAAAATTCTGAGTTAATTACAGATCAGGAGGGTATACCTACTGCCACCGCATACGTACTACTAAATATGCTTATTAGTCGAGCAGGTGGAACCTAATTGCTCAGCTATGCGGTGTATACCGTATACATATGTATGTCTGGTACGCTGCGCACCGGTGGGAAAAAAGTGTCGTCTTCGCATCGTTCGGACGACCGCGGCAGCACAGTGTAATAAGTATAAGGAATTAGGGAAACGACGCATTTATTTTCGGTCGATATACATGTATAAGCTTTGAATATTTCCACGCGTTCAATTATTATCTGCGATAAATGCATTAGCGATTTATTTAGCGTCTAGCTCGTCGGTTGCGAGTGGGCGTGACCCGTATGCCACTCGAAAATGTAAACGTGTAGGTGAAATTGTATAATTCCGACATTTGGACGAACTCGTACTGCAGTATACGCCGTCAGCGTGCCCGCCACTCACTTAGAAGATTTCATATGTACACGAGTCGCCTGACGCTCAGCTATAGTTCTCGTTTTACTTGTTTTTCTCCCTTTTCCTCGAACAACCGCTCTCTAGCGTGGTGGATAGAGAAAACTCTTTGGGAAAATTGAATTTTAGGAAGGTTAACCGAGTCCGGGGGCAGCGGCGGATTTAGGTATGCGAGTCGAGGCACATGGGGCCGCGCGCGTATATTTCACGACATTGTGCCTCGCGGCTCCGGTTCGTATCGAATCTCGGGATTCGTCCACGTACAGCAGAGAAAGGTAAAGCAAAAAAGCGAGAAAAAAATAAATAAATAAATAAATAAATAAAACACGAAAATAGAAAAGAGCAAAGAAAAGGGGGAGGTGGTTATACGAGCGTCTGTACCTATTGCTCCCTTTACGCCAACCTGGCCGCGTACCTACCGCTGCCAATATATATTTTTATTCTTTTCATTCCGTCTGCGTAACGGTGGACCCTATCTAAAAAAATTTTAGAGGCTGCGTCTACCTTGCTACCGAAATGTCAAATTTAAGGAATCCGTATATGGTGCACTTGTACGCCTTCATCTCTTTCATAAAATCCAAAAAGTGTTGCGAATACGTTTTTCTAATTCGGGGGGTGTTTGTTTTTTTTTTTTTTTTCGCATATATTTGGAAATTGCTCGACGTAGTTTTATTTGATTGCGTTCGCGCGAAGCAGCCAATTCGTACGACGCGACGCTTGTAATATGGGATGTCTGCCTCATTTTCATCGGTCCCAGAGGAGAGGACGTAGTCGCGCGTCGTCGAACGACGTACGTACGTACGTACGTACGATAGGTGCTGATGATCCGGGGCGGGCGGGCTGGCTGGTCGTCGCGTCGCGTCGCGTAGCATCGGGAGGATCACGTACGTTCGAAAGCAAATAAGTCGAACAAAGTCGCTCGGGCGTTCCCGTATCACGCTTCGCGCTAATAACGGAGCATCAACGATCGTAGAAAAACACCAATCAACCGGGTGGAACATGTCCTTCGTATACTATAATATAACCGTTGGGAATGGACGTAGTTTCTGGCCGACGACAATCGCAATTTCCTTTTTTACCCGACTCGACTCACCGACCTGGAAACCAATCGGATCAATTTGGCTTGGAGAATAAACGCGGCTAGAAATTTTTACGTGCCCTTCGGCGATCCAATCAAATCATTAAACGCGTTGTAATTCTTATGTATATATATGTATACCTTTATCTCGTACTTCCTACGATTATAATAAACTATTTTATTTACCAGCACAATTTACCTCGTTTTTGCAAACGATCAACTTTCTCCATAGATCAAGTTTCTCTTCGCCATACACCGTGATAATTTTTATCATCCTTCAAGAAGTTTGTCGTTTCTTAGAAAATAATATATATAATATATGCGAAATCCCGACTACGTCTGGCCTATTTATTCTTACCGATCTTTTTTGTTGCAAAGTTTTCATATATATTTTACGTTAATTGAGCAATTAACTTCCCCTGAAGTCAATCGAACGAATATTAACGTAATATAAATTTCTATACACAATTCATTCGATAATGTGAAGAGAACAAAGAAACGTCGCGATGAATATGATAATGACGTGAAAAAAAAAAAAATGATGCAAACATCAAAACGCCGATTTTAGTTTTATATATGTAAATATGTATACATATATGCTTTTATATTATTTACCCTGTATAGGTATATGCCGTTCGCATGTGTATACGATGGTATAGAGTCGACGGTACGTGTAGGCCGTTCGGCACGTAAGCGTAACCAAATGCCACTCAAAGTTCTTAATTAGCGTGAAATCCTGAGGGAAGGAGTATATGTATAAGCCGGGTCTGCGCGGTCGGGCTCCCTTAAAATCGTAAACACGTGTATTTACGCGACTCCGTAGTTCGCCCGTATCACCGGAAGGGGTCTGCCTCTCTCTCTCGCGAAAGAACTCTTTGACATCTCGCGTGTATAATTTCAATTCTACTTTTATATCGATCCTTTATCGCCGCACCCCCCCCCCCCCCTCCTGGTCCGCGACGCTTTATCAACTCACCTGTTATTTTTTATTCTTCCCCATACGGCGCGGAAATTTTTTTTCAACACCCAAAGCGTGAATCAAGCCGCCTCCCTTCTAAGCCGGGACTTTCGGCTCGAACGTAATCTCTGCTTCATCCCCCTTCTGTAGATAAAAAAAAAAAAAAAAAAAAAAAAAAAAGGAATCGTCCCTCGACGATTGCGCGCAGGTATACCCATACATGCCACTCGCGAGCTTGCAAATAAATATAAGAAAGGGGTAGGAAAAAATTGCGGATCTAAAAAATTGTCAACTCTTCGCCGCGGCATCGAACTCAATTTCCGAGTGAACAATTTATTTAAAAGAGAAAAAAAAAAAAAAATCCGTTATCCTTGGAAAATAATTTCGTTGGCTCATTAAGCAACTCCTTGGACTTCGAGACGCTGGCAGGGACTGCAGTAACATAACTCGATTTCCGCACGCCGTAAAGTCATGTAAGACGGGCAAATAAAATTGATGGTATAAAATTTTCGCTTGTACGTAGGGGATACCTATATATGTATAAAGCGTACGAGACTGGTAAATATATGGATGTGTACATGTAACCTGAATCGTGAGTAGCGCGTAGCGATTTGCAACAGTGTAGAGGACAGAGGAAGCCGTATAGAATACGCGGTGCAGCAAAAGCTGACGAGGTGATTTGAAAATCGTGAAACGTATATATCTTGGTGGGATCCTTTCACGACGCGTCGCGACATCGACGTCATTATAGAAGGAGCGGGAAAAGTTGCCACCGTAAAAGCAGTTTCGGTAAAAAAGTGCAGAAAATGTTGGCGCGCGGGTTCGACGGATGGCGAGAGTTCGACGAAACTTGCGCAAGTGTGTAGGTAGATAGATAGGTACGTACGTACGTACGTACGACGGGTAGAGGTAACGGCGACGAAGACGGCGAAAATTCTTTCAGCCCCGAAAGATGAACAATGGGAGAAAAACGTCGAGGTTTCCGGTAGATGTAACTCCATCACTCAGGAAATACCCCCGGCTACCACCGGCCCTCCCAGCTCTCCGACAACAACTCGGGAGCACCGGCTACGCCGGAGATACAGAAAAGCTTTTCTGTACACGACACCCGTCCGCGCACTTCGTTCTAATCATGATTATATTTATTATCTGTATTCCGCTCACACGCTTCAACTGTTGGACGCGCGCGTAAAGTGGCGACGCGCTGATGACCCACGTCGACTCCTCTTCATATTTTACCGCAGAAATTGTAACAACGTAGATTTTTACTTATTTATGTATATTTTTGGTTTTCTTGGGTGCGCTGCAGGTATGGGAGATGTAAAAATAACCCGAGAGGATATATAGAAAAGCACAGGTGCGGAGGCGTGTGTATATATATATATATATCTTTTCCATATACATACCTAATTTATAATAAATTCAACAATGTCTTGCGATATACACGTGACGTTTTTATACGACGAGTCGTTGGAATACGAATCGCTTTTTACCGGATACAAAAACAGCCCAGAGGCGGATGTCGATATTCGTGAATATAAGATCATTCGATTATTATAGATAGGAATATCAGGAATTTAAACAGACATGATACGTCGAGATATCGGAGGACCTCGACTATACACGGATGTTACCTATACCCTACCCATACCTCCCGGAATCGAAAATGAAGTAGAGAGGGGTAAAAAAAAGAAAATGACAAAAATGACAAAAATGAAAACAATAGTAAAACGAAATTCCGAAAAAGGTGAGCTTCCGCGACGTGGTCACGTTTTTTTCCTACCGGTAAATTTAATACCGCGGAGTACCTTACCCGGCTCCGAAATTGAACAACTGCACGACGGCCTCGAAATCCCGTGTCCGGAAATATGGTCAGTATTCCGTACTTGCCTTTAGGATACGGAGTTCGTATCCCGGGCACGCTGGAGACGAGCAAAAGTTGCAATTTTCTGGATTACCCCTTGGAATCCCGTGGAAAACCGACATAAAGTCACCGTAAAATAAGCTCGCGGAGTTGCCGAAACAACTCGCCGTGCGATGCATGAAAATGGGAGAAATATTAAAAAAAAAGAAAAAGAAAAAGAAAAAGAAAAAGAAAAAGAACTAATTCGCAAAGTTCCGCTCCCACATCAAAACTGTATAAGAACCAAAAAAAAAATGTCGCTATACGTAACGCGTGCAGAAAAGCTCGGCTTTCATCGTGCGACGACGAGGACGGCGACGACCGGGCGAAAGACGTCTCGGCGGATGAAACCGGAGCAATTTAATCTGGGAAAAAGTCCTGCGTACCGCGTGTATAAAATTCTATGTGTATATATATGTATATCGTAGACCCCCGGCTGCAGCGTTGGCTGCTACGGGGTGATTTTGAGGAGAAAATAGGTGGGCCGCGAGGTGTACGGAATTTTCTGCCGGGCAACCAGAACCCAATTATTGCGAGAACTAATCAGCATTTAAAGAAGTATCTTTGGACCAATTAACTTTTTATCTCATTTATCCGAGCCGCGCGAGCGCCGGCAACGGTACAGCTCGCCTAGAGAGGGAAAGTCGTTATCCGCCTGCGATAAAAAGGAAAATAAAAAAAAAGCGAAAAGAAAAATAATTATTTCCATAGTTACACCGTACAATACGGATCTAGAGAATTCAAACTATGGAGGAATTCGGAATGCTCGAACCCTCTGCCTCGTTCAACCCCTAGCTCGTTTTATAACGTCACTATGTATATTGCGCCCTTGTTAGATAATGCTCCTCATTTTATACACCTCCGTCGAATCTCTAAGCATCGTTCACACTTCGGCATTCTGCAATTTCAAAATGAAAAATCCTCGTTTCTCAACTTTGAGTTGAAGAAGAAAAAAATTCATATGATTCTGTCCGAAGATACAGTGACTTTGAATCATTCTCACACGATCCAAAATTATGATGCTTCCATTGGTTTCTTCTTCACGGGAACTGCGGCGATCGTTTTCTCTCACACTTCGCACCGTTTTCCAGATTCTCTAACGAGTCGACGGGATCTGTGAAAAAATAATTGAAAAAAATAAAACAAGGGCGAATAAAGTTTTCCTCCTCGAATAATCGAGATTAACGAATCTCTTCATGGCGCAGCATCCATTCCGGCAATGCGACTAAACTTGAACCGATAACGGTCACCCACCCCGCCTCTATGAGTTTCCTCGATGACGAATTTAAGTAAATTAGAAAATACTTTTAATTAATAATTCGCCTACTTTTCTACATCTATTCTAATTTTCTGTTCGCTGCGTTTACTTCAATGCCACGACGCCATGATCAGGCGCGGCCCGTCGCTTCGCAGTCCTACAGAAACTGCAGTGAAAATACCGATGCGCGCGCGCATCGGTTAGATCGATAGCTACCCGCCCCTGTTTCCAGTTTTCCTACGGCTATACATATATATGTACACCGTACAGTTTCCCATTTTGCGCTATTCGCTCCCCTATATTTTTCCGTCTCAGTTTCTTCTTCTTCCCGTGGATTTGGAATCCGCCTATCCTTCGCTGCTTCTCTCTAATTTCGTGGACAATTTATACTCGTAATGAGAATCCGTTCGAAGGACTCACCGTGTCCCGACGATACGATACGAGTCGTTCTGTAAAGGAATGTTTTCAAATTTTTCTTTCGTCTTATACCGAAGCAGGCAGTCTCTTATCTCGGCGTTATTGCCCCAAGATTTCAGGGTAGCGAGCCGAGGCGGTAGCTAATCGCAAAACGAACGGCGAGCCGTCGAGGTATTCTCCTCCTATAAGCTCGTAAAATTCCCTAGGAAGGATCGGCATCGCGATCGTAGATTAAAATACGTGTACATTCGCGTCGATGCCGTTGCCGCTGCATGTCGCTCCTGCCCTAGTTTCGGCTAGTACTTAAGCACGTGAACGTAAAACGCTATTTCTTATTCGTCGGTAGTAGGCTGCAATGTTAAGTAGCTGCACACCGCACGTTACCACATTCGAACGGAGCTCGTCGTGTACGTAGGTTTACGAGAAAAGGAGGAAGGATAACGTTCCATATACGTTGGCGGAGTGCCTGGAATACGATGGAATTTATCGCGAAATTTGTAGCCTCCCGTTTAATTATGAAATAGATATATATGTATACATCTATATGTATATAGTAGACAGTTTTTATTCCGCGTATACTTTTCTTTCACCAAATTTTTGTATTGTACAGAGCGCACCGAAACTATAGCTGTGGCTGAAATTTTCGTTCGTCGGAATCTCTGGCTCGTTTTTTTTTCTCATCGCTCTGCATAGCCCGGTTCCCAACCCTCGCGCAGCGATTTCGGGCTGTCGGAAAACTTTTTCCATCTAACGCGCGTAGAGGTAAATAGGTGGTATAGGTCGGTGAGGTAAAGTAGGGTCTACACGTATACCTATACATATATCGCGATGCCCAAACTCTCTCTATAATTTGACGGGTCACTGCACGCGATTCGCTATTTCACCGGGTTATATAGGTGTACCTAAGTATTTCTGAGTATATAAAAGTATATTTGGTATATACATATATATCCACCCCGATATCCTCGCTTATGCGTCTACATACATGTATACGTACCGTGTGCAGTGGTAACTTTGCTCGGTTTACACGCGTTTATCTCTACCAGATGAGGGAATCGAAAAGTTGCCCGTATAATATAATACATACATATATATCTACGTGCACTTCATCTTCTAAAACGCTCTCTATAAATATGTATGTACCCGCTGTACGCCACGTTTTGCTTTATTTCTTTGAACTGAATTTCGGCACTCGACGAATTGCTTGCTTCCACCAATCGAACGTAGGTATATACGACGATTTTTCCCGGTCCATTCGTGCAACGAATACCTCTTTATATTTTCAACGAATCTCATCACTCTAATTGTAAGCGAATGTTCTGTTTTTTTTTTCTTTTTTTTCTAATTAAACGAAAGGCAGTTCGTAGGAAGTATTTAATTACGAACCATTTACCCTTTAATCTTTGCATCCTCTCTTTTTATGTATATAGGAGTACATAGTAAGGAAATTCCACGGCCCCTTTCCTCCGTCTGATAAGTAAACGGAAAAGAGATTTTTATCGCAATGTATAGCATTTCTCCGCGTTGGCATATCGGATCTTTGACGCTACCGGGTGAAAACGAGTTAGAAACGGGTGCAAAAAAGTACGTTCTTTCGAATAAGCTTATACGACAATTGTTTGAGAAAGTAAAACGAGAACGAGTACACCGATACACATGTACCGAGAATTATGCCTCCGAGGAGAATCTTATAAAAATTACTCGAATTTTCGCTCACCCTTGTAAACGTAGCCGTCACCGTTGAAAGCACCGAAAGCGTGTAAGAGTGCGAGTTGAGTTTTACGCACGACGCGTAACGCACAACTATCTAACAAGGAAAAGCTGACAAAAGACGTCTCGGCGTACAGCAGTGCAGGGTATAACACAGGCCCAACATATTTCTGCAAAGGTTTCGGAGTCGAGGAAAGCTTTTAATTCGCAAAAGTCTGGGGAAACTGGAAGCGCTCCTAAAACTTTGTGCGAGCCACGTAGGTAGGATATAAGTTTCCAACTAATTTTAGGCTTACCCCTTTTTACGGTATGGCTTGTAATAACCATGGCGGGCAGGAAGGGCGGGCGGGCTGCAAGGCCGCGGCGCGGGAAGAAAGGGGACGGCCTGGAAATGGCGAAGGATGGGACCGACGGGGTGATCTAGGTATAGGACGTAGGTATATAGGTATATACACAGTTACACGTGTATATTACACGACACGGGAATACGGAGTAGGTGGAGTATAAGTATAGACCCGGTATAAGATGGACCTATAAGGTTCGGAACAGGGTGCCGCCCTTCCGACCCTGCGGAAACCCGGACCTCGTATACCTGATTTTTAAGCGACGTTCACACCGTCCGTGGATCCGGAGGCAGCCGAATTCCTCGTACCGGATTCTCCCGGAATTTTCATCAATTATTACCGTCTGTGCTGGGAAGCGAGATACGCGGGTTCGATTCGGACGCGTTTCAGCGAGCCCTTGTATGAATAGACGGTTTTTACCCGTTCCGCGAATCCTCTTAACCGCCGGTCTCTCTCCGATCCTACCGCGCGTTCCCGGGAAGTAGGAGTTGCCCGGGTCCCGGAGCTCGACGAGCTTTCGTATACCGCGGTGCGCCGAGTTCGCTCGGTTCAGGGAGAAATCGGCGAAGAACGCCGTCAATGCAAATGAAGATATTATACCGCCCCCTGCTTTCTCTACCTTCGCACACGACGATCCTCCCCGTGACCTGCCCTCCGATCCTCCGCGCGATACACTCGCTATACCACCTGCACACCGCGTACAGTTGGAGAATTCCAACCCTCAACTTTTATTCCGGCTCCACTTCGAAAGTTTCATTTCTTTCTTGTTTTTTTTTTTTGTTTTTTGGTTTTCACGGTCGACCGAGGAGAGATCGAAACAATTGAGGGCGTGAAACGATCGCCTAACAGTCGCGTCGAGTGGCTGATAACAAATTTTTTTTCATTCTCGTTTCGTTCGCGCTTCCCGAACAAAGTTGGCGACGTCTACTTAATCCGACGTCACGTCACGTCACGCGAGTTCAAGATTCATTAGGGGACCATTTTGGCGATCCGAGTTCTAACTTTATTACACGCGAGCGTGTGTGCCGCAGGTGGATGTGTGTGTGTGTGTCGTACTTCTCCAACCTTGTAGTATTATAACCGTAGCGAAGAAACCTAGCGAAACCTCAAAGTCAGATAGAGAAACATCGTATGTATACACAAGGAAGAAGGATAGTTTACACACTACCCGTAAGCTTTTGCGAGCTTAGCTCGTTTCTGCAAAGTGCCATACCCTTTGCGTGTAACCGCGTTAAAATACAGTCGTCTGCGAGGGGTTTCGCGTTATTGAAGCCGCCGCCGCTATATGTGGGTTGAGATGTATACGTATATGTATAGGAAAATACGTACACGTACCTCTACTCCTATATATATTCGCGATATTATATCTGACTCTACACACACACACACACACTCGCCTTCGTATAACTACAAGGTTAATTGTTAAGCGGAGCTGCGGTTCCGAGTGCAGTTATAAATTATAGAAATTATTATACACTCAATTTTCTAACGTCACTACCTGCGTAGCTGCAATCCGCACGTATACGTAACGCGTTCAAAGGTCATATCTGCGGTAATAATTATCTCGCATTCGTGTACTTGATTTTTTTTCGTTCTTTTTTTCTTTTTTTTTCTCTTCAATCGCGCGACAAAAAGTAGAGAAATTCGCAACAAACGTTATATACTCGAGTCTTTGATAATTTTTTTTTTTTTTCTTCTCAATCTTCGTACATCGTAGGCTCTTTCAACATACATATACACGTGTACCAATGGGTTTGTCAGGGTGTGCGACATAGATATAATACACCTATGTAGAAACGCGTTTCGTTTTGGCGTACGATCGTCCCATCGAGGGGGGGGGGGAGGGGGTGTTGATCGTACGGGACATCGCGGCGTTTGAGGTTGTCGCGACGGATGAAGACCGGATGGAGGGACGCGCGCTTTGTATTCTATCGAGGAATTATGAAAATATAACGAGGACCCTTCAACACCCGCTCGTGGCAATATTGTCGCCATTTCGTAGCTACCATAGAATCTTAACTGGGTCGGATCATCGCCTAGTCGGGGGGGGGGGGGGGGGGGGGGTCGTTAACGACGCTGGTTGTATAACGTATCTGGTGGCTCGAGTCACGTTGTAAAAAAAAGCGCTCCTAACTTTCTTCTACATTATAAACTCGATTCGTCGAACATCTATGTACATATATTCCCTCGAGTTTCAGTCGCCTCTCAGTGTTTTTATTGTCCACAGATTTAAAGTCAAGCACCGCCGTTCGTCGCTTGTATATAGAGGGTGAAAAGATGTTCGATTTGATCGGTATATTTCGGAGCGAAAACTTTTCTCTGATACACGTTTTTAATTTTAGAGCTAAGATCGGATGTCGCACGAATAATGGACGACGATTGATAAGGAGGCGTGTTTCGGAGTCTGACTAATATTAGAGAGATCGATATACATTCGGTCTCGTTCAGGGATTATTACACGAGTAGAGTTTGTATGGCAAAGTTTTGTCGATATCCGTAATTGCACAGTCGGCGGAAACCGGAGACCGGTTACATTAACTCGAGGTTAAGCGATTCGACGTCGAACTCGAACGTTTCGATTCAAAATAATAAGCGAAATTCGCTTCCTTTCGCTTACGAGAATACGACGAGATATAAGCTAGCCGTCGTCACCGGCGCGCGTGTATATACCAACCGGCAAAAACAAAGTTGTTGTTCAACCGTCGGGGCAAACGGAAAACTTTTCGCACTCAATTCTTCTACCGAAGAGTTTTCCTGCCCTCACCTATAGCGGAAAGGAATCGGCGTCGCTCTCTCCTCTCGGTAGCAATATCGGGAAATTCAATAAAATCGGGAAAAGCTCACCTCGATCTCGCGCATCGCCTCTAACTTCGACGATGTACAACGACGTTTGTACCGTCTCCACGTACATTCCCGCGCACAAGAAGAACAACAAGAAGAAGAAGGCTTCGAGCGTCGACTGAGAAATGATCTTGGTCCACCTGAACGTCCTCCTAAAGAACGCCTTCCTCGCACTCCGCTAACGGTACCCGCGCGTAGGCTTTATGACCAAGGAGCTCTCCTCATAGTCCTTCCTTCGGCTCTTCGGCGTTGAAGATGAACGCCGGTGGTAGTCGGTCGCTCCACGCCGAGTCCGAGCTCTCAACCCTTTTTTTGCTTGGTTTTTTTTTTTTTTTGCTTTCCATTTTTCCTCTTCTTCTTCTTTTTTGGTTTTTTTTTCTTCTCTTCTTACTTCACAGAGATCGTAAAACTGCCGGTGGTCGCATCGCGTCGTACTTCAGCGATGTACAACGACGCCTGCAGTCCTGCAGTCTCGAGTCCGTCCATCGTATGGGTTATACTTCCTACATGAACCGTGGTCTGTGGAATGAAGTGTATTTCCTACGTGTGTATATACCTACCTACTACTTGTAGCAAAAACCTTGCAACGGTACTTTGTGCACTCCGCGAGGTAAAATGAAAAAAAAAAACAACAAAAAAAAAACAAAAAAAAAACTAAAGGAAGAATAAAGCAATCCTTTTCATGCAGTTCACGGGCACGCAAGGGGTCGTAAAGAATGTAAGGCGGTACGGGGCAAGCATCGTAGGACAATAAAAACAACCGATGTGTTTTTGCTCGTGAAGCCTAAGCGGAAAATGATATGAAAAAAACTGTCTAACGGACTGTGGCTTTTTTTTTTATAAAATACCTGTAACGAAAAGGTTGAAAACCGAGTCGCACCCGACGAGTAAGGGAAGTCCCCAATTTGCAAGCGTAAGAATTTTTGGAAATTTTAAGCAGACGCGAATATGCGATGCGATATAATTTCATCGATCTTTAGCTTCGGGATGGTAAAATTAAGATTCATTATAACAGAGTTTACGCAACTTAATAGGCGTTTCTAATTCTTTTTTTTTTTTTTTTTAAGATTTTAACGCGCGGTTAATTAATTAATTAGTCAATTACACGTCGGGTGATATAATTGTTGCGTCTGCGTGTTGAAAATTGGAGAGTGAAAGAATTGTGTTTTTTTTTTTTTTTCCTTTTTTACACAGTAAATAACAGGTTTCAGTGACTGTTCCATTATATACTTAAAGGACTGAAAATTAATTTTATAGTTTTCAGGGTTCGTCCTCAATTTTTAAGTACATAACAAGGTGATTACAGATTTACAAGGGATGAAACTACGCTGACGAAAAAAAGGATGTAGGTAACACACGTAGCGGCTTTGAACCCTCGGCGGCGAACTTTTATCCTTATATCAATTGAGTTGTAATTAAAACGTCGTTTTTGTCTGTTGAGTTCACAAGAGCGAGTCGAACACGAGGATACGGTGAATATGATGCATCAAAAGTCGTACAGCTACTTTGTATCGTGTAACCCATGCTACTAAAAGCGCAGTTACATTTTATTACATCGTATACTCGTAACCTATATTATACCTATACACTCGCGTGATTGTTTCTAACCGACGTTGTTACTTACTGCTAAAGAAATTTAGGACCTAATCGCTGTCACTTTAGTCCGGCAAAACGCGTTTTAAATACGAGTAATATCTTTCGTGGTTCTCTGATGGTAGGTGATAAAACTTTAACCGATGTATATTGTACGTATACGTACGTACGTATTACGAGAACGAGGCAGAGGTCAGTGTGTAATCGTAGATTGCGATCTCGGACACGATCCTCCTAGAACTTTACGCCGACTGTATACGCGTAATTTAGAAACACTCAAATATGATCGTTTCACCTAGTGGAATTTAACCGACTCTGTCACGCAATAATTTTATGTCACCCGGCGTTACTGCACCGTTCTTAGAACGTATACATATGTATATATATAACTTTCAGCTACGCTTCCCTTTAACCCTCATATCGTAGCAACAGGTGATCGCCTTTTTCTTGCGGATATTCAATTGCCTTTCGTTTCTTTCTTTTTTTTTTTTTTCTTTTTTTTTTTTCATCACCCCGAACGTTTCGTTTTATAATCGCACCGATCGCGTTTACGATTTTTTTTTTTTTTTAAGTCAGTAGCCTAAACGATAATTGCGGATAAATTTATCTCGATTGGTTCGTAAGTACTCAGGTATGCGTATTTGGGGATCGTTTGTTCCTATTTCCCCCCCCCCCCTTTTTTTTTTTTTTTGGCGTAGGAACCACTCGGAGTACCCTGACATACTGTGAGTATGTACTACGACGCATGCGGGAGTATAACGGGCTCCGCTATACCCGGGACTGATTTATAACCGCTATTACCTAGTTAAAGGCGTGACATAATTCACCAACAATCTGGAGCATCTCGTACATGCCGCAGACACTTTCTAAATATGTTGAGCCCCGAGTGAGTTTGGTCTTTCCTTTTTTCTCTTGTTTTGAGCACGCGTGCTCGGATATCGTTGCGTGAACTTCGATATATTTGTTGATAGAAAAGAAAAAAAAAACGAAAAAATTAAAAAAGAAGAAGAGAATCTCCGTGTAGCTATTTGTTTTTATCAATAAAATCCGTTCGCCCCTCCTCTATTTCCTTCGCACCATCCGCCAGCTTATTGGATGCGGTAGCCAGTCTGGCGTCAGAAAGTTTATATGTTTACATATGTAATGTGTAGAGAGATTGGAGCTGTTTGGCCTCTTTAGACTCGGTTCAGAGTTCAATGATTTTAACCGATCATTCGCTCGACAAAATTTAGAACTATACGTTTCGCGCGTTTAATTAATATTCTTAGTTCGAGTCGAGATGTCGAAAAAAAAAAAGGAAAAAAACAATTCTGCCACGCCCCCTTCTGCGTAACGCGAGATAAAATACTTCGCACCGTGAAACCGATGATGTGTACGAGAAAAACTCAAAGCCGGGAATTTCGGTAGATTATTTTCTTTGCGAATACGAAATTGGGAAGCTTACGGAATTCTACTTTGAAGTAACTCTTCTTGTATATAATATATGTATACATACATTCGAGAGAAAACTGACGGTAAATTCCTTCGAAAGATTTCTATATACTTATGTACTGGATGTATAGCTTTAGAGATGGAGAAAAAAATTTTGGTGTCGGGTTAAACGGGATGAAAAAAATTACGCAAGAAATATGGTCGACGGTCGTTCTTACCTCGGAAGCAAAAAAAAAAAAGACAAAAAAAAAACCTCCGAATCCCTTGCCTCTCTGGGATTCGAAAAACCGGGCTCCTTCCGCCTCATTGTCAGTCACATGAGCCGGAGCCTTGATAGATCTTTCTTAATTTCGAACTCAAAATCGCCATTAATTTTCACTCTCAGCACTCGGACTTGACTTTGTGTGGTTCGGGAGGCTCGCCCATTGGCTGGGGCGATCGAGTCATACGTATAAATATACGTGGTGTATACGTACGTGGAGGGTCGACAATCTTGCGGGCAATTTATTTAAATTATGTTGCTGCCTGCGACGTAGTTAACTCGGAGATACGAGAGGGGTGGTCTTCTTCCATGTACGTGAGTACCTCTAATTGTGAGCATAATACGTTTAGTCGTCGTGTCTACGCTGTATGCGTCGGTGTGACTCTCCGCCGCGAACGAAGATCGCTTCTTCTTCTCTTGAACTTTGTCTTTTGCTCTTTGCATAGCTGCCCGCGCAAACGGTTGCTCATTATAACGGAGAATCGGTCGCGACGTTACGCACATACTTTCAACTTTTATTCGACTCGCCGGCAGTTTTGTGAGAGTGTTTTTTTTTTTTTTTTTTTTCTCGCCGTCCCTTACACGCGAACCTATACACCACCGCTTCTGGCGAGGATCGTCGGTGACAAGTACGTAACGCGCTAACCACCTCCCCGCTGTGCAAATATCGTTCGCGAGCTTATACCGTTTCATCGACTGCGTGGACTCTGAACCCGTGTGATACGTGCTTCGTTAATACGAGGTAATTATCGCCTGTTATATTTTAACCGTCATCTTCTTTCGCTGAGACACGGCCACCCAGGACTATCGCTAAATGTGCAACGCGAAATGGTGCAGTCGAGCGTTCAACCGGATGTCATTTTTTTTCCAACCCCTCACCTCTGAAGCTACGAAACGCTAAAGCTCGGATCACGAGTAAAATGGAAGCCGAGAATTCTTTTGATATATTCTCGAGTGCTTTGAAAAAGAAGCGATCGAGTTCGGTGGGATCTCGCGTGCCCCCGTAATACGACCCTGGTCAGTGTTAGGTTAAGGGTTGTCTGCGCTCGGGGGAATATACCCAAAAATCGATCGGTACGTCGGTAATACCGCTGGCAACTTCCGTTCCGAGATCAACTTACCGACTCGGTTCGAACAATCGCCGAATAGCTTCAACAACCCCCTTAGAAACGACGCTGGCGACTACGCGACTCGAATTATTATACGCCGAGGAATTTCAGCGACCACGGAGATGATTTTCAATCGATAATCAATCGATCCAAATTATCGAATCAACACCCATGACTAAATCATGACGATCGAAAGTCCGATTCGGATGCAAAAACCAAATTTATCTCGGCGGATTTTTTTAATCTGTGGAACGATAAGATCGATGAGAAATCGAATTAGAGCTACCGTGACCATTTCGATGAATCGTGGAAACCATCGGTTCGAAAAATATCAGTCGCGTTCGCCGCGAGCACCTGAGTTTGGATCGTTGCATGTCTACGGTGCGACTCGTCCTCTTGCGGCGAGCAAAAAGAAGAGAAAAAACAAGAGAGGAGCAAAAAAGGAGCAAAAAAAAAAAAATATTCACTAGTCTCTCGGGTAGCGTGACGTGTGCATTGCGCATGTCAGTGTTTTAGCATCGTTCGGCCTACTGCAGCCACGCCTGAGTAATTTTCAGCAGGTTTAGCGGAGACTCAAACCCCCGGAGTTGCCGTTACCGTTAGCGGAATGGACCAGTCAACCGGCCATACCTTCCTTTCCACTACCCACCAGCTATTTCCATGACCGCCATACAGATGCCGCTGCGATAATGATTGAACTACCTTTAACGGGGTGGTCGAAATCCGACGGGGTGCCACGACACGCGAAACCACCGCCACCAGCCTCCACCCCTCTTCACCTTGTACTCGCCTCGATTATAACAGAGGTCGTAGTACGACGGCATGGATTTCCGAACCTGATTACACCTGGGATACGTATATGTATACCCGTCCTACCTGCACGTATTTTCTTAATTGCCATCCTATCAGCGGTCCGACGGGGCTCTCTCATTTTGCGAAAGACGTTCCACGGGGTTTACCAATTTTATGGATATATCATGCGAACGGACGGGAACGAAAAATTAAATTAAGTCATTAAAAACGTCGACGCTAATTTGCTTGCAAATTAGTCACGTGATAGTTTTTTCACTCGACGGGTCCATGTTTTATAAATGAACATTCCTGGAAAAGAGGAGAAAAAAAAAAAGAAAAAAAAACTTGTCATTCTAATTCCTGCGAACCACGTGCTAAGAGATATGCACTCAAACCGATATATGTCCGCGAGTTTGATACGCGTTTAGAAAATTTTTGTTCGCAATACGTTGCTAACTAACGAGCCTCTTGAGTGCGGTAAAAGACACATGATGTGACGTATAACGTGTCCGCGCGCGTGCTGCGTTAGTTATATTAGGTGAGGTTGGATTTATAGCTCGTGTTTATCGCGTGTGAAACAGGTTTCGTTTTTTTTACAGATTTATGAATGAGCTGCCGATAGCGGAATTAATTTCCCACCGCGTTAATCGGGACTGTCTATACCGAATGGCCGTCGTTAAGTCCGCCGATATCGATTTAGTTTTCCTGTTATACCCCGCACACTAAAATATCATCTGATATAAATACAACGATTCGTTGGAGCGAATTTTTGCCAAGAAAACTGATTTTTTTTTTTTTTCGAAAAAAAGTAACGCAGAAGTTTGGAGCAAAGCATTTACATTATTAGACGTAGCGATGAGGTTACAAAGTCTCGAAGTACATCCTCGCAGAGTGGCTGGAAACGTAGCAGAGGAAACCGCCACGGCGGTATAGCAACTCAGCGAGCACACGAATGGTGTTCTTTCGATTCCACAAATATCGTGGAATTTTATTAGTTTTCTAGGTGGGTTTGGGTATTACTTGAAATCATGTTTGTCCCGAAGTATGCAGGTCCTCCCCGGAGTCTCGAGTCTGGACCTTTTTTTTCTCTCTCTCTCTCTCTCTCTCTCTCTCTCTCTCTCTCTCAGTGCAATTTTTCCACTAAAAAGGAAAGAGACCGTGGCGAACACAAAAGTTGTCGGACTCCAGAGGGAGGGGTGGTGGGGGTTCTACATATTTTGTTCGCTCGGGGATGCGAGACTTTCGTTTTGGTTTCTCATACCTTATACCATCTTATACCTTAAACTTTGTGTTCTCGTAAAGTTATTCTTCTCGTCCGACTGCAGCCGCGACTTATTCTGCACGGACTCTCCCGCATTTCAAACAACATTGTCCTGCGGGGGCGGGCGGTATTTTACGCACACAGAGACAACCGCGGTGGTAAAAATGGCGACGCGCACGAACAACAAAAAAACTATGCAGCAGCGGCGGCGACTCTGGAGTACATACGTGCGTATACGTACGACTTCCACGTACTAAATGCATGAGATTCCGGCAAATCTGACGATTTCGGAAATCGATAGATTTTCTTGCGGTTAAAACGCTTCGTATGGATAGCGCACACATGGAAAGGATATCCCCCTTACTTTACCACGTAGTTACTTACGTCCCACGCAGCTCCTGCAGGAGCAGCAGCGGCTATTATCGGTGATCCCCTTTTACCATTCGCGAGTGGATTTTCTGCTCCGAAATTTATATTTATCCTTCTTCTTACCCGCTACGCATCTCCGACGTTAACTTCTATAATACCAAACCCCACGTACTATATAGCATACCGGAGATTTGAGGAATCGGAAACTAAAATAAACGCCGAAATTTACATACACCATTTTTCCAACCTCGTCGCGATTATCAAAAGATGAAGAAATCAATTCTACGTATTTGATCAAGACCTTGGAAGGTTCTCTTATTCGCCTTGGAAAGAATGTCATTCGCTGACCGTTTTTTCATTCTATTCGTTAAAAGCAATCGGGAGAGTTCTGACGGTATATGAAATTGTGAGTAGGGTAGAATCGGAATGGCTTCCGAGGTATCGGTGAGCGGGAGCGATGGCGGGACGGGGACGTAACGCCGGGGTAAGGGGGGGGGGGGGGGGGGGGGAGTTACGGTACCCACGGGGGTTCGTTGTCCGATATTTTTTTTTTTTTCTTTCTTCTTCTTCTTCCCCGTTCTTCTCTCATTTCCAGCCGTACGCGACACGGTGGCCATAATACCGGTCGCTGGGCAGGGCTTTGGGAGGTTTTCTGGAGAAGGGAAAAAAAAACGTGTCAGGTGTCAAACACCATTGGCCGCTCAAACCTCGGCTACTCCATTAACCCGACTAATCTAAACATGGGAAGCCATCACGGCCGACCGAACCGACTGGTTCTGAAACGAAACACCCATCTTTGATCCTCGGTATATTGTATATGTATACATGTATACCACCAACCTATGAAGCGCGTCCCCACCACGCTCGACCAATTCACTCACATTTCGATTTATAACACGTATGGTTCGTCTCTGTATACCTTTTATACGCTGTAATTAATTCGTCGCACGTAAGAATTATAAAAGTAAAATATAATTGAACACGACGTATTATAAATTGATATCGCATCGATCAAATACGCGGTATACGCGGTTGATGCGCGCTCGTGCAGACTTTTTTATACGTTATGTTTTCATTCTTTGAATGAAATATCACGCGTTGCAATAAATTGAAGGCGGCAAAAAAAAAACAAAAAAAATAATAAGAATAATTATCAAGGTGCGAGGAGACGACGTGTGTAATATAGTGGGTCGTTAAACACGATCATTGCTTTATTACAACTCACCTGTCATGTACTAATAATTGTTTGGCGTGAAAATACTTACCGATCGTTTACTCGTCCGCTTGTTCTCAACTTATAAATGTTATTATTACATTAAATGCGGTAGTCTAACATTCAGGGTCGTATGTGTTAAAAAATTTTATCGTTTATTATGATAACATGTCTGGCTTAGCAAATTATTCATCGTTACATATACGATGAGCCATTCAACACTCGCGACGCTAAACGCTATTATACACCTGTAGTCGTATGCGATTCCTGCCAAACGGACAAAAAATCGTATAAAAAGTAAGAGCGAATGTCATAGAATATTGAATAGGAAGTATAACGTGGGTATTCGAATGAACCGATCATCTGTACAGGCTTTATGCAAATTGTTCGGGCTGTAAAAATTTTTATTGTACATGTTAAACAATTTTGTGTCTCAATGTAACGCGGTAGCTTCGATCTTGTCGAGGAATGTGTCAGACGTCGGTGCAGAGTTTCGAACGTCTTATGATTCCTCGAGGATAATTACCGGATCCAGCTGAGATGGTTTTTGTCGACCGCATCTGTAAAACGATGGGGAAAAATATCGATCGATTATTCGGAGACGTGAATTGAGTTTTGGGGGAAAATTTTTTTTTTTTTATACACACATTCTTTCAATCCTCCGGGGGTTGTTCACGTTCTCGAGTTCACGTTCTCCGTTGAGTTTTACGAGCGTCGGAGTCGCGGCGCATTAATTTCGGAACTATTAGTTTGGGAAGAGGAAAAAAAAAAAAAACAACTTGTTAACTTCACGAGAAACCCCGTAACTTATTTCGGTTCGGTTATGTCACGTTGGGAACGTCATCGCCGACTTATACTTTCTTTCTTTCTTTCTTTCTTAGTTTCGTTGGACACGTTTTACCAGAAACCGTCATCGTTTAGTTACAAAACTATAAATTCATCATTCTCAAAATGAGACGATACGATTCATTGAATTTTCTCGGGAAAGAAACAACCCCATACATTGCCCGAAAAACTTAAAACTCTCGTTACAGACATTGTAGCCACACGTCACCGAATAAATTCCAAACCCTCGTCGTTTGTCATTTATTCCTGATTCAGTTTCCGGCAATTTACCAAAAGTCATCTTTGAAATTGTATAACCAACGAGTGTAGAGAAAAAGTATTGAAAAAAAAAAAAAAAAACTAGAAGAAACATATCGGCTTTCTTTTAGTCGGCTTACACGCAACGTATAGGTCGAAACGTGGAAGAGTCCATTTCGAGTATGACACGGGCATGTGTACGGGTAAATGGGCACCTATGTATACAGTACCCACCTTACCAGCAGTCACGTAGAAATTTTCGTATTTCGTAGAGATCACGTATGGATAAAATGGCGTCACGAAACCCCTGCTGACTCCGATATCCTCCCTGAGAGACTCGAAGACCAGAAACCACCTCCAGCCTCCTATTCTGTATCACCGAGCCACGGTTCTCCCCCCCCCCCCCTCCCCCCCTCCCCCTTTTTTCATTCGACTTCTGGGTTTTTCGGTCACGTTTAGCGGGGACGAAACTAAAATAAAGGTAGCCAGTCCACGTGCACATGCACGATGCGTGTATATATATATATATATGTATAGGCGCGCGCGCGCGTGTGTGTGTGCGTTCGCCGAAAAAGAATCAGCCGAAAACGAGAAACAAAAAAAAACAAAAAAATAAATAAAAAGAATAGAAATGTCCACCTGCTCGCCAACTGTACGTTTTCCTATGCATGATCTCGTTTTATCGTACATTGACTTACGTATGAACTTCATCGTCTGTGATTCCCACGGACTTCGACTCATCCGCACATATTCTAGATAACGATTGGAAAGGAAGAAAAGTTAAAAAATACTGAAACTATACGGTGGTCCCTATTTCCCGTGCGAGGCGATATGAAAGGAATAAGGCTAAAGGTATTTTCGTATCTCCGTTTGAACCCGAACTTATACCTTCGTGTCTAACGTTGGGGTAGATTATTTTCCGATGAGATACACAATGAGTATACCTAGGTAAAAGGCGACCATGTAAATTGGACCGCTTCTCATACCTCAAACATGAGAAACTCGGTAGGTAGGATATATATATACACGTGCTGAATTTGTTTTCCAAAAGCCATATAGAAACCCGTAGGTATACCTATACATATACACCAGGTATAACGAAAATGAAAAAGTGAAAAGTTCCAGCGATCTTCTCGCTGCGGGGAATGACAAGCTGTATACAGGGTGGACCACTGTTGACGTGAGTCAACGAAACGTCTCGAGAACAGCGAATTTCCGTTCGAAAATTTTTGGGACAAAGGTTTCATGATACCATCGTCATTTTTCATTCAGGTTGACAATTAAGTCAATTTTGTCTCCTCAAACGGAAGCTCCGATTTTTATTTCTAAGGGTCAAAAAAATCTGTTGAAAAAAAACGACAAACTTGTTTCCGTTATATAGACGCAGATTTCTCGTGTCAATACAGGTGTTCCAAAGGTGAACTGCCCGCCAACTCGGAATTCGTTAACGGTTCACCCTGTACAGTAGGATACATTCCTGACAAAAATATGAAGAGAGAAGGAAAAGGGAGAAAAGAAGGAAAAGAAAAAAAAAAAGGAAAAAAAAAAGTATGGAAGGTACAGAGACGGGTGCATGTATCGCGTCACCGCGGACGTGGCCACTACGCTTTGCTACCAATATCGCTCCATATTTCCCTCGGGATAAAAGAACTCCGACCCGGATACGTGTGGGATATACGGTCTGTACTCCATTTAGGTACGTTGGGACTTGGAAGAGCCTGGGACGTGTATCCTATACACGTTATCCGCGAGTGCGGGAGATGGGCACTCGTTGACGCGGACGCGGACCGCAGACGTATCTACCTACGCAGGTGTAACGCGCGCATACGTAAATACGTAACTATGTGCAACGTAGCCACAGTTCGCATATATATTCAAACAGCCCCATTAACCGACCCCGCTAGCTCGAATATCCGCGCTCGGCGTATATTCTTGTAGGTACTACACCACTGTATATACATATACGCGGATCTCCGGACGCGGATATTATTAGAGCGACACGCGAGATGGACCGCCGTAGTTTCCGTATCACCTATACGCTGTACGGTAATCACGAATTACGAGTAGACATAAATGGCCGCGACTCGCGTATATATATTTGCACATTGCATTTGCCCGTGCCGCGTTCCACCGTTCCTCTCCGATCATTGTGACGACTGCGAGCCGTAAAACGGACACACATTTTAGGGTATCGGTGTAACGGACTAATGTTGGACAGGATGCGCAGGTTACCTCCAATTACCGCACTATCCGGGTGGCGATTTTTCGTCCGATATGATCGGACGATCGGCGATTTCTTATACGTTGCGCGGAGTCTCGTACGAACATTTGTAAGTATCATCGAGGCGATCGGATGTGTACGTCGTATATCGGTGGACGGAAACGTGCTGCCGCTACTCCGGAGGCTTCCTAATATCCAATATTAGCTCGGTGCGGTGTATCTCGTCTCTCCGCCCATCCCGCACGAATCTCGTGAATTTCATTGGCTGCGAGGGGTAGGACTCGCTGCATTTCGGTCCCCTCGACGGCGTTGACCACGTTCCGTCCTTCTCTCTCATTGTCAGCTGCACCCCGCGCACGGTACATCGAGATTATTCGGATCTGGAATGAAGATTTTTCTTTTATCCTCGATTAATTTCAACCGCACGAACAATGTTTACGTTCGGATGGTCTCGTACAAATAAATAACGTGTTGTATCTATGAATTTTGTTTATTTTAACGGATAGTCAAAATTTATCACTTTTCACCGGTGATTCGTCGAATATCATATACCTACATCGGATTTTATGTCGTCTGCGTTACCGCGACGGGTGCTTAAATTTTATCGATTGATACACACGAGTGATCGCATCATTTGGCGATCGTTTGTTTCGGTGAAATTAATATTACGAAATAATCCGGATGTCATTAGGCGATCGGGTACGATGTCTGTTCGATAACAATGCGGTTACATTATCACGGTGGATAAATAATTTATTGTTTCGACGATATTGTGCCGATGAAACGGGCGTCGAAATTACCCGACAATAGACGATCGGATGTCGGCGTGTAGGAGGGATGATCGCTCGATAATCGCACTCGACTTTTCCAATTATGTTCTTCAACTTTGTTCAATTCACCGCCCGATTTACGGCCATTTCGAATTCTTCCTTTCATGTATAATACAACGAAACATGACCTCTGATCGAATAGCACAGTCGCGTTCCTCAGATCTCAAAACTAGACACGTTATCAATGAAACTTATACCGTCGGAATGGGTAGTGAAGAAGAAAGAAGCGCGTCACTTCGCGCACTCATTTGTCCACCCACCATCGCCATTTTCGACGACCCCTTCGTGCGAAACCCTAATGGCTAAAGTTTCCAGTTTTCGTTACACCAATTTCTGTCGGGGTATAGGAATTCCGGATCGGAAGTTGATGCAAAAAAAACAAAAACAAAAAGAAAACAGAAGAACAAAAATGATCGGGTTACCGCGAGGTGAGGTTGGGGTGACGTAATCTCGGAAACAATCGGATGGGTCAGTAGGGCACGGGGATAAAAGTTGAGCGTTGGACGCCTATGGAGAGGTGAAAAAAAAACAAAAAACCCCTCTATATACCTGCGTCTAGCGGTGCATGCGAGTCGTACGGTATTACTATTATAATTCTAACGCTGCAGCGGCTACTATATACATACATAAATCGGCAACTGCATCGTGAACAGGAACAAATCCTCAACTAGGTTTACGAGCGGAGCAGTCAATCGAATTTAATTAAATTGCCACTTTGATACGATAAGAAATTACTTTTCAATCCCCGTTTGCTGCTGCTGCTGTCGCGATACCGAAGCCACGGCTATACCTTTTATGCAATATTACGTGCTACCAACGAGTATCGGTACAAGCCACTCGTTATCTAGCTCCAATACTGATCCGAGGCACACCTGACGACGCTCTTATCGACGCCACCCGAACAGCCGCATCGGTCACTGTTCTTCTTTGGCACTGTTAGATATTACAAAGAAATCCTGCGTTCTGAGAAAAAAAAAGTGCCAAGTTCACGTCGAGCTGCTTCGGGGGCCCGAGTATTCGACTCCGTTCGATCGGATGGAGTAAATTTTCTTTTCTTTTTTTTTTCTCTTAAATTTTTACGTTCATGCATAACGTAGAGTCGTTGATCCGGAGCTATCCCATTTTATTCGCTTTTCTTCTCACACGCTACGTAGACGTATACACCTACTCGGTACCGATGTATAATTGAGATTAGATAAGAAACAACTTCGAGGGACGAAGTATAGATCGCTCCCCGTTTGGTGTACCATGCGTACTTTGATACAAGCGTCGCGACGCTGAGTGTATAATTACTAAAGAAAGAACACCTATACATAGTCGAGAGGTTTTAAACCGTCGTTTTTCTTCTCGGTCTTTGTCGAGGTAACGAGCGAGGACCAATACGAGAGCGGGGATTAATTGTCGCGCGGATATCGAACGGCTATTGAATTGTTTATTTTAATATACTTTGCTCACAATGGACACTTTTTCATGGTGTGTTTGCCGTCGGTGAATAGCGGTGTTTATAACTCGTGGTGCACACGACGTCGGCGATGCGAAATTTTTATTCCAACGTGTACCGTACCGGAGCGGCGGTAGGAGGGCGACGTTTCGAAACGGAGAGAAGAAAGGGGGAATCGAACGAAAAAAAAAACGAAAAAGAAAAGGTGAAATAATAAATGCGTAAGAGAGAGAAAAAAACAAAAAACGGATGATGAGAAGAAAAAAAAAAACATTTCCTTCCACATCCGATAAGAAGCTAAGAGTCTATAAATGGCGCTACGGTATAGCCGAGTTACCAATAAGAGTCACACAAATCGAATAGTATAAACCAGGTGGTTAACTACCTGCATATAAGAACTTGACTCAACCAAGAGAACTCGCAGTTACTCGAAGACTTCCGCCTGGTCCAAAGAGCTTCGATATAATCAGACGGATTCGGAGAGTTGACCGTATTATCGCCTATAAGGATTCGGAGAACCGTGAGCGGCGAGAACTTCCATCTCTTCGATTATCGCGACATGATCGCCGAAGGAAATCGAATAAAAATTTCAAAAGTTGACCAGACGTTGCTGTCTTACCGCTGCAGGGGTAAGCAAACAGAGATCAGACCTTAAATTTAAAAAATCTCTTCCCTCCGAGTCTTCCTATATATATATATGCACACTACAGATATACGCACCCTTCGTTTACGCCCTTTACTTAGTCGGAGCCAACCAGCTTTTGTCACGTTTGGCATTCGCACAATTAACGGACCGGTCAGTTTTGGGTCGACCGGACCTAACGGAACTCGTGCATCTATAGCTCGGGAGAAACAGGAAAGCAGAAAAAAAAAAAAAAAAAAATTGGACAAAAAAAGGACGCCTATTCCTCTTGTTCCATAAGTTTTGTGGCTTTTCGCCGTTGACGCGGTTGGGTTTCCGAAAGTTTTTGCTCCATTTTTTACGCTCCTTAGAGTCGCTTCGAATGGTAAAATTCTTTTTGAAAGGGTGCATCCTCGAAAAGGATAACCATTGCTCTGGAATTTATTACACGTAAAACTCACTTTTCGAAAGTAAGAGAAAAAATCAAAAATGTTGAAAAAATCGAGTACACTTCGTTGCAAATAATATAAATATGGTTGGATGTCCTCGGTTTTTTTTTTTTTTTTCATTTTTTCTCGTCATGTCGTCGACTCTGCTCAGAGAATTTCTGCAGGGAACGTGGATTAAATCATCGGCTTAATTAGCAACCCGTACTCGCGATACTTACATTTATTTCGAAGGAGGATTTTTTTTTCGCTGGCGTATACGATAACATAATACAGCAAATTATTGACCAATAATATAATTCTCATGTCTGGAGTTTATCTTGCGGTTTTACGCAGGTAAAAAGCTCGCAGCGTCGAGAGTTTGGAAAAATATTCGGAATTTTATCATCGCGAAGCGAGGAAGGTTGTTTCGTAATTGAGGAAAAAAAAATTAACGGAAACTGCGGAAGAAAATTGAGGGGTGCAGTATAGGTTTTCGTAAGAAATTTATATAAAAGCTGACGAAATATTTGAGCGGATCGTATGGAACTTTAGTATACGCGTGTCCCGGTGGAGTATTCCGTTTTTTACTTCATATCTATTTTTCTGGACTGTCGGTCAGGTGAATTTTACCTATACACACAGCAGTATGTAACGGTAGCTCTTATCTTATACCCGCGGTAATAAAAATAGAAATCCGTCTAAAACGAAGCGAAAAATAAAAGATAAATGAGAAAAAGTATAGAAATGGACCGAAACGGCGGTCATCCGCGAACAAGTATAACCGTGTCCGAAACAAAAAAAAATAAAAAAAATAAAAGAAAACAAAAAAATTATAAAACTGTACCGCGAAGTCGGAACCAATTTGCCATTTTTCCCCCCTCCGTATCGCTGGAAGCTGGGAAAATAATCCGTCGCAGCATCCAGGTGGCGAATCCATCAGGCGGTGAAACTTGTGTGTAGGTATACACGCATATGTATACCTTATACCTTCTGTTTTTACGGTATAGAGCGCTGTTTTTGGATATTTTGTTTCATTTTATTGCATTCGTTTTTTTTTTTTTTTTTTGATTTTGTTTTTATTCCCGTTCGTTCCGCGGGACGGAGAAGCGAGGCGAGGAGTAGAGATACACGGAGGTACGGTGCTCGGTATTATGACGGGCGCGGATGGTTGTTCGACGTAGATGAAACACGTGTAGGTCTATCTTGTTTTCTATATACCAAAGAAGATGGGGGGGGGGAGGGAAGGGGGGTTGCGCGCGAAGCTTCGGCCGATGTCATAAGGTGTGTAATGAAGGTGATACTGCAGGGATGACACGGCCGCAGCGAACTACACACCCCCTTCCCCCTTCCCTCCTTCTCCCTGCCCCTTTGCCGACGACCCCTTCTCTCTACCCTCGCCTCCGTCTCTCCTAGTTTCATCTCTACCCACACCGAGGAGATGAAGAGAGGAGAGAAAAAGCTTCCTGCTTACACTGGGTTAGAGCCTACCGCGGATACTGCAGGGTTTTGATCCTAGGTTAGGCCGTTCATCTCACGGGATGTGATTTCATCTTGGGGACAGACAACAACTCTTACGTGCGACATTCCTTTATACAGATGATACGAATTCCGGTGGCATAGAGGTATACATAGGATACGGATAATAATACACCCCGAAGGTATACCGCCATATACGACGTCGTACGTTCTTGCAGTTTTCGCGTACATGTTTGTAGTAGGTATATATAGAAAATATTTACTCGCTCCATTCGCTCATCTCCTCATTCCCGATTATGATTTTTTTTTTCCACTGTTTTCGGCCCTCGCCCTGCGAAACCACATTTATATACCGTTGTAAAAAAGAGAGAAAAATATATATATATTTCACGTGTAATGTCTTTTTGATATTTCGTATGAATTCTATATATATATAACATTCAATCGGGGTGCATCGTTTTATTATACGTGTACACGTATACAATAGCATTCTAGACGATTGGATTCGCGAATATATAGTGAAATTTGAGAGTAAAATTTACCTGCGCGGATATTATATGTATACGGAGTGCAGCGGAAGAAGCCTTCGCGAACACGTACACGTTTAGTGGTATACGTATGTACGTCTATACCGTACGATGCAATCCGTTTATAAATGTATGCATACGCCGCAGTTCAACGAGATTGCATGCATCCCCCATCCATCTCAGCTGACTTGATTATACCAATTTATTTTCATGCCTCACCTAACGCCGCAGGGCATATGTATACAGGTATATATGTACATACGTATCCACCTATTTACCTTCATGCGATATTACCTAGGGCAACTACGCGCCGGTTCTCCACCAGGTAGAATATACGCGCGAACGATATATAATACAGAGACCTATACTTAATACCCCCCTGAGCCCAACAAACGTACACGTATTATATGCACCTATTGCATTCGACTAGGTGTACACCTATACCTCGCTACTTTCGCGAAGGTTAACATTTATAACGAAAAATCACCGTTGCCCCGAAGATTCCGCTGCACAGCTGTTATCCGTTATTCGTTTTCTTTTTTTTCCTATTTTTCTTCGATTCTTCAACGTGAAAAAACATTTCTGATATTTATCTGATGATTTGAAAAAATGAGATCAGTTTTTTTTATTTTTCACGATGTGAAGGAATATATATGTATACATTCCGGATGTCAGAGGGCTGACGACACGAACTCGAGCGTCGCGTATATATTTCGATCATGCGAACGTAACTCTTGGCCTTATTCAAATATAACTTAACCAGGTTTCCAATAAATCAATCAACCGAAAGCTTACCGCAAACTTTGCTTATGTCAGTTATGTCAACGACAAACGATCGCGGCGTTGAGAACGGCGAACCGACTAGGAATGGCAGCTTAATATTTCGATCAATAATTTTTTCATCTTCCCAGTCGATATGGTACGTACGTAGGTATCCGATCAGCGTATCATCCGTTGGAATTTCGGAAATATCTAGAGCTGAAAATTTTCAGGACACATATCATCGCGTAATTTGTTCATTGTTAATTTACAATTCTCGTATCAACGTTGGTACAGTGAGTTGTATATATATAAATTCCGGAGGGAAATAAAATCGTGAGAGTTTTCAACACGTTCGAACGAATTCAAACTCGCGTAGGTATATCGTTATATGTATATATATATATGTACAGCCGCTACTCATTTTTATTACAGCTGCAGTTAAACGAAAGAACTTTTGATAAAGGTTCACGGCTGTGCACTCGGAACTTTTATTTCACTAAACGCCACCTTTTCCTATACACGGTGTGTACCCCACACTCCTTATACCGGCTGCGCTATACCGCGAGCGCGCAACATATTCACTTCGCGTTCGCGTTATTTCGAATCTTTTTTTTTTTTTTTTTTAAATAAGTGTAAAAAATCGAATATAAAAGAGCCGGAGAAACGAGAGCAGCTCCGACAAGCGAAAATCCAAACGGGTATTTTTCTCCGCACATTGTTGAATTCGGACGGGATCCCTATAGTAGTAGCGCATGCATCGATATACGGCAACGGCGGTATGCGAATGGTATACAGCAAACGTATACATAGGTATATATATACCGAAGTGAAATAATGGCGCCCGGTGCAACGAATCCCGCAGGGTACGCTGCGGAGTAGGTAGGTGTAGGTAGCCGCCGCGCTATTTTCTTTTCCTACTTTTCCAACGTTTCGCTTCAACTTGGAAACCGTTCGCTTTTGTGAGATCAGATTTTTAAGGCGGGTGCAGGTGGAGCCGATGGGAGGAGGAGGCAATCGGGACGCCCAGGTCGACGAAACCTCCGCGAAGGAAGCGGAGGGAAAAAAAAGTAAATGCGAAATTGAGAAAGGAGAAAATCGGGTCGGGGGGTTGAATTTCAAACCGGAATATAGACGCGAATCGATCTACTTTCTATGTATCGGCGTGTATCTGGAACAGCCGGACAAAAAAAAAAATAAATAAATAAAAACGATATAATTGTCAGTGAAAAAAAAAATATATATTGAGTGCGGAAAAGAAAACGATGCGAAATTATCTCTCTCGTTTCCCGTACAGTCCGTGAAAAATCGTCGTTTATCGCGCGGAGCCGTTTATGCGAGTTTCAGGTATATATATACAGGTATATCTATATGTAAATATGTAAGGAGATTTTGGCCGCGTAGCTATACATCGGTATATATGTACTATATTCGAACTCTCCTCGTCCGGAGCCTCAGCAAAATTCTGTAGGCGCGGGATGGGAATAGTTGGATTAGATTGCAAATCGCGAGAATCAAATCGTTCCGGTAAATACATTTAGGACCTGCTTTCGTTCCGACCGCCTGCAGATATCCACAACGAAACGAGTAAAATCTTGCCGTCCTTGCTGTATGATATTGGCATAGTTATATCACTGCAATATGCGCAACGCGCCCTCATATATTTCACCGAGTGAATCGCGATGTTCTTATCAACGTGTGAAATTTATTCAGAATTACAATCTGCCAACTAAGGCCGTTTTCTCATTACACAACGTCGCGCGGAGTTTCATTTCATATTGTACCATACGCTCTGCAGTTTTTATCCTCGTTTTTCGAATTCCGATGGTGATTTTATACCTATGTACTCGTTCAAATTTACCGATTCGTTCGTTTTTTTTATTTCTATTAATTTTTTTTTTTTTTTCCATTCGCGACATGTGAATGCGAATTTTCCCCCTGCAGAACTATGTAGATGCCGTCGTGTGTAGCGTGTACGAGCTGTACAGCGACGCGTGGCGTCGCGACGGTTATAGCGTTTATCTTCGGTATAGGTATGAAAAAAATTAATGGGACGCGACCGCCGGTCGCTCAGTACAGTTCTTATCGTGGTTGAAACGAGTTCAATTTTGTTCGCGCAAATGAGTTTGCGTCGGCTTTACGATATACCCTACCTCCAAACGTATGTACGTACGTACGTGGGTCGATCTAAAAGCGGCAATTGTTTTACAATTTCTGCACCTCTACAAGCGGTAAATTTACCATGGGATCTAGCGGTTGTATTACTACATTACTCGCTGTTACATGTATTTTCTGGAGCGATTCAAAGTTTCGACGTCAATCATCGAAATCATGTCATCCACGCACCCGACCCCCGTGTAGATTGATCGGAATCAAATTTAACGCTCGACTTGTTTCGTTTTTTTTTTTTTTTTTTGTTCTTTTAAAATGGAGAGTGAATTTTCCTCCGCTCCGTAATATATATGTATACCGTGCACGTAGGTTCGATATACCGCTTATCGTAATCGAGTGATAAGAAATGGTGTTTTGTTTTTTTTTTTTTTTTCTCTCTCTTTTGTATCGCGAGGACGATTATCGAAAGATTTTTTTTCTCGAACTCTGATCGTCCCATGCGAAATAATTATAAATCATACCAGCGATATAATTGGCTTTCTGCACTGCCGCGCGATCGTTGCCCGACGTTTAATTAACTCTTCGTTATGCGGGGATAACGTTATATGCGGTTATGCAATTACTGCAGATTTCCAACTTTCTTATTCATCATCATTGTTTCGTCCGTAATTCGAATATACAACTAATTTTTTTCTCATCCTTCTCTTGTTCGTTTTACAGATGCGGAAAGAGGAACAATGGCGGCACGGCGCTCACCGGGTGAGTGACAATTATCTGCTTTAATTTCTGAGTAGTGTACCGTTGTATCGTTTAGATTTCAGCCAATTCGTATTCGCCGTACCAACCCGGCCGCGCCTTATTCGCTAAACTTTAGCCTTTTCAAGCACTCCGCGCCCTTTGCCCTTTTACCTTTTACCTTTCGCCGCGCGCTCTACACCCTCATCCCCACCAGACTCCTCGGATCTCCATAGCGACTCCTTACACAAGGAGCTCGCCGATGGTATCTTATATATTAAGAGGAACTCGGCAACGGTATTACTTTCCAAGAATATATACCGAGGTATGTATACCTATGACGTTGTATATACGTACTCGTACATACCTGGGTTCAATTGAACTATTTTCTAGGCAAGTTTGCCCAAATTAGATCGCTTGCAATTTACAACGTTGAACCGGGATAACGCGACTCCTCGACTATACGCGCTTGTCTCGATCAAGCTTAATTAATTAAATTCCATAATTAATTTCGGAAGCTCCGATATGCAATTCGACTGTTTTGTAGATTCGAAATTTGCCATTTTTCTTGTTTGCTTTCCACGTGGGACACCGGAATAAATATCTTACGAAAAATGAATCGATACGTGATATCAGATTTTCATCGCTTTTGACGGTTGCACAGCTCGACGGAGTTTTGGCGATTTCCACTCGTAGATCGCATAATATCTTGGTCAGCTCGCTCGACCGACTCGTATTTTTCGCTCTTATTCGTTCGTTTCCAACTTTACCAATTTCAGATTTTCGTCGAGGAAAATTTCGCGACGATTATTACAGTCGGGGAATTAAATAGAAATAGAAATATACCGCTCGCGCATCGTTCGCAGTTTTATTAGGTAGGTGAAAACTATAATACCGGGCAAATTAAAGCAACCCGAATGAACGAGCGAAGGGCACTTTGCCGTCTTGATTATTCGTGTGGATAGGCGTATTACGGATATATACTTTGCACAGGGCCACTGTACATATTATACCCGCCGTACTTCGGGCTGCAGATTCGCGGTGAGAAATGAAGAGAAGCAAACTCTGATGTAGTATAATATACATCGCTACGAGGGAATGTATCCCTTAGGAAAAAAAGCTAGGTAAGAAGTAGAACAAGAAGTGGTATACATACATATATATATATATATCTACATAGGTATAAGAAGGAAGAGAAGGTAATAAAGTAAAAAGGGAGAACGGTATATTCTTACCTAGGAAAAAGAGGGTGGGAAAACACGGCTTACGCAAAACGTCTGGAAGACGACCGACATAGATCCGTATCTTAATTTAATTTACTTTTAACGCTCTCCGACTATCCGGCCTGCTGAGTAAATTTTCAAACATTGCTTCCTCGCGTTGTGTGAATAATCTCGCAAACTAATGTAACTGTACGTACGTATACCCGAGGTACGTAGGTATATATACGAGCTGTGTTCACCTGTGTAATACATGTAAAGTGTATGTATACCTATAGTCCTTGAATAACCTTCTTGCGCGGACGGGATGAAAAGACAACCGTATTATACACCTATAAGAAAGGGTATACAATATAGGTAGAAGACGAAAGGCGTCGCGACGCTGATTCGAAGATCTTAACATAAAAGGCGTCCGGAATCGGGGATGAGATTGCCGGGGCCACGGGGACGGGTGGTGTACCGTGCACCGGTGTCATTCCGTTCGGATTAATTAATCCGATTATCGTAATCGGCGCGCACCGAAGGCGAAACTGTAACTACAACGAATCTGGTCGTACAGCTACTGTACCGTATACGCGAGGAAACCATCCCTTAAAAGTACACCTACCGGTTCCCGGGGAACGTCCCATCGTATATATATATATATATATATACACCTTATACTCAACCTTAGGGACAATCAAAAGGAAGCGAAGAACCCTTCAGAAAGCGAAATGGAAAGAGCCACTCTTCTCGATAGATGGAGTTCACAAAATGAAGAATGAAACTCCCGTATAGTACAGCGCGCGTCTAGAGACATCGCGCTTCCCTCGCCGTAATTCTTATACCACCCCCGCCGACCTTTCTCCTTTTGCGACTCGAAAGGGCACGCCTGGATGTACTTGCGTGTGTGTGTATGTGTGTGTGTGCGTGTACGTGCGAGTTGTATAAAAACTATACGCGCCTCCTTCAAAATTGGGATTCCAACTATTTTGCGACTTGAGATTAATTTTGAAAGCTCGATGAAAGTCAAAAGTCGTACAGATACGTATACCTATATAGCTACACGACGGTGTTTATGGGATTCGTGAACGGAATTACGTGTGATTTTATAGTTTACATAGACTATCGGCCGTTTCAATTATTTTTTACGATCGATGGTTAATTGATAATTATTTATATTTGAAAATTATATCTTACAACTACTTCATTCGACGTGGGTTTTATTGTAATCTTGTTATTTCAATGCGCCTTTTATTAATTCTAATCGCGTAGTTAATTTTTTTTCAATTACAGGCGTAAGATATGCACGTGAGAGTTTACGAAAGTCGATAAAAGTTCGTCCGTTTACTCTGCAGCTTATTCGAGAATTTCGATTTTAGTTTTTCGATTTCTTGTACATGGGGGGACAGTTACGGTAACATACCGAGTGGTACAGTGATTCGCTCTCGTTTTTACTGACGAAGCTTGTCTTTTTTTTTTTTATTTTCAGACTAAATAAGAAATGGCGAAAAAAGTAAAGAAATGAACCAATCAAGAAACATAGGTAGAGAATATGGGAACCCTCCGCGAGAGCCGGGCGAGACGCGTTCGCTGACGGGGAAAACTCGTGTGGGTTGGTTGAAACGTTCGTATGCCGTGTGCATGTCGGTACAGAGAGGTTCACATTGATCGACCAACGCGGAGAAAAGCTCTTCTCTGATTGGCCCCCTCGTACGGGGGGTCCTCGTTCTGTGTTTATTTTTTTTTCTTCCGTCTCCCTCGCTCTCCGCTAGCTCGCTCTCTCGTCTCCGCCACGCGGGGCAAAAGAGCCGCAGCCTGCGGTGCGGGAAAAGAAAAGATGAAAAAGAGAGCAGGGACGACGAGAGAGGAGTAGATGAGCCCGGAGAAGGAGCGGAAAAGAGACGGGAATACACACCAGCCGCACAAAATCGGTGAACACAAACTTGTTTCATCGGCTGGTCGCGGGATGGTTTTTTTTTTTTGTTTTTTTTTTCAGGACGAGGGGGATTACAAATGAATCCTTTCAATCGTCACGCTTTCTTTCGTTTCTGATGTACGTCGTTTACTCTGGATTAGAAGCGTTCTATATACCGGCGCACGACCGGGTTTATTAGACCGGATTCTGCTGCAGTAAGGTTCTTTTTTTTTCATTTTCATTTGCTCTTTATTTTCCATTCATTTCATCTACATTTTCATCGCTAATCTCCGTTTTTCTCGCCCTTCGCCCGATTCGAGATCCGCGAGGAACGAGGGAGAGAGTTTTCTTGAACGAGGAACGATTAAATGGTTGAACGTTCACTCCGAGTATCGGCCATTCCTTTAGCCCGCTATACCTCCTCCTTGTACTTATTTCCTTTTTTTTTTTTTCTCTCTGCTTCCAGTCGTCCCTATGTAATATTGCTCGACTCCTTGGGGCTCTATCGCGGATACATATGTATGTATATATGCGTATTATATACATATATACACCGAAACCTATACACGCTACATTACCAACGTTTACGTGAACTTTAAGTATTACCTAAGGCATATGCTAATCAGGAACGTTGGTCGGCGTCCTTTGTTTCTTCTGTAATCACCGCATTTTATCTCACTCGTTATGCATACCTTATAGGTATAAGTATATTTCTCGGTGCGGCAGCAGCAGCAGCAGCAGCAGCAGCATGCAACCTATTTCTGCTGACCGGCGATATTGCAATCGATGAGTATCTTCCGCGTACGGTTATAGACTTCGTACTTCAATCTTTATGCGCCATTTCCACCTATAGTTCGTACGATTATAGATAATATTTCTGCGATTTTTTTTTTCGAGTGTTTTTTTTTTTTTTTCTCTTTTTTAATTCTTCTCTCCGCACATATTTCCGTATATTTTATCTCAACATCAAATTAACGAACATGTAACGTCAAGATCGGTAGAAAATATCGCCGTCTCGACTGAAGATTCTATTTTCCGCGGCATATGTCGAGGGCCGCCGGTATCTGTATTTTTTTAATCCCACGGTGGTTTCGACGTTGTTTTGACGGTGCTCTTGAAAAAATGAAAGAGCGAACGTTTCGTTTTTTCTTTTTATACACAACCCGTTAAGTGGTTACTTTTCTTACACGCTAAGCGCGTTCCACTCAGACGTGTGTTTGCATTCGTGAGCTTGTGATTCAAATTTTGTAGAAAATAAAGAGTCTTGGAAAAGTTTTGAAAATTTCAAAGGCCAGGAGGTCGTCGGTTCGTTCCTTGGGATGAAAAAGAAGAACGAACGAACTCGAAAGACCATATATATTCGAAGGAGTAGACGAGAAATAACAAATAATGAAATCTCTCTTTCGGAGCACCCTATTTTTTCGATTCTCAATCGTAATCTTCGAGAGAGAAAATTGAAGTCGAATCTATCTCATCATCGATGTATAGATTCGATAAGGAGAAAAAAAGCTATTGATTCCGGTATTAGAGTCGAGGATTCCGTGGCGCCATCTCTCAGGAGTCGTTCAACTCAATTTCGTTCATCTTAGGAAATTGGGGGATGGGAGGGTATCGTGGGTGGTCCAGGGCCAGGCGACGACGACTCGTCCCGCCCAACCCCCGAGACTTTAACCACCCCTAAAACCCTACCGCCCGCCAGGGGTTGTCCATTGGGGGTCGTTTCACGGTATCGACCCAAAGTCAACGTTACGCGATGCTGCGCACACCCCCTCGTCCCCTTAATTCTCTTCCGTCTCTCTCCGTCTTTTTGTCCGCGAACCGACCTTAGTCAAAGGGAGAGAGATAGGCGTCCCCTCGAAGGGTGTACAATAGCTGAGGGGGCTGTGTAAAAGGTAGAGAAAATTTAGTACCCCCCACCCCTCTTGTATACATACCCTGCAGTTCACGAAGTGGATACACTCCGTACCTTACGGACAAAAGGACGAACTGGTATGGGTAGACAGGCATACCAGCCTAAAGGATGTGCCCGCTGTGTTCGGGTCAGAATGTTCCAGTTACCACGGAACGATCAGAATTGGGCATGTAATACCAACGGGTAAAACTTTAAATTAGAAACTTTCTTACACTTTCAACTTCCCGAATTGACCGTATAAATGCGATTGCCGGGAACAAATTTTAGGACAACTTTTTGAATTCGAATTTCTATTGAAACTAATTTTTTTTAAATTAGACAAACGAAGTTAGTAAAATCCATCGTTGGGTGTCTGTTATTCTCACACTTGAAAAATGGCTGATCATTTTTCAATTAAATTTCGAGAGCACGGGGCGTACTTTAATTTTTCAATTATCAGGTAGTTTTCGGCTTGCCGAACTCCATTTTATAATCACACCGCGGCTTTTAATCGAATTGAATCTGCGGATCGAAGCCGGTATTTTCAGGTGAACGCTAATTGGACGTCAGGTGAATCGAAGGATCGATTAACCTCCGATAACCCGCTGCAGATGGGTAATCGGGACCTTGGGTAGTTGGGTCAATGTCCGAGCAAGTATAACAGTGAATAAATTTGGTTATACTTAAGAAACTACCTCTCGATCCGGATCGTTATACACGGTGACGCGATGATATTATGCGAACATCTCGAGAATGTGGCAAACCTCCGGACCGCCACATATTACATAAGAAACAGCTATTACAAAATTATCCTCAGAATCTGAAATTAAGGCCAACAAAAAAAAAAAAATATATCCGTCGATTGATTTCTTTTTTCGAATTCGTTCGCCTTGAAAGTTGCGTATGTGTATCGCACATCTCGTCAATCGGAGCATACGGGATGCGTATGCGTAACGAGACAATAGCGGGCACTTGATCCGTATTTTGCTACCGCGGCTTTTCAACGAACTGCGGTTGCAGAAAATCAGACCAAGGACGTCGTAAAATAGTGAAATCGTAATTGTTGTCGTCGTCGTCGTCAACGCGTCTGTAACGAGTGCAGCATCGAATTGCGTAAATACGTGTGTGTGTCTTTATTCGAACGTACAGCGAAGACGACGTGTTCAACATACGCGTGGGACGCGCGTTAACGGGAAGGGGATGTGTATGAAACCGGTGTACGAAACGCATCAGCATCCTGTAGCACGGATTTCAGCGATCAGTTTTTCACTCTTGCCACAGATGGCGCCAGGGGCAGACTCAGGTCGTGAATGGCTCGTTCCCTTCTCGAATCAAGATACTTCGTCTACCGTCGGCAAAAATACAGAATGGCTGAAGAATTTTCGAGCCGTAGTTAAACTCGTAGAGATTTTCCTTTTTTTGTTTTTTCTCATTCCGGATATTCTAACGTTTATTTTAACTGGTAAGAAGACGTATTTATACGCGCCATAGTTTAAACAACGACGTCTGGTTAAACGTGCCGAGTGCTTATAATGACATCGACCGTTACTACGCCGTATACGCTCCTCTTATATCTCACGTACCGCAAACGGAAGCTTATCAAAGCACCGAGGTTCAATCTTTGCTCGAAGGGGAAAGAAACAAAAAAAATAGAAAAATAAAATAATTGAAACACATCGACCGAAATGTGAACACTGGTTCTCTTTCATGGACGATCGCGCATGTGGTTTTAATCGAACGTGTATACGTATATTATATATATACATATAAGTTTTGCACATGTGAATCATGCGGCAAAAACATTGAGAATTATTGTTACACACGTATCTACATTTCCATGTCGTTACGTTGAAAATATGTTTCCTTATTTATATTGAAGCTGTTGAGTTAAGCACCCCACGCTAGCTAGCTGGCTGGTCTATAGGCAAACGCTGCACGGTGACCGTATCTCTGAGTCGATAAAGGCAGATTATATACCCTAGCCGGTGCATTCCGGTATCGCGACGACTCACGCGATGCTATAAGCTAAAACGCACGGAGGTTCTGAAATCGTTGTATAGGGTACGAGGTGTGCGAGGTAACTACGTACGGTCCGAATGGATTATAATGTACCGTTCTACCGCAAGTTTCGTCGTCCCTTCGAACTCGAAAGATACGGGAGTCGTCGTCGCCGCGGACTGCTCCTCTACTCGAGACGGCGGTGCGTGAACAAAACAGGGCTGGGTTTTAGTCAGCTGGATAATATTTACGACTTCGGGACATCGCGAACGCATATTAGAAGTACGATAACTTCGGAGCTTTATTACCTCTTTGAAAGTACAAGTTTACTTTGTGACTTAACGGTAGAAATAGTTGTATGGCTTTGCTTCCAAAAAGCCGCACGGTACACGTAACTCGAATCGCAGAACGTATTTATTGTAAAAAAATTTGTGACTCAAAAATTAATCATATCCTGGATAAATTCGCTGTTCGCTTTACGTACGCGTCGTATAAGGGAAAAAAGAGAGCGAGAGAGAGGAGTATAAGAAAAATAGAGGTAGAAAGGCGAAGGGACACGAGATGAGAAAGGTCTGGCGTCGGAACGTCGCGTAGAAAAACCAATTTAGTCCGAATTCCAAAATCCCTAGATTATAAATGCAAGCGGCGCTGTGGAAGCCGCCGTTGAAAAACTCGTAAGATTTTGGCCGGTGTTAAAAATTGTTGGAAAAGTTTTCGGTACGACGCTCCTATTTCGGCAAAAAAATAAAAAAATGAGGGGAAAAAAAATGAGGAAAAAAAAAAAACTGCAAACTAAAAAAGAAGACGAAGAAATTCCCGGAGTCTCCTATACATGTCGCTGGAAACGAGTTGCGCATAGCTGATGTTTCTCCATCTAGTTTGCCAAGGTGCCCCAGCTGCGGAAGGTTGAAAACCGTGTAAGATATCTGTATAGGCGATGTTCGCTCGCTGTGCGGATGTATATCTACCCTCGCGTTGGCGGCATGGAGATCCGAAAGATTTTCATGGAAAAATTTTCAACGCCTCAAATATGCGTGTACCTAGATACATACACCTATAAGCGGACGCGGCTGTTGGCGCATAGATCACACCTGCGACCGAGATATATCCGTCATTTCACCTGATTTTTATATCTACGCGAGCTTACGTATAGATATACCTTAAATCGTTATACGTGAGCGGGAACCTAAAGGTAAAACTAAATTCAAAACCCCTGGAATTATTATTTCATTCGCGGCACGCGCTCAATTTCTTTATACACCCATCCAATTTTTTTTTTGTTTTTTTTTTTCCTCTCTTTAGCTAAAATCTTTCTTCCCCCACAAATTTTGATAGCCTCGTTATCGTCCGCAAAACACGTGTCTCCGTTATAATATAGATTGAAGTTTTTTTTTTTTTTTTCAATACAATCTAGTTTCCCCTTGGTAATTATCGCGCGCGGTCATTTCGTGCATCTCATCTTAAGTTCCGCGGTTGGACGAATCATTATTTTTCGCTCGCTATCCGAACGGGGGATGTTAAGTTAGCAATTTTCACCCGAGTCAGGGTCTTTTCAACAAGCCACCTCAAGCCAGGAAGGATTTTCTCCAAATATATATATATATATATGTCTGTATCTATGGGGATAACTTTGCCCGTGAGATGAGGTCTCTCTACAACCATCCAACCTCCTTCTCACCCTCACTCGTGCATGCTAAAATCATTTCGACTTTCCGGCTCGGCGTTCCTCTGAAAGCTACAAGAAACAGGTAGCTTTATATTACATTACATACAAGTATGTACCCCCGGGTATATGTAGGTACGTACATACGCTGACGTACACACGTTCGGATAACACGGTGTGCAGTCATATCGCAGTATACTTTGCACCGGGATGGAAAGATCGCTGGTATACTACATCTTGGCTCGGATCCCGGGATACCAAATTAGTCTCTGGAGTATTTTTGCGCTACCGATGTTGCTGCTGCTGCTGCCGCCGCTGCTGCTGCTGCAACGCCCTTCGGAGTAAGATGAAGAAGACGAAGAACGGCCCGTCTTCTCCATTCTCCGACGCCTCTCGGCCTCCCGTTTTCTACTACGGTCTTCCTACGACCCGCCGGCGTGTCTCTTCCCGGCTATGCGAGACTCTTGGGGATATCGCGCTCGCTCCTCCGCTACTACTACTACCATATCCGCGCTACATGTTCAAAATTCGCTAGTGTGTCCTCGTCCGTGTTATATGTCCTTCCGGAGCGAAGGAGCGCGAAGGGAACGAGCTAGGTGGTGGCCATCCCGCTGTACGGAAACCCCTTTTCGACCTCCTCCTCCCCGTTTGACCTCGGACGAACCCCCCGTGGGACTCGCGATTCGATAAACAGCTACGCGCGCCAAGTTTCTCGTTGTCTATTCCCCTCCGTGGGGGTACCTACATACGTCTTCCATTTACCTGCGTACATACGGTGTACACCTACCCTGCTGCACCCTCTCCATTTTTACGAGGAACATTGAAATGCATTTTTCGATCTTTTGGCGGGGAAACTAATATACATAAACGCCCGTATATCGTATGACGTATGCGTACGATACGTGGACGTACTTACACCTGTATTTTCATATACACACACACACTGCACATACGAACAAGGGGAAAAAGGAAATACGTGTAACGGTGCGCCGTGCAGGCAAAGATTTTCTTTCGTCATTTCTCGAAATTGAACTTTTGTTGTTCGACCCCTCAACCCACCTCGAGTGCGAGTATAAGTCCTCCTTCTTCTTCTACTTCTTCTGCTTCTACCACTTCTCTCTTTCACCCTCGCCCGATTTTTCCCTCCGTGCCGCGGTATTATATCTACCGGATATACTTCTCTTATTTTATTTCATCTCTCATGGGGGGGGGGAGAGAGGAAGTGGGGGGGGGGGGGAGGGAATATACACCAACACAAACTTGTAACTTTGGCAATTTTTGTCTCACGTGGATAATAGGGATCCCCACCTGGTTGTGTATTATGTATGACCGTACAGACACACGGTATCGTACTTATAGCGGGTACACATGCATGTGTGTGTGCGGTACAAATATAATATACTCGATGGGGGAGAGGCGAACGGTGTACACCTCTACCTACGGCATATATCGGCGGCGAATTGTTTTCTCTCTCTTTCGCGTTCCCCGGGAAAAAATATTCCAAAAAATGCCGCCCGCTCGGAATGTTGCAGAGGTTATAAATTTATGCCCGCGAAATCAAGTTATATATCCGCCGGGCCCTGTACACCTATACAGCGGCACCGGACCGTCGAATAACAAGAACACGGGGATTCGAGCTTCCCTAATGGAACCGTTCTTAACCCACGTACCATACCGTGTGCGAAAATTTTTCGACAACCCACGAACTTTTTATACGTTACACCGAAGATTTCGAAAATTACATTCACCGTAAAGACGAGCGCGTTTACATTAATAGAAATCGGGAGTGTCCTTACTCTCGATATGCGATACTACGGATTCGAGGGACGCGAAAAAAAAAACAAAAAAAAAAAAATCAGACCCGCCACCGATATCGTTCGACCGTTTACAAAGATTTTACGACGAAGCGATGCCTGCCAACGTAAATATGTCCGTTCCGCTCCGGCTCCCACGCAAAAAGCCTGTATTAACGCCGTATCGCTATACGTTTCGCTGTGTAAGATCATCATTGCGGAGGATAATTCAGACTCCCCAAGGCGCGGACGCCGTCCGTACGACCGGTGAGTAAAAATGTTCTTATTACGTACATTATATTTCAGGGGATATATATATATATATATATATATATATTACGATACAATAAGCGTACTCATATTTGCACTTAACTCGCGCTCGTTATATTGTTCCAAAATGTAGTCTGAACGCCATTTTTACTTGGACCAACCGCCACGTATTGTCAAACGCTGAATACGATCGCGTCGCGAATATACCACCTCGAGTCTCGGGCTCCGCGTATACCCGGATGGCTGATGTCAATGACACGACCTTGCGCCCCCCTTATTTTGTTGATCCGTTTCTTCTGTGTATACATACATGAAATACCCACTGCGCACCGGTATGTTACAATCGCGCTATTTTCAATCCCGCATCCTTCTCATATGTGTAATTCGTTCGTTGACAAAATTTTAAATTCGATCAGATTTCGCAATCAATTTTCATAGTATATACTCTTTTTATCAACCTCACCTCGAACGTTCGACGTATGGGGAAAAATTTTTGTGAGAACTCGGTCGGATCCTTCGCAGACACGTCAGGTTTCGTTTGGTCCTTGAGAAGTTTTAGAAGCAAAGGGTTGAGATGATGTACTTTATCCTTGAGAAAATCTACTTTTCGTGGACGACGAATGTATCCTTGAGGAACCGCGCACTGACCTCGACTGAACGATCGTTCGAGGACATCGGTTTTTCTCACCTGCCTAAAAATGTCGCGTTCGTTTTTTTTTTTTTTCTTCTTTCCCATGATTTTTCCTCAAAATTTTCCTATTTGCCGAGAAGATAGCGGTCTTTACCCCTTTCCGACTTACCGGACTACCGCGACCGGGCGAGAACCCTTTTTTTCCTTCTTCTTCTTCTTCTTCTTGTAATGTCCCGACCGAACGTCCCTGAAGGTGAACGATAGATCCTTTATTTTATTTTATGTTGTATCTTTTTTTTTTCTCTCCTTCTTCGCGTTTAAAGGAATCCAATCGCTTTATGACACTGCACCGGGAACGCGTCTGTTAAGCCTTTTTTTTTTTTACCTCTTCTATCCGCACAGCTTTTATTATGTATACCGAGGTAAGCGAATGCCGAGTGAAAGAATTCAGGTAAACATAATTACTCGAGGTACGGAGTCGGTGCAGAGACGACGACGACTATACGACTCGCTTCGGTAAAGGGTTATAAAAAAGGGTTCAGATCTACTCGGAGTTATATGACCGGGGACTATTCGGTTCTCGAATAACTTGACCGTTTGACAAACCCTCTTCCTCTTTTTATTTTTTTTTTTCATTTCTGTTCTTTTTTTTTTTTCTTTTCGTTCCACGAAGCTAGTAGTCACTCTACAGTCTTGCTGCATGCTTCCGAGGAGAAGCAAGTTTAAGATCGTGTATATATATACACCATCTACCTTATATAACTCGCTCTATAGCTCTAGCGTAGATATTACGTACCTACCAGTTTTTCCACGTATACAATCATTTCTTACGTTCTCTCATTTTCGCGAGATACGTGACTAGGGTTTTTTTATACGTTATTTCGGGACCTTTTTAGTCCTGAATTTTTATTTTATATGTATAAATATGTTGTTGTTTTTTTTTTTTTTTGTTCTTTCGTGTCTTCTATTTTTCCCATTTTGAGGGGGGGGGGGGGGGGGGGGGGTAGGGATGTGCAATATTTTCTTGTAAACAGGACGGCTTACCTCTGAGCCGAGCTCCTGCGTAGACGTAGACGTAGACGTATATACGGAGCAGACGAAATTGAATAATAATAATGAAACGAGCTAGCGGGGCTTTGAGTGAGCAAACAAATAAGAATATCAATTTGTTGTTCCGGAGACGAGATATTTGTAAATAAAACTCCGGTACCTGAAACGTTGCAGGGTGGATATATGGGGGATGGGATATTTGCCATGGACACGGCGCACGTACGCCAATAACAAAGTGAACCGGGTTTTGCCGCGTTTCGCCACCGCTGTCGCACGACGTCGGACGGTTGGCGCTCAAAATTTCAAATGCAAATTTTTAAGGAACTCGGGGGCCGGACAACCTCCGTATATTCAATTTGCATATCTTACACCGAGTACCACCGGTTTAACCAGAAGTCAACGTCGGCCGTGCGACAATCCGCGCACCGCGCTCTTGTTCGTATACATATACATATTAGCGCGCCGTACACGGTATCTGTTACACATTCGAATTGACGACAATTCACGAATATTTTCTACTCGCATGTATCTAGCGACGCTATCGTGACCGAGGGATATACAATATCCGCGCGACACCGTGAAAGTTATACCGTAAAAATTACCGTCCACGTAAAGAGATCGTCTCGGGATAAGCGTCGTCTCCTTCCGCGTGGGAAACAAAAGTAGATACAGGTATATACTATTTCTACGACGTCGCGTTGTTAACCCGAACATCTCATTCCAAGGTTGAGTTTCAATTTCGATAGTTGATAAATCTTTTAAAGAGAATGAAAAAAAAAAAATAAAAAAATAAAAAAGCACTTCATTTAGGTTCTCGTATACATATACGCTCGTTGGATATCCGGTATAAAATATTCATGCACCTGTTTAATCTCCGGTAGCTAACGACGACGACGACGACGGGGTGCCGCTCCCATCGTTACGGTATTATTATTACGCATCTTCGTCGTCGTCGTCGTCGTCGTCGTCGTCGTCGTATCTTCGATCGTCTTACATTTTACGTTACGTTACGTTAGACGAAATCAAGGGTGTCTAGCTCTCCGGGGCCGGGGAAGCCCGGTAGTCGAAATTATCGGGTACTTCGTATCGTCTGACCTTGGGTAAGGCGGTACATAATGCATCCCGCTGCAGCTGGAGCGCGTAGATCGCCATGGCAACGAGAAATGCGGCCATTACGATCACAGCCCAGGAAACAGAACTGCCATGCAGTGGAAATAAATGCGCGCGCATCTGTTCAATACCGGGGCTAGGAGCGGGCTACTCCGGTAGACGATCCTCCCTACCTACCTCCTCCTCCTCCTCCTCTTCATCCTATTCCCGTGCTGCAGTCCTTCAGGACCCCGGTCACCTTCGTTACCGCTACGCTATACCTATGTACCTTTATCGCCTCTGCGCTGCTGCAACGAAACCTGGGAATGTGTATAGTAAACCTGGGAATGTGTATAGTAAACCTCGAATAAATCCGGTCCAGACTCGTTACAAAGTAAGGGAACGAAGTTCGTTCGCATACCTCTTGAAGGAGTTGAAGTTCCAAATTTTCCGAATAGTAGATATAGGAAGTTCGATTCGTTGGCTATCTCATACGGTAGATTTTACGCGTTGAACATGTTACGGTATCAGAACGAAAAGTAGGTCGACTTAGTTTGTGAAAAATATTATTCGCTCGGGAGTAGTGATTTAACTATACGGCTGCCTCTGTAGGTGTATATACGTATTTCTTCGGCTGATTTGATGGGGAAATAAAGAAAGTAAAAGAGCGCACTGCCCCATCTTGGGATTAAAGACCTGGGAGCGCATACGTGTCGGGGTGGGTAAATATAGTATACATATATTATATGCAGCGTAGCGAGTATACGAGGTATAAATGTAGCAGTTGCGAAATACATATCTCGAGAATTCCGTACGGGTGCAAAGGAGTCCCGTGGAACACCCGGGAGGGTAATTACCCCTTCCCGATTCCCGGCTTCACCTAGTGCCGCGTGGCTCTCAGAGTTTCGACTCATATTCTTCATTTTTTTTTTTTTTTTTTTTTTTCTTATTTCGCTTCACTCGTTCGAGCTCTTCTCCTTATATACACCTTAATACTCTTCTTCTTTTTCGTCATATTTTTCAATTTTTTTTTATTTCGCTTTTGCACCATACTGCGACTACCGTATACTCTTCGTATACATATACCAGCCCTTCCATTTCTCCGTCGCGAAGATGAGAGAACATTTTTCAAGATTAGCGAGAGATGAGAAAAGTTTTAATGCAATCGCGCAGGCGGCTCCCCGCATCTCCCATCCCTTTATTCATATACATACGTGTATATATATATGGTGTACGTAGACACCATCGGTAACCAGCTTCACCTTCTCACTCGTCGCGTACACGCCCCACACTTCTCGTACCTGCGCTTTTAGACGTATATATATACACCTTAGTATCTTTCCGTGCATACAGACGGTATATTATTGTATACATATACATATATGCATTACGTAATTCTCAGCCGTGTGTAGCTCTTACGACATACACATATCATCGACGAGATATCTTCCAATATTGATGTATATATGGACTTTTACCTGCAGGGCGAGAAAAAAAAAAAAAAATTTCTCATGACGTTTTGTTGTGTAATGGGATATTAGATTGTCCATTTTATACCCCGAATTAAGTACGGTGAGCTTTTTTATTTCTCTTCGAAGCATGCGACTGTACGTTCTCATCGACGGTTTTGATTAATTGCTACCGATCACGAATTCACCGATTTTTCTATACGTCGAAGTTTCACACGCTATTCGATCGACCGCGTTACTATAACCTTTGTTAATTTATATACATGTGTGTGTGTATAGAAAAAGTTTAACGAGAGTTCGCAGATTTAATTAGCGAAAAATTATATGTGTAGGTATAGCGTGTCTCGGAGATTACGTCCTCGTATTATAATGTCATCACATTAAGCTTGAGAATTTTGCGTGCGTTGCAGCGAACTCAGAGACCATCGTCTGCGAGAACGAAAAGACGTCCTTTCGTTCCTTATACCAGTCGATCGACGTAATATCTACAAGTAAATTTAATCGACGTATAAACGAATCTAAAACCCCGTGTTTGTATATTACGCGTTCAAGTATCATAATCTCGTAAATCTTATCCGCACTTTGGTTTATTAATTATTATTAAAACCTATAATCGTCCATCGTACATCTGATTATATTATAATCGATTCCGACACAGCATTCGTATCGCATAAATATTACCCTCGACGGTAATTATAAATCACTTGACAATAATTCTTTGAAATCATGTCGAACTTTTTGGAGAATAAGTCGTGTGAAACGCCTCACTTAATTTTGTCAAATGTATAGCCCTCGCTATACGGTTATCGTCTGGAAATAAAGAGATCGCGATAACGATAGCGATAATTACCAGAATAATCATAATAATAATCGTAATCACATTAATAATCATATAAGCAGCAGGGGTCGAATGCGGCGAGTTTATGTACACAAGCTTGTTTTAGGTGTCTTCTTGTTTCGCGTGTACATAGATATACATACGTATACGTATACGAGGGTAATAGCCAGTTACCCCAAGGATTAGCTCGACGTCATCGTCCCCGTAATATAACACGCGAGTATAATATACATACATATAAGGTAAGGTTGGTGTACCAACCGACGTCCTTAAAAGCCTTCGCGCGAATACCTTATACTATATGTATATACCTACACCTAAAGTACTTATAACTAATAGGACGGAGTTTAACTCCTCCTCAAACTTCCGTCACTATATTATATGCGTGTACTTCTGGTCAAGAGGACACGGCTTATTACAACTATTATACAGGTATAGAAGCATGAATAACATTCAACCGCGAAACCACGTGTAATTCTTATCCTACTCCGATGAGAAAAAAGTACATAGTAAATGATGAGAAGAATCCTGCAGATTTTCGTCAAGTTTTCATCGAAATTGGGGTTCTTTTTAATCCCCTTATAACGGAAACGTGACTTATTACCAGCGATGGTTTATTCGAACCAACCCGTATCCCCTCCTAAAGTTATATACATACCTATACATACAATACGACAGAGTCAAGTTTTGGCGAATATTTTTTTCTCTCGTTTCTCCACCGCTGGGCTACGCGTTATGGAAGCTACGTAGGAAAATTAAGGAAATTAACCCGTGGAATAAATTGACGGGTAGGTAAAATTATACCGTTACAAGAGTGCAGCGTGCGCTACACCTTATATATATATACATATATATAACGGAAGCTGTACGTGGTGATGGTGATGGTGGTGGTGGTGGTAGCGGCGGCGGACCGTAACGCGTCCGTGTAAATTGCCTCGGTAAGGGCGAGCTCGCGATGCGAAAAGTGGGGGAGACCAATCAAGCCCTAATTAGCCGAGCCGCGGCTCATGCCTAGAATTTGCCAACCCGACCGCGCCGCGCACTTAAACGCCGGTAATACCTGCGGCCTCCCTGGACAACGCCGGTGTTACCTACAAACGTGCGCTTCTCCATGTGGCGAGCGTATACCTATATATATACACATATATACATATATACCTACATGGGTGCAATGTACGTAAAAATTTTTGTGCGCTGCTGCTGGTTTACAGCTGAGGAGGTGGGCTCTATAGGTCGCGGTGTATCGCCTGCTTCGAGGCTTAACCCTTTCCCTTTTTGTTTTTTCAACAGTTTTTTTTTCTTTCTTTTTTTTTTTTTTCGAGGCTACCTCGCCGTGGTTTGCCGAACCGGAGAGAAGTTTTACTTCGTTGGGTTGAGAAGATATCGCCGGCGATCTAATATGTATACAGGTATAGCGTAGCTTATTCAGAAAACTTGGTTAATTTGGTGGAAGCTATTTGTACGTAATTAAATTTGTATAAAACCTATAATTATCAAATAACCGCAGTAGAGTGGTGAAAAGAGATGAGAAAATTTGAGGAGGAAACTGCTAGGTGTGAAAATGAAGCAACCCTTGTTATATCTTACCTACTCCACCGTGGCTGCAGAGCGACCGTTGAGAAATATAAGACTCTTTCATAATACAGGCGTGAACTAATCCACTTTAAAACCGCCGAGGTGGGTACGGTATACTTCCGTAATTCGCGGCACTCTCTTTGCAGGTTGATTCGATTAAATTTTCTCCTCTCAGAAATTCGTTGTACCCATAAACTATCGATGTACACACCTTGTCTCAAAAATTATTTCCCCTATTGTCTATATACACATGGCACGTGGAAAAACAAACAAACAGGTTAGATAAATTATTTTTATTTGCATTTTATTGAATTTTTTAATGCGAAAATTGAGAAATTGTTCAGTAATTATACATTCGCATCGTTCTTCGGTACTACTGGGTCAGGTACTAACGAGTCGATAATTTTTTTTTTTTTCATTTTCATTATCGTTGTACGCCCAGTTGGCAATTGGTGGTATATATAATTCACGAGTCGAATCGTATGAAGATAAAGTGTACGGTATAAACATCGAATTCGTACGTATAAACAGCTGAGCATTGGTACACAATTTTCCAGTTCAGTTTTCACTACGGTGTCAGAATAACGTCGGGATCCATTTATTTTTCGAGTCTCTTTGCACCGGGTCTGCGTGCGGGTACGTCCTCGAAATACAAATATATTCTATATACCTATCTATCTACGAAAGTGGGTGAAAACTGTTCGTCCATTTGCTACACAGTTATATTTATATCGCGCGGGGATACCGTGGAGACGGTGCGAACAGATTTAATAAAAAAAATTCTTGTCGGAACATCTTGTCTTTTTCAATTCGTTCGTCTCACTCGAAAACTACGTGTTTACGGACGGTAGATGTATCCGATGTATATACATATATGAAATGAGAAGAAAAAGAATTCGCTCCCAATGCAGCCATCCATAGGCAGACTCACGTCTTCGCACATTTATACGTTTCGCGGAAGAGCGCCCAGATCTCGGGACGGTTTCGTTTGATCAATTTCAGGACAATTTCAAACTAAAGTACGTGTATATACCGGCGTATCTTGCGCCGAGTCAAGTCTTTTAACCCCGATTGAATGAGATAACTTCTTGTTTCAAAGATTGTAATATGTACAAGTGAAGGGAAAAAATACGTTGAGAATTTTTCGGACATTTTTTTTCTTCTTATTCCTCCCTGTAGCAGCGTGGTGTAATACGCCTACGTTTACGTACAGTACGTGGTGTGACTTACGATACGAGATGAGATTCTCGAAGATGGTATATCCTCGCAAATCACGTTCGTTATAATAATTGAGTAATAAAAATCACCGCCATATATACATCAATATTTATACCGTGTTCCGATCGTTTATTGAAAGGAATAACAGCGCCGGCGATACATATCTTAATATCATCGTCACGGTGTGTGAAAACATTAAACACTTATATATTTAGATGTTCGAGAAAATTATCGACAAAGATAAACGTTTATTAATAAACATTTCACGCATCAGTCCGTAATGAAAATATTTGTCTAGCTTATAACATTAAAATTCTTAAATTCTTTTATCATAAAGTTATCGATAATCTTTTTGATTTATGGTTAGCCGCGAATCAATCTATATATATACTATACTTCATAACGCGATCTGCTTCGCTTTTTACTAGCTGGTAGAAAATCAAACATCTATAACGATTGTGCAGACCTCAATGAGAATATTTTGAACGTGTACGTGTTACATGAATCGGTTTCTTTCCTTTTTTCTAACAGTTTAAAATGTAACGACGCCACGTGCACGGCGATCCGTACGTAGGTATTATAACATAGTCCTAAAGTCGCTAACGAGTTGGACACGCGACAGCAGCTGCTCGCGAGAATCGAGTCGCGAAAGATTATAAAAACCATACGGACTCGTTATCTGAAAAAGATATCTCTTATTTGGCGATAATCAATATAATATATATATTTAAATGTATCAGCACTTGACGCGTTACAAAAAAACAGCGGAACGATTTAATTCAACTCTCTTGTAATATACACATTATACATTTATAAGTATAAGTATATATAGTTTGAAAGAAATATTTCGCGGTCTTTATTGCAAAAATATTTATATAAAAATCCTCCCCGGTTATCGTAATTGTTATCATTATTGTTGTTATATATATTCGAGGAAATTCTTCTCTTCAAAATTGAGCATAACAGTTTTATTATACATATACGTGTACGTATATACCTGATATATTATATGTACATACAAGCGCCATGTGGCTATCTTAAAGAATTAAGAACGCATGTATATTATATACATTATACATACTTTAAATCCCTGAGGCTCGGTCACGTGGATTCTGGAATTTAAATTGGCCCCCGCCGATCTTTATTAGGGATAATCGGATATTTCTCAATAAATTTTCATTAAAGAAGAATCGCAATTAAAAAGACGAAAAAATTGTCACCGAACTTACAAAGAGAGGACACGCGGTCTCTCAGCAAATGCATAATCAGCGGACTCGTTTTTTCGGCCTCCGGTAGCGCGACGTCGAGTGGCGGTTCGCCGAATATAACAGATGCCCAAAATTGAATCACCTAGCGCTTGGCTTCTGGTGTTCTAGCGAAAATTCTAACGATATTTATATACACGAGTCGCTTCTCGAGCCGCCGACATGTGCGTAAATTTATTTTCGTGGAAGTGCGGAAATATACGTATGCCCGGTTATATGCACGATTCGCGGTACGTGTAATAATAATTTTATGAATATAACGCTTACGGAACTTGAAAAGGGGGTTGAAACTTCTCTTTCTCCTCCTTCTCCCGTAACAGGCAGGGGGGGGGGGGGTCTCTGGAGCGGGACCTATTACGCCGTTTATATACTACTTGGCAATGGGGAACCTGCAAAATTTCTAATTCTAGAATCGCCCTGCGACAATGGCGAACAAAGGACAAACCGGAGACGACGCGTGTGTGCGAGCGTCTCTAACGCGCTTACATAGGCTTCGTCTGAGGCTCGCGTCTGCCCGCTCGACTCTCCCTCTCATTCGGCGTCCCGACGGTATAATTAGGCTACCCGACGCCCCCACAACCGCGCCGCGCGATACACCGACCGCCATCGTAGCCGCCGCTGCTCCTCGACTAAAACTCGGGTACGTCGCCCTCCTTTCCGGGCGTTACGCCATCGCCCGAGAAAAACTTCCATCGAACAAAAAGGAGTTGGGGAGTTCGAAACGGTTTATCGAGAAATGTCATACGCGCTTGTCGCACACGTGGTGTTGTTACACTTTGTAGGGTAATTTTCGACGTCGAGGTTACGGAAACAGATCGAACCTGTTACAGCCCTGTATATACATATGTACAGGTATACCTATATAATACAAATATATATTTGGGCGCAGATTTCCTAGATAGGCTGAACTTCCGTGTGCAGAGAAGTCACGACATCAACGTTCTGAGAGCATGTTTAAATCAATTTCATAGCTTCCGAAATATATACGGAACTTTGATTTCTCGTGAGGAGAAGCAGTAATATACATTCTATACCTTCTGATCAACGTCATTGATTGAATTTATTCCTATAAATCTGAGGGTTTCGATTTATTATATGTATATGGTACCTATATACCTATGTATCATCCACATCGAATGACTCGTTCCTAGCCACTCAAAACTAGTCGCATCCGTAAACCGGTGTCCGAAAAGTATCCCAACCGTGGAACTATTTTCAAGACAAAAATTTGAGCGCTTCCTCTTCTTTCAACCCTTTTTTTGACGCCTGTTGAGACCGTCGTCTTACCCAAATTCCGTAAAGAACGATATATTCTTTTGTTGAAGGAAACGGACTACGCTCGATTATATTTCAAGGTCGATACGAGGGATGACGTGACCTCAAGTCACTGCAGGGATTCTTTAACCCTTTACGCTCATACCTGCGCCCTGCCCTCAGAGTTTTTAACCCTTTAGCGTAACGCGTTTCCAATATCTTCCAAGTTTTTTTTTTTTTTTTTTTTTTTTTTTTTTAGAAAAAAAGATAGAAAAGACGAGAAAAATTCTCATCCCTAGTCATTCCATCTTTACGTCTGTGTAGCGAAAGGCGTGCTTCGCCAAAAATTTCATCCACCTCATTCGCTATACTCGCGGTGACCACGCAGTCACCCTTATATTTCTTCCGTCTCATGTATCGCCGCGGTGTTCCAAAAGTTCAAATTCTTAGCAGCGATTGCTTCTGCTGGGATACAATGCGAGGCCGAAAAACTCTTTTGTCGCGACGATTTTTTTCTATACGATTTTTTTCCTCCGTAGCATCGATGAAATTAAAATTCCTCGCACAAAATCTCTCTCGATTGTCGTACCGCGCGTCGATTGCGCCGCGTTGTCGTCAGGGTTATAGTTCGGTACAGTGATATTGTTTACGCCAGATGAACTCGGAATCGAATTCGGCAAAGCGATATATTTGGTCAACTATGAACGATACATAACGTAATCCGGAGGTTGGTCAACGTGATCCGCGGAAGCAGCTCGTGTCACGTGTTTTTTCGAATTCTTCGCGTCTGCCGAAAAACGAGCTGGCTACAAAACAACCCCTGCTCCGGTTATAGCCGTAAAAGACTCGCTTAAATGATCGTAAAAACGACGGCGTGTGGCGAAACTTAACCCCTTTGCGTATATATTTAACATCCGCGCGTACATATCTTGCGGTTTTACTTCTAGGTACACCTACCTACACCACACCCTTGGCTACTGCAGGTATCAGTACCGTCAGTTTGTAAGCAAACTCTGTACAGTCTTCCGTTTCATCTTGATATCTTCAGCTCCGGATCAGTGCCAAAAATTCACAAAATATGACGCTCTCTTCTTCTTCAATTTTTTTTTCTTTTTTTTTTTGTTCCCCGACTTGAATTACTTCGTAAGAAATGTTCTTTCCACGTTATACCTAATTTGATTCTAAAATTCGGGCGGCTGCGACGTGTGACGTAAAATTATAATTTCACCGAACAACGTGTCCCTTTGTCGTTCGCTTGCAGCAGGCAGTATTCTCCAACTCGGCTGCATCGGGCAAAATTTTATTAGTGGCTTTCTGTTTTTTTTTCTACTCTTATATACATTTCTATACCTCGTATCTTCCCGAAAAGGAGAATTAACCCTTCGGACCTACGGGCGCGGCTTCTTTACGGGTTTAACTTCGGAGAATATTTATGTTCACGTTGTATATATGTATAAGCTGGAAGACCGACCGACCCTCCGGTATAAGAGTTTGCCTCTATAATATACGATGTAGGTACGTCGTCTTCAGTCATATTAAATATATATAACACGGGAGGTTTCGCGATTATATTCTTTTAATCACAAGTCTAGGAGCTATCGATCATGCAGTTATAATAAAAAATCGTTGATTTATTACGCACAATAAATTCGCTGCGTTCCACGTGCGGTATATAGGTTCACGGTCGAAACGTGCGACGCGCTACAGGTTGCATAAATTATCGTTGAATCGTGTGTACTTTTGCACGGTAATTAATTCAGACGAACGTCGATTAGTCTCTTTGTGATTCGTCTGTACGTATACGTAACAATTAGTCGCGCTGTATTATGTATGTACACGCAGTAACGTACAAAGTTGCGAATGATTGCAGGGACCGCGGTGTTTACGGTAATAAATTGTTTTTTCGATTCATTTTCTGGAAATGCTACAGTGTAACGATGCGATACCGATGTGTACGATTGCGCGCAATTTCAACCGATGGCAGTTAATCATTTCCAGGATATGAACTGTGCAAAAAAAAAAAACAACAAAAAAAACAAACAATTATGTACAACGCGAGGTATAATACCGGACAAATTATTATTTATGTCTTTGCAGTACGTGCAATAACGTAATTGCGAATCAAAAAAAAAAAGAGAAGAAAATTACGCGAGTATTATTCCATCGGGCCGTACGGAGTGCCGAGATATATTCTTACGCGGTTACGTGCGACGATTAAACGTTGGACACGTTTTGAGGCGAGACGTTTCGGTATTTCGTTGAACGGCCATGATGTTGGGCACGTTTGAACACTTGGTAAGTGCCCTATGGCTCTGCGTCGTTGCCCGTTGGTATATGGGTATAGAGTATATACACGTAAGTACACGGGTGTTTTATACTCGGCAGGGCAAAGTTCTCACGTTGGCTGTGTAAGGGATGTTTGTTTGAAATGACAAGGAGTAAATATTTAAACGAGCGAGAGGAAGCGGTGCAGCCTATAGGTATACAATAAGTGACAGTGAGAGTTTCGTTGATGCTGCTGCTGCCGCTGCTGCAGACGACGATTTCGATGAAAACGTGACTCTCGTTCAAACCGGTGCCGCGGTACCTAGTGGGAGTGGCGTCGACTTGACGAATGGCGTCTGTCCAAATATGGTTTTCACAAAATTCATGTTATATATATATATATACATATATCTAAACCACATCTAAGTATAATTCTCTTCTTTGGCAGCTGAGGAAATCTGTAGTTTTCACAACGTGTTTAATTCGAGGCTTGATTGATTGAAAACATTGTGATTCGAATGGATTATACATCGGGAACGACGTACGGAATTGTAGTGTCTCGTGTTATTCGACCGACGAAAGGCACGTATAAATTTTCGATTTATTATTCTCATCCCTTCGTTTCCCAGACGTACGTCTTTTACGAATCTCAGGTTATACGGAAATACGGAGAAAATACACAACGCCGTGATAAAGATTTTAGATCAAGGACTTTCATTTTTTTTTTTTTTCAAATTCCTACAACTCTGTGCGTTTGACAAGGATGTAGACAACATACCGGTCCGTTTTTAGGCAATTACCATATCTTTAGGAATACGAGACCACCGTATATCGTACCTGTATAAGTTTAACGTTCGGACGTCTCGGTTGGCCACCCCCGTTTTTTGTACCAGTTTATACGAGGCGCGTGCATTACGATTTAGTTAGCGATGTATATGTATGTATGTAACAAGTAGCACACGTATAGGTAAAAACGGTGGCGAGGAGTGTATACACGCCGCTATTTGAGTGGTATATTTATTATACCCTCGGTGTATATATACAGGACTCTTTAAGTAAAGCTAAACGCTCGCCTTTATGACCGCCAATAAACTTTTTAGAGTGAATGAAACGAGCTGCGGTATAGTAGCCGACTGGTCGTTTCGGTTACGCGACGTTACTACGTAGGTATAGAGGAACGTCGACGTAGAATCGCGTTCTCCCGCGCTATACCTACTCCTCTTCACTCTTACAGGTTTTTCCGGCTGCCGCACCCGCGCGTATGTATAGGTATATATATATCGGTATTATATACGTATACCTTTTTCTCACCTGCACCACGTCCGCGTACACGCATACATCTATAAAAGCACATAAAGCTTCGCCATGGTACTTATTCGCGTATGGTAGGTCAGTGCCAAGGTCACCGTACAGTAGCTCCACTTAATAATATAACCTTGCTACGCCCGCTACCGTTAGGAATATCCCTTTCGTTGTATACATATAGGTATGCATGTTAGTTGGCACATCTCACTTCATCTAATTGGCTCATTAACAAATCTCGCACCGGATGTAGTTTTAGATAATCTTACGTACTCATTAGCGCTGCGCCAACTCACTATAGGTCACGCGGTCCCCGGCCCTTGACCCCGTTGGGTATATTACACCCGTTATACGACGGAAGACGTCACATGTAATATCGAAGTTCGGATACCCAATCGTCGCAACTATTTACATCGTCGTTTGCATATATAACGTCGACCGTTTGTATCGTAATGTTTTAATAATTTTGTCGCGTCGTTTACGTATGCCTGTGTAATTACATGATATATTCATTCGGGGTGGGTATACGTTACACGTATAGCGCGGACCGCGCGGCTATATACAACCGAGCAACTTGTGACAGTATAATATTGCGTGACGTAATGCGCGCGACAGGGTCCACGGGGACCACGACCTGTCCCAATATATATACCGCGGGCAACGGGTGTAAAAGCGAGGCAATATAAACGACCGTTTACAGGCTCGTTACATTTTTATGAGCACAACGCCACTGAGCTACCTACGCGTTTATTATATACCTACACTCGTACGTTCCTGCGTATACATATATAAATATGCGTGTGTGTTTTATATGCCTAATATACGTATAGGTGTACAAATGCATATATGTTTCTACCGTCAAAGTTTACACCAAGTCGATGATCCGTGTGTTTGTGCACAGGTTTGTCTTTTGCTTTAGCATTCTTATACGCTGTGGAGAGAACGTCCATCCATGCATACCTATATACCTATAGTATACGTATACACCTGCGTTGCGGTTTCGCCGCACTGACTTACATATATACATATATATACTTATACAGTGGCCATCAAGATCGTCGTAAAACATACATCATTTTTTACTTCTCAAGGTCTTCTATTTACTGCTATACTACCGTACACCATACTATACCGCTTCGCCATGTACAATCGTATTCGTTTCGTCTGCAGTCTCCCTTGCGTCCATTGGCAGTTACGCAACGCGTGCCCGTGCGTATATAATATCGGACAGAAGGAAACTCGTATGCCTATACGCGCGACTTCGAATTGTAGAGAAAAAAAAAAGATTTATACATCTCACCGCGTCGTGGTGGTCCATATACGCATATATGAATATATAAATATACGCACATATTTTACGTGCGTATGTGCGTGCGCGGATGGGTTTCCGCGAGCTTACCGCAGGCCACTCGAATTACGTCATTTATTAGCACTCGAATCATAAAATCTCTTACGAGAAAATTCTACGCACGCTTCTGTTCACGGTAAATTCGCGTATCTACGTTATAATTTACACACACACACATATTTTTGTGTGTATACTGACTATGTTACGTCTCGTGGAACGTGATTTTTTTGCAGGTAGTTGATTGGGTAACGACCGCACATACCTATGTATAGGACATTATATATCTATACTGACAATCTAACGATCATTCGACGGTCGGTGAATGTTTTCTTATTTTTCATCAATTTTCTTCTTCATGTTTGAGATAGCTGAAAAAAAAAAGAATGAGACTGATTTGAATTCTTGAACGTTGATTTTGAGTTTTTACTAGTAGTAAAAATGTGAGCTGTATAATCCGGTGCATGTAGCAGCCGCTGCGATGCGAATTCCACGCATTGATGTGATTCATTTACTTTTATTATACACACGGTGCAGAAGTCGTGGGGTTTAACGCGTCGCGTTCATTTAAATTCTTCCCCCCACTTTCGCGGTTTTACAGTGTCAAAATTCCCGTCAAAATATTTGGAGAAATGAATGAATGCGCGTCGTATAGTATTACGACCGCGCTGTCTAGACTGTTGTACTATACATGTATATCGGTCTTTCCATCGGACTGGACAAATCAGTTCAGGCGCTCGGTGTGCGATTATTTTTTTTTTTCGTTCCCGCCACTCAATTAAACGCCGTCTCGCGTAATTCCGCGTAAAAAAAATCCGACGATCGCAATCGAGTGTTCGAGAATATTCAAATGAAATTCGAAAAGTCAAAATCGATGCCGGGCTTTTGAGAGTTTTACCGCTTCTGAAATGGAAACTTTTCGAATGAAATCTAGTATTTTGGACTTATGGTCGCAGCCACCGCTGCTGTATTTACTCTACGTGGGAAGGTTTAGGTTGCTACGGAGGTTCCTATAGCTGGAAAAGGGGGCGTATCTCTCGGTAGTTATCCGGAGGGTCGAACTCCTCCTCGGTGACGTCATTGGTCGCAGCGCCGGGCATGGTGGGCGCTCATTATGCAAACTATGCTAGGAATTCGTGATGGCCGCTATGAAACCGACCAATCGGAGTTCGCTGTACGGCGGCCATATTCCCGTGCAATTTCAGAGCGATCTCGCGGTTGCATTTTCAACTCTGAAATTCTCCGGGTAGCCGCTAGATGACGCGGTAGGACGAGTTGAACCGGGGTCGGGGCGAGTGCACGATGTGCAACGAACTTTGCCCCTCACCGGGGAACCCTCGGCGGATCCGTGAATCCACCGCTCACAGTCGGAATCGAGCGGACGCGGACGCCTATGACTTTCGCAAGTTGCAGGCAGCCGTCGCCGCGCGACGCGCGACGCTCCTCCTCTCGTACGCATACGCAGGGGTAATTACTTCCGTAAGTTTATTACACCCGACGCGCCGTACAACCCGCAGCGCAATTTTATTCCGCGGCAGTAGGTGTATAAAACACGCCAACCTATCGTGCCGTCGCTCTGCCGTTGCAAAAATGAAATGAAATGAAAAAGACAAAAAAAAAAAACGAAATATACGCGCATAACGCAGGTGGCGAAGAAATCCTCTTCGGAATGCGCGATGGCCGGCGGTTGTTGTGCCGCCGCGTTGAAACCCGCTCCTACCTACCTTTGTTTCTCCGATAGAGAAATTTCACGTGTCCTTTTCTCGTTCGACTGTATATCTACTACCTTACCTCCGACGATCGCGTATTCTCTCTCTTTTTATTCGCCGCTAAATCAGCGGGGACCGGTCCAACAACCCCACGGGAGATGAGAGGACGTCCGAGCCCGATGGTAGGTACGTTCATGCGGAACGCCTGCAGCCCGAAACTCTAACTGCAGTAATTTAGTCGACGGAACTCGTAGGTGCGCCTGTATATCGCTGTAGTGCACAGATCGCGTTTACCGCAGGTCTAGATTATAACGTTCGCGTTTTGCACCGCCCACTTGCAGTTCGCTACTCCAAGTACACGTATACATATATATACCTACGTCGTTTTCATGTACGTACGTTTATATATACGTTTATCTTCTACACATCTGATACGTTTACGTAAACGTACTCCATGTGCATCTATTGCACGTAGCTGTAGATGTGCGCAAGTAATACTCGGTCGGATCAATCGCGCGAACAAAGGCTTGTAGTTTTATGGAATTCTATGCATATTATCTCCTTTAAATTCCGCGGGATGCTGTAAATTACACCAGAAGCATATATGCGCGGTGATTTATTCGGATTATTGCAAAAAATACTTTTTTTTGGCTTATTTCTTCATCTCAAATTCCTTTCTTTCTAATGCGATCGTGATGATGAAATTTATTAGCTCGGACGCGATACAATCTTCGTTGTTACACAGGGTCGGGGGCGTTGAACCTACGCTCTTTTTTAAAACGATGATAAATGTGGCGGCGGTCGATCGCGCTCGGGGTCTCCGCTAATCAAGTGTGTACATTATAACAACATGTGCATCCATTTATTTATACACGGTACGTGATCGTTCTGCGTATAACTGAAAGTCACGAGATTTTTTACTCATTCGCCCATAGGTATATATATATATATATATATATATATATATATGTGTATACGCATGTACTCCACATATTTCTACGTCACGCGACGAATGCCTGCGGATACTGACCCACCGCAATGTTACTCGGATTAGATCTACACGCCGCTCTTCATATATATATATATATATATAGGTATAATAGAATTAAATCACGTGGGCCTTCGCAGCTGTGTTACATAGGCATATACGCACCGACTGCATTACAACGATAATTGCGATACAATATTTTTTTGTATCAGCTCTTCTGTGTCCAATTCCTTTGTCGAAATGGTTTGTGATTTTTTTTTTCTTCTCATTAAAATGAGGTGCAACCTTTTTATTACGGCATGTGACGAGGGAAGACAGGAAGAACAGTTGCAAGATTTTTCATTCTATAAGAACGTACTATGGTCTGAAATGAAAATTTGTAAAAATTTCTTAAAGGGAACATGTAGGTAATGGATTTTTATTCTTTGGCATCATATTATAAAGTTCACAATATGCTACCCATATGTATATTCAAAATACAATAATGATGTTTTCTTTTTTGTATATTAATTTTTTTCGACATATTTTTGAAGTTTTTTGTTGTATCAGGTATCTCGGAGCGAAGAACATGAATGTTTGACTAACACCGTCATGAATCTATATTGCCGCTTTCAAAATTGACGAGGCTTATTATATTGCTGAATAAGTACAATACATCGGTCGGTTTATGTACCTGTATATACATATCTGATGGACGAGTGGTATACAGCTGGACGGTTAGGTACAGGTACTACCTGATGAATCGTGTACGGCGTGCGCAGCTTGTTAGTTATACGTCAAATGAAATATCGCTAGAAATTACAGGTTCGATATTTTACTCGACGCTCTGACAGACGCAAGGACAAAATAATAACTATCGTTCTAATGTAACCGGCTAAATTTTGTTGATTAAATTTTACGATAAGCCAGTTTCGAATGATTTAAACGACGCATATCTAATTATACGGTGATTACACCTGCCATTGATACGATCGTCAGATATTATTCCTCATATATACTCGCTTACCCTATAAATTCAGCTATACTATATACATGTGTATATAACGCAGCAGTTATATACATATGCGATACGTGAAACCATTTAAGTATGGACAACTTCAACGTATTAGAAATCACTACAGCCATGTATGGGGCATTCCCCGTCAAATAGGCCACTTTGTCCAAAACTATTTTCTGAACTCGATAAAATTTTTTCGACGTTTCGACGGGTCTCACAAACCATGCTCAGACCATTTAATAAATCCCATCGAGATATCCTTGATTTGTCACTTTTTTCATCGATAAATTGGCGATAAATGGATCAATTTTATAGATGGATCGCTTTGGATTGCGGATTCGGATTCCTGAGATCAAAATACATGAGGATAGCATAGAAACCCCGATAAAAAAAATGTTGTTCTTTGGGTAAAAATTGAAGTATTTTTAAAATCGATCGTAGGACACGTATTCAACCTATTTCGACCTCAGGAACGCGAATACAATCAAATAAATTGAGCTACGAGTCAATGCCCTCGAGATATCTTTGATTTTTCATGAGACCTCTCACGACGTTGAAAAACTATTTTGGAAAAAGTGACCCGTTTGACGTTTAACCCCCCGTATACATGAATTAAAGTTTTAATAAATCGTAACGCCCATCGCGATTATATCGGCTTGGGGGTTCTGCAATGTCGCGTAATTTTTGCATTTCGTTTATATTACGTACACAGGACGAGTGGACAGTTGATACTTGTTTGAAGTTGGAAGTAAAGTGATACCTTCGACGTCGCAATTTTATTTTATTTTTACAGTTGATCAGTTTCTTTCTTTTTTTCATAAAAAAAAAATATTTTTGCCCGTAGCAAAATGCGGCGGCATCGGCTCGCGGCCAAATGTGGGCAAATTTAATTGACCGTAAACACGAATGTTTACGCGAGTCCTTACGTTGCGGTGCATTATTTCATCCAACGGATTTCCAAACTCTTATATATACATATACACACTTTCGATTACAATTACGTATACCGCTACACGCGTATATATCACGGCATTTATATTTACCGATGTGCGTATACGTTACGTACGATCGTACGTGATATTATATTATTATTCTTATCTCGCGCGATCCGCTCGTATTATAACGCAAAAATATCTCGAACTATCGCGACACGTTACACTCGATTATTGTGAAAATGAAACTTTTTACCTTTCGAATCAATAAACATATATATAATCCGTTAAAACTGATGTCAATCGACTGAGCGTACACGATTGTGGAATAAAATTATTACACCTGGTTGGATTTCACGCTGCGTATAATTATCAACCTCGGCGAAAGAACTTTTTTTTCTTTTTTTTTCGCTACTCGAATAATCGCAACAGATGCGATATGTAACAAGGTGGCCCACGATAAAAGTTACTCCAATAGAAGGAATTCGGAGATAGACGGCAACGACTTTTTGAGGCGTGGTTGGCAAATACCATGGGCATTTATATAATTCTACGAGCCAGCTACCAGAGTGGTTCGCCCTTTTATTCTCTCCGCTTGTAAGAGAAACGAGATCCGGGCTGCCAGGAGGAAAATTCTCTCTGTATCAGCGGCAGCATTCCCCGATGCGACGTTCCGAGAGACGCCCACGCCCAGTTTGAGATCACGGCCCCTGCTTCAAGTTGTAGTAGGATGTACAGTATATGTATACAGTTGTAGCGGCGATGGTATTAGAGCCGCTACTAAATTCGTCGAATGAGTTGTCATCGTTCTCGGAGTCTCGCTAACGACGCTTTTCCGTTTATCTCCTCGTTTGTTTTCGGTGCACCCGGGATGCCGATCTGCGGATGAAACCAAAAAAAAAAAAAAGGAATGAATCGTTTTTTCTTTAGGTTGACCTGGAGAAAAATTTTGGATGTGTGTATTGTATATGTATGTATGTAAGATGAAAAATGATGACCCTTATTATCGTTCCGAGTCTCGATAGTATAGGTGTACATTTGGCTGAAACGGGAATTCAAGCTTCCCCGGAGTAGCGACGCATAACCCGGTGGAACGATCGTGTGCCGCAGGACAAGGTCTTTCTTTTACGAGGCCGTAAAGATAACTAGAACTTATACCGATACTATTAAAATGGCATAAATCAAACGCGCACCTTTTCGTATAAAAGGCACTCGTTGTCTAACATTTTTGACAGTTATACCTGCGTGGATATCCCTTTCTCATAAAAGGCGAGAATTCATCGGTCGAAGACTTCCGCTATTACACGGTTAAACGGTATCTATGTTACACGTACATTCGAGTTCAAATCGTCTATACAATCACAAAGAATTCAACGTTATCATATCAGGTATCTGATGCTTCGTACTTTTCTTTTATCAAAGATTTTTCATTTTTTTACTTTATTTTTTTTTTTTTCCACTATTCGCCGTTGATTGCTGCACGTGTCCCAGAGCAAACTAAACAATCGAATCGAGCATTATTTGAATAGCTGTCTCATTGATTTAAAAAAATAAAAATTATTCAAATTTCAAAAAATAATACAGTCCGGGGATACACCCCGAGGCCCGATCTCTAGTTCGGTCAACGGTAGGATACGGTCTAGTCGTATTTCGAGAGTATAACCACCCTAACAATATGTGAGCTTGCTGGATACGCGCGGTGGTGGCGCGCTCCTCGTGCGGGACGAGTGGACATAATTGTCAAACAACCGTTTAGGATTATTAGGTAGAAACGGTGTCGAGGGTTCGCCGGCCACGCGATCTCTCGGTACTTCGTTCCGCACGCCGTACTCTTACGGGACAGTGATAACGACCCCAGAAATCTCGATGAATTTAATTAACGACGGAGCTCAGCCAGATCCAAATATTCATTCATATATATATCTACCCACGCGATATCCGTACCAACGATCTCGACTTTTTTTTTTTTTTTTTTTTTGGGAATATATATAAACAAACGGATCTTTATTTTCGTCGAGTGAATTCATCCGCCATGCAGCTATATACATAGGTACATACGTTGGGTAAAATACATGCGAGTACGCGTGGAGAACGCTTTCGTAAAGTGTTGAGTATAAAAGTCGTATTACGCCGCGCTACGCGTACACGTTATCAAGCGATAGGCGTGTGTGTACGGAAACTGGTAAGAGAAACTGTGTTTGCTTGGCGTATGTCTACCCCACAAAAGCGCTCGTATTTTCAGGTGAATAAGCGAGCCCATGCAGCTTCGTAAGTTTCTCCCTATATAAATATATATATATATATATACCTACGCCCGCACGTACATAAGGCGAAGAATCGAACGAACGGAGCACACGCACCTGCAACCCCATAACACCCCCCCTGACGAGCCTCCATTTTACCATCCCGCAAATTTATATATACAAGTCTCATTCGACTCTGCACGCTCGTCCCTATATCTGATCGAGAATACGAAGGGGGGGGGGGGGCTATATTGAACCGAAACTGTGGAGATCCGAATTCCTCCCTGAAAACTACAATAATAATTGAAGAATTTATCTCGAGGGTGATGATTCCACGTAATAATTGTTCCTATACCGTGCGGTGCGATAAGAAAACAGATGAGGGAAGATGTCGTGGTTTTTTTTTTTTTTGTTTTATATTTTCGCAGCCTCTGGTAGTACAAGGGTTGAGACGATATAACGGAAGCGTTGATAAAGACGACGGGGAGAATTTCTCCGTCGGAATGGTCGGATATTTTTATTAAAAGATCCTCGGAAACTGCGGGGTTATACCCGGCCTTTGTCCTCGTGTACACATAGCAGCTAGTATTATAAAATTGGCTGTCGGATATCGTCGCAAGCTCGCGCGAAATCCCCGCGCCTTTTCGCGGGGAAGGAACCCCCGCGACGTTGTACGGGCGTGTCTACTGTATAGTATAGGCATACCTATACCGGGGAGGGTAACGGCCGTTCCTCCCGCAGGATAGGCGAGTGTTATACAGCTCGAAGACTCGAACTCCCTCGGTCCTTTCGAGAACTCTAATTAGTTGAGAACACGCGCTACCGCCCTCAACGATCTAACTGTACCGAATGTCTTACGCGCCTCTATCCCACACCTTCTACAATATCTCGATTCGCGGTCCTTTATTCCGGAAGCGCGAACTCCTAGAAATTGAAGCTTCGACTAATTAAACCGACTAATTATTTACCCCAACTTCTTAACCCCGGCCCAACCATATCCGAAGAGTTTCTACGTGAGGTATGTATGTATGGAAAGAAAAATTGGAAAGCAACGAACGCGAACTTGATTTCGGCCATTTTTAAAAAAACTAACGCAACACCCCCAGGTATAGCAGCCTCGGATTTTACCATACAGAAGTGCAGGGATATACCGTAAAGGGAGTGTCGACCACACAGCGGCAGCTCGGTGATATCGATCCCATGCATATATACCTATACCTATACGAGCTGCTGCCGCCGCCGCGATGCTGCGGAGGCGAACCGGGCAGTCGGCGAATTTCAGGACCGAATCGGGTACACACCGTTATAGCGTACGTAAAGCCAAACACCCACACATGCCCTTTGCCAAGCTACCCGACGCCGCGGCCTTGCCATTTTGATGCCATTTCGGTGGCACGACGGTGCCGATTCCTCCGCCCTTCGCTCCACACCACGCGTATATATATATATATATATATTCGTACATACGTACACGGCTCTATTTACTCCGCTGTATATATGTATACATATGTGCAAAAATTTACAGACATATACGTGCACGCGTATCTGTATACGCTATAGTTTACCGCGAAATGGAAATGCAAGCAGGCAAGGGTGGTTCGGCGTTACGTTGAATTGGGGGTTGAGGAGTTCGGCAGGGGCGGCGAACGCGGGCGGGGCGGGGGGGTTGAAGGGCGCGCGATTGAGGCACAGCTGTGGCTGCATCGGGAAACTGGGGGGTCGCGTACACGGCGACCCGTGCCGACGACGTCTCGGTCTCTCTCGTTCGTATTCCTTTCTTCGCGTTCGTTCATTCCGCACTACCCCTTTCCGAACTTTTACCATTTCGCCGTCTGGCGCGAGGCAATCTTCCGGCTCCCTAGCGATATATATATATATATATATATATATATATATATATATATATATATATGTATAGGTACACCCGGTTCGCCTGCAGCTTTCTACATTCTGATGCAACGCGTTCAGTTTCTGCGATAGGATGGAGTTTGTTGCGCCCTTCGCATCCGACACCGTGCAGTTTCTCTTTTTAGTTTCTTTCTTTCTTTCTTTCTTTCTTTCTTTCGTTTTTGTTTGTTCCTTTTTTTACGCCATTTGAGCGTACGTAGGTATACCTACCCCAGTTTTCTATTCCTTGTGGAATGGTATCTTAGAATTCTTTGAGACGTCGTTTGTATTCTTATAGAGTTTCGCTGCACACCTGCAGTCGCGCGACGAGATCCTAGATAAAATCATGGCGAATATATAAGTTTGGGAAAAATCTGGACGGAAACCATCTGGTGTAAAGCGTATAGTACAATTACCATATTTAATCGGGCAGTGGTAGATTGGATGAAAAGTTACCCTTGCAATGGAACGAACATTTTGACGGTTTGTTTTATATCATATCGTACGATAAATGTACCGTCTACGTAATTTCATCGCCATTCAAATACTGAAATATATAAATTTCGATCGAAGTGTGGGAGGTGCAGACGGTAGGAGGAAGCAAACGGAATTATAGGTTCCGCTTCCGCTCTTTGTCTTTCCGTATCGATGCGTATAACGATAAACTGGCTACCCTCCGTATCTATGAAAATCAACGATTCGGTGAAAATAACTCTCGCTACCGTCTATTTGTGGACCGTTATCGCGTTTCAGCTATACGTATTATATATACATAATGTAGATTATGAGGGTGTAGGTTTGAAGCCTATGAAAATTTTCGGTATATTCTGAGGTATACACGAAGCAAATTTATAATCATTTAATAGCGCGAAAACCGTGGAGGAAAGAAAAGGGAGGAGAAATAAAAGAAAATTTTTTATTACATTCTTTCTAGGGCCTGTACGGTATATATTACATCAATTCAGCAGGTAGTACCAGCTTTTATAATAATATCGATATACGTATATCAGATATGCCCACTAAAAATATCCGATATCGAATACATATATATTTATACAGAGGTCTCCGCGCACGAAAAATACTCCAAAGCTTGGTTTTTCATTTTTTTTGTTTTTTACTTCTTACCTTCGAATTACTTCAGCGAACATGAAATCAGATTCCAGAAACCGTTTTTATACGAGGTTATCGCAATCGAAGCAATTTTTTCCGACGTTATTAAGAATATTTCATCTTCAAGGATTCCGACTTATATATTACTTTATCCGAATTCTTCCTCATTTCGCTCGGACCTATCCCTCACATGTATATAATATCCCTTGGGAAGAATGAAAATTTTTTCAAATCCCGTATCCCCAACCCCCCGTCGTATTTGCCTACGTCTCGCGTATGATTTTCCAACATAAGTTCTCGCTCGCGGAAGCTCGACCTGTGCAAAATTGCTCGTGCCATACATACCTACTCCTACTTTATATATAAGGAGAAAAAAAAAAAATGGGGGCGGAAATAAATAAATAAAAAATAGAAAAAGCAAGGAAAAGATGGTCGAACGAGTTTCGGGGGAAAAGGGAGCGACATTGACGCATGAATAAAAGAAGTTGACGTTTTTTTTTTTGCTCGTGAATAAAGAACGATATCTGCCTAAATATAGAGGAGTGTGCGTGCAACGGGGGCAGAGCGTTCTAGAGCTAGGTATCGCGAATTTGCGGGGGCAAATATCCAACTCTCTTCCTCGTACGCTCGAAGGTGTGGCCTTCGCCGTGTCGTATATATACATATATATATATATGGAAGTATGAGAGAAAAAGAAAAAGCAACAAAATGGGCAGAAAAAAAACAAGAAAAACAAAAAGGAGAAGTGTGCGGGTAAGAAATTGAGAAAACGACCGCACGCAGGCGTGGGCAAATACCCGATCCCCCTGAGAAAGCAGCCCTAATCCGGGCCTTGAACCGTCGAGAAAATAATACCAAGGGTACGATGTAGTATATCCGGGCGAACCCCCGGACGTGTGTACGTCCGCTACCATGGTACACGGAGACAAGTTACAATCGTGCGAGGAGAGTAAACGCGCGCGCGAGAGAGACACGGGGAGGTGTATTCGCGGGACCAATAGACTAGCATGTTTACGCGTCGATTGTCACATATTGCATGTTTGTTCCGTAGTAATGAGATTTGAGCCGTTCGTGGCCGTGGAGCCATCGCTGCCGCGTCTTACGTTCGAGCGAGGAGAGCGGGAACGACGCTCCGCGGCTACCCTCTCACGGGATCGGTGTCCCATTCCCGATCCTCGCGTTACCCCGCGTAGCGGGAAAAACCTGACCCTCGCCCCTCGACCGCACGCGTACGTGTACTCGCCTCGGACTTCTATCCCCCCCCCCCTACGTGAGCGTCCATATTGTACTTTTTTGCGTGAAATTTTCATCTCGGGGAGGAATCGACGTTACACAGCGTCGTCTTGATTGAATGAACATTTTGGTATTGTACCGTAACATCGGCACGTACGTACGTACTGCGCTTGACCTAATGGACGCGATCATGATTGCGGGGTCTCCGTTGTCTCCCCCTGTATCGACTACACCGCAATTTTATCGTACGAATTCCTACGCGATTCTTAGCGACAACGAGATGTGGTTTACATTGGGGTGAACATTCTTCCGAATTACAACGATCACGATTAGAGCGCCAACGATCCTGACCCCTAAAAGGGTTTCGGGAGTGACAGACACATCAGCTTCCTCGAACCGATCTAACCGATGTACACCGCGGTGAACGCACTTTATAGAGAAGGACGACGTATCCTTATTTTTTAACTCCTCTTTTTCTCTCACCGAAAAGAAGTCTTCGCAGGACGTTCGGTCGAGAAGGTGGTCGAAGTGCACTACCGCAAAGTTTTGTCGGATAGAAGCTGCAATTTTATACGAACACCTATATTCACGTGCGGCCGCTGCCGTGCGGGGAACACGTGTTTTATTTTCATCCCTCTCTCTTCGCCCCCCCCCCCCCCCCCCCCCGAAAAATTTTCTTCCCTTTTTCTCCGCATCCGAGCCCGAACTCCTCTCTTTGTATCGCGCTCTCCCCGTAGTCGTCGTCGTCGTCGTCGTCGTCGTCTTCTTCTCGTATAGCTGCAGTTCGACCATGTCCACGTCCCTCCGACACAATCCAATTTATACGCGGGGGGATTATTCGAGGGATGTCGGGTCCCGGGGGTTGCGTGTCGCCCTCGCGCCAACGCGAGTGAGTTTCGGGGGGTAGCGGGACGACGACGCTGAAACGAAGAGGGCTCAGATCTGGACGCTACGCGTAGGAGCCGCAAGGGAACATGGCCGATCGGGTCGTGCCGCCGCTTGGCCCTCGAGATACACCGACCCACACTACTCCTCCGTATATGTATATCGTACTCCGGCTAACCTATTCCACCTCTAGTCCGAACCGGCTACGATATTACTTTCCCTTCCTTCTTGCGGTCTTTATATTCCTCGTATACACCAACTTTACCCCGACGATGCAACTCACGCTTCTCTGTAGGGACTCGTACTATATGTATATAGTACGGGATGAACGCGTTGCTTGTGTACAATCAACGTTGCTAAATGCATTTTTTTTCTTTTCTATTTCATTTTGTGAACCAAGTTTGAACCACCATGCATAAATCTACGCTAGTTGTGAAAGGAAAAACAAAAAAAAAACAAAAAACAAAAACCCGACGATGGCGGTATATGTACGTGGAGCCTGATTAGGAATGGCGTCGAAAGAAATACAGTATAGGGTCTTGATATTCGAGGAATATTTGGCGTTGAGTGATGCTCTAAAATAGAGTACATAAATAGCCACGGATACAATGTATCCATACTGCAGTCTAATATTGACGTCTGCATTTTTTTTTTCTAAAAAAAAAAAAGAAAAGAAAAAAAAATTGGACTCAGTCCAGCAGTCCGTTGGCACCGAGAAATTTTCTCTACTCTAGCGAGGCATGAACCGTGAAGGGTTATTAATCGTCGGTTACAGGAAGGAAACGAAAGGAGTAGGTATCGACGGCGTCGGGGCGCCGGCGCCCAGCCGTCATCGGGAAGAGCATCCTGCGCTATTACGTGACATGGAGAAAAGATGAAGGCGCTGGTTCAAATTTTGGGTCGACGTGTTCTTACGGTTACCAAGCCTCCGTGGACGCACGTCGTTCTCGCGTACGCGCGAGCTACGAGAAATATACAGGAGGGAAAGAAACGGGGCTTAAAAAAAATAAAGAAACATTCAACGATGGAACGAACAAAAGACCTACAATGACGACGACGACGACGACGACGACGAGGAAAATTTATCGCCGCGTAAATTACACGTACGTCGCGCACGCAAGCGAGTTATGCAGCAATACTCGGAGTTTTCTGGGTTTTTTTTTTTTTTTTTTTTTTCTCTTTTTTCAACACGTTAGTGTATGTTTCGACTGTCGAACCTCGAACGATAATCCGAGAAAAGATTTACGCCTCTAGAGACGCTAAAGATATTTCGACTCGTTGTTTCTCTTTTTCCGCGCGAAGAACACGTCGCGTGCACGAACGTGCGTTAAAAAGATTTTTCACTTCGCCGATCGCGAGGAAGGGAGAAACCCTTTCGGCGATTTTAAATCAGAGCGACGTCGTCGTCGCGAATGTGAAATCTCCGCAGCGTGATCCTGATTCTTTGCGCAAAAACGTATGCAAGTATAGACGAATAAATATATCCGAAAGAGGACACCGCTTTAGGTCTAGTTTCTCTCTCTCTAAGATAGCAGAGCAGTGATTGAACCGGGGCATATGACCTACGAACGAGGGTATAAGAGGGTTGTAACCGTACACATGTACCTACTATACGTCACTTTCGCCGTGAGACGTATAAACAATGGCGACGCGAGGCGTCGCGACGCTGCGTAGACGCGTCGCGATCGGTCATTCGAACGAAAAACCAAGAGACACGAATTCACCCACGCACAGTACAAGTCTCTCGTGGCGAAAGTATTCGTGTTCTTTTCCGTATCTATTCCGTCCGACGCTCTACCGAGTACATTCACGTCGTAGGTAGGTATTCATATATGTATACATGGGGGTACGCGCACACGTAGACGTGTACAGACGGCGGCGTAGTAGCGGCTCTCCGTAGCCGCGGGGCGGTAGACTGGCTAGGAAATGGTCGGTTACAGCCGCTTACCATCGTTTTACCTAACATAACCCCACCCTGATAAGCACCATTACCTTCACTTATATTATACCTACGCACCCGTCTAACTCGCTACTCGCTGCCTTACACAATATGTACTTACGTACGTACATACCTCGTCCGCACGCATATGTCTCCGACACCGTCGCGGCACGAGGTTCTTCCTACCCCGCGGTAAAGGAAAGAAAAAAAAACGAAAAAAACGAAAATCTCTTACACATTCCTATTCTCCCTTTTGTTCGGTACGTCGAACACGCGTGCGGTACATACGCACGTCTACGCCCACCTATTAATCGAGAGCAGAATCGGGGTGACCTAGAGACAGAGTCGTGCGGATAAACATCCGTCCACCGCGTATATAGAGGGAAATAAAAAAGAACTCTGATATATTCTTGACCCTCGCAACGAACGAAACGAAGTAGAGATTTAGCTAACAAGTAAGCGCGCACAGAGTTTGTTAGGTCGGTGTGCGTATATCACTGACTCGTTTAAAAGGGGATTAACGAACGAATTTCGTCGGTGGTTTTCAACACCGACGATGATGAGGTATAATAGGCTGTGAGTATACGACGTTATAGGTTCGGTATTGCGATACGGGGTGGTCAGTGGCTTCGCCGCGTTTTCAAGTATATATTTCTGTATACGTACGTACGTACGTATACGCAACGGCCGAACACTGCGTGGCACTTACATAAATTATACGAACCGCGATAAAACGAGTTTAATTTATTTTAACTGCCTCGTATAATCTGGCCGCATAAATTTCACCGAGTTTGTCTGTATATATATATAGATGCGCGCGTAAGATATACTCGTATATACAGATACTTCGGCTTTGTTGTATCCTGTGTACACACGGGGAGAAATCAGCCTCACGTACCGATTACGGGGTCCGAAGAAACGCGAGCTAGGACCGCGCGGGGCCTGCGGGATTATAATCCTCGTTCGAATGTGGAGCAAAGCTGAGACGATGCTCCTATAAAGTTCTAAACTGGACGCCGAAGATCTCCGGTCGCTGTGTACCTTCTTTTTTTTTTTTTTTGCGCGCGCGCGGCGGTATACAGAGCCGAGAAGTTCTTTCGACCTCCGGGCTTTAGACCCCACCTAATTACCGGTGAGAAAAAAAAAAAAAAAAAAAAAACAGACGAAAAACTAAACTCCATCTGTATAAAACTTACTTGCCTTCATTGCTCTGTTTTTTTTTTTTTTTTTTTTATTTGCTGCACAGCAACCGACCACTTCAATCGTTATGGCGTTTTAGATGTGCTCTTACAGTAATCAAGCTTTAGATTTACTGCGGAACCGAGCCGAGCTCTAGAGGGAAGTGGCAGAGAACTGCGGAATAGATGCCTTCTCAATTTCTTTATCTGTGCACTCTAATTTCATGCAATTTCATATAATTTCCTCGCGAAACTGGTTCGATACAATTTTCTAACGGAGTGTCGAATAACCGTCGGTAACCTTTCAGTTTAATTTTCATCTTTCCAGAGAGTGCTGATTTTGATATAAATATCATTTTGTACGTAGGTATAATTAGCTGGAGTGTTTATTTCTGGATTTCTTACATTTGAAAAGTCTTTTTATTATTATCCTTTTATTTATATTCATCGCTTTTTACTTGGACTGTTATTACCGCAAATAAGAATTAGAACTTCGCCGTACACTTGACGGCTCTCATCGACGGTACCGACTCCCTTCAACCCCCTCGTCTCGCCTCTCCGATTTAATTTCGTTCAGCTAATTGGGTACTCGAAATAATTTTAGATCCATCTTTCCTTTTTTTTTTTTATTCCTCTACACCACGACGTGGAATCGCTGCCGAGTTTATAAAAATAGTAGGTACTACGCGTAGTAGTTGAAAAGTATCCTTTCTTCGATAGTCGCCTCTTTTCGCGAACCGCGGTCCATCTCATATACACCCTAATCAAGAAAAATCGAAATCACCATGGTCATAATTAGCGACACCTGAAACTTTAACCTCAATCTAGAGGATCAAACGAAGCTGGAAAATCGCGCAGCTTCGTTTCCTCCTGAAAAAAAAAACATCCTGATATATCCGAAGAACAAAAAAAAAAAAGAAATTGATGAAAGATCACGGCAGAGTATTTAATCGACTGTACGTGTCCCCGGTAGAATACTTGACATTAATGAATCAGGAGCCGCGACGCGACGAGACGCGCCTCCTGAGCCTCCTATACTAATCTGTGGTTGACGGTGCAGCTGTCTGCCCTCACCCATGTAAATATGTAAATTCCATTGACCTCGTCTGAAAACTATCAGCGATCGTGATTGAACAGGCGTAAAAATTCCTATCGAGTTCCAACGACGGTTGAAAAAGTTTTTCCTATAAAATTATCGGTATCATACACCGTATAGGCGTGTGTGTATCGAGCTGTATACTTTTTATATACCCAGATCATCGCAGTTTGATATACGTGTCCAAGTAGTTAAATAATATACACATAGGTAGATACATAATATCGCAGTGTCGTCATCCCGACGCGGAACGAGAACGCGACGGTCGGTCTCACAGCTAATGTTCGATGTAACTATATTTTCATCCCTCTGCACGGACCACTTGCCGCGCCCACCCCTGGCATCGTTTTTCGTGACGTGATCATCGACGACCGATTGGTCCGTAAAATTTATAATTTCGTTCTGTTGGTTTTCTATACTCCGCACGACTATATAGAAAATTGTACAATATCTGGAGTCTATATTGTATCGATACTGCGCGATACGTATTTAAACTCATGATTAACGTTTATTTGAAAAATTGACGGAAACAAAAAGAATTGCGAATCGATGGTTCGATTGCCATGAAGAATGTTGAGCGTATGCGGAAAAAAGAAACCGTAGAATTCACCCCTATTATATAGTAACTTGATTATTCCGTTTTTTTTTCTCATTTTTTTTGACGAAAGAAGCGAAGTGCACGACGAGATTGGAAATTTAAAAAGAGTTTATAAAAGCAGCGACGCTGCGAACCTCTTCTAGTTTCTTTTATGACCGGCAATAAATAAGCGACTTTCTCCCAACCCTTTTACAACCCGTACCCCATGGAATACCGTGTTGCGGTACCTCCGTGCACACCTACGTGTTACACATCTATGAAAACGTAGAAAGTTCTATCTCGGTGTTTGAGTCGGTGCGCAGTATAAAGATATATTCCCTCCTCATTTGTCCGGTATTTTAGCCCTTTCATTTTTTTCACCGTTTGTTACATTTTTCTACTTTCAAGAAGAGAAAAAGCCTGACTCGTTTCCGCAACGCGGCATACCTGAAGAATTCCGCAAAAACTTTGAAACCGCGCGTTGCGGCGTAGCCGTCATTTTGAAATCGAATTACACGCAACCGAAGTGTGTGCGTTCTTGCGATCAAATGGACTAATTTGTTTCCATTACATTTTTGTTGCAGATTATTTGCACGAGCGCCAGCCGCCATTTCCGCAATCCCTTGCAGAGGTGAGTCGAATCAATATAATTCTATAAAATCTGATTCGTCGAGTGAAATTGAATTCTCACTCCGTACGCAGCGGACGAAGTTTCAGGATTTATCTCGGTAGAAAATATCTTCGAAGGATCAAAGAATTTCCCAATCCGACGAACTACACGAAATGTCACAGTAGCTGCTTCTATATGGCATTCTCAGCGATCAATCGCATGCGGTGAAATTCCGACCCACTGGATATAGAATCTAATCGAGGAAAATTTCTTACTTAAAATCGGTATTAAGGTAGAGAACGGTCATTAAAACCGATACTGGTATGCGAAATTGTTTTTGTTTTCTTGTTTGTTTGTTTTTTTTTTTTTTGTTTTCGTTTCATGCAACAGGTGGTTAGTAACTACAGCCCGTACATTAGGGAGAAAAATACAAATTGTTCACCCCGGTACGGGCGAGCAGCTCGATAAATTTATAAAACTTATACTCTAACCTTGTGGTTCTACTTTGTACTTTTGTCAGTCAGAATAAATGGCCGAGCGAAATACATTCCGAATAACGATAAAATAAAAGAAAAAATCAATAAATAAATAAATGAATGAAAATAATCGGACGACGAGCGTATAGTTAGGATCGCATTCCATAAAAAGATGAAGATATCGGATGTCTGGTACGTATATAAATTTTGATTGTTTGAGCGAAGTTTCTTCTGCTGCAGATTCAAAGATTTGCCGAACATGATATCGTCTGAAAATCCTTGAATGTTGCAACGAATATATAAATTCCCTTGTATAGAGTTCACCGGCAGTTCCGTCTGCGGACTGTAATATACGTAGGTATACAGGGATATATATATATGCAAGAATTGCCGGCATTTTTTTCCATTTTCTTTTATTTTTTCATTTAATTGATCGTACATAATTAAACGTATTTTTATCCACACCTGGCGCGTTATGTTCGGAATAAATGAGCCTGGCTTTTGTTTAATTAAAAATTCGCAGGATTTCAGCGTATCAAGAAGTTGATATTGAAGTAATAACGAATACCGGCAAACGCAGCTCCCCTTTAATTTCAGAAAAAATATATATACATATACACAGAACGTCACTCGGTTCCTTTATATTATACATGCAAAAAAGCAGCCGTTCGAGGGGAAAAAATGAGCAAAAAATCGGAGGGAACTTGAAGCGATAAAAATTGTTCAGAAACATACACGATGACGAGGAAACGAGCGACAAATATTGTAACATATTAACGCGGGGTATTAAAATTTCAAGACGAGAGAAAAAGAAAAAATTGAAAATAACAGAAATACCAAAATACGTTGGTTATGTCAGAAATTCGTGTACGCTAACCATTGGGACGAGGTTTCTCGAAAATTATCACCGTTTCTGTATTTTTACAAGAGAGAGAGAGAGAAAAAAAAAAAGAAAAATCCTATAAATTTAACGCAGGAAGTAAAACGTACCTACGTTGGTGGTCCGGAATCGTTCGCATGAAACGTTGCAGATTTTAGATGCGGTCTATAGTTTCAACGAATATGTTGTTACATATATTTTTACTTTGTGAATGAACCGTGGACCAGATGTGAGACGTTCGTGCGGTAATATACGCCCAACATTCTTCCTGTACGAGTTATAAACCTATATAAAAAATAAACTACACATAACCCCGGTATTCTTTTACATATTATAAATTTATTGGGGTACAGAAAATACCCTCGAGAATTTTTCCCAAAAAACCTCCGTATAGTTTTTTTACCCCGTACACATCCGTGGCGGACTGGTTCTTCGAGAAACAATACGTAGACATGTCCCGTCAAAACTTCGTTAAGAAAAGAATTAATTACCTCATTCTTTCCAACCAAAACTTTGATCCTTTCACGTATAGTCCGCGGCGATGGCGAGAGAAAAGCACTGCACGTACCCAATATATATCGTTTTTCAGACTTATATTACTAGCGCTGCGGTGACTTATTAATATGATTCCACTGCAACTATATACGACGGCGTAATAATTCTCTACGTTAATCTCATGAGTAGAGTTTTTAGCCGTAGCTATGTAGCTCCGTGCTGGCATACCTACGTCTAGAGCGGAGCTCACGCTGCTCTCGGTTCCTCCTTATCTCCTCGGTAAGAGACGCCATAGTCGGTCGCTTTCATCGCTCTGCATTTTCCCGCAGCATCCCATGATGGCCGCCGTCTCGACGGTTCTCCCTCCCTTTTCTCCCGGCGTTTATACGGCCGTCTTTTTTCCGCTCTATATAACTCCCTCTCTCTCCCTCTCTCTCTCTCTCTTCACCTCTCTCCGAAGCTCGGCGGCGTCGCTCCTCTGGGAGTTACCCAGCTTCACCCTACCTAACGCTTTCGCCCTAACCCCTATTTAAGCTCCCTTTTGCTGCGACGGCCATATTTGCCGAGGGCTGGGCCACCGCAAGGGATCTCTCGACTCATTGGACGGAAATCCTCTCTCTTTTCGTGCTCGGCGGTATCGCATCTGCTTCGCTCTCTCCCTATCTTCTGTTCTCTCGTTTTTGCTCGCGTCTCTCTCTTACTTATTTGGTTGACGCGGTGCCACAGAGCCATCTACGGGACTAGCTATGTCGCGATAACGCCGCAGCGCGCTTATCCTTTTTCCGTTTTTTCTTTTCGAAGCTCATGTTTTCCTGGCTTCGAAAAGTTGCTCGCCGTACCGTTCCATCGCCGCTGCGCTCTCCGCAACCCCATGATTCGGACTTCTGATTTCTTTCTCTCCGTAAAAGATGAAATGGTCAAAGATCGAACTTTACCTTATCTAACTCTTTCCTCGAGTCACGTGGACTTTTATGACCGCAAAATCTAATAATCGAACGTCGAGACCTAATTGGCTTGAGGCTAATCGCGAATTTCCGATTTTACTATCGGTGCCATGGTGTAATTGAGTTAGCCGGTAGGACATGACCGATGTATCTACACTATACCCTGGTACACAAAAGTACTAGGAAAAGTCAACTTATATAGATCTTTTATCATCGGTACTCGCATTAAATATTATTACTTAGTTTTTTTTTTTATCTCATTTTTGAGTGATAATTCTATTTCTAATTACACGTTTTTATAAAATTTATGCCCTTGATCAACGCCCATTGATAACTTCCACTTTTATACAGACGAATGATGTACAGTAAAAAATTTAAAATAACTTTAATTAGCTTAAATAATTCAATCAGAGTATGTAGCAGGAACATGAATTGATTGCGTGCAGCTAATTGATATGAATCACCTAATTTTTAATTACGCCATTTCGTTGTAGGATTGAGGAAGTATAGTACGCAGATATATATCTTCAGAAGATCTATGCATGTATAAAATAAATTAAACGACGAGATCCTCGTAATAAAATTTTAACATCCGATCGATCAGACACCTGCAGCGTCGAAGCTGCAGGTGGAAATCGTACAGCTTATAACGACGATTTAATTTCGAATGAAACGAATGACAAAATTTCTTCAACATTATCTCATTACCGAGGAAAGATCAATTACGAACGAGTTTTTGATAAATAAAAGTCCTCCGCAAAGTTGTATAAATTATTATTATTTCATGGTGTCTGTAGCGACATTATAAACGGACGTTATATAAGAACGTCGTGATAATCGTTGGGATTAACTGTATCGTAAAATGATTTTACGATATCATGTCATAAAATATAATTGAATTATCTTACCTTATATATAACAAATTAACTATACGGTCTTCGAAGCACTTGAACGTACAACGTAAAATAGAAATGGGACAGTTTCGACCGGTAGCTGCCGTGCGTTTGAGAGTTGAAAAAAAACTGAATCATTTTTTCGAGTTTCCAACGAGAAGTGAAAATTTCTATTTGCTCAACCCCTCCCCCCACTCGACTCCAGTGAAAAACCCTTTTTTGACCGCTTTCTAATTTTTATACTTTTATTGTCCGGCCTTTGCTTTCTCCAACCCTTTCTTACCGAGATAGCTACCTCAGCCCGTCAACTTTCCGCAGCCTTTCCCTTCCCCTCCCCCACCCCCCCGTATTTTTTAGTCTTCGCCATCTCGGGCTTTTCCTTTTTAACCCTTTTTACGAGCCTCAACCCCTCCCCCTAAAAGAAAGTTTTACGAACATTCCTTCTGGCTACGTTCCAACGAGATTTTACGATCGCGTTGTTACCGAAATTTTCCATCACAAACGCTCATCACAGATTCATAAGTTTCCCAAGAGGAACGAGAATGAAGAAACCTGAATTGTAAGATGCGGTAATTTTCCAACTTGTAATTTTAACTCAACGTTAAAAGGATCGAGATTTACGATCGAACGATTTTAACGTTTATGAATACCGCGTGCGGTCTAATCGTGGATTCGTGTGTTTATGCATAAATTTATAAATGTATGTATATATATCAGAACTTATTTTGACATAGATATTTTTTCAACACTGAGTTTATTGAATTTCTTTTCATATGGGATATATTTTTTTCATCTTCACCGTATATCGAATATAGTTGACAAGATACAGAGCAACAATTTTCATCGATCTATACCCTCGACGATTTTCGATTAACAACAATATCGACAACAACCCCGTAAGAGTGAAATATTACACCAAATTAAAGCTACAATATTCTACGATACAGTACAGAATTAGCATACTTATACATAATAATTAAATTTCTCGAATAGCATCCAAACGATACACGTAGCGATCATGGATCGAAGGAGGGAGACATCGACGCTGGATACCGAAGAAGAAGGAGCTCGTCAACGTAGATCGGTGTGGCCTCCTGTTACGTATACTGAAGGTATACCGGACAGGAATACACTCAGGATACATTCAGTATACGTACAGGGGGTTTCACATTTTTCAACGAGATGTCCGGACGTCGAAGGTTTTCGCATCCCCCACGAACAAATCTTCCCCCGTAGACTTTGGAGATCCAAAGGTTGTCTAGCACCGCGTGCAGAAGTCCCTTTAAAAATTCGATCGATCGAACGAGGACTACCGTCACCGTGCCGCGGACAACCCGCTCTCGTTTCGTCGTTGAGTTTCATCTCGTTCGTCCATCGTGTTATTTCTTTCCCATCTCTCCTCTTCGATATCCTGGGCAGGCCGTTTCGCCCCTGCAACGTTGAGAATCGAAAGGAGATACGCGATCCGTGCGGACTCGCGTGTCCGGCCTTCCGCCTCGCTTTGTTCGGCGACGACCTTCTTCCGTATTCATTTATGCGAGCCCACGACGCCGCGACGTTGACTCCGCTCCTTGTTTTTTCACCCCCCCCTTCGGTATCATATACTTTTACAAGGTAATTTCTTCTCGTGGATGAAAAAAAAAAACCGTGGCGATATCGAGATGCCGAGAGGGTGGGTAGCCGAGCGGTGATAGACGAACGGCGTCTGCCTGCGAACACAAATCATATTTGAATTATCAATGGTTCACGCGTTACGGCGCCAGATATATCCGCACTTACGTACCCTATATAACTCTGTCGTACGTGTATTCGCGTTACATGTGCGCGTGTATATTATACTCTATGTGCAAAGATAGGGGCGGGGATGGAAGGGGAGACGAGCGGAGGATAATTCGAGCGTATAATAATAACAAGTACCGAGTGGGGGAGATCGGAGATTCGCGATCGTCGAGGAGGGTTATAAAGTGAATGAAAGAAAAAAAAAAAAAACAACTCAACAACTCCTAATACACATTGGTCCATATCGCGGTACGGTACGGTGTACGTGCGTTTATATACCACCGTGGGACTTTGACCGCACGTTCGGCTTTATTATTACACCCTGCCCCGAGAGACCGTGTGTAAGTTATACTTTGAAGTTTGACCGGTTGCCTGTCCCTCGGGGTTAGTCTCCTCTCCGCAACCCCCGTGTTTTTTTACTCTCCTCTCTTGTTTTCGACGAATTTAATCGTGTAAAAAAGAAACGAAATACTAGAGTAGAACGTGAATATCGACCGCAGATTTGCCTTCCTGATGATGCGTTATTCGAAAAAGAAAAACGAGCTGATGAGAGAACGAAAAATAACCGATAAAGAAATTATTGGCAACTCACCCGTTCCTTACTCTCGATCTCAACTCGGGATTTTCAAACGAGGGAATCCCCGTCATCGGAATCACTTCTCGAATAGCTGCGGGGGCCGTCTCTCTCGTCATCGGCGATTGCGAAACACGTTCTGAAAATACGTTATATGCATTAGTTTAGGCGGTACATTGTATCTGTTGGTTCTTAACTTATTTCTGATTTCAAGAATTGTATTTTCTTATTCTTTTCGTTTTGTTTTTTTGTTTTTTTTTTTCTTTTTATCATCGCGACACTTCGACACGCGACGTATGTCACTTGTGAAATAATATGTATTCGTTGCGGACTCCCTGATATCCTTTTTGTATTTTTTATAATTCGTGGGCGCGCGTATATATCGAGTGCCCAAGTGCAGAAAGTAGATAGAGCGAGACAGAAAAAGCGTTGGAACTCCGATAGGAGGAGTAGGAGAGAAATGCCGGTTGACAGCGGACGCGTAGGTGATCCCGAACACGGGGGGTGGACCAGGTGAGACGGAATCCATCCGGCCGGATGTCTTCGGCTACGGCGAAAGGGTTGCGTATCGACAGCCAAAGGCTGGCCAGCTGTTCGTAAACGACGTTCCTGGTGCGCGTCCCGCATCAAACTGGCGACGTCCTCCGCCTCCGCCGCGGCGCTGCTCAGCGCAAGACGTCTACGTTCTCGTCGTCCCCGGTATATCCCGTCGTTGTTATAAACTCGCGTAGTGCAGCGCGCGGTACGCGATTGCTCATGTGGAGTCGACGAGGAGATATCGAGAAGAAGAAGAAGAAGAAGATGACGATGACGATGACGATGATGATCCTTGACGTCTCGGAAACCGACGCCGCCGACGACGGACGCGGCGGTAACGTCAGCGACCGCTTTTGTTTCTTTTTTTTAGTTACTTCTTCGTCGAGGCGGCGGAATGCGGAAGGGGTGCAGTCGATTGTTTTTTTTGTTTTTGTTTTTTTTCGTCAAACTCGAGAGAACGTCGAACTGTGCAGCCAGTGAAACTCGAAACGTCACATAGAGCGGAAAATGGTACGCGCGGTTTTCTCTCTTTCGCGTGTACATCGCTTCTGGTCCTCTTGTGCCGATGTTGCGGGTAGCTGACGGTAAAATGAGAGGGTGACTCGCGCGCGGACGCAGGGAGGATAGTGCGGGGCGACTCGGTTACGTCGAACGGGGGCGCCGTTTTTCGGGGGGGAGGGGATGACTCGTCCTTTACGTGCGTATCGCTCTCACGTACCGCGGAACGGAAAGGGAGAAGTGGTGGAAGCTACGTAGGGTAGAGTTGATAACGCGCAGGGTCGACCAACCCCTACCCACGACCAACGGGGCTTTCCTATACGCGACGCTCGCGCCCCTTCCGCACCGCCGAGCTTACGTAACTGCGGCCACCCGTCTCAACGCATATGGACCGCCGCCGGGGGAGAGGGATGATAGCCGCGTAGGTGAATAAAGCGAGAGATGACGCGGGGGTTGAACGCGCAGCTAAGGAGGGTTTCGTTCTGCGCGCGCGCGCGCGCGGTTCGCCGCGCCGTACACACACTTACGTGGGAGACGCGTACGTATCTCCGCGTCGTTCGTGTGCCCCGGGAGTTGATTCAACCCCTACGCCGAACCCCCTGGCGTGTGGCCGCGTTGAGATGCGATCCGTGGCGCCATCCGGTGAACGAATGCTCAAGTCGATTACGGCGAGGAGCGGTGGGATAAGATTCCGGAATCTAGGAAGTCAGGTGCAACGCGGATGGCAAAATTCGCATCCGGAATCACCCTCCCCCCCCCCTCCCCTTTCCCCCGACCACGATCATTTGCATTTGGAAATTTTTGTCAGGAGAAGAAAGAAAAAAAAAGATGATCGCCCAATATCGGAGATCCGGCTCGCAACCCCCAACGAGCGATTGAACTTCGTCAGATATTTGGTTGTAAATTAGGTACCTAAGGGATGTACGCCGGATGTCTTTGGTCTAGGTGTACACGGAGGGTAGCGAGGGTGGGCGGGTTGGTTTACCCTAAGTTAGTCATTGTTCGAGGAGGGTGCGAAGAAGTGTAGAGGTAAAAATTCAGGCGGCAAGATTGGAATGAATTTTTAATCCCCACTCCGAGTTTTCGCTTCAGATTTTTCCCCCGCGGTTGCTGGTTTTTGTCGTTTTCTTTGCTTCACTTTTTTTTCCTATTTTTTTTTTTTCTTTTCAGAACGGCCGCCACCTCTCGCGTTTGCTCGCTGTACGGGATATCTTTGGTTTAATAATAAATTTCCTACCGGGGATAAAGTCGCGGGTGTATACTGTCGTTCGGTATTGATTGGCCAGCTCATACCGTACACCGCTGCGCTTAAACTTTCTACTCGAGGGGTTCGAAAGAAAAATCAGAGACAGGTGCCAAATTAAGTGGAGTTTGAAAAATTAAACTTTCCGCACCGCGTGAAATTTTCCATAAATTGCTCGAAATCTGCGTTACGCTTTTCGCGAAGCAGGTCAGACGTCAAAGTATAATGAGAAATTTTTTCTTCCCGTTTCCCTCGCGACTAATCGGGGCAGCGAATCGCGTTCGTCCTTGTCATTAATTCGTTCATTGGACGTTCATTTCCGCCCTTTCATAGCAGTCACCTATAACGTGTATATATATAGGGTGACTCGATTGTTTATACGGTAGCAATGAAGAATTTCTGTTTACGTAGACTCGAATCGATTTTATATAAACTCTGGAGTTTCTCCCACCTCCGCTTTTACCGTCCGACGTGCATTAAAAAAACAAAAAAATAGAAAAAACAGAAAAGAAAAAGAATCAAAGAAAAGAAAAAAGGAAAAAGAAACGCGGATCTGTGATCGTAACATCAACGGCGAATCGACCCTCACCTAAATATTTTTTCGAATCCATCCATCCGTCCGCTTCCTTCCTTTTCTTCATCTTTCACAGTTGATCCCCCACTCCGACGATCGTCGTTGCCTTTCAGACGAAAAAGCATGAAAAGCTCCGTTCGTTTTATGCTGCCACCTAACGCCGAAGTTAAGAAACTGAGTAGTTTCAACTGCACTTTGAAGAAAAAGCGTAAAGTGACTACTATTGCGATCCGCTGGGATATAGTGTAGAGAGTACACTCGTTCCTTCTGTCGTTCGTTGATGGTCGAGGGGTAATTTTCGAAGTGGAAATTGCTCTTTTTTCTTTTACTTCCTCCCGCTCCGTTGAACCGCCGCTGAAATTTAAAATCAAGACAGTCGTTAAATTTTACGCTGTACAAGCCGAGTCTACATGCACAAGATTGTTTCTCCCCTCCTCATTCGAAACACACAGCTCCCGACGCTTGACCAAAAAGTGTGCCGCTAATGTTTTGTAAATGGTTATTTTTACGAGCCCACTCTCATTATTACTAACGCCTGTTCGACGGATAAAGAAATTCCTGAAATTCTTCCACTCCTACAAACTCACTGAATAATTATTTCCAACTTATTCAACGCGCACGTTACACGTTACCTCGTTAAGTTTCTCTAATCTCGACGATTTATCGAACTTATTCTAATTTTTTTCCCCCTTTTTTCTATTTTTCTTTCTTCTAATCTGGTATGGACAGATTTGTTTTCCGTTCGAAAGGTTTGCACGAGTAGATTTTCAAATGAAGCGATTTTTTTATTGGGTATCCAATAAAAAGTCAACTCGACTCGTAACGATTTTCTAATGGTGTTTTTTTTTACGAGGCAATGCCCGATTTACTATTATTTATACCTTATGACCTCTATGCTACTTACTATAAACACCGACGACGGCAATCGTACCCGAATACCTCACACCCTATATCGGTTGAAATATGAAATTTCTGAAAAAGAAGGAAGAATGACCTTCGTACCCTTACGGCTCGCTCGAACACCCCGCATAAGACTACAACGAAACGCTCGCCCTTGCATTTTATAACCCTATACCTGCGGCAAAGTTAGAAATGTAAAAAAAAACAGTTTTTTTTCTTTTCCTTTCACCTGAAATACTTTTTACGACACGTACACCCGTCTCGTTACGCTGTACAGGTACGCGATCGATGATGCAAAGAAGGAAGCAAAAAAAAAAAAAAAAAAAAATCACAGCAATTTCTTGAATGTTAAGAAGAAATAACTCACCTGTAATAACACGCGATGAAGTTTTTTTTTGCCGATTCTTCGCGCGAAACGGCGATGCAGTTCCGGACTTTCAGCGAACAAACGCCGTTGTTATTAGCGAACCTCCGGTACGACGCGTCGTTGAGGGATTTCACACGTTTTTTGCACCTCCGCAGTGTAGGAGCTGTCGTAAAATATTCCATCGCATATATCGAGTTCCCGTTTTGTCGAGTATCGGTTTCGAAAAAATATGGACTACGCGTGCTGCACTCGATGATGTTCCGCGGGGTCGGAAAATGTTCCCACCACCCCATTCGATCCGCAGCTGGGGACGTAGTTTGAATAAAATGGTGGTTGCGGCTCATGATCATTTTGTCGTATATACCGGGTGCTCGCTCGTTACGCCTAATAAAAGAAACAGTATAGCTATTATTTTTCCAATTTTCCATCGTTGCAATATACCTACTTATACACGAGCTAATGATAACGGCCGCACAGAGAATCGAGAAGTCACAAACTTCCCGACTAACTCCAGCCGCCGAGCACGTTTCCTATTAATAATAATAATAATAATGATAAGTCGAGTAAAACCGGATATTAGTCATCGTTATTCAGGGGGTGGATTTTCGTACTTAGATATGGTCGGTATATCGCTTAATCGATATCATCCCCCTCTTGGATGTACGATGGCTGCAGGACTCGACGTTACACCGGGCGCTCTTCGAGAATTATTATATCTACCTCTTCCCCATCGACGAGGAGGTGAACTATATACCTATACGCGTACATCCGTATCGCTGTGTATGAGAAAATTCTATCAATACGAGATCATCTTCTGTGGTTCTATGTGCATATTTGTCCGATGTGTATATACAATACGTACGTATATTGTATAGTACATGAATACACATAAGGCGGCGTGAGTAATACGTACGTGCATCGTAGCGGGTATAAGAGGACATTACTATCTTCAATTCCATTATAGTTAAGTGGGCGATTCACGTAAAATGGGTACCTATATACCTGATATATTTATGTATATCTATATACATGCGGTTACGCTTATTGTATACAGCTTTCGTATACGGATTTCCAAGGAACATGGCGAATGAATAAATAAATAAATAAATAGAATAAATAAATGATCGAATAAGAAAACAAAGGGCAAAAACAAATTCGACGACGTCGCGTCGAAGTGGTGGATGGTATCTTAGGTGGTCCAGTTCGCACAACAGGTTTTCCACGTGCACATCCGAAGACACAACAATATCAGGGGCATCAGCATTTTGTCTTTCGTACGCTCATTGCAATAATACAACGAATCTAGTCACTCCGCCGCGAATATGTATCCAATGAGGTGCAGTCAAAGTTGCATATATTCTCGTAATAGCCATACATCGAATACAGCTCAACGGTTGAACTCGGTTCGTCCGTTAGAAGCCCCCGCAAAGCGAATAAGTGTGTCGTGTGTCAGGAGATATTGCATATATACAGTTCCACGGGGACGAGGAGGGGGGGGGGGAGGATCGAGAAGAAAAAAAGGAGAGTACACAAAAGTATAGAAGGTCCCCATCTTCACGGTGGTTCACGAGATACCTATATACACGCGACGTATAAATATATATCTTAAGACGGGAGGGAAGCGAGGACGAGGATAAAAACGGGGGGTGGGGGGTGGGGGGGAATATCCTGCGGGGGAAACGGCGATGCCGCGAAGACGGGGGACAAGACTAACCGAGGCGATAGGTTGCGAGTACAAGAGGGCTTATTATGCAATTACGCGTGTAATTTCGGTCGCATTATACGCCGGTATAAACGGCCCCCCTTCTCCCTTCGCCCTTATTTTTCTCTTATAATTTCTTTCCCGTCTCGCTCGCTCTAGTCGGACGATGGCCATGGCCGCCACCCGGCGCAGCGGCACGAGGCACCCAACGCGTAAGCGGGCACCACCACCACCACCACCACCACGGGCCACGCGGTCGAACCGGCGTCGGGGAAGTCTACGGCGGCCATCATGAATGCCTGTAAAATATGTATTCTGCCCCGAGGAAGCAGTGGAGGGGCGGCGTAGGGGGTTGCTGCCGTTGCCGCTCTTCGTTACTCCCCGCCTAAAAGGAGAAGGAAAATCCGTGAACGCGTATACGTGTACTATATATATACATACATGCGGCCGCAGAAGAGAAAAAAGCAGACAGTCGAGCTGCACCGTGTGTGTATATAGTATATACGAGAGAGGGAAAAAGAGACGCCCTGAAAACGAGATGAACGAAAAAAGAGGGGCGGGGGCGAAAAAGAGGAAAGGGCCGAGAGCGGGGCACCCCCCCCCCCCCCCCCCTCCGATGTGCCACCAGCAGCAGCTAGCCGTAGTTTCATTTCACGGGGAGATAGGCAAAAATGTGCTATTGAACTCTTCCTACACGTAGAATAGAGATGACCACTTCCCTATATATATCCTCGAAATGTGCACGTTTTACACGAGGATCCTCATCGCGTATACGTGTGTATATATATACGTGTGCGATATATATCATGTACGTATATATGTAATATGCATGCACATCGCCGAAGGGACGGGGGTTCGACGTATCTCCACTTTTTTTCTCTCCTTCGTCTGCTTTTTCTTTTTTTTTTTTTTCTGTTTTTCTTGTGTTTTTTGTCGTATTTTGTTGTTTTTTTTTTTCACCTTTATTTTGTATTTCGTTGCACTGTTTTACTCCTTCACTTTGATACCTAGTTTATATACGCGCGTTTTATCCGCCTGCATGCAGCTCTCGCGCGCATGAATATAGATTGTAATCCGCAATAACCGGGTCTCTATGACTATAACGTACGTGCTGCATCCTGCTGCAGCTCAAATGAAACGGCATGCAATATTCTAGCGTACGTCCGCGAATATGTACCTTTTTACCTATACCGTATGTATGTATATATGTATACGTATATATACGTTTGGTGTCGATTCCACGCCAGGGGTTTGCATGTATAATTCGACGTTCCGGCGTCAAAATCACGGGTGTGTTTTAACGTAGGGAATACGTAAGTGTACGGTGCCTATACCTATATACCTCTCGCGATACTTTTCGTACGAGATAAAAAAAAAAAAAAAAAAAAAAAAAACGGATTTAAGTACTTGAACCGGATTTACCTGAATTCAAGTCAAACTATATATTTTGTATTACCTTTTACTTCAGGCAGAGAAGAATAATATACAGATACACATATGCGGTTATATATAAATTTGTTTCTTATCTGTCTACGTATGTGCATGAGAGCAAAAATTTTATTAGCGTGTATATAAATATATTTACATATATGTACGCGATGTAAGGTAAATATTTCATTCTGTATATGCGAGCCGCATTTACTATAACTACCGTTATCGTTTGAATGAGATGGAAAACGTAAAGGAAAGAAAGAAAAAATAAAAAAAAAAGAAAGAGCGTTGCACAGCGCTTTGAGAATGACACGATGGTTGTCGAAATGTATAGGTATAACATTTGCTCGTGTAATTTTTATCATTCGCACACAATGTGTACATACATATATATAAATAAGTAAAATTTTACGTACTCTTCCAAATTTAAATACTACGATTCGAGGGTGTGCAGCGTGTACACGTTTATACATTATACCCGCGGAACGTCTGGATGTGTATAAAGTATGACCTTAGGTGGTAATTCACCACCTAATTGTGCTAAGCTTTATGGTATAAATAAATTAATCCATATTATAAGCGCGTGGCGCTCGGTAGTCTCTCAGGTTTAATCGGGTAATGCCTTAATTAGAAACGGCCCCGCGTAATCGTGAAATCAACATAATATTTATAGGGAGAGATAAGCGGCAGCGACGGTAGGACACGATGGCGGTGGTGTATCGTGACCGTTGCACGGACTTAGAAAATACGAAATTATACCTAGTAAGCGTTACAACGACGTAGGTATGATACGTGTGTAGCGATACGTGGCTACCCCGCGGCGAGCGAGAAGCGAGAGTTAAATTTGCCTTGAATTTTCCCTGTATACATACGCGTATACGTGTATGCGCGTACAGCTTTTAACGTTCAATTCCGCAAGGCGATCATCGCGCCATACCGATCCGTCTATGATTTTACAACTCGGTTACGATCAGCGTCTTTTACTGCCTCCACGCGATCGTTGCCGTGCACCGTGGCCGTCGCGCAATGATATTTATTAACATTGATCCGCCGAGATTGCGGGAAAGAATATTCACTTCGCGAAGAAGAGAAAAAAAAACAAAAAAAAATACCCCACTCCAAAAGCCAGAAAAAGAAGACTCGGTCTCCTCGAAAATTGCGATAGAAAAATCGAAAAAAATGTAGAAAAAAAAAAAAAAAAGAGATGAAACGAAGCGGCGTGCCCGGGAACGGGCGATAATATTCTAATAGGATCATATATTCTTGCGGTATACGTGTTCGAAATTTATTTGAGATCGGTAGCCGATGATTCGACGTCCTCTTCGAATAAAAGCGATAAATTGTTGTCGACGAATTATTGTACCGACCGAAAATTGATCGAAAACTGTTTTTCTATTTTGTTATTGGATAGATTCGAACCACCAATCGCAATTAGGATCGATGAATTACCGATCAATTAATTAATCACCGGCGACGATCGTGCGCGTTGGATATTGAACTTATTTTCGTCAATTACTTCGATTAGTCGAACGGAGTGGGTTAATCATTATTGCACCGATCTCGCGGATCCTTAATTATGTGCATCGACCGTTCGTTTTAATTCAAGATTACTATCCCGTGTTATAGGTACCTATATACCTACGTACAGCGCGAGGATGAAAACAAAAATTCATACATTATTGCCACGAGCTTTTGCAATATGCTACGACCCACACGTACGCTCCATAGCGTCGGGGCAAGCGAGTTGCAGAAAGTTTTCTTATTTTCATTCCCGCGTCGCCTCGCTCGTCCTTTAATCCCCTAACCAATCTTCCTTCCCGCTTTATTCCACCTTACCCGTTCCAGTTTTCGTTCCTGTATTCTTCCTCCCTACCCCCCCCCCTTTAGCATCGCTATACACACACCGCCCAACTTTATCCTCCATCCCCCGGTATACCCTGTCGCCCATCTTCACACGCTCTTCCACTTAGAAAACCCCCATGATTCCCAACCACCCACCCACCCACCCGGAGCGGCCACCGACCGACCAACCGGCCGAACGAACGTTCCTTCTGCACCCACTCACTTATTCGGACCCCTCTCTCTCTCTCTCTCTCCTCCGACCCCCCGATGTCCACCTCCTCAACCTTTAGCTAGCTCCTCCGCGCCGCTCCTCTAGATGTCTAGTATACCCTGGACTGCACTCCGTTTCATACGATGGTCACGTCAAACGATCCATGCTATGTCTACACCCCGTACATCTATACACGTACCCCGACGACCTTCTCGCTCTTTCACCGTATACGCGCTCATTTCACTCGCTCCATTTATTTTTGACGCCCCGAAGTGTACGTTCTTGATTTTTTTCTTTTTCCTCTTTGGATTTTTATCTTTTGTTCGGGACGTACCTGCAGCCATTGCCGCACGAGTATATAGGTACTTGACGTATATGTGGATTACTTTTTTCGAATAGCTGCTTTGAGAATTTTTTGTCGAGATTCGTTTGTACGCTTATTTGGTAGCGCGGATCGGAACACCGAGCAATTAAACTTCTATTCGGAATAGTAAGCGTTGTATCATGCGTTTTCCTTGCTCGAGGTGCAGTTCTAATAATAAACCGCACCGGTCGACCCACGCTCGACAAGATTCCACGATCACGGCGCAATTCGTGATTTAGTTATGAGTCGTTATTCTACCGATTCGCGATAGTATTTTCGCCGATTTTATTGCAGAAATTGAATATCCAACGAAGTATCGGAGGAACGTTTAATTTCTATACATATACTCGAGTGCTCGCGGTGTAGAGCACTTGGGAGAATATTTCTCCTTTTCAAATTAACGAATACAAAATCTTGGTCGTATTTTATGTTTTGACATTCTATGTTATACTTCGCATTCATCGATTATCGGTATGTTGATAGCTTTTAGGTATTTTTTGCGTTAGACGTACACCAAAATTTTCTCACAATCTGCTTTTGATTTGAAATATTTGGTCTCTGAAACGACGAACTAGTCGCTGTTACCAAAAAACAGGTTAAAAATTTTATATTTTACAAAGGTGACGTCAACTTTACTCGTATTACTTGATCTGCCGTTAGAATCTTTCAAAGACTGGATTTTACGGTATTTCTTTTTCGGTCATGAAAATTTAATTTCGTCGTTCTTATGAGGGTTTTCGTCAATGATTTCCATAATTTCTTTTTTTCTTCCTGTCTTTATTTCGTTGTAGACTCGGTCTTAAATTCCTTTGTTCGGCATTCAAATGACGAGATCCAAGTTTTGTTTGATGGCAACAATTAGAGAACACCCTCCTTAAAATTGTATCCGGAGAAAATAAAATAAAATAAAATAAAATAAAAGTATACCAACATTCCGAATAAGACGAACGTTCGTAACTGGGAGGTATAAAGTGCCGCTGGAGCTCTTTCAAGATCGTTAAGAACGACTTCGTCTCGTATTCCGGTAACGTTTGTCTTTCGTTTTTGGTGACCATTTAATTCAAACTACGAACTCCGCGGAGTAGACGAGCCGCCTTCGCATTGGCCTACGGAATAACGAGAGAGGCCTCTTACCGAGAAAGTCAGTATAATGAGCTGATTAACTGCTACGAAACGTACGACCCGAGAGCGCGTTCGTCCGATCGTGATGGTTCATCGTTCGCGTTTAATTAAAACCGAAAACAAAAGACGATCGGAATTCGGAGCCCATCACCGTTTCGAGCATGCGGTATATGTATATATATAAATATATATAATCGGATCGATCGCGCAAAATCCCCTCGCCGATACACCTATCATCCGTATATAATTAGTTCTGCTTCATTAACTCATTTAATCTAAATATCTCCGCATTAAAATTCTTCCTCGTGTATCCTCGATTTTTTTTATAGGATAACTATTTTCGACATTTTTGCGCTTGCTCCGCATTCAATTTGAATGACGAGGGTTTGACCGATGGTTGTATATGTATTATGCGCGGTGTTATATTGCAGTCGATCTCCGAACATCGCGCCGGACTTACAAATTTTCGAGATAAACAGCCGCGGCTCCCCCCCCCCCATAGTTCAAGTTCAACTTCACGAAACTCATCGCGAATAGCCGACACCAGTTTCATAAGGCTTATACAAATTTTCCTCAATATTTTCGCACCGCAAAATACCCCTCGAATTTACCCAATTTACATATTCTTCACCTTTGCCAACCGCTCTTCAAAGTAGCTAGTAAAACCCCCGGCGAACAAAAAAAAAATGAAAGAAAACTTTTCCCTTCGCTTTTAAAGATCCGAGTAAACCATAGCTTATGCGGAAAGAAATATTATACGTATATACCCACTACAGGGGGATGTTCCATTATTATACAACGAAAATCGGTTCAATCGGTTGTCCTGAAAAATCATCGACTATAGGAAAAATTAATAAAATTCCGTAATGTAGACCGAAAGGCGAACGATTTTCCGCTTTTGGGGTGTAATTTGTTTTTCGTCTTTAGCAGAGTTTATTTTATCCTGCGTATACAGTGCAATCGTACTATACTATACGTTTCCGAGCTCTTCCCTCTTTTCCGTTTCCTTCTTTTTTTTTTTTTTTTTTTTTTTCTCGTTTCATCGCGTCTCAGTTTCTCGTTTGGTAATTTTCTGTCGGTGTGTGTGTGTGTGTGTGTTTTCCCGGTGAACGGTAATTTGCATATTTTGTTAGGTAAAATCTGAAAAGCAAAAGGAACAAAAAGCAAAAAAAAAAAAAAAACACATTATCCGGATACCAGCCATACCGCCGGGATCAGAGGGAGACGAGGAGAAACGCGAAATGAGTTCACGAGCTGACTTGCATATTCAAAATATTCTTCGTAAAATTGCAATTACAAGATATATACATATATATGTATGTATACCGTGTATGTATTACGTAGCGGGCAGCCGGGTAACGTTTCCCCAATTAAAACGGTCGTCGGTTGACTCGAGTCAACGAGCTTACGAAGTTTTAATCGTATCCATCGTACTCGTATCTTCCTTCATTTAACCCTGTTATTATGTTCATCCTTATCAAAATCGCCACAACGACTTATACTTTGCAGTTTTAATTTTGCTATTTGAAATTGCGACAGGTATACGTCGTATTACAGTCAATTCCGTAAATGGTTATCGATATTTTTATCATTATTGAGCTCATAAACTACATTATACCGAATATCTGTATCGAGATAATGTATATATGTATTCGCGGAAGAGATACACAAATAAAACTGAAACAGGGTGATATTTATCCGGGGACTGCCTCGATCGAATTGTTATTATCCTCGTCAATTTTTCTGACACATATCTCTCGGGCACTTGACGATCCACGAACAGGCTAATCCTGGATAGTTTTATCCTTTCTAATTCAATATTCAATTCAATATCTCTCTATCTCTCTATTATTTTAACCTTGTTCTAAATTTTCTTCGTACCGAATCCGATCAGGTTCCGATGAAACAAATAAATAATTAAAATTTCGATCGAACGAGGCTATCTACTGGTTGATTGGCTTCGCTCGGGATACGTAGAACCTATGTATACGGTTGTACGAGTTTAGAGTAAATATAAATCGTCGGTTCATTAGCAGTGTCGTACCTTCCCTAACGTTTTCACTCAACCGTTCCTTGAATTAATCCAGACTAAATGCTGCGGAAGATCCTTCGGGATCCACGTGTACCGTTCGGATGGGAGCGAAAGTACAAATATACCTACGTACAAGTGTGTAAGTACGTACAGAGCTTGGCTAAATTCGCTAGAATAATTCTGAGACGGTGTTAATTACCCACTGGAAATTAGGAAGAAGTAGCTACGCGAACGACGTGTACCTAATTCGAAATTATTTTCTTCCTTTTTGTTTTTCAGGATAGCCGTCTACTGCACGTTCTTCCCTCGTCCCGTGTAATTGAGAAATTTTTCGACACGTTTCCAGGATCTACTCGTAGTGGAATTTATTTTCTCTTGAAAATTAAATTTATAGATATTATCGTCGGGGTATATATCGCCTTTGCAAAAAACTAAATGCATTTTCGCCGATTCAATTTCGTCATCCAAACCTCGTCATCGTACTACACGTTGTCTCTACGTCGTCGTTGTCGTCGTCGTCGTCGTCGTCGTCGTCTGGGATATCCGCGTTATCGCGTTGGCTGTGATAGGCATTTTTACGACCACTTTACCGTATCTCCTCTCCGTGTCTCCCGGACCACGCGTTGAATTTTCTCAGCCTGTACCTCGGCACGCCGTCTCGCATCCCCTTTTTCTCTCTCTTTCTCCGCACTCTTCTCTCCATATCCCTCTCGTCTTTTCTCCGTTTCAGTGCCTTGCGCTTTTCTACCTTGGTATACATATACCTATATACCTTCCAGCTTCTATAATATATAGGTGGATATATCCTTCGGTTTGTCGGTACGTGCGCGGGAGGTACGAAAAAAAAACGAAGGTGAATAGGTAGTTGCACACGGGCTCTCGGAGCGAAGGAAAAAGAAGAGAGGAAAAAAAACAAAAACAAGAAGAAAGGGAACGAGAGAGAAAAAAGAAAAAAAAATAAAAATAATAATAAGGAGCGAGAGAAACGCTGACTTACACGGAATAAAAACAAATGAGCTTACGAGTCTGAATAACGTGATCCTGGAACGAATAAGAGGTGATCTCGAGGTGCGACCTGAGAATAATATATTTGCGAAACGTCTTATAAACCGTTGAATTTGCTACCTGCAGTTGTAACGGCGTTACATATGCGAATATCGCGAGCGCGTGGTAGGTATGGTATATCGAGGATAGGTGTATCGCCTGACAACTCGGACTTTACATAGATCGGAAAATAAAAAAATATCTACCGTACAAAAGTCGCGCGGTAACCATCCCTCTGAATTCTCAGATTTCATTCGTGAGTCCCCGAAGCAATAAATATACGGATATGCATGTACGGAAATCTGTTGCTCGTATTGATTACAGCGTAGTGTAAACTTCGCATCGTTCGTCGCCCTGCAGCGTCCGATTTCACCGATCGAATTCCGCAAATGTGTGACGCGTTAACGAAATCGGATGAGAATCATCGAACTCGTTATATACACGTTCGTTACAATCGCTTACAATTGGAAGTGATAATTTTGTGGATGCGTTGGCTCTGTACTCGGTGTCGCTTGTACTCTGATTCGATTTCGCGAGAGCTTCCGGTGATCCGTTTCAACTCGAGTCGTAAAATGGAACGCGCATATCCCATTTTCAATATCTTAACATTTTAATTGAAATTCTCACAAAGGAAGCCGCCGGGTGGTCGGTCGAGAGAGACTCTGAGGAGAAGAAATAAACGAGAAAATTTCGTCCCGACTTCCTTATGCCCCTCCACCGCTGCATAACCTTCATAAACATATCGCTTATGGTTATATGGAAGGACGACGCACGTACGCACGGTATCGAGAACATTTGGAACTAGGTATACGTACACGGTGGGTATAGGTATATATATTATAAACTCCGGACACAGATATCGGCCCCTTCGTTCGGCTATTCTTTACATTATTATTCGATCGTGTTTTTTTATTTTTCCTCCGCGGCGCGGCGGAAGATGGAATAATAAGAGAAATAAGAAAATAACGCATCGTATAATTACGCATTAAATTACACCGACCGGTCGACACTTTAGCGTTGAAATTACACGGATGCTAAGTCCGAATATGATAATTTTTGTAGAAAAAAAACAAAACAAAACAAAAAAAAAAAACAAAGAAATGAAAGCCGAGGCGCTGCACCACCGGAGCAGAAGAACCGGGTTCTTTATTTCCGAAGGTTAGATATCGTGAGCCACGTGGGGGGCGGGGGAGAGGAACGATATCCTCGGCGGATGAGCGAAGGGCGCGGCCTGCTGCAGAGGGTCTGGCGGTTATCCTGGGTTGGTTTACCCGGTGTCGACGCACCCCGCAACCTTATAGGTATAGCTATACAACGTGTAACGTATATAGGTATACTGTATAAGCTGCGAAGGAACGACGAAACCGCTTCGCGTCTACAGCGTCCGTGGATACGGCTACGGTATATAAACGGGTTTCGAAAACCGACAACTATCTCAAAGCGACTGAAAACTCCTCGTTTTCTATACACACGCGCGTCTCGGTAGCCAATGGCTAAAGTTTAGAATTCTAACCGTTGCCCCACACCCCGTTGGTGTACAGCTCCGTTCAAACTGCATCAACTTTCGTTCGGTAGGTGTATAGGTATACGTGGGTATACCCTATTATAATATTAACAAGACCGGCGGGATCGTTGCAACAATATGGCACCCCATATTCCGCCTTTTGTCTATGAAATATATCATGCGTTATACACGGCGCAGCGGCTACGTTACACCGTGTAAATGTATAGCGGAGGAGACGAGTTCGAGCTCTCGTCGCGCGCGCATTAAGCGAAACAAGAAAATGGAGGATTAGGTGGAAAAGGGAAACGTTGGACAAAAATGACCTTTTCATTAGGTCCGTATACGCGGTACACGCGTATATCAGCAAGTGATACACACACCCCTTTGGCTTCGTCGGTTCATTTCAGATCCACTTTATATGCCGGTCCTGCACCCTTCGTACGAAGTAATACTTGCGCGCGTGTATAACACGTCTCTGTCTCTGTGTGCAAAGGACTCCAATTTTCGCCCAGTTCCATATACTCGCTCTTAATTCGCGGAATCTTTGCATCGCCGAGGGGGGTGGGAAACGGCGATAAAGGGAGGGGATACCTATGTACTTCCAAGTGTACAACTAGAAGGAAAAAGGCGAGGAGTTTGTTCTTTGAGGGTTTCACGCTCGCGCACCTCGAACACCTTCACCCGCCACCCCATTTTTATCCCTCTCTCTCTCTCTCAGCTCTCAACTGACAGGATTTTGTTCCTTTGTTTAATCTCACGTATAACCAGTCTCCGAACCACCGCCCCTCTCTCTCTCTCTCTCTCTCTCTCTCTCGTTTTCTTTCTCTCTCCATATCTATATTATATTATACGCTAAACTTTGAGACGGTGGCGTGCCCGCTGCAGAGGTGCGCTCCAACTTTGGTCTTCTCTACTATATCTGTGTATATTGTATATTATATTATATATACGTATATTATATACCACATAGAATCCACTCCGGTCTAGAGGAACTTATATACATACTTTGTATGTATACGTAGACGTGATGTTATGTATTATGTACGTGTGTATATATAAGAAAACGTTGCCTGCGGAGCATACCACGTTGCGCCTGCCTAGCCTGCCGTCGCGCGGTGCCGCTCCTGAGTTTCTTAATGTAATTTTCCTTTTTTGCTCCCATTCGGTTTACGACTTAAAACTTTGCTCTCGCTCTTATATATATAGAGTAGGAGGTATAGTCTGCAGTGCTATACGGTAACGCGGCTGCCGGCTTTTCTTCGCCGGACTTCTCTTTTCGCTTTCCTCTTTTGCCGGCTCTTGAGAACGGCGGCGACGACGACGACGAGGAGGAGGACGAGGACGACGTCGTTCCCGCACCGTTTCCTCGCGTCGCATATCTTACGATTTTGCGCTCTGTTGAACTCTAAATTTCCTCGAGGCGCTACCCCCACCTCGCAGGTATTGGCGCACCTTGCGTGGTACCCCTTATACCGTACGTATATTCCGTCCTCCGCGGAGGTAACTCGGACTAATTTAGCAAAAGTATCGGAAAACTTACACCTCCGCTCCGCGCGCTACGCTTATACTACACACGTGTACGCGTAATACCGGAATCTTCCATTTTCCGATGCCTCCGACCTCGAACTGAATATTTTTCCAAAACTAAAGAAAAAACCGAACGTCCTCTCAGGGAACTTTTCGAATATAAGGCGATGTTATTATTCTTTTTTTCTCTCCTACCCTACCCCCGAGTAAACCAAATTTTGCGCGTACGCCGCTGATATAATTTCATCGTTCTCTAGCGTAGCTCGCGCGCGCCCTTCGAGTCAACTTATTCCGTCATCCGAAGTAGAAGGAGTAGAAATCTGAAGGGGTGATACGTACGCCTAGATACTCGCGAGGGTTGAAACGACGTTGAGATTCGCGAAAGAGGAAAAGCGAGGAGAAAAAAATAAAATAACGAAGGAGATAGCTAAGGCCGGGTAGATTACCCAGAAAAGATGACAAAGTGTCACTAATACAGTAGTGGCGGTGGCGGTGGCGGTGGTGGTGGTGGTGGCGGTAGAATTATATGGGAGCTTGTTCCGGAAGTAATCTCAGGTGGAGATTAGGGTTCTTTATTCAAATTAGGCTCGTCATTACCTGAGAGGGTTGTATAAGTCAACTCAACCGCGCGACACTGTCTAGGGTCTAGTTAAACGTACTTATACCTAAGGTATAAACGAGTACATAGGACGTATACTATGTTACACGCGGTATGTATACCGTGTGCCTACCGTGGAAGAGTAACCTCCCTTTGGCCCCGTACAACTTCCAGGAAGTCACAAATTTTGTATATATTTTTATTAAAACTTGTTTCGGCCTTCCCTTTCGTGAAAAAGAAAAAGCAAAAGGAAAAAAGAAAAAAAAAAGGGAGAGAAAAAGAACGAGGCATCGGGAATAAAGTACTTTTCTCTTTTCAGACGGTAACGCCCTATATCGCGAAATTTCATTATGATCGTTATTTATACGCAAATATGTGTTTCAATTTCAGCAATTGAATCGCGATAAGAATTCTTTTTTTTTTTTTTTTTTTTGTTTTTTCTTATTATACGGAACCACTGAAATAGCATTTCGCATTGACTTACAGCTATACATACACATGTATGTGTTTATCGTATCTGGTATACGAGCAATTTGTAGTATATACACGAGGTGCGATAATGAGATATAATGAAAAAATATATGTTACATAACCGACGTGATACGTGCACTCGCGTATATCGGACATTTTAAATATTTGGCAAACTCGATTGTCGTAAATTTATTGAAAGGTTTAATAAAACTCTGGCGAAATTATCTTCGGCTCTCAGCAGCTAACGCTTAGATTCAGCATTCTATCTATCCGTGTACACTACTTTCCCTCTTTATTTCTTCATTACATGTATACCTAAAATTACACTTTATTTCTTATGCGTGTTTACACTTATCGCGGTACTATTCCATTTTTCATCGCGTGTACGATAATACGGGTTACGTGTACCTATAGTCGGAGAGGTCTGCTGCAGTGTTACGCGCGTGTTTATAAAATACGTACGTACGTACGTGCGTGCGTGCGTGCGAAGACACGCGATGATATTTGTGCAGGTTGCAGAAAAGTTGGTGTTAGAATAATTTGTTTCTATACGTAAGTAAATAGAATGTACCGTGAAGGGGGTTTGGAGAAGACCCTTTCTTGTTATACTCTCGCGCCTTCCTTTTTTATTGCCTTAAATTGTTCCTCCACCTAACCCAACTCTCTCTCTCTCTCTCTCTCTCTCTCTCTACTATACAGAGATACTCCAACGCTCCGTGCTTCGCAATTTAACAGTATTATTGTACATGTATATACCTACGAGTAACTCGGCAACTACAACTCCACACTCTATTCCGGACGCGTGCCTTAATTATGCCATACTTAATTGAGCAATGCTACGAAACATGTTACCTCATTGCTGTAGGTACGTATACATACGTATAATCTACACCCGTATATAGCAGTCGGTACGAAAATAACACAGCGCCGTACCAAAGTAGCTGCGCTAGCCAACCGACCGACCAACCATATCCCACATGGAAATGTATACATATGTATACAACCTTAGATTAGACCTGCGGGAATATATAACACTTTTCCTAAACACACACACGCTAATCCGCGGTGCATATATTCAAAAGCGGAATAACTGCATCGCGATATTCAAATGTGACGTATTTTTTTTTTTTTCACTCTTAACTTTTTCTTCAACTTAATATCGCTTCTGAAATAAAGAACGACTTTTTATTCACTCGGAAAAATTGATTAGAAGCTAAAGATTTAGATTAGGTATCGTACACAGAGAGTGGTGCACAGTGTGTATACTCTAAAAAGGAGAGAGAATTATCGACGGGGTAATTTGAATACGATATTTACCGCGATAGGGTAAAAATTGGAAGACTGCAATGCCGGTTATTATCGTCGCGCATGTGCCCGCGTAGGTGTAAATAATATAAGCTATACGGATACATATATATAACTGGTATACTATAGCCTATCGCGTATAACGTGTAGGTTGGTACGACGTAGGCATACATAAGTAGTTCCTTCGAATAAGGGATAAATTGCGGGTCGCAACCGCGCCTTGGTACCGCGTACACACCCTGTACCGGTGCTAATTGCTACCCCGTTATTTACGACGTTGAACACCGCGACGCCTCCGTATAGTCCCTTCCTATAGGAGGAGTCTACTCGCGGACGTGGTTAACCTTTGTGTATAAGCTACGCTCGCGAGCCGTTGTCGTATAATAATGCGGATACCTTATAGCGAAGGCGAATAACAACCGCGGCGGACCATCGCCGGTACCCACCTAGAGAATTTTTCTACATAGGAATCCCGCGGCTGTTAGCCAACGATTGATGATCCCGCGCCATAACGAATATCTCCCTTCTCAAAAGAAAGGGAGAAACAAAATTTTTTTCAATAATAATAATAATAATTCGCGCTATTAGACGTAAATCGCTGAGCCGCCGCCAAATTTTTTTTTTTTTTTTCGCTTCGTTCATTTATACCAATTAGAGGAAGTAGTCGCGTTAGCCACCCTTGAATTAATGGTTAACGTTACGGAGTTTAACGATTATTCAAATCGACCGAATATCTGCCTTCGTCCGTACAGTTGTATTTTCATTTCATTTGCCGCAATAAATGAGGATGTCGCGCGGTTCTATACGTGCCGCGTGTATACCTACACCGCAGCTGGGAATGAACCGGAATGTCGTAGGGAATTTTTATACAGGGTATAAGATATAATCGCGATCCGATCCGCAGAGGATCGCTCGCTCCCCGCGTACGTCCTCTAAGTTTGCGACCGATCACGATACATCCACCGTGAACGGGTTGAAAAGCTAGACCTCCGTTCGAGAAAAAATCTCACATCCCCTTTCGGCCGCCGTACGCATCCCTCAACATTCCGTTAACTTTGTTAGTCTAAACACGCGCTAAGTTTGCGCGTGAATCGTTATGCCGTACACACCGCGGGTTTGTATTATCGCCGTATGTGTATATAATATATAGGTATACCTATATATTCCCATTCCTGCGTGTATAAATATATATATACAGTGCGTACGGTAGCGTTGCGTATACGCATGCGTGTGCGTAGGTATACGTCGGAGGCATTTCATCGGCGCCATGTGAGAAGCCTCAGAGATATAACATGGCGTCCAACAAGTGAAAACGATCTAGTCTATACAGAGCCTGGGTTAACTCGGTGATATCTCAGATCCCAGTTATACCGCGGTGCACCGTATAGTATATGTATATATACACGTATACACGTATACCGAATAAGTCGGCCTTGGCGCGAAGCCTCCGCGTCACAATCGCGTATATGAAACTCGGGATGAATTGTCGCGAGACAAATGTCCACAAGTACAGCTTACATACACATATACATATGTATACGTATATACACGCGTGGAAATTGTATACCGAAAATGAAGGTCCGTTCCATCACTCCCCTCCCTAGGACTACACGCACTCGCGAGCGTGTAGTCCCCGGGTTTCGTTTATACACGGCGGGCATTTTATCGGCGATGCCGAGGTGGTGTATACCTACCGTACGACGCCGGCCATGCCCATGTGGGTATAAGCCTCGAGGCGGCGACGGCGGTGGTATAGCATGGCGTCCAACAAGTGACGATTTATACAGAGCCTGGGTTAACGCTTCGGGCATGTATATATATGGGGGGTGGTATAGACGTACGCGTACCTACTGTGTAACCGCGAGTAAGTAGGAAAAAAAGTGAGACATGGGAGATCGTTGTCTCGGAGATTACGGTATATATACCCGGGTAGGTATATACGCGCGGAAAAATACTCGATGTTAAGTGATTGTTTCCCCCGATTTTTCTTTCTTTCTTTCTTTTTTTTTTCTTCACCCCCTTTATTCTACGGACGATATCGCGCTTACTGCGTGAATCACGTATAGAACTTATGCGAATGACACACTACTGCATATGGTATATATTTCACATCGCGGAATCCTTTTTCTTTCTTTCTCTTCTTTTATTTTTCACACTCGTTCGGCTGTTACAGTTCACTTTCCTTCTCCAACTCATCGTCAATGTTGATTTTATTATTATTATTATTTCATACAGCGATCTACCCGCGACTATATATTAAAACTATTTAACCCGTCGGTGTGCCTGACATCGTCGTATACATCTGAACGTTGACGCGGTCGGATATGGTTACTTATGGCTTCATCGAGCCGAGTTTATTTTGATCTATTTTTGTTTTCTTCTTTTATTAATTCCCTTCTCGCTAACCAAAGGCAAAACATACGATCGGTGTCGTGGGTGCCATTGACCTTGTCGTACGTTATAACTACGTTCGCGTCGTTCGAACCGCGTTCGGCGTGAGATGTGTGCTCGAAAGAGTTCGAAATCAAATCAGAGTAAGTCGTTACGAAAGCAGCGTAGTGTATATTCGCTCACCGTTCGCGAACTTCCAGATTGAGCACGCGATGAAAATATTTCCCTCTTCGAAACTGCATCGGTGTGTACGACGCTTTTGAAATTTTCGTCTACATAGTTGTTTTCAGAGGTGATTCCGTAGCCAAGTTTTCAACGTTATAGCTGCCAACGTATCAATCCGTAGACGTGATCGACTTCCCTTTATTATAAACCGAAAGTAGCCGATCACCGTGCAGGCGCCTGCGACCTGTAAAACGATCGTATGTATAATATACTTACTATAAATTATCCATTGTTATGAAATTTATGTACAGCCGTGTACAGAGAGTGGCTGTAACAATTTATTTATAAACGTTGTATCGTTGCATGAAACTAAATCGGATATTCGGGATATTGTTGTCGGACGTATTTGTGTATAATATACAACACAATTTATAGTATATATAGGTGATATGGTATGAATCGGACGTATATCGATTGTTGCAGCTATCTATACCAATCGCTACGGACTCAAGACGTAATTATTATAATGGTAATACAGATGAAATTGTTTATCGCAAATTATAAGCAAAACGGGTTGTCTGCCGTTACTTATACGATAATTATTTATGCAATTACCTAGTCAACAGGTATTCAATTATTCTCTTAATCATGGTTATGTATACGTATATATGTGTACACTAACTAGACCGCTTCGGTACACAGCCGTAAATTATATGCACGATAAATTTCGCTATACTTCGTAGATAAATTCTTCGACACCCCGAGTATACTGCGGATAAGACGTAGGGAGCATTACGCGCGTGAAAATCTACGTAGAAGGGACGAAATTTGACGAATTCGATTGCAGGCAATTCGAATACAGGCGTTGGGTTATTTTCTTTCTCATCCCGTTCGCTCGATATTCTTCGCCTTCCTGCTTTGGGAAAAAAAAAAAATCTCGCGATATATGAAAACGCCGTACGACGCGCATACGCGCGCTTATAACTGAGGTCAAAGCACTATAATTAGAAGTCGTAACTATTATTTTTACTCGCTGTATCACGCGCGCATAATGGACAGATAGTTAAGGCAGTAAAACTGCACTAAAACTGTACTAAATCTGTAGACACATACCGACAGCTACCATAAGCTCGCCATACGATGGAGCTAGGGGTTTTTATAGGTGGGTTACAATCTCTGGTAATATTGTAATGCTACGGATGTATCAAGAGGGGCCGATTTCACGCGGTTCGAACCTCGTTGCTCCGCACCGCACCGCATCGCAGAACCCCGCGCGGACTCGATTCTTCTTACTCGTCGTACCCGGCGGCAGAAGAAGCGGCGGCGTGATGCGGCGGTCCTGACCGACGTCAAGTGCGGGGAAAAACATCGACCACTTTGTATATAAAACATTACACACTCACTGATTACACGCTCATAAAACTTGGGATATAAAAATTTATTCAAAAAAAAAAAATCCACCTCCACCGTACACCACTCCGATACGTAACAGCGTAACGTCGCCCACGACACGATAACGAGAGACAAAAAAGAAAAAAAAACGACACTAATAAAACCACGAGAAACAAAGGTGAAAGAGAAAAAAAAAACAAAAAACACGTACGGGAACGTAGGAGGGAGTCGTTGCATCGCGTACAAACTTTGGTCGGGAAATGAAGGAATCTATAGGTAGTGCAGCTGAGTCCGGTGCGTGGTAATAGCTGAGAAAGAATAAAAAATGAAAGGAGGAAAAAAAGATTTCCGTCGATGCAGCAGGGGTGACATTATAGCCCAAGGTCTTGGTATCTCGGAAGGAAAGGAGGGAGGACACTGATTACCCCTTTACGACGAGCCAAGGCCTTCGAGAGGTCTTTACGCTGCATCGGCTCAGCTGCACCCCCATAAAATAACTGGGAGAAAGAGCTCGTCGTTCTTTGACTACCTGAAGAGCGAGGAAAAAAAATAAATAAAAAAAAGTGGGAACGGGGAAAGAAAATTTTAGAAAAAAAACTGTCCCGTAGGAGCGGAACGCGCAGTTAACCCTTGACGCGGACTGCACGACGGTGTTTTGCGGCGGACGTCGTTTTTCCGTATTGCTGCAGGTTTTTAGTCCGAAGGCCGTCGCGGTTTACGGACGTATACCCGGAAGGAAGCAAGGGTTGTTTTTTTTACTCTATAGTGTAGGAGTGACGCCGTAAGACCCTGTCGTAAAACTTACAAAACAACCCTTTTTTCTTCATGGCCGATACCCCCGGCGGGTAGGGTTGGACGACCTTGGCGTAACCCGAGGTACTTTTTTTTCGGGTTTTAAAATGCGGTTAACGCGGTGCAAGCCGTTCCAAATTCAAAGACGGCGAGAAAGAGAAAGAAGGGGACGGAACGGGACATGCGGAATCGCTGTGGAACGTCTCGGTCTGATAAGAGAATTTCGACCTTGATACCCATTAGGAATCGAATGTACATAACGCTATAACTGAAGATAACTAATCGCGTCATTTAAATCATTCTTCAAGAATTTTTCATCTAGCCTAGTTGAAAAAAGCCGTCGAGGGTGATGAAAAAATAAATTCAGGCTTACGGTTGTTTCTTGGGTCCGAAGGTTTCAGCGTGAAACGAGTAAATTTTAAGAGCGGGTCTACACTATACTGTACATGCCCCTCGGTTTCGGTAACGGTGTCCCTTGAAAGGGTTGTCATTTCGACAAGGTCAGTCGGACATGACTGTCATTCACGCGGACAGCGGAGCGTCAGTTTCGTCCCGGCTTTACCTGGATCACGTAGTCCTGCGTTTTTTACTCCGTACCGCGCGAACACCACATCCCGTGCTCCTCCCGTCCTTTTTTTTCTGTTTTTTTTTTTTTTTTAATCGAACATGCGGTCCAGTTTCGATTCGTCGAATGACAAATTTTTACGTCTCGCAGATCGTCGATGTTCAAGCGATCGAGTGACGTCGCGTGCGCGAAACGGGGGGGGGGGGGGGGGAGGAGGTACTTGTGCGTTGCGTTACAGCCGCGTAGCCGCGGTGAAATTGTTAAAAATGTGGGAAACACCGGGCGGTTTTTTGTGCCGGCGGCGGCGTCGCGACGTTCGCGCGACCCGACGCAAGCCGAGTCCGTTTCACGGGATGATTTACGTCCGTTTGATGGTTTGTGTGTGCAGTCGCGAGTTTTATGTGAACGTTTTAAATGGGAGATAAACATAAAGAGGGCTTTTATGATCCCATCAAATAAACAACTTGACTCCTTCGTCTTTCGCGAGTCGCTTTCTTATCCGCGTGCCCTCCACCGACTTGACTTGTATTACCGATCGCGGTGCTCCCGATATTCTCACCCCGCGCCCGATTCGACTTGCGAAATCTTTGCGAGGACTTTCTAATTGACCGTTATTGTTGCTCTATAAAATTAACGAAGTCGATGCCGAAACCGATATATTATATTCTACCTAATTCCGAACAGCGATTTATGCGCTTTTTCTTCACATTTTTCATTTCGTTCGATTTTTCGTTCGACCGTCGTCTGCGCTACACATTTTCGATATGAGAAGATCAAAGAAAAACTGGCTCGCTGACTTAAAAATTACATCTGCACTTCGAACAATATCACGATCAAGTATAGTACACGTTCGTCCTTAGACATATATATATTTTTTTTTAACCATGTTTGGGGAAGAAATTGACGCGGCACTTATCGGCTGAACTGTGTACGCGAGTAATAATATAAAAAAGTAACGAGTACTCACCTCAGGTGGAATAAAATGTTATAAAGTTTTGGCAGACGGCTTGGCGAAACACTAGGAGGCGGCCATGACGGTCACGAAGCGTCGCGTCGCTGTCAGGCACGCGGCCTCAGGATATCGACCAACGGTCGGGGTTCGCACCACGCCCAACCCCCGGCTAGCGATCGCAACCCCTGAACAGAGCCACCCCCATTTCCCCCCCTCCCCCCTCCCCCCGAAACCCCCAAACATTATCATATATTACTTTTTTACGTCCCCTTTTCGAACTGCATGGTTTTCTGGGTGGGGGGGTTAGGGGTTGGGGGGCCGGTGAGCGTGAGAGACGAGAGAATATGATAGGATAGGAACGTAGGAAAGCTGGTCCAGACCGAGGCGGCGCGGCCAAAAATTCTTCCTCGTTTTTCTTCATTTTTCTTAATTTTCTTCTTTTTCCTCTTCTTCGTCGTTGGCAATATCCGGCAGGAATTAAGCCAATACGATCTCGGATCTCCTCTTCCTTCCTCGCTGTACGTATCCCCCTCCGCCTTTTCCATATCCTTCCTAATATAATACGATCAATCGTGCCCCGCACGCTTTTTTTTGTTTTTTTTTTTTCTTCCTTTCGCCTATAGCTTGCCAAGTTATAAGCGCGTCTAGACGCGACGCGAAACACCGTTCAATTTGTTCTCCGCGTGTGCAATATACGGAAATTCCCTGAATATCGTAGACGCAAAGAACTTGGAATTAGACACGGACTACTCATACCGCAAGCCTCGTAAACTTTACCTCAATCTCATTTTTTTCGACTCTCGGCGGCTGAGGCTCGGCAAAGTCTGAAAATCGGTCGTCGTTAATCAAGCCTGAACAGTAATTACCCTATGAAACCTCATCGTTCGGGAAATATAAGCGGTGACCTCAAATCGGTAATATTAAAAGTGAAAATTGAATAAAGTAGAAATGGCTTTGTTAGCGTACGTTTATCGAGGTACTTTGCATGACTCGCGTATCTCGACGATTTTATGGGCGTACGGCAAAGAGCGTTTGTATTATAAAATTGATCAGCGGAAGACAAGTGCGCGCGAGTAATGTACTGATAAGTTCACCGATATTATAATGGTTTGGAACCGTCGACTATGCGGCAACAAAATATGGTAATATACAACTCGTCCGTTATATACATATATCTACGCTAGCTCGTAATAATATATATATACACGGGTGTTAAAAGGACCTCCAAGTTAACTCGGCGGTTTACCCTCGGCACCGCGACGTTCGTGTGACGTACTTTCAGTTTGATGGACTGTAAACAAGGAATCTGTTTTCCGGCCCCCTCTTCGTCGTTGCGTTTAGTGTATCGCCTAAGATCGCGCGCGTGGTGTGTGTCTCGGCGTTGGTTCGCGTGTACTTTTGGGTTCGAACGTCGCCATACCTCCGTCTTCGACATCGCGTCGCTTCGCGTAACTCGTCGTAGGAAGAGCGCGCGCTCTCCGTATCTGGATAGCGATGTTTTTCTCGTGTGTACATCGTCAACCCGCTTTACGCGGCGGGGACGCATGAACGTTCCGTCTGTTTACAGGGCGAGTTGAGCCGGATATGCGTGCGGGTGAGCCACTACGTCACCGAACCACGGGATCGGGAGTTTACGATGCAAGGCCGTGCATTATGCGCCAATCACGAGCAATCATCCTCCACCCTGCCTCGTAAATTTCCGGGGCTCTCAACTCCCGGAGTTCCCGCAGAAGCGTCGAGTGGCTCGATCCGACGTTATTTGCACCGCGGATGAGCGCGGGCGAGTCCGACAGACCGATTTATCGAGTCGGTTTACTTACCCCTGAAATTAATTCGGGAGAAAAACCACGAAGCGGTCATTCTGATTCGTCTGACTAATCGACGGAATTGACCCACGCTTGTGATTCAACGTGTCTGTACAGATGTTTTTTTCGAAGTCAGATCGATCGAAAAGTCTCTCTCACCTACCGAGATACGCATTCGTTTGTCGTGCGGCCATAACCTACTACGATGTACGATTAGAATTGCAGCAGGGTACGTTAATAAATCTTTTAACCGACGATCCCCGGTTCCTCGCGATCGTCATCTCAGAGATCCTGCTACCGCCCACCCTCTCCTATGCGTATATCGGGTTGATAGTAGTCGTTTCGTTCGAAGTAGAAGCAACGTATAGGTGGAACTCCGCAGTCCGAACACGGTTCGTTGTACATAATGCCATGCGGTTCGCGTTTAATTGCAAGTTGAATCGAACGGAGCATGCGATATGATGCAGGAGTTGCGACCCTTCGACGCCGCCATGTTGGAATATCACGTCGAACTCGCAGTGCAGCCCGATAGCTACGAAATCCCAAAGTCCCAAGATCGTAGCCAGATACGCTTTTGTTCACTCGTTCGTCGTTGAGTTCCGAGTGTATTCATAGGTATGTGTGCGATACGTACGTGTGCACGTAACCTCTGCTTGTCCTGCATTCCACAAAGAAGCGGACCAGTCGTACAAGAGGAGGTAGCGCCGCTGCAGAAGGACTATGAAAGAAACGAAGAAACGAGCAGCTCTGGTGCAAATGGCCCTCCAAGGCCATCCCCCGACCACCCAACCCTTTCCAACTCGCACATTTTCAGACTTATCTTTTTAGTATCAGCTGCCTCCGTCGTGGAGCAAAATGTGAAAAAAAAATAAATAAATAAATAAGGAGAGAGAACCTCGATCTCTCGACGCTCGTCTTTTCGTTATTTGCTTCTTTTTTTGTACGGGCTCGACGGGCAGCTGAATTCTGCTGATCGATTAAGATTTTTTTTCATATATATTTCAGTGAGCCATTTTGTCATGTTCTTGATTGGATGAGAGATATTTGTCGCCCACTTAACTGAAAAATACGCAATCCAATTATTTTCATCGAAACCTAAATGTCAAGACATCGATCAAAGATATCGTCTAGACAAATTGATCAATTTCCGTATCCTCGATCGCCGCGCAATAAAAAGTCAGAAATCTATAGTGAATTACTTTTCAGAAATACCGGTGAAGATTCGACCGTCGACTTTTTAATTCCAAAACGATGAGACCGAATTTCAGGAAATCTCCGGTCTCGAAAATATCTCGGAATCATTAACGGAGTTGACTTCGGTTCAAATCGACGACACGGTCGGTTATCCGAGCAACTTTTAGGAACAAAATCTAACGTCCAACTTTGTGAATGCCGTTGGTTAGCCGTAGGCTATAAAACTTGGAAATTTCGTCACTTTACGACGCTTTAATAGCTCGTGTCAGAGATAAGAGTTTCAGCGTACAGCTGCAGATATACAAACGAGCTGTATGTACGCAATAATGTCTGGTAGTCACCCAGGTCGTTCGTGAGCCGGGTTAACTCGAAGGTCCCGCACGCTTATTTTTGCGGTCAGGGTTCGGTAGGCAAATTAAATAAAATAATTTAAGAACTCTCGCGGTCGATCGGTGATCGAAATACCGCCTTTATTGCTAACGCGCCGTGATTCATTGCGCCGATTCCAAAAATCTTTTTTCGCTCTTGAAAAAAAATTCTTTCAGTCCATAGGTATAACGAAGACGTCGGAGTAGACGGAGTGCAGGTTGAGTCATTGAGAGCAAACTGAAATTTCGGGCATCAAATTTCTTTTGTCTTCTAACAACGACCGTGTAACCTGGTCGGTAAATGATTGAAAACACGCATCCGTCAAGATTATAGGTCGAAGACCTTTCTCCGGAGTAATGTTACGAGCACGTCGGGCCTATCATTTTTTGATAACCGTACGCGCACGCCGTCGATACATGAGGACATGCGTTCGTTGTGGGTGAAAAATGTGATACGGAGAAGCGAGCCGAAAACACCGCGGAATCGTCGAGAAAGTCAAGCGGCGGTCCAGAGCACCACTTTTCGTCGGTAATAAATCATCCCTCGAAACGCTGCAGAGCTCGTCGTCGTCGTCATCAGTTGGCGTTTCGAAAGATTAAAAATCCGTGAACATTAGTCGCTAAGAAGGTAAAATTTATGCTCCAGGTGCGACACCACCTGATTATACGGGAGACGGAAGAAAAGTTGACGAGCGGAGAGGAGAAAAAAAAAAAAAAGAATCGAAGCCGAATATTGAGGAGAAAAAAACAAAAAAAGAAAAAAAGAAACAAAGAGAGAAGGATAATTTTAATACGCTGTCATACTTATACCGCAGCGGGTATAAACGCGCAACGCTGTGTATTTAGGTATACATATATACACGTATATCTCGGTAAAATAAAATAGCACCTCTGCAGAAGCAGAGTCGGTTCTTCGTGGTGTTTCGTCTGTGTGATAATGGGTCATAACGTTTTTATTAGGCAATTACAGTTTTATGAATGTGTCGGCGGCTACCGCACGCGCTCTGTATTGTTGACTAAGCAGAGGAGGTGTCCGCCACTCCACGTTTCGGCCACCCAACAGGAGATGTCGGCGAATGGTTCGAACTTTCGATCCGATCACCGTGCGCTACCAAGTTTGTTCATGACGCCTTCTATGTTATACATATATTCATGCGTACACCCGTGGCTCGGGGTAAATCTGATACGCAGCGGATACAAATTTATTTAGATAAAATCATCGATTCGAGCCACCGAAAGCGGCCGCATGCGAAATTACGGCACGCGACACGATTTCGCATCACGATTGGGAGTCAAAGATCTTCGGCGAAATCTGAACAAATACAAGGAACACTGATGTTTCCTATAATCAGCGGTTTTCCCTTTTTTTTTTTTTTTTGGTTTTATTTTCTGGTCAAGCGAAAAAGTCAAAAATTATTTTTCCAACACTCCATGGCGCTGCCCTGGTGTGATTTTTGGGAACTAGATGCATTCGATGATGCTCCCTTGGTTTTGCCTCGCACCCTGTTTACGCGCCGGGTCGCATTCCCCCCGCCGGGGTGCGAGGTAAGGGAGGGTTTTGCCAATCTTCGGCTAACTTTTGGTCCCTAGGCCGGTCGGTGTTGCAGGAAATCGTACGCCACCACCCGACAGACACGCGACGAAAGTCGTTGGACCACCCTCGGAGGGATGACGCCACCGTAGGTATATTCCGAAAACCAAATTTTCGCCCTGCCCTCGATTGACCCCTGGAAAATTTAACACCTCGCTAACCGAATCCCCCCCCCCCCCCCCCATCCCAACGATTTTTATCCGCACCGATATCTATCTACCATCTCCGATTTTTGTATACCGTCAAATAATTTCTACTCGACGTATGTGCGAGGGAAATTCGTCGCGACTCTAATTAACGGCTGTATCAAGGGGTACCTATAGTATAATAATAATACTCACGTTCGTATCTACCTTCTCTGCGTGTCGAGGTTATCGTGCGTGTAATTTACACACCGACGATTGTGGCTCTGATTAGGCAGTTACATTGTACCGTAAATGTCTGAAAACTTTGTGAATTCCAATGTCGAGTGTATAACGTGACGAATGTATAACTTAATTTTCATGCGACCCACACTGTGCTCGACGTACCCCAAAAAACTTTTTCTTCGTCAGAAATTTCTGGCGTTTGACGATTGACGGGATGGCCCCGTGACGTAAAATTGTGTCCCATACGGTCTCACCGGCGACAATGAGGCCGTTATCGTGTTCAAAAAGAAGAACGAGATCGACGAGCAGAATGGTTGGAATTCGGAGGGGAGATTCCGAGGTGAAAAACGAACGATCTTCTAATCAGAATCTAGAAAAATTTACGACCCCTCGGTATACAGATACAGAGCTAGAGGGTTCCAATCAGGAGTTGCGGGTGAGATTTACTTCCCGTTCGCCATGTAATTATTTAATTCCGAAACTACACTCTCGGCAATTCGGTATATAGTAGCGGCGAATGAGGGACCGTTTCTGGCAACGGGGTTTATTGATTTTACGCGCGGGAAAGCGCAGCTTCCCGCCCTCCGCTGAGTCGCCCGATTTCCTCCCTTCCACCACCGCCGCCACCACCACCACAACCACCACCAGCTCCGCTTCCAGCTACGTTTCTACCTCGACGTTTCAACCCCATGTACGCCCTCCGACAAGAACCACCCCCTTTTTTTTTCCCAACGCGCCGAATTTCCGACCAGCCCTTTTTCCCTCGGCTCTTTCGCGTACGTGATTTTGTTTCAAGTTTAATGCCATATTCGATACGCCGAATGCCTCGAGATTTTCGAATCAACTCCTTTTTGCCGAAAATTCCGATCACACGAGGGCCGTAGATTCATCGATATCATCTCTCTTTTTTCCGTTTCCTCTTCAATGTCTCGGCTTCGTCTATCCGGTTGTTCCGGTTTATCTGATGCATACGGTAAATCCGAATGACACGTCTTCGGAATGTAATCCGGATCTATTGAATACCGAAATGAGAAATTTCGAAAGCAGCCGGTGCCGTTTTAGCTGGATCGAAAAATCGCCCGTTGCAGGTGTACAACATCCGTACGTAAAAACGTATGCGTATGAAACTCCGCGGGTTCTATGGGCCCGGAATTATTCGGACGTGTCGTGAACTGGTGGTGTACAGGGGCGCGCGGTATCTCCGCGTGTGCGAGAGAAAGAAGAAAAGAGATAAATGAAAAATCGAGGAAGAGCGGCATTGTGGGACCGAGGGCGAGATAGAAGTGGGAGAGAAGAGCGCGTGCGCGCTCCATGCCGGTATTTTATGTTTTGATGGCGCAGTAAAGCGTCGTAAAGTAGCAGTAAAACGCATTGAGTCACAAGTCCGCTCAGCTGATGTCGTTAAGTGGTTCGCAGGACTGTCAGTTGCTCGGTTACGTCACACCGTGTCACGTGCCCGTCGTCGACACGTGTCTTTGCACAGCGCGTCTCCTCCACATTCGCCTCGAAATATTTCATAGTCCCAACCGAAAAAAAAAAAACAAACAAACGGTTTACAAATATGCGCACACGCCCTCAGTTCTGCACTTTGCGAACGTATGTACGAGAGGAAAAAAACGAAAATACGCACATTTGCAAAAATGAGCTGTCGAAATATCTTTCAGATGCGTCTGTACAGTGTATTTCTATAATTATCTCACATCTTTGATAAATGAAAACGCATCTGCTCGAATCACATGAATGCAAGTCGGGGACTGGGGGAGGGGGTAGAAATGTCATATCATTCGATATATAACACTGTACGAGATGAAAGGCATGTTTGCGCATAGGTATACACGTACGTTATGTATGTACGAATACAGGGGGGGTGTTTTTACAACATGGCAGGCGAGGCGACTATTCGATAGCCGTGACTCGTTCGCGCGCATTTCGTTGGCGACCGCGACGCCGGTTGGTCGGCGATGACGTCAGGGGTCTGCCAGGGTGGCACGGACTTGGAATCGTCCATGGGGACGACTTTGGTAAGGTTTAGAGTACGGTACATACCTGAAGAAGAAAGGTGGCCGGTTTCGTTTGTTCCGGAAGAGCTCGGTGCACTTCGCGACGCAGTCCGTCGATGAGCGGAGGGAAAAATAAACGAATGAATAAATAACATCGCGAAAATGTTGTTCCCCTACCAGCTGCAGCCGTTGCTACTCCCGCGCTGTTATTGCAGCACCATCAGCTACTCTGACGAAACACACGATATACGTAACTCGCGAAGCGTAGGAAGGAAGGAAGTAAGGTAGGTAGGTAGGAGAAAATAATGGGAGATCTGGGAATTGTAGAGAGATCGGGAGTGGAGAGGAAACGTCAGCTGCCGAGTGCGAAAATGTCACCGAAATATCAGAGCTTATCTGTGCTACGTCGACGTCCGACGACGGATCGCCTACACCAGCAGAACCGCTACACACCGACCCCAGCTTTTCGCATCCCTCCTTCCTACTACTGCCGCGCCGTCCTCGAGAGGCCATCTCCGGGGCCGTGATGTCAACTGGTTCTGCCTCCGACTACCCGTCCTCGAGGAAATCAATTTTTATTACCCTTCCATCGGGTTGTCGCCCCATTCGTACCGATTTTTTTGCTCTCCATTTTTTTCATTCGAAATTTTTCCATCCTCCTTCTTCGACGATCTTTTGATCGATTTACGGCTATCGCGCCACGATTAACGAAACGTGCGTTTCACGAGTATATGGTCGTGAAAAATTTTTGTTCGCGATCAGGTGGATTTGGCGGTATTCGACATACGCCGCTACGACACTGGAGCCGGTTATACTGCGTCAGATTTAAAACACATCCGAACCCCCTTCAGAAATTTCTACGCTCTCAAAACTTTCTCTATTAAGAAAACCTGCGTAAACTTCCATTTCTCGACTTTTCGAGGAAGACGTTATAATCAAATTACTACCCTTTCACGCCCAATTTTCTTTGTATTGCCTTCGAACGTCATCTTATTTTCTAATATTTCTAGCAGTTCCGTTTATAAAGAGTAAGATTTTTGTACAGTTTCACCTCTGAATTATTGAAGGTAAGTCGAGATCGACGAGTATCGATTTAAAACACAACCCCAATATCGTCTCCGTGGCAAAAATTAATCCTGCAGCGGCGCTATATGTATACACTCGTATCGCACATTTAGAATGCCCAGCGTTGCGGGGGACGCGATATTATTTCTACACAACCATTTTCATTGGGTTATCGATTACGGCAAATATTTTTGATGTTAGATTGATTGGCACGTTAATTAGGAAAGACGTCATTCAATAGAAGACCACGAGCAGCATAATGAGCATAATCGGTATTATACCTGATCAACGAGGAAAATTCACTCGTCGACGTCCCAATTAGTAACGTTCATCGTTTTTAGATGAACTTCCAATTTCTCCGCTCGTTTTTCCCCCCGGAGACTCCGCAGCTCCGTACGAATATAGAGTCGATGGTTTTTATTCGGACGATCATATCCACCCAGTTTGCTGTGTGTATGAATTCCAAAATTCTTTTTGAAAACAATTTTGGTTGCAGTTATAAAATGTGTGCGCTCTTAAATTGTCTCGTTGGATTTGAGCGAGTTGATTCTTTTGTGGAAATGCATTCGCTGAATTATTCACGAATACACGTCGTGATTCCGATTCACAGTTTCTGCAGCGAACTGCACTGTCGGTAAGATATCCACCACCTAAAAAAAATTGGGAAACTTCCTTCGGTATACAATGAGGTTTCTCAAATTCTCACGCAGGATTCTGTAGGTAAGGAGATATCCTGCAGAGCCTTTTTTTTTTTTTCTCATTTGAACAAAATTTTTTGCCACAATATTCTTGTGTCGATTCAATTTTTCCGATCACATATGAAGAAAAAGCGAGAAAAAAAAAAAAAAGCTTTATCGAATTCCATTTACACAGATTTTGATAAGAGAAATAAACAGAGAAGCCGATTTTCGTCGGTGTTTCACTTTGAATCAATATTTATTCCTAGCGACCTGGTCGAGTAAAATATGATACTGGAACATGATTAGAATCTTAAATTATTCCGTCAGAAACACTTGAACCACTACGCGCGCGGGTCTGTTACAACTCAAATGAAAGTAGGTGTCTGAAATGGGACGTAAGAAAGCAATAGCAAGTAAAATAATTTACGAAGTCCTCGAGTACGTGTACGTACCCTTCCGCCCTACCGAGAGAGAAAGAGAGAAAAAAAAAAGAAAAAAAAAGAAGAAGAATTTGTCTGTAACAAAAAACCTCACCGACTCCCAAAGTTTCGTCTAAATTAGGTAGTTCGGGTATAGTTATAGATGATCAAAAGTAAAGTAAATTTCTTTTTCCAACTAATTGAAAATCGGTAATATATTATCAAAGTTTTTCAAAAATATATGAAAAACTTACCTTCCCAGTATTCGCCCCCTTTTTCTCTTCTTCCGGAACTAACTTTATTAGGCATTTATTCGAGTCGAGGTTAGACGTATATAGAGCGACTCTCGAGATTTTTCGCGAGCCTTTTTTTCCTTCCTTCCTTCCTTCCTTCCTTCCTTCTTCTTATTCTCCGGTAGTTTTTCCGCTCCGCGAAGCAAAGAGCTTCTTTCAGGCCGTAGGGCGTCGAGGGTTGCGTTACGGTTCTTAGGTTTAGCTTTATCTCCCCGTAGATGGTGCGCTAGGTGCCTCGTACGATCTCTGGGGCGTCTTCTCTCCGCGCGGTGATGGTCCACCGATTGGATTCGAATCTCTAAACCACCATCGGCTAGGCTGACAATGACGCCGCCCATATCCTTTCACTACTTACCTAGATATATATGTATGTATATACGTACCCACCTCAGTTTAGGTACACGTATACAGCTATAAGGTAACGTACTTTTCGTTACCCGGGATACTTCGGACGAACCCCCTTATAGATCGGAATTCTCCACCGTAGGACACGTCCAGGATCATCCTTATCGCCGTGTATCTGGACGCGACCCGCTTTGTTAGCGCACCGCTTACAATTTACGCCCTACGGTGCTTAACCTATCCGCGTCCGTATATAAGTACAGGTATATCCACGGAGGAGCTATGTGTTTCGTACAATCTTTACATTGGACGTGGAATTCGGCTGTATACATATATGTACAGAGGTACGTTTTTTTAACGGGCGTAGTGAAAACGATCCGCGTGTTATAATTATTCGTATAAATATCTATGTATATAGGATCGAATTCGTTCAGAGTTATCTTCGATGATTCGCGAACGAAAGCAAGAAATAAATAATTCAATCGCTGATTAATCGATTAAAAAAATCGCCGAGATTACACACACGGAATAGACGGAGATATCGTCTGTCTATACATAAATTTCAACGTTATAGAGTAATCGAGAAGAACGCGGAATGTATTTCTTATGTTATAGGCTGATCGCCCGGAGGCGATATTCTCCAAGACCGTAAGGCTGCATGGTCGATCGTTTTACCTGTTGTTACAATGGTGTGCGGAGGTATACAGCGTTATACCTGTTATGTATGTATACAGGTATAGACAATTTGTAAGTGATAGTGGCCACATGTGGTGGATTTCTTATACGTACGTACGTGTCAGGAATCTGCGGTCGGACGACGTATGGGCTATTGATCAGCTGGTGGCGACGTGTCACGTACGGTTGGCGATCCTCTACTCGGCGGTGACAGTCGACATGGGTGGCGGCTCAACAGTTGAGAATATTCAACGTAGCAATAAATGCTCTCTCAAGGTTCTCGCTCGCCCGTGCCGAGCCTCTAGGTACCGCGGATGCGTACCTGCAGCCGAGAGATATCCGAGGCCAATGCACTCTCTCGTAGATCGCGGTGATTTCCATTTCGCTGCACACAATTTTCATTCGTTTGTTTTTTCCCCCTTTTTCGAAGCACCTCGAGTTGTCACTTTTTATTTCCCTCTCACAGACGAAATCTCGACGTTCCCGACGAAGTCGAGGTGTAACGATTTTGTCTCTGTTATTATATTATCCGAGAAATTTCATAGAGAATAAACCTGCGGGGATAATTTTATTTTTTGAAATCGAGTCACGGAGGGCTGGAAAAAATTTCCTTCCGAAATCTCTGAGTGTATGAAAAAAATTCTTATATTTATTGTTAGTCGCAGCTTGTTCGATTCGAATTGATATTCGATGGAACCGTCAAAAATTCATTTCAACTCTTATCTCCATAGACCCGAAGTATTGGAATTTCGTATATCTGGTTAGAGGAGCCGTTTGACACGAGCCAACATTTTTCCCATAGATTCGGCCTTTGATAAATTGCCACAGACCGTTGAAAGATCGATAATATAACTGTGAAGAAATGACGAATGAATAATTAATCGTTCGCTCGTCGAATTTTCTATATTTTGCACTGAAGATATATTATTATTTAATGTACGAAAAATTCATCCGGATATTAGATAGATGGGTGTGTTACAGGAAAAAATCAGTTCGTGGTTTTTGATTTCGAGACGTGCAGGGATCTTGTAAAATCACAATGGCTTTGCCGTCGAGAAATAACAAAATTTCGCAAGAAATCGTGGACCTAAATTTTGGGATGCCGTTGCGCTGGCAGAGCAGCATCAGCTTTCCTAATCCGGTGTACCTGTGACGGTAGGAGGGCCAGAGGTAGATAATTCAGGTGAAAAAGGAGGCTCTTAATTCTTATCGAAGCCCATTTACTTGACCACAAATCTTGAAAGATCGCATTTGAATTTTTTCATCGTACCGCTATGGAACGGAGAGAAAAAAATACAGAGCGAGAGAGAGAGAGAGAGAGAGAGAGGATGAACTGTGCACGTCCGAGAATAAGATTAACTCTTGCGGAGTCGACAAAGGGATGCAGACATTTTTCTCCGTTCTTCGCCTTTTTTTTTTTTATTTATTTTCATTTATTCATTTATTTTATTTTTTTTTTTCCTTCCATTTTTTCCCGCTCTCTTATATTCCTTTGTGTTTCTTTTTTTTTACCACGTTCTATTTGTGGCCATATTGAATATCATCTAACGGGCGGCCTTTCAAAAAGATCAGGTGGTTTCAAGTGGGTGGGATACGGCAGGGTCCGACATTCATCTCCATAGATTAGACTTGGGTGGTACCCTAGCGGCGGCCCACACTTTTTTCCACACGCACCTCGAAGAGTCCAAGACCTCTTCCGCGAGACGTCCGAGTCCTGCAGGGGCGATTCTGGGGTCCCGTGGGTCGCGGTATATCTACCTGAGCCACGCCTGCCCTTTGCAGCAGCTTTGCGGCTCGTGCAGCACAACGCTTCGTCTTCTGTCCCTTACATATGGAACAGGTGCCCAGCGGGGGCGAAGGGGTGAAAGGGATCTCGAACGGAGTTTTTCGCTCGAAGGTTGAATCATCATAATATCAATAACTGATGGGATATGCCCTGTAAAGGATCCTAAAGGATCTGACTCCTCCTCGATCCTTGTATAGACGAGAGAAAAAAAAAACGAAAAAAAAAACACACCAAATCTAAATCGAAATTCAAGCTAGCTCATTATTTTGATGGGCCATCACAACGCTCTGGATATAATTAGCGCGTTGTAATTCAGCCGATGGTTCTGAATTGCCCAAGTGTGAATTCGTCTGTATACGAGTCCTTTGTCTGGTTTTCTTCATTCGGCTATATCCGAGCAGTCGGCGAAAACCGTTAACACGCCATTATTTTTACTGTTTCAGGTACCTCAGAAACCATATGATCCCACCTGATCGCGAGTGGTGAGTAGTTATAACGTAATTTAATATACATACCTCAGTTTCATACTTACCTCATGTAACGCTCCTTAAGTTGATGCGTACGACTTGGAGAATCCTTGTAATCCCTGGTAACAGTTCGCGGCGTGCTAGTGTCTAATAAGAACCTACCTCAACTTTGAAAGGGCTTAGGTATAACGCAAGGTCTTGCCTCCTATACTCGCCTGAAGTTACTCATGTCATAAGGTACTCATAATCCACGTATGGTGGAAAGCTAAGATCTTTGCTCCCATCCGTTCACCTTCATTTTCATGATGTCTATTTACGCGCACATTCCCAAGCCGTACCAATAGAAGCTGAAAAGAGGGGAAACATCGTCGTCGCATCGAGGCGTTTACGCCAAGGCATCGAATGACACGTGTACATATATGTGCGCCAATGTGTACACTGTACGGAAAATAGCTCATAGGTATGATTTCTATGTATCGAGAGCAGTTCGCGCCCCTACAAAGCGCACTGCAGCCATTCCCTTGTACTACAAACTCCGGATCACCCTGTACTCTACCCTGGGGCGCGCGCTTCTGTCCAAGTACCGCAGATAATACCGGAGTTGTACAGCGTTACAGAAGATTCGCTTCGGTGGTTTCCAAGAATCACGAGTACCCGCAGGTATCCCGCGGCACCGCTGTATATACGAAATACCGGGAGTGACGGTGAAAAAGTTTCATTAACGAGCCAGCGACCAGTGCGACCGCAGTAACTGACCATCGGCATTTTAATATCCTCTGCCAACCGTTCTCGTTCCTCCTTCATTAGTCGTGCGGGGATGTGTAAAATTTGAATATTTTATACGGCGTTGCATCGCGCGTCGCATCGTGATCTACTCTCAACGCGAAATAACGTTACGCAAGTGACGGGCGTCGAGGGACGAACACTTGACGAATTTTTTGACGATAACGAGAACGATATAGCGAGGACGACGGAGAGAAGTAGGTATATGGAGAGAGCGGTGTGAGTGGGCTTGGCTGACAGGCGGCGTGGTACTGTCGGTTCGCGCGCTCTTAGCTGGTGGGTATGTCGGAGAAACGAGGAGGAATACACGAGGAAGGAACGAAGACGACGTCAACGACGACGAGGACGGTTAGCTCCGTGGAAAGAGGCGGTAGAGAGAAGTGGGTACATCGCGGGAAGCTCGAAGCGGAACGAAGAGGGCACGGAAGGAGGGACGGGGACGTACGCGCGTTCTTCGGACGGGAGGGAGCGAGAGGAGGAGTGCCGCGGAGCGAGAGGGCCGAGAGAAGGAGCGCGCGCGACAGCGAGGGGGGGACCGAGGGAGAGGGAGCGAGAGGGAAAGAGGCGAGAGCCCGAGACCCATTCATCTTGGCGCGCCTAGCTCGGCTTCCATTGGCCCCCGCTGGGTAAGGACGCCCGCTGATTGGCCACCTCTGTTTACCAGCTGTGCCGTTCCTGGGCTACGGGAGAGAGGGGGGAACGTGAGACAAGCGGCGCCATTATTGTAAGGGGTTACATTTAGTTGGCCGTGGCGTAGTACGCCGGGTTCGGGATAGGGGGCTATAGTACCTTCATGCATGGCCCATAAAGGATTCGTCGACTATCCGAGAAGAACGCAAGAAACTGCTTCCAACTATCTGACAGGCCACGCTCTCGTTTCGTGATCTTGTATTATACGCGCTATTCGGCCCCCCGGATCAACAATACCTAACGTCGTTCACCAACGATCACCTGGCTCGCGTGCCAACATATTAAACCGAACCCACCGTCGCATCCTCTCATTGCCCATTATTGTATTTGACAAAAATTTTCATCGTAAAACTGACGCGATAATCCGCGACACTCGCGACCCTTGAGACAGTGCAGGTGCGGTTCGTCGGGGGTCGGTTGTCAAAAACTACCCTTAATACGTTCGTTCGATTTCGCCACTCCGGCGATAACTCGAGCGGAATCGCTCGCTCGTTCGCATCAGTGAGAGCTGTTTTTCGACGAGGAAAATATATACAAATCACACTGCCGTGTTTTGTTTTCAACGGTATATATATAAACGAGCGTTCGAGTGCAGCATTTCAACTGTTGAAAGAAACAAAGAGAAAAAGAAAAAACAAACGAAGAAATATTTGTCGCAATAGTTGGAACGAATAGATGTATAATGTAACGTATAAAGCGCGCGAAAATCAGCGGTTCTCGTATCGTGCGTGGTTGTGACAGTTGCAGCTGGCGGCGTATTAATATTAAAGTGCATCAGAGGTGCAGCGTATGATATACGAAAGAATATATCGTTGGGATATCAAAGTGGATATTATCATATGAAGTACCGACGGAGAGGAACGACAGCGGACCTTCAGCCGAGACTGGGGTCAGGGTTTACGCAGCAGTGAACGAGCGCGCGCGCGCGCCAAAATCGAAGATCGGAAGAACGTAAACGTACAACTACCTGGGAAAAGGTAAATTTGAGTAGTGCGTTCGAACGGACATATACCGTTCGCTCATCCGATACACACCTAGATACGTATATGTCATTCTCGTTATCGTTAAGCTCTCGTACTTCGAGTAACCGACACGTTGACCTGCACGACGCGATATAAGAAAAGTGCTTCGAAGACGAACCGGAGAGTAAAGGAAACGAAAAATCGAAGATAAATATGATGTGGCTCCTTGGGGCAAGCTGCCGGTGCGACCTGATCAAGGGCGTGCAGGATTGCAGCTTCTACCAGTGTTGAGCTTTCGAGGTCTGCTATTGAGCAGCTATGAGTTCGAAATTCATAATCGATAGTATGCTACCCAAGTACCACCAACAGTTTCACCATCAGCAATTGTTCAGTTCGACAAATCCGACGTCGGTTCAAGCCTGCACCGCGAGTCCCGCTTCATCGAGTCTAGAATCAACACTGTCTGCGGCAGCGGCAGCGGCCGTCAATTACGCTCAGCACAATTCACCGTCGCCGACGGGTTCGAGTCCTCAACACTCGGGGAGTTCCGCGTCAACGTCGCCCGCGGCAAGAAGCAGTTCAGCAATGTATCCCTTCGTAAGCGTTGCCGCGGCCCACCATCACCACCAGCAACAGCAGGCGGTGGCCGCCGCCGCATTCGGGGCAACATCCTCCATGGTGCCGGGATTCGGTTCCTCGGCCGCGTCCAGTGCCGCCCTGGCGGCCGCGGCGGCCGTCGATGCGGCCACCGGCGACAAGTCGTGCAGGTACACGGCCAGCCTGGCCGGAAACGTAGCGCCGTCGGCCTCCGACCCGATGGTCAACTACACCCTCGGACATCACCATCAGAACGGCGGAACACCCGGGAGCCTGGTATCCTCGGCGTCCGCGTCCTCGGCCGTGTCAGCGGCCTCCGCCTCCATGGCCGCTGCCGCGCAATTTTACCATCAAGCCGCCGCCGCCTCGGCGGTTGTCGACCCCCTAAACTCCTGCCAACAACCGACCACCGGACAGCCGGGCATACCGGACATTCCTCGATATCCATGGATGTCTATTACCGGTGAGTTATGACTGAATTTATTATACGTGTATGAGTATTTTTCAACTTTGGAGTATATGCGTATAGATAAGGTAGGACGCACGAATCTCGGAGGAGTCTTCGGAACGTGAGACGCACGTTTCTCACGTTGATTTCTATCGGGGTCGAGCTGCGTTCGTTTGGGGAAAATCTCGGGTGGAAAAATAATTTTCGATCGGCCGTCGCTGACTCGGCGAACGTCGGAGGGAATATCCTTTTTTTCTTTGCGGAAGCGAATGAACGCCGACACGCAGCTTCGGCATACCGCAAATACGCGTCCGCGTGCTACCAGAATTATTACACAACGCTTTTATGGTTATTGCTTTATTTATATGCTTTATAACTTTTAATGGATGTATAGATCGTAGAGATACTCACAGATGCGAATTACTCGTACCTGTGTATGTTTGGTATAAATTTACCGCGTGTATGCTATTTTTCAACTACGCTGTACAGCGATGTATACAATGATAAAGCATCGGTTTGTTTGTCCGTCGCTCACGCGTACACGTTGAAGACGCGGACCGACACTCGTCGTTGAGCGGAATTTCGCTCGACTCCGTCTCGACTCAATTCCCGTCAATTAATACGCCGGGATTAATCCGACTGAATACCATAACCTCCGCTAGATAGAATCGTATTCGCGCTAAAGTCGAAGGGTAAGCTGTTGCGCTTCTAAATATCTATAATACATACGTACATATGTACGTACGTACGGTTAAATTCAGTTGTGCAACCGTCGGCTGCAAGCCCCGAGGATTACGCGTCGCGCGTCGCGACGGCGGCGTTCGGACGAGGAAAGACGACGGCGATGGTCGTCGCGACGGTGTATACGTCCCTTTAATCCCCCACCTGAGCTACCCTATAAGCCTTTGCGTATCTCATTAGGACACCGCCAACCCTCCGCTTTCTAATTGCATCTTGTTGGCGTAACGTAGTCGTCTCATGTCCTAAAGCGTGTGTTTCCGGTTGTTAACTTTACCCGAAATACTTAGAACGGTGTAGTACGTTATACTCGTTTCGTAGATTGTAAGTATAGTTGTAACGTACGTAGCTAGTACGGCATACGTTTCGTTTAGTTTGCCGAGATCTAATTGTAAGCGGTGTCTATGTATAAACGCAGATGGGAACTTTGTACGCGACATGCATGCGATTGTAATAATGATTTTTAATAATATCGAAACTTGATTTTGACTCGATTTGTTTCTCTTACTCTTTTCAGACTGGATGAACCCCTATGACAGAGTCGTGTGTGGTGAGTATATAGGTACATATATACTTCTTTTATTACGCCACTTATTTACACCCCTGTATACATCGATACCTGCGCTGCGAGATGTGATTGGTGTCTTGTTTTTTTTTTTCTCCATGTTCGCATTTGACGAATAACGAGGAAACCGAGCGGTCGGATCGCGGAACAATTAGGTTCCCCATACGCGTCCTCGGTGTTGTGTAACTCGTGTTGAGTCAGATACGTGAATACCTGGAGATCCACGAACGGCGAATTTAACGATTCGAAATGATCGTCATCGTGATCAGCGGGCGCCTTAAAATATTCAACTAATCATTGCGCGACTTCTACATAAACACCGATACACAAATATTGGGTAGTTTATTCGGTGTGTAACCTTTGCCACCGATTTACAAGGCAATGAATTTCAAATTATGGCCATTCGAGTAGCCAATTATCAATTAAGGTCTAATTATAAGTGATCCAAGTATCGTAATCACGTACTGAATTATTTATATACCCAATAAAATTTATAATCTGTTGCTATAATACCATAGCGCTTATATACCAGAGCCGGGATATCATGCGATGCGTGGGATTTGACCAATACGATTTCTTATAGGGAGTTCAAATTCTATATTCGATACATAATTTCTCAGTTCCCCCTTATTATCGTCATCGTTTCCTTTTTGTTTTTTTTTTTTTTTTTGTTTTTTCTTTCATCCGTTCCTATATATTCTCGATATACGCATACAAGCGAACGTATCCCTTATCTCATTCTCTCTCCTATGAAAAATGATTTCACGACGTCTGAATAACGATTGACTAGTTCGTACGTACGTACATATAGCTCGTAAATTCTGCACCGCGTGCAATGTCGATGATAGGGAAAAGTCCTCTCCTACCGTTATCGTATCTGGTGTGTGGCGAGTATAACGACATGTAAATTCTTTGAGGAAGCTGCGCTTCGCCAGACAATTGATCGAATCAAAATTACGCCTCGCCGAACCGAACACAATCGTAGGAATTGCACGGGTACATCAAAATCATCCATTTTTCATTTTTGTCTTTTTTTTTTTCTCTACAATAGATCGCGGTATTGAAGTATATTTTATTCGCGTCGATCGTTTCGAGACAGTTTCAAGAAAATTCTTACAGATCGCTGTTGATACAACATACGCGAGAATAAATTTTGGCAAGGCTATAAAATACGCGCGATAAGAAAATATTACGTATACACAACGAATCGGATACATGTTTTTATTTTATCGTTACGCATGTGATTAACACGCGGTATTACGACGTATGATGTAGACCGCACACAAAGCGTAAAAAAGGAAGATAAAGAAAAACGAGTACCAGAAAAAAAAGGTTCACCAAACTTTTAGCCCCGCTTTCCCATCGCGTTGGATGCGTTGGAGTCAATCGATCTTCGTCGATGTACACAACCCTCGAAATACACCTGTTAGAGAAATATTTTCAAAGAATCATTTTGGTATTCCTTGTAAGTGTAGCTAAAGGCTCGCTCTCGGGTACCCCCGGCGCATCGACAACTTTCGATTATATTCAAGCTGTAACGTAGTATTCCCCGGTGGTATGAAACCTTTTTAAAAATTTATCCACGACGCGTGAAGCTTTGTTGTAAGTTTCTTATGTGGTATATATATCTATATTATACAAAGCCGTATATATATAAATATATATATATAAATATCGTCGAGCAGTTTTATTCAGCGTTGTACGTCTGTATCAACGAGTATTCTCGAGTCGATGACTCAGAATCATTATTCAGGATGTCTGCGACTGCAGTCGGGGGATATGCTCTTTTTGTTTTTTTTCTCTCTTCTACGTGCCGCTGCCGATGCCGATGACGCTCGGTGTTGCAGCGTACACCGAATCGAATTATTTTATCTCTCGGTCAACGGCAGCTAAAACTTTTTCCGAAAATAATATACGCTAAACGTCGAGAAGCTGGGATACAACGTGAGTACCGGAGCTCCGGCCCCGCGGCGGCGCTAGAATGACGTCGAACGTTTTTACGAGTTCGTTGGTTTTCCGGGGCGAAAGTTGAATTACCGAACGATCATATTCTGCCGCAATAAATAATAGCGAGTGAAAAAAAATATATATATATGCAGGTACAAGCGGCGAAAATTACCGACGGAATTATAAGGTCGATTCGAAAATTTTCTACACACGTGGGTCGACGCGAGCGAGATCTTCTATTTTACGAATGACTGGTATATTCGGAGGATATTCGGTGACGAGTAAACGAGTGGGATTGATAGAGGGTCGCCCCTCAGATACCATAAACTCATAAAATCATTACACTCACCCCATAACTGACTTTATGTGTTTACGGTTCCGAACGTTCCTTGTAAAACGAGCTATACGAGCTGCGAAATTTCACCCGGTGCGTGTCACCGGGAAATGACACCTTGACTAAAAACTTTTATATACATATACATATATATGTATATACGCACGGCTACACACCCATAGCAGCGTACACGTAGTCGAATGTAGAGCGCGATAATTGAAGTGCCGCTACCCCGGGATCATAGACCTCGTTCGCCAATTGAACTTAATCCGTTAACACCCCTTCAGCAATCACTGCAGCAGTTCGCCGTATCTCCATTTCAACCTCGCTCTTATTCGTAATCGGGAGCTCCGCGGCTGGCTTTTTTTCTTCTACGATTGTATTTTCCGTTCTCAGGTCGAAAAACCCTAACCATCTTCCTTCTTTCGCTTTTTCTATTACCTCCGATATATCGGTGGAAATATTTACCCATGGGCTCCATATCTAATCAAAGAGGCGGTTGCGTTTAACGCGAAACGCTGAAAAAAATAAAGATAGAAATTCCGTTCGCGCGAGTCCTGCACTTTAATTCAGTCTACTTATACATGTATATATACACCGCAAGGGTTAGAATATTCGAGAATTTTCAGAATGCGCTCAATTTGCATATATCGCCGATGTTCTCAGCTCCGCGTATAATAATCGAGACTCTGCTCCGAGTAATTTAAACTTGTGAGATTAATTTTTTCGCGACTCGATTAAAACGAGAATATACTATATTCCTTTATTTCGCTCGAATAATTAATTAATCATTCCGGCTCCTCGGGCTCCGCCTCTCATATTAGCCACTCGCATAGCCAAAAATTCATCAAGAATCGCTTGACCGATGACTATATACGCAGTTTTCTTATAGGTATATGTTCTCCCCGGTATGACACCCAAATTAATCCCACAGAGTGAATTTTAACAACCCAAATCTGATAATTCGAACGTTCTCTTTTCCGTCTACCGTCATTATCATCAGACATCCAGTGACAGCCGCTAATTGGTTGTTTCTGGTTAAACACCGCGAATATATATCAATCGCCGAACCGATCGAACAACAAGAACAATAATTCTGTTCGCGTGATGAGTATAAAGCACGTTGTACAGCGGGATGTAGGCCGATTATTTTTACCGTTCCTCACTCCTCGTGTACGCTCTTAACTCACACTCGACGCTATTATAACCGTCTTGACGTCTAGACGGGACAGGGAAAATCTCACGGGAAAAATTCCGGCCACCGATAAACCTGTGGATAGATCTACACGCGAGCCTGCGCGACTCAATGAAAGAACAGCGAGAAGTGGAGTCAAAGAAAATGAATGAAGAAAAAAAAAACAGAAAAAAAATGAGAATATAACGAGAGTTCGCGTTCCTTTATTACACGTATTACGGAGTCAAGACTAATTTTCTTTTAAACGAAAATATGACCAAAACCGCGCGTGATTACGACTCCATTTTTCTTTTCTCTTTCTCTAATTTTTTTCCGGCTACGAAATAAACTCCCGAGTAAACCAGAAGAATTTTCGTTCCATTTGTTTTTTTTTTTTTTTTTTTTTTTTCTTCGTTTTTAGTTACAACACCGGTCTATTTCCGTTTACTTCATTTAACGAAAAAGCTTCACTACACGTCTCAACATCACAAACTCGTACGTGTAGGTATACATACAACGTGCATTAGATCTGAGCAATGCGCTTCTGTGCAGGCGCCAGCAATTAGTTTTTCCCTCCCTAGTCCCTTCTTTCTTTTTTTTCTGTTTTTTTTCTTCTATTCTATCTTTTTCCCGTCTTCATCCCTTCACGGTTCGAGTAACGCAGGAAGTAGTAATATACCGGGGGATAAAACGAAGCGGAGGCAGTATCGAGGTTGCAAGGGTGCCGGTGCAGTCGGATACGTTCGCTCGATTTTTGCGATGTGCCGTATCAGCGTTCGCGTATACATCCCCCAACCCCCTCGGCCGACCCATGTACACACGCGGTATATATATATATAGGTATATACATAGGTATATACATGTATACGATATACGCGCACGGAGTGCCGCTGCACATATAGACGAGATGCGGTTTTAATCTATTCCATGTACTCGGAGAGCATTCCACGTTTTCGGGTTCGGGTCCAGGGACAACGGTCGCGGGATGTGGGAGGAGTACGGGGGGCAGGGGGAGGGGGAGGGGGGGCCCCGGAGTCGAGATAATGTATAATTTATAATCAGGCCGATCCGGCGTCGCAGCCACCGGCGTTCCTCCTCCGGTCCTCTGCTCTTCTCCTCCGGCTGCTGCACGGACGGAACACCGGCTCCAACGAAACCAACCCACCCCTCATTAGCATTCGATGATGGCCGCCGTGCTTCGTGCTGCAGAGTCTGTAGGTATTATCCCGACTCGCCTGGGGATCAGAAACCCCCCGTCGTCGTCCCGGTCCCTCTCCGCAACCCGTCCCCTCGTCGTCCTTTTACTCCCCCCCCCTTCCCCCAATCCTCGTCACCCCTCCTCCCATTTTATTCCACCCCCGCGCGGCGCGATTCACCCGCCGGCCAACGAAACTAACGAACGAACGAACGCTGCTCATGCTGCCGCTGCCGCTGCACGAGGACCGCCGTATCACATACGTATGTATATGTATATAGGATGGGAATACCAGTCGATGAGAATCGAACGAGACGCGTTTCGTGGCACCAATACTCTCGATACCTCGCGTACGGAGTAGGTGTGGGGTACCTTTCACCTATATCTACGCACGTCTGTAGTTACACGGAGTCAATAACGTATACCGTCGTTTGAGTACGTGCAAACGCGTACGAATCGGCTATTCCCGAGGATATTCTATACATATACGTACCTATACAGGTATTATTGTATTATACGTACTGCGATACGGTGTGTAGGGTTGATATCGTGTCTAATTTTTGCTTCGATCACAGGGTTGAACTTGACCGCGCGCGATCCGCGGTTTGATACCATTTTGCTTCGCCTTTCGCCATTTCCACGATTTTAGTTGTCGCGCGTATGCAAAATTTCTCGCAAAAAATGAATCTCTCGGATCCTAATCCGACCCCTGGAGAGGAAAAAATCCCAGGGTGACCGAGAGTTTATTTCTTCTTTTTTTTTTCACCAGTCGTTTTTACTAATTCATATTTTCGCAGACGAGGGTTATATACCGTTCGCTATATTTATAACAAAGAAAAAATGTCGAATATCGTATGATCCGATCTAGATGCGGTTGACGGCGAATCGATTTTTTTTTTTATTCCGATCAATTAATTAACCGTTAATTGCGAACGGACGGTTCTGTTATGTTAATTTTACACACCGAGTTTGATAATAATTCGTTAGTCGTAAAACTTATCGCGTATTTGGGTATAAGTAATACGATATGTTGAGATATCCGATTTGTTTTAATTTTTTAAGACGTGACAAGTCGTCGTCTCGGAGTTTCGTTACATACGCAGACACACACGCGCACACATAAATATAAATACGTGTACGTGTATTGTTACGTACACGTGCGATATGCCGTAATCTGACGTATTGCGGGCTTTACGGAGCACCGTGGGGAGTCATAGGTGGCCGGTATAAAACGTTACATATATATATATATATACGTTATATAGGTATATATCTATAGGACATCATCGTGCGACAGGTCTGCTTTTTTTCCCGTCCGCTATCTGTCGCGTGGGAAAAGAAGAAGGGCCGTAACGGTGGGCAGGTCAGGAATCGTGTTGTCACAGAGATTATTGAAACTGCAGTTTTATGGGTCTTAAAAGCAGTTTAATTGCCGTTATATAAGTGTTTATGTGCCGCCGGTGCTGCTTCTGCCGCCTATGCCCAGGCCACCTCTTCTGCCTCCGATTCTTCCTCCGCCCCGCTTTGCCCCGAACGTTCCATTTTATGATCGCACGACGATGCGTGCGCATCCCCCTACATCACCGCTGCACATTCGGTCGCGTGCCAAACTTGACGAAATCCAAAAAACAAAGAAAAAAATAAAAATAAATTAGTTACCGGCAGATTCCATTTCGCGATGCAGATTATACACCGCACGTTCGCCATTTCCGCGAAGTTCGAAATTTGTTCGAAAAGGTGCGAGTTTTCCTCTCGAATTTCAAAACACTTGTATACCTACATGTATATACCTATACCTATACGAACGTACACAGGATGAAAAGTCGTCCCGGTTTTACTCGGCGTGAAAGGTGCGATGTAGACGGTTGAGCTCTGTAATACGTGGCTATTTCGCCCTTTGCGTTAGTCTACCGATGAGACTGTGACATTAGAAAGCTTGCGTGGCATTTACAACCCGCTCTGTCCGTCCGTCCGTCCGCTTTCCCCGTGGTTCTACTAGCTTCGTTTCAGGTTCCCCTTTCGTTGGGAGAATTTTTTCTTTCTCGTTCTCCGCTCTTTCTTTTTCCGTTTTTTTTCTCTTCTCATCGTTCTTTACTCGTAACTTTCTCCGCACCCTTTGTTAATGCCTGGACGCGCAATGACCCCCCCAATAAAATTTACCTGATCCGCGCTGTAAAGGGAAAAAAAGGGAGAGGTACCGAGAAAAAAAAAAAAGAAGTGGAGAAAGAAAGAGAAAATGAACGAGAGGTTGAAGAAAAAAAGATGAAAAAAAAACAACTGAGAAAAGGCACGTGAAAAAAGTCCGCCAACATTTCGTGAGTCTCTAAATCACCGAGTGGGCCACGAACAACACGCGTACAGAGAAAGTAAAGGCTTGGTCAGTCGCCCCGCGTTCGTTGCCGCATGAGATTCCAGAACCGATCGTAAAGAAGTCAGAAACGGAATTCGGTTTTTCTTCAAAATTCCAAGCTTCAGTATTCGCTTTACCGGCGCCCAGCTTTCACCCCGTAAACTCCAAACATCGTTTAAATTTGCTGACGGACGAGAGAGAAGAAAAAAAAAAATTTAACCCCCGCGCAGAAAAACCTTCAACCCCCAACGCTGAATTACGGTTGTTTGAAAATGAATTCAAACCGTTCAACGAACCCGCGCGCGACCACGCCGCTAAGTTTAACTCTCGTTGAAATTTTATTTCAACGATTCCGAAGCTGTTGGAATTTTATTTTTCGTTCGAGCGTTATATGTAGGTATATCGGAAACTCGTTTATATTCTTTAAAAGGTAAATCATACGCGCGGTCAAACTGAGAACCTATCTTACGCGATAATAATGATAACGACAATAACAATAACAATAACAATAACAATGTGAAAATAATAATTTTATTATTACAATAACAACGAGTAAAAGTATCGGTACAGAGAGATAAGTTAAGATTGCACGTACTAAACTTTTGCAATATATATATATATATATAATGTAATTATATCGGTCTCGTGAAAATTTACCGCAATTATTCCGTCAAGTTTATCTAACTACACAGAACGAGGAAGGGAGGGCAAAGATCTCGCGGTCTGCCCCGTACAAGCGTACATACATTATACATATACCTACACGTAAGGATAAACGCGGAGATATTAAGCTTCTTCTACCCACTGAGACTTTGCTGCTGCTGCTGCTGATGTTGCCGCTGCACTTGCCTTCGCTAATATTCGAACTATCGTATTATACGCGGTGAAAATCCACGGGAATTATTACGCAGATACTCGCGCACCGCAGTTCGTCCTACGTAGTAACAGTATATTATATATACATAGACGGTAAATGTTAGTACATACTATCGTATACTATAGTAGAATTTTCACCGCACGCCGCGAAATTGCAACGTGAATTTGAAGAATGCCTTATTCCCCAAGAGCAACTGTCCTAATTATGGTAATTCAACAACTTATTCCAACCGTTTGTAAAGTGGATATTGCCTGCACAAATTGTGGATACGGTTACGCGAGTCTGTCGTGAAAATATACGCGCATGATTTATCGTAGATTTTATGCCTCCGTGAGCGGTTTGACAACAATAATTTGCCATTCGCTGATAATTTTTAGTGTGTATATAACTTCGACGGCCGGACAAATTTCTCCATTTACTTGATTTGTCTTTTTCTTTCTCTCTCTCTCTCTCTCTCTCTCTCTCTCTCTCTCTCTTCGATTCGCGATCTTGAGAAATTTGACGAGTTCCGAATCGTCCCTGAGACATGAAAATAAAAAAAAAATAGGTAATAAATTCAAATCCGTTCGGTATACCGTTAGGATATATATACATATATTCCTTTCGATTAGAGGGAACTTATCGAGTTCAGCCATAGAAATATAAATCCCGTATAGTTCTGGTCGGCGTCGTCGTTTCGAAAACGCGACTTACGCGTTCTTATTCTGGCCACGAATAAATCTTCCCGATCGTTTAAAAGCGTAGGTACAATTTTTTCTATTTATTCTCTTTATTTCAGTTTTGTTTTTTTTGTTATTTTTATCAAACGCACCGGAAGCGTCGTATCAACGTCAGCTGATGCAGAGAACTGTGTATACCTATACGTACATAGTTTTTATGCTAATTCTAAAATTTATATACTTGATTTATCGGCCACTTTTCATAACTTGGAACGGATGTGTAGCGCGGTACTCGGAAATAGAGTTGTCCTCCTCGTGCCACTGAAACAGATCGAAATTATTTCTCGAATCTCTTTAGACTGCGGAGTGCCTCGCTTATATCGTTGGTATCCTACTCTGGATCCGATCTTTAGTTATTCACATCGGATATGATGTACATAGTTTAATTCATATAGGCCGATCGAAATTCGTTTTTTTTTTTTTCTTTTATTCGTGCAGCAGCCGCGACAGGGACGCGCGCTATACACCCCGTGTGAAAAATGGTGATCCATTCGTACGAGAGAAATGTGAGCGGAATATTTGGCGACTGGATATATATATATGTATATACGATGTGGGTATATTATTGAATGCGATATTCGCGTAACGCGATACCATAAGGTAACTAGAAGTGCGCGACACGTGGAGCTGCTCGAGTCAAAGGAATCGCTATATACATATACCGTAGCTGCAGCGATAAACCATACACGCCCGTATACCTATACTGTATATACAACTACCGTACAGACGAAGTCGTGTTCCTCTTCTCCTTTTCTCTAATTCTCATCTCGGTCGCTTTAATCCACGCCGAACTATTTCAAACAAAGTTTGTTTTGCCCCTTATCGCGGGATGTTGACGACCTCTGAAATTAATATCAGCTGTTCCTCGGTACGTGGTGTGTCTACAGCCTGTTAGTCTGGAACGGATGAATTCGAGTTGCCCGCGGTATATCGCGTCAGTCGGATATACCGCACACACGGATCCCGTGCAACCCCATCTTCCTGTGAAAAAAAGGTGAACGAATTTCATTCGCCTGAACTATCGACGAGTAAAACGAACACCTCCTTTCTCGGATTCCATTTTTTTTTTTTCTTTCTTCCTTCTCTTTCCTCTGCCTCGCGCGGGTCCCACTCGAACCCAATTAACCGAATCAGTTCGCCTCCAAAACAGTATTCCCAAAACTTTTCTCATCCTCGTACGTATACCTGCTGACGCCCACCCTCCCTTATCCGCGGAGCGAAAGGAGACAAAAAAAAAGAAAAATCCATCGCAAGTCCTGGTCGTTAAATATCTGGATCTCGGCTCACCACCCCATTCGATACAGATTTTACTCTTGATCGAACATCTTGCGACGTATCGAGATAAAGGAGGCTAAAAATCTTATCGGCTCATGTACATTGTAACGCCCACGGTTGTCGAATAAATGAGTCCCGTAGAACGCGACGTAATAACAAGCTTGGTTAGGTGCAGTCCGTTCGCTTCGTGGTTCGTTTTTTTGTTTTTTCTCGCGAGGGTGGTGGAGGAGGGTGGAGGTGACGACGAGCGCGATCGGAGCGCGGAGCGAGACGACTCTTGCGTACAACCGCGTATAGCCGGGGTCTAAGTTCGCGCTAGGTAGGGGCTGGAAGAGGGGGGGGAGTCGGAGGTGGCGTAGCGGAGGCTACAGCCCCCCCGGCGAGCACTATCGTAACAAATGCGGCCGTTTGCATAACACGGCGACGAGCAATTCCGGCGAGCTTGACGGCGCGCGATATAGACCTTTAGCTATACGTAGAACGGGCATCGGAGAGCGTGTACGGGGTGAACGGTGCTCCTTTCTCTCACCCTCTTCCAGCCCCCGAATTCCCCCCCCCCCCCCCCCCCCCCCCCCGACGTCCGCAGCCTCCCAGGGGTATCCGTGTAATCTACGGGCGCGAGATAGCCAATACGGAATGGGTTGGCGGGTCGGGGCTTGCGGTAGCTAAGAGGGGCGCTTCGCAGGGCGTTGGAATATCCGGCGCGCTACTACCGTCTCAGGGTATATACCTATATTTGTATACGTCGTGTACGTACGTACGTGTAATATCATTCCTTCGATACACAGCCGGTCTCTATTGGTACGGTTGCGGCCGGTGATGGTGGTGGTGGTGGTTTCTGTTATACCCCCCATGGACCGAGGCGGCGTCGCCCGGTAGCTTCGAAACAACGGCGCTAACGTTTGCCAACCAGTTCTCGATGTCTCCCCAAAGAGCCACGAGCTTTTAATGGGGATACCGTGAGTTTGCCAAGGCCGCAATGAAAGCATTAGTACATATACACCAGCGTATACCTGTACAATTTTCCACCCCTTATCTCTTCCGTGCTGCGCTTGCGGTGACGAAAGAAATTCCATGTAATATACTGGGTGAAAATAACGCCACCCCCCCCCCCCCCCCCCCCCTCCCGCCCCCCTTCAACACCGCCGCCGCCGCCACCAACGACTTCCGATATTTTCAACCCACCTCGCGAACCCCATTGACCAAAAATTTATGCAACTCAACCGACGAAATTCTCTCGGGTAAACGAAAATAAGAGAGACTAATATAACAGGTTAACTGATGTAGAAAAACAAAAAAAAAAAAACAAAAAAAATTATGCATGAGACTGCAGAATTGGTTGTCGATAAATTACCTCTATACGGGTATTTCGCGATACCGACCGCATGGACAAACGAGGATCGTCTCTTCGCTTTCTTTGTTTTATACGGTCGTCTTTTTTTTAATTTTATTTCGGTGATCTTTTATTGAGCCAAATGAGTATCGCCGTTGCAATTTTGTTGCGCCCGTACTGCACACGATATTATTACGGTCTTCGAAGTTCGGCGGGCACATACATATACCGGTGGGTGGATACTAACGGCGCGGAATGACCTCATCCCGCGATTCGATAGCGCGTTAACTACGCGTTGCAATAAATATTGCGAAAATATTTTAAATAATTCCCGAACGGTGGTAGGTAATACCTAATCCACGAAGCCCGCGTTTATGAACTTCTATACATTGGGAAGTTTATACGTCCCGAAAGTGCAGGGCGCGTGTGCATGTTTCGCATATACCGAAAAATCGCAACTCGTTCACATCCTTTAACCACCCTCGTGGTATTTCTCCTCTCCATATAGGTTATCACGACTCTATCCGACGATAAAAAGTAAAGGCTCAATTCCCAGCTTTTCTCCTTAAACTCGGAGCTTTCTCCTCCTGCGATGTATACCCGGTTATATCATACCTATATACACACATCGAGTTGCACCTGCCTTTCCTATCCTCGGGGGGCTCCTGCGGGAAGCGAACTGAGGTGATTCCGTATACGTGTACGTCTACGTGTACGTGTACACGTATACACTCGAGTATATTCGTACGTACGCGAGGACGTACGGAGGTCTTGCGAGGGAGGCTTACGTGTGGCCGAGTACCGACATTCCCATATACGTATATAGGTATATAATACGTACGGCTACCGGAGGGATATAATAGTAAAGCTACGTGTGGTGGGTGACGGGGGGGGGGGGGGAAAGGGGGTGGGGGGAGGGGTTGGTTGAAACGGGAGTCAAATCGTTACGAGCTCAAAGTAGTTCGGCGCATGCGTTGAGGAAGAAGCTGCTGGCGCTCCGCGTACAAGGGGTGGTTAGGGGGAGAATCTCTTTGTCCGTTATACATATATATATATATATACGCGACCCTCGCGCGGACGGGTTTTCCACCCCGCGCGGGCTTCTGGTGTTTCCCGCAAGGAGTTTCCCCACCGCGTGCCCATTTCTTTTTTTTTTTTCATTTCTTTTCTTTTCTTTTTCTTTATTTATTTCTCGATTTCCTCCCCCCCCCCCCCCCCCCCTCGCAAGTTTTCTTCCTCCCTCTTTTTCACTCGTTCCTACGTATAGCCGCCGCCACCGCCCCCTTTCTATCTTTCTACTTTTATTATATGTTCGACCGACAAAGTACAGTTTCGCCTTATTACCGACATCTTATTATTACATTCTTGTGGTTCGATGCGATAGTGTGCAGCCGTCAGCCGCACGTTTTCCGTTAATAAATCCCCGCGGATATTATCATGGGTATGATAAATCGTCGATTCAACGACATGTACAATACGCAGGGAGAGTAGAACATATGAGAAAACTGTCCGTTTCTCAATTACGATGCGCAGGTGATTTTTGAATTCCTGTTGTAAAATTTCGTGTCTAGAGAATGAAAAATAAAAATTGGAATAAAAAAAAATGTAACAACGCGTCTGGGGTACGTCGTAATCGTTCTGTGATGATGTATGAGAACGTATATAGACATATTCATCTAACGCCAGTAAAGCGATTCGTTCTATCGGGATATAAAAAGTTGATATCGATCAAACAGCTGCCCCGTCCCCGTCCTCCGTCACCCCGAGCAAACATAATTACACCTCTTCGTTATTTCCCTAACGTGTTGTCGACTTGTAATCCTCAACCACTTATACCCCATTTTCTATTCCTTCTCCTTCTCTACTCTTTATTCCCTAATTACGACGATTTAATCGGTTATACAAGGCATATAACTACGTCCGATGTATAGTCGAGCGTTGATAAATTGCTTGATTTTCTACCACGGATCACATTTCGGATCGTTGTGAGGCACGTGTACAGCTACCGATTAAACGCGTGCCTCGAAAGAAACTTCCTCTCGTGACAAGTGTCTCTGAACTTGAACCATTTTCTGCGGATAACCATTCGCGCATACCGTCCAGCGATTTCTAATTGTCGTATCTACGTTGAGAAAATCCCAGTGTTTCTGATTTCTGTTTTTTATTTATTTTTTTTTCTTCCTCCTTTCTTCGAACGCCAATTTCTCCGCAGAGATCAAATTTCCAAAACCGTACAGAAAAGGGAAACTAACGTGAACGGTGATGTTTACAAGAAACCCGGTTCACCGTGTACCGAACAAATTATTTCTTTTAGCGCGCGGAAACGTGACAAAGACAAAAGACCCGCGTCCCTTCGTTAAAAAAAACATCGTGTACAGGTACATTATACGTACACACGCAAATATATCCTGACGCGGTTTACATTTTTTTTTAACGCCGTCGTTCTTTTTTGGCTTTTTTCTTTTTTTTTTTCATTTTCGCTGTTTCGGCTTCTCCCTGACAAAAAACTTTCGCGACCTGACAATAATAATTGAACGCTGAATACACACGGAATCATTGAATATATATAACGCCTCGAGTAACTGCGCTATATCGCATACGTTATTAGCGGCGACATTTTGATGGGTCGCAGTAATAGTACGGCCAATATGTACTTCAAGGGTTACTTTCTGCTTCCGGGATGGCAGTGAGTTCGCGTATGTATAACCTATATATATGTATACATCGATGTACATATGTACATACATACGTACGTTACATATAGATACGTACGTATGTATAGGAAGGTATAGGCGGCAAATACACTTAGCGATCCGGCACCTCGACCTCGAGGATCGGGGGTCCTGCACGCGGGTCTTTGGGATAAAACGGGCTTTCGACTGGAAGGTTGCCTGAAAAAGAGGGCGGCGGGGTGTGAAAGGGGAAGGGGAAGGGAAGAAGGGTACAGCTGCGGAGTCGGTAGAGGTTGGGTTGGGTGCGTGCGGAGACGACCAATATCGTAAAGCCGCAACGTGGCCTGATTAAACGTTACGTTGGGTCGCGGCATTTCTCACCGTTGATACCCCGGTACGTTTCCCCGTTCCCCGCACACTCTCCTTCACCCCGTGTATGTACCCCTCCGGTACACCTCTGGCGGTTGCTTGCCAGAGTCCACATATTTCTTTCAATAGCTCGCGGAAATCGCTTGCCAAATAACGCGCCAGGAGGTGAAAAAAATTTAGGTGTATGGACATTGAACGAGATAAGAACTGAAACAAAAGAGAAAAGAAAAAAAATCAAAGAAAAAATACGAAAAGCAAAAAGATGGAGAAAGCAGAACGAAGATAAGGGAACGGTTGTTTTCTTTACGAGAAAATACGCCGGTGCGCCGAATTTCATTTTTTCAACACACTATTTCTCATTTCTGTAACTCCCAGATGTGGACCACTCCGCCCATTTTTTCCTAAATATTTTTCGAACTCTATGAAACTTTTTCGACGCATTGACGAGTCTCGTGAAAAATCAGAGATATTTTGATGGGATTTCCCGAGGTCGAAATACGTGAGAAAAGTGTCCTTGAATAAGCTTGTCTATGGATACCAATTCTCGCATATTTTGATTTTGAAAATTTGAATCTTCGAACCAAATTGATCCATCTGTAAAATTTACGTCGAAAAATTTTCATCGATTCCGAACCATATTTTCAGTATAAAAAGTCGCCTCTTTTTGACGTGGAATGCCCCATACGCAGATTGCGATGTGAGGTGGATATCCGTATAAAATTACACACGCGTAGGTGTGTTGTGACTCGTCAGGGGCGGGGTAGGTCAAGTTATATATCTGCACATCTGCATATCTATAGCGATATTACGACCGGTAAGAAATATAAGGCCAACCACGACTACCGCGACGGGGGAGGGGGGGGGGTCGAGGAGGAGGTGGGTACGTGGGGTACCTCGGCCGCAGTTCTTGATTTGTCTGAAGGAACAGCGGGATTCTCTCCGTAAAGGACTGCCAACTTGTTACGGAGAAACAGCAGTCGATCTACACGGTTTTTTTTTCTCTCGTATTTTTATTCTCAAATTGCCGCTGCGGGCTCCTACCGCTGCGGCGGCAGCCACCGCGGTGTATAACTCTGCCCCCGCATCTGTCGGACCCATTGATTATATATACCACGTTCGTTGAACATTTTTTTTTCTCTTTTTTGTGCCTCCTTCGTTCTCCGTCACGGTCATCAATTTTTGGCCAAATCGCGTCCAATCTTGTTGCAGCAATTATAACGAACTATTAGCTCTTGAATTTCAGTTTCGACGATCATTCGTATTTTTACGTAGTTTCACGAAGTAGAGTAAAAGAAATTTGACAACAATTCTTTTCGAATCGAGTTATACCATATAATGGAAAAATGTGAGTCGTAAATTGCAATCGTCGATAAATTATTAAGTTTATATATACAAACGACGGCCTGCCTGTTATATACAGTAGCTACAATATGATATTAACCTAGGTGTGTTGGAATTGAGACATTTTGTCTGTATTTTACATATTCTCGTAGGATTTTTATTAGGAAAAACAGCATGGTGGCATTTGTACGTAACGATACGCGGAGGGTGACGGGCAATATGGGGGACCGAGAGGAAAATGTTGCGCAGGGCCGTAATTAGAAGGTGGTGCTACCGACGTCGGTGTTTCCACTACGTTCTCCCCTCCGGGGGCTGCCCCCGAGCAGACGGTGAGAAAAGAGGGAGAGTACGTAACAGGGGCGGGGGGGTTCGTTATACGTTCCCGTTGTTCTTCTATAAAATACACTTTATACACACCTAGGCCGCCCCCCGCCTACCCACTCTAATGTATAACAAGCAAACATTAAGGGTGCGAACCCCCCGCGAAGGGATAACTAAAGTTTGGATAACGCCGTCGTCATTTCAATATGTCATCCTTTATTTTAAAATTAAAATCTAATCCCCGGCGAATCGTACGCGCCACCCTCCACCCCCCCCCCCCCCCCACCCACCCTCACCCTCCTTTATTCCGAGATTACATTTACTTCAAAAATTATTATCTCGCATCCTGCCGCGAGTCGTACCTATATTATATACACACAATAACCCGAATACATATGTAATACATACTCGACGTCTGTATCGGGATTGTTCGTCGACCGACAATGGACACGTGATGCTGAACAATTTTCTTCAACCCCCCCCCCCCCCCCCCCCTCTTCCCTCGTCTAGAGTCTCGCGATTTATGAACTTTGTTGCAACAGGCCCATTTTCCTTAATATAGGTATGCGTATACCCGCGTATAAACTATATCTTTCGAAACACACATAATATCTACATACATATATGTATATACATATGTATTCGTAAGTGAAGGTATACAGAACTCCACTTTTACAGATTGCTTTTCGCTTTATATAGACGTACACGATAAATTTGTTTTTTTTTTTTTTTTCTCTTTTCGCTCGCGGCATCGCGTACAGTATACACACGATACCTATACTTTCTCGCAGAGGCTTCGAAGATCCCCCGTCGTGATATCATTAATATCCCCCCACCACCACCACCACCTCTCTGTTTATTTCTCGAGTCAGTTGAGCCCTCGTTACATCCTCGTCGTCCGTCATTTTCCTGTTTTTTTTTTCTATTTTTTTCTTTCAACTTTTTTCTCTCTTCGTTCTACGCCCGGTTTCATACACCCCCGCGCTCTCATGCTATTGAGCAATTATGACGAACTCGTTCGTGTACGTCGATTCACCTATAGTATATATCCATATATATATAATATATATACATACCTCGATGCATCGGTGCGGAGGAGGAACAAAGAACGCATTCATTCATTCCTTCGTTCAATCCCCGCCGTAAGTTAAATACGTATATATAGGTATAACACGTGACCGTCTTGGCTGGATCAATCTTGCCGCGCCGCAGTTTCTTTTTACTATTTATTATACATGTGCTACAATTTATTACAGAGAAATTTGAGACACAAGCGCAGTATGTACGAGGAGTCTAATTATGTGTATAGAATATTATATACTAATTAAGAAGACTAGCGGCACTCGAATTCTCATTATAATTTTCAGGATACACAAGCTCTGGAATCGTGCTTTTTTTCTTTTTCTTTTTCTTTCGTAAGAATGGAATATATTTTACCCCTTCATTTTTCACAAAAATGCAGACCGAGTAATTAAAACACGTCTCTCGGAGATGGAAACTTACGGACAACTGCATATTTCGGAGGGGGTGGGGGGCGGAACAATTGAGTTGATTAGCCATCATTGATTCTGGTCTACGGATCGAAAGAATGCGAATAGATAATGTTCTCCGTACACATACATATATATGCGGATAACGTGGTTCTACGTCTACGTGTCGGTAGTACCTACCTAATGCGCGAGTGTGTCGGTATTACATTCATGGACGGCGATTCATTTTCTCTCGCGTCTCCGTATCGCCGTGAGATACACGCCGGATAATAGGACGCACCCTTATGGATGGCGTTGGATGGCGTCGGATACCGCTGGGAACAATGGAAGGCTTTCTCGTTCTCCTAGCTTCCCGGTCTCCGGGTATCCATCCCCCCCTTTAAGCTATCCTCGTACCCCAGAGCCCGCGTGCCCCTCCTCTCTCTCTTTTTTCTTTCGCCCGCGCTATCCATCCTCGTCGGTATCCTTTTATTCCGTGGTATAGGGTACGCACACCACCGCGTACCCGGACAACACGGGCGGGGAATGAGCTGTCCAACCAATCAGGATTTAAGTCTATTGCGAGGCGTGATGGACGCTCGGCTCTCCGTTCACCCTCTGCACCTTCTCTCTCCCTCTCTCTCTCTCTCTCTCTCTCTCTCTCTCTTTCGAGTTCTTTCTTTCTCTCTCGATTTTTTATTTTTTTACTCTTCTTCTTCACCGTCTTCAGCCCCCTCTGACAACAACGGTGCTTTTTATTTTTTTTGTTTTTTTTTCTTTTTTCTATTCTCTCTCTTTCTCGTACTAAAGTCTAGATCCTTAGAGCCCACATAAGCCCACTCGACGTTACCGGTGGGCAGAAACGCGGGTGACAAATATATATGGGTCCGATACATAGATAGGTATGTACGTATATTTCTATATATACACCTGCGAACCACCCCTCGCGCACATATACTGCCATCGAATCGTGTTTTACTCGCGGAGAAATTATACTGGTGGATGTTTCCGAACGGAAACAAATAAAATCCTCCGTTAAATGGGGAGACCGAATATTTTTCAATTTTTTTTTTATCACGTTTTTTCGAACCATTTTACGCCGTCAAGCCCGGCGACGTCGTCATTCGGGACATTGGGTTACAGTTTTTCAAAATCTCCACCGATAAACTTTTTGTTTTTTCGGTAGTTCGGATTTTAACGAATTCACGTACGGATTGACCGTTCTTTTTTTTTTTCGATTCAAAAACGTTCATCGAAAAGCTTCATACACTTCAGGTAAAACCCAATTTCCGCTACAGACTTTTGTACCGTTGGCTGAGTCGTGAAATGTATATATCGATGAAAAATCGACGACAATATCGAGGAACGGATAAATCGAAGCGAGGCGGGCGCTAGAGAGAAGAAGAATTTGATAAATCCATTCCGGCGAAGTCGTATGTATACGGGTACTTAGCTCTTAGCCAAGAGAGGGCTCGAGGAGAACATTAAACTTGGTTTAATCTCAGAGATAAAATTCTTGCCACCGCTAAAGCACCGCAACATCAGCTTTTAGTCACACACACACACACGGTGCAGTGCGCGGCGCGGCGAGACGTGTAATATATCTCATTCAATTAGCTGTATAATAAAACCGTTATCTATCGCCCGTAAAACGTCGAACGCATCGATCTATCTACATAAAGCACGTAAAAAGAAGAAGAAGAAGAAGAAGAAGAGAGAAGAAAAAAAAACAGAAATGGTGACATTGTAAGTCACTTGGCGGACGTAATCGGGATCAATTGAATAGAAATATGTTCGACGGTTCGGTGGATGCATATAAGCGACCGTCGTCGATTGATTTGTTTAGTGTATCTGCAGTTGATCCCGATCAAAACGATCATTGATCCAAATAGGTACGTGTGGATAAAACAAACGCATTCGAGTCGTTCGAACGATCGTACGACCGACGGTATGATTCTCCCATTAACGAGTTCGTTCGAAGTGGACAAATATCATTCCATGGTACATTCGACGAAGGGTTTATAGATCGCCTTAAAAACAATAAGAAATAATTGGCGAATGTTGACGTCTAATTAACGTTAAGCGAGATGAGGAGATAGATAGATAGACGGAGAGAGTGAGTAAAATCGTAAGGAAAAATGGCCAATTCACGCTCGTACAAACCGAAAATGTGTAGGGAGCGAAAGGTCGTCGACAAGTTCATTCGCCGTTGAACCGTAAACCGTGAAAGGTGAACCGTACACCGAACACACTCACAGTCAGTCAGTCAGTCCCCGCTAATCTCTTTCCTACTCTATAATGGAAGGTGAAACGTTCGCGCACGCCTACACGGCCGATTATACGTGAGCTTCGCTCTTCGGTATCTCGCTCTTTACGCACCGCTGATGGAAGGGGAGGCTGTTGGGGAGGTTGGCTAGTAGGTAAAACGGTAAGAAGAGGCGGTGCCGCGAGGCCGATAACTTCTACGACATCGCTGTAACATCGGTAAGACTGCACTTCCTAGTTCTACAGTGTTATATATACCTATATATATATACACATTTTCCGTTATCTATTCCCTTCCCTTTCGTCTCATCTCTTTTTACACTGAACCCTTTGTTGTTCTCGTCGCTGTCCCGGCGTCTCGGCAAGACTTTCGCAATTTGAATAAATTCCAGCTTATTCAGAAATATCCCCTTCTTCCGTACGCGGACGGTGACGCTGGAACTGCTGCAGCCGCATCATCGCGTCTACAATAGTTATAAATATCCTGCGCATGTAACGGCTCAATTTAGCGACACGCTCTCGCAGAACGAAGATGTGATTTGAAATACTGAAATCCTACGCCGATACGAAACACCGAGCTCCGGACGACGAGCAAATCTGATAGAATTTTACGCCGACTCAAACTTCCATGTTGGAAACTGCAGCGAGATTTTTTTTTTTTTTCGGGGGCCGCACTTGAGAACATTGAAGACGAATCGGGTCGCAGGGTTACCATTCTCCGTTTTAGAGTGTTAAGAAATGAGAAAAAAAAAACAACAACAAAAAACCAAGAAACACTCTTCGGTATTGAATGAATCCTTCATGTATATCATCGATTCCATTAGTTCGAATGTGACATTGAACGTTGGTTGATCTGTTGGTTTTTTTCTCGTGCATCGACTCGTAGTTTCTGTGTAGATAGATAGACTCCGATATGAGAAAAGTGTACAGGCAGAGCGGAAGGCGCGTAGTTGACATTTAATCGCAGCGGTAAAGATTTACGAGTGTCCTTTCGCATCGCCTGTTATAACCTACTACCTTTATACATACCTTTGCCACCGCTTACGTTTCCTTTTCGGTTTCAGTTTTAGGTCGGCGAGTGGGTAACGTGTACTTTATAGTCAACTGCACCGCGCCGTGGTACTCCATACACGCCGGGGGCGATCGTTGAAATTTAGTCGCCGAGTTGACGTCGCGCTAGCGTCAATTCGGATCGCGTGCCATTTCCCGATTATCATATCGTCCGTGCAATACCGGAGGTTCTTTTCTTCCCTGTGTTGAAACCGCAGAGAAGATTTTTCCCCGATATCCATTACACTGCGGGAGAAAACGAGGAATTCAATTTCCCGGAGACAATCTGTCGCCCCCGGATATACCTTCCGTCTAATTTTTCTCCTTCTTATACCCCTCTCTTATTTTCGCTCAATAAATAGGTCAACGGGATTCGATTTACAGCCAATCGGAAACTATTTAGGACCATATAGATTTATTTCATTCTCATATTCCGTACGCTATTCAACTTTATATCCGGGTTGATGTTATCCGAACTCTGTATATATATACATAGATATACCCAGCGGTTCATATGTGACCGATGCCTACGTGTAACCGTGCTCCGATCGAAGGGTAGCTGGACAGTCGTGTTTTATTACACACCCGGTATAATCTCGACGGATTGTTAGATCCGAATTAAAATACTCCTAGACTCAATTATTGTTCCTTATGTGGATCATAAGGCGTGACGGTAAAATCGATCGCACAAAATGTGACAAGTTTTTCCATCAATCCCAACTGCGGATCAACTCCCGATATTTTGCACCACCTATACAGTCGAACGACCGGTCTTGAAAATAAACCGAAACTGCAGAAACGGAAGTTGGTAAATATAACGAATGGGGTAAAAATGTCTGAATCTCGAAGAGACCGAGACTCAGACTTTCCTTACAATCTAATTTAACTGAATAATTCCAGAATCTTCTCAAAATCCGTAGACGCGAGGCACGCGATGTGACTTAATTCCGAGGGGTGTGAAACTCGGTGTATACCTACGGATGATCCCAGCTGTTCGAACATCCGAGCAAATCTTACGTGTATAGTTGTATCGGAGATTGGGGCGTTTTAGAATCGAAAGTATCGAGTCGAGAGCCGACGGGGGGGTGCGGCGGCGTCTTGTCGGGGTGAAACCGAAGGAGGGGGGTGGGTGGGTGTTCGGGGGATGAGCGAAGAAAAGCTGTTTTCAATGCGGCATTGAGAGTGCCTTTATGTCTGCGAACGTGAGTACAGCTATATACATAGGCGAGGGGTTTTTCAAGGGGGTAGAGAGAAGAACGAGGGGTGCGGGATACGGAGAGTGAAGAGCGAAAAGTGAAGAGGGAAGTAGCGGAGGTACGGACGGGAGGGTGGAGGAGGAGAGATAGGAGGGCTGACTCCGACGTTAACCGTAGCGTCGCGATTTATTGCCGGTTCGAGATATCTTGGCTCGCCCGAGCCTCCCGAACTCGCGGAGGGGTTCCCTCGGAAAGGGTCGGAGGACCGGCCGATCGAAGGGTGAGGGGGGGAGGGCCGGGGTCGGTGGAAACGGGGAGATTCGCGCCAGAGAGGCACGCAGCCTGGCAAACTTCCCCAATATCGGGGGGGTGCGCCTCTTTCGCAACCCCCGCCGCGGCAGCCGTACCACCACCACCACCACCACCGCCGCCGCAGCGTTCGCGCGAGAACGGAAAGCAGATATTAAACTTAATATATGGCCGCAATTAGGCGCAGGCCACACCACTCCACCGCTACATGCCTCCGCAGCGCGCCGCGTCCGCCCCCGTTCGACGCTATTTTCCCTCCGCCACCGTTCGCCCCTCTCCGCGAGCTTCCCGCCGACGTTCATATCCCCTGCCGCTCGCCGATTCCGACACCCCCCCCCCGCAGCCCCTCTGTCAACCGTAACTCCGACGAGCTTAAATCTCCGGAGGCAAAATGCTAAATAGTCCCGAGCGCGAATTACCGCGGGACGACGCGTCTGCACGCTGTATGTTATCATGTACTGCGGAATAGGGTGACGGCGACGTGGTCAGAAAAATTTTTGCCAACTAAAAAAAATACCGTATAAGAATATACAAGGGATGAATAAATGACGGTTGAAACTCTGGATGATTTTCTCTCTCTCTCTCCATTCGTCCGCTTCGCTCCCTTGACGCGAATCTTACTCTTCCCCAAATTTCGTGTAATATCTTCAGCTCGATCAACCATCTCCTTGGAAACTCCGGAGGCCGATTTACGTGTCTCGACTTTTAACGCTCGGTTAAAGAAAATCACAACGATAACCGTACAGCGAGCGCCGGGGGGATGAGACGAACGACCGTAGCGCGACACTGTACCATATCGTATCGTATCGTATACCCGAGTACACTTGTACAGGTTGTATCTGTATATATGTTCCGAAAGGAATATTCGGCAAACATTCGTACGTCGCGCGTATGTGAAACTGTGAGATGATTGCTAGCGTAATTTTCTCCCCAACCACATAAGGTATACCTAAAAGGCAATTTTCCTCGTCGCCGATTACACTTGAAATATACATACGTATGTATGTATATATATGTGTATATACATAACAATATATTTCTTCGGGGTGGATCATCTCGTACCGCGTTCGCGTAATATATAAGCCCAATAACTAAACCCATAACTAAACTCGCCGAGCTCTTATAACGTTACGTGTATAGTATAACTATATACATATACGTATGTATACGCGGGCATCTGCAGCACGTGAATTTTGCCTGCACAGAGAGAGACTTGCAACGGCGTACACCTCGTGGCACTGCGAAACCCCCACTCGTTCGCTTAGCGCACAGGGTCAACAGCTCCGGCAAAGGGAGCGTCGCGATCATCCCCTGGAAAATCGACTCGGTCGAGGCGCGAGGGAAGAGAAACCGAGCGACGAAGCGGCGGGAGGGTGACGGTGAGGGGGAGGGGAGAGAGAGCAGATATCTAAATAAATCTCGCATTAGGCTAATTTCGTCGAATTTATTTTTGATAGCGGGCGCAGCGCGCACCTTGATATCTTCGGATATATTTATGGGTCCTGGCGTGGGTGGCGTGCAGGTCTCGGCCGTATACCCCGGGTGGCTCGGGAGCTAACGTATAGCGGCCACCCCTCTGACGCCTGCCGTCAGCAGGATGAAATGGTCGCCCCCTCCCGGTAGTTGCCTTGGTAACCGTTGCTCCGGGTTCGTTCTCTCCTCCCTTCGGAGTTTTGCCGGCCGACTACCGACCGCCGCACCCGCCCCTCGCCACCCTACTGCGAGGTTTGGTTTGGTTTCGTTCGTTCGACGAGGGCTGTACGTACGTACGTACGTACGTATGTACGTGCGGCATACCTATATATACACGTGGAAACTCGAGGGTGGGAGGGGGGGGGGGGGGAAATACCACCCCATTCCACCCCATTCCACATCGTACCATATCACCTTTACCGCACGCACACGGTACTCCGAGGAGCCCGACGAACGCCACGTTGAGGACCACGAGAACGGCCATGTTGAATTCAATATCGGCGTTCTTCGCATTCCGTAGTAGCTGAATAAGGAGAGAGCAGACAGTTCTCCTCCGCTTTCGCGTTTCCTTGTTGTCTTCTTCCTCCTCGCATGATTTCCCTCGATTTTCGAAGCTATACGTCTGCCGTTCGAGTTTCCGCATGCTCGAAGTGTCGAAAACAAAACTCTGCGGCAGGACTCTATTTTCTTTTTATTTCTATTTTTTTTTTTTTTTTTTTTGGGAACCGTACAGAGTTCTCCTGATTCCAGTTCACTCGCATCTCGGTATACACGTGTGTGTTACGATCGTTGAGAGAACTGGGGAGAAAAAAAAATGACGCGGGATCCGCGCTCGATGATCGAACACCGGTCGCTAAAAAAGAGGGAATGTTCGCGAGCCGAGAATTATCTATTCGTATCCATTCGATCAGAAAAGTGGTAGCGTTCTTCCGCAGGTATAAAATAAGACGTCTTGGGGTACGTCGTGTTCTGTGAAATAACCTTTTTTTTACATCGATTTCAGAGGTAGTAATGCACCAACTTATACTATACATGTATATTCACTACAACTGCACACAAGCGGTTAGATACCGGAAGTTTATGCCCCATTAGCGTCACATTTATATTACGTAGACGTAAAGTCGATAGTTATAGGAGATTTTAGTAAACGTATTTCGTCAACTTGGGATACCGATCGTCGATTATTTCAATGCAAAGTACATGTACGGATAGATTCTAATAATTTGTCCATATTTTCTATACAAAACTGATTATCGCTTGAATACGGTAATCATAACTTCCTCGAAAATCGCCGCGGTCTGAATTGATACACGAAGCCGCGCTTCGCTAAATAATCGTTAATATCGTAGAAAATTATTGCGAGGCACATTTATACGGTGCATTCATTTTTTGTACACCGCTATCCGTCGACTCGAACACACAGGTATTCCAATTAACATACCCATTAAGGAGACTATATAAGAAATATCTGCACGGTATATAGAATAGAAAAAAAAAAATCGACCGCCGTGGGTTATCGGTATATATATATATATATAGGGTATAATAAAAACCGTTTCGCAAACTAGTATTTTGCATTTCCTTTTCACCCTCCACGCTCATAGTTGAATAGCGTGGAAATATTTAAACGTACCGCGAACCCTGCAAATATATAGCGACTCTCGCGAATAGGTACGCGACTACGCGATAAGTTATAGAAAAGACCTGCTAGGCAACGTCTCCGCATCGGTTGAGTTAGCGCCAAGCGAGTTATAGGCTGCAGGGTACCTACCTATATACCCCCATGTGTACACGGGTATTTACGATTACGGTATTAACGTGTGCACGCACACGGAACACACCGTACGTACGTACACGTGCGTAGATACGCACACGTTTTGCCAGGTGTATAAAATCGGGTGAGAGTCGCGTCTCTGGTGTACCATCGACGTATTTCCAGCCCCAATAGTACAAACATTGCGATGTACGAACGTACGAGAATTACGCATGCGAACGAAACTCGAGGCAAAGAAGAAGAAGAAGAAGAAGAAGAAGAAGAAAAAATAGGATTGTGCCGCATGCTTGTCACGGCGCCGCCAGGCTGGCGCGTCGACGCGACCATATCTAATTCGTATCCTTGTGCCAAAGTTACCTTTTCCTGTACCTTCGTACGATACATTTTTATGAATTCCATTACTTACTATTCCTACTAATTTCTACGTAGGGCTGATTCGGTTTCATAGGATAGATTCAAATCACACCGTCTCAAAAGCTAACAATATTGTCCTGGAATCCATTTTTCAATTTTGAAGTCTAGGAGCTAAGGGCTCATCCCTCGCCGTTTACCGCGTCTGTAGCATTCATGCAAATCGCGTTTACTTTGAAAGGTGCCCTTCGCTTTGCCCACTTTTTTCGCAATTTTTTCTCTTATCAATCTCATCTTATACCAGTCAAAATTTTTCGGAGGCAAGTGTTTACCTCACACTTGATTTTATAATACAATTCGACGAAAAGCGGATAAATTTTGGGTACCTATACCCGACATCGTAAGAAAAAAAGTACAAGAAAAAAGGGCGGAGGTGGGAGTGGGGATTGAAAAAAAATTTCTAGCCGGTCAGTCTGTAGAGGCGCATGCCACGATGGCATTTATGACTTTAACTCCTGCGGAGAAAGTCTGCAGCGAGTCGAGTTTTTTGTCGGTACTTACCCTGAGATATATATACACGTACCGTAGATCCTTATGGTGTATTTTCGGAAAGGGTTCTTATTCTTATAGTTGTCCCGCAGGACAGTCGTCGTATAATAAGGGATAACTTTCGCAACGAATTTTGGGAAAACTTTCTTTTTGCCCTTTCCTATTCCTTTCTTTTTTTCCGATCTTTTTTTTCTCTACTTTTTTTATATTTTTTTTACTGCTCCTCAACCCCTGCAATAAAGCGACCATCCGAAATTACCCTTTTGTTAGAAGACGTATAGAAAGTGAGGGGGCGAGAGAGAGCAAAACGAAAGGAGAGCTAAAAAATGGTGGAAAAAAAAAAAAGAAAACGAAAAAACGAAAAGAAATTTTTTTTTCGTCTCCACGAGAATGGTGGACACCGGTTGAGAAATGGAAAAAGTTGAGGCGCTGTACCGCGTAAGTGGAAATCCGAACCGCATGGCTAAAGCTTGACGACAAAGCGTCTTTCTTCGGAACTTTTCAACTCTCTCTCGCTCTCTCTCTCTCTCTCATTTTTCTGCAGTTTACGTCTACGAACGTTATTATTTTTTTTTTTTCCTTTTCAGTCTCTTTTGTTCTACCTAGTTACATCGCCGTTACAGAGGCAGCTTGATTCTGTGGCGTAATATTATTTTTTGGAAGAATAAAAAATAAGAAACAAAAAAAACAAAAAAAAACGGAAGAAAAAATGAAAATGAAAGAAACGTATTCGATACAGATCTCTGCAGGAGAGTCGAGCTATATACGAGCCAAGCGTATCCAAAGATTTGTTATTTGATAAATGAAAGTCGTAAATTTCAAGTATCTCTGAGAAAGTAATTAGCGTGTATATACGACATGAAATACCATTCGTGTTCGTACCGAAATATATAACGTGTGTACATATACAGTGGGCGCATATAGGTGTACATATGTAATTTGATTACTATTTTCTAGCTTATTTCTATAGACGACGGAGGTAATTGTTCGGCTGTTGTGTATGTATATACCCACGTGTACACCCCGCACGAAATAAAATTTTAATGAATTAAGTTTGCTGCGACCGAAAAAAGTACGGCGCGCGGTGTATAGGTTGGTAGGTACGCTCTTTTTTTCGTATCCGCTTTCCCGCGCGCTCGATACGTCGCCACACGGTTAGATCTTGAGAATTGATTCGAATACAGTTGAAAAATTACGTCCTAGCTCGTAAACATGTCTAACCGTATAACGCATTGCCGCAGTGGCTATATACATACTTATATACACCACGAACGAACCACGCACCGGTTTCCGTCTGGCATCGCAGGTAAAAAGAACCCCGGTGGCTATATCCACGGCCGGGCAAAACGCGCCTCGATTCGCTTTATCGTAAAAACGAATAAAGAGGAACGAATAGGGAAAAATCGAAACACATGATCGAGAAATTGCGAAATTCCGATCCTCCGTAGAACTGAGAATTACATCGGAGAAATTGATGTGATTCGATCGATCGAATGTCTCGCAGCGCTTGGTTCAATTTTTCCCCACTTCCACGAGCGGTAAAAATTCCGTAAAAAATGTTCAATGTTCTTTTCCACGGTTTCTTTCAGGTCCGAACGGTTGCCCGCGACGCAGAGGTAGACAGACCTACACGCGGTTCCAGACATTGGAACTCGAGAAGGAATTTCACTTTAACCATTACCTCACGAGGAGGCGACGAATCGAAATCGCTCACGCGTTGTGTCTTACGGAAAGACAGATAAAAATATGGTTTCAAAATCGGCGGATGAAATTGAAAAAGGAGTTGAGGGCCGTCAAAGAGATAAACGAACAGGCGAGACGCGAGAGAGAGGAACAGGACAGGATGAAACAACAACAGCAAGAGAAACAGGCGAAAATGCAACAGGAGCAACAGAACGCCCTTCAACATCAACAGCATCACGTCAGCGGTCTCGACAAAGCTCAGAGCGATCTACTAAAGGCGGTTAGTAAGGTTCCGACATAGAAGCTGGAGTACCGCGACGCGGTTGCCGAAATGACCGCGAGTCAGCGAGATTTATTCATTTCGTTTTCATAGGACACGAATACGACGACGATGACGACCGCGACGATGTCGAGGATGAAGAGAAATTTCGGAGATTATGATTATGAAAATGATTTGATATTGTAGACACGCGCGTTACCGACGAGTGGAAGAAAAGGAAAGGAAAAGGAAGGCTTAAAAAAAAAGCGAAAAAACTAAAAAAAAAAAAACAGAAAACAGAAAAAAAAAACAAATTTACACCCACAACTACGTACTTACCTGGCCGGTCCAAATAAATAACAATTATAATATTTAAAGGTCCGGTGTCTGACTGATCCCCTAGAATGTATTTTGTAAATCGGATACGTCACGATACTATCAGCCACCGAATAATAATATTCTAACGAAGAATTTAAAAAGTTCGACGTAATATTTAGCTGACCAAAAGCTCTAATTGCTACCGCTATAATAATTGTGCTGCAGACTTTATTTAACACTATATAATAACGTACGATACGCAGCCGGTTGTTCGACGTATTCTTCGCGATGTATGTGAAAAGAAAAAAAAAACAACAAAAAAAAGATATATGATAAGAAAAGGAAAAACTGAAGAAATTGTTCATACTCACACAATACATACCTAAATACGTTACATGTTGAATATACGAGAACGTTTTAACGCTTCGACGACTTGAGAATTAACTAGGTATGTGTAATATAAGTGTTGCCTAAGTGCGTAAGGTCTTGTCTCGTTCTCGTATAGCGTGTATTAATGCAAACGTACATGGTGGTGTACCTATATTGTATAAAATTATATACATATATATATAAACCGACAACTACGTGCGTGCAGCGTACACCCACACACACACTAACCCAAGTGAGTATGGATCAAGTGGCTTATAGGTACGCCTCGAAATGTCCAACTATATGTATTTGTATAATTCACATTTCTTCCCCACGTGTCCAGCCGAAGAAAAACCGACTATATCGAGTATAACTAAATGTTAAAGAAAAAAAAGAAGAAAAACTTTCAACAGGATTTGAAGAAAAAAGAGAAAGAAAACTTCGTCTACTTCTTCGATTGATTGAAATTTTTCTTTTTAAACATTATTACGTTTGTTCCCTGTTGTTGTTTTTACCTTTATATTTTTTTTTTCTTTGAATCTGATTCGCTGTTTTTTTCTTTTTTTTTTTTTACGGCAGTTCTGTTTGATAATTTTATACGTTATTAGATTAAAAACGATTATGACGTAAACGTGCAATTAAAAAAATGTAACAAAAAATAAAAAAAACAGGCATACGCTGTACGGCTGTTTACAGCCTGTATGTAATATTAGTTGTAGCTACTCTTCTCTTTGTATTTCTCGTTCAAATTTTGAAAGGGAGGAAATGAACGCGCGTTGTCTCCGGGAATTTTGAGGTTGTGAGAGAAAAAAAGAAAAAAATGATCGAAGTTTTTTTCAACGATTATTTATAATCACGTGTTACGATTTCTCAATTTAACGTCGCAATTAATTATATGCAACGTTTACGAGTCCCTCCACCGCACATCGCGTGCTAGTAACCAAAAAACGAATAGAAAAACAAAAAATAAGAAAGAAATCTCCTCGACGACCCTAAATAGGTACTCTTCCCCGCGATACCACGAAAACCGTTAAACAAAATAACTTAATTTCCACAAAATCATTTAAAAAAAAAAAAAAACGTTTCTCTATTCCTCTTTTTCCGTTTCTCTCTGTAGTACTTGGATTCACCTGCCGCGGTTGTCGCATCGCGTTCGTAGATACACTGTGTTGATTTTTTGTATGATAAATTATCGAGAATTTTATTGTGTTCAAGTTACGTTAAAACTTTATAGTTTTCTTTATTTATAATCTAGCCCTATCCTCGTCTCGTACTTTTAACATATATTATACGTACGTGTACATTTAATACGATGTCATACACTTTTTTATACCCTCGACAGATCCGAAGGAACAAATTTAAAAAATGACACGCATCCCTTGATACGAACACTTTTAAAATCGATCGATTGTCTCCATCTTGCACCTTGCAAGTTGAGCAGTAATAATACAAAAAAAAAACGAAAAAAGGTTACAATTCTTCGACTCACATGTTCCGTAATACTGAAATCTCAATGTCAGACATCGACGTGCTGGTGAGAAATAGAAAAACAAAACGAACGAAGAACGAAAGAAAAAAGAAGAAAAAATAATAACTGGACGAGTATATCACTCTTAGTTCATTAAATACGTAATTTGGTGTCAGGGTAGACATTTCCATTATAGATATGACGAAGTCTATTGTTCGTAATCATTAAATATAGTAATCTTTTGAAATGCAGAAAAAAAAAGTAAATTATACATTTCGAATTATATTGTATATTACATATATTATAAATTATTACTATCATTTTTGTTCGTTCATCAAAGCAGATTACTTTGGATTCTATAACGTTCGTACAAAGGACATTCATAATATATATGTCGTGTCAATGTCACTGTGATCTACTTCAGTCGAATGAATCGTTAAATACGTATTGATTAATCGAAAGTCAATTGAGGAAAAACACAAATCAATGAAAAAAACTAAATTTCCCACTCAGACAAAACTGAGTAGTAATTTTCTTGTTTCTACTTGAAAAAAACAAATAATGAGGTACTTAATTAACACACATATATATTGAGACAGCGGGGCGGAATGGGGTACCTAAAAAATTTCGTAAACATTTTTTTACATTGATCGAGAAAGACCTCAAACATCATTTTGAATTCAACATTTTTTCCACGTTCTTTCTCACAGATTCCTCGCGTACCCCATATTGCCCGGCGTCCCCCTATATTTATGATTCTAAAGACGTTAAATTTACTGACGGATGTTTCTTTGACATGATATACATATGGAATCTAAATTATGCTGATAATTAGTGAATAATAAAATTATTATACCGTATTGAAGCATATATATAGGTATATATTATTAAAATTGATAAGTACTGCATATATATACATATATATATATATAAATATTATTATTATTATACATGCATATATATATATGGATGATAAAAAATTTGTTGTATCGTGCTCTGAAGTTAGCGTAAGTTAAGGTATACATATTACATACATACATACATAAAATACAGGTGGAGAGATAGTTACTGTTACGTAATGATATTGTGTATATAAATATATACGTACCTACCTAGTATGTATTTACGGACTGTACACATAGTTGAAGAATCATATATTATATATAGGTATATACCATATAACGTACGCAGTGCAGCTCTAAATAGACGTCCCAACTCAACGCAACTAAACCGTAACTATATTATATACCTAGAGGTAATTACATTGTATGTGTATATAAATATATGATAATGATAATAATAGCGATTACGTAAATTAATCAAAGCATTTGGTTACGCTATATATACATATATACACACGAATATCCGTACGTAATTGATGAACACGAGATTTCGATGAAATGACGAAAAAAAAAACGAGAAACGCTCCCGCGTTACAATATGAAGAAGCCCCCGTTTATCATCGCATTGCTACCGCGTTACTCACGAGGTTACCCACGTACACCCGATCTACTCAATCTCATATGTATAATTAACGAATGATAATTAAGGAGTTGAAGAAACTCCGCGCAGGCTGGAAGAAAACTTTCATCCGCAGGATAATATACAATGGAACAGTTAAACCGTATAAACGATACACCCATTAAACACAACATGATTGCTTCAAGGTATCATAACGTAATTCTGGGAATACTTATAGAATCTGATTAAAATCAAGCTGAAAAATATATTACCAAGATTTATAAACGCAAAGCCTATTTCCAAAATTGGATTAAAAGTCTAATAATAACAACAATGATAATGATGATAATAATTAAATTCAAATTTATTCAATTAACTACAAATCTGCATATAATGTGCATACATAATATATATAATAATATCATAATAAGTTCAAAACTATATATACTTGATCTATATATACATATATACCTACATTATGCACGTGTATAATAATAATAATAATAATAATAATAACGATAATAACAACAATAACGATAATAATATTGATAAATTAATGATATTAATAATGGCAACCATAACAATAATAATTAATCATAGTGATCATTATAATCGTAATAATAATGAGAATAATAATATTAATAATAACGATACCTATGTGCGTATATTGTACCTATATCAGTTCCGTTCCGAGTATTCTCAGTTATATATACAATATATACTGCGTGTAACTTCATATATAATTTTGAATTAATTAATAAAGTTGAAGAAAAAGAAAAAGAAAAAAAAAATGAAAGAGAAGAATTGAGTTGGTATTAATGAAAAAAAAAAAAAAAAAATACAGAAAGCAAGAAAAACAACAACAACAAATTGTACGTGCGGAACGCTGTTAAACGTCAAAAAGTGTGATCACGCATGTAATAATAATAACAATTATTATTATATAACGTAATATTAATAATAACATAATTATTAATCAACCCGCGGCAGATATGTATACGGCAATTGATGCGTTACGAGTTAAGTAATCTTACATAGTATACATGTATATCTATATTAAAAAGAAGGAAAGAAAAGGAACAAAAAAAGTGGACAAGAAAATCGACGGAAGAGAGGAAAAATTTAAAATAAATTAAAAAATTCGAGGTGATCAGATCGAGTATTTGTAGAAAGCTTCATAACTATAATTATGACGGATAATTATTGTTACTAGTTACGTTTGATGTTATGTCGTGTTAATCAGTGGCGCGTGTAATTATCATGGTAGTAGTTATTATATAACGACGTGATGCGACAATGCAGAGAACTGTTAATTATGCATCAAATTATTGTAATGATTATGTACGCCGCGCAATCCAGATACAGTGAGTAGATATTATTATTATTATTATTATTATTATTATTATTATTATTATTATTATTATTATTATTATTATTATTATTACCATTATTATGATTATCATTATCATAACGAATAGGAATACGAATAGACGAGATATACGTAAATTTGAATGAATGAAAAAAAAACCAACTGATATCAATAAATTAGAAAATAAAAATTCCACAATACCGAACGAATAATTGGGATACAAAAAAACGAACACTCATATAATTACATAATTATAACCTGTATTGTGTTGCAAAACTAATTTATTCACGCATTATAGGAAAAACGTACAAATTTTTTCAAATCACCTATTCACATGTGACACCTATTCATCATTAGATCGGTTGATAATTTGATTGGCGACGATTATTTCGAAGGCTGATGATCGCAGTGTTTTTTTCTGTCTTTAAGATTATTTTTATTAATTGTTACAACAATTCGGACGCCGTCCACCAGCTTCAAGTGAGAAATATTCCTCTTGCGGCTTTAAAATTGACAAAAAATTTATCGGGCAAATTTTTTACCATTATTCTTATTGATAATCGATATTACCCTCATACTCATATCATGCACAAGGTTTTCTTTTTGCCATATTTTGACGGTCGTACGGAGACACGAGAAAGTACGACTAATTAACTCCTAATCAATTCGTTATTCACGGCATACTTACGCATACTTCGAACACCGATCTTATGTATTATATGATAGATATATATTTATTATAATTGAAATTGACATACCAATTAGATAACGTAGCACGATAACAGCACTACATACCTACTATACATACAATATATTTATACGTGTATCGTAGTAGTACAATTTGCCCAACTTGCCAAACTCGCGGTGATGTAAAAGAATTTTTATTTGAAGCTAGCCTCAGGATAGCGAGTCTTTGCGTACGATTAATTAATATACTTCTCGTAACCGAATTATGAAGGGGAATTGTAACGTAATACCGGAGAAAAGTTGAATGCGCGCGGGAGAAAAATGAAGAGAGAGAAATAAAAATAGGTAATAGTGGGGCTCAAGCAACGCACGTGTTTGCAACTATATATTCGAGTGATTGTGACAAAAAATTGGAGATAAAACAACAAAAACAAAAGAAAAAAAAAAAAAAAAAAAAAGAATTAACAATTTGTGATGATTGGTTTAGTAAACGAAAGAATGGTACTGTAATATGAATGAATGCGTAGATGAACGTGTAGCTGTCAACACGTACTATAAATAAATGAAATGAAATAAACAACAAATTACCTAACTGAATAGGTATAAACAAATGAGTAAATATTATTACGAATAAATAATAAAAATGAAGTAAAATTAAAAAAAAAATAAATAAACGCTAAATTTAGTATATTCCCTAAGTAGGACCTTCTAATTGTATTAATGAATATAGTAGCCGAATCCGTCTCACGGAACACACAGGTTCAAGTTGAAATTGTTTGTTATATTTTCTTTATACTAGATGTCAATTGTTTATTTATGAACTGTTTGTTTTACGTATATATCATAATCATTCGTATTGTTTGTTTATTCATTTTTTCTTTTCCTTATTCTGTTGATGTCAGGAGGTACACTGACAATTATTATATTAATGATAATCGTTTAGCTGTTGTTCGGAAAATAAACTGTAAGATGGTAGATAAAATTAAAGAGAAAGAGGAAAAAAAAAAAAAAAAGATGAAAATAATTGTTTTATAAATAATACATGTACGTACGTATACTATATTTGATTTTTTATTGGTACCGAAAAAAAAGAAGAACTATACGTTTCAAACGTTTCTATCATTTTCGTTGTTATAGATACTTATACGCATAATTGGAAAAATTTAATTACGTAAAATCACGAAGAATAATTTTTGGTGATATGTGAATACCTACTTTATATTATTGACGTCTGATCTGAATGCAGTCGTTTGTCATTAAATATAGTGCCGTGCACTTCGTTTTGTTTTTCATTTCATCTTCTTTTCTTTTTTTCGTTTTCGTTTCTCTTCGTATACCGCAGCTGTTCCATATATTCAGTAATTTTACTACAATAAACTACCGCAGTTTGTAACGTAATTGAGTTTCTTGGCATACCCATGCTATAGCTGCTGGCTAACAAACTAAAATGTAGACGCACAAATACAGCTGCCACTAATTATAGGTTCAACTGTAACAAAACGAAATTGGTTTGCAGTTTTGTCTACAAAACTCGTGTATGCCTATATAAAGTAGCTATAATTTGGCCGTTGGTTTACGTATTTTGTTTTTCTTCATCGGAACGTTGGTACTAATTCATGAATACCACGTGCATACGAACCCCTCACTTTCAAGTTTTTCATTTTCATCCACCTAAATTGAATGTACATGGCTGAAAGCCACACGTGAAAATGTTTGCGAATTCTACTCTAGAACACGATTCAATTCCAAAACTTCATTATTTTATTGAGCGGTCAAAACGATAAGCAAAAAATGTTTCTCACCCATTCGTTGAAATCTCCGTCGAATAATACTGTACAATAGTGAATTTTACGGCAAAATATATACATATATTTATACATACATATATACGTTTCACGTTAATTCCTAAATTAACTGTAGACGGACAAATGGACGTTTTATACACCGCAATTTATCATAGCTGCAAGTTGCGATCCGCAGGATCGCAATTAAAAAGAAAAAAAAAAAGACAACAACAACATCAAATTTAACATAATAAAACGTATAAAAAATATTTCTTTACGTAATACATTACATAATATCCATATTGATATATCTCATGAAATACTCTTTTACGTGCATACCCATATTCGCTGGTAAATAGAAACAAAAAATAAGAAGGAGGAATCCTATAAATAATAAAATTGGAGAAAATCATCGTAACGGCAATTAACTGAAATTCATAAGTTTAACTGAATGAAAAAGAATAAAATAAAATAAAACTTACCTTATGTGTCGTCTTGCTGTACTAAATGGATATTTCCGTGTACTACTTCCTAATTCTCGGTGTAAATATCAACGTAAATTATAATTACTAAACTAATATTAACGTGCCCATTACATGTAAGTGCAGAAATTAAGCCTCTCATATATATAGATATGTATTTAGCAGTAAGGACATTTCACACGATAAACGAGAGAAGAAAAAGAAAAAAGGAAAAAAAAACATTACAAAACAAACGAGAAAACTGTACCGCAAAGGGTTATCGCAAACTATAAATATATACCTAATTATTATTAACAATAAATAATAATTATTATATTGTACGATGATAAGAATGCGCATAGCTGTCCTAAAATAATTATAATTGTAATAATAATGATAATCGAAGGATTATGCAAAAGGAAAATAAATAAATAAAATAAAACTATAATAATAAATACCTACATACCATATTAAGTAATGAAAAAGAATAAAGAAAAATAAAATCGAACGAAATCCAATTAAGAAAGCATAAATCTCATGTCTACTAGCGACTATAGATTATTGAAAACAGATGAAAAAGGAGAGCGAAAGAACGAATTGTAAGAAAGAAAAAAAGGAATCAAAAAAGTAACAAAAAAAAAAAATACTAGTATTATATTATTATGCTGACGAAGGAATGATGATAACGATGATGAATAATTGATAATGATGTAACAATCGTTTGATTATAAAGCCGACGATGACGACGACGACGATGATGATGATGATGATGATGATAATAATATGACGATAACGGTGATAGCGATGAATAATCCGTTGACAATGAATGTAAATGTATCCATTTTCGAAACTTGATGTAGAATTATACTCATAAGCTATATCTATAATAATAATATTAATATTAATAATAATAATAGTAATAATATTAATATACAAAAGAAAATAAAAACATAATATAGTGAAAAAATAATCACAACCTCGTTTTCTCACTACCCCACACATATATGCCGGTCTCAAATCGATCTTCGCTAATTGTTTGCAAATTTAACTCACATCTGGGTTTCGATCTACCGTACGAAAGAGGATTTCTGTAATCGTTCGTCTCTATGGAAAAATTGAACAACGCCGAGGGCGAGAAACTTTCGTATTTAACCCGGAGTGTGCCGACGTTGTTCGGGATTGCTCTTATTTTTGTTTTTTTAGTTATATAATCATATCCCATAATTGTATGGTGATAATTTTTATCGGTGGTTGACGTGTGTGAAATCTCTTTAGTTTCAACGCGCCAGTTAGTTACTCCGTACGTCGGGCAAGTCGATTCCGCACGCGAAACTGAAAAAGCGATGGTATTTAGAAACTTGTAATTGCTTCTTCTAAATTACAATGCTCATGCTCCGCCGGAGTTTCAAACACCGTTTTCAAAGCATTTCTCAAGCTCTTATGTGTACCTCGTGTTAAAATATCGCGTGTACGATATTCCCGATCGTCAATTGTCCATTAAATTCGACCGCGTACGGTTTTAATGAGAAACTTCAAACGGACGCGTCATTAACTCGCGTGAGCATGGCAACGTGTTGGTAATTTTTTCATGTTTCTCAAGTTTATGTTCTCGAGTTATACGATATTCCTCAGTTTTGTACAAACTTCAAACGGATAATTCCGGTTGTATGATTTGCAAAAAATACAAAACTATATAATATAAATGAATAAATAAATGAGGAACGAAACGGGGTCATTACGATCGGATGAGCCCCTTGAAAATAAAGTGAAAAGGATAAGCGCGCGGTCTATAATATAACAGTAGGAAGGATACGGGATGACGTTGACAAACGGACTGTGGAGAGAAACTATATATTCGCCATCTAAAAGTTTTCACTCCAATCAAAAATAATGGGCATACTTTTACATCCCTATAGGGACTGGTATATATGTATATACATATATTCTACTTCACGAGATTTTCACGTGCCAAATGGGTGTCTGCTCCTAACCCCGTTCTCAAACATTCACTATCTCCCATAACGTCGAGAAGATAAAAAGAAGACGAACATCGTAGGAGTAAAAATTGCATCACCATTATACCGCCGATTCGTACATCTCATGCGACCGGAACGGTGATTTATTGTAATCCTAGGAATAAACGTCACTGAAAAGAATCTTGCGGTTTTTTGAAAATACATCTATTTTTGCTTCATCCACAAGCCTAGCCGTATTATTTTCATTTTTTTTTTGCTCCAATTCGACCTCGCTGTAAATAAGATCAACCGATCGTTAAAACGCCGAATGAAAAATTAGTGCGACTATCGAACGGTTTGTTTTCTTCATAATATATTCCTCTCGCTGATCCAAAGGCGATCCGTACGCGCCTCACATTTTTCAGCGAAGTGTCAGTGATTTATTTCCAGCCGAACCGATTCATCGTTGTTATAGTTTTGCCGACCAGTACCGAGAGTCGACCAGCTGTGGTGGTGCGTTTCTTCTACCGTTGACGCTGCTGCTGCTGCTGCTGCTGCTGTATAGGTAGGTCAATAAAAACCATAGAATTTTTACTCATTTTTTTTTCTCCTCTTTGAATTTTTTCAAACCATTTACCACCGATTACCATCCACAATGAGTAATTCGTAGACGGAATACACCCGCTTCGCGATGCACACGGAGTCGATTTGCCCTTGATTTAAAAGCAAATTGCGTTCACCCTGTACCGGATCGATCGCGAAATTCATATTTTTATACCACCCGCAGCTGTCTTTTTTCGATCTCGTACTCCGATCGTGGACACGAGGTATAATAATACCATATAGAAGATGGTGAAATGGGGAAAAGAACCAAAAGAAAAATACAAAGAAAAAAAATAGAAAAAAAAAAAAATAAATAAAACGAAAAGAGAAGAAAAGAAAGCGTCGTGTGCGCGGATACACCCCGGTGATGGTAGGTGTGTTCGGAAAATAGTCGCCGTTGATCGCAGAGAGCGGTAACATTCTTGTAGGTTGTCGCCTCTGTATGTTCACCCCTTTTCTTAGCTTTTTCACACCCGCATAGTCCACCGGTATCGGCTACGAGCCGCCGCTGTTTCGCTCTCGTCCACCCCTATAGCTCGCGGTCTATACCGGCGTTTTCGCCACTTTTACGCTTCGAGGGGCGGAAAATTGAAATGGAAACATTGAACGGCCGCGTATTGCTGCAGATATTTCCAAATAACCGTTTCGGGTTATACCATCTCTCCTCCATTTTCTGTCCCCCCCCCACCCCCTAGAGCGGAGGGTTCGTCCATTTCCCTCCGCAGGACCCGAAGAACCTGGGTATATGTACCGTGTACTTATACTCGCTTCTCGATCTGCGGGGAAAATTTTTTCTTCCGTTTTTCTCTTTCGCTTCGTGAAAATATTCACGTCTTACGTAGTCGTACGGGAACGTTTTCAAAAATCCGCGCCGCATTAGATATATTCTATAGATAGACAGCGAGCGTATTATCTCTGAACTTATCTAAATTTATCCACACCTTGAAAATAGTCTACGTATATACGTATATTTCGGTGTGATATAGGTGGGTGTATATACGGCCGCATAACTCGGTGGTACAGGCTATCGGGAGGTGAAGGCGGAAAAGTCTTCGAAATATCTTGGCTCGTGCGCGATGAAAAAAAAATTCTCGAAGAACTCGTAAATCCATTAGAGAGAGAGAGAGAAGATAGGAGCGCTACCACTTGGTATCGGAGCCGGGGGTGTGAAACTGCATATATATGTCAATGGGGGAGATAACCCGGTGACTTGAAAAAAAAAGAAGAAAAAAAAAAAATAAATAAATTCAAACCACTCGCAAACGTTTCGGAGTAAACAGTTCCTACCGGATTCCCCATCCGTCAAATTTACAATAACATATAATAATCGTAACGGCACTCGTTAATTCCGGTCGCGCGGGTGTAGCCGCTCTGTATCAATATTGAATTTAATCCATATTTCGGGCGCACCGTTCTTCGACTTTATTATGACTTCGGTATCTGTATACATACATATATAGGAATATTAAACTTCGGCGAACGTTGAGATATGCGTGTACAGATATGCAGGACCCATATAGTTGTCATCGGTGCGGAGAACACGAAAGTCTGTTTCCGACCTACCGCACTCGTTACGACGTTATCGTCCTATGCGAGTATTTATAAATTACACGACGCCAGTGTCGATGACATTATTGATTCCGGTGTATCTGCACATGTGCGGCTGGACGAACGAACGACCGACTATACCGTTCGATATGAATTACAAGTGCAAACGGTAGCGTCCGCGCGAGTTGAGAAAAAAACAAAAAATAAATAAATAAATAAATAAAAAAAAAAACGAAGGAAAAAAGAAAATGGAACCGAAATAAAGAAAGACATTCAATTGACATTAGCATCACAAACTCCCATTAAAGTGTCAGTACGATGGTGGCTGCCGTGAATTTAATATTCAAATATATATATAGATGAAAAAGAATATATATACTTATTATTATACCGTGTGTATATATACACACCAATGGTAGGTGTAAACGAGGTGCCGTTGACTCGCCAATCAAAACAAATATTAAATCGAGTCACCGAGTCAAATGTCGACGAAACATCCCATAACTATCATTCGCCACGTGGCCGCGGCACGGGTCGGGTACCAAGGCATTTATATAGCCGGAATTAATATATATATATATATATATACATATTATACATATGTATAGGCATATAGAAATACAAATTCGCTTTACACCTGTATGTAGTTGATGGTTAAAAGGTACGTGGATGGAAACGATAAAATAAGTGAGAACGAGCCAGTAACACGATATTTTGGAACAGTTATTATTAAATGAACAACAACGCAAGAACAACACCTTTGAAACGCGCCTCCCTTGATTGTTTTCTTCACACCGTGTGAAAAATTTTCGTGATTTTTTGGAGTTTTTTTATAAAAAAACAAATTCTTCTTCCTCTTTCTGATGACGCATATCTGTTCGCGAATCACCTGTACAATAACTATGTATATAGATATATATCCCATTTTTGTGCACAATTATTATTTCGGGCTACCGTGCGGCTGAGACATTGCAATAATTAACACGGCGATGGCATCGTCGATAAAAAAACAAGGACGAGGTAGAAAAAAGGAAGAGAGAAACTTGAGTGGGGAAAAAAACAAATAAATAAATAAATAAAAATGATTGCGAAAAAGAAAACAACACAGAGGCGGATGTGGCGTGTTGGGAGGTACCTCGTGTGTACCACGATCAAAAGGTGAGCCCAAATCGTGATAATGTAGAGCAAGAAGCGCACGAGAAATTATCCCAACCCAGCTCTCTCTCTCTTTTTTTTTTATTTTTGTAGAAACTCCTCGCGTATCTGGTAAATGTTTTCTTAGGTATATCTTATTGTTATGTATATCCCTTCGTGTGCTATTTGAACTTTTCTATTCGGTGGTTATACGCCGGTGTGCACAGTATAGGAACATGAAGGGAACATAACTGCCTCGTATTGCTGTCACGATAGACAGCGGTAATAGTGGGTCGGGATACATTGTCGGGAAAGAAACCGATCGGTGTTCTTTTTTTTTTTTTTATTTTTTTTTTCGTTCACGACGAGTTGGTATCCGAAAATCCAAAAAGAGCCACGAAACGTTCGGACTATTGCGGTCATCGGGTTCGAATCCAACGTACGTTCGCCGGAGTCGATCATTTCGCTCTGGTCATTTACACGGTGCACCGTAAATTTTCTGATTTTCTCAAGGAAATACTTTCACGATTTAACGCATCGCTCGTGTTATTCCCACCCTGTTCGGTTCTTCTTTTTTTTTCTATCCACTTATACCCACGTCTATAGGTAATACACACGTATACGTATATAACGTATGTATAGGGAGTTATACCGGACTTTTCGACAGCGTTTTCGTCCGCGTCTGTTTCTCGTCGTTAAAATTCCGAGGATATACGTTTCTATGAACCGTTAAGCGTTATTGAAGAAAAAAAAAAAAAAAAAAATAAGAAAAATCGTATCTCGCGCCGAGGGCCGATAGCTGTACTCCAATTTTTGGTCGATTTTTAACGAATGTCTACCGAAAAAGAGTATACATATAATCCGGAATCACGTATATATATACACGTCAGGATTTATGGAGTGATACTTTCCGGACAGCATTACGAAAATTATTATACACTCGGATAAGCGCATTTATATGATAAATTAACGGTCGTATGATGCGGTAAATTTTCATTTGGATAATGCTATGAATCAATCGGTTTACCGTCGATACACCGATTTCCATGATAATGTTCCCGTGTGTTTGAAAAATTTTGATTTAGTATCCATACACATACCTGTAGTTCTGTATACCGAATAAGCAGACGCTGCTCCCTACACATATACGAATCGCGTACGTTATATACCTACGCTTTTACCATAAACTATCCATATTTGTGTATATATGCAAATTATTATTGGAGTCTTACTTATACGGTGTACCACCACTTAACGTAGACATATAATGCCTCAATTCTCAAACAAACCAGTGCGAAGTGATGTATTTTGCGTAAATCGGATACCCGTACCGTTTCCTCTGTAAGCGGAGTGAACGTTTGACTCAAAGCTGCAAAGATAAGTAGACCGTTAAATTTTTAATTATACGTCACGTGTGTCGTTATAATCACCGGATTAGCGTTCGGCACGGATATATCCATATGTACGATAATTGGAGTTCGCTAAAATTCTCGAACTAGTTCACGGCAGGTGTAGTTTTGCGTAAACCTCGGTGCGCGGCTTTCCGTGTACCATTGTATACCGGTAATTGAAATATACTGTATACATATACCTACTTCGAATCGAGGACGATGACACACGGTACGTTTCACTCCTCATTCTCCAAGCAATTTGGTTAGGTGATAAAACGTCTTTGTGTGCAAATAGAAAAATAAAACCAATCAAGTTAATATCTGGGCTAGTTTAACTGGCTTTTGTGCATCCACCCTTCGTTATTACGTATACCGTAAAAATTATTCGGACATACGACCCCTGCGTGTGACGGTGCGTCGTTAAAAATAAAAGAAAATGTAACATACTATATATATATTCGTCGAATAACCTGATCTCGATGGAGAGCTATAGTATACACAAGGGCCGCGGAGCGAGTGGAGGGGATAACGGGGAAAAAAGAAAAGAAAGAAGAAAAGAAGAAAAAAGAAAACGAAACGAAAGGGGAATAAAGAAGGAGATCGAGTTCGTACAGGTAATATATGTATTTAATGTTACAAGAATGGCCACACGGCACTCCGCGTGGTGCGAGGGGGCCGATAGCGGTCGACCGACCCACGGTGAACCTCTCGAGTCTCACGGTGTTTCGAGACCCCATACTCTATCGTCCTCCTCGTTCTCCGCCGACCTGCCCCCTCGGAGATCCTTCTCTCCCTTTCGGGGGCCCCTTATTTCTTAGTTGCCCTATCGAGGGCCTCGCCGCACCTTTCCCATGGAGAAAGAAGAACGGCCCGCCTCATCGCCCACCCTTGAACAACGCGAGCGTTCTACCGATGCTTGCTTGGTTTTTTTTTTTTTTTTGTTTTTTCTGTTTTCTTTTTCCATCCAGCGCCGCGATGCTTTCTGAAATATATCAAACACGACTGTATGTACATGTATAGGTGTGCGAAAGCCAGCTTTTCTACTCTCTTTTATATCCAGCTCTCGCGGATGACCGAAGATCGACCTTTTAAAGGGTGTATATATAAGGTACGGAAGGGCGTAACTCTTTGGCGCTGTTGTTTCTTTTTTTTTTCATATACGAAGGTTATTTCGTACGGGTTGAAAATTCCTCTTGTTTAATTTCGTTATTTAAAGAAGGTAGATTAGAATAATCCGAAACACGCTTGTATACGGTTATTTATTGGCTGCAGGCGCTACACGACGCGACGGGTTTTTATTTATCACGCGGTATTGTCACGGTGTGGTTTATTTGCGGAGGGATTAAATGTGGAGCTTTTTTATGTCAACGTGAGAGCTGACCGTCCACCATATTTACGCTCTATATATATATCGATCTTTCTCTTTATTTATCTCTATCCAAATTCTCTCATTCGTCGCCGTGTACCGGTATATCTGCACGCGTTAGGATTTGAAATTTTTCCTAAAAACCCGAATTTTTGTAAAATTCGGGTCATCGTCGAAGTTAGCCGTTTGTAGAAAACTCGTTTGTACTGTATACCGAACAGCGGAAAACAGTGCGACGTATATATGTATACAACGAGGCGAAAACAAGCGGTAGAGATGAATTGCGAATATATACGGTGGTCAGGTCGGAAAGTGGGACGTTCCGACGTCAAAACCCCATAGAGTTAGGTACGTACGTACCTACGTATACCTACGTACGTAGCCGAAGTCTGATCATTATACGCGAGGTCAAACTTTGGCAGAGCTTTAAACCGGTTGTGCTGATTCGGCTGGGCGAATATTACAGATCGAAGGTGGGCGCTACCGTTCGAACGTTGTACTTTTCCTATACTTTCCGCTCGCTCAGATATACCATTACCCTACAACTTCCTGCACTTCTCTCTACCGCCAGTTTTCAACTTTTCTACTTTTTTACGACGGAATTGAACGACACCCGCGTACCGCGTATACCGCTACCGTTCCAGGGCTACCACCTCGTGGCCTCAGCCATCGGTAGTCATGGTTACGCTGCAGCATTGCCCGTCTATACGTGTGTAGGTAAAATTGAAGGTACGTACACGGTACGGTGTACCGGCGTACATGCACGTATCCCGTCCTGTACAGTTGGGCAAGACGGCGTAGTGTGCCGTAGGTACCCCGGTACCGATCTTTTCCCCAACTTTACATCGGAGCAAACGGGGCAGCCAGTAGCAGCAACGGCGGCGGCTTATATATACGTATATACATATATATATATGTGGGCCGGGTCTCTGTATTCTAACCACTTTTATACGAGGAGAGAAATTAAGCCCGTCCGCGTTCCGAAATACCGACGCCATAGAGGCACTACGTTTATGTAAATTAACGATTCCATTTAAGAAATACCCGTCTGTCAGGTAGGACAGACACACCGTGACTGTAATATACGTAGTGAAAAATAAACGATCTTACATCAGAGATCGGGTTTTGTCCCTCGGACATTTCTAATCTACGTTCCGAGGGATGAGGTGGCGGCTGCTGCGGCCGCGTGGTATAGGTACCGCACGGTGGAAAACCTCGCTGGAAATCCAACGGACGCGACGAGCGGTTCGGTGCCTCGAGAAAGCTCGACAACAGACCGAAGATAATGATCGTCTCACCTATATAACACTACCGCGATATATCGGGGCTTTGCTCCGACCGTTTTCCCGAAGTTTTTCCACCGCCACCCCCTTCGTTTGTCCGTTTACACCTAGCGGAAAAATAAAAGAATGCCATACGTCGAATTACGTTCGCGATCGCAGCGATTTATTTTTTCTTTGTTTTTTTGACTTTGTACGAGATTTTCCAAATTCACGAATCCTACCTCTGATATATATATAAGCGCACCGTTCTTCGGATCCTTTTGTTATTCCCTTCGTTCGCCGCTTCGTGTTTCTACTCCTCATTCGAATTTTTGAAAAGCCGTCGCTCGTGTGCAGCAGGACGCCCCGCGACGCGAGCTTATATATATACATACATATATACATACGGTAATATAATAGCTTAACCGAACAGTGAAGGGAATCCGAAGGACCCCGCGGTAAGCGATGCGCGTAAAATATTAACGCACGGCGAACGCCGCGCGCTATAAGATAGTAACGAGGTAAGCAACGCCGACGATGTATCCTCCTGCACGATCTTCTTTCCTTATTTATCGGTTTTTTTCTGAGAGCTTCAGGGCTGGACGGAAACGCCGCGGCGCCTAGACGTCGAACAAAGATTCTTAACTCCCCTCACGATACACACACACACACACAGATGTTTACGTGTAAAATAATAAATAACTTTACATATATCTACAGTGAAAGAAATGGCCGATACACGCGTTCAGGGTGCAGCGTGTATATCGATCGAGATGCAGCGAAATATCGCGATTGATAGAAAAACGAGACGTCGCGGGTAAAAAAAAAGCTATCGAGTTCCGCGTAATTCATAATCACGATTGCGAACAAGATATCGTCGAATCGCTCGATACTCGAGGTTCTCGGGTGCTATCGCAGTCGTTGGCGGCCCTGCAGCACGAGTCGGATCGCGGTAAAGGGATGTTTCGGCGAGCAGGGGGGGGGGGGGGGGGGGGTGGAAAGGTGAAAGTCGGCTAGGGTGGGTTCGAACGTTGGCAAAGGGGTAGGAGGATCCGCAATTTATTCAGGATGCTCGGACCCCACCCCCGCACTACATCACAACCCCTGCCGGCACCCCGGTAGCCCTGGACACCTCTGCGTAGCCCTGCGGATAGGGTGAGAGCTGGCCGGGGCTTTTTGCCAGAATCCCATATATACTTCCCTTATTCTCCACGGGAGTTGAAGGGCGCGCGGGAACTTTCTTTCTTTTTCCCTCTTTTTCCGCCCTTGTTTTTTTCCCTTTTTTCGCCGACATTTCTTTACGGGTTTTTCGCCCTTTTTTCTCCCTTTTTTTCGGCTCCCCTTTCCCTTGTTCTCTTATAGCTCCGCCGCGTGGACTTCGCTTACGAGATCCGTATGGCATTCCGGAATAGAAATGCCGACATAATCATTCATTCGGTCTTGTTGCGATCATATCTATATTACACGTATCTGAGCCCGTCATACGCGAACAAACTTGGGGGGGAGGGGCTAGCCCCGACGTATTTCGTATCTTCGGGCTGCTGTGATGAAAATTTTTATGCAAATATCAAACGAACCTTGGAAAAGTGGAATATAAAGAAAAGAAAAAAACGAAAATATATATATCCAATAGTATATCTGTGCGGTGAAAAATGCACGCACAAGATCCCCGTTTTTTAGCTGCTCCCGAGCGAAATTGATAAGGAAACTGCACGTTTCTTTTGTATATCCCGACGGTGTACAGACATCGAGCCGGCTGTTACGTTTTTTTTTCTATATTTATACGTCTAAAGAGAAAAAATGAAATTTCGTCGTTGCCGCTAGTCGGTAAGAAAAATTTAAATATTATCGCTGAGAATCTCGTGGTAGGTTCGGAGTTCGTAGTATTCCTAGGTTCGAACTACACCGAGGTATTCGTCGGTGTTTTTTGACCCCGTGTGTATGATACGCGCGTCTTCGGTTGTGAAATTTTTGAAGGGGGGTGGTGGTGCGGGTGGTGCGGGTGGTGCGGGTGAACCGCCCTAGACAATTTGCTTACCCTAGTCAAAAGCGGGACCGAGGGTACGATACAATGACAACGAGTGTATACAAGAACGATTATGTAACGAGCTGGAGATAAGGGATACGCGCGCGTATAGGCCTACGGCTCGGTTGGGTTTTCGGTGCTTGCGAGGTCTCCGGGGTCTTCGCGGGGCGGCTACCTACCTACCTACCTATATATATATATACACACAAGCGTGGGCCGAAAGCTTCCCGCGAGGTATATAATACCGGGAGTTGGCTTGACAAAGCTCTTGGCACGCAACCGAGCGGGGCCTAAGCTCGTGATTGTACGACGTTACGCGTCGCAGTCGACCGTCGACGAGCGCCGTTGACACTCTTGACGAGGGGCGTCTGTCTTGTTGCTTTCTTTTTTTTTTTTTTTCTTTTTTTTTTTTTATCGTCCGAGATAACTGTCCCGCGACACGCTGCTCCCCCTTCCGACGAGGGCCCCGGACGCGTCCCTCCCGCGCTCGCCCCTCCCCCTCCTTACCCTCTATTTTGATCCCGTGCGAAATCGCGGTTGCATAGCGTATTATGTATCGAGAATTGGGGATAAATCTCACGCTCGATTAGATTATGTACATATACGTACGTACATACCTACATAGCCGAAGAGCGCGGTGCGGTATATAGAGCGACCTAGAGAGTCGTTTGCAGCAGATTTTATTGCACCGTGACCTCCGACAATCTCGTTGACGGATCGTCGTCTCGAGACGAGGAAGGAAGGAAGAGACGCTCTTTTTTCTTTTTTTTTTTTGTTCCTGTTTTTTCATTGTCATACGCTCGTTTACAAGTTAATTATTTAGGAATTATAAGTACGCTCTGCGAGGTGATTGTTCGTAACGTTATAATTGTAACGATATACGCATGTATTATTGGGTTAATGTATCATTCGGTCTATTTTTCATGGAATTTTGTCGATCTTCAGATACAGTTGTTCCAACCGTTCGAAATAAGTTCTTATCTCTCAAGTTCATCGTGTGAAATTGTATAATCGCATGTTTATTAACTATTTAAAAAAGCATGTGTAACACACATACGATTAACGCGTACAAATATACACAACGTACTCTGATATTAGTTTTTATTTTAATTCTCGGATCGCGACAACATTCACATTGTCGGCGTTACAATAAAGATTCGCTCGTTATAATTATTATCATCGTTGAATTACATATACATATATACGTACGTAATATATATATATCGATTTAAATTTTATCAGATCTTTTACCTCGACGCACGAGCTGAAACTTTCTTTATGGTTATAATTATCCATGTGGTATCAAAACTCTCTTTCTTGGGCGTTTTTTTTTTTTTTTTCAACTTTTTTAAATTTTATTTATTTTAATTTATTCTCGAAGTAGTATACGGATACATGCATAGGTATATCTATGTATAAGGTGTACGGCGACGAGGGTTTCACCTACTCAACCACGTTCGTTCGTTCGTTCTCCCTCGCTCACATTTCCTCATAGATAATGTAATGTGTGGTACAGACGTATGGGTATACGTACGGGCGAGTGGACGATCGGCCAATGGGGATAATAGCGTGGCTTATTATCCGAAACTTTTATGCACTCTGATTCATTGTAAATACGAGTCTTTGTCGGTTTGAAAATAAGCTCTATAGATATCTCTTAATGAAGACAAGCCGGCTTAATTACAGTCAGAAATAGTTAACTGTAAACCGGTGCCGTCGAATGTGGAAAAAAAAAAAAAAATGGTAATGGGAAGCAAATGAGGATATCAACTTTACCATAATCTATTTATTTGTGCAGCAAAAGTTACACCCGTACACAATGAGCTTTCAATAAAAATTAAACAAAGAAGAATGAAAAATACCCTCGATAGGTTTGTATCCGTATACACACCTAACGAATACACCGGAATCTCTCTCATCCTAGATGACAATCGCCACGGAGCCCCGAGAGTGACAAACGTGTCGGACAGCCCGTAAAAATCGTCACCGAAAACGCGTCAGTTGTGTTTCGATAAATATCAAGTTACGGTAATTGTACGTATACCTAGTTAAAGGTATTCTTTTACCTCGTTTTTCTCTTTATTTTCGAAAAAAAAAACCCCACACCTTCGAAACAACGCTACGAAAATTTCGTCCGGTTGGGAAACGAATTTGTCGTCGGACGGATCCCTGCGTTTGCCGCGAAGTGCATTACATGGCGCGCATATCGTGATGCAGTCGGTTTTGTTCGCCGTACAAGAGCTGCGGGAGGGACAGGATGTTGCGTTGTAGACGCGTCTCGAGATGCCCCGCGGATAACTGCGCTTACTTATTACGGTCGGTGTACATCTTTATTTGCTTATCCTTTATCCTTAATTGTTTAATCACGTAATGCTTCCATTTTTTCGTTTCTTTTTTTCTCTTGTTTTTTGTTTTTGTTTTTGTTTTTTTTTTTTTTAATATACCTGCCACACTAATTTCTTCATTTTGTTTTTTTTTTTTTCGTTTGCCTCTTTATTTTAAGACAAGGGGTTGAGAATGATAAATTGTAAGTATATACGGTTTCACTTAGGTAGTTATTTTAAACATCCGGAGTGATCTTTGCGCGGGATAAAAATAATAAATAAATAAAATGGAGAGAAAACAACGCCGCTGACACTACCGCTGAGTTACCTCTCTGCGTCGTTTACTCATAATCTGATATGCGGGCAGCTCGAGTCAAATTCTTGCAATTAAATATGGCGCGATTTCCACTCAACGCTGAAATTAAGATAAGAACCAAGCACAAGTGTATAGCCGCTGTATACGCTGTATTATACCGATTCTAATTACCGCCGTTGCACTCAACTGAAATAATAATCATTACGATAAAAATATATCATCGGGTAAACTGCCGACGAGTGCTGATTCTTATAAAATTATACCGTCGCTCGCGTCGCACAACAGGTAAGCTCTCCTCCTTTTTTTCTTCTATTTCTCTTCTTTTTTTTTTTTTTTTCTTTGCAATTTCGTTTCGTGCCCGCCGACGAACGGTTCAAAGAATATCCTTGACTTATAAACCCTTCGTGTTTTTTTTTTGCCTCGAGAACAATCGAACGTGAAAGTAGAAAGTTTACCGAAAATATCGTACGGCGTATACGCGGCGTGTACTTCCTACCCGGCTACCGTCGTTCCGTACCTCGGAGGCATGCAGCAGCCCCTTCAAAAGGGCTGTCAGTTGCATTTTCACTTTTTACCACCGCAATCTATTTTTCCCTCCCCCCCCCCCCCCACACTTTTCGAGTGACCAACGCAGAGTTCGCAGTATATTCTTCGAACGTGCTCTGCGAAGCAAGTCGAGTAAATTGTTTGTGCTAAACGACGTGTAGCTGTAACGGTGATATGTGAAAAATATGTGCGTTGCAATTTTGGAAAAACCGATTTTCATTTTTTTTTGTTTCGACCGATGGTTTTAGAGTGAAAAAACGCTTCGTTCTCTCGTCACCAGAACACAGAGAGGGGGTTCCTCCCTTAAAAAAAGTGCTCTCATTTATTCGTTCGTTTCCCGGCAGGCGAAACACTTAAACGGCTTCGTATAGGTATGTGCGCGCTCGTACACGTGTATATATATTAAAGCGAAGCTATCTGCCTATTGCCGAGTATAGTCGAGGAGGAGGGGAAAAATCGATTTGTAATTTAGCGTATACATCTACGACGCGTGCATTTTCAGCCCGCTTATCTGTATCGCCAAAGTGCACCTAGTTTCTCGTCGTTCACCGCTACTTTCCCATATACCTACACGTATACCACGGGACAGTTCCTTTTCCTCGTCATTTGGCAAAGAGATTTTAACCGTGATTAGGATATCTCTCAACGTTTTTCATTTTACCGGTCAATGTATACGAACGGGCTATTACCGGGTATTTTACATCTCGCCTCCCCACGTATACACTATTCCCGTACGTATACGTTTTTGCAGTAGATTTACAAACAGGTGGTACACCAGTGTACCCCGCGGTGTTCGTACGATGCTCGCATGGCTGTTGGTTTTCCGCACACCGAATAATAATAACAATCATCGTTTCTCGCACATTCGATCACTTTACCTTTTTACAACCGATCGCAATTTTTTCCCAATAATTACAAACGAGTACGGTGCAGAGTACACCGATCGTAAAACGACGGCCGACTGTCTCCGGTTTATCCTAAAGCTCACATTTATCTATCTATGTCCGGTAAATCTTTGTCACTCATCGGAACACAATTTACGCGAGTGAAAATATGCGAGGTTGAAAGCACGATGGGACGATATCGTTCTTGTTTGTACGTGTAAATTGTCTTCGACGCGCGTACAACGTGAATTTTGTGCGGTGGTGCTTTTTTGCAGGGGAGAACGATGATCGATTGGGACTAATTTTTCTGGCTAAACTTTTCGTCCGCCGATCGTTTCCGTCTAACGACCGTTTAAATGTGTGTAAATAAGATGAAATGAGAAAAAAAGAAAAATGTGAGTGCGTATATATCGCTCGTTAAATATATATAAGCCGCGTATAATAATGTCTTGTTTATAAACAGTAGCGGCTGAAGCGCAGCTATTAAGGTAAGAATATAAGGTATATAGTTATGGGTGTATATATTCATAAATGTTGGCATCACCTGCACGCGTATCGCGTGAAATATATATATTTTACGTTTATTATTACACGCGTTCTATACGTTAGAGTTGAAATATATTTTTGTATTTTTCAACATTATAAACGTCTCAATTAATCGAGTCACCGCGTATACTAAACGATCGTTGATCGATGAATAAATATCCACCTATGGTACGGTACCTATATCGTGCCCGCGTACGTTTTCCACGTATGGGTAAACCTACGCCTATAGTTATGGTATATACAACCTATACACCCGTAAATGTATCGGCCATCGTAAATGCAACGCGCGATATATTCATTCATAGCTAGCGTAGCTATACACGGTTGTAATTCACGGTAGATGTATTTCCGAGCGTTTCAGTGTAGTAACAACAGTTTTTATTCATTTCTCGTTCGCGTGTAATAAAATGATCCTTTCATTCCCCGCGAGCTAGTTTCGTACGTGTCGAGGTAGGTATTGTGCATCTATATGGTCATCTCCACGTCCCACACCAGGCGCGTACATATGAGACGAGGTAGTTATACATAATATCAGAAAAGTAAAATTGCTACTCGTCAACCTTGGCTATGTAACCAATTGAGTAAACTATTGAATGTAGATTTTTCACTGACCTAGACGTAATTATCTGTCATTATGAAAATTATATTCTCACATATAGATTCGCACAGCTTATACAAGCTCGTCTTCTGCGATGATTCTTTTTCTTCCATTGTTCAAGTTTTGTGTTTTACAATCAAAATTACTTCGGATGGGTAAAGAGATATAATACAATGTACACATGTACGCGATTTTCTGTTCATTTCATTCGCGTTATTATGTACCCGGAACTCCTATACCGACCCCAAGAAAATTATAAAAAAAAAAAAAAAAAATCGTACAACGCACGGCCTTGATCTTCTGGGGACTAATTATTCAACGATCGCGTTTTAAGAACGATTTTTCAATACTCGTGACTCCAGTTATCCGAGTCTATATTAATAACGAATGTATGAAGTTACATCGAACCCCCCCCCGCGCCCCCCGTATTTTACTTACTGTTCGGTTTAACGCACCTCACTCAAGAATGTCTGGGCCAAAAATGTTATAACGCGGCTACTGTAAAGCTGTAAATTATAATGCAAAGGAAAAGTACGGTACGTAAACGTGTTTCGTGTGCACCGCGCGTTATTCTCGCCGGTCATGATGTTGCTGTTGCACTAGCCAAACGAGTGTATAATTATACATACGTAGGTATTATACGCGCGCGCGCGCGCTCGAAAACCAAATACCCATGCACACATGACGTTGTTTAATATTTCCGTAGGTTCGCTTTTTATGCGCTTTTTGAATTTTCGTTAACGCGTCTCGCACGCGTCGCGAGGGAAGGGTGAGCTTTCGAGAAAAGCTCCGCATTTTTCGATGGTTTTCTTTTCTGGAAAATTTGATCGCGCGGGTGAAGAATCTTCGCGTGAGCTTTTCATCGTTTCATCGGCGATGTGTGTCAAGTGCATAGGTTTGACGAAGTTCGGTAGACTGAATTATTTCGGAAAACTATCGCAAATTTTTGCCCGCGTGAAATTAATTTGAAAATCTTACATTTCTCAACTGGCTTGCGGTGGTTGGCTCTAACTTTTAATTGACACTGAGTTACTCTCCTCGTTAATTTGCCGCTTCGGAGCAGCGGGGTAGGTATATATGTATATATAACCGTTGAGTTTAGTTTGATTTGCGCGATAAGCCTATGGCAAGAAGCTCATAAGGATAGGATCAATTAAAAGCACTACGAGTCAAGTTCGTGGTATCGGCTGTACGGGGGTTGTGTGGGTACCTGGAAAACCAGCTACACGAGGCCTACGTACGTGTAGCTGCAGTTATCTGACGCGGTGAATCGCCTGACGTATAATTCTAAAACGAAATAAATACATAGGAATATGGGTATATCAGCACCGTCCGCATTCATGGTACACGGGCTCGGATAATCAGCCATAAAAAGTGCAGAACTAATGCTGTTGAAAGACAAAAAAGAAGAAGAACTAAAATCCGAAATCTTCTTAGAGTCAACGCTAACGTGTCGAAATGAAAATCCCCGAGGACGATGTCCGCCGTAATCGTATAGGAACGTTTCGACTGTATAATTCAGCTTTAGGCTAGTTTTAAAATAAAAGCCTCCTAGATGAGATTAACCTGCGTGTGATCGCTCCGTGGATGCAATTACCACCGACCCACGCCCCGGTCTGATTTAATTACTCATAAATTTAATTTCCCCAGTTTTTTTTGTTAATTTAGATCCCAAAATTACTCGCAGCGGGCGCCGTATACAAGCTGTTATGACGAATACCGATTTACGTAGGTATACAACACATGCGCTCTTTTCTATTTGCAATGTATATATATACATGTACGTGTAGCGTATGTATATAATACGATATCAACCGTGGGTTGGATGAATATTAACAATTTCGCATCACGAGTAGAAATATTTTTTTCCGCATACTTCCAATAAGATCATACCAACGATCGGTCTGTAAATTAATCCGTTTTAATTATATCCGATTAATATCGAAACGGACGGGCGTTAAATCGATGAATTATCATTCCTCGTATCGTATCGCTGCCCTCGACCGACAAACGTTATTAATCACATTGTGGCGTCGTCATTTCATTATGTGCGTGCGTACCTACAGGCTCACTTAACCAGTTACAACTTCATTATGTAATGATATCCTTTAAACAACTATGCACAACATTTGACGGTCCACGATTAACATATTATTACGCAATGAATTTGAACGGTGAGTTTGTCTACGAAGCTGTTTATCAGAGCGTAAAATGACCGACGTGAATTTCAGTGGGGAACTTAATTTTTTTTCTTTTCATCAATAATTCCCCGCATATTCCCTTCTAATTGCACTGAATTTATATTTTCACACACTCGTATATCATCGGTACGACCGGTTCTCTCTGACTTATACACGTACTTTTGGCATCTGCGTGAACGATGGCAACGCGGTGCAAACTTTCCTCATCCAATAGCTCACGTATCAGGAATACGGATAAATAATATGATGTGTATACATCCATTGCAGCTGCATGTACTAACCATACGACCTACCTCAACATACATATCCGCTGTATAGCTTTCTAATTTCTGAATCGTGTTTGAACACAGTGTACAATATTAACAACATCTCCGAATGGTATTATAGCGTACGATAAATTTAACGATGCACAAAAGTGAGAATACATATATATATATGCACACCCCCCGACGCACCTTGGTACACATGCGAGGATATTACTGCAGCGGCAGTCGAAATATTTTTATTTTTTTTTCTCATTGTCGCATACATATACGTAGAGAACATAAACCGCGATTCGGATGAGTTGTGTTTTACATGTACGTACATACCGGAGGCACGATATGGTACATAAATTTAGACTCGTGCGCTTTTTCAATTGGATCGAATCTAAAATTTTTTTTCTCCCTTTCTTTTTCACTTCGCACCCGTATACTTGTGTACGGTTACAGGGGTTGAAAAAAGTGTTACGAAAATTCCGCTGCAGAGTTTAGCTGCAAGCGCGCATGCAAGCAAATAAATCAATATATATACCGTGTATATTGTATATATATGCACATTTATATACGCGGTGCACATATCCCCTGCACTTATGAAGATATATGTATAAACCAAGTGCAACTTATTATATACCTATATGTACTACGTATATGTACTTGAAGTGCAAATAATATGAGCTCTATGTGTAGACGGTATTTACTGTATATATATATATATATGCACGTTGATACGCGGAGGTGCATACCGTGGAGTGCGAAGGTGTACACATAACTGCAGTATACGTACGTGTGTATATGGTTACGTATATGTACGAGTATATATATATATGTATGTATACGGTAGAAATGGCGCGCTGGTATGGCGTATTGATCTTTTTAGTACCTAGGGCGGTGCAGGGGTATAAGGTATCTTCGCAGACGTACGCGCGCAATCCAACCGGTGCTGCTGCAGACTTGAAGGTCTATATTTCCCGTGGGACAAATATATTTCACTATTTCCTATAAACACAATTTGCCCGGGCCCATTGTGATCCGAATTTATATTCGAACGATATTACGCGTTCCTACGTATATGATGCTGTCCCCGTTGGCCACCGCGTTGCAGCGGCAAATTTCGCGAATATAAGCCTCATTACGTACCCCGCGGGCATATCGGTGGTAATGGCCGCCGAATAGTTGAAGGTAAAATAGAAATGAAGCACCGCCGTATACGCGGTATACCAACATCGCGGCTGTACGTACAATAATTAGTAGTCACGCCAGATTCACTCCAGATTACGATCGCTGATCGAACGCGATGCTTCCGCGAGCGTCCGTGTGTTATACGTACACGCGTACAATGTCGATCTAATAGATCCGTCCGTCGAATTTTAATTGGAAACAATTTTTCCGCTTATAGTTTATTACACTCTCAAGGTCCGGACGACCCTGGTAGGGATTCGTACGATCGCATAATTATTTATATCCAGCTCAGTTGTTTCAAATTATAAATGTCTCCCTCCTACGTGTACCCATATCGTGTATGCAGTTTAATAAACTAATAACAAATCAGTTCGCTACGTCGGCGGTGGTATGACGCCCGCGCTTTGAAGATTGAAAATGCTGCCAATTATTGTATTATATCCTTGTCAATTAGGTACAACTGAAACGAGAGCGAAGGTTGTCGAAAGAATTCGCGCGTAATGTCGCAAAGTTTTTGTTACAATGAGTGGGTATTGGAAGGTCGGTTAGAATTGCGATATTCGAGTTGTACGGATGTGTTCGTTCGTCCGAATATTTAAAATTATACCGAGTGACGATTGATTGATCGAGTGCAACGGGGACGCCGTGCACGCGCTTCAGATCCGCTGATCTTTGCAGTACATCGGTGATGATCAAGTTATGCTAAATTTGCGCTTCCTGCATTTATAGGTGATGTAGGGTACGCGATATACACAGCGCGTATTGCTGCACCGTTGCGATGTACACGCCGCTTAATATCGCTGTTATAATATGCCTATGAAATCTACATTTGTCAACGGACTAATATACGCGTTATTGCGATGATTTGGGTCATCTGAAACGTATCGCGTATGAATAGGTGGTGCAGAACTAAAATTAAACGCTTTTGATCTTCCGCGTAATGTCACCACATCCGTGATAATCTCGCGCAAAGACGCTGCCGATGCCGCTGCAGTCCAGGAATGTTCGACCTACAGCTACGTGAAGAAATGGTATAAGTGTAGGTGAAATTCGGCTCGTATAACTTGTGAGACGGAAAATCCTGCCGACGGTTTTCCCGTCTTCGAAAAGTGATATATTAATTACTATACGTGTCGTTCGATAAATCGGAATCGTTACCGCAAATCGGATTTGGGGATCCGAAACCAATAAATGCGGAGGGATTTTTATTTTGATTTCGGTTTCTGTCGAGCACTGCCGCCGGATGCCGCGAGGCCGACGGCAGTCGAGTTACTCGGCTCGAGGTTTGGACGGTACTTTTTTTCTTTCTTTTTCACGAAGATATTCGTACAGCGTGTTGTATAGCGGCGTCGACGTAGCTACGTCAGGAAAGTCATCTCGTGTGTCGACCGCGCGCCACTCCGTCTAGCGACGCTGTCTGTCAACATTTTATATTTAATCCAGAACACTTTAACAAGCAATAAACAAACACTATATCGCTTAAACGGCACTTAAATTAGCCTCAATACCATTTGAAACGGTCTTCTCGGAAGACCTGCCTGCTTGCATTCATGAAGATGGCCGTGCAGATGGTGGGCAGCGAACTTATCTCGGTATTATAGTAGGAGGGTCGTCGGCGGCTCTCCTCCAGGTCTCCGGGAGGGCCCGAACGGGTGGGAGGAAAAGTTGGTTTCCTCCGACCAGGAGGGCCGGGAGGGACGGAGGGATTCGAATGTCGAGGTAGTGGGGATAACTTGAGCGCGGTAGGGGTACTCTGACGTCATTTAGCGCCGAAGGACCGCCTCCCGCTATACAATGGGCGGGAAGTTCGTAAGGATTTATGACCGCCGATGACTTTGCCATCTAGTTGGGATCTGCGGAACTTTTCAAAGTCACTCGGAGGCCATTACACTGCTATGATTGGTTCGGATTGTTATACTACGACGATCAAGTGAATTTTTTAATTTTATTTAAATGATTTCCTCACAATTTTGAGGGATGGTGAGTCGAAGATTCGAAAAATTTACACTTTTTTTAATTGCCACGAAAAGGTGATCGATTTGCGTCCAACTTCTTTTGTCAATGATGGGGTCATGACTAGAGTGGTAAATCTATATTCAGCTAATCGAAGAGAGATACTAAGAGAGAAGCGATCTTTCTTGATTCCGCACTGGATATTCCTCCAGATATTCATCCGCTCATCACCTGTTCACATGAATGTCAAAAATCTTCCGAGTTTCCAGTTCTTGAGATGCTGTTCTCATTCGTATGACAATAAAATAGTCCTGTCTTTAGCTATGGGATTCATTTCGAATCGTTTCATTTCCATAAACTTGATTCAGTTCATCTTTGGCAACTTCGTCGGAATAATTTGAGAAATTTAGCATTTTCAATTGAAATCAAAGTTCCTGAGAAAAACTAAATAAAAAAAAAACCTCGAATAGGCCCAACAAGATCCCTCGTTCATATTCCACAGGGTAGTGGACTGAGAAACTAATACACTCTATCGGTCGTACTATAAACTAGATTCACGATTCCGGACTTACATTGATGGTAATATCGTAGCGTGTACTTGTCGTTCGAGGTATCCGCAGAATTCAAATTCTCAGGAATTCTGGAACTTCGATTTTCCGTATCCCTAAAGAATCGACACCCTTGATGAGTCGGTTCTACAAAAGGGTGTGAAGATCCCACAAACCATTTTTCGAACGGAAATTAATTGGTTTTACCAAGTTGAGAACCATTTTGAGGTTCATAATTGACCGTAGAAAAAGTGGGGGAGTTTGCAGAGTAATTTTCGACTCTTTCTGATCAAGATAAGGGAAGTTTTAGCGGAAACCCCCCCGAGCAATTGTGGGCAAGCTCGAGCAGCGGTCTAGCTGTGTTGTCTGCCGTTGGTGGTTACGTCAGTTTATGGTCGTTTTAACGATCGACGTAGCACGCGACCCAGCACTAAACCAACCCTACAAAATGCGAGCCACTAGTTTAATGTTTTACGGTCAAATTTATTATCTGTTACCTCCTTATATGCCAGTATAACAATAATAATTGTCACTTCTAATTTCCTCGTAAATCTATCCTCTGCTGGTTGGTAAAGAAATTTTCAACTCCACCGGGTGCAATGGTGCATGAGAAGGCGATCCTCATCCTCTCAGCGGCTCCAGTATCATCGTCTGCTCAAACCGGCTCGAAGTCGAATACCATCCAACCGAGTGAGACTGGCTAACAAGTCCACGTGGAAAATCACAGATGGTGCGACCAACAAACGGTCGGCTTAAGGGCTCTAATTGTAAATCTAAACTTTGGGTAAGTGTTATTATTGTTTTACGATTAAATTCGAGAAGCTCGTGAATTATATCTTGCTAAGTTTTGCGAAAGCTGTGGTCCAAGTTTAACGTATATTCGCAGGCGCAATCTGGTAATTATTTTAATTTTTCGCACGACTTCTGGCTCATAAAATCGATTTACTAGCCACCCGGACGAAAGAGAATCCGGAATCCGGTATTGAATTCATAAAATTTCGTCAGCTTGTGCATGGTCCGCGTACGAGGACATAATAGTAGCATGTTACACGCATACCATGGTAACAGCTTTTCCGATATTTATTTTCGATGTAACGCACGTTACTACAACATTGTTCAAATAACAAGTGGATATGCATATGAATAGCCGTGGGCGCGAAGCGGCGTTTTAGCAAACTTCACGAACGATTTGAATTTTTCGTGAAAAATTAGGAAAAATCGAAGGCTACAGGCTTACCGGTTTTTGCAGCTATAGGTGAAAGAGTTTTCAGAATCTATTGCTGGACGCTTTTCGAATGCATGACGACCACAGAAACGTGAATATCTCGAGTAGTTCCAATGAGGAACCATATTCTACGAGATAACTCAATTTGTTAGCTGTGAAAATTAGCTTTCTGCATGTATTCTTACCGCTGTTTCATTTTTTTTTCCAGAAGACAAACGGGCAGTCCACACGGTAGTGTTGTCCAACGTCAGCTAAGCATCACGATCCTCGGTGCATCTACGTGCCAATCACAACATCTTGTGAAATGAATAATTTGTATAAATATGTTACAATACATATATAAACGAATTATGAACTTTTATGGAATTTTTTTTCTTGAAAACAATTGAATTATCAATTCAATGAAAATCGACAAAGAATGTATATGTTACTTATTATTAAGAACTATCGATCTATCCGTAAAAATTAATTCACGTTGATCATTAAGATTTCCTTGAACATATGTATTTCTGGCTGTTGATTCACCAATAAACATTGGATACTATAATTACACGATTGTTTGATTATTATGATTCACATCTCCGCACGCCGCGATCGGTAATATTCATTGTTAGCTACATTCATGCCTCATGATTTGATGATATCATACGTCATCACATGCATAGTTATCATCATACTTAAACTCGAAACAATTTCTCGTCTGTTGTAATCTCCTGATACCATGATCAGAAAATTTCCGAACCATACGAAATGTCGTGAAGCCCTTGAGAACGGGCATTCAAGATGGACAAATTCGTTAATATCAAGAGCCGGATCATACTCCTTTGCCGTGATCGAGAAATTCCGTAGTGACTTGCAGGACTCACGCTATGCCTGCCTGTGGATTTAATTATTCAATCATCCTTTCACACAAAGCGGAACCGATAATGTAGAATTCTAGAATACCGGCCCTGAAAATTGAAAGTTTGCCGAAAAGTAGGTATTCGTATCAGGAGAACAGAAAACCCGAGGAGGTATTCCGAGACCTGGTGCCTCATCATGTGCATGCCTTCAATCCTTCCTATTTAATCTCCGTATGATACAGAGAGCAACTGGCGCTTTGCAGGACCAATTAAATGCCTGCTTGTGCATTCAATCTCTCACTCAGCCTTTTACACAAAGCGGAACCGATAATGTAGAATTCTAGAATACCGGCCCTGAAAATTGAAAGTTTGCCGAAAAGTAGGTATTCGTATCAGGAGAACAGAAAACCCGAGGAGGTATTCCGAGACCTGGTGCCTCATCATGTGCATGCCTTCAATCCTTCCTATTTAATCTCCGTATGATACAGAGAGCAACTGGCGCTTTGCAGGACCAATTAAATGCCTGCTTGTGCATTCAATCATTTACTCAGCCTTTCACACAAAGCGGAACCGATAATGTAGAATTCTAGAATACCGGCCCTGAAAATTGAAAGTTTGCCGAAAAGTAGGTATTTGTATCAGGAGAACAGAAAACCCGAGGAGGTATTCCGAGACCTGGTGCCTCATCATGTGCATGCCTTCAATCCTCCCTATTTAATCTCCGTATGATAGAGAGAGCAACTGGCGCTTTGCAGGACCAATTAAATGCCTGCTTGTGCATTCAATCTCTTACTCAGCCTTCTACACAAAGCGGAACCGATAATGTAGAATTCTAGAATACCGGCCCTGAAAATTGAAAGTTTGCCGAAAAGTAGGTATTCGTATCAGGAGAACAGAAAACCCGAGGAGGTATTCCGAGACCTGGTGCCTCATCATGTGCATGCCTTCAATCCTTCCTATTCAATCTCCGTATGATAGAGAGAGCAACTGGCGCTTTGCAGGACCAATTGAATGCCTGCTTGTGCGTTTAATCATTTACTCAGCCTTTCACACAAAGCGGAACCGATAATGTAGATTTCTAGAATACCGGCCCCGAAAATTGAAAGTTTGCCGAAAAGTAGGTATTCGTATCAGGAGAACAGAAAACCCGAGGAGGTATTCCGAGACCTGGTGCCTCATCATGTGCATGCCTTCAATCCTTCCTATTCAATCTCCGTATGATAGAGAGAGCAACTGGCGCTTCGCAGGACCAATTAAATGCCTGCTTGTGCATTCAATCATTTACTCAGCCTTTCACACAAAGCGGAACCGATAATGTAGAATTCTAGAATACCGGCCCTGAAAATTGAAAGTTTGCCGAAAAGTAGGTATTTGTATTAGGAGAACAGGAAACCCGAGGAGTTGTACCGAACCCTGAAGATCTTACATGCCTCATTATGCGTATGCATCATTATAGGCCGCTTCAAGATTGATCTCAAGATTATTTGCTCATGAAGGGTTATTAATGGGAGATACGTGCGGGAGTTTTAATATGAATCAAGTCAATAATTTGAGCATCAATTTCCATTTATTGATAAATCATGCAGATAGAAGTCATCAAACAATCGCTTCATTAAAATAGTTATCAACAAATTACACACATTTTTATATTACTCAGAATGTTCATGGCTTTTCCGATATTATGGCATTTTCCTAGTAATTGCAATCATTACAAGCCTGGAGACATAATAACTTATTCATATACGTCAATGTCAATAATTTCTGAATTGAAAACTAGCGGCCCCAAATGCATTCTCTGTTGTAGATGTAGAGATTTTCAACAGCAAGCGCAATGTTATCATCTTGGTACTGGTCCTCTCAGCGAGTCCGCTCTCCTGTTCACTTTGTAAAAAGTCTGAAAAAAAATGAGATCTTAATGAGCATTGGTTCAAGTTCGATTTCGATAACGTATCCGTCGTTTTCGCTAGACGATATACTGGCACTATTCATAATGAGCATAATTATGAGAGTTTGACATTCAAAACGCGAGAATCACTAGCTGTTTTCGAACGGATTCTGATACGGTATTCCTATGTATTCTGATTCCAGTAGTACAAATTTGTAGCTTCAATAATTTTATGTCTCAAATTGATCGAGTTATCGCCTGTCATTTATGTCAAAAGTGAAAAATCGCGAATATTTTGATGGGATTCATTCCTAGATTAATTGAATCACGTTCGCGTGTTCGTAACGCAAATATATGTAAGGAAAGCGTTTTGTGATTGTTTTTCTGAATACTTCAAATTTCGCTCCAAAAAAACACTCAGCCTATAGCCTTAGATATTTTTTACAATTTGAGATAAGATCCCAAAAAGTGTTTTATCGTTTCTGATCCCGTCTCTTCGTGAATTTTGATTTCAAGAATACAATTCTGCAGCCCAAATGATTTTATCTATAAAATTAATGCAGTTATCGCCATTTTATTACTTTGGTGAGTAAATAAACTGAGATATCTCGATCAGTTTTCATCTCAGCATAATTCATGCGACGGATTTTCGTTTTCCAGGTCACGATATACCGAAAGAAAACAATTGTTTGAATGTTTTCAAAAATATTCAACTCATGGCTCTAAAATCTCTGACACCCTGATAATTTCTTTTGTCATCTTCGAGAACACAATTATCAAGTTCGATTTGATCTAAAAATGCATTGTTTCATTCGAGGAGATGAAGCTCTTCTCTCGTTCAATCACGCACCTCAGGTTATCAATCGGATACTCGCGCAATTGACACGGAATATTTTCATGGACAACACACATGATCACAATAAGGAATGTGGAAGTTACAAAAAATCACTCACGACGTGCTATTGCGACGAGCGCACGTGAAATTCACTGCAGATTGTTTATCTAGGATATTCTCGGGTAATATTGGAAACAGAGTATCCTTTCTTTTTCTTATTCTCCTTCTACTCACCTAGATGTGATTTTTTTCGGCTAATGGCGCATCATTGTTCGGAATTACTTTTTCGACAATGCTTGTCACGTAGCGATTTCATTTCGTTCTGTCTTTCAACCCCTGCGCGTGCAACTCAGCTTAGGGATACGACGGGACAAAATTCTATACGTCTGCTTGCCACGCTTCTAACATGTGTTACCGTTTGATGATGGAGCTATCGATCACTACTCCTACCTGCGATACGTGAAATTTTTGCCACCTTTGAACGTACGTGTACAGAAAAAAATCCGTGTCATATCCACGGACCTTAATCGTATTTGCTTCTAATCACTCCCAATTATAATCTCATGACATTATTTTAGTTGACTCGTAATTCAAGCAAGAACCTCGATACCTTCCGGAGGTCGATGAATTCAGGTTAAACAATATGATATCATAAATTCTATAAATGAATTATCACTTTTATCAATTATCATGTCATCGTAGAGAGTTGAGGCGATTCAGGCGAAATGAAGAAAATTATATTTGTTTGTGAAATCTGTTTTTTTTTCCGCAAAATCGGAACCACCTTTCCGACTGTGGTTAATCAATGTAAATCTACCTACGCGCGGAGTTGTCTAGTCGTTGCAAAAGGTTGAGGATTTTTTAAGGGATGGCGCCACGTTGCGATTCCGTGTTTAGAGATGTTTTCTCAAATTGAAAAGAATATTACGAAAATTGTTTCATCCAAACCATCGAGGCCATAAAATTTCTGGAATCTGAGACAGAGAATTCGAGCAATCCAATTTTTGTCAACCCGAACAGACACTGGAATCGATTCGAATTGGTTTTTGGAATTTCTCGAACGGCGTAGCAAGATATTATCCGCGTGCGCTCACATACGTGTACAGAGCTATCCCCACGTATACCGAGTTAAATTTTCCAACAACTAGCGATATTAGCCGTACGAGCAAGTCCCGGGCATACAGATTCCAAAAACTAGAGCAAAGTAAACATTACCGAAGGCAGTAAAACTACCAGCGAGCAGAAGAGAAACTGGAAAAGTTAGACACTCCGTTGACTTTCCCGTTAAAATGAATTAAGTGTGAATAATTCAGCGTAAGAATTCAGAAGAGACGAGCGATTTTGATGTACCGAGCAATCTGTTAAATCACGAGTTCATATCCGCGCAAAATATCATCGTCGTATCTCTATTTGCTCCCTACTAAAATACATCACTCCGCCGGACGTGGGTTATTAAACGAGCCATCCAAGCATCACGATAAGAACATTTTCACACGGTTGACTTAATTTCAAGACCAGGTATTCGGTCGATCTCTTCGCGATTTATTGTACGAATTAATCCGACCCGTTATCTAGAGGATATACTATGGCCTTCGACCGATGTACGCAACGTATGTTCAATGTACTTGGAATACAAACAATGATTGCCATTGATGCAGTTGGCTTTCATTTTCTATCCATGGTTGCTTATCCGCATTTTGTCTGGTCGCTTCGAATGCTCCGAACGCTACGATTGCATTCCTTTCTCGGCACTTGGTCGTGTTGTACACCCGCTACGATGGTTAATTCGGTACGACATAAGGAATCCTTTCTTCGTTCAGTGCTTCTTATCGGTGACCCAAAAACCTCGGATAACGAGAGCTTGGAACTGTCGAGAAAAATTATTGGCGTCTTCATTTTCATGAGAGATAAGAAAGAGGAGTCCCGAAGCCAGCGGGAATGGTTTTTGTAATGAGAATCTTTAGTGGAGGGCGCGATCGCTGCAATGTGTTGAAATCGAAGCGCGGAGTAGCGAATAAAATGGAGTGATGTGTACTCGGCATTAAGTTGTGCGACGATTGCGTTCCACCATATTCGTGGACTTGATCATTTACACTTCCCAAAATATGAAATTGGATGGATGAAAGGATGATTTAGTAGGGCTCGGCGGCGTGGTTATTAGAATTGCGATTTTTCGAAACGGGAAAGATCGGTAAAGATTATCCGTCGCATGTGAAATTTCGATAGATAGGGTATTGATTCGTAGAGTGCAAAAGCTATAGCGAATCGTAGCTACTGTATATCCGCGTAATCGTTGCGACAAATTACAATGCATACTCCTGTACCAAAATTAAACGTGTTTCGAATTTTGAGCTTAATTTAACCGAGCGACAAAGGCTATATTTTATTATGTGCACATGCATTATTCATCGTCCGCTAAATTACCGGTGTTGTGCACATTGCGGCATTTCAAGCTCCACAAGTCATCAGAGTTATTCAATTTCCTAATACAAAAGCCCGTATCATTAATCCGCGCTGAAATCTAACGCATCAAAAAAAATGGAGAAAAATTGTCGATAGCACCGATTGTGAAACATATTTTATCTTATTTCGAAGAAGGTCAAGACCAATTCAACTGATTTCGTCAATCTTCGATCTGTCTACCAAAAGTAGGGGATGACAGATTTGAAGGTGGTCACGTGACCGGTCCACGCGAGGTTCAAGTGAGCGCCTCAATTTGTCAAAACGTTTTCAGTGGGTATCCCCGCGAAGCGAGGATCTCAGAGGAAAGGCGACGGCTTTGAATGGGACTCTAGACGTAGCGTAGGTAATAGCGTTGACCGTTTATGAGCGCGTTGAGTGGCGTCCGGTGTCAGCTACGTCAGAATAACACCCTGCACAACCGCCGTTCCGGTGGAACAAGGTCGAACGCGTGGTAGAGGGTGCGACGCCGTCTAAGGGTGAAAAGGATGGAAGTCGGCGCGGCTTATAAGACAACAAACGGACAAGCGCGGGCCAGCGCAGTCAAACGTATCCGACAATGTCATCAGTTACATTTACGAGGCCATGAAGGATAAAGTGAGCACCTTGAGGTTGCATCATCGTCACTTTAAATCCCGTTACGCGCTCGTAAAAGACTTTGACGACTTCGTCTTCGTCCCGGTCCTCGGCGGGTGTAGGAACCGTACAACGCTTGGCACGGGCGAACGAACGAACGACCGAACGGCTGCCAGCCGTAAACTTGATTCAGGGCTGGGGGAGTCCCCCCCCCCACCCCCGGAGAATGAAACGGAAACAACACCCTGTGGTATGATTTTGACAGGTCCTTTATGCGTTTTAACCGACTGTGCCGCAGATTATACGGAGGCAGCGAGTGACCGACGGGTCTTCCAAATTTTTCCTTCTTTTCGTTTCCAATTTTTGAATGTGAACAGCGGCACTCGCATCCGCGCCCTACTCGCAGTGGAACGCTCGACGGTTGTTGCAAATTAAACAAGTTCTTAATTAAAGATGCGTCTTCGAGATTAAAAGTTTTTTTTTTTACCACCCCGCGAGCCGCGATGTGTAGGATGTACACTGCAGCGGCCCCTATCGCTGATCGAAACTTCCCGAGGGGACGATGAACTCGAGAGTGAAAAAATTAAATGGGAAATTACGTCAGACCCTGTTAGTGCGCTCCGAGGGAAAAAGTACGTAAAAGTAGGAAGAACAATTACGCACTTTGAGAAGACTACTGTTTAGCATTTTCTTAGTGAATGCCCGCGATCGTCGAATCGTCGCTTGTGATCTATTTGTCGCGTAAATAATTTTGAAAATTTTTTTATTTTTTCTGCAGAATTTTCAGGACAAAAATAATGCGAAACTATTATTGTCATTTTACGGTACCTCCTACGGGTTCTACGCGACGAGTATAAGCGAAGTCGTCCTCACTTCGAAGGTCCTCCAGGTCGAATAAGCATCGACGCAACGAGCTTCGCGGCCGTTCATGAATTGGAAATATCGACGGGAACGAACCTAACAACCCATAAAACGAATAAAGCCGCCACATTGAAATATCATTGAATGAGACACGGTAGTCGTTTGGCAGTACCTACATCGGCGGTTCCAGTTCTCTCTCAATGTAACCCACCCACCTTTCGCTCGAGCATAGAGAACGAACGGGCTTTCGCATTGCTACTTGAATTTAAACGAAAAATATAACGGAGAAAAACCACCGACTCTTTGCGAGTGATCGACTGCTGAAAAAAAAAAAAAAACAACAACAAAAAAGAGAATAGATGTTGCCGTTATGGAAAATTTTTTAATAATTAACGGATGTGAATTCGCTACCTGTGTGTTTTTTTCTTATTTAATTCAGCTGCACCTTTCAGTAATATCGAAGAACAAAATGGTTTCTCTTCCCCTAAAAAATTTCATGACTTACGTCTATTATTTATAACTACGAAGATCGTAAGTGACACTTAATTTCGTAACGGTGGAGTTCATATAGTCGGTTATTACCTCATCGTGAATATACACTTATAAACCGTAACGAATGTATACGGGTAGAGAGAGTACCTGATGATCGTTGAGTTACACATAAGTAGGTATTATATTATCTACTCGCATAGAAATGGGGTATAAATAAATAATAGAAGCTATTTTGAAGTGTGCGTTGCTTTGTACGAATGATCCGTATCTCCGCGTGTAGCACTTATGCATACCTATGTAGGGTAGCTGGCTGCTATATGAATGGCGTTGAGAATGATGTAAAGGTATAAGAACCGCGTTATATCGGTGGAGCGCAAGAGCGAAGTTTCCCACAGCGTTAGAAACCGAACCCTCTCCCTTCCCGACGCGGTAGGAGAATTTCTGCCCGCGTAAATCTCAAGATCCATCTAAAGTCGAAGCCATTATTGTACGTCTCTACGTACGTATACATACATATATATATATGTATACACGGGTGGTGTATGTATACGTGAAACGAGAAGCGATACGTTTTTCGGGGGTTGGTTACGGTGCGCGATGCGGCGCGTTATTAAGGTCAGCCACCTGCCGCTCGATGAAGCCCACTTCAAGGATGAACACTATTATACGTCGTAGGGGTGGTTGTCTGGCGAACAAAGAAAAGAAATAAGAGATCCGAGGAGACTGAGGAGAGAAGGTTTTTCGGAGGGCGGAGATGGTCGGAACTCCCGGAGAAAGGACCTTTCTAGATTCTCCGCGGAGAGAGGATCGGTGAAAGAAGAGCGAAGAGAGCGAAGAGAGCGAAGAGAGAGGAGAGAAGACCTCGGAGCGTCGCGACGCCGGGGTCGCTCGGTATCCGCTCCAGGTCGCTACGGGTGGGTCCGGGTCGACCGGAGAATAAAGGAAAGCGAGAAAAATGTGTCTAACGTGGTACCGGGCAATTCTTCAGCGGTAGTTGCCGCCTTAATGCCCCAAGGAGAGAGCCGATTGGTTCGCGAGAGGAGCTCGCGGGAAAGATGGCCGCCATTTCCCTCCAACCACCCGGAGAACCACCCGCGAACCACCCGGGGGACTCCCCGCAAAACCCCCTCTTCGACCCCCCCCCCCCCCTCGCGAAAGCTACTCGCTCGGTACCCGGAGAGAGCGCGCGAGGGAAACGGCCGAGACTCTTATTCTTATTAACTGTTTAATCTTTCCCGAAGACGTACGACCGCCATTTCGACGGAGCTGTTTATTTTGACCGTTCGGCTGCGGAGTCAGTCGACGTTACTGAGGGGGTTTGAAAAATCCCGGAGTCGAGACGTCGGAGTCCCGGCGAACCGGACGATCGGAGGAACCCGACCGTAACATCGGAGAATCTATTTCGCTAACTTGCACATTTTCTAGTACACACGTCTCACTCGATTTCCACCCATTTCTCCGAATCGATTTTTCGTATGATTCCGGGCCTCGCGGGACACTAGGAGAAAAAAAATACAAAGAAATAAAAACTCGAGACCGAGGACACCGAATGACTATTTTTCTTTCCAGTATAACGGAGTTCGGAGACGTACCTCCATGATTTCTGTACGGAAGGTAGAGAAAATCGGGAGAGAACCGAGGGGGGATGGGATTGAGGCGACCGAGCTAAGTCAAGAGGAGCGCCCGCGCCGGGCCGAGGACCCAGATAGCGGTGAGTTACACCTCTCAATTATTTGATAATGCCGCCGACGCGGCGCTGAGGGGATCTCGTTAAAACTTAAAACAAGCTCTCCCGTAATCTCTTCGGTGTTTATACTGGCTTCGTAAATCTTGTAAATCTTGGGAAGTGGGAAGGTCTCTGCCGAGAGCAACAACAGATAGTGGTAATCTCCAGGGTAGGGTATATACACACCGAATCTCCTTTGTCACGCGAAATATTTCCCGCTCACTCCGTTGAACGCATAAAACAATTCTCAGGTTATATATTATATTATAGGATACGGGATATAATAGATATACATATGTAAGTAACGCGTTTCAACTCGCTCGAAAACGTCGACTGTTTAGTCCATCGTCACCGAGATGGTAATGAAGTGGTTACACCCCACACACGAGCTATGACTTAGGCACGGGGATACGTCACCCCGTCGCGTATATCGCATAGGTAGTTTCTTTTTCTTTTCCTTTTTTTTCTTCAACATGGCGATCCTTCCGAGAACAAAAAATATATATATATGTATTTAAATGATTGCAATAACGACTGGTTCGACCGTTCTTCTGTGGTCTACCGAATGAATGGAAGGGTAATTATTTTTTTTAATTTTATATCCACGATATTTATTGTCCGAAAGATCACAGCTACTTAGCAGGCCTTTAAAATCGCCCATGGGAATTCGAGATTGCCTTTTAAATTCGAAGAAAATTCGAATGAACGTGTCGCGCAGGTAGGAATTCGAACAATTAAACTAATTTAGCTGACAGTCCCGATCGCGGGAGTAGCTGGCGGTCGTTATACAACCTTGACGAGTAGTTTTAGTGCCTTCGGCCAACACCTATACAAGTCTCGCGACGAAAGGGAGGAGTCGTCGTTAAGATCTTTGTCTCCGGCTGCGTTAATTCCTCCGACTGCCGGATCGAAACGTGGGATTTCTCTGAAATAAGTAGATAGAATAACTGACTGAGATCTAGTTGTCGGCCGATGTAGGAAAGAAAAAAATAACAAAAAAAAAAGAGAACCGAGAAACTGAAAAGGGGAGAAAAAAGAGAGACAAAGGACGAAAGTCAAGATGGTCGCTGTACGAGGTGAGATCAGTTAGTTCGGCGGATGGGAACATCCAGATTAAGACGCGTCGAGCGAAGCGGCGCCCTTTTTCTAACCGGTGACGAACGACCGCCGCTGACGTATAGTATCCCGCTGGAAAAGAACGTCCCGCCGCCGACTGCATGGCTGCTACCTATCCCAGGTAATCGTGACCTTCTCGACTCCTCGAGAAAAATGACTAGAAAAAAAACAAAAAAAACAAATATACGTATATACATATATATATATAAAGGGGGAGGGGCGAGCGTGCACGGGGCGAAAAGCTCGCGTTCGAAATGACGTACGAGGACAGAGACCACCCTTGAAGATCGAGAGAAAGAAAGAAAGAAAGAAAGAAAGAAGGAAGGAAATATACGAACGAGCCAGTCCCGCTTTATAAGTGAGTATACAGAGTTTGAGCGGTCCTTGGTAGACGAAAATCATTTTTATCGTCCCGTTGCTTACCTGAACTGCTGTTGTAGCCCCATGTGAATTACGATGGTTGAAATATACTCGCGGAGGTAAATTTTAAAGTTTTTATGAAAAGATCTCCCTCTTTTAATCTTCGCTTATACTGGCCATTATAACCTGTCTAAGTAATTGCGTTCCTGGGGCGAATTTATTGAGGACAGGACCGGTACCCCATCAGGAGGGTGAGGGACTCAAAAATGTGTCATGAAATAGTATGATTGCCGGGTATACGATTGTATACATACATATGTACGAGGGACGAATGTAGAGATTAGGAGAATTACAAGAACGTCGTTTCACCTAGTCAATTTATAGCTAAAAGGGACGCAAATCTGGCCCTATACAAATTCGTTTTTTTTTTTCTTTAATATACACATTATCATAGACGGGGCTATTTGTACCACTCAGAAACGGACGTTCGTAACACATGCGTAACTCGGAGCGACGATTCGCTCGAGGAAACCCGTGTACGACCTACATTTCCTTCAAGTACAATTAAAAATAATTCCGCTCTACCTTCGAATACGACAATTCTCGCGGAGAGACAATAGGGACGGATGTAAATTTGAAAAATTATTGCCCAAGCGTAATAGCTCCCTCGGGAAAAATCTAAAAAAGACAGCAAAACAAACGATCGATTTTCGGTATAGCCACCGTCTAGATTGACGCTGCCGCGGGGGGTGGCGTGGCGTGGCGCCTGCAGGACTCCCCTAAAATGACACTAGCGTCGCGTTACTCCTTTTTATTTACAAGTTGTTTTCTTTTTTTTTTTTTGTTCCCTCGCACATTTCCAAGCCCGGCGTGGCAACGGACCGAACCTATACGCGGGAGGAGAGTTTGAAGTCTGGCGGAGGATGAGGGTGACCACCGCAATGGCAAGAGAGTCGGCGAAGGAATATGTAGTTTTCATCCGGAGCGAAGTCCGTAGCGGAGCGGCGGGAGGGAAAAAGCCGGGCGGTATACGATCGGCGGGTTCGGGAGCGTGGAACGCGAGGGATGGACGCCATTCAATAACTCAAATCCGACTCAATTTCCCGAGGAAGAAAGTTTGCGCAGCAGCCTCACCCGCGCCCCGGCTACCGGTTTATTATCCCTCTTGTTTATGGTCGATTATTGTGTCCCCGCGTTACACGTACCAACCCCTGCCACCGGTAGAAGAATATAGCTGTCGTCTGTATTAGGTACACCCTAGAACTTCATAATCCCGTTGAAAGAGCGCTCGCGCTTTACCGGCGACCACAAAAATAACAATAAATAAATAAATAGATAAACAGGTGCGACAGCGTGAAATGGAGATTCATCGATAAATTCGCTGGTCGCGTATAACGATACTTTTTATTTCACGGAAAAATAGATCGTCTGAGGAAAAGTTCGGGGGGGGGGAGAGAATTTGATCGTTATATTTCTTCGGTTATTACGTATAGCGGCTCGTGTACGTAGCTCGCGCTACGTGATTTTATAATTTATTCGAGTCACGGGGGTGTACGGGAGTCGGCCGAGTCTAATGAAAAGTGAGTGTGATTTCTTCGGAGGCATTACGCGGCTGTACGTAACGGTCGGGCAATGAATTAAGGGGAAATCAGAAATTGCTTTAAATAGGGACGTAAAAATAAAGTCCATTTAAAAAGGGGAGCCCCGGCGGCGTGCGGCTGCCGAGTTCCGAGGACGCGGAGGACAGGACCGAAGCCGGGCGAGGTGCGGGAGTTATATATACATAAGGAGAGAGGAGCGGAGGAATGTGTAGCGCGGAAATTGCCAAGAAAACGCGTATTAAAATCGCGGGATTTAGTGGGGAGATAAGCCCGCCGAGTGGGAAGCTGGAGTGGGTCGTCGGAGGGGGTTGAAGTCGCCCGGGGGTACGAGGGGGAGGCGAGGGGGCGAGCGGGAGGCGAGGGGGGAGTGCAGCGGGAAGGGATGGAAAACCTCCGGGCGCAGTCGAGGGAAAAGAAAAACTCTCTTTTACTTGCGCGGCGCATTACCGTCGCCGTTCCGCGCCCGTTATCCAAAGCCAACCTCAGTCTCCGGATCGTATAAATTGCCACCCACACTTCCGACTCGTTTCTACCGCTCCTCCTATCCTACCCCCGGCTCGCTTTCGGGGGGAGAGACCTCCTATCGACCCCCCCGTCGCTCTTTCGCCCTCGGAGCCGCCGTTCTGCACTTTGCATAACTGCGCTTTAAGGTAAATAGAATATTATACGTCAACGTTCAATTATCCGAAAACTCTCGTATCCCCCGTTGTACACGTTGGTAGGTATATACGGTAACTACAACCGCACGGACTCTACGCAATCGACTACGTAATTACGATTTTTTTTTTCGACAAATATATTATATATACGTTATGCTGTCACGTCGCCTCGTTCAATCCCCCGCGTGACGCGTCCCGTCGAATTACCGTGAAAAACGATACGCTAAATTTGCATTTGCAAAATCTCTCAATTTCAAGTATCTAGTGCAACGTCTTAATCGGAATAAATCAACTAAATATTCACCTCGTTATCGCACGGCATTCTTCCCTCGCCCACGCCTGGGCGGTATGCAGCCCTCTTCGCGTTTCGGTATCCTGTGCCTTTTTTGGCACGCCGCTATCCTCCCCCGCCGGTGTCGCCGGACCCAAAGCCGTTGGGACAATAATAATCCATCGGCACTCCGTCCGCCCTCGCCCTCTCTTTCCTTCGCAACCTCGCGATCGCCGTGGGATAGGGAGTCCCGTCGACGGTTACGCGTAGCTGTTGCACTTTTACGGTGACGTAAAACCGTCGTAACAATTAATAAGTATCTCGTAAAAGCAATTGCCATTGACACCTCGTCGAACGACAGTTGTACAGCGACGATGGGGTGAGCGAGATTAGCCGTTGGGTGGCTGCTTACCGCGCGGCGACATTCCGCACCGGCCGTATAACCGACGTATTGCGTGGACAGGATGTGTATGGGTATAGGAACAGAAGATGTAACACTCGCGTTGCTCGACAACGTCCGAAGAAAGCTTACTTTTAGCGACAAACCCGCGGGGTAACGGCGGGACGGGCGCGGGCGCCCAACGCCCATTGCCCATAAATTTTGTTTATACCAAAGGTCGTTACTTTTAATCAGGCAGTTATGTGCTTTGCCGGACGGGTAATGTTCCGGCTTTTCACATTTTGCGGCTTCTGCAGTCGCTGAACCAACGCCAACTCTATACTCTTTCTACCCCACGGACTCCTAGCGCTCTTCTTCTTCTTCTTCATCTCCTCCTCGTTGCATAATAATTCACCTTTGCCTCGATCCGGACTCGTCAGCCATCCGGGAGAAAGAAGCGATCGACGCCCTGCTTCGTCGAGTCACGAGCGAAAAATTCTCATTCGCAACGAAAAGTTCGACGAAGTATAGCGTGACAATTCGATTCCAACTTCGCAGCGTAGTTATTAATCACAATTACGCTGGATGATTCAGCTACGTGTTTTCTACTTAGCAATAATTGTGTAGCGCGAAGTTTAGCGCAGGTTGCGGTGTCCTGTGTACCGTCGGCCATTGCGAGTCCCGATGTTTACGAAGAGCGGACCAGATAATATTGCGGACTAGGTGGTACCCTGGCATAGTTGTATCCGTTAATTTCTGTCCATATACACGGTTATATAAAGGCACACCTTCGGCAACATATACACAAGCGGGAATGTAGCCGCAAAACCGCGGTCGGCTTCGCGTCGTTGCGTTAATTAAGTTAGGTCAGGTATATATACTTCGGTGCGGGCACATTGCTCGTCGGCCATAAATGTCACTGTAACGAAAGAAAAAAAAAAAGAAATATAAATGTGATAAATATGTACATAGAAAAGGAGGGTGGGGTGGGGGGGGGGAGAGATGTACTTTATTAATTACCTCGGACATCACGTGAAACCGCCCATTTTAATCCTTTAGCTCGAAAACTCTGCCAGGACATACGGCTTGGTGGAGTGAATCAGTCGAATTTATTGCGAAAGGAGTTGATCGTAGTTCAACGGGGTAAAAAAAAATTTGTCGACTGGGTAAAGATACGTGAGAACCACTCTTTAGATTTATCTGTTCCGATTACAATACGCGTAGACTACGTTCTCATATTTGTCTTATTCCCAGTGATTTTAACGTACGTTTTGAAGATAAATAAAAATAATCTAGATCGAAAGAATGAAGTATAGTTACGCTGTACTTTTGATGAAAAATAAAGCGGGGGAGAGAGAGAGAATAAGAAATGATTGTAGAGGACGATGGGGGGGGGGGGGGGGAGGAGGTGGTCCGACGTAAATAATTCAGCAACGTTTTACAAGTAAACGAGTTTTTGTGTACCGAAAAATTTTCACCTGAAATGAAATTTGCCGTTAACACGTCGGTTTTATAACCGTACGGCTGTACGAATCTCGGCGTTGCGGCCGTCGCGTCGTCTATACATCGAAGCGATCGCGTAGGTAAAGTTAAAAGTTGGCTCGTATTTTGAATTGTACAACAGAGCGCTTCTTATTAATTATACATTCCTTGGATATGAGGTATCTTCCTGCTAATTTATGCCACGCTCACAATACTCGGGTAAGTTATATAATTCCCTTTGTATAACAACTCGAGTGTACATTATATGCATACGTATTATTCAAAGGCTTCACGACGCGTATTATGTTCGCGGCGTACTACGAAAGAGAAAAATAATTAAAAAAAAGGCGGACGGCCGGCGTAAATTAAACGAAACGTACCACCATTTTTTTTTCTACAACCGCTCCTTTTCCATTCAATTTTTCTTATCGTCGATCTGACGGGTTAGCGCGCATTAATATATACCGGAGAAAAAATGCATTAACATTTCCGAAGAGCTCGGTGGTCCGAACCGAATCCTCATAAACCGAGAAATCCTAGAACGGAATTCAAACCCGATCGCGATCATTCGAATCCCGTAATTACCACCTCGTTGGACGTGAAAAAAAAAAAAAAAACCGTACGATTCACGTCGAACGGGACGCGTTTCGGATCTGCTTATGTAGCGAGTTATTCCGAATATGCGGGTTGCGAGATCGGTGGCCATCGGTAATAATTAACGAAGCTGGGGGGGGGGGGTGGTAGTCTATCGGCGATCGAGTGGAGTGCCGTCGAAGAAATCAGGTGGTACGCGGGGGGTGTTGATGCGGGGTTTCCGCTAAGCCGACGCGGTCCTCCCGAGCGAAGGGTTGTGCCGCTGCAGCGGCGCGCGAGGGAAGGAAAGAGGGCGAAGCAATAGCCTTTACGACTCGGCCATAGTATCAAACGAGCTATCCGACCATTAAGATAGTCTCGAAACGATTCGGTAACCTTTGGGCTTGTGAAAGCGATACGCTATCGACTACGGGGCCAACGGGGCGTCGCAACGCGCCCTTTCGCCGCCACCCTTGCTATACGTATTCTTCGTCTCGGTTTTTCCGCTTCATCTTTCTTGCCCCGCGGAGTGTTCTATTTTTCTACTTTTCCCTTCTTATTATTATTATTATTATTCTTATCTTTTTTACTCTTCCTCGCTGCACCGACGTCTCGATATTTTCGGTTTTCCCTTTTTTTTCCCCCCTCTCTTTTTACCACCACGGTTTTTCCTACCACCGGATACACGTTTATTACGAGTCCGGCAATACGGTAGCTGCTAACACCTGAAACATCTCGACCGGCTTATCTGCACCCCGATCTTTTGGGCTCGAAAGGTCCCGCATGAATATGCAATTCGCGAAGCAAAGGTTCCGCTGTTGTATGAACTCGAGCACTTATACCCTGTGGAAATTAAGTTCAATGTCATCGCACACGTTTCATGCAACAAAATCGAGTAACGGCGCCGCTGTTAATCAACGTAGTCAAAAATTAATTCGAAACATCATTTTTCAATTTTTTCAACAAATAACACACAATTCTCGAACCCTTTCCGCTACGGAATAGGGTCTGGAACTTGATTGAGAAGAGATGATGGAACGAGTTTTCATTTCGCAACGCCCGCGTGGGAAGGACGGATGCGATGCAAAATTCAAGTGTACAAGAGCGAGGGACGGATAGAGCGCAGGGGAACGGAGATGGAAAAGGGCAACACCGTCGGAGGTTGGGGGGGTGGTGGAAAGAGGATATCGCGAGAAGTCGGGGGGGGGGGGGGAGGTGAAGCGAGCAAGGGTGGCTGGTATAAGCATACATCTCAGAATCGGGGGGCGGGGAGCGATTCTGCGCGTTGGTCTTTCCGGAAGCGTCCTGTTTGACGGGAAACACCCGACGATGGAAGGGGGTGGCGCGGAACGGCGGGACGCGGAGAAGGTACCGGGGTTGGGGTGGCGCGGAATGGAATGGAATGGAGTCGAGCGCTGCGAGGCCGAGGGGTCCGGAGATTGATAACGCAATTCCAAGACTGCCATTACCCCCGACCACTATCTCGCTCCGCCGCTTCTATCTTTTTTGCTTCTGGCTTCTTCCCCGGCGCCCAGGGGCGGCGTTCAGCTTCCGAACCTACGGTATAACCGCCCGCCGACTCTCCGGCCGTCGCCGCATCTGAATAGGGAAAAAAAAAAAAAAAAACAGAACGGAACGAAACGAAAAAGAAAAAAAGGAAAACGAGAATTCCATTAAATTTTACACGGCTTTTGTAATCATTTCTTTATACCTCTCCACATTAATCATTCCCACCCCTGCGAGGAGGAGCGAAAATTCGGTTGATCTTGCTTTGATGAAATTCAGTCGACGACCTCGAATTTTGCGTTTCTTCGCAAAAGAATCCTCGGGTCAAAACTCCGCTGGAGAATACAAAGGGGTCGCTGGAATTGTAAAAACAAAGATGTTGTGTTTAATTTCCTCGTTCGCTATTTTTTACCGAATTCTTCGATCTGTATGGTTTTGACAAGGGCGAAATAGGATGTGGAAGCATTTGAACAATTTTCTTCGTATACTTTTCGGAGATATGAAAGCGCCTGAGAAGCTTCCGCTCCTGTTTCTTTCGTTCCTGCGGGAGCCCCTTCGGAGCCGTAATTCTCGCGCGAGCTCGCGTTTTCGCTTCACTTCCCAAATCCCGCTAGGAAAGTTTCCAGGCTTGGTGCTACGGTATAGTAGCAAGCTTTTCGAAAAATACGATTATAACGATAATTGTACGTGCGGAGTGCACACTATATCCCGTTTATTCCCCGTTGTGCTACCTAGTGCACCTTATACCCGCGGTGACTGCCGTTGGCCACCGACGCCGCGCTTCCCTCTATTTTCCATGTGTTCATTCTACGCTCTCGCATTCGCACGGACGACAGGGGGTGGAGTCTCGGGGACGCAAATATCCCGGCGGAAGCGCCGGGCGAAATAGCCGCGTAACTCACCGTTGTTTATCCCCGTGTCGTTGCCTCTCTCATTTATTGCCGCGTTCGCGATAAATTCCTTTCTCGCCAACTTTTCGTTCGCAAGCATACGGAGAATTATCGAGTAGACGACAAAAGGAAAAAAAAAAACAATTACCGGGACGTCCCGCTCCGCGTGAAATTATAATACAACGGTTGAACTCCTTGATGAAATTTCGCGGCATCCGTGCAGGGTGTTTCGGCCAACTTCGCGCGTTGGCCAATTATAAGTAAGGGGCGCCCAGTTATAGCGTAGCAGAGCTAGCGAGCGTACGTCGGTTTGTCGACGAGTAAAACTTGTGTACGGGGTGGACCGTTGTCCCGGACTATGGGAGTAGAGCATAGAGACGCTCGGTAGTATCTGGAAGTTGTACCGTCGGAGTTTGAGGAGTCGGCAGCCGAAGGGAAACTAGGAATGGGCCCGAGCTCCGTCTACCCGAGATACGAAAGTGTTAATCCCGTAGAGCAACTTTCCCGGTCTAGAGAGAGAACTTGCGCACTTATAGCGCGCCGAGAGGATTTCCATCCAATAAATTCAAAGCTTTGTATAAGCTTTCCGCGCTCGAGTTTAAATCCCAAAGTTGGGCGGAGGGTGGAGGGGGGAGGGATGGGGGGTTCAGGCGTCGGCGTGTATGGAACCGCCAGATATACCGAGGGTGTGTTGGTAACCCACCACCTACCACGTGAAACGTACGCGGCCGCTTCGGAAGGGTAGAAACGGCTGAGGTATACCTACCTACCTACCTTCCACGTAACGCGCCTACGTTTGCCTCGGCAAACTCGCGAAACATCAACTTTGCGCGGGGATACTCCATAGTATACCTTTACGTATTACGTACCTATATACCCTACATCTGCACGGGATGATTTTAAACTACGCGAATTAGAAAGTTTTCGCCGAAAAGTTTTCATCATACTCATTCTCTGTATACCGCGTAGGTAAAAGTTTTCGTCGGAATAAAGGATTAGCCCGAGGGAAAACGCGCGCGAGCTTCGGACGAGGGATGAAATGGAAGAGAAAAAGAGAGCGGCGGAAACTAGAGACTCTCGAGCATCCCTTTGATTTCTGGATCCTCGTCACACTCGTGAATACGAGGCTCCTTACTACCTACTCCGTGTGAAACGGGACCCTCTGTCTCGTAGTATTTTTGGCGCGTTATAGATTTGCATAACCCGTGCATCGCTATGCGGACTGCCCTATTTCCCCCGTGCGCCGGGCTAAGGCTAACTGCCGTACTTGGAGGGCGCGTTACGACCCTCTTCGCCGCCCTCTTCCCTATTTCGGCAAGGCTCTTCCGTTGCCCGCGGGTCTCCGAGATTAGAGACTTCTTATAAGCGCTGCACCCACACCCTTTCCTTTTTTACTCCTGTTCGCATAGGTTTCACCTCCGACCTCATCTCGGGAACCCCCGTGACCTCCGCGGAGGTTGCGAGATATCAACGGAATTGTTATACGACCCGACCGATCTGACTGCCGTCTTATTGTTAAACAGAGTCGATTCGCCCTCTTCCGATTTCATTGGCGTCGAGCTACGAAATTCTCTGAAACGCGGATCTGAACCTCCTTTGACGCAGCTGCTGAAAGGCGTCGCTAATTTTCAACACCTTATCTCCGCTACAAATCTGGAGATGGGTGAATCGAGGGTTGGAAGCGACTCGTGTAAATATCTGGTACGATCCGAGGAGTGTAGTTAGATAAAGAGTCGAAAGTTTTTTCGGAAACTATCGTCTAAGACGAGTCGCGTCGCCTGTATCGGAGATGATACGCGGAGTCCGTGAAAAGAGGTGAGTATAGAGAGCGGGGGTGTGCGCGCGTATAGGTACGGCGAAAGGGAGAAGGGTTCCGCGGAGGTGGAGTGCGCGAGGGGAAAAGCGCGGAGGGCGAAGCTAGCGAAAGAGTGAAGGGAGGTGGTATTCCCATGCGGCGGTAAGATATTGGTTTTCAGCCTGGTCGTTCCGGTGGCCATAACGTTTCATAAAAATGCGTGTTACGCGTTCCAGGCCAGATCCACCGTAGCGGCGAAAGGCCGCCATGGGAGTCGTACGCGAGCAGATCACGAGAATTTTCGCTCTGCTCCCTCCCCCCCCTCCCTACCCGGACTCTCCGTGTTCGTTCGCCCGATACTCCGGCGCGTATCGGAGATACTCGACGCTATCTCACCACGATATTTTCATCCTACATTCGCACCTACGTAAACACGCGAGAACCACCCCTGATATATTTATTCTCTTATTTATTTATCTATTCATTTGTTTATTCGAAGTAGAGCGTCCGAGTATAGACCAAAGCATCGAAATTTTCGTGTAACGTAATTATAGGCATCAATCAAGTCGGGTTGGGTCGCGTCGTTGTTTCAGGGTGTAAGGGAAGTAGTGCGTAAGGGGGTGGAGGTGGAACGGAGTAGAAGGGGTTGGTAATACGGGCGCGTATATAGGTACAGTATGTTAGCTAGTTTACGGCGTGGTGTAGATGAACGCCCCGTGTAACTCGATTACGTATAGGGATACGCGTGTAACACGCGTGTTGTTTCGACGGCGAACGGCCGGGGTACGTTTACCAAAATGTAAATGTAATTATATTATTCTATTTGTTCTATCTACGGTACGGTAGCGGGGGGTTTCCAGTTTCCACCGTGCGAAGCGTCGACTACGATTTCCCTGAATAATTACAATAAACATGTCAACGTGTGTATGTGTATAGGTATACGCGCGCGCGCGCGCACGATACACGCTCGCGTATTGTACGAAATTGAGTACGCGAGAGCAAATAATTACGTGCGCCGATTAAATTCTATTTATTAGCCAATTATATTTCCGCCGTTTGCTTACCGTAATCCTGAAAACTATACGGGGCACGTTAGCGATGCGATAATTTTTTAATATACTCCGACGACATCTCGCGAATATTTTCGAACGTAGTTTCTCAGTTTACAGCGAAAGGGGTTGAAATTATAATGACGAACGGAAATACCAAAATCGCCGAGATCGTAAAAATATCTGATTACTTCGCCGATTTGAATTTTCTTATACCAAAAATCAACGGGGGTTACGGAAATATTACTTTGGTCACACTTTGTGTTTTGCCATCAGGATCGTACAGTAGGTACGTTCGAAGATCGAATGAAATGAGTAAAACGAAGGGTGGCGAAGAGGGTGAAGCTATGCAGTTGTGGATTAGCGAGCCGAGTATTATTTCAACATTTCAATAAAGATGGTGAATAAAGAGAGGGAAAGAAAATCTGGCCGCTTTGTGTCTGGCATTATCCAATAAACGAGCTGAAACGACAGATTGAAGGCGATAAGCGAGACGGTATATACCGCCGTCTACCGAACGGTTCGCCCATATTCCAGAAGTTCGGCGCGAGAGTATTTTAACGAGCGCTGCCGATTGGCACTTAGGCGGTCCCTAATGAGCCGATTTTATAGGGCCGACTCCATTCTGGAAAACAAAGTTAATTAATTACGCGGGCTGGTTCGAGCGGTAGCCGGTACCTTTTATCTCAACAAGATGGCGAGGCCCGAATCGTTCGAACCTGAATTTCAAATATATGTATACGTAATATATGGATTCCCCGACACACTGGGCGTTCCGAAATCACCCGTAACTTCATCTTTCCTATCCTCCTTCATTCTTCGAACGACGGCGACACTTCGTTACCGAATCGCACAGTTCTGGTTGTACGACTGACGATCAAAAGTCTTCCAATTTATTTCTTTTTTTTATTTATGTATTTTTTTTTTTTTAAAAAAGCACCCCTCGATCCTCGCGTGTACATACCTAACCTACCGCTGCGGGGGTTCTATATGATAACGCGCTACCAAACAGTAGCCATGATAGTTGAAGCGGGTAGGATTACGTCTAACCCCTTGGTCTAAGCGGGTAAACCCAGCAGCATTGGTCCGGAGTTCGGTGGAAGGGGAGAGAGCGGGATGTGGGTGGTCGTGGATGCGGGGGCGGGGGCGGGGGGATGGGGGGGGGATGGGGATGGGTAGAGGGATACGCTCCGATAAACACCGCGTTACTTCGCTCCAATGGCATTTCACAGGGATGGGTAGCTCTCCGGCTCCCCTGTATAGGTATATACCGAACGACGTGCACATCGATACCTATAATATATATATATATGTATATATACGGGAGCTAACGCGTACTGCACACACCGAGTTAATCCCGTCAGCCATTACGGGAGGCGCAGGTTAATCCGAATCAGAGAACGCATACCGACCTACCCCCTTCGCGTCGTGTATGTGTATATATGTACATACCTACGCGATCGCAAACAAAATATAATTCTAACCCTTCCAGCTGCAGCTGGTAGACATTCCAATTTCCGACGAGGAGAGTCGAACAATAAAAAGGAACACGAAGGAAATGAAGAGATGAATTACCTCGCGGTATTGTCACGTCGCGTTCGGGGTGCGTATGAGATATTTCGGTGGAATCAAAGGGTCGCGTTCGTACGGGGTATCTCGAGTTATCGGACATTGCATATTTTGGAAATAGCCGGTGTGCCCCCGGTTGGGTTGGCGGGGGGTGGTGGCGTTGTGCCTCGCGGGCGAGCTCGTACAGATCCCTCATAAGGGAGGTGATATCGCTTCCGAATCAAATGACCCATTCGGTTTTAGTACGGGGGCCATTCGCGCGACGTTCGTATGCCTGCCGGCTATACCGCGCGGCTGTAGGGGAACTCCGCGAAACCGTGCGCATCGAAAGTCCCGTCAATGGGCATTCCATATAACCGACCAACAACCCTTTATTGGTCGTACGTAAACCATAGCCCCGTATAGTACTACTGTACGGTATAATACTGTTCGGACGTGTCTCCATTCAACTATGATCAATAAAGATCGCCAAAGGATTATATGTTGGAGAACTGGAGAGAATCCTTCGACGACCCAATGAGAAACAGGGGTGGGAAAGAAAGAAACCGCGTCAACTATTATACGCGCTTTGATTTAATTCATCGCCTTCGAGTAAATTTTCTTTCGGACTCGTTCGGCTCTTAACCTTACCCAATAACCGAAGAAAACCCGAAAGCGGAGAGCGTTCGAATATTCGATTTGCGAAATCGATGGTATTTAATCGCAAGGTTTCAGGGGCATATAACGATCGGAGTTTCGTACCGGAATGAAAACTTTTTAGAACGATATCTTCGATTTGGTTCGCTGCCAGTTGGAAACTATGCAAACGAATAAATGAAAAGCTCCGATCGTAACTCAGGGATAACGACGACTCGGGCGCGTATGACTTAGGCTTATATAAGCCCCTCCCCCCCCCCCCCCCCCCCCCCTCACCGCTGCTGTTACTGCCGGATAAGCATTTCTACGTTACACGGGGCCACCGTTTCGGGACCGTGACTTCGAATTTTGGGGAGCACCGGATGTGCGTAACGACGTCTTACGTACTCCATCGGCTCCGCGTTATTTTTCTGCCACCCTCTCAGTCTGGAACCCCGTCCCCCCTGCCCCCCTGCCCCCCTCCCCCCCATCGAGCTCGGCAGAAGCATTGAACACGTGTTTCACCTCCACTAATCTCATCCCTCCCCCCCCCCGCCCTCTTCCACCGTACCCTCTCTTCAAGTTCTAGCTATTTGAAAATACTATGGATATGGTCCCAGATGCTGCTACACACTCGCGAGACGGAAAGCGATCACGACCTCGACTTCGGATATCGTTTACAATGTACACCGCTGTGGGTCGAAATAAGAAAAAAAAAAAAAGAAACTTAGGAAACACACGCCGTTGTTGTAATTTCAAATTTTGAACACCGGAGAATCGAGGCTGATACTCCGGGGATTAAAAGTTCCGAGGAAACTATACGCGCACTCCATATCGCGATCGTAATTTCCATCAAAAACGAAGATCGGGGACGGAATAAGATCGCAGGGAGGGGGTGGCTGCTGGTCGATTTGGCGGGATAGGCAAGGTTCGATTGGCAAAGATCCAAATTGAAATACACATTCGTGATGTTTTCTTTGGCCGCGGACCTCCGGAGGGTTGAAAGAGATTAGAGAGAGAGAGAGAGAGAGAGAGAGAAGAGAGAGAGAAAAAGAGGGAGGGGCGGGTAGACGGAGAGAGAGAGAGATGGCGAGAAGGAGATCCGAATGATGTAATAGATCGCGAGGTGAGGGCGGGGTGAAGATGAGAAAGGGTGATCGGGGGGAGGGGGAGGGGGAGGGGGGGGAAAGTGGAAGGGAAATAGAAGGATGGTGCCCGGTTGAAAGTTAGGGGTTCGAGGGGACCCCGTGGGCATAGGTAGCTAGCTATATACGTACAGATATATATACACAACGGCGCGGGACTATACGGAGTGCGGGCATCTCGGGGGTGTGGGTGGATTTATAATGAAAGCTGTAGAGTTGGAGCTGGATTTGTGAGGGTATTCGCAACCCTCACGGTTCCCGAACCGACCGACCGAGTCTCTCCGCATCCAGCTTCGCCCTCCCGGGTCCCGCTTACCCGTCCCTGCGGACGGGAAACCTTTACGGGAAAGAGGAGCCTTCCGCGCGCCCTCCGCTACGGAGCCAAGGAGGAATCCAATCGCCACGTGATCTGTATAATGGCTGCGCTAAACCTCCGGGCCGCGCGCCGCTATCCCTCGGGTAAAATAGGAAATAACAAACGCTTTGGTAGCCCTGGGGCAACGGGAGCCGGATCCGGGGCCTTCTACCTTCCCCGCTTCGAAAGATGCGCGCTATCCTTCGACCTCAGATGCTACCTCTGAAATTAGTTCGTTACCAACGTAAATGAGACCGTCGGCCGGCTGTCGGAGCAACGTTCGATACGGCGGAGTTGAGAGTTAATTCAGTCGACGGGGCAACTGTTCTATAAATCATTGGAATACCTGCGGACTTCGCTCTTGAGAAATTAAGATCTCCGAACGATTATTACCGAAATTAGAAAATACATCGTTCACATCCTGCAACGAAAGCGTGGCAAACTCTGAAGTTTAGGGCTGAGTAAAAAGCGGGTAAAATGGCAGCTGTGGAGACAAAAGTACACACGGGTAGTGCATCGCATACATAGGTATACGTGTATACGCGTATGAGCGGAGGGAAGTTCATCCGCGGACGGTACCTTTTCTCCGGCGAGGTGAAGAGCGGCAAAGAGAGTGGGTACTGCTTCGGCAGTCCCTCAGTGGCTCGTTAAGGCATTTGCATTTCATTCCTCTCGTCTCCCCTCCCCTTTTACCCCGGTTATAAATATTAATGCAACATCCTCCTCTCGGGGGTTTTTTGTTCCTCCTTTATCTCCCTCCGCCTCCGCCTCCGCCTCCTCTTGCTCTTCCTCTCTATCCCCTTACACTTCATCCGTCGGTCCGCCAAAACCCCGAGCACTTTGAATGCTGATGCCCCACGGAGTTACACGATCCTTCTACCGTCGTCCGTGAACCGCCTACTCTCGAGCCTCTACCGGCTTTTCAAAATCCGTTGAGAGAACCGTTTGCACGGCATTTTTGATTCGAATGTTCGGCTAGGATTTCCAAGAGGGATAGGGAAAGTGTATAACGCGACTCTGTAGACGTACAACAGAAAAAGGGAATTTCAGAAAAGTTACACGTATACATACAGATGTGAGCCGAGTCTTCTTAAGCCGCGAAGAATCCGGAAGATCTAAATTCGGGGATCGGTGTAAACTGAAACTATCTATAAAAGTGAAAAAAAAGGGGCTCGCTCTATATTTAAATCTAGCAGGGATTTCTCTCCATTTTTTTTTCCATTTCTCTCCAGTTTGTTTTTTTTTTGTTTCGTTTTTTTTTTTTTTTGCAAAGCTCTTTACAGGCTGCGCGAAGAACCGCGAAGACAGTATATATAAGTATATATGGAGTGGCGTAGCCGAGGCATCTGGAGGGTGGTAAGGTGGTAAGATGGGCCTCCGCATTGCTGGCATGATTGCCTCTATGGCACATCCAGGCAATCCCCGTAGCTACGTGCCCGACATACATCCGCCTCCGTGCCGCCGACGCCAGGGCCACCGCTGCCGCTTTTCCACCCCCGTCCGGCGGCGGCGGCTCCTTCCCCCCCCCCCCCCCCCGCCCCCCCCTTTCCCGCCGTTTCTTCGTTTCCTCTATTTTCCCTGCCTTTCCTCCGTTCCCGTTTCCCTTTCCCTTTTCCTTTTCTTTATTCTTTTTCAGCGAGAAAATGTAAGAGCGAACCGTGCCGGGAGTTACTAATGTCGGCGGTACCTGCGGCCATTCGACTTTTTTCCAACCATGAAAGCGAACGTTTAAACGATTAATAATTAACAAAGGGGAACGCCGACTTGTTTTTCACGGCAGTAAAAACGACGCGGTGCCGAATATGCAGCTTTGCGTGAAATAAAATAATAATAACGATAATAATGTAGAAAAGGAGAATATGTATGCATTGTATATGTAGCATAAAAAAATAAAAACCAACGACGACGAGATGTGTTTTTCGAACGTAAATATAACCTCGGGAATATGTATATTGAGAGTGGAAACCGGCAGCCATTGCCGTACGTCGCGATATTCTCGTATACCGCGTATCCCCTGAAAACAAAAGCCGACCCTTTCAATCTAATGAAAATAAATCAAATATACTTGGCGGTGTAACGAAAATTTCTGACAATTGATTATACATTTCATAAATAATGCATGCGTACGTATATGACAACTATGGGAATTAGGGTTCAATGATCCGAGAATAAAAAAAGGTCGGATAGATGTTGAAAATGTTCTCTCGTCCACATTTTCAACTGTAATACCTCTATACCTTCAATCAATCCCTCGGACGATTAACAATAAGTTTCAAAGTTTGGAGCGTCGATGCAATCTTGGGGAATGAAACGATCTCGAATGGAGCTACGCGGTAGCTAGCTGCTCGGAGACAGGAATCTTGGAATCGTATAACCTCCTCGCATCTGAGATGCGAGTTAATCGGAAATGAGGAAAGTTTGGCAAGATCTTGGGCGGAAGGGTAGGTAACTGTATAGCTGGGGTAAGATTCTCCCGCTCGAGTCTCGCCTCCGTTTCTCACTCCTCCCTTCGCGCCCCTCCAAAATTATATATTTCTCCATCCCGGCCCAGGATATAGCCGATGCCGCCCAACCTCACTGGAAAGGGCATCTTAAACAGGCGTTAGGCAGATCCATAGTTATTGCGCGGTGGTAAGTTCTCGCAAAACGACACGGTTATTGCCTACCTCCTGTCACCTACGTCACTTCGTTCCAGCGCCGAGGGAAGTACGCCCTCTCTCCGACCTAATGAAAATCCAGTCCCGTATTTATACTACGACCGAAGCTTCCCGCTATCTAACACTGATGTATCGGCGATACTCCCTTACGGGGCCTCGATACACCTACCCCATGGGTCTCCCGAACGCGGGCCCAACGACGAACCGATACATCACCGAACCACCCCATCGCTGACGATCGAAATATATTTATATCTCTACAGAGCGAACGAAAAATGAAACAAAAACGATTATTTAAAAAACCTAAGAAAAAACGATACCAAATTTTCGGTTTATTCTTCTTCTTTTTTTTTTGGTTTCGCGAGAGAAAAAAAAATCATTCTCTCGGCGGATATTTTATCCGCGGCGTTCCCACGGCGAAGGGATGTTTAGTATTCTTCGAAGAGATTCAACCTAATCTGCACGAGCTACGTCGAATTACTAAATATTCAGTACAAATCTTGTTTCTCGGCTCACGTAAGAGACGTACGTATAAAGCTCTAATATCTACGGAGCGCGGGCGTAACGGCGGCGGCTACGTCTACGCGAATCATATCTATAGATATTCAGGTATGGTAGGTAAAAAAAAAAAAAAAAGGGGAGAAAAATAAAAGCCATAGAGACGGAGAAATTCGAAGTCGTGAGGGTGGTTCTGGATATAACAAAGGCCGGAGGCACGCGGCGGCAGTAGCTCACGGACGTTTCATTAGCGGAAGATGCTCCCCTCGGAGGTAACGGGGGGCGGGGAGGAGGGGTGGTATAAGAGGGGAGAATTCAAGGTGTAGAGTAAGGGATGGCGCGGTGGAGGCCCGAGGAGTTTAGCCGCCCCGGGTACGAACGAAGGGAAGAAGGGAGAAAGCGGTGCCGTCGGGGGTAAAGTTGAGGGCGTATATGTATTGGGTAGGGAGAACGGTCTATATCGATCAATAGCCTCGCACCTAATACCGTGTCTCTCCCATTAGCCGTGACTTTATGGACAATTTCAGTCGCCGTATACCCGGCTGAAAACCGGCGATAACGCCTGATCTAATTATAAATCAGATACTCGCGGAAAGTGAGCGGCTAAACTTTTGCGAGCCGGCGCGCAGATGTAGAAACGGCTTGTTAAAATTCCGCAAAATTATCGCGAACGGGGAAAATCCAATGGCAATTATCGGAGGGAGGTAGGTGGGGAGGGTCGGTGATACGGTTCGGAAAAAAAAGGGTCACTTTTTTACCCTACTTCCCAAGAAAGACGTTTCTTGTATTCCGCGTGCATAACCGTTTACAATATGGATGCTAAGTACCCCCGAGGGAATAGGCGAATGTAACTCTTCCTCTGGAATAGCTATACATATAGCGATGGGGGAATAGGGGTGAAAATTAAGCCGCTATTTACTGCACATAGCAAAAAAAGTGAGAGAGAGAGAAAGAGTGGGAATGGGGGCTGAAAGGAACCAGAGGGCAGCTTTTATAATCCAGTTGCTAAGGACGAAAAGGGACCTAACGGGGTACAGAGACGTCAGAAGAACGTGTTTTCGCACCTCACGAAGGTGAAGGGGATGAGAATTAGACAATAAGAAAAATCGTGCCGTTCAATATTTTCGCAGTAACGCGAATGAGCGACCAGATCCGTCGCGTTGCCGCTCTCCATGAGCGCGCCCTTTTTCAGAAACTGAAATTTTTTACGATCGGTAGGGAACGTAGGAGGAGGAGGAGAAGGAGGGAGACCGAGGGAGGAGCAGAAGCGACTTCAAAATGGACCGGGATGAAACGAAGCTGCATGGCGGAGTCGAGTGTTCGGACACGAAATCTTCCCATATCCTACAATAGCTGCCGCGCGCGTCCAGGTTACACAAGACGTGGGCAGGTTTTCCGCGGGTTTCGAGGTCGAAAAGGGTGAAGGAGGTTCGGAGGAGAAGTCGAGGCGAGAGTGTCCAACCGTACGACACACACGTACAAAACGAATATTATTTTCCACACGCGTATACGTATCTGACTACGTGAAATCCCACAGAGAGAGAGAGAGAGAGAGAGAGAGAGGGAGAGAGAGAGAGAGAGGGAGAGAGAGCAACAGCTCGTGGGATTAACTTGTACGGTGCAAAGCCGCTACGCCGCACCGTACAAAGGGAAGTTGCGTCGTAACTCTCCGAAAGAGAGAGAGATACCTGGACCGTGTAGAGTTACGATCTTACTAGCACGGGACCCGCAACGTGACCATTATTTTTCAAACGCCCGCAGCCCTCGCCCACGCGGGGGTGAGGGGGGGTGTTACTTATTGCCAGTTTCTCCTTTGTCGAAAACGCCATTATAATTTTACCAGCTCCTTACAATATATCAACAAAATATCACGGACGAATGAAGATCGTAGGCCGATCGCGCTCGTACCTTTCACAAACGAAGGGATTCCGTCGCATTATCCTCCGCGGGATTGAAGTGCCGTTAGTTTTTTGTTTTTTTTCACGTCCCGACAATTTACGAAACTATACGCATACGTTGAAACCGACGAAAGAATATCTTCTAGCGAAACTACACCGTTGGATTGAAATTTCCGATTGGAGGGTGATATTTTTGAAATCCAATTAAAATAACGTCCCCGTTACCTTCCCGTGGGTTCGAAGAGTCGACTGCACTTGAATGGCCGGTTTTCTAGAGAAGAGGAGGAGAAAAAAGAAAAAAAAGCAAAAAACATCGCATGTGGATTATTTTTTTTTTTGTTTCTCGTTGCGGGGTTATTACCTGAGCGTGCGAGCGGAGATATGGTATAGGATAGGCATGAGCAGAGATAGAGAACAAGGTAGATACGCGCGGTAGCCGCGCGGCGTATATACGCGCCTAGCGGAATTTAACGCCGCCATTATGCAGAAACGAGTTGTATCGGCAATGCCTCGATCCCCAATTCCCAGGGACCGGGGAATCGGCTAGTAGGATAGCAAAGCCAAACAAACCTTATTTATGTCTCAATTAAAGCGTCGAATGGGATGCACCCTCGATGGAGCGGCCTCGGACAATAAAGCAGTGGCGAGAGAGTCGGCGAACGCGGAGAGAAGGAAAACGCTAGCGGATCCGAGGTACGAAGAAAACTGCGACGGAAGAGAGGGGCGGGAGGGAGGGAGGGAGGGAGGGAGAAGAGAGAGAAGAGAGGAGAACGGAGGAAAACAAAAAAAAAGAGGAACATTCGGCGGGAAAGAGGAAGAGCCGTCGAAGAGGGGAAGAGATCAAGGGATACGGCAAAGGGAGCGGCGGCAAAGAGGAAGTGGAAGAGGGTTCGCGATAAAGGGAGATCGGGGATGGAGACGGAAAGTGCCGGACCATTGAGCGCGCTGCGACCTCCGGGCGTTGCGGCGGTTCGGAGGCGGAGGAGGACGCGGAGGAGGTTGGTATCCGCCGCGTTGGTTTCCGTCTCTGTACATCCGAAACTGGGATGCAAGGGGGGCGAGAAAAGGGTGGGCGAAAGGGTCGGGTCGGGGGCGGCGGGGGGGGGAGGGAGCCGAGGAGATAACGAGCGAACTCGCGAAACGGCCATACATCACCCCGCTTAATTATCTCCACGCATCGCTGCCGACCACCCGTAGGTATTACACCCACACCCGACGGCAGCTAGCAGTCTAAGCCGTTTCACCCTTTGATTGCCAAAGCACGTATAACTAGATATGCTGTAGGTATGCGCGCTGTATGGGATCTCCCCGCTTCGTAGGTATTGCCGTACCCGACCGGAGGAGAGAGAAAAAGAACGATGAAAAATGAAAAAAAATAAAAATAAAAACTTCCAGAGAGATTGCGTACGTGTCGAATACATTATTTTTTATTTTCTTTCGTTGCTATATATTTTATCAAGTAATTGAGAAGCTCGTATACGCGCGGGACACCGTGTACGAAACTGCAGTTTATTATATCAGCGAACGAATACCATTTGGGCAGAAAAAAAAAACAGAAGAAGTAGAAAAAAAAATGGGTGAATTCCGCCCGCTTCGGACTTCCTATTATTCCATTGAATATAATATATCGGCGCTACGAAATTCCGACGATTCAGATTGTACCTCGTTCCCCTCAAATTTTACCATAACTCGCGACCACAAGATGAACTAACTGTGTAAATTTCGCACCGGGACCGCCTGAAATGGCTCGCAAGATAAAAATACATTTTTCAAAACGCGTTATACCATCCCTTGTCGGAGCACCTCGTTTCTTTCGATCGGGTCATTTTGTTATTTATTATTCTTTTTTTTTTTTCTCATACGGTTACTAGACCGAGGGATGAACGAACGGTGAAATGTATTGGGGTCCCGAAAATGGGTGAGCTCAAGTTTATGAGAACTACCATATATTTTTTCCTCTTTTTTTTTTTCTCTCTCTATTTGCCTCTTTGATAATGCACGTAGCCTCACTCTTTCTAATCACGTGTTTAAGAGAGACTCCATTAGACCGATGACGGGGATCGGAATGGGGGTTTATTCGTTTAAATGGATATCATTTTTTACTTTTTTTTTAATTTCATTTCTCCTTGGTATAAATGAATAGAGGAATGGTTTGAGATAATATGGTAAGACCGTAGATATATTGATATATCTACAAGACCTTTCTACCTAAATTCGAATGGCGAATGAGTTACGGTGAAAGCGAGATACAGAAACAAAAAGGAAAGGAGAGAAAAGGCGAGGGTGAAAAAATAAGTCTGGATGGAAGGAAAAGACAAAGCTTGACAAAAACAAGAAATAATCAGACGGAGAGGCTATCTCAGGGGAGGGGGATTGAGGTGATTTGGGAGTCTATCTCTCGAAAGTTTCATGGCACGACTTTGCGGGGGAGATGCGTATCGCAAGTGCGTACTTCACAAGACGGTCTATGATGTCGGAAAATACAAATCTCGGGAATTTCTGGACCGTAAATGTTTCCCTGAAAAAATTGAAACTCCATTTCCCACCCTTTGATGTAATAATAGATACAATATCAACGAGGAGAAAATGAATAATATTGAAAAGGGATTGGTAAAGATTGTAATAAGTCGGAATAAGAAGAACGTATAAATTCATACCGAGTGTTGTACGATGAAGATCCGTGCGGCAACGCGGTAAAAACATCGTCACAGAAAAATTCGTCTCTTTGCAACCATCTCATTGTTGGTAAGGGTAAAGAAACGCGGAGGGATTTTTCTTTGAATTGCCTCGGTGAAGGTGACGGTGGCTCACAATTTTTATTGGCATACGTTGGTGTATAAACGTATACACGTATATATATGTATATATATAAATGTAACGTGAAGCGAGACAGAACTGCGAGCCGTAAGAAATCTGAGAGGCTGTTTAAAGAAGTAGAAAGTATCACCAAAGTTGAATTGCATTGCCTAAATTACTTCCGAGCAATTTCCAAGAGGTGGAAAAGTTTTTATTGCTATAAAATGGCCCCGATGTTTATCTTATTTACCGTTAACAACACAGACCCGTGTGATTGGGTCCGTGCCAGACTGCGAAAAATTTTTCTACCCCCCGTTCCTGCCTATAGCTAACGGCAGTAACGGGAATTTCGGCTGTAAATAATAACGACGGATCAACAAATAATAAAATCACGCGAGCGGTGGGTAAAACGGGGAGGGGGGGGGGGGGGGGGGGTAATAGAAACGAAAAAAGAATCATCGAATCGCTTCTGATTTTTTGTATCGATGTAAACGGCTAGGTAAAAAGTTGGATCACCAACGATATATGTACGTAGTAAAAATCAAGATAAAGAGTAAATTTGATCGATCGTAAAAATATAAAAAAGGAGGGTCAATAAAACCGAGAGAGAGAGAGAGAGAGAGAGAGAGAGGGGCGACGGAAAGTGGAAAAAAATGTAAGGTGCCTAAGCTAAGCGTAAGATTTATTGCAGGAAACTCGTCTAAAATCCAAACTGTAATAGAAGGTGGGTACAACAATGTTTTTCTATTTACAGCACGGTTAGAGGAGGAAGGCCGTAAATATATTCATACTTCTGCTGTATTTTTATTTGCAATAAGATATGTTGATACGACTCCTCGCGGTCCTCCTCTCTTCTACCTCTTTCCTCTTTACTCTATTCCCTCCGCCCGCGCCCCTCTCGCATCCCCTCGCTACCGGCCCTCGTTCGTTTTTATCTCCGCAGAGTTTCCACCCCATCAGCCTCACCCCACACCCCTCCCACGGGTCCCGCTACCGCCACCCCAAAACCCCAAACCATCGTACCCCCCTTCCCTCACGCACGCAGCAGTCATGGCGGCACTTTCGGAATCAATAAAAGTGGTGCTCATGCGCCTCAACTACCACCCTCTCGAAACCACCCGTTCAACCCCCGCCCCGATCGCACTCCGACTTCCCCCCGGCAGACATCTCTACACCGAAAATGCCACCGAAAGCTAACCCGCTATCGTAGGTAGGTATAAGTGTATAGGTATATAGAAATAACGCTTACGTACAATAAATAGCGCACAGTTCATTATAGTGAAACGATATCGACGCTCACCGCGCAATTAACTTACTCGAGTACCGACCCTAGAATTATGATCACCGTGACTCAAAGTACACCGAAATTATTTTCATTGACGTAACTTTACCGCCGATCCGGCTTTACTTCGAACCGAGATCATATTGTCTCGCCGAGTTTAGCTGCTACGCGTTCGAAACAGTTTGAAAGCGCAATTTCCGTCGCCTCAAGGAAAACGTAAAACACATACCTTGGCTACGTATATACCTATACGTATAAGTATATATTCATTCCGCGTGAAAATGGGTACGCGCGGTGACGACGATCTCGCGATTTAGTCTGGCACGCGCGCCTCCGAGTTCTAGCGGCGAGGATCTGGTTTATATATACGTACGGGCGGTGGTTTTATAGTACCACTAGACGCGAGTTTTATGTGTAATAAAGTATTCATCGCGCCCCTGTTGCGGTCTTGTTCAATCGTTGAGCCGTACGCCGTAGTGCTACCCACCGAGTGCTGGAAATGAGTATGATTTAATCGCGACTACGATGCCCTTTGCGCCGCACCCCCACCGTTAAACCCCTTCCTTATTCCACAACGGGGTCACTTACTCCGATTGATTATCGACGTTCTCTCGATCACTGCAATTATCGCGGAGCGATCGTATTGGACACCTAATATTGTCGCGTCAATTTTTTTCAAATTTTTTTTTTCTAGAGGACGACGAGCTAATCCCGTTCGTGTATGACGCAATTTATTTTAGGTACACGAAGGGTACGATGTGTAATTTACGATCGATCGTAGGTACTCCACGTCACTGCTAATTTCGGTGATATCTGATTAATTAACTTACACAGAGTCAGCTGCCGGCGTACCCTCAACGCTTGAGTAATTAATCATTACGCTACGCGCCGGTGAACAAACAATACCGAACAGTGCCGTACCGGGGATAATGGGGGTGGGTGTACGCGCGGTATAATGTAGAAACTACGCATGAACCCTAAACATTTCCACCCTTTATTCGAAATTGATCGGTGAGGTAGACTCGCGATTCCGAGATAGAAGAGAAGAGAAAAAACAATGACAGAGGGGTGTATACCGTTTTTTATAACTTCGGCACCGATTCCATCGGGGACAATGTTTGTTTGTTTGTTTGTTTGTTTTTTTTGTTTTTTTTTCAATAAAAACGCGGGGTAAATAAATAACGATCGCGTTGTATCTCCCCCGTTATTATCGCCGATATTCGGAGCTTCGATGGACAGCAGACTTCCGGGGAGGTTATTTTGCCTGATGTATATGACGTACATGCAGCGTATAGCTAGTACGGTTAGATATTTATACTCGGTTAAAATTCAGAACCTGTGTCAGCGATGAAAAGTTCACCGATCTAACGTCCACCGGCTCTGTCTGAAACGTAGATAAAATTTTATCCGCTCCACGAATCGAGGTTACTTTGCTTGAGCTTTTTTTTGATACCAGATTTACTTTCCAGCGTCGAGATATTGCGAGGTAACCGTTAATGGTTTACCAAATTTTTCGGATGCAAAAAGTACCGTTTCGTTAAAGTGTGGTCCGTAAAATTGATTGCTGCACTTCAAGAGAGATGAATTTAGTCAATTAACGTTGATTAGTTCGGCGACTAGCTTTCCCCGGGGTCTATTCGCTAATGTGACTTTGAAACTACAAAGTTTCACGTGGTGGGCAGTACGGGTGTACCCCATGGGTGTTTCTAATTTATCGTCCGACGAACTACGAGAAACTGCTATAATTGTAAGATCTGTACGTGGCTACGTGGCGGCTGTAAAAACGAATTGAGGATCACTCCGAGAATCGTGAATGAATCAGAGTCAAAAACGATTTATCGAAATTGTAAACTAGGGAGGTCCTCAACGGGGTGGTTTTCGAATTTCGATGCTCCCAGGGGTTCAAACGCTTCGAAAAGAATTCAAAGAAATTCCCCGAAAATCTGAGCTTTCATTATGAACTCTAAGATAGTCCGCATTGCCACCGAAGTTTCTTATGGAAATAACATGAAAACAAAATGTTTATTGGTTGAAATTTCATAGGTCGTTGACGAATATATAAACAATTCTGGAAATAACATAAGGATAGCATGTTTGTTCTTTGAAATATTCGGCTCGTTGACGAATATATAGAGAATCATAGAAATAACATGAGAATAACATGTTTGTTCTTTAAAATATTTGGCTCGTTGACGAATATATAGAGAATCATAGAAATAACATGAGAATAACATGTTTGTTCTTTAAAATATTCGACTCGTTGACGAATATATAGAGAATCATGGAAATAACATGAAAATAACATGTCTGCTTTTTGAAATATCATAGGTCGTGGACAAATATATAGACAATTCTGGAAATAACATAAGGATATCATGTTTGTTCTTTGAAATACTATGGGTCGTCGACGAATACATAGAGAATTATGGAAATAACATGAGAATTTTCATAATTCTCTATGTATTCGTCGAGTATTTGAAAGAGCAAACATGTTATTCTCATGTTATTTCCATAATTCTCTATGTATTCGTCGACGACCCATAATATTTCAAAGAACAAACATGTTATCCTTATGTTATTTCCATAATTCTCTATATATTCGTCAACGACCTATAAAATTTCAACGAACAAACATGTTATTTTCATGTTATTTCTATAAGAACCTTCGGTGGCAACGCGGACTATCTTAGAGTTGATATTAAAAGCTCAGATTTTCAGGGAATTTCTTCGAATTTATTTGGAAGCGTTCAAACCCTGGAAGCATCAAAATTCGAAAATAACCCTGTTAAAGACCACTCTATTGTGAACCCCTTTTCACTTTCGATTCAAGACTCGAAATACACCTGTTTCATCTCGGGATCGAGTCCTACGAAAAATGTTGTGCGATTCTCAAACGGAAATAAATTCATCGTTCCACGTGTGCAGAAAGTAACGTTTGTTTAACACGGTATCGAATGTGTCCGTCGTAAAAAATTATCTAAGGGTGGTTCCATAAGTGTGCCATCATCCGCCGTTTAATTCAAGTCGTCGTAAAGAGTTCTCGTAACGCGCCACCGCTGGAATCCGTACGGAGCCAAAAGACACGAAAGGCCGCTTATACCCCTTAGAACGAAGAAAATACCCCTCCGCTTGGAATGGGCCATACTCTCCAGCGAAATAGGCCATTGCTGCAGCACCCAATGGGCGATGCAGTCGTACCAGGCTACGGATATCCAGAACTTGGTACGTAGCTACTCTCACGTATACCTACGCGCCGTGTACATAGGATACACCCATACAGCCACCTATACCCACCGGCAAATTCTCAGACGCCCCTACAGCGACACCCTCCAGACTCCAAAGAATTCTCGACCGCGTGCCGCCCGCCTCCTTCTTTTTCTCTTACCCACCCGATAAACACCCTACTTTTGCAGATGGTGTTGGTCAAGCAAAAATCACTGGCTCGGTATCCGTACGGCCACTTCGGCTACGTGGTCCATAAAAAATTCACCGGGTAGCTGATGCGAAACGGAGTTGGTGTTGCGGTTTCAAAATGAGGATCGAGTATGGTCTCCAGGTTGATTACTCGAACGAAACGGAAGGTGGGTATGTGCGGAGGTAGAGAGGGGCGGTAGACCGGACGAATAATTAAACGAAATGCCTGCGAAAGGGGGTTATGGAAAAGGGTTAAAAAAAAAAAAAAGAAATACGTAGGTATATACGCGTGTATCTTTACCTGGGCGCGTATAACAGGGAATATAATGGTAGTAAGTTTTCATTAGAATTTAACAAGAACGACGAGTCGGGTACGTAGTCTCTTCGTTTCATAGCACATTACGTTTTTCTTTCTCACCTTTTTTTTTTTTTACATCCAACCTCCAGTTTTTTTCATTTCTTTTTTTTTTTTTTTTTTTTCTTCTCTCTCTTGTTTTTCATTCTATTCCTGGTGTACCCGCGATGCGGTATGAATAAGCAATTATCTCGAGTCAAGGAGTACGCGCGGACGGAGAAAGTAGTGAATGAATAAATAAATTAAAACAGTTTTTACTGGATTCAGCGTCCAATTACGTATTCAAAATACCAACTATCGCGATGTCATTTCTTCTTGTTTTTTTTTTTCTCGTTCGAGGGAGAGAGAGAGATCACAACAACGCGACGACATTTTCTCTCGTCTTTCTTTCGGTTACCCCCCGAATACCATGTCACCCAAAAAAAAACGGCGGCGTAATTTAATTTTTTTTCCAAAAACTTGTGCCAAAATTGGCGAACGTGTATCCCCCTGCACACTTGTTCTCGCGATATCCGTGGTTACGGTATCGAACTACATGCGCCCCCCAGGCCACGTGTGGATGACTACGTATACGTATCTATATACGTATATAGATACCCGCCGATGGCTTTTGGTGCAGCAGCGGCGGTAGCGGCAGCAGCAGCCGCCAGAGTGCCAAGGGGTGCGGGTTTATACGAGAATATTGTAGAGCAGCCTAGCTAACACTTATACATGGAAATCCGTGCATCCGTGTCGGTGTACAACGTACAGAAGCTATAGTATTACGCTCTGCGGTGAAATGGGAGTAAAAGTAGACGGTATTAAATGTAACGTTTCTGCACACGTATGGAAAATTTTGTGGTATTAGTGGCTTAGGTTGGTACAGCGCACGGGGCGCTAACGGTTCTTCGTAACTCACGATTCTCATTTGCAAGATTGCCTATAGATCTCGGGCATAGCCGTACCGTACACACGACTAACGTTTTCCTTCCACACCCTTCGCGCGAAACACGTACGTGTGTGTATACGCGATGGGTATCGGTGTGTACGCGTGTAGCGTATATACCGGTAACGCTGCTCGGGGGTATACGGACCCACGTGTACGTGTGGTTTACATAGCCAGGTTTTCAAATTATATATAAAGGCAAGTGATGTACGATAGCGTACACACATCCGACCCACCTACTTAAACTTGAGCATTAGGTGCGCGAGGGTGTGTAATTTTGTACGTACGTATAATACATATATTTATATGTATCGGGTACGCGTATAGGTATGCATATATGTGTGTGTACATATATAATATACATTTTAGACTCTAACCCGCGACACAGATATTTCCATACCGTTAAACTTTCAAAATGGATGCCTACCCCCCCCGAAAGCGAATCTATAACGAACAATTTATGATATATTTACTTGAAATTCCGTCGCTGCTTCGCCCGGAAAACCACGAGGGAGAGTACTTTACCCGTAAATCCCGCGTAGCTCGCGGTTTATTCACACATTTGTCGAGGGGGATGACTTTCGAAATTTGTTCAAGAAATCAGAGGGATTCGTTTCCGATCGAATTTCCCCTTTTTTAATTTCGAAACGTTGCGAAAATACGGAGCCGTAACTCCGTGCCGCACCGACGAAACGTCGAGTCTGAATTGAAAAAAAAAAAAAAAAAAAAATAACTCGCCGCGGCTTGCGTTACGGTTAACGAAATATCGACTCAACACCCTTGAAAATATTCGTGGCTTTCGATGGGCGCGGAAAAAGACTGATGTGTACTCGTATCCGTCCACAGACGTTACTCGGTGGTGAAAAGACGTCTGCGTTGAGCGTTCTACGAGTCCCTTATGGGTTTTTGGCGTAGAACGTTTGAGAACCGTACGCGCACCCAGCTGCACGGATACGTGGTGTACACGTCGCGTCTAATCACATCAACTTCTGTAGCCGGCGGAAGGGATCGCGTATGTAAACATAACGCGTTGCACCGCAACGAAAATAACGGGGGATAACGGGGGAGCGCACCCTCCTACACCTATACGTCGTCGCTCTTTTGCTTAAGAAATTGAATTTCCGCTAAAAATTATTTCGTTTCAATAACTTTTCGGTACCACAGTGTTTTCCGAGCTATTCTTCCGACAAGATTTCGACTCGGCGTTCCGCTGGATATACACAGCGAGAAAAAAAAAATGCCTGTTTAAAATAAGTGTAAAAAATGGATAATGGAGCGCAATTCGGGTATTACCTTTACCTGCTCGTTTATATTATACTCGGTAAGCAGGGACGAGGTGCAATCGACGGTTCACGGGATGTAAACAGCTCCCTGACCTTGTGCAACGTAGTTTTTACTTCTTTCTTCTTCTTGTTTTTTTTTTTTTTTTCTTTTTTTTTCCACGAGTTTTAGCCCCGTCATAAAAGGGTCATCGTAAAAGTCAACAACACCCGTTCGAATCCTCGTAAAATTTCCGGTCGGATTTTCTGTTTGGGTTGTAAAAAAATGACACCGACAATAGCTTTGCAGAAGAGCGATGTGCGTACACGTATACGTACCTATATACGTACGTGTACCGTTACAAGCGGACGCTACGCACAACAAGCCCTTTTCTCGGAGTTTTTTGACCTCGGTGACGAAACGACAATCACTTCCCCAGCAGATTCCGGACTGTATACAGGGACGTCCGGGACCTTGCACGTCGGTTGTTTTTTTCGTTCCGCAAGGGTTTTTCCGAATCGAAGGACGAAAGAGAAGAGAAAAATAATAATAATTGCACACGGAACGGAACCAAAGATTTACAACACGGATTCAAGCGGTCGTCTACCACACAACCGACGTTTTGCCACTGCGGTAACACTGTACGGTTACAGCGAATGTATATATTCGATACTCACGCGAATTGGGTGCGTGAAAAGAAAACCAAAGTATATGGGGCATATTTTATGTGAAACGAGCCACTTTTTAAAAATATTTTTTGAACTCGATGAAACTTCTTCGACCGCTTATCAACGCCAAAAGTCGAAATTTTCAAAAGCTGCGATTTGTGGTAAGAATTACGAGTTTCGGATCAAAATTTACAAGAATACCATTGAAAACCCAATAAAAAAAAGTGCTGAATAGAAAGTCTAAGACTGTGCTTGGCAATTTTTAATTTCTTCATCGCGTTTCGGAACAACAAATAGATTTTGTCATTGAACGGATTCTAGGGCCATTTTGAAATTTACACGTGTTGAATTAATCTAGAAATAATAAACTAATTTAGAAGAACTCAAGAATTTTTAGAGAAGTAAGATTAAATTATTCAAAACGCGTTTTCGTGATCGTTCATTTCGATTATGCTCCATTTATGGAAAACTTTGACTAAAAAACGAATTCGGACCACAACCAAGGTCTTTTACCAACATAAATCGTAAAAAGTTGAAATTCTAACGACGCGAGTCTACCGTTCCCCGCGCAAAACACCTGAGATCCACACGGTGCGTAACGGTACGTAGAGTCGGTAACGCGGTGGTAGATATTTCCCAATTACTTAACCCGTGTTACAATAAGCAATAACAACGTAACGCCGCAAGTATATGTCCTATATCAAACTTAACAAGAGCTGATGTAGCCACGGGGCATGGACGGTGGTGCGGGTAATGGGGAACACGGCTTTAACGCGCGAGGGAATGGATGAAGCTGCGGAGGGGTGGTGTGTACCCTGTAGCGCGTAACACCGCTACCTACCGTATATTACGTACGTATAAATACATAAGCATCTCTGCGGTACACGCTACTATTGCACGGGTGTGATACCCACCGAAAAATACGCACGAGAAGGAGGTAGGTAACAACGTAACGTAACGAAACGGACGAGCCAACCTGGTTACAGCACGCCCCGGCTAACGAATAATTACAACTCCAGAAATTCGCCGTGTAGATTGTCGGAGGAAAGGTGGTGGTACGGCGGAAGGTGGGTAGGTGGGTAGGTACTCGAATGTATATATATATATATATATACCTACGGGTAAGCTTCGCGCGAACGTACATATCCTACGGTATGTTACGGTATAATACTACGGTATGTTTCATACTACGGTAGGATAATATGTACTAATTAAACGAGTGCGCGGCGAAGGTGCGAAATGGGGAGAGGAGACACAAAAAGGGAAACTTAATGCATTAACTGTGTTTTCCGGAGAGCCACCACACCGTGTATATACCTTTCACGTTCGCGTATACATATATATATATATATGAAATATATTTTTGTAGCCGTACCATAGGTTCCCCTTTCTTCACCCCTCAATTCCCGCCGCGGCGCATCTTATTCCGTCCCCTGATTCAAGAGCTTCTATTTTCCGGGACGCGTTTATCGGCTCGTCGCGCGATTCGCGTACTTCGTCATTCTGAAAATTTAATACAGAGCGGGTTAATTAACTGTCGGATGAAGACGTGAAAAAAACGCTCGAAATGAATGGTATCTGTATTTATGCGTTACCTGTATTTTATAAGAGCGAGTTTAATAATTACCGTAGTATATATATCTCGGCGAACGGCTGTGATTCAACGTCGGCCACAACGAACGCTGGCTGTTAAGACATAATCGTGATATTAAATATCATAATGCCACCGCGTCGCGCAATTCATTCATAATTGGCTCATTTTGCAAGAGCTCTGCAATCTTAATTTAATCTACCGCCATTCGCGCCGCTTCATTGTAATTATAAACCTATTTCGTTGCCGCGGTCTTACGGTCTTTAATACCTCTCGGCCCGTCCGCGGGCTCGTGACATTCTATCCACGTGAAGCTGAATTTATTCATACCCGATATTCCCCCCCCCCCCCCTCCCCTTCCCCTACCCCCCGTAAGAATATTTCACACGATATTAGCATCGAATTATCGTTAACAATTCACGTGAAAAAATACAAAGAAAAATCTGAGCGCGAGTTATTTATACCGCGTACAGTTCGAAAACCTGCTAAAGATATAATAATACCTTTTTTCCGTACAGTCGACTGTGGGGGGAAAATTGGTAAGGGAACAAAGCGGAGTCTGATCTGTGGGGTAATTACAAGGAGATCGCAAAGAAAGAAAACCTTATAAATATGACTCTCGACTTTCGCGTCGGACGCTGCGAAGGGTTGGAGAAAAAAAAAAGTTAAACAGCAAAAAAAGAAAGAAACTAAGAAATTAGGGAGAATTCTTTTAACCGTAGAATATAATTTCCCATTACCCACCATCGGTGCAATAAAAAGGTTTCAGGTCAGCCCGGCAGAGAGGAAAATATGTGTTCAACCACCGCGAGGCCGCCTACGTATAGAGTCCCTCCTCTACGCCGTCTACTGAGAAATTCCTATTTCAGCCCGTTACTTGCAGGCAATTAAGAACAGTCGGTCCCCCGGTTTGGTCTCCGGGCCCTTTTGGGCCCCGAAAAAGAACCCCGTTCCAGCTTCTTTCCTCTTCGGGGTCGCGCTTACCCTCGACGAACTCCCCTCTTCTCATACCAACGACGCTGGAACTACCTCGGTACCGTTCGGTTGATATTCCTTCGGCGAACGCCGGAGAGAAAGAAAGAATCGACGTTGCAGGTCGAAGTTGCACGACCCTGTTGTACGTACATTTCCCGGTATTAGTGTGCTTTTGAATCTACGTAGAAATATATCTAATACCCCCCTCCCCCCCCCCATCCCCGAAATACAAACGTAGTCGGTGTAGGGGATGCGAGTGACGCCGTAGCTCGTAAGGTATTCTAGTTCGCTTCCTCTTTTGTTCTCTTCATCGCGAGGCTGGCGTCGGTGGTCCTTCCGTGCACGGTGTACGGATCCTGGACCGCGTATAGTCGTCGGCGGCACTACGGGGACGAAGGGGGTGCGTCCATTGCCCGACGCTATCCCGGCTTTCCGCGCCATTTCTCCGTAATGTCCGCCATTTTCATCCCTTCCCCCGGAACCACCCTTCGTGGCCCGTTTTCTACGTGTACCTAACCCATACCCGCCGTCTCCTCGCGTCTCCCTCGTTTTGTTCGTTCGTTCGTTCTTTTTTTTTTTTTCTCTTCTCTTTCTCGCTACGCTGTTTGTTCTCTATTTGGGTCGTTTGACGCGCGCGAATGCCCCCCACTACCCCCTTCGCCGAAGATACCCTAAATTTGCGATCACTTCCTGCTCGACGGATCTCTCTTTCGGTTCCCCGGGTTTTCGCACGTACCGAGGAACAATACCTGTCTATGTGTGTGTGTGCCCGAATACCTCCGATTCCGTATACTCGTAGGTATAACAACTATTTTCCGACGTTTTCGTTAACGAGATGTCCTAGCAGTTTTATCTATATACAATACCTCCGATAGGCGTTATCGCGCATCGATCAACGACAATTGATAAGCAACGATTCGAACGATTTTAATCGAGTTCCGAATTCAAGCGAAGAGAAAATTCTCCCCGAACGACGCGATCAGATTTTTTGACCGTCAAAAAAGAGACACTGCCGATTCCTGTGAGCATGCACATGAGAATTATATTTTTCCGTTGCACGAAGACGGCTGAGTATTTACACACGACCGTAAATGGCGTGGCATGTTTGCGGCCAGTTACCGGTCCATTACTATCTCGGTCGAGCGAAAAAAAAAAAGAAACGCAAAAAAAAAAGTAGCGAGAATAAAAGGAAAAGAAAAAATTGGGGTCCCTTCGTTGCCGCTGGCATGAATTGGCGGACGGTAAGTGTATATCGTACATGTGTGGGTATAATACGGTATTATTTTCCGGGGCGAAGTAGAGGAGAACGAAGAAGAACAAGTCGGTGTAGGGTGCGACCCCCTGAGCCCCGAACTCCAGGAAAAAGAGTAGCTCTCCGTTGGGCTTCCTTCCGGTTTCCGGTAGACACCGGTAATTCGGCGTGTTCCACGTTTCTCCGCCAGAACCACCCCGTTTCGAATCGCCGCGTAGCGTCGGTCGGGTCGACATGTGGGTGGGTGGATGGGTGGGTGGAGATATCGTAGCCGAAACACTCAGCCATTTCGCTGGAAATACCGAAAACGAGGAAAGAGCGATTTTGTGCCACCGGAAACCGGACGTTGACGCTGGGCCTTCCCGCCAACCGACGACATGCGACGTCAGCGAATCGTCCACCCTTCCTCCCGCCCCTCCCTCTCACCCTCCCTCCCTCTCTTCTCATCGCCTCGCTTCTCGAACGGGAAAAGGGATGGCCTTGATATTTATTTTCCGGGCGACGGACCCTCTCTCACCGTGACGAGCGCCCCGAACATTCTCTATACGCTACCTAGATTCCGACGATTTTCTTTCGAAAATCCTCAACTGAGATGGAATATTATGGCTTGAATTTTCCACGAGCGTCCGTGTCAGAAGTTGAGAAAATAATTCAGGAATTCTTCGTTGCTTTGAAAATGAAAAATTACCAGTTTCGATTCGGAGGAAAGTTAAAAGTTGAAAAATATCGATAATGGGATCGACAGATTTCTGGGAGACGTGATAAAATTTCGACACCGGTAATACGGTAATGTGGAATAACGCGCCTGGTATTTTCCAAGGTTTTGTTCTGACTCGTTGCTCTCGGTGCGAGCGGGAGCCCCGTGCTCATAATCCCGATCTTTGACCCGTGAAACGTGCGTATCTCTGAGGCAATCCTTGCGATAGCTGGAGCAGTTCAACGCCTGAAGAAATGCTATCAACTCAACAAGAGGGAAGTTCGATACCGTTTTCGAACCGTGAAGTTGTCCCGAAATTCACTTTATCTCACAAGCTACCCGAAATTCCTGACTCTTCTATTCTACTCGAATACATCGCCGTTAGTTTTACCCGAACGATATTCCGAATTTTCGCGCTGTAGTTGTGTTTTCGGAATTTCAATGACGCGAAAAACAGTAATCGCCTTAGAAAGGTTCGAATAAAATTACGAATAATGAGAACTTGTAAATAGAAAGAAAAAAAAAAATGAAAAAATAGAAAAAATGTAGGTCGTTTGGGATAATTATCGAATGGCTGCGGCATTCGCGCGATACGCCTATATAATATTCCAACAACCCGTCGCCTGTCCACTTATCGTCCTCCAAGCGGCGACCGCACACATTCGCGTAGTATACACGTGTGTACGGGACCGTTACATACACAGACGAAGAACCTACGGAGGGCAACGTAAATTTACTAGCGGTCGACAGTCTGCAGAAAAGCCACATATAACCAGTCCTTGTCCATCTCGAGAGTCCCCTCGAAGTCTCCCCTCGGACCTACACCGAGCTGCTCCATTTTCGCTCCCGCATCTTTCGGAGAATTCGTCCTCGAGAAATCGGCTAGGGTAGCCTTGGAACATAATTCACTTATGGAAGGATCCGAACGATTTGCATTTATGATCGCGCGCACAGAGGAGATCGCCGTGGGTTTTATCTTTTTCAAAGATAAGCATACGAGGCGACGTATTCGATTCCGTTCGTTCGAGTCCAAACGATGGATCGGATCGATTAGGTTGATATGCGAGGCGATCGGTGTATCGCGTAAGGTATAATCGACGTGTCATCGAATAACAAGTAAGGAGGCTCAGCGGTCGGGTAGCTCCTTCCAGTAGCTGAATCACCGACAAATGAACCATCGCGGTGGAATTCAGCCTGACTCTAAACGGCCGAACGACCAACTTGCACTCAATTCGAGGGAACGAACGCCCCACCACCACCACCATCATCTCGATATCGATCACCGATCACCCAAAATTATACGATATCGATCTCCAATTGAATACGGCGTTTCAAGTGACGCCGATTCTCCGATCATTTGAACCCTGAAAACAACTCAATTCCGAGGGTCTTAAAAATCCGGATAAGGCGATAAATTAAACAGGCCAATATAATTACCAAATGAATAAAAAAAAACGCGAGTGAAACAAAGAAAAATCACCACGTCCCGGTCTAACTAAAATAATATTAGTATCATATTTAACTCATGTTCTCCAGATCTAAACACAAATCGAGCAGGTATAGCGACCTGGGTATAATAGGTATTTCACAGTGTGCGGGACAAGGGTAGGTATATACATTATACCACGTACGCTGAACTGTGAGTAAAAGTTGGGTAGTTCGATAGGTACGTACGTGGGGGACACACACGCGATCCTACATACAAACTTACACGTACACGCGATACGTTCGTGAGAATCGAAGGTGTATCGGTGGACGTATAGGTATGTGCGGTATCTCTACTGCACGGCCAATGGGGTTTGAATGACCGCGATAAAATGCTATGGCTTCCGAATGTTGACTAAACTGCACCCATTGCAGGTGGAAAACCGAGCGGAAAATAACAACACGGTCTGATCGATGAGCCTCCGCGATAAAATGCAAACTGGAATGGCTCAAGTAGCCCGACTGTGTGCGCGAATGAAAATGAAAAAAAAAAAAAAAGAAGAAAAGCAAAAAAAAAACAAAAGAGAAAAGAAAAAAATAGAACATTCGTTCTATCGCGGTGATATTTCCGCAGGTGTGTTACAACGAAAATGCACGCTACCGCGGTACCGAGCGGCGGAAATAATTTTCGTACGAAATATCGAAGCGCGCGGTCTTTCGGTGCGATAATCGCCGATATTCCAAAGTCGTAAAATTCATCCCCTTATTTTCACCTCGAATCGAGCGCAAAAAAGTTCGAAGGATAAATTTCGCGTCCGTTTTGGTCGCGCGGTATACCTGCGGCGCGACGCGAGCGTCGTGCAAATTTGTTCGGGTAACGTAGCTATGCCCGCGAGGTACGCGTCAATTAAGAGTTATAAGCGTCGTTCCAGTCGGCGTATTTCGCTTTTTATACCTCGAGTCCATCACGCGTGATGCGTTTACGAACAGCTCGGAGGCCGTACCGGCGGTATCCTCGCGCGGCTTCAGCCCCCGACACGTCCTCGCTATTACGGGTTGAGTAGCCAATTTGCAGATCGCCGCGATCCACCACCACCACCACCACCATCACCACCACCACCATCACCTCCGACGACGACGACGACGCTGCCGCGGCAGACTCCGCAGAGACTGCGACGGCATCAACCAATAGCGAATTAATCGGCGATCATCGTCCAACGCAGCAGGTGGAGCGGCGTCCCATCGCTTGAGGCGATACGAAAGATTTTTCTTTAGGCTACCTGCGGCTCGTCCGTCAGCTATTTAGTAAATTTAATTTATGCTCGATTTTGCCGCGCAAATCTTCGATCCGAATCGATCCGCAACTAACACCCGTGACCGACTGATTTTTACCTACCGGTTTTTCGTACAGGGGGAAAAAAAAAGAAAAAAATACGAAAAACAACAACCGTTGGAAAGTGGCAAGAGGCGTCGATGAACAAAAAAAACCTGGAATAGATTATTATAGATAATTCCATAGCTGTGCTCAGCGTTACAAGGACGTGACCTTGATTATTGAAATTAACCGACGCACTCGCTACGACCTCGACGACGTAAAAATGATCCGTATACGCATACGTATGTATTTCTCGATTACCTCGAGGTACGGAGAATGAAGAAAACGATTTCAGCTACGCAGCTCTCGTTGATCGAGTGTACTCGAATTACGCGCGAGGATTAAAAATATGGACGGCGAAACGAGGTGTGATATTTTCTGCGATTTTTTTTTCCATATTCGGAAGACGGGATTTTTCGATGCGATAAAAATGACGAGTCGAGTCGTACGAAGCGACGTACAAACGACCGTGGACCGTTCCGCGGGTGATGCAAAAACACAGGGACTCGCATTACTGCAATATATACACAACTGCTGCGGAATGCCGCATTGCGCGCGCTAGCTTCCAATTTAGTTTCAATTTAGCTTCAATTTAGCTCAGTGGACGCAGATTGGTTTCGAACGTAGGTAAACGTAAGTCATCCGTCCAGCGAGCGCCCGGCGTGATTGGGATGTGCGGGGGCGACGCGCACGGGCCGGTATAAATCTACCGGAGTTTTACTTCACGCGCTGACGCGTTCCGCCCGCGTGCTTGAAAAAAATCCATAGCTCGTGCACACGGACGCGTTTACGCTTTTACGTTTGACCGTGTATAAACCGAGGTCTACGGCAGAATTCCAGTTGAGTCTAGACGTTGACTCGCGTGCACCCTCGGAGACACGCGATTACGATTTCAGACGGTGATAAAAAGCACCGACAACGACAGCCCGGCTGATTCGATTCGCATTACAAAAAAAAAAAAACCAACGTCGAGAAAATAGAATTTTTGGGGAATCGAGTTGTTCGAAAATTTCACACTTATACCAGATCGATCGAAGGGATCGAACGAAGAAGCTCTCGGGAAACGGTGTTTGATCGAGGATCGGATCTTCGTAGGGCGCGACGTGGACAGAAGCGATCCCGTGGCGTCGTTCCTAGGTCGCACAATCAGGGCACAACGCTCATAAATATGCAGATGACGGCGGATAATCCGAATCTATGGTCTCGGATGAATCACGCTTTGGATTAAGTTTGTGTGCCGCACGTCGCGCCCGCCTGTTTGCTTGTAGCTCGGTTGGTCGGTTCGACCGTCCGACGCCCGCCTTCCTTCCCCGTCTCGAGTAAAGTTAAGTTAAGCAAGCCATGGGACAAGAAGACGAAGGGGCAACCCCCCGTCCCGTCGTCGTCCCCGTCGTCGTCGTCGTCGTCGTCCCCGTCGTATACACTCCGTGAGATGTACAGTACGTTGGCGCAGTTGCACCGCGAGAGAGAGAGAGCCGGGGTCGAGCGGGGCGGGGAGGGGGGGGCGCTCCGGGGAGAAGATGAATGTCCTGGACCCCAACCTCTTACCGCCATGGCAGAGTCGCGTCCCTCCGCGCCGCGCCGCGTCCCTAGGCGGCGTCCCTCAACGCCCCCGAAGCTCCCCGACACCCTCGTCCGACGACGAGCCCACGAACGGCGGCCATAATGCCTAGATGCAACGAACGTATACACACCCCGAATATACCACACGCGCGCACACACACACGCACACACATCCGTCGCGCCTTTACCCTAGTTAAAGTCTCAATAAGGGAGCCGAATCGGAAGACAAACATGGCAGAGCCACGGCGCTCGGGAATTCCGTATATGTATACTACCTGTATGTGCATCGATCCGAATCGACGAAAAAATTGATGAATTTCCAAAGGGAGAAGAAAAAGATCCGTGAAGCTAGACGACAATTTTTGGATATCGGGAAATCCAGAGCTGGAATAACAGCGAGGGCGGTAAATCTGCTGCAGCGCGAGGGTCTTAATTTTATCAGGGTAATAGCGTCTATTGTTTTGAGTCAGATGAGGCGAGGGATCGATACACGTATACGAGAGACAGCAACTACTCGAAACCGTCGGACGGGGGTATACTCGGTGTGGGTTGTGGACGTAAGTTTATCGCTTCGTAAACTAACCCCGAACCCCGTCATTACACAAAATAACTGGAGGTTCGAATTCATTCTTGCCACTTGTTGTGGCGGTATTAGCTTCTGGGTGCCGTGCAGGCGGTAAGTCGATACGTCAGTTATAACGCCCGTATCGTTCATTCACCGGACGCGCCGACGTATCGTCTCTGCAATCCCCGTAGAATTATTTCCGTACACTCGTATAACAAAAAAATTGAATAGACTCCGAAAATCACCTTCCGAATAGACCATTAATCTTCGAACGTCCAAACAACCTCTTCAACTTTGGACCGTTCAGCCTTTTTTTTTTTTTTCTTGTAACGAGACTAAAAAATGCGCAACCCATATTGTGTATACGATATTAGGTGATGAAGCCTAAGATCGGATAAGATATGAAAAGTCCGATGACATTTCGTGAAGGATCCGAAGCAGTGCAGTGTAACAAAGGGATGCCTCGAGGTTGACGTAAGCGTCGTCTGGTTGGCCAACATTTTTTTCCTCCTATAGGTATACAGAAAACATTGTCCGTCCGTTGTCCGAGCTCACAGTTCTCCAGTTACATATGGGTTCAGGATATACCTACCTCGAGAGACGCGCGCGCTCTTTTTACCTCTCATTACTTACACTCTAACGAAGAAGTGAGAGTAACTCTCTGGCGCACGGACGCGCGCTCGTACCCCCCTCAGTACACATCGAATGCGGGGGGGATCCATGTATCACACATGAGCAACGCGAGAGACTTCGCTCCGAGGATAAACGGTCGTGGAAATAACGAAGAGTACGAGACTAGGTACAAGATCGGAGTAAGTACCCCACCCCGTTACCGCAACCCCCTTCGGCCGCTCCGACCGCGTAGGTATTCCGGCGGTACCCACACGTGCGCGTTATATTACTCGAATCCTTGGATATCGGGTGGGAGCGGCTCGAACGATGGACCGGTGTAATAAACTCGGCGGAGCGAGTTGTCGTACGAGAGAGCGCGTAGGTCGAACCGCTGCACGCGGTTCACCACCTATCCCTTCGTTGTTTCTTGGCGCTCCCCGTGTACACTTGTACGTGTTGCAGGTATACCGAGAGCCATGGAAATTACGCCACCGTAGGACACCCCCGATGACCCCGTTACTACGCGAGGAACACGCTCGAGCCCGTACCCTCCGGGAGTCGACGGCGACCCTCTCTCTCCGCGTGTGTGTCGCGCGCGCTCTTGTTCCCTCCAGCAGCTGTTGTTGTTTTTGTTGTTGTTACGGGGCGAACGCCGAAACCGGCGAACATCGGGATTTCACGCTCGAATTTCGCGACGAGACGCGTTATGTACAGTACGTACATATCCGGAGCTCGGAATCGTTGCGGTTGATTTCGCTCGGAACGTGGTAAATCAGATCGCTGAAAAAACCTTAGTCTTGTGGGGAGCACCGTGTCTTTTGTGTTAAGACAGTCGCGAGGTAGATAGTCGGAGGTATATCGTACATAGGTGCGGGTACGAGGCGTATACATATACCTAATGGCGTCGTCGTCGCGGCGGCGGCTCGCGTTGCAGCAAAGTTGAGTGCGGGGATACATCACCGCTCGTGGAGTCGGTTAGTCCCGCGTCGTTGGATAAGAGGTCGCCGGTTCGGGCAGCGCGGTGCCTCGCTCCCGTAGATAAAGGACCTTTCCGTCGTAAAGTAATCTCGTTAAGAATATGATCCGGGCTTACCTCGATCAACGCACGTGCATGCGTGTACGACGAGCGGCCGTGCAGCTCGTATGCGCGAGAGAAATGCGGAGGACGCTACCGAGGCACCGAACGCGCTATAAGTTTTCCTCGCCGTCCGCGTTTCGTTCGTTTTTCTTTTTTTTTTCTTTTACTTTACTTTTTTTTACTTTTTACTTTTTACTTTTTTTCATCCCCTTTTTTCTTTTTACCTTGACCACACGAAGCCCGCCGTGCTCTGGGCCCCGATACCGTACGCGGCCCGCGTTATTCGTGATGTACACGCAGCTCGGTAACTGACTGCACCGCCTGCGGAGAAAAAAATTAGAAAAAAAAAAAGGAATTCACGCGAGAGAAGATCCGAACGTATGCGACATCCGGGTGGACGATGCTATTGCGCTCCTCAAACTCACCGTGAATCTCGAGTCGATGACGAATTATTCCGTTGAAACTTATCCGGTGATGTATTTGCGCGCGAATACGGTCGTAGCGTAAATCTATATGGAAGTCTTCCTTTGACGATACTTCAGGAAGCGTGAAACCTGAAGCACATTCACTCGAGTTCCGGGCAACGAATCGTGCGGCGGGTTGATCGTAAAGTTTTACCCCGTAGCATAAAGCTGGCGTAGCTATACGTACGCCGTATGTGGTGACTCTAGTGCAGGTAGGTAGGTAGGTAGGTAGGTACATCGGGATATCTTTCGCATGTATTAGGCTGAAAGAACGAATCGGTGTAGAGTTACACGTATAAGGGTAGATAAGGTTCGTACCTAGCTATCTAACATCCCTGTAGAGTGTGGCCCCCGCAGACCTCGTGAGATTTACAATCGCCGGTGCAAATGCGTGCAGGAATGTCGGGGCCCCTCGGAACACTCGGAGCTGAGCAAGCGAACGGGCGCGTTGAACGCGCCGCGCCGCAACGCGAACCACATAGCGTCGACTCGCTTTTCGCGTTTGAATTATTCATCGCTAAAAACCACCACCGGGGTATATCTCCAACGCGTTTCTTGACGAAGGTTCAGCCGCACTTGTACCTCGGACACTCGGCCTTAGGTAAACCTCGGTTTCCTCAATTTCGCAGCTGCTACGTCCTCTCCAGATATATCCATATAGAATTCACACCGCGCAAATTCGAACCTCCGAAGAAAAGATAGGTGCGAAATCTATGATTCGATCGAGTCGGAATTCGGCGTACGGACCCTGAGAGGAAGTAACTAAAGGACCAAGGAGAACATCGTCTAGATTCGTTTATTTACCGATTCTGAAAAACATTTTCTCCTATCTTCCTAGAAAAAAAAAGAGATACCGCTGACCGCGACAGAATTTTGAAAAACACCGTGCGACGTTCATCCGCAAAAAGGATTTTCCGCAGACTCCGTACCGTCGAACGATGTTTGTTCACCCACGCGAAGGAGCTTGAAATTGGCGCGAAAAACAATGCGGTAAATCAGGCGAAGTATCCTACGGGGTTAGCGGGAGGGAGGTAGGTAGGGAGGTAGGGAGTGCTGTGCACGGAGACTGAAATAGGAGAGGTGAAAAATCACCGGGCACGAACACGAAGAGGCGAGTATAAGATCGGAAACATGGAGGACGCGATGCATGCGAGTTTTGTAAGTTTTGCAGTCTCAGGTACCGCTGCCGGTTGCTGCCGGTTGCACGTGCGCCATTGATTTTCTACCAGTTTGTATCGCGACGGAGAATCTTCTCTTCTATTCGCTTTTAACGTAATGCATCTTACCTACACATCGTACCTTGTTCAATGTAAACAGAGGCAATCTTATGCGATGCGCTTTTATCATAATTCAAGGGCGAAACCAGTTCCTATGGGGTTTTCATACGACGAACGTGTGTATATACAGATAAAGCAGATATACGCTCGAAGATGGCTTTTTCATCGCTACGTATATATATATATTTATAATCGTCGATAAATCTTTTGGAAGCGAGGAACCGAGTAACTGCAGCGAAACGCCAACACTCGATATACTTTTTCCTGATCGATTATAAAAATCATACCGCTCTGATTTATATATCTCTCTATACCATCGGCGAGACACGTACTTCGTTCTTTTGCAATATTCGACAAAAACGACAGACGACGACCCTCGACTCCGGTGTGGTCTCGTTCGTTCGAATAAAATCAACGAAACTCAAAACGAAACGAATGAAAAATTTGTCAAACAGACCGTATCGTTCGCTTTGAAAAATCCGATTCGATAACTCTCGAACGTAAATCAACTTTCTTGGCTCTCATCGTCGAAATTCAACTAATATACGCGCACGCTCTGCTGTTTCGAATATTACAATATACGCGATGACCCTATATACCGGTAGGTTCTACACGTGTGCAAGGATTTCCAAACTCGCGCGTATACCGTACAGTATACGCATTTGTGCGGGTGAACGAGTATATATATACATAGTATAGAGGAGCGGAGTGGAGTGCTTGTCGAGTGACATTTGTGTGAGCGTTATGGGCCGTTTCGGAGTTCGTAAAATGCGTAATTTGTCGCACACGCACACGCTGCCGCAAAACTAAGCTAAGAGGAAGCAAATGTTAATATAAGCCAAAGGTCGAAATCTCGGAGCTCTCCAACAACGATTCTGCACCCACCTATACACACCCTCGACCGTATACATCCGTATAACTATAAGCTTCCGCTCTTCCTCGCCTGACCCTCGTCTTCGAATACCGCACGTTTTCTTCCGCAAAAGCGGCATCGGTACTCTGCACCCCTGCGGCAATATCCATTACCGGTCCAACGAGACTACGACTACTACTACTACCGCTACTGTTCCACTCGTCGCGAATTCGCGCTACATTCTCCACCCTTGTGTACAAAAATGCGGGAGAATCGAAGAATTAGGAGATCGCCGAAACAACCCTGCGGAATGTATATTCCGCATCGAACGAAGAGGCATAAAAAAAAAACAAGAATCAGGTAACAACCATACTTGGATATTTTCAAAGATTCGCATCCGCGAAGTTACGCTTACGCGTACGTTGCTCTTAATTTTTTGCATCGATAAAAACGACCCGCCAATTTCATATTCACGTAATAACGTACACGCCGTAAAATGTATTTACCGAAGTGAAACGTATGTACGCCTCAGCCGTTGCGTATTATACTCGGTGAAGCCGAATTATCCTTTAAAATCGAAGAAGAAGCGATGAACGGAGTAAAAATGTACCGAAAACGGTACATTATAGTAATTTTAGAGCTTGTCGAGGGTTTGTTTTTTTTTGTCGGTCGGCCAATTATCGTTAACTTCTGATCACCGCCTTGCCAGTTGGTCGGATCCCGGCACGTCGTGAAACACCGCGATGCGAGTTATTATACCTGCGTGTAACCGAATAAAGCTCAAAACGGTGCGTGCGTGCATAAACATCCAATCGGGGTAAATGTGCAGTCGCAACGGTCGTGAACTCAATGGACGTACGCGGTATTCGTTTATTGTATACTTGTATATATACGCGGATCGAGGTTGCGTCGATATATTGTAGGGAGCGACTAGCGAGACGCGTCGCTGTACACGTCTGCGATACACGTTGGCATTGGTGTGAACCGGGTAATTTATTGGATTGAAAAAAGTGATACGTGAGTAGCATGGGGCGTTAACGAGTCAGTCGCAGCGACTCGGTGTTGCGGAGGACTGCCGTTATTAGCCTTTTAATTGGGTCCAGCTTCTCTCGGTCTCTCTGTTATATATACCGGGATCGTTACTCGACTTACTTAGACACGCTTCTCAACCTGACTGAAATAAGGGGGGACCCGTGTTTCGCGTTTGGTGTAACGAAAAATTTCTACGCCCACCGACGCGAAACTACGACTGGTCTACGGTCTTCGTCGTTTCCGTCTGACGAAAACTATAAGAAAAGCGACGCGACTCGCCGGTAGTCGTCGGCCCTTCCGACGGCAAGCTAGCGTAGAACCGATTTCGTATTTTTAAACTTTCTCGTTCGTTCGGATCGGAGGGTTCGATAGAGAAACGAAAATAAAAAAATCTATGAGAATGTAAGGTAGAGTCAAAAACGTCTTCATTAGCGAGATTTTATGTAATCGTATAATTTCTTCAGATGCATCGATATTTTTTATCGCCTCGGTTACAACCTGGGGGGGGGAAAGGGCGTACGTACGGGTGATTATAATCATAGAAATTTATCACTCGGAATACAATGGAAACGTTGTCACTTTTCTACCGAAAATTAATCAAAGAAAAAATTTAGTAATTCAGCTAAATAAATTTTTGTAAAGGAAACGCGCTACGGATTGACAATTGGGGATTTGTCGCGTTAGTTGTATGTTAATTTTCGTGCACCCAGAAATTTATATGCGTCAACGGTCCTACCGCACTGCGTCCAAAATGAAAATAGAAACTCCGAGTCCTATTCGTGAGTAGAAATGGTGATTGAAAGTTTTGTTGAAAAAAAAAATATCATCGTCGCGCACACAGCGATAAAATGAACGAGCGCATGCATCGACAGGAGATATTCGTCGTTTTTTGTACCGTTTAACAGTCGTATCAGATGCCGATGGAATCTTGAACTCGACCAGTAATTTATAATCCTCGATATCCTAGTAGGGTATAAAACATACTTGTATATTTATATTTTGTATTATATGCCTTGGCATCAGATAACTCGGATCGTTCGGACTTGGAACCGTCATCGTCGTGCACTCCCGACTACGCCCAAGATTATTACTTGCCGTACGCTGCTGAAAGTAACGTTCAGAGTTTCCTTCGCCGCGGAGTCGATTTTTCATCGTCCTTGTTTTTCTCAACTTTTACCTATCCGTCGCAACGAAGCAACGGGAGCATATATATATGTATACATATACCTATTCGTCATTTGAAACATAAAGTTTGAAGAAAATTACGTCCGATATACGTAGATATATACCTGAAATCGTTGATGTATTACAGACGAATAAATACCTTGTAACGAAAGTGCAGCGGCAAGGTTATACTTTTCATAGCGAGAGCTCATGTACGACGCCCTTACCCCGAAGATTGATCGAGTTATTCGAGAGAGTCGAGCAGAGCTCGGCACGGGGATATACGTAAAACCCGCTCACCGATCAACAGCCGCATAATATTTAAATGAAACAAGCAATTAGGTTAACCGACGAACGTTCTGATTACAATTAACTCGAGTGTGTATACGGTACAAGTCCTCCCATAAATGCGGGCAGCAGCTTATACCCGAGTAAGAAAACCTATGGGCATGGCGGGTCCGCAGGGATCAAGATGGCGGACTGGTCCAACGGGTCTTGAGTTTAACTTTTATCCTTTATTTTTGGCCCCAACCTTACGAACGGACGAACGAACGGACGAACGAACGAACGCGCGCCTCGCTTCTTCTCCCTGCAGCATCTCGCTAAATGAAGGTTCTTTGGCCCCGCACAAATTTTACTTCGTCGCTTCACATTTTACGATACTACCGGCCGCATACCGATACGCATTTTGTTGCAAATCGGTGCACGGATCGTTTCTTGCGGTACGAAGTCGAACGACGCTGAGTTTTTTAGTTTTCCTCTTTTTCCGTTTTCAAATCGACCGGGAAGTCTTCGCGATGTTTTGAAAACGAATGATATCACGTATTCCGAGTCACTTGGGAGAGAGCGATATGATCGATAATCTTCCCGGAGACTCGACCGGCTGGGGATTACGGACGGACGAATAAATCACCACGGATCCGTAGCTTAATTTCTCATACAGTTCATTCGTCGTGCAACGTTTTGGCACGCGATATTTTTCGAAGTTGGTCGTTACAATTTGCGCAACGAATGAACTCGTCGCTCGAGAAAAGAGAATAATCGTTATTACGTCGCATATCGATTCGGTCTAATGATAGCTATACGGACGAATTATCATAACAGCTGTTTATACGGACATTTTGTATTTCCGATGTATGTTCGAAATGGTTACAGCTACGTCGGACACACGGCGTGACGATTTCACAATAATCACAACCGATCGCACGGACGCGATCACGCGGTACCTTAAGAGCGTTTTATAAATTCTATGAATGAAATCGTGATCATATGAAATGCAAACTAGCCGATACAGACGTCGGAAGAACACAACGGTGCTTGTATACCTATACAGCTGTAAGTGTACAAGAAACGAAATTCATTTTGAAATCTCTGAAATTTACGCCGACGTTTCTATTGACCGCTGATAATATTGCATTCATAGATAGATGTACATATATTAGTGATACAGAGAATTTTTGAATCGTAGAAATATTTAAAAAAAAAATAAAAAAAAAACAACCGACAGCGATGCGGGATAAAATTTCTGTGCATCCGACGTCTGATTATAATTTAATCGAAAACCGATCAACCGAAATGAATATTTCTGGCGCTCCCCTATATCGCGTGAATACGGCGAAGATATTCGTTACACATTTCGATCAATTTACGGGATGAAATCGGCGACCCTATACGTTACACGTCGGTTACATACACACTGCACGACGCTAATGTCGCGGCCGGTACATGGCGCCTAAGAGCGCCGCTCTCTAATTCTCATATATACAATACGAAAAGCGGGAGAAAAATTTTCTCCCGCTCAAAATATATTCTCTTAAGGTATACGCACACACACACACACACGCGCGATGTATATCTTTCTCTACGAAAGGGAAATAAAGGACGGTGGTCCAGAAACTCCGTCGGGCTACGCAGGGATTGATCTCGATATCCCTGCGCGAATATATAACACGCACACCTATACACATGTATACGGTGCGTATAAGGTACGTATCGCGTACCCGATGCGTACGTATTGCGTCTGGGGTCTTGGATCGCTCGGATCGCTCGGGTCCGGAGGGCAGGGGCCGGACGGACACGCGTCGTAAATCATCGGAAAGGAAGGAAGGGTGCGGAGCCTGGAGGGATGCTTTGGCAAGCCCGATCGTCACCCCATTACACGCGGGGCTTCGCAACGCGACTCTATATACGGCGCACTGCATACTCTGAGTTACACCCGCGTAATCTCGTAACCGTACCCCTTCCCCCTTTTATACGTATATACGTGTATGCGTGCGTACGTACAACAGCAGCGCGCACCTTCTCGCCATATATCCCGTGTCCTATGTTAGCGTGTAACGCGTGCACGCGTGCATCGCATCGTATCCGCGAATAGAGGAGCCGGCGGACTCTCTCGCCCGGTACTCTCGTTCGGTGGTGTCGGGAGCCGTCGTTGATCAGAATCCCGCGAATTAGCGTTAACGGCGGTTATTGCCGCGTCCATTTGGCCGGTGTACGGTTCGCCCCCGGATATGAGCTCATAGATTCCCCATATTCTACGCGGCTATACGGCCGCAGCGGTGCACCGGCGGTCGGGTACGGCGATCCGGTTAGTTACTGTATGTGGTATAGGTTGTATAGCTCTGCGAACCGTGGATATCTATCGGGGTGTATAAGCCCCACCCCGAACAACCAACCAACCCCCTTACCCCGGCAACGTGTGACGCTCGCAAATATGAAGTCGCGAGTTTCGCTTCTGTACTCCAATAACCAAAATGGATTCTAGCGACGAAGTTGTAGATATGATTCGTTAGCTGGATAAAACTAATTAAAACCGATGACGGGATCGTATTTATGGGCGATACGATTGACGAGAGGTATTACGATACGGGTATAGTAGCGGATACGTCTTCGGTAGAACATGACCGCGTCCATGCAGAAGTGTCAGATGATCGAAGAATAATTTTTCAATATTTTGAATTAATTTTCAACTGAAATTTCGTATCTTGTAAATTTTTCGGGTTACCCGCATGATATTACAGAGTTTCACGGTGAAATAACTTCAACCTCTGATTACATATTCCTTATACCTTCGCTGCGCAGCAGGTAGCATCTTGTACACAGGTATGGATTGTATACGTGTGTATATATATATATAATGACCTAACGGGTTTTGCGGGGATAAGCTCGCGCTCGGCGATCGTAAATATCGCAATATTAACTCCTGGATTCTAATATAAGAGACTCCGAAATCGTGCGCCTCCACAAATTCAGAGATGTGGATATTGTGGAGAAATTTTGGTTACAAGCGATTATAATTTTTGCTCGCTCCTCTCCGCTTCGTCGCTTTGCCGAGCAACGGCAAAAAAAAAGAAGAAATAAGATAAGAATTGGTTATACCCACTTAGTTACATAGGTCCAGAAAAAAAAAAAAAACACCTAGCCATTTTCGCGTTTATAACGCTACGTGACGAATGAAAAGACGTAGAATTAACTTCAAGGTCTACCCTTGCCCGCTTCCCTTTGCGGGGTCTCGTTTCTTTTTTCATTTTTTTTTAAACGCGTCCCGCGCTGGCTTTTGAAAGGATAAAAAAGCGGCCGTTAAAACCTGCGAAGCTAAAGAATTTCAAGGCCGAAGGCAGTAAACCGCGACTAAAAAAGAATGTCCGAAAACGCATTTCCTGCAACATTGACCTGCACCGGGCTTGACCGTAGACGACAGTTCGTCCGCGCGACCAAACAACTGACCTCAAGGGTTGTTAAAAAAAGGTATCCGGGTAGCCGATTTCGGTCTAAAAAAACCATTCAACGGGGTACGGAACGTAACCGTAGTGTACACGGTGTCGGGGGTGTTTACGACTTTGGGGGGGAATTGCGAGGGTAACGAGGGTTCAGGGTGAGTCGGTCCTCTAAGCATCGCCACTTTACTGCGAGGTTCTTGACGGACGTCCAGCGTCCGTCGGGACGTCGAGCGCCCCGAGACTCGTGACCTCGTACATAAGGGCAACGAATAGATTGCAGTACCTTCGAACGCCTTCAAAGCCCGTCTTTACGTTTTTTTCTCTCATTCTTGTACCTTTTTTTTTTTTCTTCTTCTTCTTTTCGTTTCTCCTTTGATTTCCTACAGTCATTTTTTCTTCGGAAGGACGATGCTAGGGTTGCGAGGAGACGGTAAAGCGTGGGGTTAGTTTCTTACCGACCGTTCGTCCAACACCATCTCTCAACTCTTCCTCAGTTCGAACGAAACCGAGCGATTTTATTCCGGATTTTTATCGAGCGATCGGTGAAGTGCGTGATTCGCGGCTGTCAAGTGTATAAGTCGCCGCGTGAATTCGGATGGTAAAAAGGTGTCGAAGTTCGAACACGACTCGATCTTGTATCGTTTTTACAAAGCTTGCAATTGGTAGAATTTCGATAAGCACGTCTTGAATTCATTACGACGAATCGATTGCTTCCTCCACGTCATCTTTGGGTCTGATTCGCTCGCGATGAAATCGAAACGGTAAAGTGTTTTACACGAACGAAGGGAGGTCGGTCTACATTCCTGTATTCCGAACGATAGTTCTATAGATTTTTCAACGGTGTAGAAATAATTCGTTGCCTAAGGCGATACGTACAGCTAAACCCCGCTCACAATCGGTTATACGCGGGGTATATTAATAGTCCAGGTTCAAGAGGGTCTGCAATACCAATAGCCGAGATTGACTTATAGTAGTTAGGAGCTCCGACTAACTTCGTACCGCTCGTATATTATAATATAATTCTTTTACATTACTTCGTATTATCGGTTACAGTGTTGTAAGCAGGTTGTTGATTATTAAAATAGTCGTAACTAACGACTTGATGTGCCGCCTATCGGTCGATACCGCCGATCAATTATTCGTCATAGCTCGTACGTACGGAGAACGTATTCCCTGAACCGGTATTATCGTTAATATCCCGAACAACTGCTTGCTCGATATTTGCGCCACATAACGAGACTGACGCAGTGTACCACGTGTATCTGCATATTACACCGATACCACTTCTATATATTTCCAATGCTATACGTACACCTGACGTACGTATACAACGGCAAATGTATACACAGCCAATATCGTGCCGATTAATTAATAGAACCACGTATCGTCAACCGATCCTATAAATTTATACGAACGCACCGCGAGTCTCTCTCGATGCCGCGATATACATATAACGGCCGTATGTCCATATATACCGGACACATTATCGATCCGTAGAAAATCTGATTCCGATTCGAAAAAACTTCTATACCCAGATACACAAAATAATTGTTACAATTTTAACGACCACGAAAATTGGAAATCTTCCTCGAATCGGACGTCATCGCGGTATAACACCTTCCCTCCCCGTAACCGAGGCGCTCTCCATCCCCCGTTTTCGCGTTGGGCATTTAAAGGGGGTGGTGGTTGTTTTCGTTGGGTAAGGTCGGGAGCTCGTTGCCATATCAATATACCTAAGTGAAATGATACGAGTAGACCGTAAAGGCAGACGGTAATGACGCATTAGGGGGTTGCCAGCCCGATTTAGCCGCCTATCAGACAAAGACAACTTTTATTGGGCCGTAAGGCCCTTATATACACACCGTCGGCGTACGCCGTATGGGTTTTCTCTCTCGGTGACACTTGCTGCTTCACCCCCCACCCCCCCTTCAGCCCCCTGCCAAGCTCGCGTTTTATACGAACTCCGCACCGCAACCGACGAGTGCCGTACCATACCCCGTATACCGCATGAGACTCGCTTTTAAAGTGCGAAACTGCGATGTATATTGCCGCTATCAAGCTGCCAGCAGAAGCGAGAGAGAGAGAGAGAGAGAGAGAGATAGAAACCGAAAGCTGAAAGAGAAGGAGAAGAAAGGCGGAAAGTTAAGAGCGAGAGTGAGGAAGTAAGGGAGCCACGCATATATACGGCGAGGCATGGCGTACGGTACGCAGAGGGAAGGGTGGAAAGAGAGGGAGGCGAAAGAGGACGAGATGGATGGCATCAATATGCAGTAAGTCTCGCTGTGCTCCATCGCGCCGAGGGTTAATGGAGAAGTGGTCGTGATGAATACGAGCACCTTCTCCATCTAGGTATCCTCTTCCTCCGCGCGATTCGCTTCTCCCCCCATCCCCCCCATCCCCCCCCCCCCCCCCCCCCCGTCCCCTTGTCATACCCGACCAGTAATTGCGACCGAGTTTCATATTTATTCGGTATACCATACTCATGTGTGTGCCGAACGAACCACGTACGTACCCGACTCGAGTGGTATCTGTATACGACCCGCGTAGCTTTTTAAACACTGCGTTTTCATCTAGATTTTCAATTTTCCCCATAATATACCTATACTCATCGCAGCGCTTTTTCTATTTCTCCCCGCAAGGACGACCAAGGATCGGGTATATTGGATTCTTTTTCTTTTCAATGTCGCGTTGATGGAAACGCTCATGCGTTCGACGAATTTTAACGAATTTTAACGAATTTTAATTTCTCGATTATTGAGCTATCGCAATTGCAAGCTCGTAACGCGCCTTTACCGAGGTATATACAGTAGTGTGCGCGAAAGAGGAATTTGATTCCGTGTTTCTTTTGACTATTTTTCGCGATGTACTAAACGAAATAGAAAACCATACGTATACAGATACGTGAAAGCCATCTCTCTGTAACCCCATCCTGCTCGCATCTTGTAACTCAAGTTTCACTTGACAAGTGTGAAAACATCGAATGGATGGGGATAGCGATTTTTTCCCATTTGGAAGCGCGATTTTCTTCCCTCTGTATACATATATAAGATTATTCCGAGTGTCTACGCGAGTCTTATATATACGCTCAGGTGAGTTAGGAAGCGATGTCCCGCGAACGTGTCTTATACGATAGGGAGTTTAACTTACGATAGATCCTTATTTCGTAAGGTTATTCCACATTATGTTATTTTTTTTTTTTTTTCATTTTTTTTTTCTCTCTCCACCATTATGTGAGCTGCATATAGAATAGTGGTCCCAACATTCCCTGCAGAGATATACTTTATAAAATCCCCGTACAACGGCCGAGTCCTCTCTCTCGGTGGTAAGTTGTTGCAAAAAGGTCAGCTGGCAACTCGTTTCTATACGGGAACCTATAAGAGAAAATTTATGGCACATCCATATGACGCTTTTCTACGGAGTTTTCATTTTTACGAAAAACCTGCCGATGCTGATGCTGATTCGTGTTAAACAGCGTAGCTTCGAAACGCGTATCCGTACACGGTGGATTAAGAAATTACCAATCGCTCCGCTGTTCTACTTTGCACGAATATGTTGCAACAGATCCGGCTCGAATGTAGGATTTTTTTTTTTTTTTCAAATTACCGCGATATCAAAATTTGCAGAAATAATCGCGCGCGTAGGTAGGTGTGCGTGGTTCGATTATTTTCACGGACCTAGCATTTTCAATTACGATCAGCTTCGATCCGCGGTCCCGTTTCATTGGTTTATTTTTGAGCCTAAGTAAATTAAATTATTCCGGATCGCGACTGATACGTCACGAATCCAATTTGTAATCACTTTGTTTGCAGCGATGGATACCAGGAGATACCGTTTTTGCTCACTTTGTCGGAAAAAAGTTTTGTAACGAAATCGAAATCCATTTTCATCCGATGCGAAATTTCTAAATGGAAAAAGCTTTCCTAGCTACACATTCCCAGCCTGCGCTAATGATTTATTACAATCGTGATTGATCATGGTTTCGCAGATATAGATATTTTCGGTATATACCCGTTGTACGAATAATTTTTGGGTACTGATCGATCTGTCAAGCTGAAGAACGATGTGAAATTTTTCCAGCTGCAACGCGCCCGATTGACGGATTGAGAAAATCGTCAGCGCCAAGGATTGACGTCATCCGATTTCGATGCACCTCGGAACATTGGATCGCTCGCGCGCGTTCCGTTGTTGAGCAAAAGAAAAAAAGAAGAAGATAGAAAAAATTGAAATCGTCTACGTCTCGAGTTTACCTTGGCGATCGTAGTAGAGCGCGTGTCAAAAAGAGAAAGAGCCATACCGTACGAATTCAACGAGATCAAGAGAGATCCAACTAGATGCCAAGATGGCTTCCAACCCCACTACTACTGTACGCGCCGCATGGTCACTCAACTCAAACACGATTGCGCCCACGACGTCGTAGGTAAAGCACACACAACTCTATATACATAGGAAAATATATATACGTACATACGTAGCATCGTTCTATTTTCACTTACCGATATTTTTAACTTCTGCGCGCAACTGTGTTCGAGCTTTTCTTCGGGGCTTTTCTTTTTCTCTCTCTCTCTCTCTCTCTCGTGTTTTGTTTCTTTTCTCATTTAAATTGTATTTTACTTTTCTTTCGGTCCGTTCGCTTTTTTTCCTCCATTTTTCTTTCCGTTCTTTAGTCTATTTTCATTTATAACTCTCCGTTGCTTTTCTTCCCTCTAATTTCTTCATATATTTTTCCCCGCACGCTCCTCGGGCTTGCGCGAAGAAAATCACCGTCTCTCGGCTGTCAGTTTGTCAACGCTCAACAAATTGTCGAAAATTTTTTGGAATAGCAGCAGCATCGCGTACCCATCGCGCCAACCCGTCGACCCAGTCGGGCCAGCGAAGCAGCCAAACAGCAAAACAACGAAGCGGGCAGACCAGACCGGAGGCTGACAGATGGACCGGGAGGCGAGATCAGAAACGGTGGGGAAAAGCAGCGTCCAAGATGGCTGCCGAGCAACCGACGCCGGACGGCGTAGAGCTAGAGAACAGTCGAAGATATCGATCACGGTCAATTTTAAATACGTCGAATAACACCTGAAAATTATCCAATCCGTTGATAAATCATCAAGGAGTGAAAGTGCTTTATTTTCGCATACGCGTTTTCGCGTCAAACACCGGCGTTGATCACCATGCCAAATACAAGTTTTATTCAACTTGACGTACACGACGCCGCGTCGAGCATGGCCACGCCCAGGAACACGGCCATCTTGCCCTTCACCGTGCGCAATGCACCGCGGGAACGCAACTACCCCGGGTTAACGGGTAGCCCATGCTTCGCCGAGAATCGGACACACAAGGTATTTTCGCACTTGGCATTTCTCAATTTCTTTTAGATCGATCGAGTAACGATTTTAACGCTTTATTTTTACCAAAAAATTATGATTTACGTGATCGGGAACCAGAGTAGGGTGCCGTCCGTTGGCCGTTTCAATCGTTCAGATGTCTGCGATGAGTCGAATACTGTGTGAATGAAAAAAAAATTGAAAAAACTGGTTATTAATGATGAAAATGAGCAAAAACTTGTAATAAAAAAATGGCTGTCGTAGGAATTATTCTTTTTTTCATGCAATATACATTTGGCGACGCCGATGGTTTCCATCGATGAAACATCGAACCGATTCGGAAAATAATTCGCAAGCTCTCCCGCACGCCGCCTCTTCGTACTCGTAACTTATACACATCCTCGCGAGGTTGATGGGGGTTTCGAATCTAGTCGGGTGGTCGATTAGATGTCTTTCGAAGAAGAAGTCGGATGGAAACAATTTACGGGGTGCGAGTTAGCCATGAAACGCAAGCGCTGCAAATTTGAATATCGACGACTTCGGTGTCTCAGCACTTCGCTGTGTCCCTCTTACCTATATATATATACATCCCCGTAATGTATCTAGATAGAGTTTGACGCGAATACGTATACATCGAGGTTGTGGAGTATCAGTTGTATCGATGCAAAATTTGGTTAACTCTTATACAACGTATACCTACCCCCCGGGGGTGACCCGGACGACCGGAGTGTTTCAATCGCGAATCCAGCTTACGTTTGCGCGCGCTGAACGAGCGTAACACGCGCCTAAACTAACCCCGTGAAAGAAACTCCCTCGCGGACTCGAATCACCCCCTAAATCCAGCCTTATATACGCACACGTACGCGCGTCTCAAATTTATTCCTCGGGATTTATCAACGCGCCTCCAACCCCCCGAGCATCGCGCGCACTTCGGATCTTCAATTTTCTAATGTCCCATCACGGCGTATCTTATACCCCGGGATATCTATGAAATTCGATAGATAAATTGACGGTATCGATTTCCTATGGAATTAATAACGCTTCGAAGTATACAGAGGTGTATCGCGATATCAAGGTCGACGCCTACTGCGCGAATTAATAAATATCTGCTGCACCTACCAGCTACTTATGGTATACGTACTACACCCTTACGGCAATAACCATTGACCATTGATATAATAAGACGGCATCCGAGATTTATCGTTGGTTAGGCGAACGATACGATCGATCATCGTAGTTTCGCTGCAGCGAACGCGGCAGCAAACAGCACTGTTACGCCTTTAACTGTGGAGGCGTGTATAACGCGAAGGTTGTAAAGCCTTTCTTGGAGCTGTGCAGCGGCGAGAGAATCACCACCGGATATCGTTGAAGCCGGTATACGAGGTGTATAAAAACCGGCTTCAATTGCTTCATCCGAAGGAGAGCTATCGCTAAGTAAATCTGGGTATTAATCAACGAGAGAGCATTTCTGTTTGGACGTTATGTGTATATGTATATAATACGACTGCGGTGCATATCGCGTACGTGGTGCCCTTGGTCGTTGTGTACATTTTGTCCGGGGGCGTCGCATCCGATCGCGACCGCTCGGATTCCGGGCTCGAAAAAAAAAAAAATAACAAAGAACACCGTCGACGCGTCATAAGACGGAAAATAAAAGCCGAAAATTCTACCGTGCGCACCAGATTTCCATGAGTAAAATTCCAAAAGTGTATATAATGTAACAGAAAAATTAGAGCGCAGGGAATAAAACCGAGACGGTAGAGCTAAAAATTGGACTCGGAGCCTCGCGACTGTCGGATCCGTTCGGATATAGTGGAGCATGTTTTTGCCCTTTAGCGGCGGCCTTTCGGAATGATCGGTAAACCTGCATCACCTACGATACCCGTACATATATAACCAGTGGTGGTCGGCCGATCGCACGAACCCCCTTCGTTCGAGCTTGCACCGGAGTATACGTGGCGCTGTAGTTTTCTTTTTTTTTTTGTAATTTTATTTTATTATTTTTTTTTTTTTTTGTAATTCATTTTTTACCTCCGACGTCGTTTTTCTCTCCTCGTTCCCTCTCGCGTATATACTTATCCCGGACAACCTTCGTGCGTGCTCGCGTGTCTTCGACTCTGTGTGTATTTGTATATGTATAAGATGCTCTACGGATATACAATACCTTTCGAGCATGCTATAATATACCTCTGCAAGTTAACCGAACACAACTAGCCAAACAGACTAGGTACGTGCGTGGGTTTTGTTTGCATATCAACCTACGCTTCGGCCGGATGACTCCTTTGTAGAGGTTTGTCTGGTGCGGGCAGTTGCTCGTATCAGTGATCGGTACCGAGCCACCGCACGGTACTAGAAACCTCGAGGTCTCGCGGCCCTGCGAAGTAGGGGAGACCTTCTGAAACTTAGGTATTCGATGTATATACAGAGACGAAAGCGAATTCTAGGAAACGTTAGAGCGTACGTACATAATAGACACTCGGCCATCAGTTGCGGGGATGGAGGTAGTACAGCTGGTACTATTTTCCTCGATCACAGGGTTATAAAATCACCGCGGTGTAACCCGTCGAATAGTTGTTGAAATCGAGTTTCGTCGATCGTTCTCGCAAAGAGGATTTCAACGCGTCTAAGTTCATCGTCGAGGGCGTTCGATTCACGATATCGTGCAGCTGTGCCCCGTTCCTCGGAGTCCTATGAACTTTATCCTCTCCTCTCCTCTCCTTTCTTTTTTTTTTTTTTCGTTTTCTCCCTCTCGTTTCGCTTCTCTTTTTTTCTTCATTTTTCATTCGCGTCGTCGAGAGGCGAGGGAGTACCGCGGCCCGGTTGTGCGCGAAGCGCCGACGTTGAATGGAAAGATTTTTGACCGTGAGACCGCTGACGTACACCGCGATCTTCCGTGAATTCAACATTGCGAGGTAGCGTGCGCTTCTCTGAACCGCGCCCACACCTTCGTTTACCCCATTAGGTTTATAATAATACCGATGTCAACGACCAAGCGGCTCGTAATTTCAAGCCCAACCTCGACGACGGAGATCAACGAGTGTAAATATAAGTTTTCCGTATTTATTGCGCACCTGACAACGAGCCAAAGTCTCTGGCGAGTTTCAGCAACGCGAGGTACAAAGCCTGCTGCTTTCGAATTTAGTCAAACTTTATCGTATGCACGCGTATTATACATATATATGGACGAAAATTTGCGATCGTCCGCGGTATGGATGGTCTCGCGTGATTCGGAACGTTTGTACTTACCCGTTCGTCGATGCCGTTTCGTTTATATATATACTCTCTGTATACTTGTACACCGTTCATTCGGTAGTTTCGAGAGTTTTTCAGATGACATCGCGAGATTCCGATGTGAATTTTTTCAATTTATACATGTTCATCGAACTCGCGGGTCGATGTAGTTGACGTAGAGAGTAGCGGAGAGAATGAAAAAGATCGGTGTCGAAAATATACGTACATTTCTGAACGAGCGTTAAAGCATCTATTCGAGGCAAGGACGTCCCGGTGGTCGGTTGACGGTTGTTATGACAGTTCGCTTTACCACAATAAAACGAGTACTAATAGGCGCCAATTTGCATAGTAGATTAGGGAAATTAGGTAGGCGTACCTACCTACCGGCCCATACCTACCCATATAACAACTGCTCCCACCATGATCGTTCCCCTTACTTTCTATACCTGCACCACCGACACTGCTTTGTCCAAACATTTATAGCGTCCGACACTTTTATGCGTCTTTTAGAAAAATTATAGGTATAATACATGCCCCGGCCGTTTTCCTCCAGACTGGACGTCGGTATCTCTCCTTCTTTTTTTTTTTCCATTTCTCACACCGCAAGCGCTAGAGACGACGAGAGTCCGCCGCTTGGCCTTTGATCGGCATCTAAATCATCGAGAAAATTGATAAGCGGACACTGTTATTTTTTTTTTTTTTTTCTCCAACGTCATTATCGGTATATATGCCATTTTGACCTGGACCGTCATCTAAGACTCGCTAATAGACGATCTTTTTTCTCATTCTCAATACTGTTGCTAAGACAGCTGTCCGAGACGGCTTTTACGACTTGGCCCCTCGTTATTTAAATCACTTAGCGAGCGATATCGTCGTAATACACGATTTTTTATGGGGTAAAAAAGTTATATACCGTATCAATCGACTCGAACTATGTTTATATATGTACATTGTTACAACTCGATAAGAATGCGTGACTTTTCTTTGAATTTTTCATTCGATTTTTCATTTTTTTTTTTCTTTTTCAACTCCGCGAACCAACCGCGGCCAATGGGAGCTCGTAACCCTTGCGTACGGACACGTCGTTCGCACGCACGCACGCACGCACGCACACGCGGGCAACAGTGCGCCGATACGACGAAAAATTTTTTTGCCGCCGCCGCGTGCGCTAAGGCGAACCGTTGCCGTTCGCCCGGCTTGCGCTGCTAATTCACGAAGTAAACACACGCAACACGAGCACACCAGCCGATGGCGTCCGGTTAGTGACCCGCGACAACGAACACTTAAACGTTTCATGGTCAACGACATAAATCACCGAGGCTAAGTATAACCCCGAGATAAGATAGCAACAATTTAAGGAGACGTTACTTACACCACCAGAGGGACGAGGAAGGGTATATGTTGTACGTGTACCGCGCGGTGCACCGTACACGTACACATACCTCGAGATACCATCGAACCGTATGTGAGCTAGCTCGACGAATCAAACCTCCACAACGTCGTTATGTTCGATTGACCGCCTTTGATCGATCGCGATATTATTCCGTCCGAACTATATGTATATATATACATCTGCAGCTGGTTTATACATATCCGACTTGTGAAACGAGCGAAGGTTTCGAATAATTTTATCTCTAGTTTCGTCAAGAATCTATACAATTTCCACGAATTAACTATCGCGGTATAGGTATGATATGTATATAAAATATATAATACGTCGGTATACGACTTTACCTACCAAGGTCGAAAGATCGAAACGTACGGTACAAACGTATACGCTTCGTGCCGAAGAGTTTTTCCCGTAGAAGAATACCCTCTCCGTACGTACGGTTGGTTGCCTCGCGAAAGCTCCTCGCGAGAATGTCGTTAAGATAGAGGACCACCACCAACTCCTTTGGCCATGTTGCTCGTTGCGGCTGTGCTATTGAATCTCTGTACGGAATATGGCGGGCGTTGCGTAGTGTTCGTTGCCCTTCGGGCCGAACGGCCCATGGTCACTATCGGTAGGGATTCATGGGTAGCCTCGAAGTTCCACAGGGCCCCCGTAATCTTTGACCATGGACTACTGTTTTTAGTATAACTCTATGTATGTATGTATGAGTATGTGCATATACAATATGAATGCAGCTTATAATACGTATATAACTGTATATATGTAAGTGTGTATATAGTTGCTATCTGGTACAGCGTCCGCTCGCTTCGTGCGCCCTTTTCCTACCCAAATATATATGTATATATAATATCCATATTACTCACGTGATACGCGCTCGTACATACGATGTTTCCTATCTGCGTTATTTTATTATTTTTTTTTCTTTTTTCTTCTTTTCTTCGTTTTCGCTTACGTAATTCTTGGTAGGGGGTGCGAGTCTAGAGTTATCAGAAGCTCGAAATATATAATTAGGGAAAATTTCAAGTAAAATAAAAAAAAAAAACTAGTCATCTCGAACCTGTGCGTGTGTGAGCGTGTGTGCGTTTTCCTTTTAGTTTCGAATACTTAGTCGCTGAGTCAAAAATTGTTTGCAATCTCATCGAGGAATTCCTGGGGGATTGAGGAACGTCAGGTTATGTAGCTTTTTCCTCACCGTACAAAAGCGGCGTGCTTCAGCTGCGAGAGAATCGAAGCAGACTCGTTTTTCGCTACAAGAGGGACTTTGTATACTATAGCGACGATACGACTTTTTTAACGCATAGTTTGTGAGACGATGCGTAAGAGAGAATTTCCGTTTTTTTCCGAAGAGGTATTTTGCGACTTGTAAAAAAAATAATAAGCCTCGGTGAAAAAAAAAAAACAGAGGAGAAAAGAAAAAACTTGAGGCTATTTTTACGGAACAAGCGATACGACGATATATGATATTTTTGGCACCGCTAATTGGTGGCGACGATCTCTTTTTTCTTTCATAGTTTACAACCGATCGAAGTTTTTTTGTTATCGATACTACTTTTTTCCTCATCACTCCGTACGCTCGACACGACACGGTCGTTTATCTTTTAACGATCAGTTGGAGGGAAACGTTCCGATTCGTTGTACCTGCACAGTACGAAGGATATATACCTATATATGTATGGATGTACTTACAATTAGATGTATGTATGCGAAGGCGCTTGATGAAACTGTAATTAGACTATACGATAATTAAAACGACGTTAACGATCATCTGATTTATAACACCGTGCACGATGAAACCTATAAGACAGCTGCGGAATCGGTTTTCTAATATAAATATATAGGCATATACACGAGATGTAGAAATATCCAAAATGCCTTGTTAGCTCGATTACATCAAACCGAATGCGACGATGACCACGAAATGGGTGGGTATACGTGTACACGCAGTTCGTTCCGTCGGACGACGACGATCTCGTGTTTCAAAACTTTACTCCCTGCTATTACATTGCATGTGTCTTATAACCAGAGCTAGCCGTACGAAAGGTTTTTCCGTCTACGGTAATTAACCCCGTGTGTTCGTCGGGTTTAGCGATAAAAAAAACTATAAAGCACTCTTCGTTCCGATCCATTTTTCCTTGCGTAATAAATATAGCTGTATATACACCCTCCGCAACTTTATATATCAATGCGCACTTCACGTTATAGAGTAGGTATATAAGCGTTGAGTTTTTTATCGTTTCTGTACCTGTCACCTTTATCTACGAGTGTACATACAACACAACCGTGTCTTATATTCTCCACGGTTTTTTGGAATGTCGGAGTTCTTAAATCTTCCGATTAGTAACACCGGTACCTACGATTTCTTTTTTTTTTTTCTTTTTTTTTCCCGCCGCTGTTCTTCGCTATAGGTAGCTGGTAGCCAAAAACCTCAAATGACATCTGCATTTCGAGACTCGAATTACGTAATAAATACCATCGACGCTTGATTGAAAAAAAAAAATCGAAGAAGAAAATGTTAACGATCTCCGATCCTCGAGTCGCACGATTCGATGATAATTTTATTACGGTACAGTTCGGTTGAAAAACGCTAGGTTTTTTTTCATCTCGCGACGGCGAACGGAAGTCAAGGAAAAAAAAAAATTAGTGGGGGTTCAGTTCTTTCGATCGAACAAAACAGAATGTTGAAAAATCGTTCGTGTCGCGCTCCTGTGCATAACGCGTACGTCGTATTGCGGATATTATGTACGTACCTACGCTACGTAGTGCGAACGTTTCGAGTTCCGAGGTCCACCACGTGCGTGTCACAGATCGTAAGCTAGAGAGATGTATAATAAGCGTGTATATATATACCTACCAACATAACATGTCAGCGGTAAGATTTACGATTGCATTATAACCGCGGTAGTTATATTCGCCGATACGTAACGCTGCTGAGCGCCTCACGTTGCTCTTTGCTGCTCCTGCTGCTGCTGATTCTCATTCTCATTCTTCGAGCGTCAAAGCCTATTTGAATAATGGGCTACCCCGCCGATGTCCAATAGACGCGCGTACGCGTACGCAAAATCTGAAACATCCGTCGAAATTTTCATATCCGCCCGTCGTCCCATACGGAGTTAGCGAAACTTTGAAGGCAGGGGTTAAAATAGGGATGAAATCCTAAAGTTTTCCACTTCCACCCATTATCGTTTCGTCCAATATCTGGAAATATATCCGACCCAACGTGTCGCGCATTTTTTATTTAATGTAAATCAGAAAAATAAAACAATTTGATATTGTATATATCTAATCTTTGGACTCTTAAATTCATCTCAATATGTATGTATGTCAAATATTATGATAATAAAACAGGTGATTTGGAATCAGTTTGTACGAACTTAACGATATATATATATTTATAAGGCGATCGAGCAACAATTAGAGCGACGATTATATATACGGGTTATTATAAGTGCCGTGTGTCGTATACGACGTCGAGAGTCGAGAGTCGAGCGTTTGAAGAGCTTCGAAGCCAGAGGCCTTCTCGTCGGACCGGAGCGCGCGGGGATTTTACGAGCGTGGGTATAAAATTTCACACCTAATCAAATACTGTTATATATCCCATAACTTTTACGAGGTATGGCGCGCACACGCGGCATACCGTGGGCACGTTCCAGTTCTACAGGTGTGATAATAGCCCGGGTCATCATCGTGACCATGTCAAACTAAATTCTTCGCTCGAAAACTGCGGTCGTTACACAGATCGTATAATAATTTTTATCGCATTTTCAGCGCGTTATTATATAACTTGACTACCCTTGTATCTTCGAATTCAACAAAAAAAAAAAGAGGAGGAGGAAACGAAAAAAGATGAAAACAAACTCTCACCTCAAATCGACAACGTTTTAATGACCGCGCGCTCTACGCGCTTCTACGTGTTCGCAAACGGAGACACGTTGAATATAATAAAATCGTTGGAACGATCTTCAAAGGAATCAACAGTTCGTACCTCATAAAATCTACCGTCGAATTTAAAGAGGCTATACCGAGCTATACAATTACGTATAAAGCTTGCCGCTACAACGGACTATTATATCTAATAAACGAAAGTATAACGTGGATCATGTACGTACGGCATGAGGATATCGTCTACCCTAATATAAGCTATATCAACGCGGCGGCGCGTAAAGACTGATGTTGTTTGGTACCCCGTCAGAATGTTGTATCGAGTCTTGACCTTGGTACCTGTGATGAAAGGAATTCTGGTGGCAAAGGGACTGCTGCGGTGTAGGCCATCGAGTATATTTCGGTGGGAAAAGAGGAAGGATCACTCCGGTGTTTAGATTTAAGAAACGGGCGGAGTTTCTATGGGGTTCCATCGCTGTGAGGTTTTCTATATATATATACATATATATATATACATATACCCAGGAAAAGAAAAAGTAGAAGAAGAAGAAGAAGGTACCGGCGAGATCCAGAGTCACTCCTTCCCGCCACTCACGCTCTGCCCTTTTTCTCTGCCCTCGGCTCTACCTGAGGCTCGCTTTGTTCTATTCCCCGCTTTTCTCTCCCTCTTGCTCTCCGTCGCCGAGCCCGTATACCTTCTCAAGCTGTACGGTCGCATGGAAACGGCGATGGTGGATCACCCCGCCGCGTGTAGGAAGGAAGGACGAATCCATGATGGAAAGGCTACCCTGCACCGAATTCGACGTACCGCGCGCTCTAATAAAGACATTCCTCTTTCCCTTTGCGTCAAGGTCCGCCGACCAGGGGATAGTAGGTTTATAGTGCCGGCGCATCGGTGGCGGTGCGGGGCTCAGGGACGCTTCGCCCTTTTAATCGAACGTCCATTGCCCTCGTCTCCTTATTCTTCCATAGCGAAAGGGCAGACCGTCAGCTTCGGTCTTCTGTATATTTTTACCGTTCCTTTTCTGCTGCGCGCACGTTGTTATTATTATTATTATCATTATTATTATTATTATATATTCTCGAATGGGTCCTCTCGCGCGTCCCGGTGTGCGTGCTGGTCTATTTATTCCACATGTGCAACGCGTACGTTCGTTCGACCATCGCCACGAGGTACGAGTTTTAGCAGCTGTGCGGGTTACCGTACGTGAAGGAATGATGGAGAAAAAACAACAAAAAAAAAAAAAGAAAAGAAAAGAAACGAATGAAAAAAAGATGAGCGCGTGGATACAATCGCATACGGAGGAACAACGATCTTCCTCTCTTTTACTCTCGATCGAGAGGCTGTAAAAAGAGGAGAACAACGATAGAAGACAATAAGTAAAGAGGAGCTGAGAAGAAAGGCAATTATTTATGTGCACGGATTACATCCGAGACTTTGAATTGCAAATACGCTGGAGCTAGGCAGTCGCACGTGTACGTCGAGTAGGCGCACAGCACCATGCATTCGTATTTCTATCGAGAACAGATACATCTTGTACGTTATATACCCTCTACCCATATGGTATATGATATTTAGAAAAATGGAGGAGAGGAGGCATAACCCCGTTGCAGTATGCGGTTATTGTTCGGTATAATTCTACTTCCTTTTGTGGAACGGTTGTGACCCGTAGCCACCCGCATCGTGACTTTACGACCTGCTACGCTATCTCTCGGAGCGAACGATATCCTTTTCTATTTTCTTCGACCTGCGAGATAGCGGTTTCAATTATATCTTTTTTCATTCGACTCATTTTCTTTCAACGACGTCACGCATCGTAGAGGTCTTGAGCGATTCGCTCCGCAGAGTGCAGTAGACGCCATGATTCAGCCGTACGTGAAAAATGAAAAACGCGATTTGATTATATCGCGAAAAACTCACTTTCAATCTTCAGTGATAAATAAGAAGAAATGATTTTTGAGACGAGGTCGAGCGTACATTCAGTCGGTCGTTGAATCTCCATCATACGAACGCCGTTGCGCCGTAGAGAATTTATCCTTCGGTTCATTCCACGCCGCTGTCGCGCGGATGATTCATTTTAATCGCTTTTGTACGCATTGGCTTCGTTACGATACATCGAACCGTCCTTTCCTTGAATTATTGACCCGCGACTCGTTCGCAAGCTCGTTTAAAATCGTCGAAAATTATAACTCAACTCCTCGCGCGTCGCCGGATATAAGCGTACGTCGAGAAAGCACCCAATCGCAGCTACTTTTCTCCGCTCTTTCCATATAAAAGCTGAAGACGACTGGCAGCACAAAGCCGTCGTTGTAACGTCCGTACACTGTCGGGCATTGTACGATCTTCGCTTGTATCCCTATGAAGAGAACTGCGGCACTGCGTCGATTCCGCGCGATGGCCATTTTATTTAGCATCGCATGTTCATACGCGTGTTGCAGTGCCGCGAATCGATACGAATGTTCTTTTAACGATCTCAAGGCCCTCGATCACCCTGTTAAATATTTATGTGAGAGAAGCGAGTCGGTAGACACGAACTTGGATTTTGGTGTCTGTTTCTGTAATGTGATTCTGTTTTCTCGACGTCGCGATCGTATATTATCGCGTGAGAGGAATCCAGGGAAAAATATACCATTTCCACTTACATAGGTATACTTATATATACGCGCGTTCGTTGAGATCTCCGTAAGGTTTCACTCACTCACTCACTCACTCGCAGAGTTCAATGGTATTTTCGAAGGGAAATAAAATAAAAAAAAAAGTAAATACCCTTTTTCTCCTTTCATTTTTCAGAATGTGCTTGAAACTATTCGGCCAAGTGCCGCGTGTCGCCGAAGACGAATAGGAGGTCGTCTCAAAATCTCGAACGTACCAGTCGAGGGGATGGACCGAGTCTGAAATTCTCGAGCTACTCGAAGGATCGTAAAAAAAAAAAAGGTAAGAAAGTGAAATTTCGCTATCGTGGGAACTTCTTTGAATCGATTTCGGTGATTCTCGTTGAAAATTCGCGCGTGCGAGGATTCGTCGATGCAGCGAGTATCGAATCGGACGGTATCCTCGTGTGCCTCGAAGGCCTGTTATAATATATCCTGACTTTGGTACCAACGGATATACGTTGTACGTTTTATACGATAGGTACGTCTCCTCCCGGCGTCTATATAGCCTGTAGACATAAATATCAATCGTAAAGCAATAGCTTACCCGCACCCTACCATTAACTCTAGGCATTTATGGGCATTTATGGGCCATTCATTTCGTTTTATGTTTCAATTTAGATGCATTGATACTTGTTTGTTTACATGTACGTTGCCACTCACTCACTTACTTACTTACCTCTCGGTATAACCGGCCATTATTATCTGCTTATATTCTCGGTGCAGTTGCAGCTACCTTTTTAACTCACTTATTGTCGTTACACCGCGATACTTTAAACACGGACGTGTACAATGCGAAAATCGCGAACGCGACGCGTGGGCGTCTTATATTGTTGTACCGCGATCTCGAAAAACTGTTACGACAGAAAAAAACTTTGATACTCTATTTTTCTGCTCGAACAGTTTGCCCCGGCAACGGTTGCGAACCGTCCCGCGAAACCCGTCGGCTGATCTTGTCGTCCCGATTCACTCGATTTGTACTTCAAATTTCGAAACCTAAAATCAACCGAGTTGCGTACGACGCGTTCACCGTTTTTATCTCTCAAGAATTTTCAACGATTTTTCACACATTTTCCATACAAGTAACTTACGCAAAAAAGGGTGTCGTTGGTTTCACTCGTAACGAGCCTGCAGATTTTAGCATCTATGCTGATGATGAATACAAATTTTGGCTATTATTTCTATTCGTATTTTTCTTTCCTCGGCTCGTCGCTCAGTTCTCGAGTTTGGATTTTTATTAGGAAAAAAGAAACGAGCCAGAACGAAATGAAACAGAAACGAACGGAAAGCGGGAGGGAAAAAGAAAGAATCGGAACTAATTAAACAACGAATAGGTACTTGTAATAATTTCTTCGATAGAATCTACTATTTTATAGCCGGATTTTACGACGGGTTACGCCGTGCGTTCCGTGAGCTTGTACGCGGGCATAAGTTGTCAAAATAATTCATTTAACGGGAAATTTATTGTGGCTATAGCAATAAAAATGTCAACGCTGACATACGTCGATGTAATTAACGTCGAATAATAAACGCCACGTACATAATAGGCTCGAGATTCCCCATTGTAAATGAGGAAAAAAAAGATCATTCCAAAATCCAAAAATATAGCTTAATTAACATTTCGTCCTCGCGATGGTTACGATTGTAAATATTCGTACCCTGCGAAATAAAATTTTCAAATTTCGATGGAAACGACTAGAATAACGTCTGACACCTGACTCGGTGAATTTCACTCGGTAACGTAGAGATCCGGCGCAAGTTCGACGCATTTTTAAGTTCGGAATTGGTTAAATTCTTCGCCAATTATTTGACGCAGAGTTTGCTGTCATCGAAAGTAGCCCCGTCTGTGCAGCGCGGTAAATCGACTCCCTGCATTATGCGCACGTATAGTTAAGCCGGAGTAACGCCGTCGGGGACATCGATGCTCCTCAGTCCCCGAATATTTGCAGATTTTCCAGTCATTAATGTTGGCCGTTCGGTTCGCACAGGCAGCAGGTACGAACGCGTCGCCGTATCTTCTTTCCGCCTGGTCTCGGAGCTCCAGCTTGACGCGGATCCTGGACAGAAATTTTGCCCGCGAATTACCAACATCCGCAATCGGAGTCTCTCGATATGCAGCGCGAGCTGCACGCGACAGGTTGGTTCGTCCGTTCGCGAGTTTCGCACCCGCCCGAGCTTTTTCGCTCTTGATGGAGGAATCGTCACCGAGAATATCCTCCCTGCACCTGCACTGGCAAGCGCGGGTCACTGAAATTTTACATCTCGCAATTGCATACCCGATGCAACGTCGAAAAAGCTTCGGACTCCCCAGTGGAAATTTATCAACGACTTTTGTTTTCGCAAAATATCGACTGCGAAAGCTGCAGAGAACTGCAACGCGCGAACCGCCTGACCGTGGAACGCGAAAGCTATCCGCCAGATGGCCAAAGCACTCACCCCGTGCCATTCGTCCTTAATTCTGGATACAGGTATATACCCGGGATAACGCTCCACGAGTCCTCCCACTTGTCGCTTCATTTGGATCAATAGAAATTTGTGTATTTTTTATTTTACTTGTCGGATAAACTTTGTTCCTTTCGGGTGTTATTCGATTAAACAGATTGAATATTACTACCAAAAATACTATCAATTATCCGCCTCTATATTTGTAAGCTGCATAATATTCGGACTTTTGAACGAAAGAGTCATTTTGTACGATACAGTTGTACACCTGTACGTTATGTGAAGTGAATAAAAAAAGAAATGAGGCAAAGCGTGGAATTGTTACGTCATTACCGTATATGAACTAATTTCTGAATTTTAAATTCGACGAACCTCGATACTAATGTTATTAAATATCGGTTTCGACTCGTCGTATTCGTCTAATATAGGAATATAAGAATAATAGAGATAAAAACCTCGTTTCAAGTATCGGAAGAGATACTAATAATTACTCCCGACTCGCGCATCGTACTACGGAAAGATGCGATAACGCTCGTATGATATGATATATTATAGAAATGCGACAGACTTATCTATTTCAATGTTCCATTTTTTTTTTTTTTTCTTTCATCATTTTCTTTCATTTTTATTATTCCGGTTCAAACCCATTGAGCTGACGAAGAAATAAGTTGAAAAAAGCCTATAATTCACCTACTACAGGCCGTAAAAATATGCACGTAAATTATTTTTTTTAAATGATTTGTGCCGCTTTTTATTACTTCTTTCATATATACGCTAACGTATGTATGTATATAGAGATATCAATCACTCGATTATCTTATCGTTTATAACGAATCCCTGGGTGGATGATCATTTGCTAATCGCAATCTTGAGCGAGTTATGCGGTTGTACGTCTGTGGAAATTTATGAACAAATCATCATCATCATCATCATCATCGTCATCGTCTCGAAGCAGCTCATCCTCCCACGCAATTTTCGCAGTTACAAATTAGCGCGGTATAAATTGAAGTAAATTGCATTGTTTCTCGCAAATTGAACCGAACCGCTCATCAATCGTATATAAATTATATACAAGGGTTCGTTCAACTATATGTAACAATAAAATCGTACCGATCACGCTCATCGATAGGCAATCTATGAGAAAACTGATATCGAATACACTTCACCGCCGCCATTACGACGCCGATGCCACTGTATTGTATCGAGTTCGGAAATATATTCAAACCTCCGCTGCATCCGTCAGGCCGTATAACCGACGCGCTACATTCGCTCGAAGAAAACGGGGATGCCAATTACCAAGACCGCAAATTGCACGGTCCGAAACGGTCAATTGAATATACACATTTCGCAACACCGGGACTCTTTCTGTCAACAATATAAACGTAACGGTTGACCAATCGCGTAACGCGGGCAAGAAATCTCGATTCTTTTTGTTCCCGTTCCGTCTTTAGTCGGTTGTTTTTTTTCTTTTTTTTCCGTCCTTTTTTTCGCCCGATGTAAAAAAAAAAAACAACTGTCTGAAAATGGAGAGATTACGCGGGGATCGGTTTATAAGACCTCGCCTATATCTTCGGGTATATACAGTCGGGAGCAGCAAAAATGGGCCGCGCTTATTGAGTTAAAATATAAAAAGCTTAGTTATCGATGATAAATCAGGAATTGATCCTCGCAGCTTTGACCCCCGCTGCGAGAAGGCTCGAGAGAAGCCGGGCGCACGGTCCCCGAGACATCGGCAAAGTACACTTCGATCTTCGCGAACGAACCTCGATTATGCCGTCCCCCTGTCCGTTCCCTCCGTTTCCCTCCGTTTCCCTCCGTTTCCCCCTTCGCCCTTTCTTCTTCTTTTGATCCGCGAAGAGCCCCCCGTTCCCCCGTTCCCCCCCCTGCCGCCGCGCGCTTTGCCTCCCACTTTCGCGGCGGCAAAAAACCGCAAGAAAATGAAACGAAACGAAATGAAACGAGAAGAGCCGCGGGCGATCAAGCGAGCGACCAACGACCGCAGCACGAAACCGCAGCAAAGGACGACGGATACTCCGTCGGGGGATACGGGGGGCTGGTTTAGCAAGAGTGCAGATTCGGGCGCGCGAGTCAGCGAACAGCAAGTGCAATGGCCTCTTTTTCGTTCGGGTTCGCGCGTTGCTATAGCTACCCGTGTGCACCGTGGGTACCTAAGGCCGAAGACTTACTATCCCTTCCTTTCCCAACCCTCCGCTCCCCCCCGCGGTCCCCCCCCCCCCCCACTCCCCCCTCCCCCTGCTTTGCGCGTTACATTTTATTTTATTTTTCAACGCTCTCTTCTCTTCATTCTCTCCTTATATATATATTCCTTTTACTTTTATTCGAATCGGCCCTCCGGGGAGACATCAGTCATGCGGGGCGTACGTCTCGCGCGGCCCCGGACCTGATTATTCTCCCCGTTCCGCGGCGATATAAATACTTGACTAAGAATTCGTCTTAAATCTTTTGACTTATCGGTGCACCGCGAGGCGAATCTTGATTCACAGGGGATCGAATGCGAATGTAATCATAAATTCGTAACGCGTAAGAAGTTCTCCGCGTGTTCGTGTACACGTGCAGCACGCGTACACGAACGCGCGCATGGAGGTGTATTATATATGTATACGTTGAACAACACACATGGATAATTATACGCACATGTGCACGGACCGTGCACCGTGCACGGATCGACGCGATGCTGATGCTGCAACGGAATCACAGCGAGCTCGACGAAAACTTCGCCGCACAGTCGAAACCCACCAAAAATATCTTAACCGAACGCATTATTCACCCTTCCCTTTCCTATATACTTCTTCTGTATATTCTGCTGTTGCAGCAGCAACGGCGGCGGCGGCGGCGGCGGCGGCGGTAGCGGCAGCAGCAGCAATTCTATGGTGTTATATTGTACTTTATTCAACTTCAAATATATATATATATATATGGAAAAGAAAAGACGAAACGATGATCGTGCCGTTGCGGAACGTAAGGTATTTCGGTGGAAACTTGGTCAAAGTTCGAGGGGTCGAATATGGAGCGATAGAAAATTTCTTGTCTCCGTACATCGTACGTACATTTCATACGAAATCACCGACTTCGCGATACGATCGTAAACGATTTTTTTTACCGGCGAAGACGGTTTTCGGTAAAAGTAATTCAAAAATTCGGCGCACCGTTCGTCGTATTCCGCAGTGTAGGTAGGTTAGGTACTCGAACGGATCAAGGCGTGGTTTTGACCGGTGTAGAGCGTGAGTTGGAATTTATGCAGCGACAGTAGTTATAATCGTTGTTTGGTCAGCCGTATATAGCCGGATCCCCGCATCAGGTTAGCCAGCCCCCGACTATCGCGTCGAAATTGATTTCGTATCACGTATTGTATATTATTTAGAGTCGTTTCGAAACGAGCTTCGCGTGACATTTAACATTGTCATCAAGTTTTTAAACGCGGCCGAGTTAGTTTAAAACCCTCGGCAGAATTGTGGCGGTCGTTATGTATACATGTATATGTATATGTCCGGACTATACGCGCCGCGGCATTATAACCGCACTTTATGAATGTATATACGTATATATGTTGTGCACCGGTGTATGCGTGTGTACACGTATATGTATACTACATATCGTGGAAATAATTGGCCGGTACAGTAGCTCAGATGAAAGTATATAGCAATTAGATAATTTTAACGCGATAACTGCAGGTGTTTGAAATATATGGTGTAAACACATCCCGTTTACCTACATACGTTTTATGGTTTTTTCCTTTTAAATATATATATTATCTCTACCGCACCGCGTTGAAATAATAAAATAATTGACGTTTCAACGCAACGTTGCAATAATACTAACAATTGAATAGTCATTCAATTAGCTTGATGTACATACGACGTTACAATGAGTTAAATGTCTTACATAATATTCCGGTTTTTACATTTTTTTTTTCTCACCGCGACTCACCCCACACCCACGTTTTCCTCGTCCGTTTATAATAATCGATGATTTTTATTTTTCATGATACGTGAAATATGTCACGGATTACGAATGCAAGAAATTTTTTTCCGACGAGACGGGTGTACGTAATATCTCGTATGTTAATTTGTCAAAAATGATATCGTATCACGGGGTTTTGAATCTTCACTTTGTTAGCCATAAATAACGTGATTCAAAATTCGCACGGTCTTATGTAGAAACTTTTTTTTACATTTAGCTTGTACGTACGCATACGTATACGACAGAAAATGTAAAAATCTGTAGGTACATATGTATACGTGTACATAAATACCTGTATAAATATTTACTCATTTGATTTTTCGAATAGATAAAACTTTTAGATGTTATTCGTGTTTTTGAATATTTCTATATACCACCGCGCCGGTGTGTTCCACAGAGTTAGATAGAGTCGAGAAGACGTTTTTTTTGTTTTTTTTTTGATTTTTTTTTTTCTCCAGAAAAATTCCAACCGATCAATATCAGTGTGGTAGAAATGTCAACTATATCCAGCTTAATTATTCAGAGCCTGCGACAAGTTTCCTACTTCTATATGATCTTCCAATCCAAACGAATTTCCATAGATATCACAGCGATACCTACCGGTCAAAATTCTTGATCAACCGCAGCTTTTTTCGTCGTCAATTATTTTACGGAGCTGCCTAACTTAATTTCACTCGAATTTTTCCCCCATATATACACGTGCCGCAGCCTCACAGTGAAGCAAAGTAAAAAAATATATTCATGTATATAAACGGTGTGGTTAACGAGTTCGGTGAGTGGCCTCGTAAGAATGAGTCGGGCATAAAATAGCCCTTTTATACATCGCCACGATTGAGGGGGGGGGAGGGGGGTAGTATACCGTACGCGCGCGGGAGTAGGACGGAGGTGTAGGTATAATAGGTATAAAACGTTGTATAGCGAGCGTTACAAGGCAGCAGGTTATCTTTGATGGGTATTTAAAAGGGGCATGAGGCCCATTTTGAGTACCAAGCAAAGCCGCCCCCCACCCTACCACCGCCGCCACCTTCGGTATACACGGCGAGAGGGGCTCGCACACGCCCCCACGAAAGCGCACGACACGCGCCCCGGTCCTCCTCGTCGACTAGTCAGCTCCGTGGTATAAGCTTAAAGGCCCCGGCGCTGCCTGACTTTTACGATTCTGTTCAAGTGGTCATAAAACCCAAGTTTACTACCGTCATGATTGTCAAGCGAACGGGCCGCTACCACCTGTCGGAGCAACGTGTAAGAGTCCCGACCGCAGCCCTCTCCACTCCACTTCACTTCACTACGCCGTCATGCCGTCCTCGTATAACGTACCCGTACCTACGGAGGATCTCTTGATTAGCCTCTCTCAATGTCAAACGCCCATCACAGATTTTCACACGAGATTATACCCTGGTATATACATATATACACCGACTCCCCGTATACCTGCGTCAACCGGAATTTCGCACCCTTCCGAACTCGATGACGCCATTCGAATGACTAATGAATTGAACATTCGCCTATCATATAGCATACACTCTTCCGACGCGTTTGTTTTATCCCTTTCGATGTTTTTTTTTTTTTTTTCTTTTTATTTTAAATAAAAATTCCCAAATTTCCATTTCCCGGGGTTCGGGGCTAGAGGCGCGCAACCCTGCAGTTTCTGCACCATACACATTCGCGATGCGGAGAGTTTGAAGGTGAGGGAGTAAAATAGGAGGAGGAGGGGAGGGGGAGGGGGGGGTTAGCGAGGAGCAAATGGGCAGCGGCGCGAGCGGCACGGGAGGCTTATGATAGGCATTACTCGGATCGTTATGGAATAATTTACGAGGTGCGAACCGCGGGGGCGATAATCCAACGACATTTACATCCCAATAAACACTCGACCGATACCAACGCCCGGTACGCTGTAGTGTGTGGGGTAACCCCTGGCTGTGTGTGCGATTTCTCTGTATAAACGCACGTTCGTCGTTATACATGTGCTCGCTTATTACACAGCCACGTCGACTGTGCTTACACGTGCAATGTGTATTGGTGTGTTACAGATAGTGTGTATACGCACATTTACACGGTGGTGGTACGGAGGGTGTCGGTTCGCGTGGTATATATTTACTGTAGGGAAACCTGCATCGGCGGCAGCAAACGCGCGAAGAACTCACTCACTTTAACGACATTTTAATTGTACGGTCGTCTAATTGGCCCGTAAAGCATAAACCGCTCGTAAAAGCTTTTACGATAATATTATTACCATACGTTTGTACGGTTGATGATCATATTGCCGGATTCCGGTGGTTACCGATCCTACTACCGCTGACGCTGACGCCGATTCCGTTCCCGTTGCAACCGCGGACACCGAGACCGGTTATCTCGCGGACGCGATTACCTTCCATTCAACCGCGTTTCATTCGTAACCGTTAATTAATTGGGCATTTCTTTTCATTCTCAATAAAATGTATACGCGCGTGAAACGAAACAGATACGAACGGCGCTCAAAATCGTGCTTCTGTCTGTGGAATTGCGAGCTTTTTTTTTTTTTCATTTTCAAACTACAAATACGAAAAAGCCGATGCATCTGTAATCTGGAAGTTGTCGTGGGTTCTAAGACGTTGAAATAAATTTCGTTTTTTTTCACGTTATAATACGTTAGCGTGAAATTTCGCGACGCGATAGCATAATTCGCAATGAGGGGAGAGCTTGATGTTGGTCGTTTGAAGTCCGAAATGGGTATGTGAGGGTTTAGTGCTCGGAGCTTTTCATAGGTGGCGGGAGTCGCACCGGCCCTCCACGCGTGCTGGGCACTTGAAACTCCGCGTGTGAGGCATCGTCTCTCCCTCCAGGGTGGCTTTGTCGGCGCTCTAGCCAGGGTGGGGGGAGATGGGGCGGTCCTTGCTGGCCTATTGGCGTCGTTCGTCGACGAGAGGGAACTACTTTCCCCGCGCGTAGTAACCTTCCAATGTAGCGGCGCAGAGAACTCGTGACGAATTCAATTCCGATTGGTCCTTAAGCAGTCCTCCCCCCTCCCCCCCCTTCGACCCCCCGGGGGTTACTTCGAGCACCTTCCTCCATCTCTCTCTCTCTCTCTCTCTCTCGCTGGCACGTTCCGTCCCGACCGCGCGCTCTCTCTCTCTCTCTCTCTCTCTCTCCTCACCCATACCGAGGCGTCGTCGACGGCACGGCGTCATCCGGACCAGCACGAGAAGACCGAGCGACACGAACGGCGGGATGCTGGGCACGGGTACGAATTTAATCCCGGCGGCACGTCTGCGAGTTAGCGGGGCGTCCGACAGGGGGCGCCGGGGAAAGCTACTCTCGGTCCTCGCACGAGTCGAAGGGAGAGAAATATCGCGGAGGGTCGAAAGGAGGCAGAGCGAAAGAGAGGGAGCGCGAGGGACGGGCCCGGTTATCGCAAGGAGAGGGGTACGGCACGCGTGCGAGCGAGAGGGGCCACCCGGAGAGGAAGAGACGAAGAGAAACGGTGGAGAGAGAGAGAGACGAAGAGCGACGGAGAGCGACGAAGAGAGAGAGAACGGCGCGCGGTCGTACAGAGTGGCGCGGCGGTACACCGGGCGCGAGAAAAGCAGTGTGCCGTGGACCACCGCACCGGCATACCGTGGCCAAGTTACGATCTCCCCTTCGCAGTGTAAGGGTGTATTATTTTCGCGTACCACATACGCCTGAAAAACGAACAGTCGCAAGCCCCTCGTCGTTGACATCGACGTCGTCGTATCGTATACATATAGCACGTTCTCATTATCAAAACCCGTCGACGTTAACCGCCACCGACGTCGTTGCTGCCGTCGCCGTTTTTTCTACCGCCGACAACGTCGCCGTCGTCGTCGACCGTATCACGTATAGGGGACAGAAACGGAACGACGCGGTACGAGACGGAGGGACAAGCGCCGCGCCAGTCGCGCCTGAGTCCGCGTAAACGATTCACCACGTTCAGTATCGTTCGAACGAGTGCCAGTGCAGTTTCGTACCACCGTTAATCACGTACTAACTAACTGAGACCGATAGATACGTTTTATCGCTGCCACCCTTCACCTTTTTCACAGATGTATTATGCGCGTGTATCGTACATTGGTATATAAAAACGCATTGATTGAGCACAGATAGACGTACGTACGTCAACACGATCAACGTTGACGTTCAACATTTCACAGTAATAATATCGGAAGACAATCGGTTACAGAATATCGTCAATTGTCTAAAACGACCCGACGAAATTATACCGCGACTGCAACCCCTCTGCTCGGCTCGGCGAAAAGTTCGGCGTGCTTACTGGAGCACGTTGTCGAAGAAGAGTATATCCGGAGGGAAAAGAGGACAAACCAAGTAAATAATATGGTCGGACGAATGTCGAGGTCCGCTTCGGTTAAATTTGAAGAATCGGGTGTACTATAATCGCAAGCATTTACTTGGGCGACGAGCTGGGGAATAGCACCGTTTGACGAAGGTCGCGTGCCAGGCGCAGCTCGTCGCGCGGGTTAACCGAGTCAAAAGCTTAAGACGACAAAACGAGGCACCGCAGGCTTTTATAGCTTAGCTGCCGGTGCTTGTGCCGCTGCTGCTTCTCCTCGCCTTATTGCCGGGTTTTATTGCGTCGTAACGATTTAACGATCATCACTCCGTCGACCGACTACCAACGACCACTCAACCGCCCAACAACGACTGGTTAAATACCAGCCACCCACCACCACCACCGACACCACCGACACCGACACCGTCACCACCACACCACCACCTTTACCCCGTCGTTGTAACCGTGTCGTAACAGTTTTGCGTATACCTACAAGTTACACCGTCGTCGATCCATCCACCGACACGAATCGGGATATCGTAAAATACACCGGTCGTCGTATACCTACTAGTTGCGATGAGATCCCATCGAAATTACGTTTCGTACGACCGTCGACGACTACAACAACTATAGAAACAACCCGGGAGTCGACTTCTAACTTCCAACGACGTCAACGGTGTGGCCGTCACCCGATCCCCGACAATTATCAAACGACCGTCATTCCTGCCGCGTGCCAACACTGGATGACTTTTATTGCATCTTGAACGGTTTTTTTCTCTCCTCGAAGTTACGGGGCTTATCGTGAAGCCTGACCCTCGCACGTCAGAGGCGGGCAATAAAAAGCGACGCACACCTGTCGTGATACATGGACCGTGAAAATACGTAGCTGTGAAGAGTAACAGGAAGATTCGGAAAGGACGGTGATACGCACACGTCACGTGAATACCGTCAGAGTGCCAACGTTCTCGTCTCGTCTCGTCTCGTCAGCCGTTGATCGGTGACCGTAGACCATCGCCATCGGACCCGGGAAAGGGGGGGGGATTCCGTTTGTTTATTTTCAAAGTGAGGTTGTGCAGTGCAAGTGATCCAAAATACTAGGAATAATGAACTCGTACTTCGAGCAGACCGCCGGTGGCTTCTACGGGAGTCACCATCACCAGAGCGGTGCCGGTGCTCAACATCACGATCCGGCGACAGCGGCTGCCGCTTATCGCAGTTTTCCACTCGGCCTAGGAATGTCACCTTACGCCTCGACCCAACACCACCATCACACGTCTTCCTCGCTCGGCATCCATCCGGGCGGTGGTACGAATACGCGACCTCCGCAGGACTCGCCGTACGACGCTAGCGTCGCTACAGCGTGCAAGATTTACTCGTCCACCCCGGAACACACGACATCCTCTTACTCGTCTTCGACCGCCAAGGACTGCAAACAACAAGATCAGTCGGCTCACCAGAACGGATACGCGGCGGTGATGGCCGCCGCCGCGGTCAAGGACGTTTGGCAATCGGCTACCTCGGCGGCTAACGGACAGAGCAACGCGGTGGTAAGGCCATCGGCGTGTACACCGGAAGGCACCAGGGTGGGAAGCTACGGAAGTCTCGTGGGAGGCGATCCGGCGTCCAGTCCGGGTAACAACGGCTCGTCGAGATCGTTAGCCTCTTCGTGGAACACCTGCAGCTTAAATTCCGCGGCCAGTCAGCCGGTCGCCACTCAACTACACCAGCAACCCGCCGCAAATCACACTTTCTACCCTTGGATGGCCATAGCAGGTGAGTTACCTCAGAAACGATATCGTATTAGCATTCGCATTTCGCCAACCGGTTTAGCGAACCGGCCCGCGTAGCGATAATAGGGGTGTAAAATGAATTTCATCCGCGCGGTGCGAGAGACGAGGCGAAAGCTACGCGATCGGATTTTCTCGAGAGCACGTGGATCGCGTCGGGTCAGTCCCGCCTCGCCATAGTAAGTCGAATTGGTACGGGTCTCGCGGTCTACGGCAGGGGCCAGAACACGAGGTTGAATATAAATTAGGTAAATATCCGTGTCGAAGGTGCGCGTGTGCTCGCGTCGTCGAAGGTTGGTAACTTCGTGTGTAATCTATCCGGGAAAAGTATATCCGATTGCGTTCGGACAAAGTAACGCGCGGACGAATGTACCGGGGAGAAGACGATAGGTGAGATACGTACGTGTATAAGCAAGAACGCGGGTATCGAGGTGAGTTTGTTAACGTTTGACCGAAATACCACTTTGAATCGTAATAAAAACAATCCAGCTATCGCCCCGGACGGCGCGCGGTCTAGACTAGGCGTGGGTGCGAATGGTGAAGATAAATTGATCGTAAATTTGTCCTTCGCTACAACCGAACGGCCACCAGCTATTTCGCAGACGAAATAGTTACATACCTACTTCTCTCGCTTTTACTACACACACCCGACGTCAGAGATTGTAATAATATAACATAATTTTCCAACGCCGATATTCGTCGAGAGAAAAAAAAAAAAAAAAAAAAAAACTAAAAAAAAAAAACTAAAAAAAAAAACACTGTTGACAAACGACCCTCGGAGGCAAGTGCGTGTAAAATTGCAGTCTAGGTACATTACGAAGTTACACAGATATATAAATGTTATTACGGTATATATAAACGACGACGTGTATACATATATATACCTCCGTTTAATGTGCCGGCAGACACAAAGCTAGGGGTGAAGGGAGGCAATCCAATTGGGGTTGAACCGTTCAAGTGCCTTTCTCCCGTAACTCACCCCTCCGGAACCCGAAATTCCGGCAGTCAGCTGTTTGTACTTTCGTCTCCGTCGCGCACGCGGCAGCGTGCACGTACACACCACGATGCGGAGAATACTCTTCCAAAGATGGTTATACATACGTTGGCTTTACATATACCGGAGATTCGGTATCCTCCTCTCTTCCTCTAGCCGTCTCTCTTCTCCTCGTAGATGTAATCACTGCCGTTACACGCCGGTGTTGGAGTCAAGATGCGCACACCCATACAAACGCCGATAGAACGAAAAGAGTTGATCTCACTTTTTTCGACCGGTGCTATCCGCCGTCTACTTGTCTCTCTTCTTCCCGAACCGCGCGGCGAAGCGCACTGAATTGTTTCCTTCCCTTTCCTCCGCGGCATCCCCCCCTCCTCCTCCTCCTCATCCTCATCCTCCCACGTTCAACCTCACCCTCACCTTTGCGGTCCGGTTTCGGTCCTCGGAATTTTTTCATTCTCTTTCCAACCACCTTCGTATACATGCGCGCTCGTACGCTCTCGGGCATTGGTATGGCTTTTAGTTTCTGCGCGAAAAAAACAAAGTATATGCGATGGACCAAAGAGTACCGTTGCCGATTCAATCTTCGAGTATAGATTCTTCATCGAATTGTAAATAAAACGAATGTGCGAATTGAAAGGAAGAAAAAAAGATGAAGGAAAAAAATAGGGGCGCACGCCCATCTCGTCGACTCCCCGAAACATCCGATTTATTCGAAGGTCCCTGCAACATTGGGAACATAAAGTACGCCCATTATACGCGTCGGTAGGTGTAGTACGTACCTACCTACTGCCGACCTACTCTCCGTTCAGGTATAATACGTCGCGTGGTGTTATGGATTGTATATTGCCATGAAGATACACGTTACATGGGTGTAGCTATACTATTACGGAGGATGGGTATATTGAGACGTTTCCAAATAGATCGTTCATACGGCGCTTTTGATGGAAGAGCTGCTGCCCCGGAGTATAAGGCCCCATACCCCACCATGCCTGCATGGGTTGTTATATGCGAATACACCTATATTCCCATTATGTGCCAAAATCGCTCGCCTCTACCCTCCTACCTTCATATATACCTTACGTACAACCGTAATGAAATACGGCCGTACGGATATCTCCACGTACACGTAGTTACCTATAGCGTAACGTAGGTAGGATAAATACGCGTACATATACGTACCTATATACGCGTTATACCTATACGTCCGCTTTCTCCGGGTGGTATTACAGCACCGGATCACTTTCACCGAACCTTCGCAGATGCGAGTTGTATTTATGGTACCCCTCAGATGTGGAGGGTGCCGGCTCTCTTCTCTTCTCTTCTCTTCTCCTTCGGTCGCTACATCTACTGCGGGGTAATTAGAGGGCGTGAGATCGTAGTATGGGGCGCCGCTATCTGAGCCCTCCGTAACGTTACCGGCGAACCACCGTCCTCCCTGGGTTACCCCGACGGCCTCTTCAACTCGCCCCCAGAATTTCGTAGCTCGTTACATTATATACACGTCAGAGTTTCGAGTCGAGTATACCTAACGCGAGAGCTTACCTTTTTAAAAGTACATTAAGAACGGGGGCCTTGATAAACTATCGTTAAATCTCATACTCGCGATATATATATATATATGTATACGTGTAAACGATGGTATATAATATCTTATTATTTACGCAGCGGGTTGCACACATTTACACTCTGTGGATATATCGTCAGTTGTATATTTGAACGTAAAGATCGCTCGGGGCAATTTTTTTCGTATAGAAACAACATTTTCAGCAAATCATTACCGAAGGTAGTAATCAGATAAAAGTGTACCTCATTGAGTATACCTCATTCTATTTTTTTCTGCATCTCTTTTGCTCCATAAAAACGTTGAATGAAAAGAAAAAAAAAAAAAAGAGAGAAAAAAGGTATGTCCATGATGTACACCGCGTTAAATCGCTTCGCTGTACAATTTTATAAAACCGTATAAATCAATCCGTGTCAGTGTTTCGCAATCCGTATAGAAAATTTCACGTGTATATCGAAAAGTTTGCTCCGTTATTCGGTGACGGAAGGGAAAATAATAAATTTTATCTACCGTTTGTACCGTTGTTTCCCGGGAATTTTTTCAATTTTTTTCCATTTTCTATTTTCTATTTTCTTGTTTTTGTGACAACCAACGAAAATCAGAGCGACGAAAAAATTCGTCGATTTCGTGGAGGGAAAAAGAATGACGGAAAACGCGAGCCAACAAACGTTAGCGAGCGCTTAGCGTCTTGGTCGCGTATAGGTACGGTACGTACGTACGATGGTTTGTGCTTTCCCGCGCAAATGCCACGCGGTTGCTCCGCGATCCCTCCCTCTCTTTTCAATTCCCTTCCCTCTCGCGCGCCCCTCTTTCGTTCTCTTCTACTCACGCAACTCTGCGGTCAGCTATTATGTAGGTACAGCGCGATACAGAAGAATCGGAGGTAGCACACACCACGTTACACACCGTGAGCCTGGTAGCTGACTTCGTAATGTATTATAAGTTTGCCCAGTGATGTCCAACCAGTTATAGCTATGAAACAACCGATGACGAATGTGAAATAAAAATGTGCCAAAAATTTCAAACATTCGACAGATCGATATCAAGTGTTACGCACGTCTGTACGGAACCCTTTTATGTCTTCACGTAATTAAAAACAAGAAAAAATGTTACACGAAAATAAGAAAAAAATTGTCACTCGCGATCGACGATACGGATGGTCCGTATCATCATCCATGACCCACGTTGCGGGTCGACTGTATACGTTGGCCTTTCGGTTTGACGAGAAGAGAAAAAAAAGAACTATATCGAAACGACGGTTGGACATCACTGAACTTCGCAGGTGTGTACGAATAATTCGTGTGTATATTATATACATCGTACGTATGTGTTACACTTGTACGTATGCCCGCGACGAGAGTCACACGTAGTTTTGTCGAGGGGGTGCACGAGTGCGAGAAAGAGAGCGAAAGGGGGTAAGAGAGAGCGAGAGAGAGAGAGAGGGAGAGAGAGAGAGAGAGAGAACGCAGGGAGGTGTTATGCCGCGGGTATACCTCTGGGAGTCTCCTCGTTCAATATAAACCAGCAACGAACAGCGCTGTAACCGTATAACGCTGACGTTTACGACGGCGAAATCGCAGCTTGCCTCGTTTCAACCCCTCAACCATTTCCCACTCTCGTTGCTACCTACCCCACCTACTCAACCCACGATACTCGTACCCGGCACTCTTCAACCAACACCCCCGACGTTTACTCATACCACTTTTACTCGACCGTACCCGCGCGGGAGGCCCTTCGGTAATGCAGCTCTCTTTACCCCGTAGGTGGTAGCTCCGTAGGTATAAATACGTACCGTACGTACGTGTAAACCGCACTACCTGTACCACACGTACGGGATATCGGTTACTCCGTGTGACCGTACGCATACGTATACGTCCGGACTTAATACTCTCAGCGGCTTATCGAGGTGAAATCCTTCCGCGGTTGCGTTATGCGGCTCCAGATTCTATACGGTGTATAGACAAAAAGTATTTATATATATATATATATAAAACAAGTGTGCAAAGTATTACATATATCGATGCATACGATCTGCGCGTACATAGCGCACACCGCACACTTGTTTGTTTCGCAAAGTTAAATACGAATTCCGCGAAGAAATGTCTCCAAGTTTCGTTCGCCTCGTTTTTATCGTCAACTTTCGTCAAGGGCTCGCGTGGTTCGCGGCGTGACTTTTTTTGCCTCCACGAGTTGACTGTCCGTTTGCTTTTGCATTCCCTACGTTCGTCTAATTGAAATCCGTTGGTAAACGTTAGGTCGGTAGACACAGGAACTACGGTCTCTGCGGCACGATGATTAAAGAATGGAACTCGGTCTACCTACCTTTCTCATTTTCCCTTTTTCGCCTCCTCGGTATTCTTCGCCTTATCTGCTCGTACAGGTCGCGCGAGCGCCTTCAATGTTCATACCTATACATATACTGTACACGTAGGTATATACACCTATGCCGTATACCTGTATGTAACCTGTACGCTATGCCGACGTGCACCTTGATGCTTTAAGGAAATTTATTGCCATTAAAGTACTTAGAGGGCAGAAAGCCTGGTTGCAGCAGCGGCGGCGGCGGCGGCGGTAGCAGCAGCTGGACTTTGTAATGGTGGTAAATTATTAAACGTTCTTAAGAAACGACCTTCGCATCGTCAGAGCCGTATCCAGATATCGGAAGATAAAATCTACCCAATTTATCCTACTTAATTAATTATACTCACGATCGGTTTTGCTCCGGTATGCACGTCGGCGGTCTATTCTCAAAGAAATCAGTCCTCGTCCGGAGCTAGAAACTCCCGATCCGACACGACCGAACCAGACCTGCCTTCGAACGGGTCGGTCGAGTAGTTATCGAAGACTCGGAACGGAAGTAACGGAGAAAAAAAGAAAAGAAAAAAAGAAAGGAACGTAAGAAAGATTCCTCTACCATCAGCGGTTTTCATCCTAATCGCGGATTCCGAAATCCGTTGTCTGGAACAGAAACAATACACGATTATCGGAACGCTGATACAGATCACGTGATGGCCCGGTTCAAAATCCTCGTCAATTATTTTCATCGGTCAGCGCCACCGGACGCTAGGGGATTGTTCTCTGAAATCAAGTGAACGTCGAGGATCTTTTTTTAGGTTTCACCGCGTCACCAGGCGGTGTCCGATTCGGTGCAAGGGCGTGCACGTCGATCTTCGGCCTTTGACCACCGCCTCTGATCCCGAAGCTACCTCTATACATAAAAGGTATAACGGGGTGGGTGATGGTCGGGACGGGGCGTTCGACCCGGCTAGCGACCGGCCCGTGTTTTCCTTTTTTTTTTTTTCTTCGGATGTGTAAGTTTCCTACCTGTACGTGTAGAAAGTCCAGCTGATCGCGCCTGTGCAACGTTTTGTACAGTCCCGATGGAGTTTGACGTATACGCGTACACGCGACCAATCGTCCCGCACGACGACTCGCGGTCTCCTCTTTTTCGCGCTTCCTCTTCCGTCACTCTCCACGTCACCGTATAACCGGGCGAAATTCTTACCACCGAAATATTTATTATTCGCCCCATATTCGAACGGACATCGCGTTTCCTACGGCGATGGATGGCCGACCGCAACTCGGCCACTCCCATGCACGTCCATGGCGAGCCGGAGCAAATGACGAGGAAAAAAAATCGTGCTTTATCATTACATCAGGGTTTTGTTTATTTTTTTGTCAAATATTCAAAGTTTTTTGACGAAAAAATTTCGTCAACTCGCGCAATTATTCGGTTTTGTCAGGTTTTTTTTTTTTCTTGTTTAGCCTGACTTACGGAGTTGTCGATTATATCGCGGTGTTTTTAGCACGATGCGGTTTTGACGAACGATCGTTTTTTTTTTTCTTTTTTTTTCGTTTCGAATTTTGAGTTATCGGACGGTAGATAATATATTCAGGTGCGCGGAGTCGATTCGATGACATAATATTCACGACTGACGGTCGTATATCTGACTTTGTTGTATCTCACACTTTCGTATCCGTACAAAGGAAATATTTATTGGCTGAAGTAGGTGTCCTGTGAAACAGCCGTACTGCCGGTGTACAATAAGTTATTCATTTATTTATTTCTTTCTTTTTTTTTCTTCATATCGCCGTTGAGGTAATAATTAAGTGACGCGAGATATCCCGATTCCGAAAATTTATCGACTTTACAGATACGATACACCCGTATGATTCTCTCTCTCCATACCTATATACCCGTATCGATAGATATTTGAACGTCTTCATGCGGCTGCGATGGTGCAGATGATCGCGTGTGTGTGGCGAACTCGCGGTATTATTCTGCTGCGCGGACGGAAATTTTCGTAAAATAAATTGATCGTCAATAAAATAGAAGAAACGAAACAGAAAAAAAATTAATTACAAATTTTTCTAAAAATACCAAAGAATGGCGAAGTCGAGGGTTAAGGTGATCATCGTACACGTACACATGTGCGAAATTACATAACTTCGGTTTTGTCAATCTCCATGTATATCAAAGCGCGTTACATTCCGATACTTTAGATTCTTTGGTTTTGTTTCATTCGACGTTATTTATTTCATTGAAATATATTTATTTATTTATTCTATTTTGTTTTTTTGGTTTTTTTTATTTTATCACAAGACTCAGCGCATAGGAGACGTTAGGCCAGACATTCTACATGACAGCAGTTACGGTTGACGCAGGTAAAGTAATTGATTGCCCGAGTCGCAATAGGTGGACGTAATATTTATGTAAAGATATGAGAAAAAAAGGAAGCATTTCATCGCGACCATCAGCGCGCGTGAACATATTTCATCGGTTTTTTTTTTTTTTTTTGTTTTTTTTTTCTTCTTTAAACGCAATCAGCTAATACACGATATATGGGATAGAACTAAATATCGGTGTCTTGTAAGTTATTTTTTTGTACTCGCTTTTTCTGAACAGAAGTGAAGAAAAAATGTCAGAAGAAAAATTTTCAGAATTTTGAGGTGCATTATAACAACGTGTAACGAATAGAAGGACGGAAACAGGTTCGGTGATAATTCAAACGTCGTTTTCTGGTATACCTATAGAGCTACACGGAGGAAGGTTATTGCCATTGAATTTAATTAACATTCAACCAAATTTATAATTAAAACAAGTCTGAGGAGACGAGAAAAAAAAAAAAGGAAAGGAAAAAACGTTAAGAGAGGAGAAAAAAATTATATAAATTCGATAAAAGAACATTTAACGGCAGCAGCTACTGCATCGGCTAATAGATTCGGATGTTCATAACTTACGCGTGTCCTGTATCTTCTTCTTTATTATCAGCTGTGAGCGGCAAACCTGCTGCCGTTGCCGCTTCTGCTTCTGTTCCTCCAGCGGTAGCGTCGGATATACCGTATATACCCAACGCAAGGTTTTGCCTGCCCTCGATGGGCGGCCATTACGTCTAGCACCTGCCACCCTGGATGTTTAAAACCTGACTACGAAACGAACGCTTAGCGACGTTGCCCAACCAACCGTTCGGCGCAATTATCTATCTTTTAAAAATGCCCACTACCGTTAAAAGGTCGCGTCTTTGGACTTGAACTTATAACCACCGTGGTAGTCGACCGGCTCGTAACACAAGCTGACCGGCAAGTTCGACGTTACCGCTATGCGCGGCTGTAAAATTATGCGCACGATTCGAGAGCCCACGGTTAGAATAAAAAAAAAAAAAAAAAGGAGAGGAGAGGAATAGAAGCATTAAAAAATACATATATATAATATACAAGGAAGATGTAAAAATAGAATAATGAACGAAGAAACTCGGTATTACAGGGATATAAAAAGAATCGGGCAGTAAAATGTTGGATGATTTATAGAGGAGATCGGTAAGAGCAGATGGCATAATATTTAATTTGAATATATTTTCAACGTATTCAGGAAGCGGTAGAACAATTGGGGGCACATCGTACGATGTGCAACGCCGTAAAGTACGTAAGCGCTGGCCTCTATGTATGTACTTCGCCGGTACGTACGAAATGCTCGTCAACAATATCATCGCATCACGAGAATCTCAAGGTACACGTGCAAGCGAGAAATTAAAAGATGATTCACCGTACGTCGTTGAGAATTATTGGACATCTTTCGTATTCGCCTCGGTGAAGTGTTTTTTTTTTCCTCCCGGATTTGAAATAATATAGAAATTAGAGGAAGGACGTGTGCGAATAAATATCGTGCAGGATATTCGTTGAATGAACGATTTTTAAAGACTATACACAGGAATACACGTTCGCATGCGGACAACGGAATTTTAAGTCCAACGTGATACAATATGCGCTGGTAGAAAAGTGAGAGGTAAAAGAACCGAAGTCATGGGGCGATTATAGATGGTGGAAAATAAAAAACAAAAGTTAAGTTATATCCTCGACTGGACGTTAGATGGGTGGGCACGCGAATCGAAAATGTATAAACAGTGTTGCCAAAGTTCGCGATGTGAATATAAAAAAGACAAACGACCCGAACGTTCGCCCGTCCGTGCAGATCGAATGACTAGACCGATACCGTATCGAAAAGTTTCTGTATTACAAAGCTTCACCAACCAACGAATAGCCCGCGTTCTCGTCATCGTACGACAAGGTCACTCCGCAAGCACCTTGTTGTTTACCGTCAACTTTATACAATTTCGAACATCAATAGTCGTTGAACGCCACCTATTTTCAAACATCGCCGATCCCCCAATCAAGGATCTCAATAATCACGATCGGGGGATTCGAGTCGGCCGTACCGTATAGAAGCCGAACTGTATGCGGCGGAGAAATCGTGGAAGGAGGTGGAAGGAGGCGGAGGGGGGGTAGATATACCTTGATATAATGACGCGACGAATGACCCTTTTGACCTTGGCAGGACCTCGGTGAAAGGCTGCGTACGTATCAGAGCCGCTTTGGCGCGGACTCGGGGGTACGTAGGGCACGGTCAGGATCATGGCGGGATCGTATAATTCCCGGCGTCGCGGTGCCGGTGCTGACGGTGGTGGCGGTGTGCAACGTTCAACCGAGCGAACGTGCCGACTTAAACGACGCACTCGATCAAACTGCCGTGTGTACGCCGTTGGACAAAAATTATGACGAATTGTTCCCTACGTCCGACGTTGTGTGGTATTTATTAACGCGTTGAGGGCTATTAGGTTGACATCCGGAGCTATACTACGGACCAGTTATTGTACCACTTCGTTCCTCGTATTTTTGATGTACACGGGACACCGCTATAACGCTAAATTCTGAAATGATTAAACACGTAACGTCGCGAAATCGAAAAAACTTATACGCAACCTGCTCGTCGGTGTGTTCAATCACGTTCGAAAAATTTCCTTCTTCACTCGTCATCAACAGGTACAGAAATTAATCACCGTCGCCGTGGTAGCTGAGCATATAAGATTCCGCGATAATTCAACATGGGTATATATATGTATGTAATTAATTATAACGAGAAATATTTTATCGCTCTATAAGTACGTTATTCTTGTTTTTTTTTTTTTTTTTTTTTGGGGCTATTCGTATTATAAGTATATACATATATGCGTACACGTACGATAAGATGCCGCGGGTTATTGTACCTTGAAATCTTATTGTAACTTCCGGTTTCATATATTTTTTTGTTTTTTTTTCATTCGTACCCATTCATTAAACGAATAACGCAAGCTCGTTCGCTTTTATACAGAAAAAAAAATTTCTCTTCAATCCTTCTCGGTTGTTCTTTCTCTTCTTTCGAATAAACGCGTACACACGTACGTTAGAGAAACAAAAAACGAAGAAAAGAAAAATAAAAAACAAGCAATGATGAATGATGAAATATCTGCGTGCACAACTAAGTATTAATGGCCGTACTTTGAATTCATATTTATAATTATAAGGTAGGCTTTAAACGTATCTCATTTGCTGCTTTACGATCCTTCATTGTAACACCAAATGCTAACAAACCGCCACAAATTTTATTTCAATATTCACTTGCTCTTTGAATTTATTTATTCATTTATTTATTTTTTTTCTTTTCGCCTAGAGGCCAGTGTGGGAATAACACCGATTTTTAACCATTGAAAATTCTGTTTTTCCGAATTACCTGCACCGCAATACCGTTCGTCGCCGTTGGTGCAATAAAGTATCCCTTAATATAAGTCCGTTTCGTTTCCGTAGTCACGTTCGTGTCGGTTTTTCTCGCTCGGTCCGCGTGTCCGAGAGACTATTTGACCCTAAAGTAATAACGTGTCAAGGTGCAGCGGGAACGACGCATCTCAGTTAAGCCGAAGCTCCGAACCTCAATCCCGTGTCCGGCCTATAATAAACCGTTTACAACTATACCGCGTGCTGAAGGACCGTTACTTTTTTCCGTTTTATTTTTTTTCTACCGTGGAAAAGTCATAAAACTACCCGCGTCTTCCGTACGCTCCTACAATAGAAGTCCGGAGCAGTTACAGTTAGACATTTTTACCTTTTTTCTTTTTTTTTTTTTGGAGGAAATTATACACCAAGACTCGTCATAGGTCTCCGTGAGGAGATGGTCGGCTGGCGAGCTCTTCAGTCTCTTCGCACCCTTCGATCGCTCCGGAAACTCCTTAGCGCGCCGTCCGCCGAGGAAAGTGGATTTTTTTTTTTTTTTTTCGTTTCATTCGAATTTTTCCGTTCGGTAGATCTACGAGAGGGGATGATCGAGGCGCGACGAAAATTCGGATACGGTTCGTTCGTTCGTTCGATTGATTTTTATTCGTCGACCCGAAGTACGGGAATCGAGATAAATTTTATCGAGTGCAGCTCGCTTCCGATATAGATCGTCGGCCTACGGTCTAGGAACGCCGTAACCAAATCCGAGAGATTTTCTTCAACCAACGCGCCAAAGAGTACTGGGTGTGTGCATCCGTCGTGAATAAGGCTATGCGCTATCCTTGCATAGCATTAACACGTCCCGCTCAAGTTGGTTGGTCTCTCAAATTTACGGCCACGGTCCCTTCGTATACACCGTGGGGAAAGAGAGAGAGTACCATGGGGAGCGAGCAGCTCCTAGAGAAAATCTAGCTGCCGGTGCCGCCGCTAACTCGGTTGGTCGTCGCGTCCGCGCGGCACACGTGAAAACGTATACACCTTCGAGAGTCAACACACTTCGTTAGAAACGCTCGTATGTTTTCCGTATAGATCCCGTACGTGTAGTACTTATGTATAATACATATATTATACACATAATACGTATACATACATATACATATATATATGTATACCTTATGTACAAACGGGTATCCATTTACCATACACTACTTCTGTATAACGGAGGTGACAAACTTGCGGGCTTGAATTTAGAACTGTTATAACAACGTGCCCGCGCATCCGTTAGGAATTGTGAAATCGGTATAGCTTCCTTCGCACTACCTTAAAGCCGTTAGTTTTATATCTAATATATCAGTCGGACGACCGTATGGAATACCGGGAATCTACGGATTTTTATGTCGCACGGGTTTTTTTTTTTTTTGAAACTCGTGCCTGTATTTTCGTATTTCGACAAATTTTATTTATACGGTATGAAAAAGTTATTCGCGTGGGTATATCATTATCTATTGAACATGAAGAAGAAGAAGAAGAAGAAGATATATATATTTCACGTTTCTCATCACCGTCGTACAGCTATAACGAGTCGTCCTTATATACAAACATCGGGCGTTTGAACTTAATGCGAACGCTAATTAGAGGCAATGAATTTTATAGCTGCAACCGCGCCGAAGGTCCTGGACTCAGATTGGGCTCAATCGTAAATCAGAAATATACCAGTATTGAATTTCTTTTTATCTCGTGATGTTTTTATATACACACAGCGGTGAACGGTGTACGGGTTGTTTTCTGTAAATGTCGACGATCGTGATCGCTTTCTCGTTAGAGTTGGAAAAAAAAACAAAAAAAAAAAGGGAAAAGAAAAAAAATTATCGATAGAAAAAAATTTCTAATAACCGTAAAGACGGCTTTACCTGTAGACACCGGATACGCGACAGGACGAATTACACCGCGGGGAATATAACCGCCTCGGTTGAATTATATACTGTAACGCGTATACGTATATACCCGTGCATGTCGTGACATAATATGAGCGCGGCAACAACCCCCGTGAAACGAAATTAGGGACGAGACGAGGCGACGGTATAATTCGAATGTTGAGAGAGAGAGAGAGAAAAAAAGGCCGCCTCAGCATCCCGGATTCTTCGTATAACTTCGAGCCATGTGCACACCGCACAACGCACGAGAAACGGTGTAGATCCCGATAGCCATCTTTTTCGACTCGATTCTACGAGGTGCGCGACGCCATCGCTCATCTCGAAGCGTAGTAAATCATTGTTATTTAGTAAGAATGTATTTTATGCAAAAAGATGTCCCGTTCGACGCGCGTACGGGGTAAAATTCACCCCCACGTTTGTAAACTTCTGAAATATCGAATAAATACGGATGCGCGTGTTTGTAGAAAAGTCTTTATCGAATAAATGAACCGTTCGTTACACTCACGAGTTTTCATTAGCGATGATTTTGAAAATTTACTCACATCTCAGGTGCGGCGAATTTTTCCTCAGGTAACTAAATCCTCATCACGTACATTCCCCTCGTCGAGCGAAGCCTGCGCTCGAGTTTGATAAATCGTGTAACATTCGTACATGCCATGCGACGTGAAAAATTTTCCGAATCCTGTTCAATCGCGAGAAAGTTGTTCGATCCGATCGATTATCTAATTCGCGTGTATATCGAATGGGGGACCGCGTGCCTGCACCGCAGGTCAACTTGGCGCGTACAATGCGTTATAGATTATATTACGATCCGACGGACGGGCGATTTTTTCAACCGATACAGGGAGGCACAGGTATAACGAAACCAAAAGCAGACGTAGGTACAGACGGGATCAAAAAGCGGCGGAGTAACTCCGGATGAAGAGTAAAAAATACATATGAAGCCGCGTCGTGCATGCATGGTTCTCGGAGAGGTATTATTGAATAGTGATGAGTAGCCCCGCGGCGATTGTTCGGCATCCCGATATACTCGTAATTCTTCCAGCTTTTATCCGGGCGCGCACACTGTAGCCGGTACGCGGTCATCCAGATTCACTCTCCTCGAGGATATATTATCAATATATATATATATACAAATACGTGTATACGTATGTATTACATATATCCTGTCGTACGTACGCGCGGCGTACATATATGTATATATAGGTAAGCGACGTCGTCAAGGCGCTAATTCTTCGCCGGTTCGTCTCGCAACAAAAATTTGAAAAAACGATATCCAGAACCAATCTGCAATATTTCATCCGTCAAGTATATCTACTATCGCGCCATGCGATACGAGAATACCGGAGATCGGTAATTACTTGACACGCGCACCCCGCTCCTTTTTCATTCGATTATTTTTCCTGTTTATTAGTTGTTTTTTTTTTGTTTTTTTTTTCAACTTTATACGTCCTCGAGGAAATTACACGATATATCGGCAAAAGTAAGAAACACGTAGTAAATACGAGTACGCGTATAGGTACATAATAGGCGCGCTTACGTAAATGTAGAAGAAGAAAAAAAAACAAAAAATGGAACAAGAAACAGGATAAGAGAATATAAAAATGATGCGGCGAAGTACGTGTATGTATCGCGTGTAACGTGTACGTAGAACCGGGGTACGCATGTTCGCGACGATAAAATTTTCGATAGGAAATACCTGCGGTCGATGTTTTCCGCATGACCGTTACAACGTCATTGGAACGAAAATCCCGATTGAAGAAGGTGTATTGAAATTGGCGAGTTGGCGCGTGCGCAGCCCCGGGGAACATGGACATAAAGATACCCTCGCTGCCCCGCGGATGAGACAGAGGAGAAGTTATACTACATACGGTAAAACAAAGAGCGTTGGGTTTCGATGTAACATTAATAAGACGGACGGTGCCAATCGTATGCTAATAGACCCCAGCTGATCTTGTTTCTCTCTTTTATATCTAAGGGACGTTGACTCGCCTCGGAACGAAATAAAACACGATCGAACAACGAAAAGAAAAAAAATAAAACCGGAGGGTAAATCTTCACTTTTTTATTCGAGTTCTTTACCTCGCTTCTTTCGCTTCTACGATTCACTTTGTACGCGATGCGGTACAACCGATTGTACGTATTAACAAACATTCGAGAAACGTATAAGACGATCTCTTCCCGTCCCGTCGAATCGAGATGAAAAAAATAAAAGGAGAAGAAAAGGTGAATCGGAAGGAATGAGGGAAAAGGGAGAGATGAAACCAACACAGCGCATAGGCTGTGCAGGCAAGAGACTATCGAGCTCAACGTAGCTATAGTGTACCATACGTATTAATTCTTGGGATCAAACTCTCGAGGTCGGGATCTTGATCCGGTTCTCCCTTACTCTGTTCTTAACGCTAATTTTTCTTTTTCTTTTTTTTCTCTCATCTCCATTTTTATATTCATCCTTAAAATTTTCACGTACATTAACCCCGTTTTCCACGGTCGCTACGCTCTTTGCAAAATTTCTTCCTACTTATATTCGCGTATACACGACCCTGGGACAAATTATTCAAGTCACATCACCGTAATTCGCGAGTAGGAACCGTTCGCTCTTACAAGAACACGATATGTGAGCGATATTATTACACATTATAAGTAGATGCGGCGGCAGCGGCAGCGAGTGCAACGCGTATCATATATACATATAATACCTCTTTACTTATACAGGTAGATATATAATAAGACGGCGTACTCCGTTAATACGTGTACCAGATATAATACCACGCTGCCCATGAGCTCCAGAAGTACGGGTACCGGACGTGCGCGAGGTGCGCAACCGATAATTTTTTTCGTACACGATGTATATTAATTTTTTTATTGTACATCTTAAAAAGAGAAAAAAAAAAAAAAAAAAGGAGATTAAAAAATTAATTCATCATTACCGTGCGTATGTGTAGTGACAGGTGCGTTGTAAGCGTCCGATTATTATATGTAAACCGAAAAGAACACGCGCGGTTTTCGAACTTATTTTATCTGTCAATTATGCAAAACGGTCGATGATCGCGATGTGTAAGGTGCAGGGGGAGAAAAATAGGCGCGAAATATCGAGTACCTACCTTCCTCTTGATACGGGTGAAGATTTCTTCGCGCACGCGACGTACAACGATTGATATAAATTATTATACCGTAACGTACGTACATCCAGCGTACGTGTAAAGTGTGTGTTTAAAATGAATGCGACGATATGCGATATATACACGCTGAGCGCGATTATTAATTATCTTTTCACTTAACATGATGTATACAACGTTCGCTCGTTATTTTATCATGTTTTTGATCCGGGGTAAAGCCGACGAGTATCGCGATTTTCGTATCGTCGAGTGTTTCGAGATCGTTTATACGCGCGTAAAGCGGTGGGCGACGGTCGCACAATGTGGAGTAATTTTAATCCCCGAGTTTCGCCGCTCGAAGAAAAAAAAAGAGCGATATTCTATGAGACGAGGAAGAAGGAGACTGGGGGGGAGGTGGGGAGAAAACAAAAAAAAAAAAGAAAAAGTTGCCGGCATAGGAACTTGTTTCTATATGTTTTATGGGTCAGGAGAGTTGGGCGCATACCGTATAGTATAAGCATACGACGCACTACGCCACAAGTCTTGCCGGGGACCGGAGCGCGTCGTCGAACCGAGGCGAGCCGTACGGGCGTTTGTATAGTTTTTGAGAAAACCATATCCACGCTCCGGTATACGGCGGTATGAATGGGCAGCGCGAATATGATATTTCTAAGCAACGGAGTGGTCGGAGGGGGTTATTTTTAGCGCGAGGTAAATTTCGCAAGTTGCAGCAGCGGCAGCACATCGATGGCCGAGGAACGAATCGGAGGCGCGGATATCGCGGGCGGTACGGAGTCGAGAAATTTTCTTAGTTACGATTTTCCTCGACTCTCGTAACGCGTTCGTTGATTCGCCAATTTTTAGTCCCGTTGACGTTACGGAGCGATTCGCACGTCGTCCCGCGGTTATTAAAATTTGAATTGTACACGGTATGGGTTATACGAATGTAGACGCATCGCTTTTATATATATTTATGTATAAATATAGATGCGTACACATTGTATATTTAACGTTTTGTCGCTAGCGTACTATCTCCTCGTAACACCTTCCCTAATGGGCGCTTTCTGTCTCATTTAGATGCACAGATACGAAAGACGACTCCGACTTGCCGTACATATACATACGTATACCTATTTGTATTCACTCGCTATACTCTCTTTGATATATATATATATATATACCTAGGGTATATTATATTATACCGGCGATCGTTGATAGATATTATACATATATACGCACACGTCGCACAAAACACGTGCGTACGTACGCTCGCACACTTGGCGCACACCGCACTCTCCTCTCTGGCCATTCAACTTCCATATCTTATACAACGCACCTCTATATATCGTTAAAGACTAACATATAATTCAATTGAAAATTACAATAACTCACGCATCATACGTATATTATAAATGGCGCGGGTGAAGGTGCTTTTATTTTTTCTCATTCCATCGGTTTTCTTTTATCTCACGGAAAATCATCCGATCTGTGCGTTTTTTTATTCACACTCCGTACGCGAGTAGATGCCTTATACCTACTGCAACAGAATTATGTATATATATATCTATATTGTAATTTTTACTTCATAAACTATTCACGGAGTTCCGTGAGAATTTACGTTGCCGCGGGAAGAACGTATTGAAGAGTTACGATCGAACATCGATTAGTATTAGGTCACCGGTTAGTATAGATACAAAGGTATACAGGGAGGGAGGGGTGGTGCCCCTGTTGCACCTGTTAAGGAACGAATTGGCATACATATATCCGATCGGATCTTTTAATCTGAATGCCATTTAGCGGCGTCGGAGTTATTGGGCGGTCAGTCGTCCGACGGAAAAGACAAGGAAAGGTAAACCCCGTACGGGGGGGACGTTGCACGGGCAGGAGGGATAGGAAGGGGGGGGGGGGTGTACCGGGCAAGACCCGAAGGCAGAGCGAAAGGTGGGATGGGAGCGGAGCGGAGTGCGTCCATCACCGACTCCCCTCCTCTCTTTCCCCTTCCCGCCGCTCCCGTTCGCTTCTCTCTTTTCCTCGTTTCCCTCTTTATCCCTCTTTCTCTTCGCCCCCCGCTCCCCAAAAAAAACTTCTCTCCACACCGAACCACCCCCACCACTTTTGACCCTTTCTCCGACGCTCCAATCGGCCCAGGAACAAACCGACCACCGACCGTCCGAACGAACGAACGAACGAACGCACCGTAGAACGAACGAACGAACGGCCAACCGACCGACCACCTGATGCGAGATGCGGGACGCGATTTCGTACCGAGCGATACGGGAACCTGACGATGCGGTTCCCTCGAGAAATCCTCTACGTATGTGTAGTAGACACAGAGGTGTGTATAACTAGTATCGATTGCTATTTGACCGAAAGGGCGCGTTTAACCTCCGATCGAATTATATAGCCACTTGCTACATTCGTACCCGGTTATCATATACATAGATGCACGTGGAATATCCGCGAAGGTATAAGTAGTTGCAGGTAGCGAGCGATCGTATAAGACGGTTATAGACCTCTAATTTTGTCGATACTGCACGATTGCGAGACGTTGCTTGTATATTTGTATCGGTGAAGTTCTCAGGGATCGCCTGAACCTCTCTTCGTTCTTCGGACTCCTCGTGTCACTCGTCGGTAAAAAAAAAATTAAAATCCGAACAATCCACGGATATTTAAAAAATTATTCATATTCGATGTCATATCGATCGAACTCCGATCGAAGAAAACCCTGAATTGAGTACCCGGTGATTCAACCCGACGATAATTCACCCGCGTCTGCATCGTAGCAACAGGGAAGCGCGCGCGGAGCTAACATAATAAGACAATTAAAGATGAACGCGCGCGGGGTTCAAGCTATTGAAACGGAATTAAGACTGGATATATTTTAGGGTAATGGGTTAATGACTTCCAATTGAATCACCGGAAACGTATTCGAGTATCCTCTATCCTATACTACCGATATACAGCCGATACATTTGTAGGGTAGCGACACCCTCCTCAACGGATACGACGTTGGGGTAGGCAGATTTCTTTCAACGACTGTTAATGTCCCTCCGATCGAACCTCCGCGTCGTAAAACTGTCTCCGAATTACTCGAATATATAGCCTGTTGTCATTCCGCGCTCGGTCTTTCGATTACCTTCCGCGCGCATCTGGTGCTGTTGCTCCTTACGAATACGACAAGAATACGAAGAAGTGCGTCTCTCGACGTTGAAGCGTCTCGGCGTATTTAATCATGAATCGAGTACAGCTATAATATACATGATTATAAAATAAATTTCATCCCATTAAAAAATAACGTACTCTCTCTATACGACCGAGAAGAAAAAGGTGTGGGGGACAAAATTAAAGTAAAGCGAGGGTCGGTGAACTAATTTTCGTCGAGAGGGGTCGCGGGTACGAACAAAAAGATAAAAAAAATTAAATAACCGAAAAAAAAAACCAAAATATATAACTGAAAAAGAAAAAAAAAGCAAAACAACAACCAACGAGGAAAAATAAAGTGAGATAGGATTTCGCGAGAGAAGTGGCGCCTCGGTATAAGGGATGGTTTTACGGGGTAGGGCGACGTAGGGGGTTCGCGGGGGTGTTTCAAGCAGCATTATCAGCACGCGCCGCCTTTGTGTGCCCACTAAATCTGTGAAATAACTACCATGGAGGAACACCGTGCGGTCGGAACATTTTGCAACCCCGGCCTATATTACGCCAACCACCACCTACCACCACCACCACCACCCCCTACCCCCCCCCCCCATCCAGCCGGAGGTGGCGGTGCCGCTCCTCTGTAGGTGTACGAATCGCGTAGGACAACGTCGTCGACGACTACCGGCAACCTCGTCGCCGCTATACATACGCACACGTTGCCTTCGCGAAAGCGAAAATTTTAATGATGTTTGCCGAACGCCTCGCTCTCCCCCCCCCCCCCCCCCCCCCCCACCCACCTCCCAGTTTCTCATGCACCGCGGCTACGTTCCGCGTGTTAACAAAGTGAAGAATTTTATATATCCTATAAAATAAGAGCGCGATATTCCAGCGTACAGCCGGCCCCGTTCGGGCTTCGCTCGTTCCGCAAGGAACGACCACGCGCGCTGTATCTCGGCCGTGCATCAAACACAACGTCGAGTGGTAGGTATACATACTTACATATAGGTATATCGCATTCGGACCCGCCGCAATGCCGCACCGCCGCGAATCGCGGAACTCCCTCGGGCCAACGCGATGTACGGGGGTTTTCGTTGCGGAGAGGAAACTCATGCGGCGAGGTGCGTAGGGCCCGGGAGGGCCGCGAGAAGGGTGCAAAAAAAAAGAAAAGAAAAGAAAAGGTGACGACGCGATCCACGGTTTTTCTCTCGCGACGAAAGATCTTAATTTTTTTTTTTCTTTGATTCTCGAATCGGAGTGAGGGCGATAAATGAGACCCACTGGTGGTACGGTTGGTAGCCCTCGGTGGTAACACACACGAGGTCACGCCCTCTCCGGCTCCGTTCGGCTATACTGCGGCGCGGCAGTGTGGAGGATACACACGATCTCGGCGATCCGAAAGGATTTCCGAGCGATCCGAACGATCGTCGGGGAGACGATTATAGATAATTTAATTCAGTCAGTCATCATTAGTGATTATAGTGGCGGCCGGACGACCGGGGCCACGTATTATCCTTATACTAGTTTCGGGAAAATCAGCGCCTCACGTCCCGCCCCTCCGGGGCCCCCCCTTTCCTTTTATCTCACCACCGGCCTTGGTAGGCCTTGTTTATCCACTTTCAGCTCGGTTGTACCAACCGAACAACGTTCGTATAAGAACCTCGCGGATACCCACGGTGTACGTTCTTTGAACTTTGGAGATATGTTTACGAGGTGCAGAGAAATCATAACCGATACCGGAGGAGGAGGAGGAGGGAGAGGGGGAGAGAGCGCGGTACAGATAAAGAGGATACGAAAGCGTCCCTTCTCACAAACGATGAGAAATACGGGAAATGATTCACCAACAACCGTAGGTGAATAATCGATGTATCTCAGATCCGAGAGATATCCCCGACGAATCGAAGCGTAATCCTCGTAGAGCCCGATAACCGAAGCTAGGGGAAACACACCTGACTCGCTCCTATATAGTATAGCGCGGTTTGGTCTTTACGCGGTGAAACGAGCTCTTCGTTCGTTCGTTCGTGATTCGCGGTCGGCCGTAGTATCTGTTCTTCTTCTCGCAGTCCGTCGACTGCACGACCAACCACCATAACCGCAGCTACGGCCACCATCGGCATCCTCAACGACCGCGGGACGAGGGATATCAACTCCTCTTGGTCGGGGGCCGCCTCATTACCAGGTTGCCGCACAGGTACCACGCTGCGATCTCCGTTCCTTTCCACCTTCTATGCCGTACCGTATATTTTATATATATATATATGTATATATATATGTATATATATATATACGTGTATACACACCTAACCGCCGGCGCATAACGACGCTCGATCCGCGTTTTAACCCCGGATGAAAACTGGATACCGCGGTGTACGGCGGCAGCTTCCATGCGAGAATCGTTCGATCTGTTGAACGGGCGCCACCGTAACACCCGCGAAATGAAATTGCCAATTTCAAACGACGTTTCGCCGTCAACGCTCCCAACAATTCCCCCCCCACGAGTCGTCGTCGTCGTCGTCGTCATTTTATACTTCGAATCTTTCGAGTCTTTTTTCTTTTCTCTCTCTCTCTCTCTCTCTCTCTCTCTCTCTCTCTCTCTCTCTCAGACGAATTTAACGAACGGCGTATGAGTTTGGACGATCCATTTTCGTTGGGTCGAGGTGATAAACGATACGGTACGGATTTTGGTTCGTCGAACTGAACCGCAGAGTCGGTACCCTGCACCTCGTTGAACGCGGTATTCGAATATCGTAGGTGGACCGACCCAGAAAAGTTGGTACCAATGGGGGAACTACACGTTGGACGTTGTGATATCGCCCGGTGTGGTTTATACGCTTATACGTATGTATATATATATTTAAAAAAGTATGGTGGTAACGCACCCTGCGGTGGCCTTTGGTTTCTCCAACGACGCGGGATGATGCATGGCGTTACACACACGCGTCTCCTTGTATACTCTTTCCACTTCTACTGCACCTCTTCCTCGCTCCATTAGGTATTGTGTATGTATACTATACTCTGCCTACCTACCTACCTTTCTTACCTATACCTATACCTAACCTACCTATGGTTCCCCGCAACCGAACCCAAAAAAATAATAACAAGAACGAGACTATACGGACTATTCCTGTTACGTTGCATTCCTCTTGTTTAATCTCGCCGGACCACCCCGGTACCTCTCCGGGGACCCTACCGAATGTATACTCGTATTCTCATTGTCCGTGCACCGACATTACCGACATTTTGTTATAGAGAGAAAAAAAAAAAAAAAAAAAGGTCGTCGAACATCCGATCGATTCACTCTCGAAGACTCTTCAAATTCTGATTTCGTCGATTTTTTTTATCGCTCGCTGTTGGTATGTGAAATGGATAGATATAAGATAGACGAAATGACGAGGAATTTATAAGGTAATTGTACGTATATCGCACTCTGTAAACTGGTGAGACAATCTGTTACCTATACACATAAGCAAAATATACGCTGAAGGATCATATATACACATACCGTATATCTCTTTTATATACCCCCACCTGTACACGTGCGCAAACGCCGTAAGTTACACGTTGCGTTACCCCTTTGATTGATCGACCAAATGGGTATAAGGATAGGTAAGTGTTTGTTATACTCGAGGGTTGCGGAGGTATGCTCGCTATGGGTTTCAACGTCGCGTCACGTGGCACGCGATCCTCCACACAACACTCATACGTATAGCTTATAACACACCGCAATGTCCACGGGAGTCCCTATCTCTACCCTACGTGTGTGTGTATAAAGCACATGAGTAATCCTCTGCACTTCTTTCGCAAATGTACGACCTCCTGAATTTTAGGGGGTCGGTGGATCTCACAGATCTGGTACCCGATAGACGAGTATCATTGCCCTCGACATCGTAGTGTATATGTGGAAATATTCGTTCCATCGGTACCCGATATAATTGCTTGTGTATCTACAGTATATACCGATGAGAAATAATCATCGATCATCGCAGCTCGGTCGCCACATATGTGCAGTAACATGTATACGTATACAAGACGTGGTAAAGATTTTCAACGCTGGAATATTATGGCTTCCCGTTAATCATTCCCCGGAGTGTCCACCGTAATGCCGAACGTTACGTTGTGTGTGGACAGGTAGGATACCCTTACCACCCATAGACCGGGTGTACGAGAAGTTAGTAGGTGCGCGTATTTCGCGGCGTTATTATACGCGTACGCGGACGTTGATAATGGTGTGTTGGGGGTGCCCGATGCCTAGCAGTTCAGAGGATACAACCGAGAGGCGCCTTTATTTATCGCATTTAAATGAAGCCTTACCGTGTAATTGCGCGGCTGTGATGCATCAGGATGATTTGCGAGGCGCGCCTTGCCCTCCCATAAGGACCACCGCATCATCCGCGCTATACGTTAGCGATATATACATATACGTACACCGACGTTGCGCACTTTCCCTCTTCTCTTTTTTTCTCTCCATCCGTCCTTCTCTATCGCTCTCTACGTTTAGCCGATGGAGACGATCAGAAGTCCTCCCGCGCAGTCCCATTATTATACATTCAACACGTTCCCCTGCAATCCGTGTGCAAATTCACCTTACCCCGCGCGTATGATACGCGTGTACGTTCGGAAATTATTTAAATTCCTCCTTCCCTCGTTGTCAGCGGCGTGACATTCCCCTTAACGAACTCCGCGGCGTCCCAATTCACGCCTCCGGATTCGTTCGACGAGAGAAAAAGAAAGAAAGAAACAAAAAAACAACAGCCAACGTTATTTTCTTATCTCGACAATAAAAATTAGCGAATCGCCTCACACGGCGATAAATAAATCCCCGAGAAGTTAACTGTGGGGTGAGAAACGATTGCGAAGAGAAAAGATTTTCGTTGAAGAGTTCCTCGACGAAAATTGAATGAAAACAACAGTGGAGGGTGCGGTATAGGCAGAAAGAGGATTTCAGCGTCGAGTCCATGGAGTTGGTCAGTCGGTCGCATGCGTTATGCGAGAAACGGTGGTCATCGTGCGGAGCCGAACAGCGAGCGAGCGAGCTAGCTACGAGCGCGGGGCACTCGCGCTCGAGTGGATGGCCGGCGTCACGCCACGCGGCCCACCAGGAGTTATGGTTACGGCTTCGGGGACGACCGGGGGGAGGGGGGCGCGCGAGGAGGACCAAAGGGGGAACGATCAGGTGGGAGACGGAGGACGGAGAGAGGGAGGGAAGAGGAGGAGGCGAACGGCTAAAAATAATATTACGACTCACGGACAGGCCAATTTCGTCACAAAATAGAGACGGTCAATAACGGGCAGTTTGTCATCGAGACCGCGGTTTTCGTACTATCGCGTCCGAACGGTTTGATGAACGTGGCAACTCGAATGCCGCTGCTTATATATGTATACTTCTGCCGTATATGTTTTTCTATTCATCGTATGCGACAAGCGCCAAATATTGCAAATAAGATTTCCTCGTATTAGTCGACTTAGACTAATTTTCTTATTCTTCTTATTTTTCTTTTTTCATGGTTTTTGGAGTAAATTAAGGAGAAATCAAATCTTCCCCAAGGGATATTTATTTGTCGAGCGCAAGAGTGGAAAAGTTTGTCGTTCGATTACTATTCCTGTTTATTATTTGACCGTTACGTGCTTCCACGGCAAAGTCTTTCGGCCAGAATTATACCTATGTAGCAGAGTTTAATCACGTTTGAGAGAATCTATTTTTACTTCATCCCAACACTTGTATTATATATATATACATATACATGTATGCACCGTACGACTCGAACGGCCTATATTGTACGGCGTTCCGATACTCTGTAAGATTTAAGGGTTGCTTGACTCCGCGCAGCTACTGACGGTTGCGTGAGCTCGGCTATACACAGCCGTAATAAAATTACCCAGGTGTTTGATAGAGGGAGCTCTATATTACCGGGAACGGTGAGAAAAATATATACCATTTCGCACCAAGTAGATAACTTATCACTCGTATATATAACTGTAAGAAATTGGGTATAATAGAAATATATCACACAGTGATTCGGACGCATCGTTGGGACACGCTCAAAAAACGTTAGTTTTTCTGATCGAAAAAACTTGGATCGAATATCTCCGGTGTATTATTCGGTTTTTTCCGATGCGTCGAACGAACTAAAAAGATGCGGTATATAATGGAGCCTTACCGCATCCGGTTTTGGATGATGCGTACGTATATGCGTCTGATAGTTGTAATTATAATGAGAGAGGATGTAAGAATAAAATGATGCGGTCTTAAATCGACGACGTACGATACATATATAGAGGGGGGGGGGGGGGGTCCGATTGTTTCGCCGCCAAATTGGCGGTACCGACTAATGACCGGCTAATTGCAGGAGCAATGTAAATATCGGCACAGCTCGAACGCGCGCGCCGTTCGCTTCGATTCGGGTACGTTAAAGGTCCGCGCGGTGAATACATAAATACGAACAATAAACCATATCCACTAACGAAACGTGTCCGCTGGGTCTCCGAGTTTTATTGGGTATCGTATTATAACCGGCAGCAGCAGCAGCGGCAGCTTTCGTGCGAACACACCCAACTTCCCTCCCACTCGTACAGGTATAGTAGACAGGTAGTAGGAGGTAGAAAATTTTAACTGGTAAAAGTTTGAGCGTGTAGTAGCGTAGATACGGGATATAATATACGTAGTGCCGAAAGCATAGGCAAACGCAAAGGTGGAAGTCGTTCACGCAACGACTACACGCACACACCGCTCCGATCGACGGACGCACATCGATGTATCGAAGGTTCACCGCGTATCCATCCGTGCGATGTGGTATAGGAGTAGAGTAGAGTAGCACGTGGTCGCTGTAAGTCGTCAGCCATAAACGGCGTGAGTCGCTCGCTCCGGGTCTATAGGCGCACCGGGGGTTGCGGAATCAGTTTCGTGGCGTGGCCAAAGTGTAAGAGGGCCTGCTGGACTCGGGTGTGGCCTTAAACCAGTCGAGAGCCATCTGGTTGCGAGAGGTCGTACCGCGTGGCGGGAGCGAGCTTCTTTTTTTTTTTCCTCTGTTTGTTTTTGTCAGTCGTGTCAAAGCTCGCGCGTGTCGATAAGTAAGATTACTGCAGAGCGGAGGGTCAGCAGCAACACGTGTCATTACGTGGACTGCTCGTTTACATTTTATTATCCTTTATTATAGGAGGTGGAGGAGGACAACGTCGAGAGTAGTAAACGAATGAACATGCGATATAAAAGTAAAGTAAACTACTTAATTTTCGTCGGGTTTTTTTTTCTTTCTTTCTTTTTTTTCTTTTTTCTCTTTTACGCGCAGTTACGTCGCTCGGGTACGTACACTGTACGCCTACGCGTCATTCTTGTTACGTTAAGCGAGTGTGATTTCACGGGCGTAAAACCGACGCGTGATGTGATTACAAGATGAATTTTCGTCGGGCGTGTATAAAGGTGGCAAAAGAAAAAACAAAAAACAAAGAAAAGGGTTGTAAATTATTTTTGAATTAATAAACGTACAACAGAGTCCTCGTTATAATTTGCCGTCCGCGTTTTTTAATGAAATTCTTCAACGCAGTCGCAAGGGGAGAAGGAAACCGCGGAATGCGCGTGCAGGTTACAGCCACTTCCAGTGAACAGCGTGAGCTGATCATTATTCTAGCGTAGACTACGTGATTTGTCTTGTTAATTAGAAAGGCAAAATAAAATGCGGTTAATATCTTAATTAGTATTAATTATCCGGCTTTATTGAACGTAATAATTCTATAATTAAAATCTATATGGCTCAGTTGTTATCGGAACAATCATCGCGTAGTCCGCACCCGCAACCGGACCCAGAGCACATGGAAACCCGTCGGTTTGAAAATATCTAATTGGATCAACCCCCCCCGTAACTACTCCCATCTGTACGGCTGTTCCCTCGTTAATCGCCGTAAACGCGTTAAAATATCCCGGCTGTCAAGAATCGGGCTTCCGCCATTGCGGGTATACTATACACAAAACAAACCCGCCAAAGAGATCATCGTAGGGCATCGAGGCCATGGGGTACTCGGGAGAGTGGAAAGGGTCGAGGGCCCGCGGGCGGGCGACTACGCGTCGTGCACGGGGAGCCGCACGAACGGCAGCAGGGGCAGGTCCCTTTCGCTCGCCTTTGGGAAACACCCCTGCGGCCATACCTGCTACACAGGCATTATGGCTTCCCCGCGTCTTCGTTTGTTCCGGGGCTCGAGGCAACGGCAGAACCCCATAGGTGTACAATCCACCTATGGAAGCGGTATAAAAAAATAGTAGGGCCTCGATGGAATTTCGATGGGGCAAAAGAGGAGACGACAGTCGGCGATCGCCAAGCGGGGACTTCACTACTGCGCTATGTGAATACGCGGCTCGTTAGCGAAACTCGCGTCGCTTTCGTTTCTTATTCGCCCCCGAAACATCGTCTCGCGTTCCCTTATTCTCGACGGAGGTAACTATACAGCGCGGTTCCACAGACGATCGGGGCCGTCTCGACGCGCTAGTTTTTTGCCCGCGCGCCTCTCGTATTGGGAAAAAATTTTCGCCAACACCGATTCGAGAATCACCCACTCGAAAGGGGGAAAAACCGTTCCGCGGCTCGGAGTGTCGTAAATTAAAAAAAAAAACAGTGTTCACCGCCGAGCGAAACTGTCGTTCCGACGAAATCGCGATTAACCGCGCGCACACGTTGTCGTACCGCGCCGCGCAGTGCGCTGTGTAATCGAAAACGAATCCTTTGTACATCGGAATTACGTAACGACGAGATCGTCGTCGAATCACGCGGATCGCTTTGTATCACCCAGGTAAATATCAAATACGTATGTATAGAGATACACGGAGCTATTCCTCGAGAATTCTACGAAGCGCGCCGTAACGAACACCTCGTCAAAATGTCAACGGTGTATAAATCGGTAGACTCGCTCGGATGCCCGTACACCTCTATTAACGATATCTACCTCCGGATCGTCACGATATCTTTATTATTAACTGTTGTATATCCTGAAGAAACTTTGTACGCGAACATCGATTCTCAGATCCTATCTATGTTCGATTCGAACGACCCCGGCGCGCTCGAAAGACTCGGATACAACGTATACCTGTATGCAAAATTGGATATAGAAGCTCAACGATCAACGCCCGCGGTATCAGCAGCTTCTGCAGTTGTTCTCTCCGAATATCTCCGTTGCACGGCGTGCAGCACCGCGACTGTACACGGCCATAGTATATATATGTATAAGGTCGCGTTAACTCCCGGCAGGGTGAAACTGGTGAAGTGAGATACCTTTACGCTTTACACTCTCACATGCTCGTGCAATTAGCAATGTAAATGTTGGTTAGTTAGTTAGCGTGTTTTCAAAGCTGCAGTAGCTGCCGTTACCGGGGGTGCCCGCGGTAGGGTGTACAGATACAGGTACCTACAACGGTGTATAAAGTTGAAGCGGACCGAGAGTAGCCGCTGATAACACGGACCTCCCGTAAGCTAAAACGATGATCTCGCCGAAAGCTGATAAGACAGCACGAGTTCCGATTCCTTATTGTGTACTCGTTAGTCACGGTATACGTGTATACATGTATAAGTATATACGAACGCTACGCGCGAAACTTATTCGACAAATAATTTATCCCGCCCGTTGCTCAAGGCGCGCCGGGGATGAGAAAAATATTCAGAGGTGCAGATGGAAAGCTCGAACCTTCGGCAACGATCGCATTGCGACGTCGTGATCACCGTATATCCAGATATTTATCCGTATATTGCACGACGTCACGTGTCCGTAGTAACGTAACGTAACGTAACGTTGTATATAACGAGTCGAAAGGCCAAGCTGCTTCTGTTTCACCGAAGTCGAAAGGGAACCTTCCATAAAATTTAATTACACACCGTCAAGTAGGTGGGTGAGTAATCCCAACAGTTGCAACTTTCCCTTTCCTATTTCTAGATCTTTCCTCTATAGTTCTCAACCCCCTGCGTGTATATATACATAGGTATGTATATACCTATACCTATGCGCGGCATCGGCTCGCGAGCACCTATACCGATTCTAATTTCTAACTTGCAAGAGTTGCGACTCGCTCGTATAAACCCCGCAGGCATACCAAACAATGGAACTATTTCGTATATATATACAGCGTAGGATGTAATTACGATGCCCCTTTAGAGAAGAGAAGAGAAGAGAACAGAAGAGAAGCTGAGAATGGGGTGTGGTGCGTCTGACTTTCCGGACGCATTCCTATACATACATCTACCCTGTAACACCTATATTCCGAAAGCGCAGGGTTGTGTACAGCCTGTATTATACATACGTACACACGTATATAAGATGCACGGGGAGTCGTCGGTTGGTTAGCCGGGTGACTAGCGCCATCACGACTGTTGCGAGTAGGAGACGGTGGCCCTGCGCTAATTTACTGCTACGAAACGGGGGTGTAAATTCCACGACATGCATATATATATATATAAATACATCCCCAAGTTTTCCAGAATGGAAGGTAGAGAGAGAGGTAGGTGGAAGATATAACGGAGGTTTGGGGGGTGGGGACGGGGGTGGCTCGGGTGTCGAGCGCACCGGGAGTTTTATAAACTTCCTCATATACGGCTCGGCCACCGGCGGCTTGTGCGCCCTTATATTTACTCGGATCTTCCGTAAACCGCGCCTCTCCACTGCCTCCGGATAAAAGAAAAAAAAAAAAACCGCATCGAAACTTTAACCGACACTCGCGATTATCGCTGGCGCGGCAAAATCTGGACTCGAGAACTCGCGGAGGCGAAAATCATTCCGAGGGCGGATGTACGGTGTACGGCGATCGGCTGGTTCTACACATTAAAGAGGACGAAATTGATTTCGCGCTATACCTCCGATGTCACGAGGAGAAACCGACGACGTAGCACAGCGGAGCGGTTATGTTAAACAGATGTGCATCTAACGTAGCCGTATACCTCGGCAAAGGACACGGGAATACAAAGAGAGGAACTATCGAGTAGTAAGGGAGGTTTTGCGGGAACTGTAACCGTCGAACGTATCTAGTTATCTCGGTGTTCGAAAAATTGTTCGTTATATACCTGTACGTGTAAGAGCTGGTAACTGGTAGCTCCTCGGTATTATAAAGGTACGGTACAGGTATGTACCGTACCTGCCTACCCGACTATAAGCGACGAAATAAAAGCAGAATATCGTCGCTGTTACAAGCTCCTTCCATTACCCCTTTGCACGACCGAATTCTCCTATATATGTATACTTATAAACATCTTCAAACATCCACATCCATTTCTCGGTTTCTTTTTTTTTGAATTTCTTTCCGTTTTTCTTCTTCTTTTTCTTCTTTTTTTTTTGTTTTTTGTTTTTTCTTTCTCCTACACGCGACAACGTCTATCCGCGCGCACACCCTTGGCGAATGTAAATATATACATATCGCTTAGGTGTGGTATAGGAGGCGCATTCGCATCCACCGCAAGGAATTCTACCCATTTCTGTTTTCACAACTACCTCGACATCGCTATACGACGACGATAGCCGCGCGACGCGACGCGAGAGCTGGCAAAAGTAGCGGGAGCACTCAATCCACCCGCGCGGGGCTGTGTGCAGCGGGTATCGCTCGGCAGCAGCATGCGGGGAATGAGGGGGTTGCGAGGGGGAGGAAGGGAGGGGGGGGGGGGGGTACAAAGGGAGTTGAATAGCTCTTCGCCGTGTATATCTATATCCGCGTCTATCCATACAAACGTTTGCAACTATCCGTACACGTACATGTGTACGTATGTTCGGTTGGACGGGATATCTCCCATACCCTGAAATACACGCAAATACTTACCTATACATATACAAGTATTTCGCGCATGTGGATATACTGGCGTTTGTATCGCGACGACGACTACGCGACGACAACGACAACGACAACGACAACGACGTCGTTTCGCGCATGTAATGTACTAAAGTAAACCAACTTTTATATACTGCCTTCATGGCCAGCGTCGGAGAGCGCGGGACGTTTCGCAGCGCATAATACAGTGCACCGGGCACATAATGTCGACCGTCGACTCGGTACGACGTCGCTTTCGTATATATCTCTATCGTCGTATATACCTTTGTACATACAATTTATACATAGGCGGACGAAGTAGCGCTTATAGATACTTGTACACTAGCCGAATGTACATAGTATGCATACCGCGGTGGTGTAGGTGAAGATATATTACATATATACATTCGGCCGGAGCTCGAGAAGGAGAAGTAAAAGGATGCAAAAAGGAATGCGAATGGGGAAGAGAGATGGTCGCGTAGAGCCGGCTAACGACCGTATCCTAGCAAAAATCCATAGTGAGAGTAATAAGAACGCTTCGGATAGGATAAGTTGTGCCAAAATTCCATTCACCGTTCGCGAATCCGTCGCGGTCGGGATTTTCCACATTCGTTGTTTTATTTTCTTTTTTTTTGTTCTTTTTTTGTTCTTTTTTTCGCACGTTCGCCCCGACGATTTTTCACACCGGCGATCCGGTAGCGGGATCAACAAAAATATGAATCCGCCGTTTTATCGGTGCATAATGTTACCTCCGCGTCCCACGTGGATACCGCAGGTGCGAGCAAATAGCCGATTTTCATCGCACCGCCCCCTCGAATTGAGAGATTTCAAGAACCAGTTGCGATACCCATCGGCAATTTGACGCCCCGTTTAACCCGATCGAACGGAGGAACCCCCCCTTATACGTGGTATAGGCTTATAGGTATACACCGACCACTGTAGCGCGGGAGGATACAAAATTCACATTAGTCCGAATCAAAGTCTTCCGAAAATTTTGTCAACGCGACGAACACCGTTTCAATTTCTATTTCAATTCCGCCCAATTTTTTTTTGACGTGGTCTTTTGCTGGTGCAAAATTTTCGACAGCAAAAAAAAAAGAAGAACAACAAAAAAATTTGAGTATAACGAACTATATACATATACATACAGAGTGTAGGGTAGGAATATGGAAACAAACGTGACTTCGCAACGTAAACCGTTGCAGTTCTAGGCGAAACGCGGGGCACGCGCCTCGAGCAATTCGAGCTGACCCGTAATAGATGTACGAAAATACACGACAGGGGTATACGCAGCAATACGCGCAGGTAACGGGTACCGGCACGACGATGTTGCAATTTCTTTGGCTTGAAAATTCTCACGTGCCAACGCATCCGGTCCGCAGCGGCAAAACCGCCGCGGCGACATCGGCGTTACGCGCAGTTTGTAAATATATAATTATCGATGTATTTTTTTAAGAGTCAATTATCGTTGGCGAACATCCGACTTTTAAACGCTACCGATACGCATTCGTACCGTACGCCGGAATGTTAATCGATCTCGATGACGACCGTGATAATGTTAATGACGGCTGTGACGACGATAATAAAAATAATAATTGGCAACCGGTGGTCACGGGGAACGCTAATGAGCGTTTCGATTCCCCTCCAGCCACCGAGCGGAGCATTGAGACATTAAAGTCGAAAACAACTTTTTTAATACGTCTGCCCCGATGCCTCGCTACTCTGTATTATATGTACCATGTACGTACGTATAAGAGTAGCGATCAGGAATCCGCGGCGACGTTGCACCGCGCGCCAGATGTCATTGACGTTTTTGAACCGAGAACGCGGTTGAGTCGGCCAACTTTCGACGACGCCACGGTTCTCGTTTCGTCGGTGTTTAATTGCTCAATACGCGAACCGTATACGCGACAATAATACAAGTACGGACGGTCCTCCGGTTCGTTACTCCTCCCCAGCCTCCGTCACCCCGCGTTGGTGTAGGGTAATGGTAGATATATTATTATTAAGGTGAGGGGGAGCGCGTAAATTTCTACCAAGAATTTTCCATCCCCCCAGGGCTGCAACTACGGTAGGAACGCCACGGCGTGATATAAGATAGATACGACGGCGGAGGCGGAGGCGGAGGCACGCGTAAGCCCTACAGAAAGGGGCTTATGTAAGGTGGTTATAATACTTCGGGTACCGCGCTGCAGAAAAGGGAGTAACGAGGGGGTACGCCGTTCGGCAGACGATCGTTCACAAGGGGGGTTCCGAGGAATGGCGGATTCGGGATGCGGGGTAAAAGTGGACGGGCGTGGAAGTAAAAGGGAACGGAAAGTGTGTGAGAGAGAGTGAGAGAGAGAGAGAGAGATGTAAGGGTGGCGAGACGCGAGGGAGAAACTCTTGCGCGCGCGAAACTCACCCCCTATTTCCATGGGGTAGGAAGCAATTATAACACTAAATTAAGGGCGAGGAAAATTCGGTAATTAGAGGGATTCAAAAGGGATAAAAGGACCTTGCTCTACCTTTTACAGCTACCCGTTTTTGCGCGTGCCAAAACGACTTGAAATCTTCGCAGCGTTGCGCCATATATCCGCACCCGCCCTTCGTTCGCAACATTTTCATTCCACAAATTTTTCAAAACTCACCTCGTAATCAAATGTAAAGAAAAATGTTTCATCGTCTGCCGTGCCTTCTGTATTATTGTACTCTCTTGTGAGCTAATGTTACAGACTCACGAGCGGCTCGCAGCATCCCTCGAATCGTATACGGCAGATTTAGGAGAGAGGAGAGGGTGGGAGAGGAGAGGAGAGGAGAGGAGAGTGATCGACTGGGTTAGAGTTAGGATAGGTTAACGTGCAAACACGCGCAAACTAACGGTGGTCGAGGTAGTCGGAGAGAGGGTAGCGTTTAGCTTATATATATATCTATATCTGCAGCGTATAGCCTGTTGGGCATTGCGATCCGTCAGAGCGGGTAAACCGAGGGCATAAATTTAATAGGTTTCGCGCTCGCCCCTCCTTCGAGCTTTATGGCGCCGCCGAATTTCCCATTAAATAAACAAACGCAATGTTCATTACGGGCCGGCGAGTTCCGACCAACTATACAATCCGCCGCTTGGCTATCTGACGGAGGTCCCTCCGCCGACGCTGTGTACGCGGAGAAAGGGTTCGCCTACCGCGCCCGAGCGGTCCAGAAGTTGCGGTTTCGCGTTAGCGAGCCTTTCCCCGCTCCTAAGATGTACAATACCTACGCGCGACGATATCTCCTTCGCGCCGGTCCTGGATGCACCCTCCGAGTGAAAAGGGCTTCCCTTTTCCACACCCCGCGGCGCATCCGTAACGAAGAAAATTCCAACCTCACCGAAAACCCCCGAGACCTCCCAGAAACTCCGTTTAGAATCCCTCCTGAATTTATACGTCGTTTCTAATTTTGGGAAAACAACGGAATCGGTGACACTTTCGATTTACCTGACAAGTCGGGGCCCGAAAACTGAACGAGAAATCCTCGGTTCACGTGTCCCGAGGAATAAAATTAAATCGGGCCCGGAAAGCGACGAAGCGTTAAAGAAATACGAACGAGCATCTCGGATGTACGGTAGAACTGTCGGCTGATTTATCATCCAAATTGGCTGACGTCGTCGTTGCGTCGCATAAAGAGAATCGCATCCTATATACGTACGCGATACTACACCGTCGCGTCATGACTCTCGAGGTTTAATTTCGCATAACGGGCGACCGGGGGAGCGTAAGCGTAGACCTCTGCGTACTCCGATCGGTTTAACTGCACGTTGATTCGATTACAACCGATCAAGCAGAAGCGACTAACACCTAGTCGGTAATATATTCTCAACTGAACGTGTTACGTAGAAATAATATATACATTACAAATCCGAGAGGATATTACACGCTGAGATATATTTCTCCTGAATCACCTTCCGCAATCCGATTTACGGAACGGCAAAATTTCATCTCGTTCCTTTGATTTGTTTGTTTGATTTTTTTTTTTTTTTTCTTTCTCCTTCGAGAAAATCAAAGAGAGAAAGAAAAATCACCGCTCGGCCATCGGCGATTCTTAGGAGCCAATAAGTTGAGACAAAGACGCGAGGATCTCGCCCCATTCGAGTCACCCTTCGAACCCTCGGGGCGCGCTTGGGGTGTCCACACGTGCTACCACATCCTCCTTCCGTTTTCTCTAACATATATGTATATATATATATATATATATATCTGTAACGGATCCGCGAAGAAAAAACGCCCACGGTCCATTCAAACGACCGAATTTCAAAGATGTACGGACCCGATCGAACCTACGACTCTCCGCGGATACGTGAAATAACTAGCCCATCCATACATCGTTTCATAAGATAAGGATAACTCGAACCCCCTCGTATCCTTCACATTTTTCGCAACCCTCAGGTGGTATCGGGTGTTGTGAAAATTTATCGCGACAACGCGTCGAACGAAGGGGGAAAAGAAGAAGAAGAAGAAGAGAAAAGTGTTCACCTGCTCGGGAATCTCGCGGTTCGATTTAACGCGACGATCCTAATCGGGGGTAATAGGTGTGAGAAGGAGGCGAACCTGGTGGGATATGGTTATACGAGTATAATACGCGTATACAGGTACACAGTATACCGGGGTATGAGAATAACGCTGTAACTCCTGCTTGCTGATAATTAGTGCATCCATCAGCGGAAGCAAGCCGCCAGCTAATGCCGATCGTATGTTACCGTTATCACGAGTTCCCTACCACTAGCCTCCTCACCCTTTTACCACCCCGCCCCGCACACCTATTCGTGTACGCACAATCTATAGGTACGGATACCTACGTACCTCTACCTACCTATATACGTATATTACGATTGGGAGCATCGCCCACTTGGGTATCGATGGGCGCACCTCTATACGTACGGGATATATTATATACGTATACGTTACACGCGTAGAGATGCATACATACACCTATGGAGCGGAGGAGGGGGTTGTTCGCTCATCTACCTGCAGCTGATCGAAACGTATATCCGCACGAGCGACCCGCGACTTGTCGATACCGCCAATAATCTAATAACCAGTTCCCATAGCGCACTACTGTAAGTCACGACGCAACGTTGATGCTATACGTACACGGACGAATACGTCCGTGTTTAATAGGACGACGTTGCACAGCTGTTTGAATTTTTTTACGAAAAAAAAAACTTATCTCATTTCGGTAGATCGATCGTTTCGCGAACTGAGGATTTTCGTCGGGCGTCGTGAGAATGTATATAGTATTCGTGATAAATGGAATGAAAATTTATTGTTGGATCGATTTTACCTCGAGACCCGGGTTGTCGCGAGATATGAATAGATTAAATGAGCTATTATTTGCATAATTTTATCAATAGCGTTGCACGTTTTCGCTAACTCTAACGTTTCTCCACCCGATGGAACCGAGAAGACAGAATCGCTTAAATTACGTATTCGATAGGATTTTTTTTCCCTACTTTGACGCGAAATTTCAACATTTCAATTCCACTTCTCTCAAAACTCTCACTGTTTCAAAATTTTTTTATTATTCTTATAAATCAGTCCATGCCCTTTACTTTAACCTCTATGAATATCAAAATGGGCCGAGAATCACTGGAGCGTGAGATAGGCGTCGATTGAATTAAGCTGGGAATAAATCCCATCGAGGTATCCTTGATTTTTCACATTTCAGAGCGATAAATTGGCGATAACTCGATCGATTTCATAGATAGATTGATTTGGTTAGCGGATTCAGATTCCTGAAATCAAAATACATAAATAACCCTCCAAAAAAAAGTTGGATTTTCAACCCCAAAATCGAAAAAATCCGAGGGATGACGAAATTCCTAAGTCGTTCAAATCCGAAAAATTTGATTGACATTCGTCATTTGATTACCAATTTTAAACACTTAAAAATCCCTCGACCAAGTTATCGTTTACTCATCCCAAAAATTCGGTTCAGGATTGATCTCTTGTTTTCTTGAATTTTCACCACGAAAAACTGTAGTAATAATTTTGCTACTTTCAAAAATCCGATCAGTACCAAAAGAACGTACCTACATCATTCGTTCCGACTCACAGAGTTTCGTGTATACTCAATTGATCGTTAGGGTCGTTTTGTCAATATGCTACCGAACGAACGGCATTCCATTGGAAGGAGGTGCCGTTTACGCAACAGCCGGAATAACGCGACCGATATCTAATCGATGTGTCCCGAATACCTAAATCACGAACGCGGGAAGAGCGTCATCCTATGGGTTATTCTTTGCGAATTTGTCCCTGCAGAAGGAGCCCTTACAATAACCCGACGAAACCGAGCTTGGGTAGCTTTTGTCCGATCGATCGAAAAAACACATACGTAGCACCCGTTCAGCCGGTATACCACCTCACGCCACGAACCATCCAACATCGTTCAACTTCTAAGCCTTTTTTTTTTTTTTTGTTTATCGCACCCCCCCGCCGCCGCCGTCAATTTCTCAGCGATTGAACGCAATCCGTAAAAAAAAAATATGTCCTCCACGTTCGCCCCGACCGCACACGCGTGTATATCGTATACCTATACATATACATTTGTTATACCGAGTCCTAGCGCAGTTTGTCAAGCTTCCGAAAGCAGATGTAAAGTGATCCGGGATACGCGGAATCAACGATAGGGCGGGTGCAGCAACAACAGCATCCACCATAGAATCGCCTCGTGCAGGACTCTGCAGCCTCGGCCTCGGTATGCGGGTTTAACTGTGTGTATATAGGTATATTCGTGTAGCCGGAGCTTGTAACGAGCATTGAACCAATCCCCGGTGGTGTTCTGGATCATTTGGTACCCAGTTTGGTATCACGAGACCGTACCACGACAGTCAGCATTGCGCCAAGCTTATACCGTATAGCTAGCTGCTACAGCGCTACCGCCGATACGCCATACCTTATTATTATCCTACACAACCTGAAACACGCGACGCAACGGTCCGGCAAAATCTCATCTCCGCGCGCATCTCGAATACGCCTATTAACCATTCGTTAACGAAAATAATCGAGCCGTACAAAGACCGGCCGTTCGACGATCTCGTTCCCCTGCACGCTTCTCAAATAGCTAAACGATTTATATATATTTTTTTCATTTCATTGTTACAGGTAAGCACGTTTAACGGCTGGATTGATCGCGGCTCTCTGGAGAGCTAGCGCGGTAAGTTTTACATCAGGTTTAACGATATGTGTTTTCGACTCGGGTTGGGTTGGTGCCGCAGGTTTTTTCTATTTTTTTTATTTTTTTTTATTTTCTTTCATCCGAGTCGCCGTGTCGTAAATGTTCTCGCGATATTCATATCGTGTACATAAGAGACCGCGGTGAGGTACCGCCTCGAGTAAAGGAACATCATCTCTTTTTTTACGTATCCGCAAAATAATGCCGATGGTTTTCGTCTATGGAGTTCGATAATCGGCAAAATGGTACGGTACTGAGCTCACTGAGAATTAGTTAAACTTTCCCCGTGCCGCGCTGTTAGGGAATATTTGAGTTTAATAATTCGACTTGTTTAGCGTATATATATATAAGGAGTTCCCAGTGACGCGGTGTGTACGAACATTTATGCTTCCCGAGCTATAGACGTACGCACGTACATATATTTCCGACCGCCGATTCATAGAATAAGTTTAGCATACGGAGGGTGAAGTTTTCTCTGCTGAGGGGTCCAAGTTTTTACCGAAACGAAATAGACGTTTATATACGTTAAAATCATGACCGAGTTTCCAGGGACACCGCGGGAATATAAGTAAAAGGAGGAAAAAAAAAAAATAGGGTACACAGGGACTGAGAGAAAATAAAAGAAAAACTCGCAGCTGGCCGATAGTCAGAAGATGCTTTTCGGGGGGTTTCCTATTGGATCTTCCGATGTATGTATATAGCGACTCCCGTGCAGTATAACAGCAGCAGAACCAAACCCTGCGGGTGATCGATAAATATTGGCGCTAGAGGAAGAGGAGGGGGGGAGGGGGATGGGGATGAGGGGGGGAGGTGAAATTGGGGAGGATTTTGCGGGGACAGTCCTGCTGTGGTTGCCACCCCTTGGCCCCCTGGCGTACGACGTATGGTGGCAAATCGAGGTACCGTTTCTATACCTGACTCTCTGTATATCCTCTATCCTATATGTATACCGTATACATATATCGACAGAGAAATCCTGACGTTATATATAGATATCTCTCCGTGTATACGTATAGGTGGGCCACAAGAGGCAATCGAGAATCGCTCGTAGACTGTAATTCTCTTCAAGTTCTGATCGAAACTCACTTTGGCTTGATCCGAAAGGGGAGGAATGGGACGGCCGGATTTATATATACGAGCGAGGCAATCGGAGTGAAAGTAAGAAGAAAAAAATATCCGTAGTTAAACGACAATTTGACGGGTACTCTATGTATATATACCGTCTTAACTTTACATATACATTCGAACTTGGAGCGAAGCAACCCCCCGATCTAAGTACGTATACGCATTTGAGAAAAAAAAAAAAAGATATAATTGCAATATTAAAACGACGTACTATTCGGAAGATTTCCTTTCGTCGATGAGATTCCATCGCAGGTGGATTCCGCGCTGACGTACGATGAGGGGGGAGGGTTTAGGGTTCGATACGAGGTGGGTAAATAGCTGAATATCCGTAATATACCTCCGAGCTCAATTCTCCGCAACCCTCGCAGACGCGGGTGATATGAGTTAGATGACGAGGTTCGATGCTTCCCGAGGCGTGAAATGGGAGCGTTAACCATTCGCATTTCACACGCCCCTTGCCCACCCCGTCGGGGACGACAAAACGGCGGGCATCCCCGTCGCCCCCCTCGCCCCCCGCGCGCGTCCTTTCGGTACGCCGGGCTTTGGACTTCGGGCTTCGGGAGTCGTTCGCGGAAATGCTCGCTCCGCAGAGCGCCGCGCCGCTTCGAGTATCTGGTGGGTACGACGAGCAAGGTGTAAGGGGAGTCGCAGAGGGTGGCGGGCGGATAGGTTCCCGTAACGTCGTCTCCCGTTCTACCTATATAATATCGCTGGATCTCCGACTCGCCTCGCGAGAAGATCCTGCAGGGGAGGTAAGATAAAAGTTATGCGCTCCGCTATGCGCAAGGGAGTCGTACATCACCCGTTGGACGTCTGCGGGGACGTAGGAGCGCACGAACTCAACTCAACCACCCCCTTTACCCGAGACTCGAACCCCTGCGCCCTCCCCCTCCCCCTCCTCCTCCTCCTCCTCCTCCTCCCGCCGTTACTCCCTTCTTTTCCCCGGCGGCACCCCCCCCCCCCCCCCCCCCGACCCCCTCGCCCATCCCCTCCGTATCCCCCCCCCCCTCTATATTCCTATCTCGCTATCTCGCAACCCCAGCCACGTCGCCTGCACCCGCGCACGTCTTTCCACCCTGATATATCTTCTAATATATCATCAGTTTACCTATATATAAAATCCCGAAGCAGGCACATAAGGCGGTATCTATATACTACTTATTCCAGCGGTATAGGTTCGGCTATATATGTATAGGCGAATCTATACGTATATTTATATTATATTTGTGTATATATACATACATAAACATATATACAGAGAGCTATGTACGCGTATATAAAAGTGTAGGCATGTACATAGGATACATACATCTACCTAACCTACTACTGGGCGTGGCAAAGACAAGGCAAATGATTTCCTCTCGTCTGCCTCTGGGCAAAACATAATTTATCGTTATACCTCAGTTTATATACCTATATTCATATATCCATAGCCGGTACACACGTTGTACGCGAGTCGGAATAAAATAGAGGTTGAATAATAATATAAAAGCAAAAGAAAAAAAAAAAAAAAAACCGAAGAAAATAAACAAATAAAAAAAATCTCACATCCGTTGACCAGAACGAAAAGTATTTTTCAAATAAATAAATAAGGTGTGACGTAACGTAAATTTTTACAAAGTTCGGTCCGTACTTTAGCTAGCTCGGCAATCCGATGATACATCTACGAATTTTTTTCCACTCGAAAACACTCACTTATCAATGTAATTAGACACTGATTCAGAAAAACTAAGAGACTTTTATGTACGCGGGCCCCCGTACTAAGTGCAGATAAAAATACAAAGTAGGAACTAATAAATTTTTTGAACGGGCGTTAATTCTTGCAGCATGTATATTCTTAAAAGCATGATTTTCGGTCCCTGAGATTAGGGGGGGGAGGGGTGGGGGACGAAGAAGCGTGGGTATACGTACATAATAGTCTATCATATTACATCGCAAATGCATTCGAACAAGGCTTGCCTAAGATTCGAAAGAAGAATTTTGAAAGAAACGGATAAGTAAAAAAGAAAACTAAATAAATTTCCAATCTTATTCCGGTGTGGCAACTACACGATGACGCGCACGGCTACCTTATACACATCTATCGGCGAACGTTAGCCTCGCATAAATTACTCGAGAAGTTGAAGTGAGAGAAGGCAGAGGCAGAGGCAGAGGCAGAGAGAGAGAGAGAGCCTCCGGGTTGCACGCGGAGAGAAATTCTCAGGAGGAAGAGAAGCCCGGTTAAAAGAGCGGAGTGCTTCGGAGAGCGGAGGAGGAGGAGAGGAGGCCATCTCGTATTTACATATAGATGCCTTGGCTCGGCAAGTACCATCGGCACATCCCTTATCCCTCCTTTGTTGGTGCGCCACTTTAATTATTCGCCGTCAATAAAATTCTACTCTCACCAACACGTTCCGCGCCGTTTATCTGTGTGAACACACACGTTGATGCCGCGCGTTGCAGAGTTACACGGAACTACACACGTAGACGTATGTTAGATACCGGTCTCGCCTAAATTAACAGAAACTTCTTTTCCTTTCTCTCTCTCTCTCTCTCTCTCTCGGTCTCGCACGCTTTTCATTTTGCCTTTTGCTAAAAAGTCGGAACCGAGCGACCCGTTGGAGCTTGAAATCCTTGACTGATTGGTGAGCCCTGGATGTAACGGTCGCGCGATTAGAATAGTTGTACGGTTAATTAAACGAGTTTCAAGTTTTCTCAAACGTATGGAAATTATATCGCCTGCAGTTTCGCGCGTAAAAGGTACGATGATATCGTAGGGTATATAGGTATAGGGCTCCGCGGCGCGCACACGAATCTCGCCTTTTATACACCGCGCCACATGAAATAATAACACACAATTTTGAACGCTTTACGTAAGTTTAATTAAAACTTGGTGCGTAATCGCCACGGCCATCCCTACGCTCGTGGATTCCATCCTCTTTCGCGAGAAACCAGCGGAAGGAATCCACCCGCGACCGTCCTCCCGTGAAACGAAGCGCGATCCTATGAGGTACACACACCCCCGCACCTACGGTACAACAACGGTGTGATGAAATTTTTAAAGGTTTTTTTGTTTTTTTGTTGTTGTTTGTTTTTTTTTCTTAGTCTACGCCAACGAGTTACTCGGTAACGGAGGTACGCTCGGTTGTATTTTTTCTTCGACTATTTCCTTTTTACTCAATTTTTCTTCGAGGTTTCAAACATTGTGATTATATTGCGCGGGACGTAGGGAGAAAAGCGTTGCCTCCGAAACTATATAATATACCATACGTAACAGACAATGGTAAGAAGTCACAAATTCTTTGGGGGCGACAAGTGACACCGGATAAGAGCTTGTGTCTCTAAGCCCCGCCCATGAGGAAAGATCGAGATTCATCAGCAGCGATGTCGGTGTAAAAACGAAAAGTAAAGGAGAACTCGCCGTGTAGCCCGGCCTTTTCCCACAGCTGGATGAATGTTGACCGCGAGAGGAGGCATATACGTACGCTTTCGTCCAGGAATGGGTTGGCTTTTGAAAAATAAAACACCGATCTAGAAGCGATAGTCGCCGGGCTCGTAGATCCTCGTTTTCTCGAAACATTTTCTTAGTTTTTTTTTTTTTTTTTTTTTTCGAGGAGACACCGGGTGACAAGGGATGCGCCGTCCGGGAGGAGGGGGGGAGGGGAAGGGGGAGGGAGAGGGGAAAACGAAACGAGAGAGAGAAAGACGGGGACAAAAACCCTCCTCGGGGAGCACATCGGGTCTCTAACGGAACGAGCCCGAACCCAAATTCTGAACACACACATTACGAACGCACGCGTATAAACATCGGCTCGGTGTTATCAGTTGTCGGACGCCGGGGCGCCGGATATTGTCGCATCCTCCGCTCGGGCGGCGCTCTCTCGCTCTCGCATCGCGCGCGCATCCCCCGCATCCGTGTATTCTGTGCGGGACGAACGCGGGTAGTCGCGAGAGAGACGAATACAACGCATCGTTTCGGTAACTCGCGCTCCCCCTGACCCTCCCTCCACCCCCGCAACGCTACGGGGTTATTATTACCCACCCTAAACCCGAACGAGCGCAACAAGAGCCAGAGACAAATTCGGATAATTTTGGAACCCGCTTTTTTATTGCGCGCTTGAATTTGTTTTCCGTTTTTTTGTTTTTGTTTTTGTTTTTGTTTTTTTTTTTTTTATACACGCAGCACCTATTATTCACACACCGCGGTGTGAGATGGACGAGTGTTGAATCGGAAATCGAATTACACTCGAAGAAGTACAAAGACGTCGTACGTCTCGCGGCGGCGGCGGCGGTGTTCGAACATTTACCAGATGTCTGCGGGGAGATTTGTTTTTTTTTTTTCTTCGTTTTTTGTTCTTTGTATCTCGTCGGGGCCGCTTCGCGTACAGCAAAAAGAAAGTATAGTCGGAGTCGGTGTACGATATACTTTTTTTTCGCTCTTTTTCACAATTTCTTTTTTTTTTTTGCTCGGTGTATTTTTATTTTCCTTTTTCTCCGGAACCCCGAATAATCGGCGTTCAGGGGAGCTCCGTCGACGAGCGGAGGCCTAGGGTATACCGGCAATTTTCATTTTTGAGAACTTTCTTTTTTAGTGTACCTCCGAACCGTGGACGGGTAGTACCTACGGGGCCGTAAAAAGATGAATCGAAAAAAGTTACCTTCGACTATATACCTACGCACGGTGAAAGTTAACTCTCCCCTACTCGTCCTCGTGTATACGGATGTGCACAGACCGCCTAAAATACTTGACCGTTTTGTCATTACATTGTCCGCGGGAAAGGTAAGAAAATGGAGAAAAAAAATGAAAAGAGGAGAAAATGAAAAAAAAAAAAGAAAAAACTGCATCGCCACCCCGCGCGTGTATTTTCACTACGGAGAAAGTTTGACCGGCCGCCCAATCTTTCTTTCTCGCACGCGCGACGGGATTGCGGGCGCGCGTTAGTTTAGTGCGGAAAACCGTTATAAATGGCGAAAAAAATTTTACGGTAAAATTATTTTATTACCCACGGTGGTCGCCCTCCATAAACAACTCGGCGAATTCCGACCTCAGGTGAAACGCCGGCTACCTGTTTTTCCGTAACAGTATCTACTACTCGTCAGTCGAAGATTGACGTTGGCGCGCGTTTGTTAAAACCGGCGGAAAATACGCGTAATTTTGTCGATTTCGATTTCGACAGGCAAATCCTCGTGTGACGAAACTGTGGGAACGCGCCTTTGGTTTATCGGGTATTTTATTATACGTAAGAGGGCAAATTTGTTCGGTCGTTGGTCGACGATACAGCGACGACGTATTTGAAAAATTACGATCTCTTCGACTCGCGCATTCCGTCGACTACATCCACCCGGCAGCGTAAGGTGGAGAAATTTTCACGTGGAATATCGCGCGGATGGGGCGAAACGGGAGCCGGCGGTTGTACAGCCGCGTGGATAAAATTTGGCTCGGCGAAGGGCGAAGGGATGAAAAACGTATAAGAGAGAAGAATGGGTCGGGGCAAAAAGGGGCGAAACGGAGGAGCGTAGAAAGGGAGAAAGAGTTAAAGCGGGGAATGGGGCCAACGACGAGCAAATAATCGAGTTTAATTGCAAAACCGTCGGCATGATTTAATTACACGGCGCGGCGCAGTGCCTACGTAATAATAAGTAAAACGACGCGTAGTAGACTTGTACGCTAAAGGGAGGTAGGGCGCGGTGCGAACGGAGAAGGAAGGAAGGAGGAAGAAACGAGGAAAGAAAGCCCCAAGTGTATATTTTCGGAAACCAGAAATAGGCGAGTGAAAAAAGATAGCGGGATATAAAAAAAAAAAAAGTTCAACGAATAGGAAAAAAAATCTAAACCACACGGAGCCCAACCGTATCACGCTTGTTCACGGATACGTCACGTACTCGCGATACGCACCGAAATTACTCAACGTTTTATTTTAGTTTTTTTTTTTTTTCTGCCTCATTTCCTACGAGGTAAAACAAGCTGTGCACCGAAATGCATTTCGACCGTGTACACGTTCTCGACGTACGCTCGGCTATAATTCAAAGACTGGAATTTTATTGATTCGAGTAAAACGAAAGAGACGGGGGTGGAAAGAAAAAGAAAAAAAAAAAAAAAAACAACAGATTCCGAGTCAGGAATGGCGGCGATCATTCTTCCGCGATCGTAACCACTGTACACACAGTGGCAATATGCTCCATTCTTTTTCGAAAGTATATTTTTATTCACCTATACATCGAGAGGTGTATACCGCTCGGACTCGAGGCTCGTGACACGAGACACACAGGCGTCCATCGCTAGCGAAATGCACTCGTTTCAACCCTCGTATTTATACACTCGCGAATACAAATATATATAACTATATTAAACATATAAACTCGAATACGGTATACATACGTGTACACGATCGTACGTACATGCGGGATTTTATACATACCGTCGAGATCGTAGTAAATTCGAAGGGTCGCGTTCTCGCGTGTGTGTGCATATCTTTAGATTGGCGGGTCTGCAGTACGGGGCGCCGCGAGCCGCTTTGCTTTATCTTTGGGCTTTTTGTCTGGCTGGCAGTATTGCGCTAAAGCTGAGCTGCGTGGCAACACGCGAGCTTTTGCGGCCCTGTGCGGCGGTGCAGTCTGCCAACCCGGGACGGAAGATCTCCGTTTGATAGGCGGTTGGACGTTGCAGGACGTTGCGGTGTGTACGATTGGGGAGGAGGGGGAGGGGAGGGGAGGGGGCGAGCCGCGCGCGCGGTATGTGTGACACGCGAGCCATTTACCCCGTGCAGGTTTTCGACGACGGGTTGAATTGAAGTAAATTCTGTTACGGTTCGGCCGCGCCGTTGAGCGATCCGAGCGATTCGTGGCGATCCCCGCGCGAGGAGGTTGTCCGAAAGTTGCCGAGGATGCGGCGGGGTGCAGCTCAAATGCGGCCCGATATCGTCGTCCCCTAATAAGAAAGAACCGTATATAACGTGACACGCGAACCTTCGTCGATCTATAAAACACTCGAAAGTAACCTGTATATACCTACCTCTCGGAGGGAGCGCAGCGGAATGAAAATAAATCTTCGAAGCGATGGTGTATATGTATAAGCTAAGGCGACGGACGTAGGATGAATAATACCGTATCGCAAAACGAACCAAATAAACGCTCGGAAACAAATTAACGAGCTTTGCAGTTTGACGCTGCACTCGGTCGCAGCTGCCCCGCCATCGGTAGATAAAGAAAAACGAACGAACGAATAAAACTAAAAAAAAAACAATTGGAAGTAAAAGAAACGAGACGAACGAGATCGGAGTAAAAAGAATAAAGAGTACGGGAGGAAGGCCTGCCAGCCGAGCGTCGCGACGGTCAGCGTTTCGCGTTTCACGCGCGTTATAACCGTTCCCTACGAATTCGATGTTATTTTCAGTTTTCTCCAACGTTTTCGAATCCCTGCGTCAAATTTTTTTTATTTCCCTTTACCCCTCTTCCCCCCGCTCTCGCGGTGATAATGATAAACTTTTGCAAATTCTGTTCGGTGTTTTGCTAGCTTTTATTGTTATTACGTTCGCGTGTTAACTCATACTCGTGATATCTCGTGTGTAATTCCGCCTACTGTGTTTTAGGTAGTACATTAACGTGTGTGCGTGTGTGTGTATATAAGTATATATACACCGTGTACACACATCTGTACGTCGGGACGCCCAGCGTCGCGACGCCGTGCGCCGGTGGTGTGACGTGGGGCGCACGGCCGGTCGCCCACGCCTGCACCTCGTAAACTTAAACCCTAATTAACCGGCGCTACTGTTTCCATATAGCCGCGTTATACGCGTACGTGTATACGCGATATTCGTGTATATATACATACCGCGTCTCGTTGGTATAAATACACGTTAAAGCGTCGCCTCCATGTACACCTATGCAAGAAGAGCGTCGCGACGCACGCGAGAATATCAAACGCGAACTACCTATACGGATGCTGCTGCCGCCGCTGCTGCTGCGGCATGTACGGTATCAAGGGAATATTACTGTATTTATATGTACGCAGAAGCGTGTACACGCGTGTTTTATCCATTTACACGCGTGTACACACGAGTTGCGGTAGGTTGCCGATTCTATGGTATGTTCAAGTTGCGTACATACTGGACGTGCTCGTCGACTGCTGAACTTAGGGGTTGAATATCAAAGGCGCGTGTACGGTCGTTTCGATCCTATGGGAAAAAACGTTGGCACGACTATCGTGCGAAGAGAAAAAAGTATGAATATATCGCCGCGTTCTCAACGGTTGCGAAAAAATTAATTATAATGAATTAAAATTTGCCGGTGTAACGCGAGGCTGATCGTATGATGAGAGTTTATGACGTACGGTGAGTTGCACGGTATTCGATGATTCAGACTCAACCAAAAATCGATTAGCACATTTTCCACCGATAAATCGTACCTGCCCCCGATTACTCGCAATTAGGTACCCGCAACGCATTAGATTTTCACAATTATTACGATTTATATTTCGCGTCGTTTACGTGGTTTCAAAGAGAAAACAAAATATACCGTTCAAATCTATAAATCAACGCCGACGGCCGATTATATTCGTGCGTACCGTTCGAAAATATGGCAGACTACGTTCGGACGTCATTTTGTATATCTGACGGATTCGAACCGGGAACTGATCAACTGATCAATTCGAATCCAACTGTTCCTGAGATAATAGAGTAAAAAATGAGAAAACAAACGAACTGTAGCGATGCGGCGATCGCTTTTGATTCGAAGAAAATGCCTCTAGCGGTCGTAGCGGACACGCGAAGCTAAGGGTGGCTAAATCCTTTCGAACGCGGCAAAAGACATCGCGTATAGTATCGCTGCTCGTACATACCATGAATTTTATGAAGAGGGACCGTTTGGCAGGTGATTTAATTTACGGGTAACTCGAGTCACGGTCAGTTATTAAAATGCCTCGCACACTTCGCCTATAGTTAGAGGTATATAAAACGTATACATATGTATGTCATGTACGTACGTAGAGCAACGGATACGCGCATATGCGTAAAATTCTCGTTAACCACGGATAACCGGGTTCTTTCAATTACCGTCGTTTTACGGCCATTATATTTTTAGTCTATAAAAAAACTAGCGTAGATAAAATTTATGATCCGTTTTATCAACGCGGCTCCACTTCTCTCGCGGCTATATTACACACTACGAACGATCCATCGCGCCTCTCGATCTCCGGCAAACGATCGATGAGAAATCGTTTCGATTCTAAACAGAGCGCACAACTGTGTAACGATCATTATTCTTCGACACGATAGAAGAGAGAATAATAGAGCGACGCGATGCGGCCAGAGAGAGAGAGAGCGAACGGCTGAAATAACGGGGTAAATAGAAAAAACGAGACGACGGGGGATGAACGAGTGAAAAATTATCATTCAACGCGGTATGACTTTTGCGTCCTCAATATCTTCCGCTTCGTTTTGTTTCGATTTAGATCGTATGGGATTATTTCTGGACTTCCCATTCGTAGCGTACAGTATATACATACATGTATATACCGCGGGCGTAGCGTAGCGGTGTGTCTGCATGTACGTATAAGAGAAGTTATGTTACATTATGTAGCGTGTAGTTGGGGGTCTCTCTGGCACAACTCAGGAGGAACGTAGCGGTGCAGTAGAGAGCTATGCGTGTGGTTGAGGGCTGCGGAAGCATGTATCTCAATCAAAGTCAACCGAGAACGGAGACTGAATAATTTTGAATCCAAGGCTTTCGAGCACGTAAACATGGGTCTTGACTTTGGACTACAGCCATCCCTGTCAACGCCACGAAACAAGACCTGCCCGCTTCGTCCACCACCTGCACCTGCATAATTTGGCCATCATCGCGATATCCGTGTCAAGGATTTATCTCTATTATTATATCGGCCGATAACTATATATCGAGGGAATGAGAGGCGATCGATCGATCGATCCGTAGGGGGAGTCGTATCTAAATATAATATGTATATAATCGTTGTACGCTAATAACGATTATCGTCCGATTCTCGATGTTAATTAATTCGGTACAACGATTCGCGTCGACCTATTTATCAATATAAACCTTGTACCAATGTCTCGATAGAGAAGTTCCCAACGAATAAAACGAACGTGGTACGCGGCGTACGCGCTCTACGATACTATCAATTATTGAAATTAATGACGTGCCACTACCCGATCGTGCCCAGACTCAAAACGATCTTATATCGTAGATACGCCGGAGACATTCCCTCGCGTATACCCATTCCTCTACAACGCTCGACGTTGCAATAAACGATCATCGACCATCGCGCGGCACGATACCGTCGTCATCGTCATTATCATCATCATTGTTGTTGTTGTTGTTGCTGTTGTTGTTCTTGTTGTTGTTGCTGTTGTTGTTGTTGTTGTTGTTGGGGGGTTGTCGATCTCACACGTGACTTTGGTGACTTTCCTCCGAGTGCAATGGGTCAGAGCTACACAGTTCGTCGTTTTCTCTTCAGCGTCTCGTCGTCTCTGCTCGAAATCCTCGGACTTCTCGAAACCGATTTTTCAGTCGTGTAGGTGAAAGTGCAGGTGTGGGGTGAACGCGTAGGTGTGGTAGAGACGGAGCGGGTGGCGCGTTGGCAGCAGCAGCAGCAGCAGCAGCAGGAGTATAACGATGGAAGTAAAATCCGTGTGCACGAAGTGGACGACGAAGTTGAACGGTGGTCGTGTGAGAGGACTTGGGCTAGTCTCGTCGGAGCCAGCATGGCCGCCGCTAGTGCACACGACGCGTCGATCCGTCGAATGCATCGTGCACGGTTCGGATGCGTTTGTCGAAAAATATTATTATCATCGTCGTTTTACGAAACACCGCGAGGGTTTTCCACGTGGTCCGGCGAATTGGATGCCCCGCGGACGCGCGAGGTCGCGAGGTCGCGTCGCGATGGGTAAAGTCGCGCGGAAATTCCCTACTTCCGGTTTATCATCGAAGCTAGTCGCACTCCCGGAATTCCGGTTGAACTTAGGACGCGACGGCCGCACCTTTGAGCCGCTGTACAATCGCCCTCGACAAACCGCGATTACGGATGTTTCGATTACACAAAATTTTGCTAAAACGTGGGCGTCGGTGCGACGCGGAGAAAGCTGAGGACAACAGGCTGCCGATGCTCTACGGAGCTCGGATGCTGCGCGGCGCATCTCCAAGACGCGCGCAACTCTCGGTTAGGCCAATATGGCGGTTTAACGGGTAGAGAAAACCGGTCGATGGGATGCGGCGTCGACTACGACGACGCTGCTCTCTGCTGGAGCTTCGAATCCTCGTGGACCGACGCCGACCACCGGGGTGGGGCACGACGCTCCACCATATTTCCAATATGGCCACCATAACATTGTGGTAAGCGAACATGTGTTGTTTTTAACGTTTTTATTACATTTTTTCAACGTTTAATCATCCAGTTTACTCATCCGCGATACGTACTACGGGGATTCGTCGTTTTACTCCGAAATTTTATCGCAGGTATTCGAAAAATTAGTGTTCAATTTACCGGTAATAAGTGTGCGATTGAAACGTGAGTGAGTGAATCGTAAATGAGTTTTTTCTTCAATTTTGATGCTAAGAATAAAGAGGAAATATTTTTCTCCGAGTATCAAAAAATAGGCACATTCAAAATTAATCGATAATCGATCGAAAGGGGTGTGAAAAATCATTCACACCTGATCGAATCATGGAAGGATTTAAAATTTCCGTCGACTCAGTTTTTTTTTTTATTACAATGAAACAAGTTCCTTGTGACAAATGAAGAAAGTTAAAAATTGTTAATTTTAGACGTTCGTTTTGTGCGGATACAATTTATTCGAACGTGCGGCGCGTGGTATAAGAGCATCAGCGTTGCCGCAGCAGCACGCGGTTACAGAGAGCTTCGTAAGCACTTGTTCGTTATTTTCAATTATCTTGCGCCGTGGTTTTAATTGGACGCCAAGATTTATGGGATCAAGTTTGGCCAAGTGCAATTGCCAAACGCAATTTAGACTACTTGACCCGTACGTGCGGGTGGACGCGTAACTACACACGTACATACCTATATGTGTAATACGCATACCGCGAGTGAAAAAACCGCGTGCTGTCATATTTCATACCGCTACATTATAACGTGCGTTCTGTAGATTTTAATATTTCGTACGTTATTAATTCATAACTTTGCGTAATACGTAATCTACTCGATCCTTCGTATGTACGAATATGTAATCAACATATGTAATTATATGGTGCACGGTAATCCGCGCATATTATTGGCAATCGTTCGCAGCTGGTATATAGGTAACGTACGTAAACGTACATGATAAATGCGGGTACACATCATTTACCGATAATTTGGTATTTTGGAAAATTGAAAAAGTCTCGTTTTACCTTTTTACCTTTTTACCTTTTTACCATTTACCGGCGATTCGTAAGCTTATTTATTCAATCCTTGAGTAATAATTGAACACCGCGCATCTACCCTATATACCGTCCGAGGAGAGGTACGCCAGAACATAATTAAACATTTATTGTTAACCCTGAGCTTTACTACTGTCCCATTATTGGGGTGTATACCTGCGCGCATACGTTTCCGTGTCCGAGGTAGCGTGACTTTGAACAATCTATTCATTCCCAGGGTATATAATTACCAGAATCGTCTGACCATCACTTTAATAATATAACGCATTTAATTAGCGAATCCCTGTGTACATATATAGATTTAATAAATTTATATACTTTATATTATTTATCATTGAATATTATACGTCCGTGCGGACGCGAATCGCCGTCGTTTAACCGAACCGCCCCGCTAACATTGTATCTACGATTGTAGATTAGAACTTTAACACATGTACGTTCATCGTATACCGATGCGCATTTCTTTGCCCGGCGATTCGTAAATTGATATAAATTACACTTAAACAATATTTACACAATTTCCACCGTACACGGGGTCAGAAAAACTGCGACAGTAATCGAATAAACGCATCGCATTGATGCGCGATAATTATATACCCGGGGGATATACATATATCGCGATAGTCGGTGGGAAAAATAACGAGTAATAAAAATTGCAAGTGAAACTTTGTCTGTTTAATTTGCTAAATAATAATAAATGAATTTTATCGTACTTTGCTACGTGTTGTACATCCGATATACACATACCTCGTAGTATATACATCGGCTAGATTTTTCGACCGTCGGAAGGTTGCATAATTCAGCTGACCTGCCGTCGCGCATGCGTTTCTCAAGTTCCGACGTAGTCACAAGTAAGTTTGTATACGTACAACTTCATGTGTACGGAGTGCATCGGCATGTGTACACTAGCTAGACTTTCTCACTTTGACCGCGATCAAAGTTCACCCGATAATTCACGATAACCCTACATCGCGATAACACACGTGCAACTCGGATGCAAACTATACTCAATTATGTACAAAATGTATATAATCAACGCGCGTGTGTCTCTATCGAATGACGGAATATAATTTCGTGAATATTGTAGAAAAAAAAAATTATTTTCCAAAAAACCGCATGTGATCGTAAAATATGAATGAATAAAAAACGGGTAAAGGTTTAACGGCGCGTACTCGAGCCGCCGTTCTGAAATTAAGTGAGAAACCATAAAACCGACGGTGTTTACACACGTATAAACGTAAGCCCGAACGTTGACGCACTCAACGTGAACTGCTTATTATCCGTTGCGAGATTTATGAGGGCGGAAAAAGTAAACTGTTAATATTTATCGTATCGCCGTTTGCCGTTGCATTTCTACCTATACTCGAGAAAAAATGATAACATTTTGGCCGAACGAAAAAAATAATTTTCACACCGCGCCTTTCGCGGATTCTCGGATTTCGACGATACGCCTGTTCGCGTGCTTTCGTACCTATGCATAAACGCCACACTTTTCGAGTGTACGTCGTTCGATGGGTTTGAGAGCGTGCAATTTCAGCGTTAAATAGATTCTCCCTTCTTAATCAATCAACGACTACTGGATTCAATTATAATTAGTTTATATGATTTTATAGTGTCCAGTCACGACATCGTTGAACGTCCATTACGGGTATATTATACACATATATATATATAAGTATATAGATATACTATATATATATATGTGTATTTTAATTATCTAGATTAATTCTGCCGCGATACATACACATAATGGTATCCGCCGTAAACCTTTTATCACTCGCGGGCAATCTTAAGGAGTCATCGAGAGGCCGGCGTGCAGGTTCGTATACTATAAGCAGATCCTGTCCGCCCGTCCGTCTCTATTTACGCCCGTTTATATCCAACATACGTCGTTTTGCCGGTTGGAATGAAGAAGATTACGACTAGCCGGCGGTCACTCAGCTCGGCGCAAGTGCCATACCATACCATACCATACCATACCGTCACGATCCGGCAGCGTGCGCCGTCCCGCAAACTACGTTTGTCATAAATCTACTTCCTAATTGAAAGATGGGGGTCTGCCCAGTGCTCAGCCTAGCCAATGTCTTAGCTTCTTCACGGGGCAAGGGAGGGTGAAAAACTAGTTGCGGTCGAAGCGGGAGAGGCGACTCAATGCCGTCTAAGATTCTGTATTCTTTTTTTTTTTTTTTTTGTTTGTTTGTTTATTTTGTTTTTGTTTTTGTTTTTTTTTTTTTTTTATCAGCGACCAGCAACAGCGGCAGCAGCAGCGGCTACTATGTAGGGCAGTGAAACTTGCTTTGGTAAGATCTTGTTAAAAGAAGCGAGGGTTGAGGAGGAGGGAAAAAAGGAGGGTGCGGATGAGGAGGGGGAGGAGGAGGAGGAGGAGGAGGAGAAAAGCTAGACGCGACGGGGGAATACAGAGAAACGAAGGACCGAGAAAGAAGGAGAAAAAGCAGCGATAGGCATTCAGAGATAAGGGAAGCAACTGCGCTATCTTTCCAATAGAAGCTCTTCGCGATGGGTAGAAATAGAGAAAGAAGGGAAGAGAGACACGAGGAGAGAGAAAAAAAAAAAAAAAGGGCGACCGAATCTCGAAATCAATTTAGAGAACCATTCATGGAAAATTGGATCGTGAGGCTAAACTATCTAGCAGTACCCACCTCTTCGTGGAGCACCATAAATTCTATTCCACGTGTATATAATTTAAAATGTATATTATTTACCACGAGACATTTGTTTCATTTATTTATAATTCATTACGCTACGTATTTTTTTCCCCGTTCCGCGTGACGAATGAAACACGGCCTATCCTAGATTTAACCAAAATCGCCCCTGACGATATAAATAGCCGTCATCGTCGACTGTTGTACTACCGCCGTACTCAAAAAGACAATATCTCTATTTTTCTCTTTATATTCCACACCGTCTCGTACTATAAAAATTCATTCTTCGCTTTGTCCCGCCCTTCGTTGTCCCTGAGTAATAAATTCTCTCGCAAGTTTCTCAATATTTTCGACCACTTCAACCCGATATTTTTGTCCATTCACCGCGTAAACGAGGCGCCCGTAAAACCTCTTGACCGCTACGCTGCGACGGAAGAGTTTTCTAGAAATTTTTCTGTATTCCAACACAACGCACAACGACTCGGGATAACGAGGTGACGAGAAGACGACGTGTGGTTCCAAAGACGCCGCGACGACGCTTTACGCACACGTGGTGTACCGTCGTACGTGCGCCATTCCATGTACACCGAACGTGTTCATAAGTGAGATATGTAAACACGACGTGATCTGATTTAGGTTCACGCAAAATATCCCTAGTCGAATGTACAGCGGCGTCACAGCAGAGGTGGGGGGATCGCATCGACCGGCCGCGATCTGATATGATCCACGGCGTGTTTACCGAAAATATTGGAATCTATCTGTCGATAATATCGTAGAAGACACGATTGATGTTCTTATTTTGAATTAAATAGGATAGGATGATCTCCGTTGATGACAGAGTAAACACTTGCGCCATTGATGCACTCGAAATGAGTGTTGTAAGAAAAGGACAATAAACGAGACGCATTAAGGATAATAATTGCATGCCAACTTCCAATTGCTAACTGCTTCAGACTGCCAACGCGTCTCGTTTATCGTTAAATCATCGTTGAATGGCTGTGTCAGTTTTGTGAGGTGATCCCCCCACCTCTGCTGTGTCGCTGCTGTAAATCCGACTAGGGATATTTCGCGAGAACCTAAATCAGATAGCGTCTCGTTTACATATATTTCACTTGTGATCACGGTCGGTGTACAGTTGCGCCGTCGCTATGAATATTACCACCTATACGCCCACGCGGTGAACGGAAAAGTCCGTTTATTCCGCTTCGGTTCTAATTGCATCATAGCGGCTCACCGCTAAAATAATGCGAAACGAACGTTTTGAGAAAGCGCGCGAAACATAATGTAAGCAACCGGGATACAATCGTCAGCGATAGACGCAAGGGATGTAGAAAAGTAACGACTTCGGACCCGCAGCACTTGCACGTATCCTTCGAGAGTGTACGAGGGGAAGTAAGGAGCGTCTCGCGAGTCTCCCGAGTTTCGTCCTCCTTACATCCGACCGGCGCCGCGCCGCGCCGTAGCGTCATGGCAGGGCGTACGAAGAAGGTACACCGTTGTACGTACACGCGGGGGCCCCGCGGGCCCCATCGCATTGAGTTGTAAAAGCGGTCGTTCGGTCTCGCCGGCAGGCAGTACGAGGCGGCGCACACGGTCGGTTATGTAAAGGCAAACGGCGCGGTGGCCGCATGCCGCTTGACGAGTGGACGTTGTACCAACGTTCCTCTTCGTTCGTTCGTTCGTTCGTTCCCTCGCCTCATTCTCGTTCTCCTTATACTTTTCCCTCTTCTTCTTCTTCTTCCTCTTCCTCTTCTTCTTCTATTTCTTCTTCTTCTACGCTTTGCGATAACGCTTTATTCTTACTCGCAACTTATTCCGTACATTGAAGCCGCAGCTGATCCGCGCGAGGCCTCCTCCCTCCTGCATTATTCTCTACCCTCTGGGTTCTTCTCGAAGGTATATATGAACGCGGATGCGAATTGCACCGAGGCAGCTGTATCCGGTTACGCGACATCCAGAAACCGTGGACGGGTGTTGTCGTTGTTGTATGGGATGTGTATACCTATACACACCACATACGTTGCAAAGAGCATCGCGAAGTCGAAAACTTCGTATAACCGAATGACGTACGGGGCCCCTCGTCTCGCGCGTGATCCGAATTTTCATCGCGGTTGCAGTGTAGAGATGATAGTTGCGGGCGCTTACGATCCGTGCATCGCCGCCGGTCGTTAAATCAATCTTTTCGATCGCTCGCTTCGATTAGAGAAGTGGCGTGATAAAAAAGAAACAAAAAAAAACAAAAAAAAAAAAAACAATGAAGAAATAACCGATGAAACGGAAAAAAGCTACGACAACGGTACAAGAACAAAGTACACCGCACTTATACTATACGTTAGCGAGACTCTTATCGGTATACGGAAACAATAGGCAATTTACACTCGATCGATATTTAATACATGCGCTATAGATATTGTATGTATGTACGTACGTACGTAGGCCTATATACACACGTGTGTATATATACTGTGCGAAGGCGTTGCGAAGGTCGCCAACAACTCGCTCGCTGATTTACGAGCGTTCGCTTTTATCCTATGCAGAGTAGATGAGGATATACAGCAGCGGACGCGGATCTTCTTCGCGGTGATATACTCCCTGCTGCATATTTGATCTAGGTGCACCAGATCCGTACACGCGTATATAGGTACGTACGTACCTATTACAAGGATAATACCCGATCGGAGTTTGGTTGGTCCGGTCGTTCGCGGTCACGGAAAAGGCGGAGGGCGGAGGGCTGAGGGCGGAGGGCTGAGGGACCCGATGACGAGAGCCGTGAACCGGTTATATGGGCGAGGCCCTTTACTTATTCGTCTTCTTGTTCCACTCTCCTGCTCGAGTGGAAGAGGTTCCTTCAAGAGTCGGGCGGAGGGTTCGGATAGCGAAGGAGAAGAGATACATCGTAGAGAGAGAGAGAGAGGAAGAACGAGAGGAAAAAAAAATTTATAAGGATCGCAACGAAGGACGGAGATAGATCGGTATAGCATACGCGGCGTACGTGTATATACCCCACGTACCGGGCGGCGCGGGGGGGGAGGGGGAGGGTATACCAAGTATGGTGGCAAAGAGGATGACGGCGGGACCGACGGAGGGAGCGAACTGGGGGGGGGAGGGGGGGGATGGGGGGCAGGGGGAGGGACGGGATGAGGAATTCTCGTTGGCTTCGCTTCGATGTCTTTATACGCGGGGCCCCTTGTACGCCGTGGGACATATATCTGTCTACGCGAGAGCGAGGCGCGCCGCCAAAAAATCAGATCGAGTGTAAAAATCGCATAAACTCGTCCCGGTGCTGCCGTTGCCGCTGCCGCTCCCGCTGGTTTGCCGCTGATGTTGCCGGAGCTCGCCGTTCCTTGCCCGCGTTGCTGCGCTGAGCTTCGCTTGTATGTATTACTCTTATACGCGATTTTGCAGACTTTATACTTTTGCGTCCGTCGTTGCGCGGACCTTTTCAGCTCCGCGAGGGGCCTCCCTCCCCCCCTCCCCCCTCCGCCGGTAGGTACTATATAGATACACGAGCCGCATGGCACCGCGGCAACGACGCCGCACCGCGGTCTCCGGTTCGGCTCCGTCCTCGCGCGCTAAGGCCGATCACCTCGCCTTCATATTTTCTCTCGTTCTCTTCTCCTCCGAAGTTTCGAGAGAGTTAACAACGTTCGAACCCGCTTGTGTGTATATGAAGGATACCGCGTCGCTCTCGTTATCGCCGCCGATTTCGGCCGATACACCCCAACCGCGACCCCCCCCCCCCCCCCGGACTTCGCCGATCTCGTTTTCACCCTCAAAAATATACGCGTTAAATGAATAAAAATATAGCCGCCTCACATCCGTACGTGGTATACGAATACCGAGATATGCAACATAGTTATTACCTTTCGATATAGGCAATTTTCAACGAGCGAATATTATATGTAAGGGGGACTCGTGATCGTAACGACTTTATAATACGTACGAAACGATAATAATACTTCTTTCTCGGTGAACATTTTCACTCGAGATACGCGGGGTTATTTTCTACGACGGCATGAACGCCGTTACGCACTTCCGTCCCCCCCAAGCTGCGCCCCTTTTTTCTTTTCCTCTTTTCCTCTTTTTCTTTTTTTTTTTTTTTTATTCTCTTATCGTCAGTTTTAATTGATCAGCTCCTTAAAGAGGTCCCTGCACGTGCGATCAACGTTTGAACTGATAAGGACATGAGAGTGTATTTAATCGTCGAACGTCAATTGAATCTATATACCCGTCTTATATATACATGTATATAAACGCACCGAGATCGGATCGCGAATGATCGTTTCACAATATTAACGCTTTTCCTTTTGCCTATACCGTTCTCTTTTTATCTTATTTTCAATTAATTTTTTTTTTTTTCTTCCCGTCTTATTCACTCAACCGAGGTAGCGATCAGATAGTATACACAGACGTGCATATAGGTATACATTGCATACACATCGGGCAGGAACGCTCTAATTAATCCGTAAACGGTATAATCGCTCGGCGATCGAATTACGGCTATGCCGCTTATAAGTCAAACCTCGCTTCGCAGCGCGGCGACCGTAGTTGTGAGCAGGAGTAGTTTTATACAATTACAGTACGTACAGATTCCGCGCACCGATCGCCGTCGAATCCCCCCCCCCCCCCTCACCCCCATCCCTTTGACTATAATCCAAACGTACTTAAATAGAAAATTTCAACGTAGCGTGAAAGTTGCGCAGGAGGAATAATTTACGATCGGATGTGTATAGCTTAACGAACACCTTCGCGGTGTAACTTCGGCGGAACCCGCGGTACATGCCCCTGTACTTATACGGTTATATATGTATACGTACATATAAGTACATTTCGCCTAAAAATAGAAACGACGCGGCGACCCTTAACTCGACTCCTCCATAAGAATTACGGAGTGAGGGGCGATAATCGCGCGGGATTCGCGAATATCGCGCGGGCGAGCGCGACGCGATTAAAACCCTTAACGCCACGGTTTCCGTTGCCGCTTTATTCGGGCTGCCGTTGAACCTCCGGAAACGAAGCGCATCCGCGTACACGTATATACATATAAGCTGTGCGGTGCAAACTGCAGATCGCGATCGGCGTGATTCTGATGCGAACCTCTATAAACTACGGCGGTTAGCTATGCGGGAACAACTTCAATGGCAACTTATCCACCGCGTCGTGTGTGTGTACATAGGGAGAGGAGAGGAGAGGAGAGAAGGGGAGAGAGAGAGAGAGGAAACGGCGTAGACACGAGCGGAGGTATAAGGGCCGGGCTAGAAAAAAGAATTTCTTTTCGTCTTAAAAAACGTGCAACGAGTACCGAGGCGAAGCAGAGACACGGACAATTATCCATTCGAGAGCTTACTCGTATCTACCGCGAGTCGTGGGTTCGAGCCTTGGGGTATATCCCGGCGAAGAGAGATCGAGGTATATCGGTACTCGAGGTGTGTAGGTATAACCGAGGGAGGTAAGGAAAGGTATAGGCAGCAGTTTCGTACGGCTTTAAAAGACGGGAAAAGACGATGGGAGAGACCTCGTTCCAGCCCGGTGTAACAGTCCCAGTGGTTACAGCGGTTGCAATCCACCTCCTAACGAGCCCGCTTTGTTTTGCGGGAGCATTGCATGCATGCGCGTGCTGATGCATGTACCTTATATATATATATATATATATACGCACACAGCAGCAACCACCGGTGTAACCGCTTCGTGTGGTATACAGGGTGTTCCGATGGGCGATCATTCATTTCGTACGCGGATTCAAATTTCTGACGTCGACGAAAGCCGATTCTCATCGAAAAGTCACGAACTCGTAAACTCTTCGAAACGTACGTTGGAAATACGCATGGATTCCGATGTACGAGTTGCCTTCCACAGGTGCAGTTGGCGAATTTGTAGTTTGACGAAAAAAAGGAGAGAAACAGAAATTCGACAATCGCTCACTCGTTTGAACGCGATTCGTCGACGCGATCTCGTTTACGTATAAGCGAGCGACCTATGCGAGCTACGTACATCGTACGGGCGATACAGTCGGATAGACGAAGGTTGAGTTTTAGCGAGGGAAAAGACACCGGGTATAGGCAAGAGGTAGTCCTGAAGGAGGATACCGCGGCGACCGGTTCCCTACATGGCTACCGAAGGCTTCTTCGGTTCTTGCACTAAGACTCCGAAGACAAGCATCAGCTGCCGTTTTCTCGCTAATGAGATGGAATTGGACGTAGGCTAACAATTTTTCTAGACTCGCTAGTAGGTAGCGACGAGAGTCGCACATCGAGCTTGCGGATACCGCTCGGCGCGGTTCGAGCCGCGCTTCGTTCTTCCCTCCCTCTCTTCATTTTCTAGCTCTCGCGCGCGGTCGCCTTCAGCATTTCTGATCCTTGAAGGGAACGACGTCCAGCCAGCGAGTCAGCGGCGTTCTTTGATACGAAATCGTTTAATTGTGTCCCATTAGCTCGTCGGAAGGTATACAGGAAACCTGGGAGCCGACTTCCCCCCTCGGTTCCCAACCACCCCCCGACCCCCCCCCCCCTCAACCCTCCCGCCATTTTACTTCTTCCGCGGGTTTCAATCCTGCCCACGGCACATGCGTTGCACACCGTCGACGTTGCCCTTCGCTCTTCCTTTTACTCTTATTCCCCTCGTCCTCCTCCGTCTCGGCGGACGTGTACGACGTAATGGTGGTCGAACCTCGTCCAACTTTTTCTCACCGCTCAACGTCCCGTCGTCGCTTTTCGTACCGTTCCCGTACCGCGTACGTCCCCGCGTTCGCGTACGAATCGTCGACGCGCCCGGCTATTCGAGCGTCCACCCCGTCCCGCAACCCCGTGTAGCGATCCTTTATTTTTACCACCGTTCGAACGCGACGCGGACGTGACGTAACGTCGACCTGACGCCAAACCCGAACGGAGCGATGGCGGACCACGCGAGGATACGTGGCTTCAACTTTTTCTGAAAACTTTGCACTCGTATATATCTCGCGAATCCGCCCGTCCGAAATGACAGACGAATGTGTGTACATGTATACCTGATGCAGAACCTCCTTTACAGATCGTGTATAGCTATATATATATGTATGTATGCGATTTTGCTTATTATTTTGACCAGCTGTCTTGAGAATTGAGAATCTATACGCGAGGCGTATTTTGCCGAGCTTTCTTACCCCCTTCGCATTCGAAGCTTTGGTCGAAACCGTGTTGATTACATCTTTTCGTTTTTTTCCTCATGTTTCAGGTAAGCAGAATATATCCGATGCGAGATGTTATATGGAAACGTGGTTCAATCTCGGTAAGTGCAGTCAGCGCCATTTCTTTCTAAAATCAATCTCCGCGTCTAGAAATTATTTTCGATCGACTCCGAATCTAGTCGATATCGCGATCTATCGTTCCTCCACTCGGCTGAATCGATTAGACGATAAGGTGAAATCCAAAAAAAAAGAGCAACAAAAAAAATTATAAAAAAAACCACCACCGCGCGAACGATCTCCGTACACTCGAACGGAGCAGTAGTAACGTCCAGCTGTATAGTACAGCGAGCTCATTACGAAGGATAGAAGCCTCTGTGGGTACAGAAATCGAGGCGACAAGATGAAGTCGAGCACGCGATGTAAATGGACGCGTTACGTAGTGTCCTATACCTATGAGCAGCGTGACTTTGTGGTCCGTTGCATATCCGCCGTTGGTTCGCCCTCGGTATCTATTCTCTTCTGGTGCAACCTCATCTACTGCTGCAATGAAGTTAGGGACTGCTGCAGCGAACCCGTACCTACCTACCTACCTACCTACCTACCTACCTACCTACCTACCTATACCTAGTGTACACTGGAAGCAAAGGCAGCAGCGGCGTGACAGCAGAAGCTAGTGAGGATTTACGAGTTAGGGTTTCGAACGTGGAAGAGGAGCTGCGGCACCGCGGTGAGCTGCGCCGCTCCACAGTGCTGCACGGTTTCATCGGTCGCATGGGCATCGCACGGGCCAATAGGATTACCGGGTTCTACGGGTTGCGCTTGGCCAACTCGTATCGTATCAAGATAGGTGGTATACAGCTACCTTGTAGAAACCTACCTCTCATGAGTGTACGTTTATGTACTCTACCCGTATGTATGTATGTATATATACAACCACCTCGTACCGTCCCCGTGGTTCAGCTCTCGCGTTTCTTCTCGCGGTCAAACTCCGAGCCCCAGGAGTCGTGCCTCGCGAGACCACTCTCGCCGCGTGAGTTCCGTGACGTCCCTTTTCCTCTCCCTCTCCCTCTCCCTCTCCCTTATCCTTATCCTTATCCTTCCTCTCCTCTCTTCTTCACTCGTTGCGGTTCTCTATAACGCGCAGGATCGGGAGCTTTGCACCCGCCAAAACTCCTCGTTTCGCGTTCAGCTGACGATTTTTTTCAAATTGTTCCTTTTTTTTTTTTTTAGCGATTTTTAGCAATTTTTATTCGCATCGCTATCTTTTTATTTCTCGTACCGTGTACGCGTATATTTTATCGACATTCCTCGGAGATCGTTTGCCACGGGGAGTGAGGCATCCCCGGCGATGGGGTTGCAAAAAGATGACGTCGCGTATTTATATTCCTTTTCATACAAACATATCGTCGCATAATTCAATTGCGTCGGGTATATACCCGTGATAATGTTCCTCGGATAATTCTTAACCCGATAATATACGAGTGTCCGTTTCTCACGCGCTTACAAGAGTTGCACAACCTACACGATTACGCCGTATCGAATTGAAAATCGAATCCTCATCGAGTTCGAAATTTAATCCTTCGCTACCGCCGAATCGTATCGTTCGGATGGGATCGATCGAAAAAAATAAAAGTTACTCCGTTTTTCGGTTTGTAACGTCCAAAGAAAATACATATATATATATATATATATATATGTGATGTACACGTATCCAATCTCGCGAGAGTTATGGTCGACGTCGAACTAAACCGGTATACGCGCGGTACATATCTGTATAGAAATTTTTCTTACCGTGAAATAAAATACGAGTCGGAATGATGATAAAAATTGCAATTCTTATAATAAAGTCATACATCAGTTATAATTCTCATACCGACGTGATCGCCGCGCGGTGCACCGCGAGGGGAAGTCGATTAATACCTGTTTTATAATACGCCGGTATATAGATGTTCGTTCTTCGTCGGGGGGGGGGGAACCGTGGCGTCATGTGTAGAAACATTGTAAGGTAGAAACGAAAGGGAGAAGAAAAAAAAAAAAGAAAGAAAAAATTATAATAGCAACAATAATGACGATAACATAACGATAATGATAACAACAATAATTCGGTCGAAAAACACCGGAACATCCTTCGATGATTATCTGCTCGTAAATCCCCGTATAAAGATATCGCGAGTAAATTGCGAGACGACGCCCGTTCCTGCTGCTCCGGAGTACCACGACGACGACGACGACGACGACGACGAGGAGGACGCCGATGCATGCATGCATGCTGGCTCGCCGCCCTCCCGCTGCACATGCAGGTCGCTCTTTCTATCTATCTATATAGGTATATAGGTATATACCTTCCAACGTTCGTCACGGAAGCAATGGTATTGGTCGCGGTTGTCGGTACCTACCTGCGACCTACCTCTCCACCAATACAGTATCGGTATACGCGATTCGACGCTGGGTACAGTCTTTTTGCAGTATATATATATATATATATATATATGTATGCATTTCTGGTTGGTCGTGTGGGTTTCGCTCGGTTTCTCGGTGTGCGTGTACACACACGCGAGAGAGATGCGGTGTACGCGTGTACGCGCGTCTAAAGGTATATAGAATAAGGACGGGGGGGGGGGGGGGGGGCGGCAACAGACCAATCACGCACCGGCTACTAATTTGCCGGTCTCAAACAGCTGCCGTTCTGCCGCCTATGCGAAAGCCGCGCTCTTTATACCCATCTTCGCGAAGCTCGTGCATCCGACGTTAGCCCCCGATGCACCCGATTTACCCGCGCCGCCGCGCCGCGCCGCGCCGATCCGATACGTTCGACTCACGCTGCGATCCCGCGATCGCGAATCGTGGACTCTCTTCGATCCTCTCCTCTTTTTCTCCAAAGTTCTTTTTCTCCTTGTTATTCTTATTCTTAGTCTTATTCTTCTTCTTCTTATTCTTTGAGTTTCGTTCCTTTTCTCCTCATTCTTCTCCCTTTACCGTTGGCCTTCCTTCCCTTCCTTTTCCTTCGGCAGGCTGCCCCTCCGGTGTACCTGCGGGATCACCGGCAGCAACAGCAGCAGCAGCAGCAACAGCAGCAGAACGGACAAAACATTTCTTAATTGGGTTTCTCGTTGGTAGACGAGGAGCCCCGGCCGCTCGCTCCCGAGAAAGATCCTCCGCTCGCTTCTTCTTCTTCTTCTTCTTCTTCTTCTCTTATTTATTTATTTATATATTTATTTATTTATTTATTTATTTTCTTATACTCGACCAAGTTCTCTCTCCGGAGAACTTTGGTACCTATATATACGCGGCAGCTCCTCGCCTTCTCACGGAGAAAACTGTATCGGCACTCCCCCCCCCCCTCCCCATCACCCCCCCCCCCGGTTTCCCCCCGGCGACCGACCGCTCCACGTGTTGCGGCTAGCTATACGTACGTACCCAACGTTCCGTCTCTCCATACAGCATATGTTATATATATACATACACCTATAATACCACTCGCATCCGTAACGTCGTCGTTCTCGTCGTCGTCTCCGTCGTCGTCTTCGTCGTTTCTCATTCTCGTTCTCTTACTCCTATGCAACCACCGGACATATCGGTACACCCTGCAACTTATAGTATACCAAGAGTTTTCGTACGTATAGTATAGGTATGTATACGCGAGTAACTCGGGATACCGCGGCCACTGCCCTCTCGCTCGTCTCTTTATATATATATATATATATATATTATCGATGTACGTACGAGCTAAATTCTCTCCTCAATGCGTCCTCTGTTATGTCTGTAATTTATACGAATAACCTCCGCATACCGTATCTGTTTCGTTTCAAGAATATGAGAAAAGGGGGGCGGGGGAAAAAAAAAAAAACAAAAAAAGTATCACCGATCGCTAAAAACATACAGCTGCCGCTTTCGATCTCCGCGTCCTTATACCGCGTGCACGCTCGCGGTCTCGAAATTGCGACGTGTCGCGCGAAGCCCCGAGCATTCGTCAATTTTTCGCGGATCTTCGTCGAGTGACTTGGCCCTGGGGGTGAACAAGTGCAGGAGAGAAGAAAGGACATAGAATTCGGTTATTATATACGAAGGAGACGCAGAGGCGCCATACAACGGACCGTATCGTTCCGAGGATTGTGCGTTATATGGGGTGGTACAGTTTATACGCGCAACTTGCATAAATATAGATAGCTCTTTTAGCAAGATATACCACCTTGTTGCACGAGTCGTACGTCGGGACAGATACGCTACGTCGTTACGTACAAGTCCCCTCTACACCAACGCGATGTCGTTAAAATCGCTATTTATAACGTTCGATCTATAAAGCATACGGGGGGGGGGGGGGGGGGGATACAACGAGCTATGCGGATACCGCGTAAAAAAAAAAATTTCGAAATAATAAGAGCAGCCTTTGTCGCTACGGCGGCCCCGTATTTTGCTATCGTCGACAGCGGTATATACCGGCACAAGCGTCGAAGCTGCTATTCGCCGCTGCTGTTGCTGCTATTCGCTGCTGCTGCTTTTGCTTTTGCTGCGTCGAGTGGAGGCGCCCGAGTTACATCTGAGAGAGCGGAACGCGAAACGCGGCTCGCGAAGGGGCGTTTGAGTAATGGCGGCGGGTGCAGGCGTTGCAGGCGTTATACACACTGGGAGACATACATATAATGAAATCGAGCTCGGCGTTGGCCGCCGTTGCAGGTTGAGGTGTTTCGCGCTTCTCGATCCCTTTCGTACGTAGCCCCGAACGACCCCTGCACCAACACCCCCACTGACCCTCGACGACCCGCACTGACCATTCCCAAGCAGAACCACCGCAAGGTCACCCTTTACAGATTTCTCCTCCTCCTCCTCCTCCCTCCGCTGTATATACCGTCGAGCGGTATGTACGTATATAATACACAAACGCCAGGATTCCCCCGACTCGCTCATTTTCATTATGTGTGTATAGACACTTTTTTTTTTCGCCTCTTTTTTTGTCGTACGCGACCCTTACTTTCTAATTTTTTTTTTGTCGCTTCGACCGTTTTTTACGGCTCATCCTCACGCCTAGCTTCGACTCGGAACTACTCGCATTGTTTACCGACTTTCTCCAAAATTTGAACGGACGAAACCGATCCGCCGCTCGCACCTCGAAAGAAGAAGAAAAAGAAAAAAAAAAAGGTATCGATTTATGGGGGCTAAATCACCGTCCCCTTTTTCCGATGGTCTGAAACTCCTCGCTTTTCATGTCGTGTAAAAAATCCTACGGTAAAAAAAAAAAAATGTATGTACGCGTACCTCACTCGGTAATTTCAAAAATTGCCGAATGCGGTTTTTTTTTTTTATTATATCACATCCAAGCGGTGCAGTCGATTCGTGCAATGAAATACTAAAATTGAGTGCGAATAATACCGGCGGGTTAAACTTTATTCGTCGAGTCAGTAATTAAAGTGGAATTGGAGAGGATCGAAATCGAGGTCGAGATTGCACCCCTCCGTCTCCTGGCTCGGAGGAGCTATATATCCGCAGGGTCCGGGTGACGGTCTGAGCTATTGCCCAATAAAATGACACGGGCACTCGTGGTCGAAATGGCGTTTCGATTGATACTATTATTGTTATGGGCGACCTGGGATACCCGAGGGTCGCCACCGAAGATAGCAACGAAACGTGAAGGGGTGGGGATCTGACCCCTCCCCCCCTCGGTGCCTAAGGGATATAAAAGGGCGGATATGTACACGCGCGCGCGTGTGCGTGTGTGTATGTGTGCGTGTACCAAAGCGAAACACAACACGGACAAACGGAGAAAATAAAGAAATATAAATCGCGGCGAAGGTTTCCCTGCCAGCCGCACTACAAATTTATAATGCCCGACGTTATGAACAATGAAGTATTCGCGTTACGTAGTTCGCGTAATAAGAGAGAGAAACCCCAGGGATTGTTGTAGAAGCGAAGTAGCTGATCGGTTGAGGGTGGTAGTTGGTTTGGTCGAAAACGTGAGTTTCCTTGAAATATAGCCAATTTGTAAAATGCGACGTTGCAGCGGCGGTAGCACGAGTTGCTCACGCAATTTGATTGTATAGGCCCCCCCCGAAAACAATCAATTTAGCTATATACCTAACCCCGCGTATATACCTAGCGTAGAGGTGTATATATACATATATATGTATATATATATATCTATGTACACGCAAACGCGGTGATGGTATGCAAATCAATTCGGGAGTTTCCAATGATTTATAAAGGGCGCCTGTATACTCGAATGGTTACGAAGCGTTACGTTACGTTCAATTTGTTTAAGTGTACTCCCATATACCTACCCGTAGGCTATAGCCGCTACTGATTTCATCGGCGGTACCTACGAGTAAACAAGAATCTTCGATACGTTTGCTACTTTCCTACGTGGAACTGGAAGCTTTTTAGAATTCATCTAATGGGTGAACGTATATAGATACGTTTATACTATACAAGAAAACCCGGGAAGGCGAGGCTATTTTACCGGATGTTTGACGAAGAATTCAAAGTGCTATACGTTTTACCTCCTCACGTTATACAGATATCCACATACTTTTACCTCCAATGATACATAACCCATGTAGATATATATAGGTATATACGCGATACCTACGTTGCGCCGAACCCGGTTGTATATGTACGTACATAAGTACCTATACGAGTCTCTGCGCTACCGTAGAGCCGCGCGCCCTTGCGAGGAAAAATTTAAATATAACTAAAAGGTCTGGTGGCACAATCCAGGAATAGCGTTTGCCTTCTGGCGCTCGCCTCGATTTGCCTTGCATGAAGCGTACGGCGACTATCCGTACGTACGTACGAAGAAGAAGAAGAAGAAGAGTTGGAAGGCGTACCTACGCTTCGACGTGTATAGAAAAGCTCAAGACTAAGTCCCGGGACCGCCCGCACCTCTTCTAGCCGATGCCGACCGAGCGAACCTAGGCGTCGCGACGCCGTCGTAAAGGTGTTATACGTTATCTGGTTTTATTTTTTATTCTTTCTCTTTTCGGTTGTTTTTTTTTTTTTTCTACCCCCCCTCCCGTGTATATCTTTTTCGCTACCGCATAGAGTGTAACGTCCTAGAGAAACGGTGTACGCCGACTGTATCCAACCCCCTGAAACCTTGCGCCCTTACATTACTCCGGGTATCACCGCATGCGGCGTAGCGACGCGGTATGCAACGCTGTGTTTTATGCAAATGTAATCAGATTGTTTGCGATTTTCTCTGCTCCCTGCGCAGTTTCCGTTTCGGTATATATATATATATATATATACATACACACGAAACACGGTGCAGGTGTTGGATTGTATGTATAAGCGAAACGTGCACGTGCATATGTATGTAGTACGTATTCCTATATACGGGAAGAATTTGCGGATGTATATATCGACGGATCGTTCGCACGTTTGAAACTGGTTTATCCGTCTGTACCCCGCCGCTGAAAACCACTTGTACGTACGGGTGTGCATCAGGTTTTCACGCACTTTTTACTATTGCGAACCTACCGATGAATTGCGGGTATATAATAGACGGAGGTATTAAATACCCCCCTCTCCCCCTCGACGATTAGGAAATATCCGGTTGTATCGCATACCTCGCCGTTAACCGGATGTCACGAAGTCGATACATACGTATGTATACATAGGATACCATTTCCCGGGGATGGAGAGTTCCGCTATACTATTCGCGCGTCATAATTTTCCGACCCCGTTTGACCCCGATAATGACAAACCCTCCCGTGTAGTTTGGTGACCTTACTTCCCTTTCCGTAGGCGAGTAAATTCCGGGCGACGTGAGGCACACCGAATTATACCAGTGCGAAGGTCGTTTGTACGGGCGCTCAATCGGTCGCGGATGGGGGTTTCATTGTATGCAACTCTCCCGTGAAAATAGTAGGCATATTCGTTGACATCGGCTAATCTCATATTAAACCTCATCAATCGGTTGTAATCGCAAGTAAAAAGTACCCCCATCGTCGTTCGATAATCTCCTTCTTATAAATCCACGCGTGACGCGATCGGTGTAATTTTATCGCTTAGTACGCGAGCCCTACCATCACGCTATTTCATAAGCCTAATAAGCGCGTATCCAGTGAAACGCTACTCATACATACGATCACCGATAATTTAACCTGCGCTTCGACTTCGCGATGATACGAACCAACCGCGGTAGTTATACGGTAGCGCCGGTTCGCCACGTACGAGAATTTAATGGTTCTATACACTCGTTGTCGCCATTTATATGCATATATGTACGCGAAGAGGGGATGCGTTGGAACGAAGACGTACCAACGGAGTGTGAGAAAGGTGAACGCGGTCCGTGATACGTATAACATATACATCGCGCCGATTCCGCGTGACATCAACCACCCCCACCCTCCGTTATACTCGATTTCCGCTACGTATACGACCGCGACATAAAGGTATATATAATACACAGTCGTATAAACGACGCGTAGATGTGCGAATGTAAAAAAGGGGATGCGGGGGGGGGGTTTGCGGGGAGCGTCGGTGCACGGTGTCCCGTGATGCCAGTAACTCCAGAATCCTGGGGGCTTAAGCGTGCGCAGCGAGGATCAGCGGGAAACTTCCCGTCGAAGCTTAAAGGCTTGGCGGTTGCTGCTCGCTCTCTACTTCACCCTCCCCTACCTACCCACCTACCTCCCCTCGTACCTCCGGGCTCGCCACCGTTCCGGGGGGGAACTCGACGAGGCGCGAGTATACTTTACGAAAAGGTTAACGAGCGACCGAAATCTCACACCCCCGTGCTGCTGCTGCTGCTGCTGCTGCACCGCGCCCGCGCTCCGTATACGCGTCCGAAGTATTTTTCACCGGCGATCGTTTTCAAGTGACACGAGTCAACGTACGGGCGGACGCGCACCGTACCTGCGCTCGTGACGCAGCCCTCCAGGATAATTTCGAGGAGCGGCGTTATTTTGCTGTAGAAAAAACAAAAATTGAAAGATACAAATCGCGATCCAAAGTACATCTGGAGTATTTTTGGATTCTTTGTCGATGGACGCAAATTTTGGGATGATGTTGAGAAAATGATCCCGTAGATTTTAGCAAAACAAATTACGTCGCGGAATGAATTTAGGTACATATAAGATTCTGTACATCGAGAGTGAGAATTTAACGGAGTAGGTACGAGTATTTCCGAAGAGGGAAGTGGTCGTACGTATATGTATATGAAAATAAAAAAAAAGAAGGAAATAGAGATACGGTGAAACGTAACCGCTGCAAATCACCGTTCATTTAGTATCACCTATTATTAGGACCCGATTGTGTTTGGTATATGGGATACTTCCTAGCAATTTGTCAGCCCTCCATAACCGCTTTTCCCCCTTCCCCTGTTGCAATAGCGGAATCAGCAGCAGCAGCAGCAGCAGCAGCGGCAGCAGCACCGTTGTTCTTTCATTATCTTTCTTGCGCCGAACAACCCCCGCAAATTATATCGTTATATGCGTTGCTAGGTATACCACCCGTATAACTTGTACAACGTATAACGCCGTGAAGAAAGGGGAAAGAAAAAAAATTCTTCGGATATATCTAATGAAGATATTACGATAGTCGAAAAGTAAATCTAGGAGATAATTTCTACCGTGAAAAGGAAACTGTACATCGTATATATCGCGCGGATTCTGCAACGGGGGAGGGGTCTTATATAAGAAGAGCAAAAGCTGAGAAGACGGAACGGAGGTTGAGCGAAGACAAAATATTCGTAAATTTTATTTATCATTTGAGAAACGCGCGTGTTTTTTCACGTCTCAATTACGGTTATTCGTAAAGCGCTGACTTTTTCAAATCAATTAGCGGGTTTTTTTTTTTTTTTTTTCCTTTTCATCGAAAAGGTTACGTCACAGCGTTGCACGTTGCGGTCCAGCGTGAGCATCAGTTGTTAGAGTAGTCGGTATAGTTCGCGTTTGTAAGGCACTTAAAATTCTGTGGCGCTTCGAGTTTGTGCCATTCGCCCTTTTTTTTTCTTTTTTTTTTTCTCGTTTCATCTGTATTCCTGGAATGGCGTCGCTCCTTATAGGTCTTAGGGCGTTTTAGTCGTCCGTGGGCGAGGTCCTCTCTAAAAACGGGAGCGACAGATGTTAAGCTGACGCCATATCCCGGCGAAAGAATCCATTGGGACTTTGGGATTGACTATTGGGGTTGCCACCCCGAAGGTTCGAGAACCCCTCCGACTTTCTGGAACTTCCAACCCCGGGGCCGGCCAACTCGAACCCTTGTACGACCCTACCGGTGATGGGCAGACAGACGGGCGGGTGGATCGGGTTACCTACCTACCCCACCTACCTACCTACCTACCTACCTACCTACCTACCCGATACAACCAACCGCCCACATCCGCAACAATTTCCCTGATTAGCTTCACTGGCTTACAATTTGCCAATTTACCCGAAAAGCCGTAAAGCATCGGCTGCCATCGAACCGCGCGCGGTCCCTGCGCTGCGTGTATATGCGGTATATATGTATATATATATATATACGTGGAAACGCACGTGTCCTCTCCGTTCTACGTATGTATATATACGTACGTACCTGTGTGTATACGTATATATATATATACGAAACGTGTGGAGAAAAAGAGAGAGGTAGAAAATGGAGGGAAAGGTATGTATATATATATATATATTTGCCACCATATGCGCGGCACATCTCTCACCTCCCCGAACCCCAAACCGAACTAATCTATTTTTGGGACATTAATAATCCGCGTGCTCATTCGCATCGAATTTCTCCACTCGCCTCCCCTCGCCACCCCTCGCGCCCGACATCGCCAACCTTCTATTTCGCACCGGGTTCGCGAACTCGCGTCGCGTTATACACATTCAACAATTATAATAATTAGATATTATATTATTTATCGTGTAAATTGAAGCCTCCGCTGTTGTAACACTACAGCGCAACGTATATCTATCTACACTTACCCGCTCATAAACAGCGCGGATATATTCAACACCCACTCGATTTAACCGCAAATATAGAATTATCATACATGTATGTATATATTCTACGCATTATACATATACCGCAGTGCTGCGGTGCAACCCTGAAATTATGCTATGCAGATTGAACGCGCACTCTATATATACATATATATATCCTGCACGTAGTGAACCTGAAGTGCTGATTAATTTAATGAAATCTTGAGGAATACTTGAAGAATTACCCCGCCTTTTTCTTTTAATACCAACTATACGTGTATATAAAGCTAACGACTATAAAGTGAATCGACCAGACACGCAACTCCGCGTGATCACCTGCTCCATTAATACAACCACTGTACATAACGTCCTACTGTACATACATCCGCCATTTTTCACGTTGCCGCTATCTTCACAAATTTAATTCGTCCGATTTTACCAGTCTCCGTATAAATATATCTATACATTAATTCACTCGACGCGCGGTCATCTCCGAGTTAATGTCATAAGATTTCCGATAAAAAAAAATTGAAAATTAGATCTAATTTCGAGACATTAACAAATTTTTCATCAAAATTGGCTTCACCTCGTTATTATTACCGCTATACGGTATAGTTTCACGGTCGTAGTATAACTCCAAAGTACAACGTCAGCCATTGATTACAGAGTATATGCGCTCGGAGCTTCTTATCTTTCCCTTCCACGCCCGAGGGGGGGAAGGGGGGGAGGGGGGGTTCCGAGTCCCCCTAACCTTGAAATATCTCTCGGTTGTACACATCCCCGAAATTAATATCTCTTCGTCCGGAACACCGTCGTCTATCTATTTGTTCCCCCGAACTGCAGGCGCCGAATGTACATACAGATATAGATATATATGTATACGTGACTCACATCCCTCGGACTGTGTAAACGACATCACGTAGAACACCAATAACAATTAAGCTCGGGGGGGGGTGAGAATCCATCAAATATCTACGAGTCCGACTTCGTACGCGACGTCGAACGCTCGAATCGCGGGACATCCGACGTAATAACGTATTTGGAAAAGGCTCGCGAAATGCCCTAACAAGACGTTGACTTATAACGCCGAGTATATAATACAGACATTTTTGATAAAGACGTGATCCTTATAAAGTTTACAAGTATTTCTGTATATATATATATATATAGATGTTCACATCCCGTAATCCGTACAGTTTATAACGGTTATTAAAGTCTCCTCCATTCCGGTCGGGCTATCGGTCTTCGTTAATTCGTACGACTCGGCGATAAATTCTCTCATCGTTTTTCCTCCGAGCAAGCACCGAGAAAATTGTCCCAACCGTGCACACAACTCACGTGCGCCAAGTTTTTCTGCAGTGTCGTCGGTTCGAGACGTTTTTTTCCTCCTCCCTTTTTTCGTTCGATTCTTGTTTTTTTTATTTTCTTTTTTCTGTTCCTCGTTTCATCCGCACTGACATATCATTCGGAAGGGATTGATCCCCGCGGTCCTCCCGGAGGAGCCGTTACACGTATACTTCGATCAAAGTTCTCCCGATGTCGTACGCGTTCTTTCGTTAGTCGCTAATTTTTGCGAACGTTCGTAACGAACGGGAACTGCTTTGTTGTCCCAAAACTGCATCGATACAATAGAGTGGAGAATCGGAGCCGAAAGTTCTCTTTTGAATCTCCGCGATTCAATTCCAGAAAAAATTGATTCGCGCCGATCATTTGTCGCGACGCACAAGTGAATCGGATAATATAGGGAACGTAGCGGAGTTCGTAAATCGCGTCGATCGATCGCGATGCAAGCGTAGAAATTTTAACTCACTTCCTTCTCTCCTCTCTCCAGCGTTATCCCTACATCGTTCGAAACGGACAATTCGACGAGCTCCGGCCTTCCTCGAAATTAATTCACTTCGGTTTATTAAGAGTTTCGCGTTATATATTTATTTCGGCAAAGGGTAATTTTTTCAAGGTATGTATGTACCGTGTACAAGCTGACCGAGCTTTACATATATATATATATATATATATATATATATCTATACATATAAGTAGGTATATATCGCGCGGCGGTATCCCCTGGCGAGTGACGGCGATGATGACGAGCCGCCATCTCGCCGCAACTTGGGAGGTCCGCTCTTGATATTCCCCCCCTCCGTTACCCCCCGTGACTCCACCGCCGTACCGGTCAGTCCTTTTCGAACACCGATCCCCCTTCCTCCCCTTTCTTCATCCTCTCTCCGTACACCGAAACCCCGTAGGATTCTCCCTCTCGTGCTTCCTCGCTTCCTTCTCCCTCCCTCCCTCTCTTCCTCCCTCTCTCTCTCTCTCTCTCTCACTCTCGTGAGATCCGAAGAGTGCCTCGCGCTTCTTGCACAGGTAAACTTCTATTCTCCTCCTCGATCGTAAGGCGCGCTGGCTAGGTCGCCGTTCCTGCAGCCGTTGTCGGTTCACCGGTATCCCTCTTTATACGGTCCCCTTCCTTCCTTCGGGTTCTTCTCGTTCGTGAGATGATATGCCCTACCCCGCAGCAGTCTTTCCCCTGTATAATGCAGCCGATGTTTGACCGAGCTGGTTGAGAGACGTCTGAAAGATTTAGCTGCTGCTGCTGCTGCTGGGGGGTGGAGGTGGACCGAGGGGACCCATGAGACCTCGGAGCACCGCGATCGTACTTTTTTGCATCCGGGGCAGAAAGTATATAAGCTATATATACCCATGAAAATGGTGGACAGTTTCGCTCCGAGACTTCGCGATCAACAGCTCGTACATATATGTATATATAATATATATGTGCCTTTACATGTATGTATGTATATATAGACAGTTAGGTATATACCAACTCTCCTCGGAGATCGATGAATTACACGAACGGATCCAACCGACTTTATGATACACGAGAACCCTGAATCTCTTTGTAACCGGATATTCTCAAATATACAATCGAATTGCTCGAAACGAGTCATCGACGTACGTATTATATGTATATATATACCTTCGATTGAAGTAAAGTAGAACGAACAATCTCTCAGGTATAATTTTGATTGAAATAAACGTAGCCATATTGCGTATAGGTATAAGACGTATACACACGTACCGCGTATTATAACAAATTGTCCGAGCTTTGGCTTAGGGCAGAAGAATCGTTTGGCACGTAAAGGAATGGGCGCGAGGGGCAGGGGGGGGGGACTGAGGGAATTCGGACGAGGGAAGGAGATAAATTGAAGGTAGGTGAAAGAGCTTCGTCCCGGTATACCTGTACACACGTAAGCGGATCGGTGGAGCAATGGGTAGGTACATCGATAAATGCAACGCGGGTAATAACCGGCAATTTGCGAGAAGGACTTTTAGTTAGGCAGCTCGCGTAGCCGCGCGGCATTCGCGAACGGTTCGTTGAATGAGGGGGGCGGGGGAGGGGGGGGGGGATCCGACGAGGGAGTTCGACGGTGGGGGTAATTGCCGTAAGAGGGGTTGGTTCGTTGGCTGGTTCTGGTCCCGCCGCGGTCGGTCGCGCTCGATGATTTTCTGCAGCGTCGCGGCGGCCACGGTTCCGACGTCCTCTTCGTCGTCGCGGCATTCGTCGCGACGACGACGACGACGGCGGCGGATATCTCGGCGTAAAAAGAGCTCGACGGAACCGTAGCGGACGCTCTCGCGTCGCCCAGGCCGGCCGTTCGTTCGTTCCTCCAGGTAACCGCGTGCCGCGGCGACGCGAGGGACGAGGATAACCGGCGGTCGGGGTGGGGCGAAAAATTTACTCGAAAAATGTCCAACGCCATCAACGCGGAATCTTCGTCCCAGCTGGTATAATTTTCTTCGCTCTTTATGTACAGCGGCAGGGATATTTGTCTGCACGTCGTTACGTGTACGTATGGGAGAGGAGAGGCTTCGAGTATCGCTTCCCCCCCTCCCCCCGGTTATTATTATTATTATTATTATTAAACGCAGATATTCCACTTCGCGGCCGGCGACGTTTATCCTTTCCATTTTACCGTCGACACGTCGGAGACGGGAAAAAATAATAAAAACAAAAAAAAAAACGAGATGAAATTGTTGCGGAATGAGATCGCGCGCGAACGGGTAATCTTCCTTTACATTTTTCATGCGAGATCATTTTTTATAATTTACGTATCATACGCGGAATATGTAAAATCGTATCACGTGAGTTCGCCAAACGCTTCTTTGGCGAGCCGATGAGCATCGGTATTATCGGGCGTTAAAAGAATACAATGATATATATTCGAGTGCGGCGATGTTTGGTGCGTGTTACATATATACCCACTGGTATATATGTACGATATACGTACATAGGTACCATATACATATATAGGCGCGTAAAGGTCGAAGAGATATCTTTATAAGAACTTAATTTGTGGGGCGTCGGATGCGCTAATGACTACCTACGCTCTATAACGTAATCATATCCCCATGTCTCATCCTACACGTATATATATATAGTTTAAGCTTTTAAGTATAGTATATGACGTTCCTATCTATCAACTGATCTATACCAAAAGAGTAGCGGGAACGGTTCGAGGTGTATATAATATGTATATATGGCCGCAAAAGCATTTGAACATGTACGCAAGTATTGACGTATAAATTATCGATTCGTTACTTCGTAGGTATATAATATATACTTTGTATGTTTGTACAAAATCCAAAGTCTGCACGATCGACTTTCCCGATAAATGTACGCACGTACGTATATCTTTGGAGCGTGAGGAGCGGAGGGTGCGAGTAAATGGGTAAAGAAGTTAGGCGTACGTATACGTTTACGAAGTACATACACATACACCGTAACGTATATATACAAAGAGGGATGCCGATTGTATTTTACGGAGCGGTGGATTATATTTATGACAAAGTTGTCGCATCTCGATTGGCGTTTTTCAACTGCGGCTAGTTTTTTTTTTGCCGCAATAAAGTGCGCCTATCTAATCAAACTATAAAATTGATGGGGTTTTCCTATCGCTAGCGGGACCCCACACATCTGTCTCTTTCCAAAGTTTCGTAAAATAATGCCACGTTATACCAGTCACCGTATTCTACGAACGGACCGACGAATTCAGATATAGATAGACGCGAATGCGAATCGCTATTTATTCGCAACAAAAAAAACCACAAATAAAAAATACATATATGTACAAAAAACTGAGAATATGGCGTTAAAGAGATTCGAAAATCTATATGTAACATAATACGAGTACATGCATGCATATACGTTGCAGCGATGCCATTGTCATTGTCATTCGTATATTAACGTCGCTTTCAAAACCCGTTGATTATTATTATTCGTTCCGCTCGCAATCACCGCCGCGAAGTAATTGCCTCCATAAATCTGTCCTTGGATTATTGCGACGGTTTTCTTCGCCCTCCGAAGCGTAGGGAAAAAAAGGAAAAAAAAAAAAGGAGTTTGAAATTTTTAACGTCTGCCCGCAGCACGCCGAGAGTCGAGTCCGGAGCAGGGGGGCGGGAGGGGAGGGGGGGGGGGGGGGGTCGTTGCGGTACGTGGTGCGCGATGCATAAGCTGACCGAGAGCGTACAGACGGTGAAAACGAAAAGAGGTGCCGGGTCCCTCGTTCCCTCTCTATAGCTGTAGGTGGTACCGAAAGAGCAAAACGGAATCTAAAATGGCGTCTTCAGAGAAATGATAAAAGATTAAAAGGAACACGTTAATTCTACTCGGGACGCAATGAATATATATATATATCCCGCGGGGAGCGATCTTTTTCCCTCTCTCTCTCCTCGCTCTTCCTCGCTCTTCTTTTAATTTTATTTTTTTTTACTTTGATATTTTTCCTTTTTCTTTAATCTTTTCGTTTTTGTTTTTATTTCACTTTGTTTGTTTTATTTATTTATTTTTCTCTCGTTTTCAGTAAGTGCTCCGTGTCCACCTATTATTTCTCATAAATTTAAATGAATTTACATGTATTTGAATTTAATGCTTACCATATATACTTTATCAAAGCAATTAAGCTTTTAAGCTTGCATTTGCATTAATCCAATGTTTATAATTACTCTTACTTTGAAGGAACCCAGAAAAAAAAAAAAAAAAAAAAATAATAGAACTCCTATACGGTCCCTCTGGTTCAATTCGGACGATTCGCACATCCCTCATTTTTCGAAATATTCATTCCTCATGCCGACTCTTCGCCACCTGCAAGCTCTCACCTACCTCATTTTGTCCCATCGCGCGCACACGTATATATACACGTAATCTCGCGGGGAATTTTTTCCTGGAACAACGCTCGCGCACAGGCGCGTGAAAAGCTGGACTCGCACTCGACTCTCTAGAGCACTCGATTACGGAACATACGTATACATATAGGGTACACAGGCACTCGTCGAGTAGAAAAATAAACGAAAATAAAGTAGAGAAAAAGAAGAGAAAGAAAAAAACAACCATCCACACGTAATTTACCACAATCGATAAATAATTGTACCTTAATTGTTGACGATTACGTACACTCCGCGTACAATATTGTAGGTACCGAGTACATCGACGTATATATATATATGTATACGTGTATGTGCATATACATATTGTACGGTACAACCGTGTTAATGTAACCAACGTATACATCGGCGTAATTATCTGTGCTCGTGTGCGCACGGTGCGGTTTTACAGTAAATTTCAAAAGGAAGAATCGATTAGCCAACTACGTTTTCATCCACGGTACATTATGATCGAGCAATTGTTTTTAACTACTCGAACATACGCGCGGCGAAGGATGTTCGTTATCGTGTACAATTCGATCGGTCGAATATAATTGAGGTGACCCCGAAAAACGTCGTTGATGAATTTTAATTAGTTTGATTGATACTTGAACTCCATGTTTTCTAGTTTCGGTAAACATTAAGCCAGATCGGAGCGTTAATTGGTCTGATACCGAGTCGAATTAACGCGGTATAATGAAATTGATGCGGTTTTTTAATCACCTCGTAATTTCGCAGGAGGGTTGTGGGCAGAATATGCAGATACAGCTGGTTAGAATATGGCAGCGTTCTCTGCACGGCCGGAAAATATCAATTTTCTAGAACATTAAATCGCCTGTTATATGTGGGCACAAAATCGTCGCTGTGGAGAGAGAAGGAGAGAGAGAGAGAGAGATAGAGAGGGAAATCAGCAAAGATTTAGTTCGGACGTGCGGTGGCTATATATTAACGTAATATCACAACCGCGCGCAGTCCCATTCGACTCGAGTATAATTTTACACCTGTTTGGACGAAATGATTCGATCACGTGTGAAACACGGAGGGGGAACGCCCGTATATCTCCGTTGTATAGATTTCGCGTGTACGCGCTTTTATTTACCGTCGTTCGAACGACGATTTCTGATTTCTCGTCGATTTGAAAAAAAAACAAAAAAACACCCCGCCACCCTTACAGTTTCGCGTCGACGGTGAACGTTAATGAATCGTCATCGCCGATAATAAACGGCATCTGGAAAATAGTCGAAAATCCGTCGGTCGAATATGACCGTCTTCGGAACGTGCCCATGGTATATACCGAGCGGTATACGGCGCAGTGGGCGTATATAGATTTGCAAGGTGCGCTGATCGCGTGTGCGACTTGAGCCTGAACGGTGTCGCCAGGTTCCGATTTAGTGCGTGCCGTGGTTTCTCTGTATAAAACGCACTTACGTCGCATACACATATATACACACACGTACACGCTCCGACACAGCGACGGCGAGCGTATCGCGTCGTCGCGGAAACCCAAACACCTTATAGTTCCCAGTTTCGAGGTATGAGGTATACTATGTATATACCTGCGGTATAAGGTGGAAAAAGGAGCCTAACGCATATCGGTGCACATGGCAACGCTCGACTTTGCGCACACTCTGATTTCGTACGTGCACATCCACCTGTCCGTTCGCGCGTGTATACGTATAGGAAGTCCTATATAACGTACGGATATAGGTGCCGCGTACCTTACCACCCATACATGTAATATAGGGAGTGAAGCGAGGGCCTATTCAAAGCGGATGATTCAGTGGCCGCTGCTGCAGGGGATAAGATCTCCTGGTCCGCCGCCTCGTTCATCTTCCTACGGCGAAACGACTGTACGCGGCCAACCGACCGACCGACCGAACGAACGACCGAACGACCGACCAGTCCGACCGACCAACCTGCACGTAACCAGCCGAACGACAATCCTTTCCATTTCTTCGACTTGTTCGTAGATAGCGGTCGCGCGTTTCGCGTTTTCTTCGCGGGCTGCTGCCGTTGCTGCCGTTCCCGCGGGTCGAGCCGCGCGTCGCGTCGCGTCGGTAGGAAATGGCTCGTTGCGGCCCGCTCCCCGCCGCGTGTTATCTTCGACGCTGAAAGTCCTCTGCGACGGCTCTCTGGTACGCCGTTTACTTCGGTCGGAGATCTTTGAAAAGAGTTCTTTTCAAACGTCCAACCGAGCTATACCGCTATAGATCTTCCGCAACGCGGCAGCACCACCTTTATTGCGGGTGTAAAACCTCGTGTAGATTCGCACAATGTAATTCCCTATGCACACATCGAGTATTTGAAAATAGTATAGGTATATACGTATATTATAGGTAGAAGATATATAGATAGGATGGAAAAATGCACACCGAGCAACTGTAAAAATTTTCATATACAATAAGTGGAACTCCGAGACTTTGTATTACGAGAATAACAACGCCAAGAATATAATGTAGTCGCGGACTACATTTTTTATTCAACGCTGGTATAATTTGGAAGAGATAGAGAGATGAAAGGAGAAAAAAGAAAAAAATTACAACGCATTATTATTTTCGTTATATTACCGGTATGCTAATACCACGGATCGCTGGTAATTGTGTCATAGCTAACTACGTGGGCGTGCCAAAAAAGTTTTGCGGTTGTAAAGCTTCATTTTTTGGCACCGGAATCACCCCGGCGTCGAGCGAATCATGAATGAAGTAGTTATATCTGGAGTTATGCAAACAACATTATATTAGTTTTGCCTAACTTTTTGATTCACGATAGCGTACACGTGTATTCATTGTTACACGTGTATATACATATACGTACAGATCGTTGCTGGGGCTGTATACTCGGACTTACCTCGCGCTCGCTCGAACAATTTTCGAAAAATTCGCTCAAACAAATTATATTACAAGCAAAGCTGTATTAAAAACGGACTAATTACAATCGTCGTCGACTCGCGGTTAATTCGCATCTATATCCGCGTACTTTTTTCTCGTCGGCGCACCCTGTATATATACATACACACGAGAGCGCAGCGATATGCAAATTACGCCCAACTTCCCAAGAAATCCGCACAGTGAATCACGAGCCGCGAAATTCATCTTTTCTTTTTCACGCGTCGCATCCTCGTTTCTCCCACAGTTCGGTCGTTACTTGTTTTCTTCCGGTGAAAAATTGCCGAATCAAAATCGAATGCGACGAGTCGAGAGTCCACTCGTTTCGGTTCCACTCGTTTTGAAAAATTTTTTCGCTTCCGCTACGACCTCAGCATTCCCATTTCGCAATTATTGCGGCGTGTGCACCGATCGTCGAGAGTATAACGCGTACGAAACGCTATGGCGTCTCCCGTCCATGGAACCGGCTTGCCCCACCCTTCGTTTTGTCCCGAAGCCGGTACGGGGCCCCCTGGGGCCTAAAGGGACCGGAGTCCCTCCTCTGAAAGGGAGCATGGGTCCCGGCGCGGGGCTCTCGAGCAGTCGGGCGAAGGGACCGATTCACTCGGCCCCGTGTAATCCCGCTTGCAAATTATCAAATCATCTAGCCGATACTTGTTAACTGCTCCGACACCGCCACGAGAGCCCAAGTTAAGTCATTATGACGGAATGCAGCCGCGGCGGAATGAATTATGCATTAATGTCTATATATACACACTTCGATCCAGGCTTCTCCGACTTCCATTCAATATAACCGCAGCTGTCATACGCCTGGATAGTTTCGTTTTCTTTCATTTTCACCTTTTACCTAATACGTTGTAAATTTCATGAGTTTTGTAAGTTGCACTCGACGCGACCGATCTCGGTCGACACGATTTCCGCTCCATAAACGGAGTCAAAAGATGCCGACGCCTCGCGACGATCTTGTTCGTATATATATATATATATATATCTGTTCGATCGATCGCAATTAAAGGGTCAACCGCGTTGTTATACGGAGATAAAAAAACAACTTTATACATACACGATAATTGATAATTACAATTTCGACTCAATTATAAGCCGCCAAGGTATTTCATCGAATGCGTCGTTGAGAGTTTCTTTTCATCGCGATTACGGGTATTTCATTTCATTCGACGGTATATCAGCTAACGCAAAGTCGTCAGAACGTTGAAAATTTACCAACGACCGTTCGGAGCTGGGGGCACCGAGTTCGCCGAGGTATACGTATAAAATATAAAACCCGCGTCGATCGAACGCAATGCAGCACGCGTGGACCGCGATAGCTATTCTGCAGCCTCCAGCGAAAAATAAGGCGGCAATAAAGCATATGTAAAATATATTCTGGAATTCCTTTTAGGACGCAGATATACGGTCTGCCGTGGCCGTTGTTCGCCTCTGTCCGACGCATGCGTGCGATGCCCGTATGACCGGTGGAGCTCCGCAGCAGCTTCGTTTTTCTGTTTGAAAAAAATTGCGGTATCCACTTCGTATATTCGAGATAGATAGGAGAAGATGACGAAGGAAAAAAATGAGGAAAAAGAAATTTAGATAAAACGCGACGTTTTTTCTTATTTCTCTCCGTAAATGTAAATCCCGAGGAAGAGCGGGTTGCGTCAAAAAGTCCGGCGTACAGCGTCACTTATTATTGAAGTTGGTACACGCGGAGCGCGGAGTGAATATATACCATGGCCGCTGTTACGCGGGTGTACGGTAAGGTATCCAATAATTTTGAAATTTTCAAGAAAGGCGAGAATGCGGGCGTAGAGAAAATCCGCGAGGGCATTCTATAAAGTCCCGAGGGGGATGCGAGAGGACGTCTGCAAGGAGTGAGGGGTGAGGGCGAGGTGTCGCCTTACAACCGGCTCACTTACCTGCGCGAAAGCCTCCTTTGCATTCCATCTCCTTCGCCATCTCCGACGTTTTTCTCCTTTTGTAGACATACATATATATACATACATATGTAGTATATAGACCTTCTCTGGATTCCCTCCCCCTCCCCTCATCCGCGATTATTTCTTTTTCTTTTTCTTTTTCCTCCTTCCTTCTCGGTCATCCCTTTCCTCCCCATCGCCGCGTTCTTCTTCGCTGTATATGCTGTATATATATTCCTCCTCCTTTTTCGTTTTTCTCTGCAATGCACCGTTGCACCGGTCGACGCTCGACCCTCGCGGTCTTTGCATAATTATAACAGTTACCGCGGCGAGCCAAAACTTGTACACACGGTATACGGAGGCGCACCCGAAAAGTACCAATACAATTCCTTTGTATTATTTCATACGAATCTATAGTACGTACCTACGTGCGAAGCACGATCCATACCATAACTACCCGCAACCAGTTGGCAGCGATTGCCGCCACTTTTTTTTTCATTTTTTTTTTTTTTTATCAGCGATCCCAGCAAAGCTACGTTGAAAAGTCGCATTTCATCTCTCCTTCCGCGCTGTGTGAAACAAATGAAAACGAGGAATGAAATAATTTCTCAATCGATAACCGCAAACTCTGTTACCTATACACGTTGTATGAATATATACCCTACCTACCTACCTACGTATACGCGTGTTAGCGATTTCGCTCGAATTCCACGACGCCTCGCACGACGAGTCGTAGAAAGTCTCGGGACCACAAATTAAGCCGCCGCGAATCGTCGTAATATAACCGGGCATTATTTGATTACCGAGGGTGGCATAAAATATTTACGGTAATTAGCTAGGAAGCTTTCTCTCGCGGCTTCCTCGGCCGTCGGCGGGACCCCTCGATCTCCGTATCCGACGTTACGGGGTGTCGCGACCGTGGCTGCCGTACAGGGTGGAGTCTGAGATATCTCTCTCCTCTCCCTCCGCTCGCACAGCTCTCGTCGCTCCTATTCGCCTTTTGCTTTCCGGCCCTCTCTGATACCTCGGGTGAAAAGGGCGAGAGCGCGGTGGAACGCGGAGGGCACGTAATACCCACCCGGCTAGTCCTGGCCACGTCTTCTGTGTTCTTCACTACCGAGTTGCTACCGCGCGTTGTTGTTGTTGTTGTCGTCCCAGCGGACGCCGGGCAGAACATCCCCAACAAACTCTCCTCGGTATGAGATACGCGTAGCGACGCAGCGAGACCGTAGCTCACCGTAGCGCTCCCTCCCTCCCCCGCCTCCCTCCCTCCCCTCGCCCTCTCCCTCTCTCTCTCTCTCTCTCTATCTCGTGCTCGAGGCAGGTAATCCCCTGGAGGGCGTGAGTTACGACCCGCGGCATCGCGCGCTGGGCCCTCTTCGCACCATCCTCCGTTTCTCGGAGTTCCTCCGCTGCAGCACCTCGCCGCCCACCCGTTTCTCTGCCCTCTACCTTCCCTTCTTTTCCCTTCCCTTTTCTCTTCGCGTCCTACCGATCCTCGGGGTTCAAGGATATGGCGAGAGAAACGTCGACTGCGTGCTACATATGTGTGTGTGTCTATATACATATATATATACATACCCATGTACACCCGTACATGGTTAAACACGTATATATATATATATGTGCGCACGATATACAGAGGGAGAAAGTTCCTATCTCGGGTGCGAGGGCTCGGGAGGAGGAGGGAGCGAGAGAGGATTTCTTAGGGGGGGGGGAGGGTGGCGGGTAGCGAGTGAAGGAAGCTACACAGCTGTAGCGCATTTGTCAACTGTAATTAATAACTTATAAGCGAGAGGACGGAGTTAACGAGGAAACCGATGGCACGGGGGGAGTTTTCCACGGTGTAACGTCAACCCCCGACTTATACGCCGGTCGCCGCAGGGGCCGGCACGTCTCGTAAGTTGAGCGGAGCTCAGGGCTCCGGGGGCTCTTCCGACCTATGCGAAGCCACCTAAGAGCGGCGGCGGCGGCGGCGGCGGCTCTTCTCCGTAAATATGAGAACGTCTGACAAACGCGAGAGCCCTTCGGAGCTCCCGTGCACCGACTTAGGCGCGCTCGAAGAACGGCTTCGATGTTCCCGAAGGGTAACGAGGTTAACGAGGGGCATCTGGCAACGCCCATCCCTCGCGCCTTTTTCGCTTCGCTTTCGCTTCCCTATCCTTCTTTATTTCGGTCTAGCGGACGAAGTCTCTGACGGAGGAATTTTCCTCACGGAGGGATGAAACGCGGGGATGGAAGATGCAGATTTTTTTTTCTGGTTTTTTTTTTTTTTTACATCGTACTCCGGAGATTTGGAATCCAAATAAACGCGTGTTGCATTCGATATTCGCTTAAACTGCGCGATACAGATGGTGGTATATTCCGTAGAATCGTATCCATTATTCATACGGAAAACGGACAGACGAATGGTTCGACGGAAGTAGTAACGTCTAGATGTAGGTACGGGATGCGCATAGGATGTTATTGCGATCGATGCTAATTTCTGGAAGGCGTTGTGTTTGCGGTAAAACGAACGATCCCTCGGTTGCAGCTTTTGATTTAGGGAACGGTTAGCTGATTACCGTAGTTGCTCGGAACGATCGGTGTTGCTGCATGAGCGAGAAAGGGAAAAAAAATTGTAACAATTGTACGAGGGATGGAAGACGGGAATTTCGAAAAACAAGAATATTAGCCACGCGATTGGTTCGGTCTTCGCGGAGATATATGTATAACATGAAATATATTCCGTTCTCTTTATACTTCAGTCGAAGATTTCCGCGCCGATTGCCGAACGCACTATATCCACGATCGCGATGATTATTATAATTCTCATCTAGACGCAAAAAACTTCTCATACCAATCGTCTTTGTTTTCCGTCGATTCGCTCATGGATATATTTTTTTTCTCAGACGCGTGAGATATCTCTACATACCCGAATACCTAATACATATATAGGCAGATACTAAATTGGTATCACAAAAACCGTACGGTTTGCCAATCTCGTCTAATTTCGCCCGCGGGAAAGACTATACGGCCTCTCGTTGGAAGCGTACAGTATATAACTGGTATGGGGTGATGCATCGCAGTCGGACTAATCTTATAAAGCAAAAGTTGGGAGATTCGTCGTCTACCCGTGTGGGTGTACCTACGAGTCGAGAAGGGAATACAAGGCGAAGGGGGAAGGTCGATCGTCGGTCGCGTGGCTGAGCCTATGGGAAAATCGCTTAGGTATATACGCGCGCACGGAGAGACTGTATCGCTCGTGGTCTGGGCCAATTCACTTACTTTGATTTGATTGGCTCCGCGTATGACGTGGTTTATACATAGGCTATATACCAACATTCATATATACGTATATGTACATACGTAGATTCGAGCGTCTGCCGAAGTGAGATTCTACAATAGAAGCGTATCAATGTATGTGGGGTACACGTACGTATAGGTATCTACATAAGGAGGTTGGTTTTCGGTAGACGTTGGATCCGTTTCATCTGGGGGGGGGGGGGGGGGGGGGGGGTGGGTTTGAACGTGAAGGGAGTGGATTTTGGCTAGCTCGTGTTTTGCGAACCACCGATGAAAGTTATGGGAACCCCGGCAGCAATCAGCGTATTGGCTCTTCTTATTAGAGTTGGCAACAACTCTCCCGTTTTCCCCTTTTATTGCGCCGGGAACACATCTAAGCCGATGCCTTCGCGTTCGCTTCCATTCGCCCGTTCGCTCAGTTTAGCTTCAGACAATCCGTATTCCACTCCGCCCCGCTTTATCTTCCTCATACACTTTACCTCCGAGAAGAATATCCCTGCCTTCACGATATACCCCAAAAAAAAACAAACGAAAGAAAAAAAAAACCACCGTATACAGTTGGCTTTTTAAATTTGTGTATACCTTTTTTTCTTGCACGTGAGATAATAGTCGAGATGACTTAGGGGAAGCAGTTCGCCATCACCTGAGAAATGGACTGCGATTATTTTTTTTTTCTTCTTCGGTAATGTAATCTCGGATGCAACGGACGCATTTCGTTAGTTTTCGGTTATAGATAGGTATGCTTTTTCCATCGCTTCGTACGTATCTACAGCTCGTTCGCGGTATCTATAATATATAGTTTGAAATTCATAAAACTGAACGTTTTAATATTCCTGATGAATTTTACGAGTTCCGAAAAGTTTAAACGTCGAATACCGAGCATTTAAAGTTTCCGACTATGATCGTTCCACCCCTCATATATATATATATACCCTTGTTATACGCTCTCTTCGATTGTGAAGTCAGGAAGTAAAACATCCGCGAAAGCGTAGACGCCCTGCAGGCAGTTGATATCGATCTGCGGCAGTTATGGAAGCGGCAACGGCTACACGTTAGGTATGGGGTACCTTTAACCTGCGTCTGCAGTATGTATAAGCGAATATTTACACGATTTTTGATAATCGCACGTTACACGCGGCTAATGAAATCGCACAGTGGCGTGTAACAACCAACCGAAGGAACTGAACCGCGTGTGGTATAACGGTAGCCGAAATGGGGAGTTAAAATAGGGAAAAGGTTTAGGGGGGAGGGTAAAAATAAAAATAAAAATAAAAATAAAAATAAAGATAAAAATAAAAATGAAAAAAAAGAAGAAGGCGGACAGCCCAAGCGATCCCGGGGCCTGGCCAAGCTGCCTCTCGAGGATGAAACACATTTCACGATCCCCGCATGAAATTTATCCACCCTCTTGGTTAAACAGCCACGCACGCTTTTTCTTCTTCTTATTTTCCACACGGGCGGAGGAACGGCGGCGAACCCCAAACTTTGTTTCCCGCCTCAAAGAGAAAGAGCGAGCTAGCTAGCGAGCGAAAGAGGAGCAAGTTGGGAAGAATCGCGCAATAGACGGAGATAAGAATACAAAGAAAGAAGTAGGTGCTGCTAGAAAGTAAAGGAAAAGAAGAAGAAAAAAAAAACAGAAAAAAAACCGAAAAAGAGAGAGCGTTGGATAAAAACGCGGTGGGGTAGAGAGAGTCCGCGAAGCCTGTCACATTTTCTACTTTGCCGAGACGTATGGGGGCGGCTTAATTGGGGGAACCCCCTCTTTTATTTATAAGTTCAGGAGTCTATCGCCCCCGTCCCTATTCCAGTTTTCTTCCCTACTCCCCCGCACCTCACGCCCCTTCAAGAGGGTGGCAAAGCGAGATGCCACGGCGGCAGGGAAGGGGAGAAAAAGAGCGGAAGGTAGCGCTCCCCCCCCTCCCGCCCGCGCCCCCGCCCCCATCTCCTCCTCGCCCCGGCAGCGGACCGTGTGACAAATAACCCTTATAAACGCCGCTCTATAACTCCTGCCTCATGCCGCGAGTCCGCTTGTGTATAGGTGTTCGGAGGTGTTGGTGCTGCGGAGAGAGCGAGAGAGAGACGGTAGGGGACGGGGGGGGAGGGGGGAGAGCGAGGGGCTGAAAGCAGGAGAGGAACCGGGATAGCGGGAACAGCATCAGCGGCGGCGGCGGCGGTAGCAGCAACAGTGGCACCCTGGAACGGGAATCAGGGACGCCCAGAGGGAGAGTAACGGGAGGTAGGGGAACGACGGTTGGGCGCCGGGCCACTTGATTACGTCGCGATAATAAACATGGCGCCGATATGAACTCCCGCACGCTCCCGCGCCAGCAGTTCCATCGCCCTCTCCCTCTCTCCCTCTCTCCCTCTCTCTCTTTCACCCTCTCTTCGCACCCCTGCGCCACCGTTTTATCTCTCTCTCTCTCCCTTTCTCTCTCTCTTTGTGTAATGCAACATTGTTCCCCGCTGTATACGTACCCCACGTGACTTTATGTCCCGCCAATAATAGATTGGTTAGATACGCGAGTATGAATATAATGCATTTATTGGGGGGGGAGGGGGATGTTTCAAATTGAGTTACCGCTATATACGCGGCGTGTAAATCGACACTTCCAAATGATGTTTATAACCAGCAAATCTCCGCTCTGTGTACGTACGCACATATAGCTCGTCGTCTCTCCCATCTCCGAATCGCTAGCAAATCATATGCTACAGTTGCAGCGAACACGTTACACCTCTCGAAATTGTCAATCTCGATTTTACGACTCACCTGCATCATCCATCGCTTTTCCCCCCACAAAAAACCACCACGTCAAAGTTTAATTAGAAATTCCTCATCCGAATATATAATCGTATACAACATTTCTAAATCCGAGAGGAATATATTCAAATCTTTGAACGAAGAGAGAAAACAAAATGACTACAGGTTTTCCATAGCGCTTATTTCGGGTGTCGCCAATTAGTCGCAACGCACCGGGAATGCCCTATAGGTACACAACTCGCGAGACTCGTGCGGCCCTTGGTGTACACGTACAAACGCGTGTGGTTGCGGAAAGCGACGAGTTTACGGTTGCATTATACATATATATAAGTTCAGGGATGTGTCGCGTACAGATATATACACACACCGCGTGTATATAAAGAATTTTACCGCACGCGAGTGTATTCGCGGATATGATATGTATTTTTTCGTCGTTTATATAATATATACCTATGTATGTAAATACGTTTACCTACGCGAATGGTTTAGGTATGTACAAAGCTCGCACGGTCGGGGACGGAACAAAGTATGGAGGAGAGGGACGCGCGGGGCTTTTACGAGGCAGTAACGGCCGATAAGGTGAGCTTGCGCCCCCAACGGAGCTTATGTCGCTACCGTACCCAAGTGGCTGTTCAACGTCGGGTGTATAACCGCCCCGTATACGATACTCGCTATAGTTCTTCGCCCCCTCGCGAAACTCTCGCTTCCCATTTTGTTTTTTTTTTTTTCGTTCTATCTGTTGGCGTGTATTTCCAGCCGATTCGTCGATACACGCATACGACGCGTGAATATTACGCGCGAACACGTCCGTCGAATCAAATGTATAATAAGCTGCTGCACTTGCATTCGTTCCAGAAACTTCATTGAATTTTATATTTTTTTTTCAAACACTTTTTTTAGATCGACGTTCAATTGATTCGTATTTTCCGATTCCAAAATTTCAGGAGCCAACGGACTACGCAGGCGGGGTCGCCAGACGTACACGCGTTACCAAACGTTGGAGTTGGAGAAGGAATTCCACACGAATCACTACCTCACAAGGCGGAGGCGGATCGAAATGGCGCACGCTCTTTGTCTAACGGAAAGACAGATAAAAATCTGGTTCCAAAACCGAAGGATGAAACTGAAAAAGGAGATACAAGCGATCAAGGAATTGAATGAACAAGAGAAACAGGCGCAAGCACAAAAAGCGGCGGCGGCCGCCGCCGTTGTACACCAACAACAGCAGCAAGGGGGTGGCGGGGGCCCAGAAGCGGGGAACTAGGGGTACGCCCTGCACCGGACACCCCCAGATCACCCGCACCATCCTCTGCTAGCACCGCAATGTACACAGCTATACTAAGGTAAGATTCGTTGAATATAATATATCAGACGTTGGCGGTCGTACGTCAAAAAAAAAAAAAAAACGATCGCGTAAACGCGATTAATTAACGAATCAACCGCGAGAGAATATTGTTGTGCGAGTTCGAGTCCCACTTGTAAATATATGTATAGATGTACAAATATACAGTGTATATATAATATTTGAGCCGTTCTTTGGAAGACGAAACCACGAACGCCCGTGCGCAGCCTTATTCGTAATCTGCAAAGTTATTCCGTTCGCATGCTGCAGTATGCGCTCGTAATAAACACGTATATTACTTCCACGTATATACGCCTGGTGTGAGGTGAAGTTAGGGTAGGTTGGTTTATTCGCATATCCATGTAACTGTGGTAGCCTCAGGTACATCTAAATCTACTCGTACAACTCACCGGTGTATATATATGCATGATGCGAATACATATGTACGAAATAAGTATGTACACGTATGGTATGTGCAAAGTATAAGATAGCGCCATATACTCGCATCGTGGCGAGCGAAAATTTAGCACTAAAAGTATATATATATATATATTACCTACAATAATTAACGATGTGTACATATAACACATACGTACGCAGATGAAGAATTATCAGGTGCGCACGGTATATTATAACGTCGAAAATATGTCGCATAACGCGTGATATCGGGAGTCATGCTAATGATTTTTCATTCGTACCGAAATCGTGTCCGATGTACGGCAGATGCGGGACGAGAGAAATTGTTTTTTTTTTAATTATATTGTACTCGATCGAATCACGCAGGTGAAAAAATTTAAGCATCGCCGCGTATATACGCTACGTGTTGTATATGTATGTAAAAAACTCGATGCCTACCGGTTGATCTGCATATAACATATAAGATAACATAAAATATAACGTGAGTACATGGTTCGTTTTTCGATGATATTTCTACGTACGGATATATGTGTATTAATATATCGGAGTATAATGTAAATCGGTAATTAAGCGATCAATCGGAGAACACATATATATATATATATACGGAGGTATTTTGTGTATATATACGCATCTGTATTCACGAATTATGCCGCAGGTATGTACAAGGTATCGTGTTAGCCTTTCGCGTTTAAGTTTAACGTAATTATTTTAATTAATTCAGCGCGCAGGGGATCTCTTCTACCCTACTATTTACGATCACCTGTATATTACACGTACCTTGTATGTATACCTCATATCTGCGTATATATATATGTATACACACGTATATTGGCACTTGTAAACTACCCGGACATGTATGTATATATACGCACACTTAAGCCTCCCGATAGAAAGACCCCGCGGTTAGTTACGTCATAAAATATGTCTCATTTATACCTACATATAGGTATGTGCGTGTATATAGGTACAAATCACGATACACGTATATGTACAGGTTTCTCAAGTGCTTGAAGCGTGTACATGTTATTATAATGCGAGAGTTGTTCAGGCTGGACGGAAATCTGAGGATTTTTCAAAAAAATTTGTATTGTGTGTATACAGCGGTTTTGCCATTAGCTAAATCCATTTAAATTGTACGTAAATGATATTGCCTCATTTTCCAATGTCATTTCGCAATTTAGAGCGATTTATGAGATGTACGTTATACGAATGGATTCGTGTAGAGGTAACAGTACCGTATAAATATAGGTATACTATACGTGTGTAACGTAGGACACGCCGATGCACGCCGCGGAGGTAAAGATCTAGATATCCGTTGAAAACGATATGTACACAGATAGATATGTTGAAGATATACACGCGGAATACACGAAAGAGGGAACTACTTGGCTTATGAAATGTTAACTCGACCAGGAATATCTATACCGTATCATCCTTTACCCCGTTTCGCACTCCATCGCTCTCCTCATCCCCCGTCGCTGCAACGTTCAACGTTGTACTACGCTTCTATATATATCGTATATATACATACGATACACGTATACGTATTTGCACACATCTATTTTAAACCGGGTGTACCTATTTTGCATTCGCAGGTAAAACTTTCTTCGCCGTGCAGCGGAAATCTGCGATGCATACAACGCGCGGTATACGGAGATCGAATGATTTCTCAAAACCGGTCCTATCAACCTAAAGAAGCTGCTATACATATATATCCCATACCTCGGTCATTTCCGGCGTTATTATATCCGCGAAGCGAGTAGTCGTAACGAAGGACAAATTAAAAGACGAATTAATTGAAATACGAACGATGACGTAACGATTTTCTCGTACCATTCTATAGGATGAAACTTGGAATTTTCTTCGCAGGTTACGCATTAAGGGTACGCGATTCTGTAGTTCGTTTCTCCATCTACTTTCACCTGCGAACCTTTTTCACCGCAGTAGTATACAGACTTCGCGCTCGGAAAATGTAAAAAAAAAAGGGAAAGATGGTGAAAAAAAAAAAAACAGAACAACAGAACGAGGAGTATAAAAAAGAAAGCAGAAAAAAAGGTCCGGCGAAATTTTCGGGACTTTCTTTTTTAGTTCGTTCGGCACTCAGAGTTTCGGGAAAAAGGAACGACCCTTCGGTCGAAGGTGGTGCAGCACGCGGTTCGACAATATCGGTCGTAAAAAAAGCCTCGCACGTTTTCCACACTTTCTTTCTGCAGAAAGCCGCTGTTCACCGCTATATATACTTATATTACTTCGCGCTGCAGACTTTCTCCGTGGGTTTCCCGAGGGTTTTATGACTTTTTATATTCGTCTGGATTAAGCGAAGAAAGTGAAAAGCAAAGAAAAAAAGAACGAACCAAAGAAAATTTCAAAAAGAACCAAAAAACTGAACATCATTGGAATTTTTCTTTTTTTTTTTTTCTTTTCCCCCGACAAAAATTCCAGCCCGCTGAGCAATCGGATCGACGACGGCTATATACACCGCTGCACGGGTAAATAAAAGTGACCATCTCTAAATCACTCGTCCGACAAAACTAACCAATGAATTAAGCAGTTATTCAACGTCCGTTAGTCAGTCATTTCGTATTCCCGCAAATGCCGAGGCAGCACCACTCGAGTAGAGGACGCCAAGCGTCGCGGCGGTTTCATCGGAAGTGGAGGGTGCTTCCAGATGTTTTCAGAAATAACGATATTCCGGCCGTCTCTCCCTCTCTCCCTCTCTCTCTTTTTTTTTTTATTTTTGCTCCCTTTCCACCGCGCATACGAGAGGAGTGGAGTACAGTTGAAGCGAAAGAAAAAGTGGTGAAAAAAAAAGAAAAAAAAACAAAAAAAACACCGAAGGAAAAAGAAAACACCGAGCCAGTTAGGCTCTGATTTGTGTGGCTGCTTTGTACCCTGAAATAAGCACGTCGTTTTATCCCCGTAGTTATCTCACAGCACCTATAAATGACGGACGTCCATACGTCTCTCGCCCGCTCAAGGAGCAGTTGTCGTGTTGTTTTAGCGTCGTCTCAGTCGTCTGTCTGCTCTTTCGGTCTTTCGATCCACATGGTAAAGTCTTCTCAATTTTAAAATATCTCTCACATATAGCTACCATACAACGTTTTTACCGGTACCTACTGTACACATATTATGGTACTCATAACGCGGCTATACGGTGGTTATTGAACCGTTGGATTAACGCGGATTTGTATAATACGTTGGTGTGTAAGCGGCGGTTTGATTTTTATATTCGATGAAGATAAATCACGCACGGTTAGAAAATGCCTCGCATTTTTTTTCACGAGTGGCAGCTTTCGGCTTAGAATTAAATCTTCAAAGTTTTGAATTATTTTTTTTTTCCTCATCTCGTCCTCCTCTTTTTTATTCCATTAAGTTCGTCGTCCATGTGCGCATAATTTGATCACTGAAATCAACCGCCGAAAATGACAAATTCCAAGGCTTAACCGGCGCTGTCGTGTAGAGGCAACTGACCAATATCGTCGCCGATCGAATGATCGAAAGAGAAATAAAGTATAATCCTTTGAGACGTTGATATAGGTGTACGTCGGTCGTAAATTTTATAAAGCAAATATTTTTTTCTTTCATTTTCTATTCTACGCCTCTTCGTTAAAACCGATAGGTCATCGTCATTCTACGGCGCGTGCCGAGCCTACTTAGATACGTGTGGAAAACCTTGTAACATTGCAGTATAAATTCATTACACCGGACATGTGCGATCTATTGTTATCGTTACAGCCATGAATACAGCTGAACTTACTAATGAAGTATTTTATCGTCCCACATTGTGTTCGATCTATGAAATCGAATCTACCTACCCTATTCGGCAAAAGAAAAAAAAAAAAAAACAAAAAAAACAATTGGTTTCATGACTCTCGACGACTTACTCGTTCGGCTGTAATTTCTATGGCCTGCAGTTCTTTCCCTCGAGAGATTTTCGACGATTCATTCGGATCGCTATAAAGTTACATTCGGACAATGCGCCGTAACATGGATCGGTAGTTTGAATGAACTTTTAACGAGGGTAACCGTCGATCGTAAAACGATAATTTATTATTCGAATAATCGCATATCCTCGCAACTTTTACGAGGCATCGGTAATTCCGCGCCGATTGACTCGATTTCGCGTAGTCGATCGAGCCGCGAAGAAGCGAAGAAATACCGAGAAGAGGGACGCGAGTAGCGAACTAATTGCAAGTAGTGGAGGAGGGGTAGAGTCTTAGGGGCTAGTCGGTAGGACCCAGTTTTCGTAGCATCATTTATGGGGGCGGCGGTGCCATCTACCGGCGTTAACTTTCGTCGTTTTAGTTATGGCTGCTTGACCCTCCGGAGGAAAATGGGCGTGGCATAGAGAGGAGGGTCTCTAGGAAGACTTGCCCTCTCTCTTGTTATGTAATATTAATACGCGTTCTCGTTCCTCCGCACTTGCTCAAGAATTCAAATCTCCTTCCTAAATAATGGCATTTCGAAGTTAAATTTAAACCATCTTTCAAACCTCGATGTTCCCGCCGCTACTCGACGCTTCGCGAGAAAAAAAACGTAGATTACGATAAAGAAAAAAAAGGTCTCGAACGCCTTCATTTTACTACGGAGTAGTCGAGTCGTACTGCCTGCAAAAGGACTACTTTATTTTGCGGCAACGTCTGAACGAGAGGGCAGCACAAACTCGGCCCATTTCAACCGGCAATAACGGACCCTATTTTACCGGCCCCTCCCTCCTCACCCGATCCCCCGTAACCGCCGCCCCTCTATCGGTATAATGGTTAATTTAGAGACCTTCTCTACCAACTAAGCGAGAACATTCCACCGGTAGTTCAACGATCAGTAGTAACCGAGCTTTATGGTTTGTTTTCATCTTTATGGATCTTCGTTATGGTCCCACCGCCGGTAACGGAGTGCGGCGCACGTGTGCTTTTCATCGGGGAGGGGTGAGAGTCTCACGGCGGACACGTGTGCGAGCTTTTATATATTTATATATATATATATACTCAGGAGTACGGTGGAGGGGATAGCGATACGATACGCGCGCATTTTCCCGTGCCGCTAACCATAGAGCTCTACGTACTACACGCGTTGTTCGATAACCTTCTATATCATCCAGTCTGGTCTCTGTCTGGTTACCGCCGCGCACCACCGTAGTAGCAATATAGTAAATTTTTCAAATGAAAATAAACTACGGCGACGCGTACCATACGACGTTTTATTAGGTAGTAAAATCTGATTCCGACAGATTGATGCCCCCGCGGCCGGGAACCCACCGTCAAACGTTGGTCGCTGATCTTTATTGGTTGTAAAAGAAGACGTTTACGATCCATAAATGCGTCCGTCGCGGTGAGGCAAGTGGTACCCATACCACCCGGCTATACGAACCCCGGAGATCAAGTCAACCCTTACCGGGCTCACACCCTAAGCTCGGATGGCCCGTACGGACGATTACCCCTCTTCTTTTTCCCTTTCCATATATTTCTTGTTTTTTTTTTTTTTTCTCTTCTTACCTCTTCACGAAACCATCGGTTTTCGTGACATCGCACTCGGCGGCGTACACATGTAACGGGAGAGAGGAACTAGCCGCGCGCCTGTGGCCCCCTTTTACACGGTGGCACAACCGAATCGGGAGAGCGTTCGAGATTTACAGGTTGCGTTGCCGCAGTAGCACCTCGTAAACTTGGCTTAACGACTTCAACCGGGCCTAACTGCTGCTTCCTTCCTGCAATCATCTCCCGACCTACCCTACGTCCCCATGCGCCGCACGGGCTGTCGTCGTTGCGTCGTGCTTTCGCAGATGCGAAGAAATAAGCAACGCTTGAAATAATAACGACGTAAAGTGAATCGTTTACCGAAAAGCACGTTCGCGCGTTACGTGTAGGCACAAACGAACAAACTTTTACCCCGACCCGACCGATTTCCGTTCGGAATTTTTATTTACGATTCTCGTATATGCCAAACGGAATTTCAGCGTCAAACAACTCATCCTGTACCTATAGGATTACCATCTCGATGAATAAACAAGATATTTTTGATCGTCGCTTCGAAAATCTCTCGTTTGCTCAATTTGCGATACCGTTATTGACGGCGTTGTATACAGACGGACGATTCCGGCGATCGAACGTAATCGTATAGATGATCACGGGGAGGGGGAAGGGGGGGAATTCTTGGACGTGTCGATTATGCGGATACGCAGGTGCCGCACGGTGTTACGACGGCGTTCCATGCTTTATGCCCGATGTACAGAAGCCCATACTGTCTCACACGTAGATCTCGTGTTCCGGTAACGTCACGCGTCACACGTCTCGCTGTTTTACGATTTGTTGTTATTACGCTTCATTACCATGTTACGCCTTTCATTATGGGTAACGACTGACGTTAAATCTTCTTTGTTGATTTTATCGTGACATTTATGAGCACGGTTATTAGGTGATACCACTCGGGCGATCGTAAAGTCTACGCCTTTGAAACTCCGCGCGGTACGGGGAGGACCGTGGGAGGGGCGGGGAGGGGGGGGGGGGGATATCGAAGGGAGATGGAAGTTCAACCGACAGAGAAAGCCGATATCGTAGAGGGGAGGCCTACGAGTTGACGATATATCCGCTAGATGTTGCACGCTTTGCTACGTCGGGCCCAACCATCGGTGAGGCTCCCTTAAATCGAACAGGGTGCGTCATTTTTTTTTTTCAAAAGATCTCATCTCCCTTTCCGCCATTGACGTTTATTGAAAGGGATAGCAACGGTATATGTTTCCACCTCGATCGAAGGTGAAACGAGCGGCGAGTGGGTCTGAATTTTTTAGCCTCGGACACGGAGAGCTTAAAATGATGAATTGAAATTCAGAAGTGTTGCCCGTATGGGTGGATTGTTTTTTTTTTTTTCTTTCAATTCTAATGTTCGCGTATCTAACCGCGAGATATACGTTTCGCAGGAGTTGGATATTAGCATTTTTAAAATGAGCGGTCCACCGCGTCAGGAGGAGCCCCGGAGGTTCGCTCGCGGTTCGTTCCTATAACGGGAATAATACAACTCGACGCCACTGAGCATCAGCGAATTTACACAACAATGAGGGGCTGCACTTTAAAAACTCCCAGAAACCCCCATCGTGCTCTCTACTCTATACTCCGCGAGTTTGCCTCAGCTATGCCGCTGATGCTGATGTTGGTGGCGAAGAAGCGGGCTGCAAAGGGTATAGTAAAAGAGTAGAAGAAAGAAAGAAATGCTGAAAAAAAGGAGAGGGATGTATATGGAAAGAGGGAGAAAAAAAGGAGAAAGAAATAGAGGGCGGCTCTCTCCCGCTGGGATGAGATGCACCAACGTACGTTGGCCGCTCTCGCTAGAGAATCCAGAACGAACACAAAACCTTGCCAGCCTGACCTTCCCTTTTTACCTTTATTTTTTTTCCACCTTTTTTTTTCCCCCGTCCCATTTTTTTCCTTTTTCCCTTTTTTCTCATCTCTCCTCGTTTTCGTTCTTTTGCTGCCTCGCAGGAAACCCGACTAGCCGGGGCCTAGCATACGTCGGCGATTGAATAGATATTTCGAACACACCAGCGTGGGGCACCAACGGTGAAAGCAGGCAGCGGCCAAGCGGTCTCGCGGTAACACGACGCTGATACCGATCCCGATGCTGATGTTGCAGTCCACTACGCGGCAACGTTGCCAAATTATAAAACACTTCAATCTGTATACTTCGATATACTCTCCCGACACACTCATTCAACGAATTACCCCAATTCGAACTATTGCAGCGTGTCAATCCGTTGAACGTGAATCGGTGTTCGAAACAACGGCGACACACCGATTCACGTAGGAGTGTGAAACGGATTACGCTTTTTTTTTCTACATCGGTATCGGCGCGCAAACCAACCGGTGCGGAATTAACCTGATATATATATATATATATATATATATATATATATATATATATATATATATATATATATACACCGAGGAATATATATGTAAAACGAAGTAGGTGCTCGTCCGCGCGGTGTTCGTATTTTAATTTAGTAAATTTATAGCCGGCAAACGTGGATACGCGCGAGTATATACGTATGTACATACACCGCACGTTATATATACGTATACTACTACTTCATCGTCGAGGATATGGGAAGACGTGAGCATCCGCGGTATCCCCGCGGTAAACGTGTGCCGCGTTCTATACGTGTACGCAGTAATACGTTGCACGTCTGAATAAAGCATCGAAGTTTGAGGAAAATAGGGTGTAGAGGAGGAGGGGGTTGCGTGGCGGTGGTGGTCGAGCCTAACTAGATGACGCGCACGGCGGTATCACGATAACGCTACGCAACGCCAGATCCCCAAAGTATAAAAATGCAAAGAATTATACGAGGGTGTGGTAAACGTCTGTGTGTACGCGTCCGTACTAACTTTTACACCGCGGCTTAATACACCTCGCGTTTCTGTACCCACACCCCTGTGTGTACGAGCTCGCTTATTCATCGTAATATTGAAATAAGCTTTCTAAAGTTTCTGCGAAGGGGGTTGCCGCGGGGAAAGAGAGACGAGCTAATTGTGATACACTCCGCAGGGAGCGAGCGTCTCGGGTATGGGGTTTGCACCACCGCCGCCGCCGCCGCCGCCGCCGCTACCAGCGCCGTCTTTGGCTTTGTACGTGTAGGAAAAACTTGAATCCGCGGATGCGGGGTATAGGCGACAATTTTGTCACGATAATCGAGCTCGATCCGCGAATATATGTTCGCGCCGGAAATGAACACGAGTAGTTCGCGGTTATATTTACTGTACAATACACCGAGCGACGAACGCGAACTTGACTTAAGAAGAAGCGGGAGCCGAGAAAAGGGGGGGGGGGGGGGGACGAAACGTAGTTAGTTATATACGCCGTAGCCGTGCATGTTGGCAGCACGGTGTTTTTCATTTTCTTTATACCACCCTTGACGCTCATAAAACCATTACCCGTGACCGAGCGAACACAACTTCTATCTATAGTATAAACTATAGCTATACTCGGTCGCGTATAGCTCCGCTTTGACGCGATACCAACCAACTTGGCGTTTTTCTTCTCGCTCTCCCTTTTTTTTTTGTTTTTCCCTTCTTCATTTTATTCCCTCGTCTATAACCCACGTTGTACGCCTCAGCCGCCGTCAGTCAGTCAGCCAGTACGAAGAACCCAATTTCTTTCTTCATAGAAAGTTGAGTCTCTTAGGTGCACGACGGGCAGGTGCCCGTGGGAAAAATTCAATTCCACGGATTCAACGGGTCGGTAGAAATAAGATAGGCGGCGTCTCGCTAACTAACTAAGTTTCCTGCTTCCTCCTCTCCCCTCTCTCTCCTCTCCTCTCTCTCTTCCTTTTTGTCAACTTTTCTCCCGTCCCTCACCCCTCCCCCTCCGCCCCGCCGTATATACGCGATACAACCGATAAAATCAAACGTGCAGTAACTCCGTTTCGTCCGCCGTTCCCCTTCATCTCCCATCGGGCTTCAATCAATCGAAAAATTCCATAGCCTTTGTTTCGACGAGACGAAGAAACTTTCGATTATTACGCCGGGAAGAGCGGAGACGACTCTTTCCCAAATCTCTCCATCTTCTCGCGCGTTTCGTTCCTCCCCTTTTTTCCGGCAGACCGCGGTACACACACGAGGTGCAGTGTACGAGTATGTGCGATTATGTTTTCTTATGGTCTGTTTGATAAGTTGATAGTGAGAATAAATCTATTCGGAGGATGAAATATAGTAGGTAGTTCCGGTGCTCGGGGTATCCAAGGATCTAGGATTTCTCGTCCGCGGACCCTTGTAGAAAACGGTGAGTGAGTCGCGCTTGTACTCGCTACGGCGCGACGGACGTCGAGTAAAGGAAAAGGCGGGAGGGTGGGGGAAAGAAAAGACGGAAGGATGGATGAACCGGGCGAGTCGTACAGATAAGTCTTTGCCTCGCTCTAGCGCGCTCCTTCGCTCCTTTTTTTTTTCTCCTCTTCTCCTCCTCCTCTTTTTTTTTGCGTTCGCCCCTTATTGCTTCTCTCCCTTTTCCTCCCTCGGTCGCTCCCTCTCCGCTTTTCTCCGTATTACCCTCTCGCTCCATCTCTTGGCGGGTGATTCATCATCGGGACTCCTCTCTCTCCGTTCGTTGGCTGGATGGCTGGATGGCTGGCTGGCTGGCTGGCTGAATGCGGACTGAATGGTCGCATGTAGTATATGCGCTGGGCTGGCTGGCTGGCTGGCTGGCTAGCTGGCCGGCAGACACTATCCTCGTACACTACTCGTTCGTTTCACTCCCACACCGTACATCCGTACCGACATGCGGAGCAGTTTTCTGTCTCTCGGCAGGGAGCTCAGGCTTATACTCGCGAGAAATCGCGCGCGAGCGTGGAGATGATCGCGAAACGGACCTCAAAAAGATATCGCAGGTATTACAGGTATATAGAAAGGTGAGTAGGTAGTTATATCGCGGTGTTGTTCGCAGCCCGCTTCGGAGTTCCTTTTGTACACATACGTGTACACTATGTACATATATATATATATATAAAGTATTCCGAACTGCAAATATCAGCGCGAAGTTCTCGGCGAGTTGTGCACCTATACCATGTAACGCCCAGCCGGCATCCGCGACGACGGCGATCCGCGAATAAAGAGTTAAAATAAACCGAGAAAACTAAAAGGAAATATAAGGAGAAAGAGAGCGAGGGCATGTATATAAGCCCCCTGGCGTTGTTACTGCGGTGCGAGAGAACCCCGCGTGCGGGTTTTCTTATTCGGCTCGGATGTGTACAGTATAAAACCGAGGAGCAATGCGTCACGTTTGCGATATCACCGTAACACGAAGAGATACGTGCCGGTATATAATATTTTCGTCAGAGACGACGACCGTAACGTCGGAACCGGCGCGCGAACCTCGCTAAAGTACGCGCCTCGAGTTCAGGACTTATAAAATACACGCCACGTATATGCACGTGCATTCGCTGCGTAGGTACCAGTACCGCGTACACGTATGTAACGCCGCGGGGAGAAGGCGACGCGTCGCGTAGTCGCATATGCCTCGCACCTTTTCTTTTTTTTCTCTATCGTATTATCATCGAAGGTATTCCGTTTCTAGTCCCCCTCCCCCTCCCCGCCTTTTAAACACGACGCCACATCGCCAGATACCTACGAACATTTTCGCTAAAAATTCGACGTCGCAGTCCGGAGATTCTGCAACTGCCGCGAATTTCGATATCTCAAGATTTCCTCATCGCGAGCAACGCGAGGTCAGTGTCGTCCGTCGTTCCGAGGTGGTTTCCCGGACAGTTTCGACCAAGTGGGCGTAGGGCGAGAGATCTTCGGATCGTCGGGGGGGCGGGTAAGGCGAAGGGCGAGGGCGAGGGGGGTATTGCGGGGGTCGGAGGTCGGGGGTCCGGGTAAGGGTGGAAGATAGGCGGTCCGTCGCACGGAGGTAGTACCCCGCATGGGGTGGCTCTTGGCTCTCGGCTCACGCGACACCCGGAGCCATCTATATCCCTCGAGATTTATGGGCTTACGGTGCAACGGCTGCCCCAGCCTGCGCTACACGCCGGCACGTTGCGGTGTGTCGGGCATGGCGACGCTCTCCTCTTCTCCGTTCCCTCTATCTCTCGATATCTCGCTCTCCCTCCCTCCCTCCCCCTCTCTCTCTCTTTCTCTCTCTCTGTCTTCGTTTCGCTACCTCTCTCTTTTTCTCTCGGTGCCGGTCCGACGTCGTCGGTCGGTTCGGGTCGCGCCGTACTGCAACCGCGAGAGAGTCAGTCTTCTTGAAGGTTGGGTATATAGGGACCCCCGTCGCGATCATCGCGATGTTGCCCCGCGGGGGCTACGCGCAATTCGCGCTCATGCACCGCGTTTTTTCGAGTGAAAAAAATTTCACTCGATCTCAATCCGATCCGATCCTCTTTTCCCCGGAGAACTGCAATGCCGTTGCTTCTTCGTCTCAAGTTTGTTTTTCTTTATTTTCTCATCCGTTTTTATTTTTCTCTCTTTCTTTCTTTCTTTTGGTACCCCCTTCCGCGCGTCTCGCGTATAATAAACTCACCAGTGGCAAGTGGTACCCGTACCATCATCAGCTGCTTTCGATATTAACGTTCTTCAACGTGCGTATTGTATGTTCGCCGGCGGACATATATGTATGTATAACGTAGCTGCGGTGCAGGGATAATACAGCGCACCGACTCCAGATTTCATCTTGGCGTGACAATGCAAACGAGCTAACCTATCTCCCCCTCCTCCCCGCCCCTCCCCCGATGTTCCTCCCTCCTGCGGCTCATTACAAACGCGTTATTATTACAAACGACGCGGCCACGTAGTAGCTAGCCAACGCCAGAAACGAGAAATCTTCGCTCCATTATTCAACGCGGAATCTACAGCTGCCGGAGCCATCGATCTATCATCGCGATAATTATCAAATAAACTCGTTCATTACTAAACTGATCCTTCAACCTCAATTTTCTCTATTTTTCTCTCTCTCTCTCTCTCTCTCGGTCTGTAAACTCCCCGGCATCTAGTGCACGAAACCCTAATAGTCCTCGATTCGGAATAGAGATTGATAGTCGTAGAGGAGTTTGCCGTACGGTCGACGACTAGAACCGGAGGCGCGCGTCAACTCGGTATACGTAGTACAGTGTAGTTGGGTAGAACGGTGAGGTTGGAGTGCGGGATACGACCCCTAAAATTCCGCCCTCCGTTGGCACCCTTCGTAGCGCATACCGTACGGTAGCCCCGGGTGGACGGCTCCGCGGGGGTGGAGAAGGGGGCGGTTAGGGGTAGGTATAGGTACGGCAACCCCCTCCGAGCGGTCCAACCCCCCGATGCGGCCGACGGCCGACCGGTTTACGAGCAACCTGTGGTAACGAGGGCGATAGATAATAACCGTTGCCTTCTCCCCACCCCCCTCCAAGGTCTTCCCGTCTGCACAGAGAGACACGAACACTTTAGTTAGTCTTTTCGTTTTAATACCGACGGTAAAACCTGACGTATATTGTACGCGAGCTGACCGAGGTGAAAAAAAAAAACTGAAACAAAAAACGAAGAAAAAAAAACAAAAAACGAACCACTCTTTGAATTTGTTGCACACGGAAATAAAACGAATAATATGCAAACGGTACGAGAGTATGAAAAATTGTTGAGAGTGTGTAAGAGAAAGGAAAGAAAATTTTTCGTTTTTTGTTATTTTCAAAAAGTGTTTCTCACCGTGCATCACCGCGAGATTCGTTTGATGTTTGTGAATACGTTTACACGTGATACGTCTCTCTTTATATATAGAAACTGGGGGGATACGACGTTAGGCGCGAAGTTTGCTGCAGATATATTATTAGAGCTAGTGCGGGTTTACGTATACTGTACGCGGGAGCAGAAGCTATAGCGCAGATATCTCACCTGTAACGTCGGTAAAATAACGAATGAAGGGTGGTGGCGGGGGGGGGGGGGGGGGGGGGGGTGAGGATGGGACGCACTTCGTAAATCTTATCGATTCTTTTGACAATCGCATAAAAAGTGAGATGGCTGCTTTATACGTTTACGCTGACCTGCAGAGCAGCAGTGCTGCTGCCGCTGCTGCCGCTGCTGCTCTTGCTTTTGCTGTTGCTGGTTTTAATACCAACGACGTATGAAGTAGTCGGCTGTATACAGAAGTTGTACTCGGCAGCGGCAAGTCGTACAGCGAGTAAGTGTCTCTCGCTGGTGAATCCTGAGAGGTTGGGTAGTACGGGTGTAAGGAATTTATTGCGGCTTAAAAAGTCTAGTCGCTTTGAAATCCTGATAAATGCGCGCAAGGGGGCAAGTATCTTTCCCGGATACTGCGGCACCACCTTCGTACGTAGCTCCGCGTGATACGGGGACACGGGAGAAAAGTCGGGTAGAGAAACACACCTAGGACGTCGCGCGCGGCTATAGGCCGAAGGGCAAACTATCGCGCGGACGAACGAAATAAAGCTGTAGCTTTCGCTGTGTGTATATACACTTATTGGGATTGAGAAAAATGGATTCGAATCGATCGGACGAATTCAGGATTCGATCGCTTCTGGAATTTCGTAATGAAAAATTACGAGTTACACGCGATACGCGTAAAAAAGAAAAAACGGAACAAAAATATCGAGACGAATCCGCATAATGTAGGGGAGACCGGGGCAAGTTGGAGACGTTAAGCTTCAAGTGCGGTTTTTTAATCGATTGTAAGCGAATTTCAAAATCTGTTGGTATTTTTCAAAAGTATGAGATGTTAGCTATTAAAAAAAAAATTGACATTGAATTCGGTCATTCACAAACTACGTAATTTCCATTTTTCCGAAATTCTGCAAATTCGTCAACTTGCCCCGACCACGGGGCAAGATGGCGAATATTAGATTTTGGTTTAATGGGCCGAAAAAAATACTTTTTTCGTCAAAATATACTTCAGTTTATTGAAATCCATAAAAGATATGAAAATACAAATACGCATAGTTTATGTAGTTTAGCTTAGATATACAATTAACACTGGTCGCAAACGAACTGAGCTGCTCCTTCGACATTAGAACATGCCAACATTGAATCGTGAATAAATTTATTCATTTATTTATTTATCAATTTATTCAATGAGCTGCACAATCGTATGTAGCCTAAATATCGATTAACTAAACAACATGCAAAGATCTCGATAAGGACGATCCGTCAACTTGCCCCCACCATCTTGCCCCATTTGCCACTATTTGCAAAAAAAGAACCCCACAAAAAGTACATTGGTGAAAATTCGGAGATTCTATGATCTCTAGGATCTATATGCGTATAGAAATAAAGTATTAATTCACAAGTCCGATCTTGCTTATCTGTAGTTGTATACAACTATTTTCTTGAGCTCCAAATGTTACTTCGCACACGTCTGAAACCACAATGCCTCCGTAAAAAAGCCGGATGACCTTGCCACGCTAGCTATATCGCAAATATTATTGCGTAGAAGAGTGTTTAACACTTTTTGATAACTTACCCGGCGCTATCTGTCAAAATATTCTAAAAACAATCAATTCGTCATCTTGCCCCAGCCTCCAACTTGCCCCGGTCTCCCCTACGTACAAAAAAGTACACGTATATATAATAATCGCAACGCGGCTATAATACATTTCTCTATGAGGGTGTAGTTGAAGTTGCGGCGGAATATAAGATAGCGCCTAGCGAAAGTCTACGTATAGCCGTATATATACATATATCTATATATGAGTTTATACTTATGCACGCGGTGTTGTAAAATGGGCCGACCCTGCCAAGAGTATATGCCGTTGCCGCCGGTGCTCTTTTGGATTCTAAAATCTCTCGTACGTTGGTGCTACGGGGCTCCAACAGTTTCAGCTCCGCGCGACTCGCAACTCCGGCTCCGGCTCGAGAGAGCTCCGGGGCACCGGAGAGATGCAGGACAAACAACTTTTTCGCGTTCTATAAGGATGAGTAATGGTCTTTCTACTTTCGGGGGATATTTGGTCGCGGTTCGCTTGGCTCGCCACGCCACGTGAGAGCAAAGTCTCCCTTCTTTCCTCCTTCCTCCTATCGCCTACCGCACCGTACAACTCGCTCTCCGTCCTTCTCTCATTTTCAGCTCCACCCAACGTTGTTCCTTACTTTTTTTTCTCTCCACTTGGTTTCTCTTCTTGATTTTTTCTTTCGGTTTTTTTTCTTCGTACATTCATTTTTACCCCTTTCCCGTATCTCTCGAGATGAAAGGTATACATACATATACATACACGCTACACGTCTAGCTATTGGATCGGCGAAATTCCCGGGTTCGTGCGTGTACAACGTCGAAAACCCCTTTCGCCCAACAAATCTGCAGAACCGTCGATACCCTCCTCCCCCTCCCCCTCTTCCTCCTCCTCCTCCTCCTCCGTAGTCGGGATAATATACACGCACATTCAACATCGTCGCGACGGACGCAACGTGCGTGTGTGTCGGACATGGCACCACGTGCGATCGCCCCATTACGGGAAAGGAGCTGAACCAGCCACCGCGACCAACCCTTCGCCCTTCGCCCTTATCCCTTCGCGTTCGAGAGGTACGTGGATCGAGGAAATCCGCTCTGTAAGCCGAACGATGCGAGATTCGTCCATTTCTTGCGTATAATTCGTGTTCTAATATGTGACGATATTATATGATAATATGGTGAAAAATGTCCGGGTGTATCGTTTTATTTGAAACGTCTCTATTTTAAAGGAAGTGACGTACGAGCAGTTAGCAGTAACGTATAACGATAGTTTGTAGAGAAATTATGAAGTTGAAACACGTCCGGTTTTAGAAATTCATGGAAATGGAATTCCCGGTCAAAGTTCGGGTACAGTTACCGGCAGAAACGGCGACGTTTCGTCTCCGAATAAGTACGCGCGTCGGTGTGCGTTGGTTTTATACCCACCGATACATATAGCTGTATGTACACCGTTATATACACACTACGCACACGTGTACATAGGTGTATTATGTGTCGCAGGAGAGAAATACCGTATATACTTTTCCAAATTTATTGAGTTATGGGTTTAAGATCACGTCGTATTTCACCTATGCAACATACATACAAATAAATGGTCGTTGATCCGAAACTTTTTAATTTATTATACCCACCTTCGCCCACCGTCTGAAAAATCACTCTTTCAAAGACGAATAACATCGCTATATAAAGAAGAACAAAAGAAACTTGCCCGTACGACGTGCTCGTTCCCTCGTATCGTTTCGAATGATCATGCTGATTCTGAAAAGAAAGGAAAATAATCAAATAATAATGCGCAATTTCTTTGGCGAATGAGTGAAAAAAAGAAATTTTGAAACATCACACACTGCAGGCATGCATATATATAAAATTTGTCCGCATTGCACTTCACCCCTTCGGAATAACGAGAGAGGGTTGTCATATTTTTGCATAAAATGAATAACGTTGGGAATTTCAAATGCGTTAAAACGCGTGGCGGTGGTTTCGGTTGGGCGAACCAGTCGTTGTACACGTACATAAGTCGTATGTACGGATAAAGTATATATATACATATACATATATATCATTTCACCATTACGTAATTCTAAACGTAAAACTATATAATCGTCTGATTACTTCATGCGGCGCGAACCGAAAATCCGTCGACAAAACGACGTTACGTACGCTCCCAGGGTATAATATGATATACTCGCGCTTAAATATATTATACCAATATCTATATCGACTATTCGGAATTCCGTTAGATAACTATATGTATATAATACATATATATATATATATATATATATATATATATATATATATATATATATATATATATATATATATAAAGAGTTGTATGTGTGTAGGTACAACTTCTATATTACGTCCGTTACAGGCGTTCCCCTCGGATACGTTTTTACCCATATTTTCAACCGTTAGTTTTACCATTTCATATTTTTACGTATCACCCATCGTCGTCGTCCTCCTCATCGTTCCTTCGACGTAGAGAAACACTATACATCGCCTAATGTTATGTAATATCGATTTTATCGTGTCCTTGAATAATTATCATTGGCGTGTACATATATATATATGCGTATTCATAAGTATACATATATCCGATAGTGCGGGTGAAATATTGATCATATTTTTTTTGATTTTATGTTTCAGGTGAGTGGTAGGCTGCGCCACTATAATACCCGCTATAGCATGAACCTTGTAATGCCAAATAAGTATCGATCGCATCAATCGTCGATAGACGAGGGCCAACTGATTTATCTCGGTTGCGGTGAGCGCCGGACTGCTGCTCCGGTGAGTGACGAATCCCGGACTCCCGTAGCTCACATGCCCAACACCCCCCAAAACCCAGCAACCATGAACCAACCAACCAACATGTTCGGTCTACACCTATCAATTAACCGCGTTCATTAGGTCTTGGCCTATTGTGGCGTACGTTACATACATATATATGTGTATGCATATACCTAACGTAGTGCGCAGTGCAGTTAAAATATAATATATATATGGATTCGAATGTGATCTACAACGCGCCTAGATACTGCGTTTCTTAAATTCCGGTACTCCGTGGTATATTTTCGTTTGTATACCTATAGATACATGTATGAATGTACATACGTGTACGAGAGGCTATGGATACGATGTGGGAACGGTATTCGTACAAACCGATCGAATAGTTGCCGATATACGACGACGACGACGATGATATTTCATTCGAAAGTATCGTAACGGAAAAACCAACAGAAGAAGAAGTAACAGAAATCAACTACCTATACCGAAAATACGTAATTAGCGAGTTTATATAAATAAAAATAAAACACGTGTCTAAAAATTGTTGTAAATTATACTTGATACTTGTATCGGTATCTGTAACTATAAATGAAAGGAGGGGGAAAAATAAATAAATTAATGATTAAATGAATAAAATGGAAGAAGCGAAATAGAATAAATTCCTTCGCAAAGGGTGATTTGAGAGGAATACAAAAAAAAAACCATGAAAATTAGAGAAAAAGAAAATACGAGAAAAGATCACGAGTGACGTTCGAGATATTAATTATTATAATTATTATTATGATTAATGTTATCATTAAAAATAAATGTAATTATTATTATTGCTACTACTACTACTACTATACTACTACTACTACAACAACTACTATTAATAGTACTACTACTACTATTATTATTATCATTATTATTATTACTTCTCCATCGGAATGATTTGTTATTTATTTCAATTTCTTTTTCGCAGCGCACACGAAATTAATATCTGTGTACTCGATATTTAACTCTCGGACGCGATGTATACCGTAAGAATCTCAGGAAAGTGAACAACATAGGGAACGCATGAGCGCGAGAGAGAGCTTATGGAAGTTCCGTGAGTGCGAGACAGACAGACTGCCTGCCCCTCCGTTGCCTTTGAGTCCCCACTCCGCCAAATTGTAAACAGACCATCGCTAGAGCTGTGATCTAATTGTAAGTAAGCGCGTTCGGGTTGAGAGTGTTTTTCTCTCACAATTGATAAAACAAAAACCATTAGCATAAATATGATTGACTTTGTTCCTTTAAATATTAAAAAATTTTCAAAGAAGTTCCCAATTCAAAATGAAGGTTTTCTCATGAAAATACAATTTATTTTTTGTTAATGTAAATGTATTTAAATCTTTAATGATTCTAATTACAATTAATAATACTTATTACTCTTGATATCACAGACTTTTTTTATTGATTCTCTTTAAACAGGCTATCCGATCAGCTGTTCAAAATGTCCTCCCGTAGCTGCAGAGCAGAAGCCAAGACGATCATAAAATGCATGAATCGCATTCCTTTTTGTCTCTTGCGGGATGCTTGCACTAATTCCATTAATTCGATGTTACTTAGATCACAGCTCTAGCGATGGTCTGTTTACAATTTGGCGGAGTGGGGACTCAAAGGCAACGGAGGGGCAGGCAGTCTGTCTGTCTCGCACTCACGGAACTTCCATAAGCTCTCTCTCGCGCTCATGCGTTCCCTATGTTGTTCACTTTCCTGAGATTCTTACGGTATACCCTATATACGTATATCTTCTTCTCTTTACCTTTATTATCTATGAATAGACTAATTCGATCTAATCGTTGTTTTATATTCTTTTGTTATTTTTGTTGTTAATCTAGCTCGTCCAAGAGCTTCTTGAGGGGGATTGTTTCGACGATTTGAAGACGGGGAGGGGGCAGGGGGAGGGTTACCTTTGTTCCATTCTCAATGAATTTTCCTATCACACGTAGGACAGATGATTCTGGTGAGAACGAACCCCTTTCTTAGCTCGTGGTACACGAGCTGGCGTACTTATTATCGAGATAATCGAGTGTTTTTTTTTTGTTTTGTTATTACTTATTATAGGTAGTATAATATTTGTGCTAGATATAATAATTATATACGGATCGATTGCAATAATATAAAAATAATTATACGATATTATATATCGTTGTCCGCGAGATAAATTGCGTGAAGTACACTTTTTCATTGTATATCCTACATAAATAGTATACATGATTATTCATCGTATATTCCTTTCGACGCCTCTCCCGAGTATTTTTAAAACGAGAAAACCTTGGAGAAAATTCAATAAATAAAAAAAAAACTCAAATTTGAAGAAAAAAAAATTCATTTCAACGAGAACGTACTGAAAAATTGAAATACGCACATTCGCACCGAAGAATTGAAATTTAGCGCAAGAGAATAAAAATGATCGAACGAAATATTGAATAATTCCGAAAAAAAACCAAGAGAGCAGGTATAATGAATATAATGAATACCGGCCACAATTAATATAATGAACATCGAGAATTGAGAGGAAAATTGAATGAATACAAATATATACCTTGATACGTACCTACCCAGTACCTATTCGCCTGTAGCTGTAAAAAAGCAAGGCGCGACCCTAAATAGTAATTTTATTCTAGTTACGAATGTATACGAGTAGCCGCTAAGCATATATAGATAAAAAAAAAAGAAGAAAAATAACTAGAAACGACACAAAACGAAAAAAAAAAAAAACATAGTTAAATAACTAAACGTAACAATAACAATAATAATAATAACAATAATAATAATGACGACGACGACGACGACGACGATGACGATGAGAAGAGAAAAAATAGTATTTCTAAGAGGAATGTAATATTATTAATTATTTATTTTGTGGATCTCTAGAGAAAAAGGAAAAAAAAATGAAAAAATGAAAAAAGAGGAAAGATAAAATGAATCTCCATATATTGCTCCACTGTACTATATTATATTGAATACGTAACTAGCTAGTATAGGCCGTAGGTAACTTAATTACCTTATCGTAGTTTATTCTGTATAAGTGTGAACGATTTACGTGCAACGAGAAAAAAAAGAAATTATTATATTATTATTGTTTTTTTCTTTTTCACGTCTCCACTGTTCTTTTGATACATATTTATGTATATGTATAAATATTTTATTCGATTCTTCCTATTCGAATTTATTTGAATATTTCTGTTTTTTTTTTTTTCTCTCTCATTTTTACCTTTGTTTTGTAATATATTAGATAATAATTATTCACGATCTGATCTAATGTCTGTATCCCAGCGGCCAGGGCCGCATCTGCTTCCTGTATTGTATGAATTTTAGGGGCGGTTGTCGTTCTGAACGCCATTGTAATATTATATATAATAACAATTATACAACTGCTAAGTGAAAAAAAACACAAAAAAAAAAAAAAAAAAAAAAAAAAAAAAAACGAAAATGAATAAAATAAATGCGACTTGAATCTATAATCGAATTGTCTATCGCTTATTATTTGCTGGCGGCCCTGGCCGCGCTGGCAGAAAGACCTTTTCCCATTACCACCCCCCTTAATTGTTGTAAATCATCTGAATTACATTTCACCGAATTATAGTACAAACGACTAATAAATGGGATTACCAAATTTCTTATATTAACCGTTTTGATTGATTGGTTGATTGATTTTTTATTTTTCTTTTTCAATTTCATCCGTCGAATACCGTAATCGTCGAAGGAGGGAAAAAAATTTTCCACCTTTCGATAATCTCCTTCCTTTTCGTTTTCATTGAGACTGTTGCGCCGGGTTGTCGTCGTCACCATCGCGGGATGTCACCGCAGAGATGCGATATTACAGGAAGAAATCCGTACAGGAAGCTTCGATACGAAGGGAACGTGGGGGGGGGAGAAGAACGTGTGGAGGTTGCTTTACGACGCTTAAAATCATGGCAAAATGGAGTGTCATCAGGGGGGGTCCGGGTCCTCGTATAACGACCGTCGGGCTGATCCGCGCTCGACCTTTTGCCTACGTATATAAATATATCCGGGTACACGTACGTACGTATAACGTAGAGACCGAATACGTCCGCATACACGGGCATTCGTATACACCAGCGATATAAAATATCTGTATAAGTCTTCTTTTGGCGGTAGGGCATGACCAGATATTAATATGTTATTGCGTATAGAGACCGGCACCGCACCGCGGCGACGACAACGACAACGACAACGACCACCAGAAAGAGGAATAGGAAGAGGAGAAACAACGCCGGTCTCATGAAAGTCGACAAGGCAAAGACTGCTAAAATATGTCTCGTGTATTATTCCGCCCCTCTTATGGATTGCACCGTCATATATATATACAATACATGTATATATGCAATCACGTAGCACGATCATCGTCCACCCTATGGACCGTACAGCGACGCGACGAAAAACGGCTGCGTTTTCCTCGTGCGGTGCGCGGTATCTCGATACTTGTAGAAAAATGGATACATATATATGTACGTACAAGCCTCTATTTCGTCGCGATAAAGTGTTCTAGGCAAAGGTAAAAAGGGTGTACGAAATCTAGGGATCGAGCGCACGTTGTTGCAGCGTTCGTAGCGCCGAAGCGTACCAAAAATCGGCTGGCGCGGCGGTGGTAGTCGGTCGGGGGAATGAGAAGGTGGTGGTTTGCTCGGGGTATGGAACGGCAGCAGTTCGGTGGGGGTCGGCCAGAATTCAGCAGACGCCATTTGTATTAATGAACCTCCAACAATGGTTTACGCCCGATGAATTATGTACCTACAATCGAAACCGAACCCGTTTCAACTTAGGTTTCCTATCTCATCCCGTCCTATTCTATCGCGGGCTCCTGTACGTACACATATACATATACATACGCCTTGGAAATGTAATTTTATATTCACTGTCAGAATCCTCCCCCCCCCCCCCGTCCGTTGTTTTTTCTCTCTTCAATTTGAAGAAGAAGAGTCGATGAAAAGGTCGATTAGAAAATATGACATGGAATGGAAATGCAGGTGTCTGACGTAGAGGTGTTACGAGATGTGGATGGACGAAGCTACTCGGTGCAGCGCATAGATCGTGCCGAGTATATTTTATTTACCGAGCCAACATATCGTGATCAGCCATTTTGATTTACGTGCACGTTTCACTGGCAGCGGGTGTAAAATGTATATATGGTCAGTCGTTATATCACGTAACAAGTAATGGCTGTTTTCTCATTTCCTGGCTGGTGTCGATGATCATCGGCGAGCAATTAAAAGTCAACTATATATTAGCCGCGTAACGTGGCATAATTTTTCGAAATATGGACGTACCCGATATTCTTATTATTTTTTTTTCTCCTTGAAAATATGTATATATATATATATATATATACATAGGTATACACGTGTACGCGCACACCTTCGGTAATATAATGGACGCCTTAGCGCTCGCAAGGGCGATCAATTTTGCGAGGAAGATGTGGTACATCTATCTCTCAGGGGCCACGGGATAAAACCGCCGCTTTACTTTGGATTACAGGGGCGCAATTTACAGCAGACAAAAGAGCACCTGTTCGTTCTTCGGGTGATGGAAGTAGGGGGGGGTTGGAGTGGGTGGTCGGACCGTAGAGAAAGGGAAGGGAGGTAAGAGGAAAGGGGGTAAGGTAAGCCCTCTTGCTCTCCTCGCCCGGAGGGATGGAATAGCGTGCCTCGCAGACGTTGCGGTAATTGAATCCCAGTAAGTCCTTCCGTTCTTCGCGGGGATGAGAGGAGGGGAGAGGCAAAGACTGAGATAAAGGTGCCGGTAGATCTGGACGTATATATATACATATATACGTGGATCCACTTAAATATAGAACTTTCGCATCGGTCTGCGAGTATACATATATATATATGTATATATATATATATATCTCTGCGACAGTCGAACGTAACGCAACCTAACCGTCGGAAAAACGTCTCCTCGCGTCAAATTCCAAATGAAATCAACGTCGGACTCCATTCGATTCAATCCCGAGACGAGGATTTCAAACTTCGGTTGTCCACCGGGAGAAAAGTGTAAAAAACATTCGTACCTTCACGCGGAAGTTGGAGGTTTATAACGGCGCGCGGTGCGTTAGTTTGATCGATGGGTTAGTTTCATAGTACATTTGTAACGTTCAAAACGGTCCTGGCGTATACATTGCAACGTACGCCTCATATTATTAGACTGTACGAGATTACGGGTTCGAGCGTCGCTTCGCTAAAGTCCCGAGTCGAAGGTGATGCGATATACGAATCTACCGTACGTGCAACAAGACCTGGGGCGGGTGAAGACGTGCGAAGATGAGTGTAGCGTGTTCCGCCCTCATATAATTACTTGGCGCGCGCGTTGCCCTCCGCGTTCCACGGCTCGTTTTACTCCTCCGTTCCATGTATTTTACCTACGTATAGCTGTTGCACGTAATACAGACACACACACACACACATATATATCTATACACACGTACAGGAGTATATGCATCGTTCCCACAGAGATGAGTGTGTGTGTGTGTATATCGAGGAACGTATCGTTGTGCGCGGGTGCGGATATAACGTAAAGAGGAACGACGGGACCTCGGTGTATGCAGGCCGGAGGGCGGAGGGGAGGGGGGAGGGGGGGAGGGGGGGATGAGCGGAGTTAGGGGGAGGTTATTAGGCAACGCAGCACCTCATCCCTCATCCGCGTAACCGCGCCGCATCGTGTATTATGTAACAACACGGAAACGAACGAAGTGAGGGGTGGCATTTTCCCCCGCCGACCCCCCTCCGCACGCCTCTATCCTTTTTCCTCCTCCTTCTCTTTATACCTCTGTACACGTGTACGCTGGCTGGCTGGTTGCACGCTGCCGTGCGGAGTAGTACATACTGCCCGGTTACTCCGCGGTGTTACTGTAATACAGGGTGGCTCGTGTTCAACGCTCTAATTATCAATCATCTGTGAAACCGTAACAGGGATACGGACAAAAATTGACTATGAAAAATGAAAATTTCTCACATTTCGAGGGTGGCGAGCGATGGGATCATCGGAATTTGAAAAAAAAAAGGCACCGATGTCGAGTTGCGCGATATTTTGTAAAAATTATTATTTCGAGTCGATTGAAATTTTTCTTTTTTTCCTCGCCTCGGTATTATATCCGGGCGGGGGGCGTGCGGGCGCGGTTGTTTGTCGGGTAAATATCGAAGAGAAGAGGAACACCTGAGAGTAACACTTTGATCTGCTTATCCCAGGCAGTTAAGATGTCAAGCGTTCTTATTAAAATAATTTAAGTTCACGGAGTGCCCGGAGTAGCGGTTCCGCCGCGGAATTTCACGAGAGCTTCTTCGTTACCTATATTTTACGCCTATACAGCGTTATATACACGCATATAAATATAACACAACCGACCGACCACCTATACTTTTCCCACAGCGGCGCCCTCACAATTCTCGTAATTGCACTAATTTACGAGCTACTCCTCGCGCTTCTCAGTTTTCAAGGAAAAGCAATTAAATATCAAATACGGACGATCGCGATCCGATCCCCCTTCCCGCCGCGCGTATAGGCGTACCCCGAGAAATCGCATTATTTTTGTCGCGTTACAGTTTTTCGCTTCCTTTTTTTTTCCCCCCTCGTTTCTCGCTAAATCCGCACGCATTTCTGCTTTTGCCGCGCCACACCATACATCCCGGACTGACTAGTTAATTTAACATCAACCCCTGCACTCGAGGCTTTATATACATGTGGATAGATAGATATACATATGTGTATATATATATATATATCGATAAATTAATGCAGCTGGATCCTCCGGGGGCAGACGTCGGTTCGAACCGGCGGGTATTGGCAGCTGAACTTGTCCCGTACCCGTGGGTCCCGCCGTTGCCCCACGTTGCCCGGGTTGTCGGACGGGGTTGTCCGGGGTTGTCGTCTGCCCGTTTGTATAATACAGGCGCGTCTACGGGGGTTTATACGCGCGAGAGCCACGGAGCGTCGAGGTGGCTCGGCGGTGGTCCTCGCGTTGGAAATCTACCCCTTGCCATATAACCCGGGCGCACCCGTCGTCTGTAGATAAATCTTCCCGCCCTCTAATTGGCCGTCCCTTTATTTCTTGGTCTCGATCTCGTTCCTGCCGCGCACCCGCCACCTTTCTTACTCCGGCTACGGGGCTCTCGCGTACACGACGCGCGTTATAGCGTCTCTCGCGCTATACCGTCGTCTTCCTCCTCACTTTCTCATTTCTCGCCTCTCTTCTCATCTCATTTCGCGTATTCCCGCCGCCGCCACGCCGCTACGCCGCCACTACCAGCGGAACGGGCAACCGTCCAGGAAGAGTGCCATCCTCGCCGTATCCTCGCCACCCTCTCGAGCCACGAATTATTAGCATTATTAGAAACGATATTGGCCGCGAAACGTTACTCACGCCGAGGATGACTAATTTCTACAATTAAAGTATAATAACGTCGGTAATATACGCGGCTAGTCGAGTATTCTCGGTTATGAGGTATTGCGATGGTTCGATGGTTTGTTTTTTTCTTCGGAAAAACGCTCGCGCGGATCTCCGGAATTTTTTTCGGAACGTTATTCGAGGGTGCGCGTTCCGTTATACCTGGTTCATTGGGATCGACGGGCCTGCACCTTCGACCGCGGGCGACGCTGTAGTTCAATTAGTATTTAGGGCAAATCGTGAAGTTTTACGGGGTACGGCGGCGTGAGGTCAACAATGAAACGACCTCGAATGGGAGCCACTAAATTCGCACTGTCCTCCCAGACCTGACAGTTTTACCATTCGAACGAACCGCTCGCCGTACCGACGGGAGTGCGAACGTCCTCTCGTAAAAACCCTCGGTGATATTCTTCTACTTCTTTTTTTTTTTTTTGTCTTTTTTTCTCAAAATAGGGCACACACAGAGCGACACCCCCCATCCACCACCCCCCCGCCAACAATTGCCAGTGACCTAACGGTACGCGCGGTCGGTCCGAATGTTTGCGGAAACTAGTAGAACGGTGCGGTGGCGGTCGATCCGTCACGCGAAAACCCGGGGCTTTTATCTTCTTTTATCTCTGGCAAAAAACGGGACCTCGTTGTCCCTAAACAAGACTAAAGTAGTGCCTCAAGGTTCTTTAATTTTCAGACGAGGTGGAACCATGTAGACCGACCTCGTAAATCTAGAGCACCGCTCACTCCGCACTGCCGTGTATAATAACCGTGGATATGCAGGATGCCTGCAGACGACCTTCACCAACTCCAAGTTTTACAGTTTGAAATCTTTTTTTTTTTCCACGAAAATAGAAAAAAAAAAAAAAAAACGGCACATTTCAACCTTCTCGCGTTCTACATTTTTTCGTTTCGTTGTTTTTTTTTTCTTTTTTTTTCAGCTGCAGAGCGTTTCGCACACAGAGTCGTTCGAATCGAGTAAATGCAAAAAGGGAGTAATTCGCCGACATTTTCGATCGGTCAAAATTAACTACTCCGTAAGGAAAGATTTAAATTGTAATCACAATTGCGTAGAAATTCGAAACCCGAACGATACAATTGGGCGAGGGGTGAGTGAAAAAAAATGTCGGCGTTAAGTCGTCGACGCGACGCGACGTTGAAAATTGTCGGACGTAGCAGACGGGTTGGCGAAGATTCTCGTAGAGGGAAACAAAAGGTTTTGTAATTGCGCCAAGTTCCCCAGGGGGTCCGGATACCCCTCGTGGTTAATAATAACGCGCGAAGAAGCGCCGAGTTAATTTGTAATCGTTTTTGTGGTTGGCTGATGGGCGGGCGGCGGCGCGCCTCCGTATTGAGTGGCTCCTCGGTGGCACAGCCGTGCTGCGGGGGGTTTACAAAAATTCGTCGGAAGGGTGCTGGCGTACGTAACGTGTAAGGGAAACCATCATGGTTATGCAGATCAGCGACGAGGGAGGGCCGGAAATAACGCCGAAATAAAGCGTGCACTAAAATCCAACCCTTTTCCTCATCCACCCTTTCCCCCCTTCCCCCCCCCCCCAGAGGCAACACTTCTTCCAAACCCATTTATCTCACCCCGTGCTCTTCCATAAATTTCATCGTGCAATTTGTCGTCAACATTTTGCGAGTTGTACGCGAATGTATAGTTATACACCGTGAACTCTAATAAAACTGCTGTTCTCTCTCCTTGTTTCTTGGCTATTTCATTTTTTTTTTTTTTTTCTTTATTCATATTTTGGTTCCTACCGCAATTTCTTCCGCGAACGACCCCCTTAATTTTCATGCGAGACTCGGCTACCTAACGCGAGTACGTAACGTCGATGTGGGCATTTAGATATCCGTAAAAGTCCGTCCCGTGCGGTGTGGACAGTCAGTCGGGCAGTCGGCCAGTCGGCCAGTTAAAAAAGCGACGCGAGTCCTCACGAGATCCGGAGATCGGAGTTTCTGAGTAACGTCGAGATTGAATTACAGGGTGATACAACGATAATCCACAAGTGGCAATTTCAGCCATACGAAGCGACTCGGCTTCGAGCAATTATAAACGAGGAGTCTAAGAAGGACGTCGTCCAGCCTGCGGGACACCTAACAAGATGTGAAGGTAACGCCGCGAGTCATACTTTCGCTCCCTCTGGTTCGAGGAGGCAAGGTGCCAAGTTCCCGTGCGGCGGGTGGGCCTAGGATCAGTGTCAACCGGGTTGCGTTAGGTAAGTGGTGCGTAAATATGCTACGCGTGTACGGTCGTATCGAGGCTATAAAAATACCTCTGCGTATGAAATAATGAAACGTGACAACCGTCACGCATCTCTAAATTCCACCTCGGTTCTCTTTCTTCATACACGGCACATACGCATACATGAGAACGATATTTGCGCGTTGTCCTCGCAAGGCTCGCACGCGGTATATAGCCTGGGTAGGAAGATGGGAGGATCGGGCGATCGTCGTCGTCGTCGTCGTCGTCATCCAAGACATCGATCGCCGTTGCATAATATACAAGAATTTTCAATTACGTGTTGCGAAATTGAATTCCAAGTTACGAGTACGGGAATCGTACAGAGTGTAACGCAAGGTCACAATCGTCGTTAAATATCGAATGATGAAAAATCGCCAATAGAAACCGCGTCGGTCCGACCGAACTTGGCTTCGGACGTAAGGGTGGCTTGCCAGTTCATCGAGATCGGTATTTTTCGAAGGATCGTCGATTCAATAATATCATCGACGGAAAACCCGTCGAACGATAGGTGAAACGGTCCGCACCGGGTCCCGTCGCGCGATTCGTCGTAGCGATTGCGAATTTCTTTTTCGGGATTTCCAGAGAGAAAGATTTTCGGAATTCTTTATACGATTCGGGGGATCCGAAGTGTCACCACACGCACGTATAACACATATACATATACACATATATATATATGTACACGCGAGTTCGTCGTCGTGTATATTTGCCTTATTTGAACGGCGAAAATATAGAGGGAAAACCGTAGGGCGGGAATGGGGATTCGGAGGGAGGGGGACGAGGTAAGGGGGCGACGCTTGGCGCCGCCGCCCCATGCTTGGCTTGCAAACCGACTTCCGTCCTTTGCGCGACTATTCAGACGCCGGTGGCGTTTTTACAGGCAAACCCCTGCAAAAATAGAGAGGAGAAAAAAAAAAAAGAAAAAGGGAAATATAGAGCGCGATGGTAGCGGCAGAAGCAGCAGCAGCAGCAGCAGCAGCAGCAGAAGTAGCAGCAGCAGCGGCGTCATACATACGTATCTGTATAGAACCGAGTTCTAGCTGGTTTCGTACGTTCGTTCTTTCGTTCCTTCGTTCTTTTCCCTCGGTTCGTCGTTCGGCTGGTCGTACGTACACCGCCATACAGAGACGCGCTCGGTGTGTTATATAGCCGAGGAGAGGAGAGGAGAGGAGCCGGTACGATGGAACCGGCGTCCATAATATATCTCCGGTCTTATCTGCCGCTTGCTGTTTACTGCCCGATAGACTCGGCAGATAGCAAAAGGACTGTGCATCACCGCCCGCGAGCGAGTCACTTACTTTTATATATGTTGTTACTTACGTCACTGGGATTCGAGACAAGTTGGAAAATTGTGATCTCTTCGTAGAGATATACTCGATTCCCCCAAACCACCCCGTACTCCGCGCCACACTTCGTTCTTCAAGGTCCGCCGACCGATTTCAAAACTATATATTCGTGGAATTATTTCGACACCGGTAACAAGAGTGCCCCTCATAAACGGATAAAAATCAGACATAGTAGCTCTGGGAGTATCTCATCGAAAAAAAAAAACAAAAAAGTAATCGATCATCGAATCCCACCCGCGAATAACATTTTTATAGAAAATAATTCGGAATTTTTCCCTCCATTCGTTCGTCGACGTATCGAACATCTCGTGCGGAATAAGCACGGTCGGGGATTATACACGTTGTAAAGGATACTCCGGAGTCGGAGTTTGATATTTTCGGGGTATGGGAGGGTGCGAAAGATACACAGCCGCGAGAGGCGAGCGCGCGTGTCCTCCCGTTGCCCGGAGGCAGGCAGGCAGGCAGGCAGGCAGGCAGCGGTGTCCTCGCTCCTTCCTTCCTAGTTTCCTTCCGCCATCTGATAGACGAGCGAACTTTTCGCATCCCTTGGATTTGGGTCGAGTTTTTTTCCTCCCTATATTCTTTTCGACTCGCGTCCTTCTCCCGGCGGATATCTGCTACCTCCTCATCGTACCCGTCTTCCTCGAAAAGCTACTCCCAAACTCTCTTTCTCTCGTTCTCTTCGTGTCTTCGTCATCCCTTTTTCCAAATATAGCGTAAAAGCTGCCGCTGATGCGGACAGAGGAATCCGAAAGAGGACGGATGATCGCTCTTCCGTAACGTGTCCGGCGAAGTTGCCGCGAGTTCGATTTTGTCGCGGGGTAAAAGAAGAATGAAAAAAAGTATTTATTTATTTTATCTTCCCCGCGCCCTCGAAAACAATATAATAATATCACGGATGAAGAAAACTAGGCGATCTATGTATGTATGTATATACGTTATTCACGTACGTCTGAGGAACCCTCCGTGATATTTACACGCTGTGTCTGACGCGGTGCTTCGAAGAGTGAAAAACAAACGTAAAAATGAGCGAATTCGTTTACCGAGGTAAAATAAATGAAGAAATTTGTATGATCGATAAGCGGGGGTAGTGTATCAGAGTTTGCAGTTGGCTCCTTCGCGCTCTCAGCTGCGAATACGGTAAGCCATGTTGTCTACGGCACATCCCTCCCCCCCCCCCGAACTGTGAGCTGCCTTCACGTTATAGGATGGGACGCTCCCTTAGGGTCGCAGGCTCTCGGAACGGAGAAGACCAACGAAGGGGAGAGACGTTGCAGCTGCCATTGAATGGAAACTCGTACCTCAAGTTTCGAAGGACCCAGACTCGGCTGCCATGAGCCGAACTGCCATGCCTTCGTGTTGAAATTTTTCTTGCCGCAGTGCAGTTCCGGGACATGCTGATATTGGTATAGCTGTTCGTCTTACGTTTGTCATTGAAAAAGCCGAAGAAACGAATGGAAAATGCAGTGCGACTCGTAAAAAAGTCTTACGTGATTACGTGAACGGGGAAAAATGGTGATCGACGTGGTAGAAAAATAATGAGGTTTCGTTCGCGAAATATGTATTTTTTATAACGACGATGAAAAATACACATTATTTTCGTAAGATCGAGTAAGAATGACGTTGACTCCGTACTGTACAAGAAGAAGCGACGCGGGGGGGTGAATTATCGGCGTGGTCAACCGTCGTTGCGGGCGTTTGATTTGAGAAGAAAATTATAAACGATCGCAGATGAGACTGTTTGATAAATCGCGCGAAACGCAGATATCAGCGGCCGAACGTTATGCGTCATATCGAAGCGCGTTGACAGAGGCCTTTCCCCCCCCCCGCCTCGTACGCAGCTAAAACCTTCTCCGCTAAATTTCCCCTCCGTATATAAACACGCCGGTTATACTTCTGCGCGGCGTTCGGTAGCCCTCAGGCAGATATGGCGTTGGGCTACGGGGATGGAAATAATCTATGGCTCATTCATCTACATTTTATCCGCGAAAGGTACTTCACTCCGCTTGTCCCTCTTTCCTCCTACACACACCCCCCGTTTCGCCTCTCGTCGACGTTACCCCCCCCCCCCCCCCGCCCCGGAAAATTCTCGATCACTCTCCTCGACGTCCCACGGGAAGCCACACCCACCCCCACCCCCTCCGTATACGTTGTTCGGTGTGGGTTCGGCGGCGAGCAGCTCTCCAGAATTCAAATCCAAAGAACCATCCGGCGTGTTATCGAGATTCCAATAGCGGTCTTATCGAAGGCTTTCAGCCGTATACCGCGCATGAGGAATGGCGAGGTCGCTTTTCTATGGTGGCACTTCCGTATTTTACATTTATTACGTATATCTTCGACGGGGCTTTAGAAATTATTTTTTATCGACTCAATCAACTGATTTATCACACCTTCTCGCGAAAATGCATTATTTCCGCCATTATTCACGTGAGGGTATACCCGAGCGCGCACGCACACGCCCACGCTTCTTTCATCTACGATTATTTTGCTACCGCGAAGCGAAGAAAAAAAGAGAAGAAGAGAAGAAGAAAATTCGTAGAGAAATTTTTCGCAAGGGGTGCGGTGTTTGAAATTTTTCCGTACCCGTGAATCAAAAATGTCCGTAGCAGCTGACGAGAATTTAACCACGCGTAGCGTATGCGGTGGAGCGACTCGCTGTCATCCAGATCCTTCCCTTGACCAAATCAGCGTTTCGAAATTGCATCGGACACGCCGATTCGTTATATGTACGCGTTTCGCCGTTGTTGCCTCTGTGCGCGGTTGTATACCGATGGGGAAGAAAAAAAAAAAAAAAACATTTAGAAAAACGAAAGAGTTTGAAAGTCAGTCACGGGGGTAGGTATAGGTTTTGTTGCGGGATGCGGCACTCGAGGGATGGTGTTAAAGGGGGTAAAAAAGTGGGAAAGGAAGGGCGGCGGAGGGGTGGAGGGGGTACGATAGGCAGCATAGACATATATCCTCGGCCATGCGTTACGGGTTCAGCTAAATCCGGCGTGATGAATGTGTTGGCGGGAATAAATCCGCAATGCACACCCCTCGCCCCCCCCCCCCCCCCCCCCTCGTTCCCCGCCCCGCAGCGACGCGCGCGTTTTCCAACCCTCGGATGTGTACCCCTCGAACCACCTCCTCCTCCTCCTCCTCCTCCTCCACCTCTTCGCTCTACAATTCGCGGGTAGAACGTATGTGTATTCGAAAAGGGAGTTCTCTATCACCTACGTAGGTGAAACTCGCGTGTGTCGGGTACGTTACTCCCCTCCTCCGTTTCTCTTTCCGCACGTTTTCCGTAGAAATCTGCCACGTGCGAATTTCTATCCCGTGTACCATAGGAGAACCTGCGCGAACGTTCCTCCCCCTTCTCCTCTATCGCCGTTTCAATTTTTTGCTTTTCATTTTTATCACGAGTGCAGGTAGGATGGATAGGTATATTCGTGTGCGTAGAGGGTCCTTTACCTACCCATCCGCGAGATCACGGGTAAACATCAATTACGGGATTTATAGGCGGATCATTTTGTAACCGGATGAATTTTTATCTATCGCACCTCTTCAAATGAGACGTTCACAATTACAGGTTATCGCGGTAACTCACCCGAAGGGTAGTGAAAATATTAATTGATTGCCACGGGGTACACAGGCAACGACTTCCCTCTGAAGGGGCGTTTAAACACCTGTACGCCCCGTAACGCACAGATGCCAAAGGATTACCCCATTTATTTTTTATTTTTCGTTTGTTCTTTTCTCTCACCTCTTCCTTTTTTTTTTCTCTTTTCATTCCAATGAATTACGAGCTCACGCATTTTTTGAAGCTCTGCAACCCCATAGATAGGTGCGAAAAAGAGATAAATATGTACACACGCGCGAGATTTTTTTTTTTTTTTTCGTCCGCAGATTTTCATCGCGGCCAAAAGCACGTGGGGATATTACAGCTGATCGTGAGTTTATTTTGCAACTTGCGCATCGCGGAGGGCCACGTATTCCGACGAAACGTTGGGTACATTTTCGGCTCTCGATGACCGCGTCGGAAGCTAGACGTACGGTACAGGTACGCGCGAGTGTTGTAGGTACGTACGTCGCGTGTCCTCATAGCGAAATAAAACTAATGACGCAGGTGATAGGTTAGAGAGATATAAACTCTATTGATTTATACGGCTATCTTCTTACAGCTCAACTCACGCAGGTATCTTACAAAGTTGTACATAAATTAGAGGCGCGACAGCCGTGTAACTATCCAAGTATGCAGAATACGTTACAGCTGAGAGATATTTTCCGAGTTTTATTTCGTTATTTTCACAAGTGACGTTCACCTGCGCTCGAATTTTATACGAGGCGGGTATATCTCGACGAAGAACGAATCCAAAAAAAAAGTGAAAATTAAACGAAACGGAAAAAATTCGATAAAACGAATTAAAACGAAGTAATAAAATAGAACGCGATTCGAATGCGAACGCACTCTAGGATCGTCCAGGTATTATGTCCGCCTTAGAAACCGCCCTTATTGTTAGTCGCGTAGTAATATAATATATTATCTTCGCCCATCGGACCTACGTGTAAGACCCTTTCGCTATATATGTATATATGTAACGGTATTCGCACAGTTCAGTCCCGGAAGCCCCTCTCTCGCAAGCGTGCGGAACACGAAGGATAATCCTGGTGGATTATTGCGGTATCACGTGGGTCCATATCCCTCTACCCGCCAGTAGAGACCGCGGGATGCCTACGTTACACTTGTAACTGTACACAATACACGAGCGAATACGTTATTCGTGCGTCCGACACACACACACACACACAACCACCCACCCACCCACCCCTCTCTTTCTACGGTATACTACAACGTCGCACGTGTGCGTGGGCGTACGGAGGGAAAGGGGGGAGGGGGCGGGGAGGTGGCCGTGTCCGTGCCCGTGCATGGGCTCCATGGAAACCCTTGCCGGGGCCGGTGCGATACCCTAATTCCTAAATCTGTCGCCATAAGTCCTCGTTACAATAAATATCCCTCCAAGCGTCTGCTGGCTCCGCAGGCAGCTCGCCCGCCGCCCGCCGCCCGCCTACTTCGGCACAACCGAATATAACCCTGAAATGCTACGGATTTTCGTTGTATATCGTTTCGAGGAGCGGAAAACACGAGTCCTGCGGATATCAACGTGAACGTGAAAACAAAAATCCGCCATCAATTCTTCGATAAAGCAAAATAAAGTAGGGAAATCATGGAGGGTGGCAGCCCCCGGTTCTCGGTCGAGGTATTGCAATTCGAAAGGTCACGTCGGTCAGTGTGTCACCTCAGGTGGAATTCGTTCGACGTACACGCGCGCGGGGTTCGGAGTGACCCTATCCTCGTACAGTTGTAGGAGGGCGATGGGGTGAGGGGGAGGGGGAGGTGGGGCGTCGCAGACCGGGGTAAGAATAATAATCGAGAGGGTCGTAGAAGGCAGGCTAGCGAGGTTGTGGATGTTAGGGGGATGACAGGATTCATAATTTCAGGCGAGCTTATTGCTGCCAGCTATTCCATCCTATACCGTACTCATTTCGCATGCAACGCGTGACACCTTCGTGCGGTTCGAAACCACTTCGTTTTCACCACGCGGATTCGCACCGCGCCGCCGCTTGTCGTATACGTTCTGTTCTGTTCTGTTCTGTTCTGTTCCGTTCCGTTCGTTCGTTCTCTCGTTTCTGCAACGAGCCCGCGGCACGAACGTTTGTCATCCAGCGAACCGAGACGTCTTCTGCTTCTCTTCGAAGTATGTACATCGGTAATCGGAACACGCGTCTTCCTTCCTACGCGTCGCTGCGACCGGAATTATTTCAAAATTACATTTCGCTTGTGTACCTATATATATATATATATATATATATATATATATATATACTCGCCGTAACCCCGTCGATTCGAAACCGAACCCGATGAGAAGAAGAGAACTGTTTTTTTTTCACCACCACCGAAAAATCACACAGGTGCGGCTCTCTATTCGTGACGAGTTATCGCTGGACGAAGGGCGTGCCCGTCTGTACGCGTTAGGTAAAAATAGAAACGCGCGCATCGGCTAGTACTTTGCACGGCTTGGTTGTTTGTGAGCCGAATCGCACCACATATACATATATACGACGGTATCGCGAACGAGAAATATGCCGAGCATATTTCGCATGTATATGTATTATACACTACTTTTATGTTAATCACGATTCGCCCGGTCGTTTGAATATCATGAACGTACGAAGTGAATGTGCGGTTACTAGAAATGTAAAAACCAAGGAGGAACGGAAACTCCGTGAACGGACGACCTCGGAACGTCGGATCAAATTTCATCCAACCTGCACGAAGATATGTCGCCGTTTCTCTGAACCAACCCGTTGCCCGTGTGCGCGTGTGTCTGCGTATACCTGAATACAAGAATCTCAGAAATACACTTGACCCCCGAGGGTCATCCGAAGCTGATGACCGGTTGAAAACTTTTAGTCTCGACGTGAATATACCGAAAATTTTTTCGGACGCAAACAATCTCTGGAAAAGAAAAAAAAAAAAAAACAAAAACAAAGAAAACAACAACTTCGGAACGAACTCTCAAAGGTATCAGCTTCCAAATTTAGTGGGTCAAGATCGATAAAAGTGGCGAAACCGGTGAAATACGCCTCTGAGCATATGTAGATATAATGCCGCACCGACTTTGAATAAAAAGAAAAAAAAACAAAAAATATAAAAAAAAAATAAAGAGAAAAAACTTGGGGCGTGTGCGTCTTCGTTGCATGCATAATGTATCCGAGTACCGGAGGGACGGGTCCTCCGTCTCGCGACAGACTTTACAACTCCGCGCCCCGTGACAGGGGACAAAAGTCGTCGGTCCAACGGTATCCACCCCGTATAACGTCACACGCTACGCCGATGAACGGTCATCAAAATCGTGTAGCAGCCGATGGCGGCAACTTCGGCACCGAGAATCGTTCGCGGACGAATAAATTACGTATACGTTTCATCATCGGCGAGTTCGAAGGCCCCGGCAATTTCCAAATCCTATGTAATAAATCAAGATTAAAATGCGACAAAATAATTGGAAAACTTTGTTTCCTGTTCGGGGCGAGAGTATATGGTATATATATATGTATACATACACCTACCTACCTATGCGCTATACCGTGTACGTACATCGGTCGCAGGAAATCCATAATTTTAAATTCCCCCCCTCCCTCCCTATCTCCCCCCCTCCCCCCTGGATTTCACATCCCCCGTGCGATGCAACCGTCGATTTCTATTCCTCTTTTTCGACGAATTAATTAACTATCATATCCAGCTAATTAGTTACTTTCAACGTTATCTCTCGCTAACGAGAAAAGTGGAAGCGCGGAACCCCCAATCCCCCGCTCTCTTCTTTCTGTAATATATCCTCGAAAATTTTCATTACGGCCGTCCGATTTCTCTCGTAGCTCGCGTCGTTCGTTCGAAACGGACGTTAAAAATGAAAAGACATTCGTCGATATACCTATCGCGACGATCAGTCGCTTGAACTTGACTGTAAAATCGAGAATGAAAATTTTCTAACCCAACAGAACATCGCAACGAGGACGCGCGTGCGATACGTTGTACACATATTTCTTCATGACGGTCGCGCGCCATTTGAACGAGGAGATTCTCCAGGATCAACAACCCCGGAGTTGGTTAGCTGGTGCATCTCGTATTTATTTGTCATGACGGAGAGGAGGAGGAGGAGGAGGAGGAGGGGCAAGGGGGTGGGAGGGTGGGGTGGGGTGGGTCGGAGGAAGTCGGAGCGAGAGGATGAGAGATAGGAGCCCCGTGTATACAGTTGAATGCAACTCGCGATTCTGGCGCGTGCTCCCGGGAGTGTCCCGTTCCTCCGCGGTTCCTCCGGTTCCTCCAGTTTCGCCGACTTTTCCGCTGCCGGTTGCATAGGAAGGACGGAAGGCGAGCGGGGCAGGAGAGAGAACGGAAAGGGGTTTCTATGGCACATCGCAAGAGATCCGACATGGAGGGGAGCGGAAGTGACGCCGGCGCCTCGACGGAGCCTCCGAGGGCGCCAGTGCGGGTGGTTCGCTCCACTGCGTTCCGCTACGTCCTCATCCTCATCCTCGTTCGCCTTCGCCTTCGCGTTCGCCTTCGCCTCTTCCTCATCCCCGCACTCATATTCTCTCACTCATCCTCTTTCTCATACTCCCTGAAAACCCCGCGTCACTGTATCTTCCTTATGTCCTACTAGCGACCGTATATACCGACTCTGTCTACTTCACGATTCTTCCTCCATGAATATAATCTTTTTTTCACGTCATTTGTACATTACGCTGCAAATAATGTAATTGAATGTAGCGCGACACCGTTACCGACTCGCATCTGGTGTCATTTTTCTGAGATATTATCAGCAATAAGATGTGCGATAAAATCATCATCAGGAAAAAAAATGTTGCTGATATTTCATCCACACCTGTAATCATTACGGAATCATTAGAACACATCCGTAATCGTCTGTCGCGTCTACGTTAAGAACGTTTACGGTAAATATCGTTTTCAAATTCCCCGAAGAATAGGTACGCGCTGTTCGTAGGAAGAGCGTTTTTTATCGGTCGAAGTAGCTGCAGCCCAGCGATAGCATCCCCTCGGTTCGGTTACCCGTTCGAAAGCCAAAACCCGAGGGATTTTAGGCACGCGGAGCTATATATCAAAGAGCGTACGGTGCCCCGGCGTCGTATAGGTGTAGGTGTGTGTGTGTGTGTGTGTGTGTATAGGTATATACGTGCCACTGAATTATTCTCTGAGGCACGTCGATGACGGTGTCTGGCGTCGACAGTTATAGTAATGTTGATCGTGATTTCCTGACTACCGGCGTACGCTCTACGCCGCGATCATCGTTTCCCGACTATATCGTACTGCACTCGCTATTACTCTGCCTCTCTGCGTGGACGACCAACGCCGTGATATCGTCGAATTATCGTTCGTTTAGCGTTCCAGTACGAGGAGCCGAGTAACCGTGGGGAAACTGACGAAAATTTGTACGCGACTTATAGCAGATCCCCATAGCAATACGAAGTTCGTGTGAAACGAGAAAATTCATTATCGCGTCACGTCGCAAGATGGAATAGATTCGTCTACATGTAACTTCCCTATATGTATATTTTTGTGAATAAGAAAAACTAATTATTTTCGATATCCCTGAGGCGAACGAAAAAATTTAACGTGAAGATATTCGACCTTATCGAGAAGTGTTCGTGGACGCGCGCGTGTGTATAGGTACACGTATGTAATTGTCATTGCGGATGGAAGGCACGCGTGTTTTGAACTCTCGGGGCGCCAACTCGGTTATACCGATCGAGCGACACGTTTGCCGCCCGGAAGATTAACTGCGATCACGTAGGATCGGATACCTGGTCCGTCCATCTCATGGGTTGTAATCAGGTGTACGCGACCAAACACGTCGGGAGATCGACTGATCAGCGCCTCGGTATTATACGCGAGCGACGCTTGACGATTGTAGCGCCGCAAGTGCTCCTCCTATATATATATATATTATACCGTACGTACGTACACCTAATTGATTGATGGAATTATGCGCAAGAAAGGACGCACGGAGATAAATGAAAGGGAGGTAGAGACGTACGAACGCCCGCCCGGTGCTCGATCACTCGTCAATTTCATCTCCTTTCCTCCCCCCCCCCCCCCCCCCCCCCCGCCCTCCCCTCGCCCCATCGGAATTAATGCGCGTGCCGCGATATGTACGTAGGGGAAACGGTGGAAGGTGTTAACGTTCGTTGCATAATTTGCCGATTTACGATCCGAGTGTATAACGTCGTATTTTCAAATTGGAATTTGAATTTTGACGCATAGTGATTCTCTTGGAGATAATTATCGTACCGCACGTTGCGTACGTTATGACGAACGTTTATCGGTATCGGTTATACCGTGTACACGCGTGGATTTTTGAATAAATTTTTGTTACATTATCAGCTCGTCATAGGACACGATGCGCACTTCGAGGTAACTGGTTATTAGCGAGGTGTTGTATCGGAAGCGTTATATACAGAGGTTATCGTTACACCGGTAATTATTCGCAATTAAACAATGGAATTTAAATTAATAGTTTAGTTTCATTAATTATTGCGTAATTTCGCCGCACGTCAGAGTTAAAGAAAATATATGAACGATAGAAACGGCGCAAATGCGGTACATACCCGGCATAGGTGAAAGGGGTACCGAATACAACCTGGACACGGGTCGCATTACACCACGACGTGGGTAATGCACACCGCGCAAGCTGCCCACCGTCGCTAATGGTAAAACGAAAATTCTACGGCTGTTCGAATATTGTACGATATCAAGCGCACGCGTTTCAACGAACTCGAAATTTTCTCGTTTAGTTATTTTGAGCTTCGACAATTTTCTATTATCGACGAATAATGGCCCGTACTCGTGAGTTTTTCGCTTATCCGGCTATTCGGTCCGCTTGACATTAACGACTCGATGATATCTGCATATCTGATCGCGTAGCAGAGAAAAAAAAAAAAACATTTTCCCAATCAATCAAAAGCGAGGCTGAGAAATGCGAGAGAATAAATTTTTTGTCCATCTGGTTTTTTTTTTTTTTTTTTCGTCGACCGAAGTGAATAACTTCTAATTTGAATTCCCATTATCGTTACACGTCATTATTTGCGATACTAATGGTAGGGGTGTCGTGGTGGTGGTGGTGGTGGTGTAGTTTAATATTTTGTAAAAGCGGATTCATTGTGCCATTAATTTGGCGCGTGGACAGCGACGGACGATCTTGATAATTGGTAATATTACCCTTATTTCGGTGGCGAATTTGTACCGTTGAATGTCTGATACGCGCGGTACGGTCTTTCCGCCGAATCACCGCTACGCATCCGCATTTTCGTCGGGATTCTTTTCCATCAGTCGAATAAGTTTCCCAACACGTCTGTGTACACGGGCGAGTCGCGTCGCGCGCGATTATAATTCAGTATCGAGCAGCGTACCGCACGTGGTCCAAAAGGCAGAGATCCTCGGTTGAGTAAATTTTAGGTCACCGTGATGTATCACGGTACAAGTATAGAGACAGAGATAGATCAAATAGGAGGTATAGCTTTGCACTTGGCAAATAATATTCTTTCTTTCGAATGCCAAGGCAATACTCCTTTTGAAAAGAAGCAGAAAAGCATACGTCTCGCAAGATTGAGTGGTTGGCTCTCGTTCAAACAATTCAAAACCCCCCACCCCCCCGCGCTCCCTCCGGTCCGTCACTGAACTTATAAAATGTACATACGTATTACGTACCGTATACACACAGTGCATATACTCCAGACGAGAAAAACTTTTTACTCAACTAGACGCGTGCAACGGGATATATCTCTGTATATATCACGCGATCTTATTTATTGCTATCGTCATTTCGGAACGGTCCAAAGTTTGATTTTCGCCGTACCGGATCCAGAAGACGAAAACAAAAAAATAATCGTGGTCCGAGATAAACCGGACTCACCCCGGAGAAAATATTTCCCTCAGTTTCTCTGACGGCTCCGAAAAGAGAAACGGTTCGATCGTCATTTTCTAACTCCCTTTCTTTTCATTTTTCTCATTCGTTTGATTCTCGAGGGGTTGCGGCGCACCCCCGTGTTCGGTATCGAGGCGAAGGTGGATCGAAGTACAGATATACGCGGGGGGGTGTGTATCTTATATCTTTTGTGCGAAGGGAGAGAATTTATTTTTTTTTATTTTTTTTTTTTACTTCGTTTCAATTTCTTTTTTTATTTTTATTTTTTTTTTTATCCGCCTGGCAAGACTCGGTATAACGCGAAAGGTAGGGAGGGTAGGGTCGGGGGGGTGTTCGGTGGGTGTGTTATCTGGTCGGCGGACGGCCGAGCGAGTATCACATAAATATTAGGCTCCTCGTTAATGCCTCTGGTAGCTACTGGCGTTGCGTTTCGCAGTAAGTAAATTATGCGATATGAAATTATTAGCGCCATTAAAGAAATTTATACTTTTTGCCATACCCCCTTGCAAGCTGTGACGATTTTTCTATTTTATCTGAGTCGCTCCGGTGTTGGTTAGTTGCCGGTCGCTTTCTAACCGAGTTCCTTGGCTCTCGAGTTCTGATATCAAGTACCGACGCCTCCTTCCCCGTCTCCGTCCTCCAACCGCGAACCTCCGCCTTCTATCGCCTCGTGGGCTCTTCTCCTCCTGCTTTCGCCTCTTCCTCCCCTTACCGCCGCTCCTCCTCCCCCCCGCTATACGCGTTCTTAATGTATTTGCAAGAGCCAATTCCCCCTCGTTATCCGTAACGTGATCAATGGTTACGGCATTTTCATTGTGAATCTTCCCGTCATTTGCTAACTTTACGAAAATACCAACGCCCGCGGGTGGCCCGCAGAAGTCCCCATAGTCGGAGGTCGGGGTCCGGATACGTTCCACGAGCAACGAACTTTTCTCGACATTTCATTTCGTTTCTTCTTTTTCTCTAAATACTTATTTATCCACGGATAAAAAAAATAAATAATTCTCATATCACTGCCATCACTTGCAATTGTACTTCGCCACCGCGACTCATGACTTTTTCGCAGTCACACCAACATTGCAGTAAAATTGCAAATTTTTGTCCAGTAATTTTTTTTTTTTTTTGATTTTCTATCATTACATTCCTCACACACATTGTACCATAGAAAATTCGATAAAGAAAATTGCCGAATTTCGTTTCGATATTTTAAAAAAACCCAAGGCCATAGAGCAGGCGATTTGTAATTCAATTAAGAAGAAAAAAACATCCAAACGATTTACAAAAATATAAATCAAAGCTCATATGGCAAATACAAAGTTAAAAATGAAGCAATAAAAATTCAAAGAATAACGAAATTGCGTCTTACAATTAGTCAAGTTCAACACCCGAAACTTCCCATGGTATTGAATTACAATATTTTACCTTCCATTGCGCACGCAAACGTATACGCGGAATTCTGCTCCCGCAATTTGCAGTTTGCATAGGTAGGTGGGTAGGTAGAGGTAGGTAGGTAGGTAGGTAGGTAGGTAGGATATAGAGGAAAGTGATTTATCTCTTAGCGAGCTATCAGAAGCTCGTACCATAATTTTGAATGACGACCGGTATAAGAGATGAAATTATCTCGCGTGAAGACGATTAAATGGGTACATTTACGCTGGTAGCGCACTTAAAACCGCCCCCTCGAATTATCAAGCGTATCGCAGGTGGACGTCAATTTAATCTGTAATCAGTGCATAAACTATATTAACAAAGAAAAAAAAAATGAAATAAAAAACAACTGATTCGCGATCGATAAATCTGTGAATAACTAATTTATCACGTTACATAATTTCACGCAACAACTTGTCGCTCATATCTGCCTTCGTACGCCTATCCCATATATTTCTCCATTTCGTTCCGATTTTATCTCATCTAACAAGTCACACCTTTTCGTCTCTCTCTCTCTCTCTCTCTCTCTCTCTCTCTCTCTCTCTTTCCGATTTTCTTTGTTTTGTTTTTTCTCTTCCCATCTCGCGTCAGCATCAGCTTTGAGCGTAAACAAATTTAAAATTCGCACAAGGAACGGGCATAAATTTGATCCACCGGTACCACACGCGTGTACCGTGGTGCGTTCGTGTTCCGCGAGTAGGTATAATATGGGTGCGTAACGGTGGACCAGTGGCAATCCGTGGTTCCCCTCTCCGAACTTTTTCGAATATAATATCCGAGAGGACGAGAAAAAGAGGAGATGGAGAGAGGGAGAGAGAGAGAGAGGGAGAGAGAGGGAGAGGGAGAATCTCGCACGGCACAGCGTGCAGGCGTTCTGGACCAGAGTTTCGTGATACCGCTGATGCTGGGGATGTTGCGCAACCGTGTTTTAATCTTGGCGCGGACTGTAGGCTACATTCTTGCGCCGCGGGCAAATAAAAGGAATAATACAAAACGAACGAACGGAACAAAACGAACAACTGAAACTCGAAGCCCAGCCGACGAAGACAACATTATTACGGAGCGCTGCCAGCCATTGCTCATGCTCAGACCGAGGCTATATAGGCAAAGGCTAATGCAAAGTCAAAAGCTCGCTTACCCCCTCCGTCATAAGAAGATCTCCTCCGAAACCCTTTCTCGCGATTCGTATATTCGCACATGTTTTATTCCTCCCTCCCCCTCCCCCTTCCCCTCGAACCTCTCCACCTCCCCCCTTCGCCCTTTCCTCGTACACACGCTCGGCGCTACGCCCTTGCCGCGCGCATCGACAATAATTGAGTTCGCTTCGCTCGTAGAGAGAGAGAGAGAGAGAGAGAGAGAGAGGAGAGAAGGGAGGAGAACGAGAGAGAAAGGGAGAACGAGGGCACGCGAGGGAGCTGGGGGAGGGCCATTAATTACCACCGATTCCCATGTCCGTGTCACACCGTCCGATGCTTTCGCAAATACGCACATATATATCCCCACTCGCATACCTGTACACATATTCGTGTACTACATATACATGTATATATGTACAAACGAGTATACGGGTGTACGTCGTGTATCGGGTACATTTGCAAAGCTATGTGTATATATATACATATGTGTAGTTCCATATATACTCGGCTAGCTTAATATCATTCGCTCGCGCCTCCTGAAAATATGGCCGTTTGCTGACCCAGAGAAACTATACCGTACCACCACCGCCACGCGTTGTGCGGGGAAACGAATGAACGAACGAATGAACGATGGAAAAAGGGGTGAGTTAATTAATCGTTGAAAAAATAACGTACAACCGTACATACGGTGAGAGAGAGAGAGAGAGAGAGAGAGAGAAAGGAGAAATTCGTGTATCTCTACTACCCTGTATAACGGATTCCAAATTCTCTCAATTTATTTTCGCGCCATGTGTATTACGTACATGTACATTGTACGTATCCCGCACACATCCACGATTTAGAAACGCGACGATGACGGACATTTTTTTTTTTCAAAAGTCGTTCGCTCATCCGGTTCGCGAAAGCTGGTCGAAGAAAAAAAGGAATCGAAAAAAATAACACCGTATGCTTCTTTCGCGCAATTATACTCCGAAGAAATTTTCAATGTCAAGGGGAATAAAAATTTGACGTTCTCCGAGTGAGATTTGCATTCGAAAACCATTTCTTGCCGCTCCTGCCCTTCCTCATATTATAATTCCCTTCGTCACATCGAGCGAATGAGTGGGTGGAATTTCACGATTCAACGCTTCACTCCTGCGGGGTATGTATTCAGCTCCCGTGGAATCAAAAATCGAATCCAACACGTCGCTTTTAAATAATAAAATTACCGTGAAACCGACGCCGTCTATAACAGACGAGAAACGAATGTTACAATTTGCCATCGACGGGAGAAAACCCTCCGTTAGTAATGGAAGAATGAAGTTAACCGTGTGTTACTGTAGGATATCGCAAGATCCGCCGGATGAGGTTCCGTAGCGTTAGGATACCTAAAACGCTACGTACGATCCCCGAATCCGCGCTAAGGAAAGAGGAAAAAAAGTGAAGAAAACTAGCGCATAAAAACCAAAAAACGAAAATAAGTAATAGACAAAAAGAAACAACGAAAAAAAAAAAAACGAAAAAAGAAAAAAGAATTGGAATGATACGAGCCGACGGAGGATCCTGCAGGAGCAACGGGACTCGTGCAGCGGGTGCTGCTGGTAGGAAAGTGGGCATGGAGACGTTACAATGGAGTTGGCACGCTCTGCGGTCATAGAATCATGGCTGTCTATTCAATGAGGTTGAAAATGGGCTCCTCGTACGGATATCTAACCGGAATACCGTAAGGGCTGAAGTTAGCTGTGCTGCCGCACCACCGTCACGTTACATCTACTTTCGCGAATAAATGTAGATATACGCGTTACATATAGGTATATCGCTTATAAGGCGACGGATAACACATGTGAAAATTACAATAGGTGTAACGTACAATACACGCTGTATTATATTACTGGAATACGTTTGTTCCGCACTAATACCGCGGGGTGAAGTAAAGTTGGCATTTCACTGCGGCGGATCGACGTTATCACTTCGCACCTCGAGGTCGACTTACTCACTTACTTATGTAATCCTAATCCGATTTTGGCCGGTGGTCAGACCGTAAAGTTTTTGCAGGATATTTTGCCGAGTACTTGCACCGGACGTACCGTAATGGTAACGACGATATAACGGCGTAATTATCGGTAATTGAATCGTCTGCCGAAATGTTCGAATTTTAATCGATGGAAGGGAACGTCGTGATTCCCGTCGCGAGTCATAAATATCATCGAACACCTTGACCATGCAAATGGGACGGACGTCGCTTATATATATACACAAGGCACACCCGACGTTCGAGTTCGCGATATATTTTTTAATCGACGTCAATAAAAATCGTGGCAATCGTGGATCACCCGAAAGGTCCCATGATATATCTACCTGACGCTGAGGAGTCGAGTTAATATTTTCATCTCGTTTCTCGATTATTCGAATTCGGACGCAAAAATAAGCCGATGGGATGGCCACGAAACACTCGCTATATTACGCAGCGTAATGGGTACATCTTTGTGCGCTAATAGTAAAGATATCGATAGACGTGATAAATCGCCGTTTGTGATACGGCGAACGTCGTAAGCTACGGAGTGAGTTCGGAGCACGTAAAATACACACACCCGTGTAAAGGCGATGTGCGAGGTGTTGATCGTTGAATCAGAAGTGCTGGTGCCACGTGGCGTCCGGAAAAGGGAGAACAAAGGGGGAGTATGGGGGGAGTATGGGGAGGGGGGGGGGGGGGGGGGTAAAGGGTCGCGTGGGGAGGTCACCGTCGAAGGAGTCGCTGAGGAAAGTGGGATGGGGTTAAAGGGGCAGAGGTGAAGGGGCGGAGGTAGATGAGAGCGGGAAGAGGGAGGAAAGAGAGAGGTTGCCCTCCATGAATCACGACACGGAGGCTGATTTAGGGGCCCGGCACTCGCAGCTATAGGTTACTAGCTGCCTTCTGTATAACCTCCGCTTGTGAACCTCGTCTGCCATGTATACATATATATATATATTATATTATATAGGTATATATATATATACACCAGCTACTACCGAGTGTTCCGAAAATTAGGTACTTTCCTACCCAGTTTCATTCGATTATTGAACAATAGATCGAGGCTGAAGAGAAGCTATTTTTCTCGCGCTCTCGTTAAATTCACCGTTCGTTTAATCTGGGACGACATATTCTATGAAACTAGGCCTCCGGAATCGTCCGTTGTTCGGACGGAGAGCTTTCTACGTGACCTTGACTAGTGTAAATATAGACGGTGAATTTGACCTTGGTATCACGAAAAACACTTTCTAAAACTGCGAAAGAGGTGTACGGTGACTTTTTTGTTCATAGTATATTTACCAGCGTGACTTTTTTTTTAGATCTGACTAGAGATGTGCTAAAAAAAAGCAACTTTGCATTTGCGTATATATACACGTATACCTGAGCGAGTAATCGATCGAGACGAGACGGTGAGATATACCTTTCCTATAGCTACCCACCTACCTACCCACCTACCTACTTTATACCGGTCCGAATGGCCTTTTAATCCGGAAATATATCGTGCACGAATCCGAAATCTTATCGTTGTAAATTGAAATGGTGGGACGCAAGATTCTAGGGGGCGATATCCTACGCGGAGATTCGCAAACTAATCGCTATACCTCGGAATCCTTTTTTGGAGCGATATACGTACGATCATCGGATTCACGTCCGCCTTCGTTTCCGTCGAACGAAAAGCGGTAGAGCTTCCCTGTTCCCTGCAATCTCTCTCCAATAATTATTGAAAATGTAAATTTCTTTTTTTCTTCTCACTCCTCAAAATTCCTGCAATCGGTTTACGAGGCTTCGAACGACGGGGTGCGGGATTCCGCATACGGACCAACGGATACAATAAGACGTATCCGGTACGTATACCTATATATATATATACACATATACGTTCGGCTCGCGCGGCGTTGGTAGGTGAATTTAGATTCGGTTATAGCCGGGTTGAATTTGGTTTAAACTCGGTTAGCGGATTGGATCTCGGTATATAAGGTTGTAATGCATTGCTCGACTGTATTCGGGCTCTCGCAGAAGCTGGTGCCGCTGCCGCTGCCGTTGCCGTTGCCGGTGCCGGTGCCGGTGCCTCTCGCCCGCCGTGTGATGCAGGCGCGCAGACCGGAATGGAGTCGTAGGATAGCAATTTCCAGAGCGAGGCAATAAAGCAAGTCTACGCGCCCAAATCCTGACGAATGGTCGCGCTTAGGCTTGAAATGGAGAATAGACGGAGAGCCCTCCCTACCACCGTCCGCCACCGCACCGCACCCCCGCATCGCGCCATCGAAATTTCTCACCCCCTTTGCACGCCGCTCTATGTACCGCCCATGTACGATTCCCTCACCTACGTCCACGTATGGCTGTATATTTTGCACACACCTTCAAATTTTACCAATGTACCACACACGGGTACGCAGAGGTATACGAGCACACCTATACCTGTGCGTCTGTGTTGTACGGAGACGAGAGCGAACGGAGGTAAAAGAGTGAGGGTGGGGGGGGAGGGGGGGGGGGGGGGAAGAGACAGGCCTCGATAAATCTACTCTTACCAAATTGAGAATGTAAAATACATGCGGCTCGCGCGTCTGCAGCGGGACTCTGCTCGGGATTTATCAGGACCGCGCGGCTCGACGTGCCACGCGATGGGCCCGAATGGGTAGTGCAGGTTACCCCGTGCGCCCTTAATATTTATTCGTCTGTTTAAAAGCGCCCGCCGTTTCGGACCCCCTGACGGATATGCGTCTCTTTGCGGTGCAACGGCGGCGTCGGCAACAACAACGGAAACGGCAGAAACCGAGCGAGAAAGAGGAGAAACGTGCGCGCACTCATATATCTACCTACATCAAGGGAATTATAAGAACATTAAACGATCTTTGCACCCGCGTCTAATTTCGGAGTGAAGCTTTTTTTCTTCACCGGAATTATATACTCCCATGAAACACCCTGCGAGATTAAGTGCGAGCTTATAATTGTCACGTTTCAATCTGGCGAGACTAAATCACGACATTCTTCACAGAAAAAAAAAGTCGCCTTTTTTTTTTTTCTTTTCTTTTACCTGAAAAAAGTTTACCCTCGTTTACCCCGTCGCGATGACCCCCCCTCCGTCCATCTGGTGCGTTGCAATGCAATCTCGCGTATTGTATACGAATGTTTTTCGGTAGGACGAAATAAAGTAATTTTTTTTTCCTTTTTTTTTTTTCTTTTTTTACCAAGGCGACGTTAATTCCGGTATACGCGAGCCGGAGGTGTTCGCGCGTTCGGTACCTCGCGGTTTGTTCAAATTAGGCTAACTGTAATTTTTTTTAAATTTTCCTTTTACTTTATTTCTAAGTTAATTGGGCCGGTGGTGCAGAGTAGGCAAGCGATGGCTCGTGGAGTCGCGCCACTCGACTCGATGAGGACGTAACGTTACCTCTACAAAAGCACCGCGAGAGCGTCGCGCGGAACACGCGGCCATGTAACAGACAATTATTTATGACACACGATGGGTTATCTTGTTTCGTTCACAGGTTATCCGACCAACGATCGTGTCAAGGCGGTAACGATCAATCACCGCATTAATTTTTGAAGATGATTAATTACCCTTACGTGATTTTCACCTTGATTAGCCGTCTCGCGCGTATTGCTCGGTGATCAATTGAAGCTATAGCTATACCGTGGTGGTGGTCTCTACCGTGTGTACCGCCGGTATGTTGGCCATATTTTTTTTTTTTTTTTTCAATTCATGCCCCGAAGACGCGTACATACCGGAGAAAAAGGTTGGGTAAGTATAGGAGCGTGTCGCGGAATACATTGACAGGATTCTACGCACATCACCCCTCGGAGTTGATTCGACGCTAGAGCGGAAGGGATGTAGAATATCGTGACACGTCATTTGGTTAGAAGGGTTCGATGAGTAAAAGAAGGGAACGCCCCCTGCTAGGTCTTTGGAATTTCGCATAAATTGTATTTCTCAAGCATACGCGATAATACGGAAGCGCAAGATTTTTGTTACTATTTCATATTTTGAGATTTTTGGTGGTTTCGTACCCACGACTATCGAGACGAGAGAGAGAAATTATTTTTTTTTTGCAAAACTGCAGCAGTAATTTGATATTGAGGATCACGGTTATACCTCGGATGAAAATTAAATTTCACGCGTTCGCTTTTAGAAAAAACTTCTGGAGAACGTTAGCGGTTGAGTAACTAAGTTACGTGTAATATTTACTCCCGCGGATAACACGGGCATTTGAATAAACGGGGACCTCGCGCGGTAACGCCGCCTATCTCCCTATTCCAATTAGAGTATTGCCGTAATACCTAAGTGCCCTCGCGATGCAATTTCCTAATTCTCTCAAGATCGCGTCGGGGAAGAACGGAGAAGAGAGCACGGAACCCCCCAACGCTGAAAACATTCGGGCGAGAATATAACAGGTTGAAGTAAAAGGATCCACGACGCGAAATCTTCTTCATCCAGGAGTAAAAATTCAACAGCACAAGACGAAGCGTAGCAGCAGCGGCGGCAGCGGCAGCGGCAGCAGCTGCAGTTTGTCAGAACAAAAGTGTACACAGTCGAGTTTATTTTTCCGTGAATAAAATTTGTCCAGCGCATGAAATAAAATGTATCCGTGGAGTTCGTACGTCGGAAAAGTTGTCGGTACGCCGAGCAGGAGGTTATACCGAGTGTATAAAGAAGTACGGCGGACCGGTTGGCGACTGGTGTAGAAAAGTTTGCGACCACTGAAGCGACTCTGGCTGATGCTCGGTAGCGGGACGCTAATGTGACAGCCGCCACATCTCGAAGTTATGCCCGTTTCGCAGGGATGACGACGACGATAATAATAACAATAATAATCAAGAATAATAACAACAAAACGTTGGGAAACGGTAGGGGTGAGCCGAGGAGAAAAATACATGGCTAAAGTCAGCGGCGAGGAAATATGGGGGGAAAAGAGATAGCGGGGCGGAGAGGAGAGGAGAGGAGAGGAAAAGAAGCGGAGGAAACGCGGTGGATTCGCGTTGTAGGTACAACACGCGACTATTGCGAGTGTGGGAGGCAGGGGAGGGGTGGCGGGGGTGGGTGGGGGGGTGGCGCTGGGACGAGGTCCAACCCCTGAGCGGTGCCGGGAACTGGGTGAAGAATAAGATACCAGACACATATTTTATACCCCTGCTCTTCAGGGCCAAGCATTCCGCCCAGCGCAATGCTATCTGCTGAATTATCGTTATATAAAGCACTTGGCCAAAATATACATTCGTCTTTGCGGGGGCGAACTAGCGGTATACGCGAAACGGCAAAACGACCACCACCGAGACGACGACGACGACGACGACGACGGAGGAATAGCATAGGCCCCCCCCTTGATAGCAGAACCTACCGAAAGTCTCGACTTATATTATAGTTGCACTCGACTGTGGAACCCTCGGAACTACACGAGTATTATATATATATATATATATATATATACGAGGGACGTCGTGCATTTTCACACATACGTTTCGAAAGCGTCGAGATACAAGGAAGGTCTGCGATGCCAAACTTGGATTTCATACCGTTCCGCAAATTCACTACGTCGTGTATCGCGGTTCGCCGCACACGCCCATCTTCCGCGCGATTTCACGTTAAATGCAATATTGTCATTCGTTCGTCTATCCGTTCGCCTCGGCGCACCTATCGCATCTCCTAACTCGTACGATTGTCAAGGATACTCGAATTAACGGTGAGAGGAAATGACGAAGGGGTTTCCCACCGACCCTATACGATTGATGGTGAAACGGTATGAGGTGAAATCAATTGCACTCGAAATCTCACCCCGTCCGAATTAACGATTCTGGTCACGCGAGAACGTTGAAGGTGCGCTGGTAGGTTCTTCCAACGGGGGTCTCTGGAAGACAGTTCGAGGAGTAATGGACGGTATAATTTTATAGGGTGGAAGATGATTTGCCCGCGCGGATCGTTCCACAGCTATATAGAATACCGCGTACATATTACGAGGGTAGGTATAGGTATAGGGTATGGGGTATATATATATATGGCAGAATTCGGGAAGAACGGCTGCAGCGGCACCGCCGCCGGTTATCATCCACCTTTGGCAAAGTGGACAAACGCGTCCCCTAGCCCCCGGTATCTCTCTGCGCAAAGCGAAACGCGACAGAGGTATAACATATAGATATATATATACATACATATATATATCGCGGGGTCCGTGGTGGATGCCGGGGGGGTTGAAAGAGGTCGATATATCCGGTTCGAGGTAGTGGTAGGAATCTTAATACGAATATTATGATTTATTGATAGAGAATCGGGGGGAGGGGGGGGGGGGCGGATGTGTGTGCGGGGATATAGCGGGGCGCGTATGGGTTTTGGTTGGTTGCCCGGTTTAGGTCGCGTCGAGAGCGCGTCGTGCCCTGGTAACAAAATGAAGAAAAAGAACTTGGGGGGGGAGGGGGGTTGGCTGCACCGCACCGCGCTCCGCGAAGGGTGGCGGTTATTCTTAGCCGGCTGAGCCGCCGGAGATTTATTTCTAGGTCTCGTAAGACAAATGGTGAGATTGTGTCCAAAATTTTAACAGCGCATTTGGGTGAACACGTCCCGCCCGGAGATACTCGCCGCGCTCCCGCTGTACAAGGGGGTATAAAGGATAAGACCGTGAACGACGTGGAGTAGGACGAGGAGGAAAATGGGGAGTAGCGAGGGGGGGGAGGTTGACACGGGGGAAAAGAAGTTTTCTAGTTATCCCCAGCCGCGGGGGAGGCGGAGGCGCGAGAAGGGAGGGAATGCGGTCCTTCGTTCGTGACAGAAGCGAGCCGTGAAACGAGATCGGCCGGGTTTATTCCAATTATTGGCTTTCGATCAGCCGAACCCCCCATCCCCTTTCACTCCCCCCCCTTCCTCCCCCCACCCCCGCCGGTACAATGCCTCCCTTTTTTTTTCTGCGACATTTTCCTCCGGCGTTTGGGAAAATTTATTTCAGCGTGCGCGCGGTTTCGCGCTACTCGACGCGACGGCGATACCGAACCAATTTAATTGCGAACAAATCACCTACTTTATATCCTTCAAAGAAACGCTGATCATGTCATCGTCCCACGGAAATAACATTCGCGTGCACGGAGGATCAGCGAATGAAACGAGATTCATACTCGGTGAACGTTTTTTTTTTTTTCCAAAAAAAAGAGAGGAATATTTTAGTTAGGGTAAAATTGACAGATTCTTCGCGTCCCGGTGAATCCTCGTTAAAGTTCGGTCAGCAGTCAAATATAGGAGAAATATTTGCCGCGAGCTCGGGGAATGTTGGAAATAAAGGGCCCGTCGTAGCCGGATCGTGCCCGGCATAGTCAGGCACCAATTTTGGCCGGGCATAAATAATACAGTGAGGGATGTCCGTCCACTCTTGGACACCCCTACGTTCCAAAATTGGACCTCCTATCTGTCTCGCGCACGCAGTTTCGCTCCGGTAACCCCCCCCCCCCCCCCCCCCCCCCCCCCCCCCCCCCTGTACCCCCGGGTACCTCTTTTTCCCTCAGCCGCCCCAACCCCGCGATTCTCCTCCGCTGCGAGCACCCTGCCTTATATTCGCTGAGGGTTTTTATTACTTCCCCGCAAAAAAGCTAAATTGCCTACCTAACCTCTTCAACGGACCTAAGAGGCTCGTGTACGAATTACGTTTCTTTACTTTTTTCCTCCCTTTTTTCTTCCTATTCTTTTTCTTTTTTTTTTTTCTTATTTAATTTTCGTAACAAATGGTTTCTTCTTACGTTTCCCACAACGCGTAATACACACAGTCGGAGCTATTTGGTTAGTGGGGAATACTTGTATTGTATCGCTATAAGTCTCATCGTTATATTTTCTCACGTGGTTTGTAAAGTAAATTCGGATGGAAATTCTAGTTTTCGGATGTACGATTACTCGTGGTATGACTCGATAACGAGATCATCGTCATCCGTTTGGCATCCTTTATAGCTCGACTAACGGTATTTTAATATAAAAGAGAAGCCGATGCGGAATAAGGGAATAGCGGATAGAAGAATTTCCTCTATAAAAGTGTCCGCTTCGCAAAAGAGTTCGCATATAAATTGAGGGTACCTAGCTGTTAGTGTAGTAGCGCGAAGGGGGTAGCAAATAAAGACGAAAGAGGTTTCGCCGGGTATTCGGGATGCCCGGAGTCCCGTAGATGGTTGAGGTGACGGTGCGGAGCGGCGAATACGTCTACCGGCGAGAGAAATAAAAATAAAAGAAAAACAACTAAACTAAAATAAAATAAAGGAAAAAAAAAGGGGGGTGAAACCGGGTAGTAGGTGACATACACGTTCGAAGACAAACGTGCGCGGAGCGCAATGAAGTCGACTATAAGGGTGGTTCACGGTTTGGTTCAGGGTGATGCCGCCGAGAGGGTGAGAAGGGAGGGGGGTGGAGGAGGAGGGGGGGGGGGGAGCGAAGGACGGGGGCATTCGGAGGGAGGACAACGGGGTGGGTGGTGAGTTATCGCCGCCTCGCAATATCTCGCGCTGGCGGCCCAGCCCGGGCCGAGAATTGGTCGACGGATAAAGAAAATAAGGAATCGGAGGAAAGGAGCTGGCAGCTCTCTTCCTCCCCCGCTCTCCCTTGTTTCTCTCCTTTACCGCCGCCCGCCCCCCTTTACGTGGATGTATGTAGGTATACATATATGTATACACCTTGGAAGAGAAAAAGAAAAGGAGAGAGAGAGAGAGAGCGGCGGCGCGTACGTCGGTTTGCCGAATGGCGATGTGCCGGTCGTATAAGGTATACGTATGTATGGGGGGGTGGGGGGTGGGGAGGTGGTGGTGGGTATGATAGCGAGGCGATATGCGTCACTCTTCTATAAAATATATGAGCACAATTTTAAGTTTTGCACCATTTACAAAATGAGAAGCCATTATTTTTGCCGGAGGGATTTATTGCTACATACATTTTGCAGAGTTCGCGACGTCCAATTTACCTGGGAGAGTCCCCCGCGTAATAGTCGACTAACGTACCGCGAGAAAACGCCTCGCGGTTTGATTAAATAAAAGTAAAAAAAACGTAACGAGTAATTGCCGCTACCCGGCAATTGTTCCAGCTGTCCCAAAGTTTCACCCCGTAATGCCCACCCCTCCCACCCCTCCCCCCCACTCCTTTGCCCTCCGCACACCTCGTCAAAATTTCCCCTTTAAAATACTACATTTCATAACTCCGAAAATTTGTTTGTCGGACGAAATAGTTTTTCGAATAACTCACCGTACACCCAGTTCTCCCGCACTGCAGTTTATACCGCCGGGCACATCCATAAGCTGCAGATGTCGAACAGGATGCATCCGGATGTCGCGTCAGTTTTTCCCCCGCACAGCGAAAACATCAATTTTATCTCTGATAATATTTTTTGATTTATGAACTCGCGCGTTATTGTTTTTCCCCGTGTAAACCGATTCATTGTTCGGTTTCCACTTCGTTCGCAATATCCACCGTAATAAAGTCGCCCAGGCGACGAGACGCACTTCGAAATCGAGCACTGTTACGCATTCGTAATTGACCGTATCAATAATTAGCACTTTGGAATAACGCAACGAACTACCGCTGGAGCTATAGTTTGAAAACCCGACCGCATACAGCTCGACTACGGTGAACAGACTGATTACCGATTACTCGTGTCAGTCGTCGTGTTGTCGTTGCCCCGACTCGACACGTCCTAAGGTCATAATACTATGTTGACATTGAGATCAAAACAGAGACGCCGGATTCGTAGGGGTACGTGTAACGTACAACTCTGGATGTTTGTAGACCTGTGAGAATATTAGACGAGCGATTCGCGATTGAAGAAAACTTTGCTAGTTTTTAAATATTCATTGATAATTTTAACAAACTATTGATTATTTTTGGTCCGGGTACAGGTATTCTTATTTTGACAAGGTACATAGTTGCGTAACGAATCGTTGTACCTGCGGCAGCGTGTTGTTAGAAAATGACCGAAGGTCACATTATGCATTTAGGATGGGATCCTTTGTCCGTGGAATGAAGTATTGCAGGTTGGCCGTACGCCCCGCGTTGCATATTATGAATTTCTAAACTCGCAATAGTTTATCGTTGAAAATTCTGAGCTCTGTTTTCACAGTAAGATTCATGCGATAAAAAGAAGAGTAAACGTTACGATGAAAAGAAAAAAATAAAAAATAAAAAATAAAATCTAACTTGGCCCTGGTATTCTTTGCCCATTTTAATTAATCCCTGTGTAAATTTGCGTATGTTGATGGGGTAAAAGTTTAATATTTTTTTATGCAACGCCGCTGCTCGGTATATATGTATGTACTCACACATTAGCTACACCGTCTAACGAGAAAAGTTATTTTTCATAATCTCAGTCGTTATTTGAATTTCTCCAAACCGAAAAGCCTAAAAATATCTTTTTTTTTATTTATGAGTAACCGATCTAATCGATTCTCACGGATTACAAATTCCAAATTCTATTTTTTCTGTTTTTGAGAAATTTTGTACCATAACTTATACCATACATTATGTATAAAAGCTGAAGATTTTCGCCGGTACTTTTTCGAGAACGGATATACCTATATATATATTCGAAGAGCTGGGTCTCAACACCAGTCGTTGACTGTTTACGCGTCATGATCGATGACGCTTGGAAGAAAAAAAAAAAAAAAAAAATGCGAATATTCGTATCGGTGGTATGGAGGAGGCGGCAGCGCCGCGAGTAAAACCCGGGTGAGAGGAAGAGCGGCCGTGAAGTATGATGAGGACGCAAAATCGGCGTTGCGGCCGAGTCGAAGAAATGGGAGAAATAAGGGCGGCTGTGTACAGGGGAGAAATGGCGGAGCGGGGGGGGGGGGGGGGGGGGGGAGGGGCGAGTCTGCGTCTGAGCTGCCGCGATGAATGGCCTGCCTCCGCGGTTCTCTCGCTCGCAGCAATTTTTTGTCAGCACCCGCTTGTATCAAATTACGATAAATATCGCCACGCTGACGTGCACCTCGCGAGGGCGCCTTCGGGACTCCTGCGGGACTCCGACTCGCTTGCACTTTGTTTCGCCGACCCGCACACCTTCCTTCGAAAAATTGACGATGTACCGAACTCGACTGTAAACGAATAACCGGTGTTATCGGGATGTTACTATTCTATACCACCGAAAATATATTCAAACGCAGTATTTTTAAGGATGCGACGAAGATCGAATTTCGACACGTCTTTATTGTTGTACAGAAGGAATGATGCTAACTAGGGGTAAAACGGCGTATAAGATGGCAAATCGAGTGTAAGGCGAGCGATATAAAATTGGGTTGAAAAAATTGCACATCAGGAGCTAATAGCGATCAGGTGAGGATAATGGGGATAAATTTCGCGGTAAAAATTTTCAACCGGTATTATTCGGACCACCTGCGAATATCCAGGAGTATAATTATGCAGGGTGTACGCGAAATGATACGCAATCATCGTTAATTATGTGCACAAAACATAACAATCGTGATGATAATAAATACAAAAAAAAAAAGAAAAAAGAAACCCCCTAAAAATATGGTGCGGAAGAAACCTTAACAACCCCATCATCGTCCGAAAAAATGTAGAAGGAATTTTTTTTACGGGCGCGCCTCACGCGAGAAATGAAATAAACAGGGGCCAGGGGGGATGGGGGGTGGGTAGGGGGAGGGGGATGGGGATGGGTCGAGTAACCTTTCTCGCTCGCTCGCGGAAAAGAAATAGAAAGAGAGATTGGTAGGGAAAAATGAGGCAGGTGCACAGGTGTTGTGCTACGGAGGAGGTTAGGGGAGAAGACGGAAAAAAAGAAAAAAAAAAAAAAGGAGAACAAAGAAGAGGAAAAAAAATTCGTGCGTGTAGTACGTACATAGTATACACAAACGAACGAGAGAGGCGAGAGAGACTTGGTCGCGAACGGAAAGAAGGGCTCTGGAAAAGCATCAGCGGTAGTGAGAACGGGATCAGGAGAATGAGCGGCGGGGGTGGGTCCTACTCTATGTATGTACATATAGGTATATGTATATATAGATCGGTGTACGGTCTGTACATATGTAAACGTTGGTACATAGGTGTCTGCCCACCCTCCCGTGCCCCCGCGAGTGAGACCGATAGAAATATAGAGAGAGAGAGAGAGAGAGAGAGAGAGAGAGAGAGTAAGAGGGAAGAGAAAAAGGGTGGCGGAAAGGAGGGGCGTAGAGGGAATCGAGGGGGAGGCACGTAGGAACATGTAGTGGGGGTTGACAGAGATGAATTCGTTTCATTTCACGCTGGGAAGCTCTCGCACTCCCCGCGTCCGATGATTTACTGGGCTACAATGTGGTAACCCATGATTTATCGCGACCAACACGCCGCCATACCTGGGCCTTCGTGAAAACGTGTGCGTTTGTTACGTACGTATATTACATTGCGCACACTTGCGTACGTAAATATATATATATATATACATACATATGTATATACATATATATTATATACGTACCTGCATGTACACCGCATGCGTACATACACTTACGCCTTACACTCGCCTCTCGTGATCTCTCGCCGACTCTTATAATATGCGCGTTCGTATATATACATATATTTTACCCATATACAACGTGTGTATGTATATATATGTATACCTACGTATGCCGCGTATAGCTACGGTGCAGTCAGCTCCGATGTCTGCCGAGCCCAAGGGACACGGGATATAAAAAAGGGGGGGAGATCGAGAAGCTACGGGAAAGATGCGGGGAGTACAAAAGTGGAAAAGAACTTTTCGGAGGGACGAAGGGAACGTTGTCGTTGCGTGTGCACTCTCGCGCACCTCGCAACACAATTCGACGTTGAATGCGTGAGACGTGTCGAAAGAGGGGGGGGTTTCTTTACATCGAGTTTGTCGTCTAGGCCGAGTTCGGTTGCGCCTATAGATTCTCAATTTTTGAACTCAACTGTCCCGTAGATTGTACAGTTATACGCGTACACGCGTACCTATCGAATTCGTTGGTCAATATGTATATCCACCTGGTATCCGAAAATTCGAGTATCTGGGAATAAATTTGTTTAATGTAATTCGTCGTATATAATTATAGAAGACGGTCTTTCGTCTGGGCTCATCTCGTTACCGTGTGTCAGATATCGACGGACGAATAAATTCGAAGATTCCTCATTTTATATCACACGGCCATCTCTAAATTTAACTACGATGTGATAATAAATTTCACTCAGAACGAGACACGCGTGCGTTTTTTTTGAATCGGATGAAAAAAGTGGCGGTGGATCCCGTTTACCCGAAATTGCCAACAATTACCTCCGAGAAATTGAAAGCTTTCATTAAAAGCGCGAGCTTAACACGTGCAATTTTTTCCCCCCTCCCGTTTTCTACCACCACCCAAAAGATCCTTTACTCGAAATAAGACCCGTGATTATGAAGCAACGCGAACGTTTATATTCTTGAACGTTGCAATTGTTACTGCATAGCGGACGCGTTGTATACATATATATATATATATGCGTGTATACAAAAATAATTGACCGGGCAGAACCCCGTTGAGTCAGAAGTTGCGGTTCGTTAAAAGTTACAACCGAGACATCTTACCTTTCGCGGTGTGTAATTAGTTTGCGAACGATGATTACCCTTGTAGAAAGGCGCGACGTCTCTCTTCTACCTCCGATATCACGTAGGTACTTATAAAACCGAGGGCGACGTGGTCGCCGCCGCCGCGATAATACCGTCGTATAAATCTCAATCGTCGATGGTAGCGGATACGCGGATATAAACGCGAAAAGATATTAATCAATGGCGAAACTTGTCCGCGTCATCCTTCGTACGTATATGTATAGTATACGCGAGTTATATCGCACATCGTGCAGCATTATGCGGTTGCATCCGATGCGCTCGTACACAAACGGCAAAGAATGGAACGCCGTAGGAAGGGGGGGGGGGGGGGGGGGGGGGGCGGCGATTCCCGGCTGCACCTATCGGTCACTCGCTCGTTTCTATCGGCCGGTGAGCTCGGCCGACCATAAACGAGACCGTGGCGGTGCCATCATGGTCAAAACTGAAACGGCGCGGCCAACAAGTATAACAATAATTACGTGGGCGCTATAAACAAAGGGGGGGTAGGGGGGTTCCCTCGCCCCGTCCTCGTACCCACCGCATCCCGTACGCGTCGAGCCGCAAGCCTGCAAAGCCACAGGGGCAAAACCCTCGTCTTCGGCGTAGCGCGGGGCTCGTGTTCAAAACTGGAAATAAGCAACGGTGGCGCGTATAAGGCGGCGCGATACACGTATACCTACGCCAAAGTGTAACCGAGGAGGGGGAGGGGGGAGGGTGAGGTGGACTACTACGTTAGTAACAACAACCGGAGAAAACTGAACTCGACCGAACTGAACTCAGCTGAACTGAAGCGAACCGTTTCCGTTCTCCACCGAGCAAAGTTTCCGCCCTCACCTACTACCTACCTCCTCTTACGTACCGAGCCATTGGTACCCCCGAAAGTCAGGGGTCTGCTTCGAGATTCATTAGGGATCTTACTAATCCTTATGTATCCGACGGACTTAAGCTGCGACCGTCTCGCACACCGTGTAAACTTCGTTGCAACCGCGTACACGACTGTATACCTAACCTACCCCCCCCCCCCCGAGGAATGTACGCCGCAACCGGCGGCTAGCCGTTGTTTTTATTGAAGAAGTTTCGCTACAGATTAGAGGCAGCAAGAATTGCACCTAGAGTCGGTTGTTCTTGGGTTGGTTCGTCCTTACGAAAAATGTCGTCGAGTTTTGTTGTCCCCGTTTTATTTTCGTTGTTCATTTTTCCCTTTTTCTTTTTTTTTTTTTTCTGCTTCGACTTTTGATTAGTTTTTGAGGGAATCACGGAAGAGGAGGGACGCCGGGCGTACGGATACCGAGGGTTGCGTGTGACGACGGTGACATTTAAAATTAACATTTTAATTCGAGCCAACCGCTCAGGACGACGCGTATTATAAGTTTTATTGTTATTAATATATATGATAACGCCGTGGGATCCCCGGGGATCGACACTCCAACCCCCTCTCCGCCCCCCGCTCACTTTCTCTTCCTACCTTTCACCACCCTCTTTGACGTTCTGCAATACCAACGGGACACGTTACATCCCCCCCGCCCCCCCTCCCCCTCACTTGGACCCTCGGCTCCCCTACCTGAATTACGCATTTCTCTCATATCACGGATCCTCGTATTTACGCGCTCACGAATGGTAGGTATACCTTGGGAGAAAAATTTTAGATAAAAAAAAAGAAAAAAAACAATTATTAATATCCACCGTAATGTAATACGACATATGCGTGCGCGAGCGACTACCGTGATATTCTTTTTCCCTACGGTACTGAGGGCAACTTCGATCTTCCTTCACCCTTGAAGTCTCCCCCATTCCTACAGTTTCGTTACGAAGTCTTAGGTCTGCCGAGATATACTAACAATGAGGTTGAATCCATACCCGCCCCTCAATTCTTCTCATAACGTTTTATAAGACGTCGTTTCTGAATACATTCGACAGCCGTTACGGTACATAATATTAACCTGCTGCTGCTGCTGCTGGCGACGATGAAGGTGCTGACGGTGGTGGTTCGTCCATCGCATGAATTGAATAACAATAATGATCGCTCATAGTATCGGTTAGAGAAATTAGTTAACGAGTTGTTTCTGGGCGGAGTAAATCTTCTCACGGGTTGGGAGCAGTTTTATTTTTTTTTTTTTTTTTTTTTTTTTTTTCTTCTATATCCTCGAACGTATGCCCACGTGAGTGTTGAAACTTTTTTTTTCCACCGTATCGGTGAGTGGGACATGCATTCGCCGTTGTTGTGCGTACCGTATATCGTTGGTTAATTAAGTGGCGCGTGTGGCATTCGAAAAAAAAATAATAAAAATGAAAAAAAATAAAAATAAAATAAAAAATAAATCTATGGTAGGCGTCATGCGTGCGACGACGTGGATGCTCGGCGTGTACGGGATCCGGGAAGAGCGGCGAGGAACGACGATAGATCTTTAAAGGAGGCGAGATATTTGTTACGTAACTTCGAGGCGGACAATATTTCACCAAATAACGAGCTAGCTGCTAGCTGTTAGCCGAGCTAACGCTAGCGCCGAAATGCCGCGTGGAAAAAGACGGAGATGAAGAAGAATAAGAGGAAGTGAAAAACAAAAAAGAAAAAAAAAAAAAAGGAAGGAGGAGAAGAGACGGCCCACCGATTTTTCTCGCATCGTACAGCGCGCCGCGTGTTAACCTGGTGGTTGTACACTGGATGCGAAGCTCGAGGAACGGTATGATTTGTGGAAAGGAAAGCGTTTCAGCCGTCTATCAAGTTTAGCGGTCGTGAAATGAGAGACGAGTTGTAAAACATGACAACCAAATGAGGATATACGTAGTGGAAGGAGTTTTCCGAGGGTGGCGGACGGGTGGAAACGGCAAGGGGAAAAGGAGAGGGCGCGTGCCGCCATCCGCGATTTTATAGGGCCGTTAAATTTACTCTCTCACTTTCTCGATCTCTCTCTCTCTCTCTCTCTCTCGTCCTCCCCGTACCTCGGTAAACACAATTTGACCCAAGGACCAGATATCCATAAGTGGCCCGCACGGATTATTCGGATATTTACAGGGTCAAATTGTAACGTTGACAGACATAAAACGGATTTTCACGGCTTTGAAATTTGAAGAGAGATTCATATCGGATTTGAATCATATTGGGTGAATTGAGTAAGGCGTTCTGGAATGAAATTTGAAAAAAATTGAACAGGGGGAAATATATTTACGGGTTCTTAATGACGACAGTCGTTTCCAAATGACGAATTACGCGAGGCCGTCGTTCGAGTGAAATAGGGTAGGTGTAATATAATGCGGAAATAAAATATTCTATCAACAGTGCGGCGCGACCCTTCAATATCGAAAATTTATTATGGTACTATTTTTTTGAAAAAGCGAGTCGTTGTCCATTCCGTCGAGCGGGATGCCTACGATTTAATAATTCAATTTGGTAATTCATTGGCAATTTGTCAACGAGCGATATATATATATATATATATATATATATATATATTATACAAACGCGGGGGGCGATTATTTATCAGCGTTCAAATTGGGTTGAAAAAAAAAGACGGTAGATACAGGCTTTTGAAAATAAGGTTCGTCGTATAATCGGGGATGATACGACGGGCGTTTTTGCGAATAGAAAATATGTACATCGGATTCGGTGAACCGAACGACTGTTGCGGAGGACTTACCGGGTGGCGCGTTATGTAACACACATATATATATATATACGTATACGAAAAGACGCGGGTGAGCCGGGGGACGTGGGCTATCGATTTCTTTCAATATTCCGCGATACGTTTTATTGCTACATTTACTTTTATGATATCGCCAAGCTTTTCACGCCCTACGAACGGTTACCACCAAACGTTACGGGGGCTTACGAGCCGCTACCGATGTTATATCCCTATATCCTTCCTATACACCTACCCTTAAAATACCGAAGTGTGCGCAAGTATGAAATACACGGACATACGAGCCCGCGAGTTTATACGCCGTAGCACAGAAGAGTATGCGATATTTCTCGCAAATCAAAGACTCGCAAAACCGTTCAAAGATACATAAAACCTGTTAGCACTCCCGAAACTTACCCGATATATATTTATGCACATATGTTATTCATCCGCCTAACCCGCGTACACACATGGAACACCGAAAAACAGTCGATGCGATTATGGTTCATATATGTATATTCAAAATGCAGGTAGAAAAGTTTTAAAAATTTTTATTACAGTTTTCATTTTTTATTTCCTATCGATTTTTCCGGACTCGCGACGCAGATTTTCCAAAAATTTCGGGTTTCCACTTGGACCACCGGGGGCTTACAACGGCGATAGTTTGACTGGGTACGGTGTTTTCGGAATTATAAAGGGATAGAGGATCGTGTCGCGCAACCCTTACGCACTGTTTAGCTCCTGCAGTATGCGTATAGCTATAGAATTTCGGAGGGGTCGTTACAGGATATTTCTCGCCTACCAAATTAGCCTACGATTTACGATAGCGGAAGTCTGATAAGATTATAAGATGTATATCCTATGCATCGTCGTATAATACCGGTCTCAACCTTTCGCCACTCGAAGGCAACGCCAAAGATCAAATATTCATTTATCAGCCGAGAATTACGCGAGTGAAACGCCCGAGGTAAACTAATTACTGAAATTCTCATTAAACTCTTTCAACATTTCGTACAATTAATACGATGCAAAAAAAAAAAACAAGTCTTTCATAAATTATCGCACGGCGAAGATTTTCCGTAAACATCGTCCCAATCGATCCCCCGGCGTCCGAATCTGTACCAATCCTACGCAATGTGACGGCGTTCCAAATTAGTTTAAATAGTCAATCCAAATCCTCCGGGAGTCGGACGGCGAGACCCTTCCTAACCCTTTCGGGGAAACCCCGTTCTCGTCACGAACGGTCAGTATTTCACTTATTATCCCCAGAACTTTTTATTGCGTTTGGGCATAAGAGCCACGCGTACGCGCGGATATAAAAATTGGAGGCCATAACGTCGACGTCGCCACACATACGGTTTCGGTAACGGGGTATCGAGGATATCTCAAGGTCGTGGTCTTTGACGAAAACCCACGTTTATCTGTATACGGAACGGAATAACATCCGGTGGATGAATAAACCCCGCCGATTTTTCTTCGGTCGGCGTATGAGAATTTATTTTTTTCATTTCTTTTCTTTTTTTTTCTATTTTTTTTTGTTTTTATCTTTTTCTTCTTCCGCACGGTTCATCCGGAATCCCCCGCGAGTTCCGTCTTCGGATGAAACGCCGCGCGTGAATGGCCAGACCGGATGAGTCGCGGAAATTAAACGTCTCGGGACACCGTTCGCCTTTTTTCCTCCCCGTAACGTACGGCACCCGCTACCAACCGCCGTTCCAAAGCGGGACAATTTCGCCGCGATAAGGAAACAGATCAAGGAGCCAGATACTATATAACCGAGAATCTCTCTCTCTCTATCTCTCTCTCTCTGTTCACTTTTTATCCCCAGGATCCCCGCAGCAGGACCTTTTTCGTCGTCTCAAGATATTCCGGCGCTTTTTTTCTCTCTCTCTCGCTATATACCGAGTCTAACGAAGTCGTGTAGAGAACCGTGCAACGCACGTCGCGGATATCGAAATCCGGAAAATGTTTTTTTTTTTTTTTCGGTTCACAACTTTTTGGCGTTTCGTTCGGTCAACCGAATCTTCCGTCCGTTTCGTATAGACGCGGGTGCGGGGGTCAACGGCGCTCGGTTCCGAGGTACCGGTGCTTGCGGTAGATACGTGTGTGTGTGTGCGTGCGTACGTACAGTACATATATGCATTCCGCAAGTACGGAAACTAAGTAAGCAACGGTATTCTCGGAGCCTGTCGCAGAGCGGAGGCCCGCGCGATGCCTAGCGTACAGGTACAGGTACCGTGGATAGGTGAGATGCGAAAGCCGGTGGACCAGGTTGCCTTGGGATCCGTGCGGTCGACGGGATCCCCGCTTCGAGCATCAGCGGACCATTTATAGACGCGGTAGCTGCGAACACCCCGCTGTACCGTCGGCATCCGCATGGGCCGAGTCCGGCCCCTAATCTCGCGTATATGGGAAAATCCGCTCGCGCTCTTCGTTCTTCGCTGTACCCGCTAACCCGCCGCCGCTACACTCCTCTTTGCCGCCGTGTGTATACGCCGCAGTTTCACCGTACGTACCCGGAATACCCTGCACACCTCGGTGTACGCCGCGTACCTACTACTACTGTACAGTATTACATACCATTGCTATTCCCAGCGCGTACCTGCCGCCTCGTGACTCCCTATCTCTATATCTCGTAGCCGTTTCTACATGTATATTAGCCGGCGTTACGATAGATGTGAGTACACCACACGTCATACATACGTTCGCGAAGTTTTACCCCAGATCATCGTTGATAACGTTTCGCGCAAGAAATTTCATTATCAGAGCTCGTCTCCGTCGTATTGGCGCGAGGGATACAAAAAGTGCCGGAGTATTCGGAAGTGGAGTAGAAAAAAAATTCCGTTTCAAAAAACTTTCGACTTTCGGGTACAAAGTGCACACGTTCGACGAAAAACTGAATAAAAAGCGAGCACGTGGAGTCGCGGTATCGGGATATTTATAAACTCTCGTATCGGTTGCAGCGTCGGAGTCCATTAAGATTATGAATGACAGTGGGTCAGTATTACCGGTCCGTTCCGCCTGATGTTTAGTTATTGTTTCCGCCAGAGATTATATATGGGGACGGGGTACGCCGGGGGAGCTTTATTGCCCGGTAGCTCGTAGCTCTCCCGACGTACACGCGCACACGTACAGAGTACATCGCGTATAGCCTCACCACACACACACACACGCATACTATGAGGTTGTAATAATACACACGCTCGACATTTGCACGTGTAAACAGCAGCTACCACCGAGCAATACCGCGCGGGACGACTCATTCCATGTGGGAAGGTGTGCGGCGCGGACCCACACCTACGTAAGCGTAGTACGTATACGTGTTGGATTCCCTCTCTCCTCTCGTTTCCCCCCCTCCCCCCTCTACGGACTCGCGCGGTCTCTCTATACTCTCAGCTAGCACCTGTTGGCGCCGGCGATTATGACCGCAATAACATTCCGTCAAACTGCGAATGTGCTTCCGACCCAACTCGACCGACGCTCCTCGACTATACGCTACGCTTTCGACTCAACCTGACCCGTACGGTTCGCCCGAGAATCCACGTGCTACGTACTGTTACGTGGGGGGGGGTTCCGTGTATGAATTATCGGTACTTTCTTCGGCCGCGGAGCGAATCTCCGTCTCGAAATTCGAACTTCTTTTAATTATTCAGGACGGACGAGCAGATCGTCGAAAAGAAGACGACGACGTGTATAAGTAATATCTGGAAAGACTGGATTTCTTTCGTTCTTTTTTTTTTTTTGAATTTAAGTTTGTGCTTTTGTGACACGGGGTGACATCACCGTTCGACTATTTCGAGGGAGATTCTCGACGCACCGGACTATCCCGCGCTATAATGTGGAGGTATCCGTAGCAGCGGCAGATGGTTAAGGAATTACTGTAATTGGCGTTTTCACATATTTTAGATAAAATAACTAAAAGCTGTAGGGTTCGGTGGCTAACGGTAACCAGAGGGGCCAGTCCAAACTTCCTGTAATCTATTACCCCGCACCTTTGGAACGCGGTTGTTGAAAGGTGAAGAAATCTATTATACTCAACGTCATCCTTTAGTTGAAATACGTTATTTAACGACAAATCGAACGTCGATCGTCACCTTCCGTATCACGTGAACGTTGAAAAACTGAGAAACCGCAACAGTTGCGACTTTTTTTTTATTTGTTTTTTTCATTTGACAGCTATCCGTTTGAGAGAGAGAGAGAGAGAGAGCACGTGGTTGGGAATTGCAGCGTGCAGTCGGTGCTCAAACCACAAATCACCATTATTCGATGTGTATATATTTTCGCCGGGCATATAATTACGCGCCCATATAACGCGAATCGCTGGGTAATGGCTCAATTCGGTCTTGAGATCACGTTGATGCGTTCGGGGGGGCCCTTCGCCCCCCGACGACCCCCCGTCCCGACGAAAGTCCAATGGAACTGGTAACCCGCGCGCGATTCAAAATAACGCCCGACCATTGGCTGTAACGTGGTCACGTGGCGAGTTACGTCACCCGTGACCATTCGCGATCCCTCCTCTTCGTTTGTTTTTCCCTCTCTTTCCGCCGCGTACGCCGTGTCGCGAAACGCGGGGGAACGAGACAGACGAAACACGTGGTCCCCGGGGCGGCGGGAGAAAGAGACAAACTCGTTACGGGGCGGCGTCCCTCTCGCCGACGTTTTAACAACGCCCTTGCATATAAATCCCCCTTTTTATTCGCGCGCTTCAAAGGAGTGGTGCGTACGCGAGAGAGGATCGTTCGTCTCCGTCCCCGCAGACGAGGACTACCGCGATTTCGTCTCCCTCGTTTCTGCCACCCCCTTCGCCACCCTGCCCTCGTGGTTCTCGTTCTCGTTTTCCTTCTCTCTCTCCGACCCCCCCCCCCCCCCCCCCCCTGCCCCCCGCCCCTTCCCGGCGTCCCGACGCCCCTGACGATCGTCGGTGGACGTCGCTGCCCGAGAGAGGCAGCGACTAGCGCGCGCGACGAGAGCGCAGAGGCAGCGCCGCGTGGCGGACGGAGGTGGGGAGTCGAGGCCGTAAACCATCCGCGGTGAACATTTAACTCACGTATTGCCATCGGAGAAGTTTGCTTTGCCCGCGACGAGCCGTCGTCTTCCGAAAATATAATATCGCGCGATAAACCGCCGCGCGGTTGATACGAAATTCACAGTAAATACAAAAGTATATATACAATTGTACGGCCGGTGGTGGCGTTTGAAGAAAAAAAAGAAAGAAAGAAAGAAAAAAAAACTCGATACATTCGCTGCATTAATCGTTATTAATTATTGTCATCGTCGTCGTTGTCGTTGTACATCAATACCCGATGAACACTTCCGTTTTACTGTCGTCGAAGAGAACGTAACGTACGACTGCGAATACACATGTATAATATAATCGAGGTGCGTTGCATACGAAAGTAATAACGAAGGCACGTTATCGGGGTACGGAATTCCACGAACGTGCGCAATTCGCACGTTTCGTCAAAATTGCCGCACACCAGTAACCCCGCGAAGTTGAAACTTTTCCGCACACACGAATATACACATGCATTCCACCGACCGCATGACAACCAACCATACGTATGCAAAGAGATACGTATAAATAAATACGTACGCCGAGACTCAGCAAATTATCGCGATAAACTGCGTTTCAACGCCAACGGAGGACCTACGTCCTTCTTCGCAAGGGTATCAACCGTCATCCCTCCGATCTGCGAAAGGAAACAAACGACAACGGGCATGGCAACGGAAGCGTGCGCGCGGAGTCGTCCGCAGATCAACTCTTTCCTATTTCGCTGAAAAACGAGCTCCATCGACAGCTACCATCTGCAGCCGCCACGGTAAGTCCCTCCGTACAGGATTTCTCTCAACAACAATAACCGATATTCGTCATACGAGTCTCCTTAACGATTATCAAAATTCAATAACAACGAATCGGCTCTGTCCTGCGCTAATATTATCCTCGATACACATCGCGCGAATATATTCGCTCGCGATGCTGACACCCGTCGATCGAATTTGCGTAAAATTCGAGCGAATCGGGTGAAATCCCGCAAGTTTCCCGCCAAAAATCTACGGTGCACAACGTTCGGTGCACGCGCCGTCCGACGGCCGCCACTTCGTATCGCCGCCGTTCTTCAACTTGTACGTCGAGTCGATTTTGCCTCCATCGTAGATGAGGCGTGTACACACCGCGGCGCCGCTCCTTCTCCTCGGCTCAGGGTTTTTGGTATGTTATACCCAACGCCAGATTTCCCGGGGGGTTTCGTAATCTGCGACGAAAGTATATTACCATGAAAATAGAATTCCCCTGGATTTAAATCTCCGCTAATCTCGTGTGTATACACGCGGCTTCACCGAACTCCAATATTTATCGACGCCGCGGTACAGCGCGGACGATCAAGATGGTTTCTCATATGAAAATTCATTTCACCCATCGAATGACCCGTGGAATTTGAATGTCTTTGATCCAACCGCGGTTCGTGAGTCTGTAACGCTACGAAACTCCACCAATATTTTAATTAAGAAAAATTCTCCACAACCGCCGATACGTGGGGTTCGTACAAAAAGAGAAGAAAAGCTCTGGAGCGACGCAATGACGGATCCGCGATAACGTTACACACCTATATACGCGTATGTACACGGGGAAATATTACACGGTCGGGTCTTAATTCCGGCTGAAAACTTTTTCCTTCGATCTTATCCTTGGAAAGCAAAAAGAGAAAAGAAAAAAAGAAAGAAAAAGAAGAATGAAAAAAAAATTGGAGAGGAAAAAATAATATAACTAGTAGGAGGAAAAAGGGGAAGCGAAAGAGTAAAGTAGCAAGTTCGGCTCGGGCTAGACTCCGCAGCATCGCGGCCGACCCGGTCCCGGTGTCGTGACGGTGACCATAAATTGAGATCCGACGGTCGGCGCGGCTGCGAGCGGTGATAAGCGACCAGGAATCTTCGCTTTCCCTGTCTCCGTCTCATCCTCCACCTGTGCGGTATCTCTCCGCAGCCGGTCTCCTCCGCGCCTCAGCTAGACGAAGAGGCCGCGGGTACGTCGGAACCCAGAAAACCCCCGAATCCCCGAAGGGCAGACCGCGACGAGCGTAACGTCGTTCCATACACACGTATACCTATATGTATACGTATTATACGGGGAGAATTCGTGGTAGCGGGGCGTTGGGAAACGGTAGAGGTAACCCACCCGGTAGCAGCGACGGTATCACGAGCGCAAGTACAACAACGTAACTCCGTTTATAACGAATAGGTAGCCAGTGCCGGGCGAACCCCTACGGGCGGCACGGAGCGGCCATTTCTCATATCAGTTTAGCCGACACTTTCGAGAAGTTCTCTACGGCGTGCCCGGGGGCGTCGCGACGTCACCCGACGCCTGCCCTTAAAACCCCCTCAGCCCGCCGCTACGGCCGCGGCGGAGCTACCCCTCTGGACTACATTTGCCCCCCCCCCCCCCCCCCGGTCGCTCCTACCACCCGTAAGCCCCGCGGTTCCTTTGCAGTCTTCCCTCTTCCTCCTCTTCGTCTTCCTCCCCCCCCCCCCCTCCTCCCGCTCTTTGCTCCTCTCGGCGTCCTCCTCTACCTTCGCCTCCCTCCCCCTCCCGAAGCAGGACCTCGTTCTCACCCAGGAACGTCGGTACGCCCGCCGCCCTAGGCCCCGAGATAAGTGACGCCCAAAACTTAACAAACCCCCGAGTATGATAAAGCGTCTTCCGAGCTCCTATATCACTGGGAAAAGAGGATAGCGGGGAATACGGGGATCTTATATTCGAGGGGAACGAGGAAATCCCTACCAATTCGCTCGCTTGCAATTGCTGTACGCGAGTATATATACCGCGGAATCATAGACTCGCGGCGGTGTTCCGCCGATACAAACTTCATCTCTCAGGAAGATCGCGAGCCGATTATTCCGATTTCACGTCGTGACTGGAATCACTTCGTTTCCCTTGCAACGTCGGATAATTGTACAATTCTGTAAACACAATGAATGCGTGGTGCGGGTCTCTCCCCGTTCGACGGAGTCCGGTGTACGATGGTCTAAAACGAATAGAGATTCATAAATCTGCTGCACCGGTGCACCGCGTGTACGGTAAAACCGTGACTGCAACGGCGCGCGCCGCGCAGTCGTACACACCCGATTTTATTGTACTTTTTAATTATTCGTTACAGCCGCAATTAATCATAACGGCACATAATGATCCGACGATTTATTCGCTCCACTATATACATATCCGTGACCGTGGGTCAATTTGAAACATCCGCCATCAGGGTCGCCGACATTCCGATCAATTTATCGCCTGCCGATGTGGTGTATTAGCTCCGCAAAATAGCTTTTTCAAATCTATAAAAATCAGCGAATGAATACAAATTTGGAAAAAATTTTTTTCCCTCTTCATTTATTTTTTCTTCTACGCGCGGGAGAAGAATTTCCGGTTGCATCCGACGCGCGGTGCAAGTTTAGACGGATTTCGAGTGCACAGTAGACGTTTACTATAACTCGTCGGTGATCACGGGGAATCCAAAACGTTTCAACAATTGGTTCAAGAGCCCCCCTGCCCCCCCCCCCCCCCTATTAATAGAGCAGTTCTGCTCACTTTGTAGGAACTTTACGAGCGAGAGACGACGCACCCCACTGTTGAATGTTGAGTAGCAGTTACCAGCGGTCCCGCGTCCCGGTCCGGGCTCACCCGCCCGGGGTTTACGACTTTTTAAACGTGCGTTTCTAACGCGCGTATATAACGCGGCGTACGCCGACACCCGACCGTCGGCGGTCGTTGATGTATACCGCTGAAGCTAAGAGATTTTCTACAGCAGATATAGAAATATATACGGAAATTTATACATTCCACTTAACGCGCGGATAAGATCTGCCGTACTTATTTCACTAATTATTTTCAACTCATTGTTAAATTGAGACTATTTAATGAGCTTGAATAACGGCCGGGCCGAACCTGTACGTCATAAATAATTATACATGTACACTTCATCTTGAGTGTAACGTACGTTCGAACAAACCATCGACTCGGTACGGTTTGATATGTTGGGTCAATAGCGAGTTTACGTTTAGCGTGAAAAGTCTTAACGGTCTCGTAACACACATAGTAGCCGTAAGGATATCGCGTAGCTACTGTACTCGTACGTCGCTCGATTACATGTGTAGTATACGTAGAGAGTGAAGTCGAGGATTTTCTAACGCCATCAGTGCGTTGCTGCCGTACGTGCAACACAACGTTGAAACTCGTTGAAATGAAATGTGACTTTTGCGTGCCGGTTATATTATACGATACCGGGAGTCTAACTGACCGTGGCCAACTGTAACGGAGCGTAAAACCAATGAATCGTTCATTTAACCGCGTAACAAGAAGAAGCGCGGAGGAGTCGCTTCTCCGCGACCATATAACTCAACCCCTCGATTCTAACGTGCGATACACGTCAACCGTACGTTAAAGAGTAATTATATAGCGGATAAATAGGATGCGCGTCGTACACCGGCGCAAGAGAAAAAAACAAAAAAAAAAGAAACAATGAAAACATAAATAAATGAATGAAAAAACGAATCGCGTCGCGCTCCTAATTGTCTCTGTATAGCTGCGGTTAGCATGCTAGCTCGCGACAACCCCCTCGGTCCGCGGTAGTCGCGCTTCGTAGCGTATCCACGCCTGCACCGTTGCAGTTCGGTTTCGGTTTCGGTCTCGTTTTTGATCGACGAATTGACGGCGAGCGAGGCGCAAGAGAGTCGCGGTCGAATCGTTCCGCGAGAATAATGAATCGGGGGTCGGTGATTAATTTTGAAAATGGTACTCAACTCGGACTCACCGCGTCACATCGCGGTGTTACGGTAAGTCGCGCCGTTTTGGCCCACTCCCGCGCTCCCGTTGAAGGTATATATACGACCGTTCACGGTGGTGGTGGTGGTGGTGGTTGCACGTGAGTAAGTTGTTCGTTATGTCGCCCCTCGCGTAGCTTTATACGACGGGGGAAGGGCCCAAGGTAGCTGGTATGCCTCCAAGACTCTGCTGCGGGATCTCTTGGCCCGATACAATAAATTGCGTTCTCACTTCCCGACGTTAATGGGCATGTCTCGATTTAAGCACACTCCGTTGCCGTTGCGCTGCCGCCGTTATATGCAGCCGATCCCGATGCCGATGCTGCTGCTCCTCCACCACCACCACCACCACCGTCGCCGCCGCCGATATCCACTTCGTATTTATGATCACGTCAATTCGGACCTCGACGAAGCCAAATTTTCGCCAAATAAAAATTCGCAGGATTTTTCGTCCTCTCGGTGATGTGGATGCAACCGCTAATTTTACGTCCGTTCAGAGAACGGTTTTCGTCTAGCTCGCGCAAACGTGTGATGAATTTTACAAGATTCGCTACGGGCAATTTTTGCTGCAGCCGATCGAAACGCGTCGATTCGTCGTTCCGTCCAGCTATGCCAGGGTGAACCTGCGATTGTTCGGTAACAATTCGATTTTATCTATTCTCTACGGCGCCGCGGCGCAACCGCGCGTCCAGTGATATCGTGAATCTGACCTCGACGCGCTGCTTCTCGACGGTGTATACAAAACAAGTTTCTCGCACCCGCTTCCGGTGCACGGGACTCACATAACTAGCAGTGACCACCTACGGATATTGTATTTCTGTTTTTTCTCAAGACGCGTGCAGGGGGAGGATGAGTTTCGATTGTAACGGCGAGATGATGTCGCCCCCCCTCCCCCCCGCTACCGGTGCGGATATGTTCGCATTTTTCGGCTACTTTCCGCAGCGGGCGAGGTCAACGGCAATTGCGTCACCTGTACACTTCACAGGGACGGGGGGCTTACCTGCCGCTATTGCTTCTCCCTTCGCTGTTTAAACTGACTCGCAAACGCAGTTTTACGCATTATACTATACTATACTATACTATATACCTACACCGAAAAACCCTCGTAAATTATACGCGGGAGAGAAAGAAGCGGAGAGAGAAAAAGAAAAAAGAAAGAAAGAAAGAAGCAGGAAGGAACGGGGAAAAGATACCGAGGAGAGGAAGAGAAAAAAATTTCTTACCGTAAAAACCACGCAACGCCGGCTGTGACGGATCGTAACGGTACTTAAGGTATAGGTATATGGGTACGCGGGGCTTTTGCGAGACCGTCGTCGTCGTCGTCGTCGTCGTCGTCGTACAAACCCTAAGAACGATCGCCAAGCTGCAAGTTCAAGGCTGCATTATTGTAATATACACACCGCTCACGAACGTACGTCGCCTGCGCGAGCGAAGTGGACAGGTTTTTCTGTACGGGGAAGAAAAACGAAAGACGATAAAAAAAAACAAAAAAAAAGGAAAAAAAATAGTGGCGTACAACTTGATCTCCGAGAGCGGTGAGAGCGATCTGACGTTTTGGTGAAATTAAGAACAATTGCGACGCATATGCGAAATGGATTTCAGCGATTGATGCATCGGTGAAAAATTGAGGGTAAATTGATCGAAAAGTTTGAATTTCATATAGCAGATGAACGGAGCATAAAAGCGGTTGTAGTATTGATGTAATATTTCGATGTTCGTTTTAGCTGAAAGTACGTGCACGGAATTCTAGACAGGTACGAGGACATAGGTGGTCGATGATGTCACTGCGTATAAGTCGGTTGCCCGTTTGTATTCCTATACTTCTTTTCAGCCTCGAAAAAGTCCAGCGATAGTTCCACGTGGTCCTGTTTTCTGCATATACCTATACCTATACCACGTCGTGAATACGGATACTCGCGTGATCTGATTCGCGGGGATAGGCACAGTTTGGATTCTATTTTAAATGCGTCAAAATTATATCGAGTACAATTTATTCCGGGGCAAACTTGAGTTTCGATTTTTCGTTATTCAGTTTTAAAATTTCGTTGCTCTCCTTTTTTTTTGCTTCGTTCGTTCGTTCGTAGAGCACGGACACGTGAATATTCGCGTTTTGCGATAATTGCAAATTGAAATTCCTGTCCATTGCAGCGAGAAATTTTTTTTAATCTGCCACGTTCTTCGCTACGCAAAACGCGCGAAGAATCAGAAGGATAAGAAACGCGCGGTATACCGATCACGTATGAACGACCGGTTACTTTTCACAAAGTGGTTTTGAACTTGTAACTCAAATTGTAAATTGGTCACACCGCGCGGAATAACGTCGAGGAGAATTTACGCTCTCCGTCCAAGGACTGCGTAAAGCTGTTTCTGTTTTACAGACGGATCGTTGTACTTTCGGGCGATAGCGACGAGAATCCGGAGCTCGTTCCCGCCGCACGTGTCCCGTCACGTCGCTATTTAATTTTATTCCCTTCGTCGCGGTTCCACTTCGCGAAGGAATCATAGGGATATTTACAAGTGACGGTGATCCGTACCGAAAATACGGCATTTCCTGCAGCGGTAGAGAACCTCCGCGGGACAACCGTTGCCAGTATCGAACGGGTGGCGATGTGTATATACCCCCCATTTACATACTATACCAGAACCAGTGAACCACCTGCGCCCGAGCGCGTGTATCTCTTAACAATTCATTCGATCTAGAATACACCGCCGTCGCCGTGTACGCGTGTGTGTGTGTGCGTGTGTGTGTGTGTGGAGTGACGTCGGGAAAAGGAGCGTGACCAAGTTCAATCTTGCAGTAGGTTCAACAAAATTGAGTCAGGGTTACGAATGTCGGAACGAAGGTAGAAGACGTCCGGGGATCGCGAAGGTACTACTTCACCGAGAATCTTTACCCTCAGTCTTTTACATCGACCTACTCAAGAGGCGTTCGACGAGACTGATCATCTCCTGAAAAATCGTGGGACAAAAAATCCTTCGAAATTGAAAAATTTTCTTCGAAAATATGGGCGTGAGAATATCGGTGTGGAGGGTTCGAGATGGTATCGAATGCTCGCTAAATATACGCGGCAATGCCGTGTCTTCGAATTTTCTTCTTTTTTTTTTTGGTTTTCTCGTATAATCATTTGCGAACGAGCTATATAGCAGGTGAACGGGTGTCAATCGCAGCCTCTGAATCAGCAGCTCTTGGTAAAGCGAGTGAAGCTCCGGAGCTCCTCGGCAACTCCAGCTTCTCTTGTCCTCGCTATAGGTCCGACCCACACGAATACAGCTTCGCCCTAATTAAGCGTTCATGAGGCTGCGTACGGAACTGGTTTCGAACCCTTTGGCTCGACCGCTTCGCGGTCAACGTTGAAAAATTTAGAAAAAGCTCCATCCGAAATACAAAGCGAACGACCAACGATCGATAAATTATATTCGCACAGGAATGCATATCACATGTGCAGATATAACCAAAAATCGTTTCGTTGCAAGGAACTTGGAAAAAAAAACAAAAAAAACGAAATAACGAATAAAGGACACGTACCGTACGTGTATCTATACTTCGCGCTAATATGTGGAAATAAATAACACGCAGGTGTAAGAGAAAAAAAAAAAAAGAAAAAAAAAGAAGGAAAAATATGGCATCCCTATCTCACCGAGTCAGGTGCGGCTCAATTCTCGCACCGCACGAGCGGTAGTGATCGTTATTTATCGCCTCTCACCTCCTCGAACTCAAACAATATATTTTCACTGCATTTTTTTCCTCTCTTCTTATTTTCCTTATTTCCTTTTTTTCTTCCTTGTTTCTCCGGAGATTCCAACAACCATAGAATGAATCCATATAACTTAATACCCTCGTAACTGACATGCGTGCGGCATGCGGTTTATGTACTGCAGCTCAAAAAAACAAAAAAAAAACCAAAAACAAAAATCGATCCACCCGATTCTCTCAACATGTGTTCGATTCGATATCGATTACATCGACGTTGATTATAATTAGCTCGATGAATTTCTCGGTCTCAAAAATGGCTCTTCGCGTCCACCGGAACCACTATACGATTCCGATCACCCCGTTCCTCTTTTTTTTTTCTTTCGATACCGGTGCGTACAGTCAAAATATCACATGTGCCTACGTACCTATATACGTATACCTTCGTTCGAAGGTGCGTTCGCGCGTCCGGCTGGACAGGTAGAAAAACGGATATACGCGTCGTCGTCGATAGGTAGGTTCTGTAGGTATTGGTAGGAAGGTAGGTAGTTTCGTATATACTTATACATAAAGTGAATGCGATCGGTAGACGAGGCGGTGAGCGGGGCCAGACGTAGCGGGGGAGTGGTCAGGGCCTCGTGCTGACCTATTCGTTTCTGTGCCGGCGCAGTGCATTATGGCCGCTGCGCTTTAGTGCTTTGGTGAATTCGGACCGCTTCGTGTGCATCTCGCGGTATGAAGAAAAAAAAAAAAAAAAAATAATACCTCTTCCGTTAACTCGATTCGCACGTGTCACGTGGGGAAAAAGTCTCGATTCATCTTTGGTTTCAGTCGATATCCCAAGGATTACGATCCACTTTGTAGCAGCGTTTGTGTATCCGGGCGCGTTCGCAATTCACTCGTTATCATGTATTATATAGGAACTCTATGATCGATACGTGACGTGTGTGTACAGCGGCGTGAAATTTATCGAAAGATTGAAAAGAAACACGACCGATATACGTTTACCTGTACGATATACGTATATGTATATTATTTACAACGAAGTAAATTGAGCGTATATATAAAAGAATGTCCAAGTGTTTAAAACTCTCCTCAAATATCAATTAGTAAAGCTGGTTTTTAAGCTTGCAAAAATGGTCGATCCTTCAACGAGATAAATGGAATAATTAATGTGTTCTCTTAAAACAGCTTGTACACACGCACAGTCCGTACGTATAGTAGGTATATCTGTACGTACCATATACTCGGAGTGCAACAGCGGTAAAAGTAAAACCATCAAAAGCAAAACTATACATACGTATATATATATATATATACTAATATGTAATCGCAAGTGTTTCTCGCGCTGTTTTCTTGTGCAAGGATCTGATTCTTAACAAAGTGGGACAGCGCTCCAGTAGGATCGCACCTGTGCAGCGGGATATATACAACTGCACGCTTAACAGCGCACCTATACGGTATCCGTGCAGAATTAATACCGGTATAGTCTCTCCGCATCGAGGGCGGTTGAAAAACGAAGGGATTTGTTCGAGTTTAACAATTGGCGAGGCGGAATCTCTCTCTCTCTCTCTCTCTCTCTCACTCTCTGCAATAATGGGTGCAGCGGTAGCGGCGTTAGCCGTTGGAATAGAAGTAGCGAGAGTTGCCTGCAGAAGGAGATGCGATGCAGTAAGACCGTAAGTACCCCGACGCAGGCTCTCGGCTTAGGTGGTGCACGCCGGTTTCTACACCGAACTCCAAACGGACGGCGAATGTTCGCCGAGCCGGTTCTCGGCTTCTTGGATTTTCCTCTAGCGCTCGCTCTACCTCTGAAACACACGGAAAGGTGCAGCCAGCCAGCCAGCCACGCCGCGAATGTATCGCTGCAACTCCGACGGTTCCAAATATATATATATTTATATGTATATAACACATGTCCGCAAACATGCAAACTCGAACGCGTAACGTAGCTGCGCATACGGATATTGTAACGCGCCGGATTAACAATTAACAATCCGCGGCTAGGATTTGTTGCACAGCGCGTGTATAGCTCGAAAGCGTGGAAAACGGTGAATTTTAACGCGTTTACCAATTTCACTTATCGTTAACCGTGTTTTTATCACGCATGCGTTACGTTACGTTACGTTACGTTACGACGTAATGGAACGTACTCTTCGGGTGCTGGCGGGCTAGAATCGCGACGGCGACGAGGCGACGCTGCCTCCGACGGCTTAGAGAGACCAGATATACCAACCGGTTCGTTTGCTCGCGCGACTTTGGTAGCGGCCATCTTTTAAACAGCGGGGCTCTACTACTATACACACTCTTCGTAACTCCGACGGTATACTTATAAGATACTTTTGCCGCGCTGATCTCTTCCCGTGAGAACCTGATGCCGTTGCTGCCGCCGCTGATGCCCAACGCGATTCCTTTTGCTCAGTTTTTAGGTTTTTATTTACCATTTTTATTCCCATTCCCATTCCCGTTCATCTTCTTCTTCTTCTTCTTCTTCTTATTACCCGAGACGCTTTAACGCGCCCAAAACTATTTACGCTCACCGACATGTGACGTGTTACACGTTTTACATATGCGCGCCCCATTATTATACCGCGGTGTTGATATAAAACTGCAGTTTTGAATCGGCGGAACGCGTGTTCGTAATGTGCGTTACAGTTTTTTCAGGATGTGGCGCAGTCGACCGAGTCGTTCGGCTAATGGATTATTTCCCTTGTTGAGCATCTTTTTTTTTTTTTGTTTTTTTTGTTTTCATATTTCACAAACGAAATTCGCTCTCTTTTATTTCGAGTCGTAAATGGTTTTTTGCCAAAATCGTCTACGGTTAAAAGGATACGCCGAAGACGTGATTCGTCTTCCGCAGCCAGATGCGCGCTTCATACACTTCTTTTCGCGCTCGTTTTTCCCTTCCAATGTATCAAAGCGTTTGAATGTTTTCGTCGCTAGACACGTTTAGATCCGTACCGTACTTCGGTGTACACGCAATCCTCGGCCTGTGAACCAGGCGCCTTTCTATAGCGTAGGTTTAAACGTACGTACAACCTTGCGCAGAGTTACCATATTAGATATTTCACGTATATATCTATTCGTTCGATCGAATACAAAGTTATTTTATCGAATGCTTATGATACGACTTGCTTCTGGCATTCGTGAATCACATCGATCGATCGAAATGTATTTTATCTTCTCAATTGCACGGGTATTTTACCGACGACAAAAAATGTGTGTGTAATATAAGTACAGTCGATAAATAAGCAAAATATTTCATCTATGTACGATTATCCTATAAAATATTTACCCGGTGATTACGCATACGAGCGGAAAACTGTATTCGTTGAATGATACAAAGCAAATGTACGTATGCACCGTGTTCTAGAGACGTTTGAAATATCTGCGACTGTATGATAGCGAGCGAAGGTCGATCGAAATAAGAAGGAATATGAGGTCTTAATTCTTCCCTCATTTTTGTAAGTTCATTCACAGCTGCGGGATATCTGCACGATGTGCGAACTGGTTACACAATTGTTTGGGAAGAATAGAGAAAGATTAGAAGATATTTCATCGTCACCTTGAATCGCGAAGCCCATAAAATAAGACATGTAAAATCTACTTGACGATATTATGTGACTATGACCTACGTATAAGTTGTACACAGGTATATAACAGAATTCTCTTTAGTTCGATCGAGCGTGAAGCAAGATCGAACGATAGAAAATTAATTCCTATACGGTGCTGCGGAATACCTTTTATATCAGTACATTGGAAGTTATATTATACAAAGAGAGAAAGGACGTTGGAACGAGGTGGAATTTATTTGGTCGTACATCAAGAAAAACCGCGTGACCGCTGCAGCGGCGCGTTATTTTTTTTTTTTTTTTTTTTTTTTATTAAATTATTCAAAAATTCTGTACGATTATTTAACGTTGTTTCGAGAGGCGAAGATTTTACGAAGCTGACATTTGATTCGCTGCTAGATAGATGTACACATATATATATATATATATATATATACATACCTACACCGAATTTTTAATCGGTACCATATAAAGTATCGGACGAAGAAATTTTTCCCGAAATCAGATAAGGGAACAGCTATTTTAAATTTCAAATTATCGGAGGTACGACGATTTCGGCGAGGTGCGAATGTATTTGATTGAAAGAAAAAAAAAAAAAAATAAATAAATAACGAATGAAAAATCAACAAAAAGTCGAGATTTATCCGAAAACGATTCGCGTGGCTCACGTACGTTTCGTGCAGCTTGCGTATTATAATTACTCGGAGATTGGTTCGCGTCGAGCTTTCGCAGTATAGAGACATTAAACGTGTGTACGGTGGAGTATAAGCTGAGGAACCACTCAATCGCTGACCGCAAACACTTGCCCGCGCTTCGGCAATTTGTTTCAATTACGTGCGATTCGTAAATCGCGATGCGGATGATATTTACGCGCGAGCTTCATACGTACATATACACCCCGCACCTACCTTCGGAGCTCGTGCTCGGTAAACGCCGCAGATTGCCTTCTGTGTTATAGTACAGCGGTACGGAGGAACCCGGAGGAACCGCCACCGCGCGACCGGTTCGACGATCAACCGTAAAGGCGATACCTGACAGCGTAAAATATTTTATTTCATTATTTATCGTATACTCCGGGTGAGCTCGTAGATTGTCCATTTCTCGCTCCAACGCAACGCGAAGATAACGACGAAAATCGTCAACGAGTCGAACTCCGACGCGACTCATCGACGATTATCACTCGTGATTAAACCCTCGCAAAATGTGTGTTTTATTGGCGAGGATCGAAGAAAGAAAGAGGGGGGGGGGGGGATGTTGAGGCGAGGAGGAAGAATTGCCCTCGATGATTCATGGGGCGAGTAATTTGTGCCCCAGTGGGCCACGGCGAAGTATGTATATATACAGATGGGTCATATCCTTATACCTACGGCGGAGCGCAGCGGTGCCGATGAAGACGACGAAGAGGATCCCCCGTGTCGCCGCGAGAACTAATTACACCGTCGGTCTCCCGCGGTCTGAATTTCAACGTCAGTAACGTCCGTGTGTCTTCTCTACCGGTTCTATTGCACTCTCGATCTCCTCTCGGGAATCGCAACGAGAGCGACCGTTAGTAGGAATTATTATTTGTTTTTTTTTTTTTTTTTTATATTCAACGCTCATTTTCGTTCGCCTAGTACGAAGCGGTAAATAACATTTGTAACGGATGATTCCGTCTGGGTGTATCGCACCTTGTCGTATACACCTCGTTTATAATAAAACGCAACATTTGGTGTATGATAAAAGGTGGCGCGTAAAAGAGCCGCGGTATATACAAGAGTCAAGTTTCCGTTGGTTTATATTCACCTGCCTCCGCAGGACGCACGGCGTCTCGCGATAACCGGATCGGCTGCATGTCACCCTTTGCGCGGGTGACCATCTATACTTGTACATATATATGTATATATACGTACACGTAAAGCTGCGGTATATACCGAGAACGACGACGACGCAGCAGCACTCCTTTTACTTTGGGATTAACATGGCACGGACCGACGAGACACGTCTCTCTGTCTTATAAAATCTTTGCGCTTAGGGATATATATATATAATATGTATGTACGAATATAACTTTTATTCACCTGAATTTCATCGAGGTAAATCATATATATATACGCATTATATACCTACCTACCCATTCGATCGACCTTCCGCGGAGCGACGTACAAAGTTCTCCGGCGATTGGAGAATATCGAATATAATAATTGCGCGATAGGAGCGATGATAATTTGAATTTTGTTTTCCGATCAGTTTGTGCGGCACGTGTGTGGCACGGTATCGAGTCACGGACGAAGCGCGCGCGACAAGAGTGGAACCAGGCGGACAGGTGGGACGTGAACATTTTGCGCAATTACCCGAGATAACCGTGCAAAAGCTTGAAGTGTATCATTGACGCGACGCGCCGCGCGCGGACTTCCTACGATACGCGCGGCGCGCGTTGCACCCGACCCGGCGAGCAGTCGATCGCCGAAGCGCAGAGGGAGGAAGGAACTCAATCGCACCGTGTTCGAAGATTCTCGGCACGGCGTGTAACGATCGGAACGAATTTCGCCGTACACGCCAATCAAAATCGGTCGAATCGTCCGCCCCGAAAAAATGAGTTTATCAACCGATTTAACGTAGCGGCTCGCGCATCATATTCCGCATAGGTAATATATAATGCGTGCGCTTGCGATGCAGATGCTGCACACGCCATGGCCACGCCCACTTTCGGCGTGTAGCTGTCCCAAAAATATCTCGTACTTCATTCTAGACAGCGGTGTGGCGACTCCGGACCAATGGAAAGCTCCGCCTTTGAACCCTTGAGTCGTCGTCTCGAGAATCGGAGTCCGGAACGGTCGGGTGGCTATAGACTTGGCATTCGAGATTGAGCGACTATTTTTCCGAGCCCGACGCAATCCTTGACTATCCTTGTATCCTTACCAGTTACAGGTGTCTCTCGTTCGCAGGTGTACACGTCACATATCTGTACGTACGTACGTACGTGTACAAAAGACTCGACGATCGTGGCCACCTTATTATACTAACAAATTAGCCCGGCGCCGAGTCGATCATCTCGAATCGAATTTCAAGTCGAATACGTTTACAGTATTCGTATATTATCACCTTTTGTACACGCGTTGCAGAATGCAGCGGGAATAACCGTTCGATACGACGACGGTCCAAAGGTCGACCACTTTTTCCACATTTTTTCATCCGCGCCTCCGCGCGCGTGTGCGTACGGAGGTATACAAACGACTTTCGTTCCACACAGAGACGAGTCGACGTTCATGTCATCGGCGTCGTCTTGCCTCGCGCGTTACAAACGATACAAACGATCGCAGGAAATCGACGATGAATTGTTTTTTTTTTACCAAAGTCAAGTGAAAATATGTCGTATTGTGCGGGTCGCGAGTTCGAACACGGTGTATATGGACACACGTGCCTATATCGCGAACGAAACTTACTCGCTCTCCAGGTTTAAGAGTGCGGTGGTATCCGCGTTTCGATGTTACAGTACCTACCTACCTACCTACCTACCCCCCCACTACCGTCCGCTGCCAATCTGTCATTCCGCTACTTTGGTGTATAGGTGAAATGGGGCGTTGTTATGTAAATATGGAAAAGGTTGTTGATTCATGCATGAGGACGACTGAATCTCTCGTTGTCTTGTCCGACGAGCCGTGAAACTGATGCATTTGTATCGCTCGCTCGCGGCCCCGCGGCTAAATCTATACACGTATATACGGTTACCGACCACTGCCTATATGTATATTCCACGTGTGTACGAACACGTGAACGGGGGGGGGGGGGGGGGGGGTACTGTACGAGCTTATGTACACTCGTACCTTCCGCCTATGTACAAATATACAATACATACATATATATATATATATGTATACGTGTATATCCAGGCGGCGCATCGTGCGGTTTGGCAAAGTGTGCGGCGCAACGGCGCAACGTTCAACGAGCGGTACTTATATTCCTATACGTATGTTGTACGTACGTGTAATGCCTCTCCGCGCTCCTCGCATATATATATATATATATATGTATACGTACGCTATAACCTTATACGAGGCTAACCTTATACCGATAGACTCGCGGCGACCGTTGCAAGGATACGAGTCCTCCATAAATAATTATTTACCCACGCGTCGTTCTACGTGCACGTCCATCCGTATATCTCTCCTCTCATACCTTCCATATACGTTCGTAGATATCGTACGTACGGTGGATGCGATCGCACACTTAGAACGTGTACACAATCCTAGACTATAGACTTATTTCGTTATCTACGCATGCATCGGAAATCTCTTACGTACGAATAGCGAGATAGCTCTGTTCCCCCTCCCCCCTACCCCCCGCTTGGATAAAGAATCAAGCGCGTTGCGTGCGTATCGTACGAACGGATTTATTGTATGGTAGCGTTACGCTCATAGTTTTCAATGAAATTTAGAACCTCGCAGGTACCCCACATAGTTCCACTGGATATCATTCGTCGTCGCAACCGGAGATCGTATTACAAACTTGTGTGGTCGCTACCGTCGGTGCTGGCTTTAATTAATCTATAATTACTCGAGTCAAGTAGGCGAGCAATTAATTTTCAGACTTTTTTTTTTCTTCCCCCCCCCTCCCTCGTGTGTTTTATTTATTCTTTTTCATATTCACTTTCATCCCATCACGTTCCATTTACATTCGACGCGTAAGCGTGTATGCGTATCGTATATATTTAAATAAATCTTCGGACACTCGCGGTCACGCCATTCGCACCGCGACGGTATACGTAAGCGCTTTTCCGCGCTCAGTAATTTTCTACCTAAAGAATAAATTTTAATCCCAGACAAATATTTCCCTCAAAATAACGGAGACGCACGTCGGACGATCCCGATTCTCGAATGTACGGAGGACCTTCCGTCCGGAGTCTCGTGGTACACGGATCAACGCTAACACAAAACCAGATCGTGGCGGGACGGAAACACCGGGTGTACCGAGTAGAGGAAGAGAGTGAGAAGGGGAAGGGGTGGGGGGTGGGGGGAGCAGGTTACTGCAGGGGGATGAAAGGAGAGCCAACTCCAACGTAAATCAACATTACTCTGCATTAGACTTTAGTTTCTGCTGCGCTCAGAGTTTACCACCGCCCGGAGGACTCTTGGGCGTAGTGTAGCACCTACGCCGCGGTAGCGTATCCTGTGTACGAATATATTTGACTCGCTTACCTGTGTGTATGCGCACAACGTGAACTGTATCTACTTCTTTAACCCGTACGATGCAGGGTACACACGTGGATGCGCTTATCAACATTCGGGGTACAGTTGAGGTGTGTTGGTGCGAGGAAGTAAAGTTGGCGCGAGGAAACGAGGCGCGGAGTGTGTCATCTTGGCTTGCGCTGTACACCACCACCCTCTGTACATGTATACGATTATACGTACGCCAGCTACTTCAACAAAGCTCCGAAAACTTTTGCTCAACTAACGAGTCGTAGATCTTCCGACTATTCGAGTTGGCCCAAGCGCGTTAAATTAACCGCGAATCATTGTTTTTTTTTTTCACGTCTCGCTAGCAAATTTCATTATTTCGAAGATTTGTCAAATAATGGAGATTGATTCCGTGCGAGATTCGTCTGATTTTCGTCGGGTTCGTCGGACCCACCGGTGTTAATATATGTACACATATATATATATATATATACATAGATGAAAATGGTTATCGAGCGAGCGACTATTTAATTACGACGATTTCGAAACGTCGCATTTTAATTTATCTCGGGCATCATTCATATACTTGTTATGCCAATTAAGCGTCTAATCAGTCAACGTCTGTCGAGCCGGTTCTTTATTCATCTACCTACGCGATATCTTCTTACCCTTTCTATTGTATACGACGCGTTCGCGTTCGCGTTCGTTAATTTATTTCCGCCTCGGATTTATCGCGACGACGAAAAATAAAAGAAAAAAAAAAGGATCGATTAACGAGAGAAAAGCGACGCTATACTAGAAATAAAATTATGATTCCGCATAGACAGAGTATTTCGGGGTAGGAGAGAACGTGTGTATCTGGCACAGTGAGAGAGAAAAAGAGAGAGAGAGAGAGAGGGAGGGAGGGAGGGAGGGAGGGAGGGAGGGTACGCGAGGGGCGCGAGGGAGGGATACCTATGTATCTCCTCACCCATCTAATTTGCATCCTTAGCGATTAACATAATCTGTATCTCGAATATTTATTTGGAATTAGCCGTATAGCATGCTCGTAACTCATGCGGGTATTAGTTAAGCCTGAGGATTTGGGGCTTGCCTATCTTTCCCTCCTCTTCGCCCCGCGCTCCCGGCTCTCTCATCCCCCGTACGCCAGACCGACGTCGCCTCTCTTTTCCTCCGCCGCGTTATCGCTCTCTCGTTTTCGTCTATACTCCACGTACTACACGGTACGTACCGCTCTCCGTTGTCTATACGCGCTCTTGACTCGCAACCCCTACGCGCGCGCCTATACCCCGGCACTTAGGCTCGGGTGAGCCTGGGTCAGGTTAGGAGCCGGATTTTATAGGCTCGCACTCGAGAGGCCGATGATAGCAAAATCAGGTGAAACTGCTCCCATGTTACTACCGCTGCTGCTGCTCTCTTTTCGCTCTCTCTCTCTCTCTCTCTAGGGAGAAGTTGTAATAACCGATACCCCGAAATCCGAACCGCTTTATATAGCCGGAGAAACGTACCACTTACGATATTTTTTTTTTTCTTCCCAACCCAACGGCCGATGTATTTACGGTGTAAATTAAGTAGAGTGCAGCCCGATTGAAATTCTTATCGAACGATCGATTATTTTTCTTATATATTTTCAATTTTCAGGTAAGTCCAAAGACCGAACGACCAGTTTTCCGATGTTAAGCGACCGCGGGATACGAAGATACGGTTGCACCGCGGTGAGTTTTGATCAAGTTGAATTCACGTTTGTAATTATGCACGCTCGGAACACGTCGTGGGTAATTAAAATTTAGCGAATAACTGTTATCCGCGAACTTGAGCGCGAACCCCCTTTCCGACTTGCTGTACCCACCCAACGGCGTGGATTATATGCTGTAGGTGGATGTAGTTGAACGCGAACTACACCTGCGGGGGAAGAAAGTCCAGGAAGAAAAAAGTAGAGTCGGGGGCGGTAGGACGTCGTTGAAGGGTTGGAAAATAGCGTCACGTTCTTTTTTACGAAACGAAAAATAATCGAACGAAAGAAAAAAAGGAAAGAAGGAAGAAAAAAAAAAAAGAGTCCCGCGAAAGTGTATCTCGCGCTCGGAGCGCGGGACGTATAGTTCGCGGTACAGATCGCTTCGGGGTAGGAGGTATTCCGTGGGGCTGCGCGGCACCCGGGGCACTATAGTCGCGAAACGCGGATGATGGATTCCCGTCAATTATGGAGGCAACATCGTATTGTTTTATCGTCGGACGGGCAACATTGACGAATGGCTACCGCGGTCGTGTACCTACTTGCCTTCTTGCGGGCAGTTCGATCACCGACACAACGACGATCGCCGCGGCGCGGCCCGGCGGGTCTTCTCTCTCCCCCCCCGCTAGTCTCCGTGACGTACGTCCCGCTCGTATTCGAACTCCCTACAGTCCTCGTCCTCCTCGCGTCCTCGTCCTCGTCCTCCTCGACGTCGTCGGTGACGGCTTGTGTTTACCACCGTTGAATAGAGTGCGTAGGATACGACGCCCCGTCTCCTCCTCCTCCGCGGGAATTGACGCCGACGTCGAAATTACGCGCGCGCGCGCGCTCGTGTGTGCGTAAGACCGTCGCACACATTTATATACACGCGTCGAATCGAGTTATCCGCAAACTCTCGCCGAATCGCGAACTTTTCTTGCTCTCGCTTTGAATAATCGGCTACACCGCACGCCGTGCCGATAAATTCGACCGTAACAATCTCCGGTCCTCCTCGATTCTCCAATCGTCGTCGAAAAATTGATTCTCAATCAAAACGTCGAATTTTCCGAAAGGGTATTTTTTTTTTTTTTTTTTTTTTTTTCCGTACGTTATATCGCACCGTCTTGCACACGCACACGCGGTGGTGAGATTCGATCGATTGTACCGCGATGTGTGTATCGCTCCTATGTAGGAAGCCTTGGCACCGTTCACACGCACCGAGCCCCGAGCAAAATCAGTTAACTCGTTGTTATAATAGTTAAGAGTCAATCCGTTTAAACTCAAGCGCACCGTCGTAGATTCGAATAAAAATAACTCGTGTCTCTTGTACACACTCACGTTCACTCGACTTTCGTCTCGTCTATGTGTGTACGGTATTATAAAGTATATATATATATAGTTGGAAAACGCTCTAGGCTAGAAAGGATCGCGCCTAGAGTCAGGCCTAGAAATGCACACATTTCTACGTATGCTCTAACACAACGAAATCTAGCTACTCGTAAACTAGAAGGAACTGGTCGAGAATGATGAATTTTTAATTATCCCATCTGATTACAGGCTTCGTCAATTAGCCGAATGATTTAGGGATTATATTCATTAATTATTTGTTCCAAATATCCGACTCGGGATAGTTTTGCCCTTATTGCCGTTTTATAGCGTATCGAGCTACGAATAGAACGTCGGGAATATATCTGCAACTTTAATCGCAATCCTGCGGAATTACTTATCGTCGAATCGATCTTTGGCGAATTTGAGGTATATAAGGTTCTGGCTATGCGAATGGACGATGAAAAAAAGTACTAATGTACGATTCCAGGTGATTTTTTTTTCCTTTTTTTTTTCTTTGGTTTTTTTTTTTTTCTCTTGTAAGCCATCGAGTGACTCGGAAAGCACCGCATACCCGGAGAGTTCAACCCCCTTCGTCACGCGCTACCTTTTTCAAACGTCTGCAAATGTCGTCTCCTCATTCGCGCAGGGGCAATTTAACGGTGTACCAGATACATACATATATATATACACACTAACAGATTTCAAATCGCCGTTCGAAGAGGAAGGTCCTCGAAAGAAATTGATCCGACTCCTTTTTGCACCAATGGAATTTGTGTCTTTGATGCGATTTTCTAACGGATGAACTTCTCGTCGCATCGGATTCGAATTCCGAGGGTTACGAGCGAGGGGGGTTCGCGTTTCACTTTCGTTTTCGGCCACCGTGTATAAGCTTCGGAATTAAGTGCGACTATATAGCTAATGCGTTTCGTTGCGTGCCAACACACATTCGGGCCGTAAGGCATCTCCGTTCGATCGCTGCACAAGCCGCACACGCTCCGCTTCTTATTGTTCTCTCGGTTTTAAGTTCATCCTTCGTGCTTCTTCGGTCCGCTTCGTCGCGGAGTTCTCCACCATTTCTTCCACCTCCTCCTCCTCCTCCTCCTTCTTCTTCTTTTTCGTCTTTTTCTCCGTTCTTTTTCTTGCGGTCACCTCGTCGGAAAATAGACGCAAATGAGGCGTGTCCGATGATCCCCTCTGCAGCTATATACTCTCGGCAGACCCTGAACCGACCACGTTGCGAGTCGTCTGGTTTTTTTTTCGTTTTTTCTTTTTTTTTTTTTTCATTTCAGCGTAAACATCGCACCTTGATCACCTTTCGTGAACATACGATGATAATTATCGCGATCATTCCGTACCGGTCAAAGATCCATCGTCTTCGACCAACTAGATATCAGACACTGTTTCCTGGATAGGGACATTAAAGTTTGACTGTGGAAGGCGCTCTCGAATACTTTCAGATGAGACGAAACGGTACTCGGTGTCCAACTTGTGTAGAGAATGACAAGATCGTTTACGAAATTGGACAGAACCATGTGGACGGGTAACAATAAAAATCGGACGATTAATTTCGCCGAAGGTACCTACATCATAATCGCGGTTACGTTGACGAATGTTAACAACGGTAATAACCGAGCCATCGAGGACTCCTCGAAAGTTTCACGATCTACGGTCTTGCGCGAGGGTAACATCGTAGAGTACAATGGGTGGTGGGCCACCCTTCTTCAAAAAGACATTACGGGGTGGCGCGTCGCAACCCTCTCATACTCTCGGTATACGTCCGTATGTACGTACGTACGTGTGTACACGTCGTTCCGAAATAAGAATAATAACAATATTATTTTCTCGACGGTTCGGAGGTCGGTACCCACCGCCGCTGCCTCGTGTGACGTAGGAAAACAAATCGACTCGTCCGCCCGGCCGGCCGGCGAACGTGAGTTTTTAGTGGCCGGGCTCCAAATATTTGCTTCGGTCGGCGGGGCGCGCGCGAGCTGACTCGACACGGGACGGATATACTGCCGTTGTAGCCAACATCTCATACCCCGGGCTCGGTATCACCGCTCGTCGTTCGCCATCCTTCTGCCGGCTCCCTTTTCGCCTCTTATTTCTCTTCGCTTCTATTCCATCCGTGTTTCCCCCCCACCTACCCCACCACCACCCCGCGATACGGCATCGCCAAGTCGCTCCCTACTGCCAAGAATAATCCCGAAACCCCTTCCGTCTTCGGGCGCCGCGACGCTCCGCGCGTTGACGCTCCATGGCGTTTATTATTCGCAACCGTATATAATACCATCTCGCTCAGCGCGACGAACCGACCGTGATGAATCCTCGAACCCCCTTTTTCCTCCCCTGTTTTAATTTTTCATCGCTCGAAATTATAGCGATCGATGTCTTTTTTGTCTTTATATCGTACCGATCCCTGTCTCGTTTTACCTCCGGTTCAAACCGTCGATCGATCGAACGCGCGTCGGAACTCCGTAGCGAAGAAAAAAAACAAAAAAAAATGTCGACGAGTTGAATCGCGATCGGATATATCCGACGCGAGACGCGGATAGAAAAGTATCGGTACGTGGAGCGGTAACGTCGTCCGTATGAAGTCGCTTCGGCCGTATATAATAATACGACGTATGGATACGTATTCGCTAGGTATACCTACTACTACTACTACTACTACTACTACTACTAAGTTTGGTTTGGCGGTCGCCGTACGCGGTATACGGAGCGAGGTGCAGGTTGCGTCGCTCGGTAGGATCGTCTCGTGTTCGCATCCCGCGTGAAATTAATTAGTTAATTAAGCACCGTGTGACGGTGTCCATCCAATTAAATCCCCTGCCGTGTCCGCCGCGGAGGCTGCGCAAAAGCGACATCCGAGCGGCTCGCGTTATATACCGGGAACTACCGACTGACTACCCGCTTCCCCCGGCCCTCTAGAGTCCCCCTCCCCCGTAAGACCTATCCCGATGCTCTCCCTTTTCTCATTGTGCAGGACGATCTATCTATATCTCTCCGTCTCTCTCTTTCTATTTCTTTCGTACGGTCACCTTATGGTCCATCAACGGTATCTTGACCCACCTATACGATTTCGAAGGTATAAGGGATGATGATCCCGAGTTTGTTTTCATGGGTACAAGGGTTGTGGAATTTGAGATAACTTGATTTTTCAAATTCTTCAACGATCAAGTAATAGAACGAAATTACTCGAGATCCGTGAAAGTGGTTATTGTTATTATTATTATTATGAGCAAGATACACACCGTGATGTGAGTGTGGACACGTTTATAATAGAGGAGACAAGTGGACGCCGTCTGACGAATGACCGTGCTTTTTTGTTCAGTGTTGTTTGTTGTTTATTTTATTTTATATATATTTTTTTTTTTTTGTTCTTCATATCCCCCCGTATCGTTTTTCCGCGCTTTTGCGAGGAGAACCCGTACACCGTAGCCTTTTTACAAAACCGTAAATGATTCGCCCCGGGAGATATATGAACTCGAAGTGGCTACCTACACTTTATTACCGAGTTACTCCAAGGAGCGGTCGGCGATCAAACGTCAATGACTATATCGGTAACATACCTATAAACGGGGTTTCGATGCCTCCTCGCGACGCAGGTAGGTTTTGTGTAAGAAACTCCGTCGGTCCGCGGCACATCGCGAGAGTAACAAAGTGGGGCGTTGAGCGTTGGGATGTGTACGGGTAGGGAAGGTACGGCAAAGGCGCGCGAAGGGGGTGAACGGGCAGATCCCGTGCTTTATTGGTCGGTAGAAATCGTGGCGCGGGCGTCAGCGATATAGAGGGGTGGTTTTTCCCGGGGGGCGGGGGGGGGGGGGGGGCGTGAGAGAGCTGCGGGCGAAGGGGTTAGATTTTTGGAGGACGGGGGGGAGGGGTTGCGAGGGAGAGGTGGAAAACGAAACGGGGGTGTGAGGGGGGAAAGGAGGAATGGGTATAGGGGGAGGGAAGTTCGGTGGAGCGATTTGTCCCGTCTGTTAATTAGTGAAAAAACGGAGTATGAATCTCGAGCGATCGTATATTACCGCGAGCGTAATGGATGGGATTACAGCTGCTGTGTTAAATTAAACCGACCAGCGGGTGGGTGGAAAGGGGGTGGGTGGGAGAGGGGGGGGGTGAAAACCGGGAGCGCCACGTTACGCTGTGCTATGTAGATCTATATACATAGGTGTACGTACTCCCACGCGGTGTGTACACGTAGCGTAGATATAGCCTAGTGTAACAAACGCGAAGCTTTACACGCGCAAATATATATCTATATTACCCTCTCACCGGCTGCTTGTACTTGTTTTCTAATTACCCTTACACCAGTCCTTATCTATCGGATTAAAAACCAATCGATATCGTTAATTGAAGACTCAATTTTTTCGATCGATCTAAAATCAAATTCCACGCACTCTTCATCTCATTCGGGGGAATCCCGAAGGCGTTTGACTATGTCACGAGGTCATCGATGTAACGAAAAAGCTGGTTCGTTTTATTTCTCCTCTCCCATACTCCATTTTTTCATGGTGATGATATTGATTCTACCGAATGATTTTTTCGTTGATATTATATTCGTTCATCGAGAGGTTGGATCGTCCTGTTGTGGGGAGGGGGGGGAGGGTGCGTGGAGTGGTAGAGGTATAAGGTACGAGAATGACATAGAAATAGATCGTGCGTTATCTGGGAAGAAGAAGACAATTAGGCTGCCCACATCAGTTCTTCGTCGTCCTCCTCCACCTCCTCCTATATGGAGGACAAATCCCAGTTATCTGTAAGGGAGATAGAGGAGTTTTTCCGGGATCCGCGGGCGTATGGGAGAAGTCCGAGGAGGACCTAAGAAAAGAAGAAGTGGGCCGGCGGAGAGCGAGGAGAGATAGATTACTCCGCCATTCTTGCAATTTCCCTGTCGTATCGAGGCTCGTAAATTCCCGGTGAAATATGCGAGGGGGCGCCTGGTGCGGGCAGCACACTGCTGCTGCTGCTGCTGCCGCTGCCGCTGCCGCCGCTGTTCCTCTCCACTCCGACAACCCCCGACTCGCCCTTACCCTCACCCTCACCCTTACCCTTACCTTCTTCGTCCTCACCCTTGAACACGCACACACTGGTGTAACGCGCGCACACCGCGCACCGACCCAACCTTTACACTTTTCCCTCGACGGAGTTCCGCGAGGGTTGCGAGAGCAAGGGGTACGTACGTCTGTCGGGAAATACCCGTGTACAAAGCCGAGGGCGTCGCTTTTATTCGGTGAGGCCAACGCGCTACCCCGCTACCGGCAGTTTCGCCATAGAATAGGAAAGAGCTAACGGAAAGAGAAACGCGAAACGTTCTCCCTAAGGAGCTAACGTCTTATCGCTAATCTTGTAAACAAGCTAAACTTGCACGATACACAAGTATAAAGGGAGGGCGAAACGACAGCCGACATTTTGTTGGGAGACCGGTTGATGCAACGCTAACTATAAAACGGTTAACGTTCTCCGATCCTGCCAAAAGTAAAAACCACCTCACATAACATGTTCTATCGATATAGTTATCGCTTTCGTTACCATTTACAGCTCACTGTCGACTTCTCGTTTCCTATGTACTTGCAAATTTGATTTTTTTTATTTTTTTTATTCCTTCCCTCTGTAACTACTTCAATATTCACTGATATTCGATGAAGTTTGTGTTTTTTGTGTTTTTTTTTTTTTCTCTCTCTACGTTTCGTACATCTGCGCGCCGCACCCTCACGGGGCTGATATACCTACCTGTATTCCGGTGTTCCGATGCGAAGCGGTTTTACGGTATCGCGCGCTCGTTACGTGACCCCCGTCCGAAAAACAAAAGACCGATATATTTTTCTGCGAAAGGTGCAGCAGTAGGGTAGATGACGAGAATTGGGGTGGTATATACAGGAGTCGACGGGACGTGGCGGCGAGGGGATTCCATACGGGGCGTGTTAACTGCCCCTATTTTTTTTTTTTTTGGCCGCTACTCCCGCGGGGCACGAGTGCAATTAAATCGAGGAACAGGAGACGAGCGATGCTCGACGATTCCGGGGGACAACCGGTTGTTGTAGAACGGATCTACTGCGAGGCGAGGGTCTATGAATTCGACTTTTTAACGTGTGATCTACACATCGCTCGTATAAGCGAAGCGAAAAATCCCATCGCGATGAAATATTAATTGCGTTTAGAAAATACATCCCGCGCAAGGGAATAAAAGAGCGAAGGTATGGCACGGACATAGAACATACGTTGTCACGTTAATTGAGTTAATCGTCCACCGCCAAAGTCATCTTCTTCGGTCTACCGCCGACCCTCCGGTTTCCGTGCACACTTGAACTTTGTTACGCGTATCGTATCTATACATACCTATGACCTATACTTACACTTCGGTCGCCGCACCGGCCGCGACTTAAGGGCGTCCGAGGGTAAAATCGCGGTTGGCAGGCCGAGTGGCTTTCTGATACAAGAAACGGGAGGTGGTTTTCGGGGGAGCTTTGGGTGTTGCGCTTGAGGGATGAGGGAAGGATCGAAGGAGGTCGTCGTAGGGAGTGACGGTTTCGGACGGGGAGTCTGCGGCGGGAGATAAGGACAGAATAGCGCGGAAGGGCGAGAACGGCGAAACGGCAGAAGGTTGGAGGAGGAGGGAGGAAAGTGCGGTGCCTTCGGCGGTATGGCGAGAAGGAGAGAACGAGGAGTAGGTATTATATCTCCTCGCGACCGCGCCGCAACTGCAATTCCACCCTATATTTTATTTCGAGGTTCGGGGGGGGGGGGGGGGGGAGGGGGAAGGGGAAGGGGAAAGGGAGCGAGGGAAGAGGAGCCGTTTTTAGGGCAGGGGTGAGCTTCGGAGGAGCCGGGGAAGAGGGAATTGTCGTTTAATCTAGCCGCGATCCTATCTCCGTGGAATTTATCATTCGATAAATTGCGCTTCTATATCAGCCATTTCCCCCGCCCTCCCCCCGTGTTGGTCGCACACCACCCGTCACCGGGCGTTTCTTCTGAAGTTCGTGACCGCCGTGGAGAATCGACGCTTTCGGAATAACTAGACGTAAGAAAACACGAGAAAAATCCCATTAGGAGGACGTTGAATCCCGTCGATTCCGCCGAGACCCTAACGCCGAAAAAGTTTCGCCGCACAATTTATTTCAACGTCTCGTAGACGTGCGTACGCGTGCGGGATATACAGCGTCGACGGTTTTCACATGCCCCCGTCATTTCACAGCCTCCATTTCAATCCCCACGATGCTGATTGACCTCCGAGTTATAACTTAACTTAACCTGACTCAACGTGCGACTCGACTTTTGGCGATCGTCCAAATTTACCCATAGTTTTGTTTACCCCAAAGAGCGTACCTATGGTGGTAAAAATATCTGGGTTGGAATTTTGTTGGTTCAATGTTAAAAAATCACTTTAAAGAAGGAAAAAAATCAAAAAACAAAAACAAAAAACCAAACGAAAAGAAAAATTAATGGTTATTCCGCGATTCGCTTCACGGTATTATAACTGTTTCTTCGTTTCTCGTTCTTTCATCGACCCCTTTTCTGGAGCCAAAGCTCTTGACTTATAACGCCGTTTCCGACACTCCATTAAGAGTTTTGCCCTCCGCAAAACCCACAGTACAGTCCAGGTGTCCGTGTCCTTGGCCCCGGCTTTACTTGCGGTTACCGACTATAACCGCCATCAATTTTCCTCCGCGTACACCGACAAAGGTGAGGTGTACAAGGGTTTTCGAATCATACCCTGAATAACGTTGAGAACTCCCCGGGATCCCCACACGATTCACAACTGATAATTAAAATGCAATTCAGATTTCAACCCCCTCTGAAGAGTATCGTTCTCGTCACAAAAAAATCCCTCGATCTGCCGATATTCCACTCGACGTAAGGAACGACTCTTGTCAGCTGTACACAGCGACACAAAATGATCCCGTACAGGTATCCGCGAGATTGTAGTTCAGAGGTGGCGACAGTTATGAATCACACCAAATGGAAAGGGTTAATGTCGTTCATCACGCCCCTAGCACTGGTTGGTGATATACCGGGAGTGCGGGTGGTTGCCGTCGGAGGTATAGGTAGGATAAGGTATAACCTACCGTGGAACCTACGGTGTATAAGGTGAGGGAAAGCAACGCCTGGAGAGACGGGGGTGAAGGGGGATGAGGACGGGGGAAAGGTCCTAACCCCGTAGTCGGGCGAGCGTACTGTTGCGTAATACACTGCCGCCATATTACTCTTGCACACTAGCCAGGCGATATGGGGTAGTCCCGGTTTCACCCCCGGAGCGAATAGCGCCCCCCCCCCCTCCCCCGACAACTCGCTAGAGTAGCGGCGGCACTACCTAGTTGTGTTGTTGGTATCCAGCTACATGAGCCGCCTAGTTGTATAACGCCACTTCACCTATATACCTTATCCACCGAAACGTGTTCGTGCTCATATAACTATACCTAAGACGCAGTCCTGATAAACTGGCTGCTCCTCGTTAGCCAACAACGTTAGGTACACCCTTAACCTCATCCCTCTCGATATATGTATATACACACATCCTCCCAAGTTACCAAAGGCTCGAAGTTATCCATGCTCTTGTAATTGAGTCTTTCGCGGCTCGTCGTTGAACGCGGTTATACGAATGAACGAATTCGACGATTATTGTAACCGATATGGCGATTTCGCCAAACTCGTACAGGGTGAGTATCGGCTCTGAAATGAAATGTGGCGCGCGATACAGTCGGAGCGAAGGAAACGAGAACGTTGTCTCCTCGGCAGGAGGTATAGGGTATACACGGAGGTTGGGTATAGCCGTTGGGACATGTATGTACGCGCATATAGGCAGCCTTCTGCTTAAAAGTGCAACTGACGTTGATTGATTAACGGCGCGTTGCCTCCACGGGCCGATTGCTTAATTCACATGCGGTCGGCCAAAGCTTACCCGTCTGTCAGTCCCGCGTATCAAGATCTATCGTCTCCGAATAATGATTTGGGCGGTAAACAAAAATCAGACAAAACCAACGGGCTAAGGAAGAAGGGGATACACGCGAAGCGGATAAAAATTGAAATAAAAAGAGCGTATTAACGACTAGCCGCCGCCGCCGCCACCGCGCAATGGATATAATACGGTATGTACGAAACGTTGTTGCGATACGATGATGATCCGGCGCGCTTGATAAATTTCGAAAAATAAAAAAGACGGCGTACGACGTCCGTTTGTCTCGTGCCCCGACCAATTGCGCCGTGATTTAACGTCTAATGGTTACCGAGCGTTGCCCAACTCTAATTCGAGCGTCTTTACAAAGCCATTAGCTCCTCCGAAACGGGGTGCAATTATGTTATTAGGTTATTACACTCTACGGACCGCATAAACACCCGATAGATTTAAATCTACCGGATTTTCTCCACTCTGTAACTTGCTCTAATAACCGACTTTCCGTACCCCGCCTAACAATTCCTTTAATTTACCCCGAATATACTTCAACCACCCCGGAATAGGAGCACATTATACCTGTAATTTGCACGTGCCCTAAAACCCGATGTTTTTGTCCCCTGATTTTTTCATTTCTTTTTTTTCTTCGAATCTCAATCTTTTCATCGTCTCTTTTTCTACCGGATTTCCAACGCACGCAAGTCGTCGTACGCGACTACGGATCCCGCCCCTCGTGCGAAATGTGCAGCAATCGGTGAGCAGTGAATACATTCAACGGGATTGATATGTTCTTCGGATGAAATACTGCGTACGACCTACGCGATGCATTTTCTCGGCTGCAAGATGTGCTCGCGCATATATTATTATTATTTATTTATTTTCATTTTTTTTTTTTTTATCGCAGTCACCGACTAGACGATCGAGCCCTTTGAATTTTCCGAAGGTCGTTAATCAATTCAGCGTACATTTGCGTGCTATTGATATATAAATACTATTAATTTCATCCTAAGGAATTCATAAGCCCGTGAAAAAGCGTTTTTGTGGATAGAAAAAAAAATAAATGAAAAAATTTATTCCATCCCCATGAGTTCCGTAGTCCTTTTTTCCTCCATTGGGATGCACCCTGATGGGACCTATTATAGGATATCTGTGAACCAATGCAGCCACTGGCAACCCCTCGAAAATCACCGGGATGAGGGTTCCATGATTAACTGTTTCAGGCTCCACCCCCCGTACCTGATGCGGCCTCAACAAAATTTTTCTCCCTTTTTCTATGTCTCTCTCTCTCTCTCTTCTGTTCCTACTTTATACTCTACAAGTTTTTCCTGGCTATGCGTGACCCAGAATTGTTCTGAAAAAATACCGACAGGTCGATTGTGGAATAAAATATTTCTCCGCTCGCTTTTCACCGGCCTAATATACACGCCGTCCGACGAATTTATGTGTCGCAAGGTTCCAAAATCTTCGGTGAATGCCGAGGATTAACTTTGCAAATAGAAAAATCATGGTCGAACGAATTTATACGATCGGCGAAAAAGTCTTCGCATTAATGAGGGGCGCGTCGTATCTTTCTCGGAAGCGAGAAGTCACAAAAAAAAGAAAACGAAGAGAGAACGAGACAGGAGAGAGAGAGAGAGAGAGAAAGAGGTCGGAGCCGGGATGCACCCCGACACAATCGCAAGGCCCCACCCCGTGACGTAGATTCTAAAGCTTCGTAAAATTCCCCTCGCAGTCCCATAGACGTCCGCACCCCTTCCATATGATCCTGCCGTTCGCAGCCCATGGATACCCAGGGGCAACCCATACGGACAATCGTCCCGGTTAACATGGGCGAACCAGTATCTCTCCTCTCGTCTCTCGTCTCTCGTCTCTCGTCTCTCTCGCCCTCGTCCACCCATATATTCCCCCTCTCCTCCCTATCCCGCTAGTCAGCAGGGATGTGGCTAGTCCACCATAGTAAATCAGACAGTCGCAGGCGGTCCTTCTGATCCGAGCAGAGGCATCCTGGACGGCGGGAGGAGATCCGCTCAAGAGTTGTGAAATATACACCGGCTCGGACTGTAGCTCCTCGGTTTTCTCTTACCTCGTTCGTTTACCGTCCTCCGTCAGGTTTCAGGACCTAACCGACCTACCGAAGAGCTTCTATCTATTCCGTGGAATCGCTTATAGCTCATAAACGCCTCCTTAAGTCACCTCGGGGCCACGTGCCGCTGAGATACGAGCCGAGAAAATTCCCTCGAAAAAGATAAAGAGAAGGGAAAACTTATTTTCCCATCGGGTCGATCGTCAACCGGTATTTCAAACGATATAAACCCGTGGGAGCGAAATTTTGTTTTCATTTTTTTAACCGTAGTAAAGAAAAAAAAAAAATAATAATAATAATAATCCGGTCCGAGTGAATTGAGTAAAAAAAAGTTTTAATCAAACTAATTTAACCCATTCCGCGGGTGTGCAATATATAATGAACTTCGGTTTTATAATGTGATGATACAATGGAGATCGACGATCTTGAAAGAGGTGACCTATGGCTCAGCTGGATATCTCAGAGGTAATTTTCATTTTACGAATTTGCTATCGTAGAGAAAAGGGCAAAAAAAAAACAAAAACAAATAGACCAACGTCAGGCATAAACGTGCAGATATACATCCAACCGTATTTGGTTATTGACGGTAATTTTATTTCCTGCACGTTTACCGTACACGCATATATCCAATAGGTATACATATAGTTATATGTACGTATGAAAATGCGTGCGAATGAATCCTCGTGAAAGTGGCGCGCATGCATCGGGTGCAGCGGCGGCAGCGGCAGAGGCAGCGGCGGCGGGAGTTGTAATTGCAGGTATACAACGGGCCGTTACATCGCTGATGTAGGTACGTTGTCGCTTGCAATCGATCTCTCTCACGCGAACTGCTAATTGTGCAGCGTCATAACTCTCCGGTTACTCCTCTCACCCCCCCCCCCCCCCCCCCCCATGCGCGGTTGCTCGTCGCCCATATATACTCCCCCCCCAATACCCTCCGTATAATACCTACGCGGAAAGTACACAACGCCGCGTCGCGCACGTGTACACGTAGGTACGTACATTTGCAATTTCGCAGCACCGCTGGCTCCCGCATAGAGATTCATTCATCCCGCCGCTTCACTTACACCTAGTTACACTATATCGACTCTACCTACTGTTGTACGGGTATACGAGAATTACACTCCTCTTCGAAAATAAAATAAAATTAAACCGAACAGCAACGAGAGCGGTACGCCGCCGCACCCCCCAGCGCCTAGATCCCGGAGTAGGTACAGGTATATGTACGTGCGGTACTCTACCTACCGTCATTGTTTTGACGTTCGAGCGAATCCCGCGCTTGAATTAACATCCCCAATAATTGATTGGAATTCATCAGATGTGATCGGTTTTTATAGAAAAATCCGACACGCTTGAGCTACGATACAGCGTTCGCGCAAACGGAGAACAAATGATTAATCACGTGTAACGTGTAACACACGCGCGTGTACATAACCCACGTATCACGTATAACTAGACCGAATTTTCGCTCGGTGTATATAGATGGGAAGTAATTACTTTGGTTGGACGATGGCCAAAGTAATAAGGAATCTTTTGGCTCCCCCTTTGGGAAATTGATATTGCGGATTGGTCTAGCCAATCCTTGTACCACCGGATCACACACCTATGTATATACACGTACCTGACACATGGATGTCCGACACACGTGTGCGTTATATATGCACGCATTAATAATATCGCTCTGTAATTTACGAGCTTATAGGTATGTATACCACCTCGCGCGATCTATGTGAAATCCAGAGCCCCGACGGAACGACTTTTGTACAAACCAACGTTGCAGTTCGCAATCGGATGCGGAATACCGTTTTTTTTTTTTTCTCTTCAAACAAGATCAAAAGTCAATGTAGGACGTTACGTTGAAAATTCGAAGAAATTTTGAATCCGCAGTACAGCGAAACGGAGGAGAGAAGAAAAAAAAACAGACGAAATTCGCGAGTACACACATCGATCGGACAATAATCGACCGGCGTCCGTTAAGTACACTTGAGATTATGTCGTTACATCGGTAGATTCGATTCCGGTGTAGAGGGGACACGTCACCGAGATCTCCGAGTTTCCTTAATTATGTCGTTTCCCGAGTGCCGCCGCGACGTTCGCCGCAAAAGCAAACGACCGAGAGCGAGCCATGGGGGACTGACCGACTCCGCGCGCACTGCACGACGATCGGAATCAACGGCGTACTGATTTTTATTTTATTTTGTAGGTACATTATCATTTTTATTCGCCCACTTTTTGTTCGTCGTTTAGCTTCTTGTTCGGTATCAATTAATGTTACCCCGTTGCGCGGCGGATCTTCGATATATACGTGTGTGTATATATGATACGCCGCAACCTTCTCCATCGCGTCAGGGTCAAAAGTATATAATGCCGCGCTTCGTCTCCTTCGTCTTCTTATTCTCGATCTGCACTCTTCGGTCCGGAGATGATTTGCGGAACCTTCGTTGACCGTACATCGATCGTCGAATGCCTGTACTCGATTAATAAGAGCGCAAAGATTGCGCTCGGAATTACTTAAGTTGAAATAACATCCGTATAAGGTATATAGAAGATCTCGAACCAGGACTTAATTCTTTCAATTATCGCTATCTCGGTTATTCGGTTGGATTGGTATCCACTATTTCACCTTATCTTGCGCCCCTCGCCCCTAGAATCCCACGATGCGGTTTAAAGTTCAAGAATTTCTATTACCGGAGTCTATAACTTGTTTAGGAAATCAATGATACAAATCTAGTTTTCAATTTCTTTCAATTCTCGTAATGGGTGACCTGAGATAATCGATAAACTAGTTATTTTTTTCCGAGCGATAAATCAGAACGTAATTTCACTTATTACCTTATTCAATATAGTTGCGATGCAGGGTGGGTTGATGTGCGCTTCGTTATACGGTGTACGACGCCGTAGAACTTAGCATCACGAGCGTCGCGGCGTGCTTTTATGAAATTTATGAAAATTTAGTCGAGTCAAGAACGCGGCCATTCAAAAGACACTTGAGGTTATTAGCTTCCTTATGAAACTCGCGCTGCGGAGGAGTAGCTTAAGCGAGTGTACGGGGGTGAAGAGGGATGTGTAGAATTTTTAAGGGGAGAAAAGAAAGAGAAGAAAAAAAAAAAAAAAGAAAAAAAAAACGCGAAGCAAAGTGAGGCGGCGTTCAAGAGTGCGAAAAAAGATAGCGCGAACCTAGTGAAACAGAAACACCAATGGCGCGAGCTGAACGAAGCGTGGAAAAAGAAAAAAAAAAAAATTATTTCACAACTTCGTGACCTTACCCCCCCCCCGCACACGTTTTATGTACCCAACGAATACACCTTCGCAATCATAAATCTCGCGACAGAGTTTTTTACCCGCGAAATATAAAAAAAATCATTAATCTTCTCGCTAATTATTTGGCGCTCTCCGTCCGCAATTACGCATATGCAGTTGGTGTATACCTACGTTCGCTCGAATTTGTCCTAGAATTCTAGAAAATACTAACAAGATCCGCTCTGTTTTTTAGTGAACTAAAAATACGAAATTCCACTTTTTCGATCGGCACATTCGAGTGTAGCAAAAAAATTTTCGTCTCCCTCTTGAGCGGCGCCGATGGGACAGAGCAGATATAAGAAAAGTAAGAAAAAAAAAAAAAGTCGGAAAAACGGGAGCGAATAATAAAAATCGTCCCCATAACTCAGGGTGCGGAGGGTTGAGGGGAGGGTGGGGGGTGGGAACGGGAGTTTCACGGGAGAGGGAGGGGCAGCTTCTTATCTCGAAGCCCCCGCGAGACGGGGGGTGACATTAGCGCTGCCGTAGCAGTTCTTCGCGCTACTTAAGACTCTCTCTCTCTCTCTTTCTTTCTTTATCACTTTCTTATAAGTACATACACTTTCCTGTCTGCCACCCCGTGCAACCAGAAAAACCACCGCGGAATTTAATAAATGATGATACACCGCGGGTGAACGTCAACCATAAATCAACAACTATCTCGCAATTATATCGATAGCGGGGCACCGCCACCTATGCTCGTGTAAAGCATCAATAGATATCTTCGCTGTAATTTTGTTCTCGTAGTTTTTTTTTTCTTTTTTCTTTTTTTCTGTTTTTCATTTTTTCTATTTATCAGGTAAAAAGTTGGAGCGCTCGTTTTTTTTTTTTTTCGTTTTTTTTCACCATACGCGGTATGAAAAAAACGGAGGTCCGTATCGCGCCGTGAATCGGTGACGTGTATATCGCTGATCGGTTACGCAACGTCGAGAGTTGTGTAGGTACTGACAGAATAACGAACAATGCAGTAGCATTCGAAGTTTCCAGCTCGTGTATTTCAATCTGTCCACGTACACGCAACGTCGGTCAACGCTACTGGCCATTCGTCTTTTGAACTTTGACGTTTCGTTTGCCGGCCGCACGTACGCAGGGGTCTAAATGCATCCGCACGGCCCCCGTATTATAAAGTCGAGCAAATATCTCTCGGGCTGCCAGCTACGGGTGGAAGACCTATTTCACATTTTTTCACACCGCGCGGGGCGAATGGGAAAGCTCGTCACTCGGCGACGGTCAAAGGCGAACGATTGCCAAAACGAATTTATATCGAAACGAGCCGGATGTCGAGAGGAAAACCGAAGATGTGATAATTGGGTGACGGAAAATTGTCGATGATTTATATGTAACGACGGTTGATAGATATTTTTGATTCGGAAACGAAAATCTAGGATACGCTCTATTTCTGGATAATACGTATATGTGTGTGGAACGAAATCTATACGTGCGTCGAAGAGAAGAAAAAAAAACGAGCGTTGAAGAAGAAAAGCGAGAGAAGGAGAGCGCGGGGCGATCAACGGTAACGATATGGTGAATCGGGATGACGTGAAATCGGAGCTGGAAACAGTAAATTTTAGCGTGGATTTGTCTCGCGCGGAACGGTAATATAAGAGGTAGAAAAGTTATACCACGGGATGCGTGGAGGAGCGTGTTATTCGGTTGGGGCCGTTGGTTCGCCGGTTCGCCCGATCGCCGCAAGCCCGACGGACCGCATTCTTCGTCGCGACGCGCATTGTTCCTCGGGTCCGGTGGTGCCGGGCCTCGTGGGTTCTTCTTCTCTTCTCTCCCCCCCCCCCCCCCCCCCCTTCTCCGCTTCTTTACCTCTCCTCGTACACGGTATCTCGTTGCTTTTATTTTCACAATTTTATTTTCATTTTTATTTTTTACAACCGAAAAACACCAGCCTTGAATTTATGGTTTTATGGTTGACCGTCCTCTCCTAGTTTGCGGTCTTTTACCTACACGTTTTTTTTCTTTGTTTTCTTTCTCCCGATCGCGGCTCTTCGTCTCCGACCTTCGCCCCCTGAGAGTATCGCCGTCTATAGCGCGGACCTTGAGCCTCACAGCCTAAAACTTGTATTTCAGCGTAAAACCTCGAAACTCCTATTTTTCTCGTATAGGTGAGTGTATATGTATAATTTTCCACCCGTATTATTACACCCCACGTAACTTACCTGCAGCAGCGAGTTTTTACAGTTTCACCGGTCGTCATACCGTTTACATTACATCCGACCTTGCCGCGCCTCCTTCGAACGAGGCTGCTCCTTTTTTTTTAAGCAATGTCTTTGCCTTTTTTTTTTTTTTTTTTTTTTTTACCTGCGGAAGACGACCGAGCAATAAACCACCCCCAAGTATAACGGTCCCCAGAAGTCAGTCTCGCCGTTTCATTCAAGATTTTCGGTATAACCTCGAAGTCGTGCGGCTCTTCCTCAATTTTTTTTTTCCACTCGACGAGGTCCAGGTGCAATTTTCCTTTATTATCCTATTATCCTATGATCGCTCGAAAGCGATTGGTCGAAATTCATCGAAACGTTCGCTAACGAACTACTATAGGTCAAAAGAGGGTGGGTTATACAGGTTTAAAAAATAATCCAATCTCCTAGGGCAATCGGGCTCGTAAAACCTTTAATTATATCTTAAATCTCAACGTGTACACTTCATACGAATGTTTGTACCACTCGAACGTGTATGGGTATTACATGAATATTGTATACACATATTTACATACGTAGGTACGTACGCACAGGTAGATTAACACCGCGCGCCCGACTCACCCATGCAACAGGTAATAAATTTTAATTAATGAGTGATGAATGATGCGTGATATACAGTATTATATAGCTCGCATCGTATAACGCTTCCATACCCACCACCACCACCGCTACCACCACCGCCGCCGCCGCTATTCGCTACCGTATAACATTTCCCCCTGCAGCTATCGATCCTTCTACCGATGGTAGCTGCAGGTAGTAATGCAGTTAAAATCGGACATTACTTAGCGCCCATAGGTACACACAAATTTTATCGCTCCATGAACGCTAATATATACGCGGTGAAAATTCGCCGGTGAATTCCTAAATTTTCGTGAAATAGAAAAATAACAAGCAAAAAAAAAAAAAAAAGAAACATAAATATAAATAACAAAATAGTTAAAGTCCACCTTTTCGTCGTTACGATTATTGCATACACCGCCGCGCATCGCGTTAAACTGTACAAATGAGAAAATTATAGGTTTTGGTAATATATAGTGTGGGCTAAGCGACGTTCGATAAGTGATAAAATGATCGATTGACTTCACGATTCATGTTTAAACAGATTCGGTCCGCAGGTGTATATATTCTAATGACCGGTAGAATGGCGCGCCGTCAGAATTAATGGCGAGGGTTTTCTATATAACTGTTATATTATGCCGTGTATACATATATTTATATACATCCGTACACACCGTGAGGTTTTAATAGATTTTATTTTACGGTTATTATACGAGTTACGATGTAATCGTGGTAGAAAAAAAATGAAGTGTGAAACACGTTTGAAGAAGTATTCCTTTTTTTCTTCTACTCTTTTTTTTTTTCATTCCCTAAGGATAAGTTTATCGGGTCTCTAGCTGTGGTTGCTTCGAATCAACTATACACCATATACCGAAAGTGTATACGGTTGTCGCTTTTGCTCCGCCTTAATCGACTAACCAAAAACTTTTGATCCTATATGGTGTAGACGGAGGTTCAAGTGTGCGTAGGTATACTTGTATTATATACGTATACTATAAGAACGTTCGTTAAACCGGGGTACACTCGCGCGAGGAGGAGAACGTGTACAGAGTAGGTATATATACACTCATACAACTCGTTCGGCAAGTTTCGCGAGAGTGAAATAGACGGAGTAAGGAATGATGATAAGAAAGAAGAAGAAAAAAAGAAAGAAAGAAAGAAAGAAAGAGAAAGGGCCTGCAGGGAATCGGGATCTTCGAATATAAGAGGGGCGCATAAACCGCGGACGCTGCAGCCGCGGGTAGGGGAAAGAAGAATGATAAAGAAAACGACGTCGTTTTTCCGTCCGACAATCGTCGGACAGTCTCGAGTAATTTCGACGTACGTAATCTGTGTACCTACCAACCTGTATGCTTCGATTCGCACTCCATCATCCGAGTACCTATATATACATATATATATATATATACCTGCGGCAAATTCACCGGCAGCTCCTCCAACGCGGAGCTATTAAGATCTCCTATCGCGCGGATACTCGGAATCGCACACGTTATACGTAGGTACTGCTCGCGGTTCCGTCTACCTGCAACGCTCGCTTCAATTTCATCCGGCGTTTTTTCATCCCGCGACCGAAAGAACTTGTAAAGTTCATCGATCAGCTTTTTCCATCGATCAAAAAAAATAAAAAGAAAGAAATTGTCAACTCTTCCGTAAATATGATTGCGTATATCCGTCACTGGCGACTTTTGTGAACTTCAAAACTGCAACTGTGCACACTGTCGGATATTAACATAACAGGTGTGCGATACACGTGTAGAAATTTGCATGTCTGTAAAACAATGTGAGCGCAAACTTGAGTTAGACGTATGTACGTACATATACACCTGTACGTTCAGCTTATACGCGTCGAGTTAAAGTTTGTTCGGTGAAGTACGTAATATAATAAACGTAGAAATTGAATGCAAGTTCAGCTATCTCAACGTATACATATATACGCACGGTTATTTCTCAGCGGTGTACGAATGTTGCAGGGATTGAGTCGCGAGTGATCATACAACTAAGGGATGAAATGTATATCGGTGCATACGCGCACTTTTAACGCTCGCATTGTCACCGTGCATATGTGCAGCACCTCTCTACGTGTACACGCCACACACGTACAGGGAGACACTCGATTTATATACCTAAACGAATACGTTGCATCGATATATACGTATACCTATACACACGTATGCACGCGCCGGTGGATTAGAGAGTTATTTGAGTCTCGGAGGCGGCCATAACTCTCGCGCTCACTGCTTCTCGCTTTCTCTCTCCCTCCCTCTCTCTCTCTCTCTTCGTAGAGTTCTCTTTCCCTCTTTCTCCGGGCCTCCCTCCCCCCCCGTTCGGTGGAATATTTTAACATTGGGGTGAGAGTGGAGCGGAGCGAGCGAGCGAGCGAGTGAGTGAGTGAGTGGGTGGGTGGGGTGGGTCCTCAGCTGACAGCTGTTCCACGGAGGGCCGGTCGGACGGAGGGGCTAGGCGCGCCCCTTCTATAATGGCTTCGCGTTCTTCCTTCCCCTACCAAACATGGCTTCTCTATCCGGCACTGCGGGGTCGAGTTGCGTCACATCCATGACGTCACCCAAGCTACACACTCGCTTTCACTCCTCGTCTATCCCGTTTTTTTCTCTCTCCCTCCCCCCCTCCGCCCCTCGAGCCTTCTACCTCTCGCTTACTCCCGTTCAGACTTCACCCGACTCCGTATGATGTATATACGTACGAACAGTTCGATCCCTCTGGTCGACGGTTGTTCGTAGAGCGGTGGTGACGTTCCACTTCGAACCGCTACGTCACGACGTTAACGGCGTGGCGACGTCATCGACGCGGTGACGTCAGAAATGGGCATAATACCATAGCCCATAGCCGGTGGGGGGGGGGGGGGGGGGGGGGGGGTAGCCTACATACCTACTTCGGAGTGCATCGTCGTACACCGGTATGGAGTGTATACAGTATCATCGCGAGGAAGTCGGAGCGGGGCTACAGGCGATGCGGTCGACGCCACTAGATGTAAGGCGGTATAATCGTAAAACAAGAGTTTTATGAGCTCCGTAGTAGCAGCGGTGAGTGGGGTTTCGCTTTACGAGCGCATAACCGGGCGTTTATGGCTACGATCACGTGGCCGAAGTCGTCGTCGTCGTCGTCGTCGTCGTCGTCGTCGGTGGTGGTTCCCACACACGTAAATGCTAAACTCCGGATTGCCCCGTACGTATACAGACGAGATACAGAGAGACGAACATGCCGTCCTGCACCCACCCACCTTTTGCTGAAACCACCGCTCTCTTTATATATACCATAAACGTGTGCCACGCCGCTATATACTCCCCCCCTCCCCCTCCCCTTGCTCCCGGTATACGGTACAGATATGCGCCCACTGATATTATATATATGTATATAAACGGCGTACGCGTACTACGGCGACCGACTATACAACCCGCGCCCCGGGTGTAAACAAATCGTAAAGTGCGCCTTAAAAGCTCGCTAACCTTACCCTTACCTAACACAATTTTCTCCGGCCGATCGTTGACTCAACACGTACGCTGTACGCTCGTCTTCGACGAATCACACCCCCCCGATAACTTGTTATTGCTCAAGTTTTTACGCATCGGGTCGTGTGTGCTTTTTGGGAAATTGACGAAAAGCGAAATTTTTCGTTTATCGAGATCCACGAGAACGGAGTTCCTGTAAATTCATTCAAATTTTGATCGCGATAACGGGCAAAACGGCATTTAATTTCTTCCCTTGCCGCGCCTGAACGGTAGACGGTAGAGATCGTACAGCGATACCGCGGTAAGCGCCGTTTCGGCAATATCTCCCAAGGACGGAATTATAGTCCGTTGCACATTTTTTACTGGGTTCTTTCTTCTTCCACCAATTTTTATCAAGCTATAAGTTCTTCCGATCAATGGGCCGTGGCGAGGCGCGTGCGCCCCTACATATCCTACGGTTCCTCCGGAATCCTCTCCTCGCGGTTCTACTCTGCGATCGTCGTTGCCACCGGCCCACCGAACGAACCGGAATAGCTTCGTCCTTGTCGCGCCGCAGCATCAGCATCGCGGGATCAGCGGCGGCGTTACACAATGTGGTATAGGTATAGCGCTAAGGAATCGGAGGTGAAACAGTTCCGGGGAACACCGCCAGATGCCAGCATTACTTTACGACCCTTGAAACGACTGGAACGACCGGCGAACGGTGGTTAGACCATGAATGGTTTTATCGCTCATTTGCTCGGTTGAATGGAACTTGACACCTACGCCGAGCCGTACCCCGGCCACCTCGCGTACGCCTCTGAAAAGCGGAAGGGGATGGGAAGGGGGAGGGAAACGTGTTGACAATCGCATTTCTCTCGCTTAACACAGAAATTATGTAATGACCTTCCGAGAGATCGTAAAGCTCTCGGCATCCCCCGTACCCTTGAAATATATTTTCGATTCTTGAGCTTTTTTTCTACCGATTTCGGTACAAGTTTTATCGGGCAATCGGACCCCGAGTTCCCGTTGTTCGGTTGTCCGGGCTACGATTCGAAATAGTTTGATTACCGTTCGGGGTGGAGGGGTGAAGGAGAAGAAGACGAAGCGGAAGACGAAGAAGAAGAAGAAGAGAAAAGCGCGTGTATAGCCGTGTCTCTAGACGTTGGAGCTGGTCTGATTTATTCGAGTTAATTCCAATTCCATTGGAGCTGCCGCGAGCTGCTGGTGTATAGCTGGGGGGGGGAGGGGGGACGGGGGTCTTCGGGTGGGTGGGCATTTGGTAGGAGCGACGGGGGTGCTCGTGGGGGTGGATATTCTTATGCAATTTGCCAGAAAGGTTCAAGAACCCAGGAGATCCCGCAATTTATCTTGCCTTATGTTACTCCGAGCCAAGGCAACGGAAGATAGATGGCGTCACTGGTTTCAACCCTCCCCCCCCCCTCCCCCCCTTCAACCCCCCCGACTACCCTGCGACCACCCCATCCCACCTCATGGCCAATGAGGGACGACCCGTGGTGGCCATCTTGGATGGAGAGTTATTGAACGAAAAAGATGAGTAAGAAACTTGTTATGGGGGTTCGTTCGTTCGTTCTCCCTGTGCAGGCGGTATAGGGGACGCACCCGGGGGAGCTGGGGGGTACGGGAAGGGGAAGGAGGAAGAGAGAAAGAGAGAGAGAGAGAGAGAGAGAGAGAGAGAGAGAGAGGCGAAGAGCTCGGGCGAGAGGAATACCGAGAGGGAGCGAAAGAGAGAGAGGAGAGAGGACGGCAGAAGAGGGGTTGGCGGTGGTGGCCGTGGCGCTATATTGATCAATTGCTAGCACGCCGTGCTTTGCACTACTTTCCAGCCATAAAATACAACGCGTTGCGGCGCCCAGAGCCTGCATCACCCCTCCCGAACCCCGATACCCCCCCCCGCGAACGTCCGACCTCTTCCCTCTTTAACCTCCGTATATACGCGATCACGGCGAAACAAGTATAATTAGAAAACAATTGGGCTTAATAAGTTGCGGGACGGCTTTGCTCCACACCCTCCAACCCCTTCGTCAACGATTTAATGCGAAAATGATTAGTCGCCTTTCCCCGCATCATACGCGGCACCGTATTACAACCGTTCTCGTTATCGTCTACGACTGCATAGACGGAAATACCTGTGTGTAATTTTTTTCTTTATCATATCGGGTCGTTAGTCAAAATCCGATTTTTCGTCAAGTATACCAGTCGCTCGAATACACCGATCTCATGATTCCCTACATTCGTTTGACGAATTGGTCGTCAACCGACGGGTGGGCACCCTTAATCAGTTTTGTCCGATCGCGATAATTGGCCGTTAACTGCGTTAATTTTATCGCTATCGTCGTTACGTCGTACCCAGGTTACGTTCCCATACGTGCAGTCAACGGCGTGACAATTTTTTTTTTCTTCATCGCACGCCTATTTATGGAAGAATATTACACACGGCGGAGCGGAGAGGGATGAAGTATTTCCAGACGACATGTTCGATTGCAAAAATAATTGGGATCGAAAAACCGCGGAGTGATACCAACTAGATGGGTAACTGTATCAATCTGGCATTCGGCCAGATTGACGTACCGCATTATACCTACCGCTTGAAACTGACGGAATTTCAGACGACTCACCGGTTGGACTTTTACGAGGGTAAAAATTTCCGTCACATCGCCGCTACGCTTGTGACGCTGCGGTTACCGCCGCTGCGTTATACCCGAGAGTGGAAACGTATATATACGCTATACTTACTTCGTTATATAGCTACCGGCCTATGCGGCGTTTTGTAACATCATGCCGATCACGCACAAGCCATGAATCATTACACGCGCATGCTACGTACAACGTTTCTCCTTGCTACGCTTACACATACGTGTGTATGCGTTCATTTTACATCCGCAAGTTAGGTATACACACACATCATGGGAGAAAGGCTGTTTTCTGACCATGTGTTTTTTTTTTCGGGGTCGTTTGTTCATTTTTTTTCAATTCATTCATCGTTGCATTATTTTGGTAAACGAGTGAACTCCGGTCCTCGAAAGGAAATACCACCGACCGTTGCGTTGGATCGAAAACGATGTTGCGGAATCGTTTCACCTCTCTCTGCTCTGTTCACCGATCAACGAAAAGTTGTAATTTCATTTCGTGCCACATCGTCGTTCTCCTACGGACGTTACACCCCGTTTATATCATACGCTGATATTTTTCAACAAAGGACACGAGCATTTACTCATCCTGATAGAAGAGACGAGAGCTAAACTCCAGCAGCTTTATATATGTATACATATATATATATATATATATATAAAACCGAGTGGATAACGGCGGCAAACTCGGGCGTGATATAGCTAGGAATTTCATTTCGTTAATGTTATTGACCCACACGCTCACCCGTGAACAGGCCATCTAGCTGCCGGTGGTCAACGCTGTACCTATACATACATACGTAGCTCTACCTCGGACACGGTGCAGAGACCTACTCTCCGCACAGCCCACAGAGCTCGACTCGTATTATTCGTCGAGCTGATCCGTTCGCGTTGCTCCTGTGCACACGTGCGCCCTATACGGATATACATGTATGTACGTACGTACGTACAACGGTATGCATCTTGTGTAAAAGCTTTAACCACCACCACCACCACCACCATCACACGTGTATCACGCGTCGGGTATCATTTGCATTCGGTGAAACGTTTTAGAATTTCTCTTCCCTAGAAAATTAACGATTAATAATCTGAGCGTATATCGCGGTTCGCCCTACCCTGCCCTGCCCTGCCCTGCCGCCCGCCTCCGTACCACCGTACCCCGGTGTTTGGTATACACCTGCTCCTTGTTCGTTGTAAAGCACACGACGAAATACACTGTTGTGTACAGCCTTCGGTATTTGTCCGTCGTCGTCGTAGTCGTCGTCGTCCGTCGTAACATTTTCACGCGACGTATACGCGACAAACGATGTGTTACACCGCTGCGTGTATACTATGGTATAGTGTGTACGATGCGCATGTAGTACGTTACGCTGAAACAAACGCGCTGGTATAACATAAATATTTCAAACCCTACGTACGCAGCGTTTCATATACCACCGGGCTGATGGCTCTCACACGTGCGGAATTATCGTAGTAGTCGGTCGGTGGAACGATGAAAATACGTTTCTCGGCCGTCGAAGCTCCTTGTTTTCAACGTAGACTGTATTATATGCATTGCGTATAGATTCTAGTGTACCTACTTTCGTACGAATGTAGAACCGGTAAAACCAACCTGATTAACGCGTCGTATGAGATCGGGAATACAAAATACGTCACGTCATGTATATTCGATGGAATGCTGAAAATCATGTTCTCACGTTATACGTGCTTTGCTTATCGTTGAGAGTTTAATCACTCTCATTTGAAAGCGTTTAAAGTTTCGTGAAAAAAAAAATTCTTAGCACATCGACTAAGCGGGTATACATATATATATATATATATATATATATATACATATGTATCGATCTCGCAAGAATGTAAGTTGTAAATTGGTTTCACGATTCCCGCTCTGTATAGTAGCATCCATAGCGTATCGCATGGTAAACAATGATTGGGAGTACTGGCACATAAAAATAAGGATAAACAGCAGAGGCTAGAATTAATTAATGACTCAGGCCCATATTCGCTACAACCGTATTCATATTATTCCGGTCACACTGTGCACGCGAATAATTTGCCGTCCACTTGACTTTTAAACAGTGTCCCATCGCCTCCCCGGCGATTATCCCGTCCCACAGCGATTCCCTCGTTTCCCTCAAATTTCAGTCTCCGATTATCCCCATCCGATTACCACGTAATACCCCGCATGTAACCCTGTCCTCGAGTTTTCTCTTGGTCTCCGATCGGTTTCACCGAAAGTTCGGCTCACGGGACGTGGACGGCTGAGGTCGCGGGTGGCCGCTGGTACATTCATGGGTGGCCGCGTCCTGCGTGCGGGTGGAAACTCTCGCATGCCCGAGGTGTCCGTGGTTTATGGGCGCGTGCGCCACGCTGCTTTTCAGGTGTGGGTGACGCCGTTGCGTTCGTACGTACACACGCGTATCTCAACGGACACGCGTGTGCGTGGTTATACGGCTGAACCGGTGCGTGAGCAGCCTCGCAACGCGTTAATTACCCGCGGGAACGGCGGCCGGGGATACAGCGTTGCGGCGGCAACGTCTGAAAAGGCCGCTGTTATAAACTTCCGTACAAGGATTTGTCGCATTCTGCGGCAAATTATACGTCTTATTATCGGCGCTTTGCTAGCCTGTCATTTAATTAGCGAGCCACGTTAATCTGCAGTCGCGCAACGAATGGGTGTATTGATTGCCGATTCGTGTTTTGCATCGTTGTTGCTCTTTTTTTTTCTTCTTTTCATCTCTTTTTTTCACTCCGATCCAATCGGAAGCTTGTATTTATTTCCATTCCGTCGAAAGGGGGAGGAAAAAAAAGAAAAAAAATGAACGAAGGAAGGATGAACGGATCGTAATGTAGATATTACTGCCAATACTCGCTAGTATCGTCGAACGGGTTCGGCGTCTGACCGTTCGAAATCGTGGATGGCGTTTCCGTCGCTACGCCATCTGGAGAAACAGTCGACAACCCTGTTGTGACCACGTGCGCGACCCCCACCATCGAAAGCTCGAGCTTTCGGCGTCGGCGGTGGGGACGCCGGGCGTCGCGGCGGGAGAATCGTCGGCCCCAGGGGGGCGGCCGGTGGGGAGGGGAGGCGGAAAGCACCCACGCCCGCCACGGCGCAGAATCCCATCGATCATTCCGCCGTTTCCCAGTGTTTCACGCCGTCGTGTTGCACCGTACGCACACGTTACACGGCTATGTATTACATGTATAGGTGTATTCCGGAGTCTCGCGCTCGCGGCTTTGGCTCTCCCAACTTCGGCGTCGGCGTCGGTGTGCGCCCCCGTCGACGCTCCCTACTCGCCGGCTACGTCCCTACACCACCACCACCACCACCACCACCACCACCGTCACCCCCCCACACGTCGTGACGGCTCGGCGGGCAATGCCGACCATCACGAGGGGCCTACCTTCCTCCGGCTTGTTATATTTATGCGAGCGCTCGCGACCGGGAAGGTTTATGTCGACTGTGTCTATACCTACCGGCTACACCTGTCCGCGGTGTAGTTCTTATACTTAGAAACAAATTAGCCGCGTATTTATTTCTACTAACTCCAGTTGGTTATCGTCGTCGTCGTCATATACGGATTACGCGGGTATACCTACTTCGCGATTTTCCAACGAAACTTCGAAGATCGCTTCCCTGAGCGTATCGATCGATTACACCGATATCTCGGTATACGCAACGTACACGATAAGCTCAGATTGAAAGAAAAAGAAAAGAAACATTTTACCCGATACTCGCATCGCTTCGTATTACGCGCTGCATCGGCAACTTTCGTTGCGGCCGATGCCACCGCCGTTGCTGCTGCTGCCGCTGCTGGATTTGGATCGGAATCGATCAAGGGATTCCTCGAGAAACCCCGTCGACGTACGCGAACCGGTGGTCACAAGGGTATAAACGTACCGCGTACTGCAGCAGCAGCAGCAGCAGCAGCCGAGTGAGCCCGCGTGTGCTTGTGCGGTGCCACGTGCCAAGTGCAGCCAATAAGTGCGCGAGTGTTGGCCGAGAGTTCAGCCAATAGGATTACGAGATGATCATCTCGGTGCTGATGCAGCTGATCCCGAATCCGATCCTCACTGGGACCGGACTACTTGGAGACACCCGATAATGAAGTGCGACAAATTTAGGGAACTTCGTCGTTTACCTCGTTCGCCGACATTCCCTCGACTCCATCGCGAACCATTCGGTCAGTCTTTCGCTTTTTTTTACCCCACGACGTTTTTCTTTAGCACGCAGTTGTATTCGAGGATCGAACGATCAAATCGTTCGATCGTTACTCCGATTCGAGTTGTACAGACGTCGGACTAGCGGGTACTCGGCCTCTGAAAAAGTGACGAATAGGGGATCGAAATGCCTGCCAAAATAACGTAACTTTTATATATGTAGATAACGAGATCGGTGATATCCACGTCTAAGAATTCTCATGTCGAAGTTCAACTCGAATCGGTGTGCGAGAAGATTTATAGCGCGAGGAAAATGATCTGAAACACAGACCGTCGCCAATTGGCGAATGAGTATAACGTTATATTAGTTAAAATAGACTGTGAGAATCACACCGTAAATCTGGTACATAAGTGCGATCCGCGTATCGCCGCGGTATATAATAAACGGGCATGTAAGATTCCAGTTTGCAGTGCGACTAACATCGGTATAATACCGGTTTATATATACGTACATATATATACACTCGCTAATCGATTAACGCTCATATTAATCCTCTTCGCATCTATAAATGATGTAATTTATCCAAGTACAAGCGTGTATATATCTATATATATATAATATACCTACGTCGTATATAATATGTTGCACTTTACAACGCGTGCTTAATTATTCGAACGATATACGTACTATACCTGCCTTGTGAATAACTTAATTGCTTCGCTTCTTCTAACACGTGTGCGTTATTTATTGTTTCAGGTAAGTGACGTTGCGACGCTTAAGGGTGCTCTTGTACGTCCTCTGTCGCGTCCGTACTACTGCGGTGTTTCCAGTAAGTGAAAATTTCCTTTCGTTCATATCCACCTCCGCGAAATCCATTCGTTTGGTTCTTCGTACGAATGCTTATCATCCCATCGAAATCAACTGAAATATTTTCCGATACACAATTACGTCTGCTTGTAATCTATTCCGCGTCGAATCTCGGGGCGTGGACGGTAGAATGAAAGAAAAAATAAAAAACAAAAAAAAACAAGGAACGATCCCCAACCGCAAGCGATGTACGAAAGACGCGCGCAAGGGGTGGTCGGTATTTAGAGCTGTAAGTATGGCAACAAAAAACTGAGCGAACATGAGATGAGAAAAATAGGGGGGAAAAAAAAACATTAATATAATTAGAGAGGGCCGCGGGTGTACAGGTGCAAACGAGTTTAAAGAAGCCCGCGGTTATTAGCGGGCCCTGCGGGAGGGACGAAAGGCCGTTCGGAGGAACGATGGAATGGTGAAACGAAGGAACGAGGGAACAGCGGGAGAGCCGGCGAGGCGGGTAAGAGGGACGTGTGGAGGGCCTGTGAGAAATAAGAATATAATAAGGCCGGCTGGTTCGGGGCCCGGAGTCAGCCCGGTATACCTCGGGTGTACACGTCCCGATGTTGGTATGGCTTCCGAGTCCTCGGTGTTGGTTTCACGAAGCTATTCCCTCTCTTCATCGTTTTCCCATATCGTCCTTTTCTGACTTTCTCGTTCGCCCTTTCTCGTCTCCATCTTCGTTCCTCCACCTCGGTACGGCTGGGCTCTCGTCAACGGCACAAAACCGCCCGGGCCACACACCGTCGGCTTGTAAGACACGCCGTGAGATTAAATGCTTCATTAATGTGATTAAAGTAAAAAGCTGCCTGAGTAATGAGACACGGTGAATCATTCGCCGAAGGCGTGTGCTGTACTCTCGAAGTTGTAAGCTTGTTGTTTTAATTGTTTTTTTTTTTTTTTTTTGTCAAAACTTACCCCACCTCGTCCGTCCATCCATCCATTGCACCACATTATAATAGGTGCGCCCGTTCCCCCTCCTCCGGTCATACGTGCCCATCAAACCAGTAATATTTTTCCTAGTCCACGTTTTTGTTGGTTTCTTGTTTTTCTTTTTTTCTTTTTCTTCGTCGAGAGAGAGAGAGTCCAACGTCACAGCCACCTTCGGAATCGGTCGGAATTGTTCCTCGAAGAAGAGATCGAATGAGATAATTCCATGAATCGATAGAAGCGCACCTGCAAAGTTTTGCAAGGCTATTTAAACGACGGTACGATCACGCCGTTGACCAAAGGGCATAATAACCGTTGGTGTACAATATAAAAAGCGTCGCGAGTCGAATTGCACGGATCGCGCGCCAGGTCGTTTTTCTTCAATTTTTATAAGCTACGTACGAAGTGGGTATATTATTGTGTAAAAAAAAAAAACAATATGGGGAAGAGAAGAAAAAAAAGTAAAAAATTCAGTTCGCGGTGTAGGACATCTGCAGCAGCAGCAGCAGCAGCAGCAGCAATGCATAGCGATATTGAAAATACTGGAAGCGAAGCGGTGCTGAAACAGCATCAGCGAAGCCGCGACGATAGAACTGCCAACGCCTCACCATACAAATGTCCCGTCGATTGCGAACAAACCCTATACGATATACTTTGGACGTCGCGAAAGAGCTCTCGTCCGGATTACAGGGTGGGGAACTTCGGCGAGGTTAACGCGGCGATAGGGTTCCGCGATTTTTCAGCCCCGAGAGATTTTTTCATCTCGACACTTTTCCCACGTCGCACGTATACGACGGAGCGCGCGTTTCGATCCTCGCTCGCTTCGCGTTTCGGTGTTACGAGTCGTCGTCGTAGGTTACGACGAGCAACTCGTACGTTGTAGATATAATATATATTGTGTATCGGATACAGTATGGAGTAATAAATAACGCTTTCACCGTGACCAAAACTTTTGTCAGGTTGATCTTGGCGCAATTTGGTGAAATTTCACGCTCCGAGGAGCCGTGCGTAGGTATAGCGTAGTTCATATGCGAGTGTAGATACATCGTCGGCGGCGGCTTCGTCGTATGGGAACAAACGAAAATGTCCGGTCTAGCTCTACCATATTCGTCGACTCGTTATATGGTAGTCCTCTACTTTTATGATATTTCAGTTTCTCCTGACCTCATGAGTCACCCGCTATTCGGTTTACACAAGCTTACTTTTATATTTCGCAGTTTCTAAAAAGTCTCTTTTTGTCTTCGACCGAGCTAGTTTAGAATATTTTAATCAACGATACGAATACGATGAAAATTTTCGCTTGTCTCCGAGATGAAAACGATCGTATATCTCTAGATCTGAAAACATTTTTTGGCTCCAAATTCTTCGACTTCTTTGAGAAACACGTACATTCGTTCGCCGTATTTTTTTTTTTTGGTTACAACAACACAATTCCAAGTGGGAGGTGCGACTATCTCACGTCTTGAGAAATAAATCGTGGGAGTCCTCGTGTCGCTCGAGCTTACCTACACCATAGGCAGCACGTATCTCACCATTTTTAGAGATCGTTCGAAATATTCGTCGGAGAGAATTTTCTAAGCGTCTGCGACGTTCGTTTCTATCGCGATGGTGAATCCAAGTGCAGCATGACTGGCGTCTCGAGCTTACACCATACAGTTCGAAACGATATAGGCGATATGATAGAGGACGGAGACATTGTTGGGCGTACCGACGTACGAACGCGTCGCGTAGTGACGTGTGGGAAGACGAATAGCCCGGTGTGGTAAAGATATAATTGAATATCAACGAGCCCGTTACGACGATATGCGTATGCGATGATGTGTGCGCACATCGCCCGCCCCTCGTATACGTATACGTACGAGAGATCTCGGCGAAGAATAATATAATCGGAAATGATTGCGGTGTGGTAAAAAGAGAATTAATGGGTCCTCAAACTCAATTGGATGTATGATTTGTCGCCGCGGAGACGCTCGACTCTTTACACTCGTCGTCCCGTGCGTCGCGGTGGAATTTTCGTTTTTACTCGCGTACACGAGATATCATAGGGCAGAACTATCGTACCTCCTATACTCGAGAGAGAGAGAGAGAGAGAGGGGAAGAGAGAAGCGAGTAGGCATATGAGATCTAAAAACGATTGCGGAGGGAACGCGGCTCGCAAGGTGCCGGAGTTGACGCAAAGTGCAGGCAGATGCGATTGGCGATTACGCACTTGCGGCGTTAGCCCATATAAACTTGAACGCCATGCGTCTTACCGCGTGACATCGCGGGCTCTCGGGCTAATCGCGCGACAATCTTTGCCTCCGCGAGCAGGAGGTATAAGCGAAACGAAGGCTGAGGCTGAGGCTGAGGCTGAGCCGAGGGAAGGCAAAAGGCGAAGCGAGCTCGAAGGCGAGGCGAGGAAAGAGTCGAGCGACTGTCCGCTTCGCCCTGATATCTCCGCCTCCGAACAAACGACAATCGTATAATTAGGTGTCCGGCCGAACACCGCGAGAACATCGCGAACATATACCCGAACGAAAAACCCCCCCCCGTACACGCAATATCCCTTGCACATACTCACCAACCTTGTGTATCTATCTATCTCACCTGCTTTTTTTTTTGGTTTTCTTCACTCTTCCTCTCCTCCTTCTCCTCCTCTTATTTTACTCTCCGACCGATGTACTTCAGATTGCGGTATACACATTATCTGCAATAAGTATAATATGGCTATAACCGCATCGCGTACACACGTATAAGTATATATGTATACCCAACATTGCGTATTTCAACGGAGAGTGCGAAGATTGTTTCAGATATGAGCGTTGTTTTATTTCGTTTCTCGTTTTCAACCACTCGATACCTTTTTTTTTTTTTTTCTTTACTCGCAAGTTTCCTATGCGGAATTCGTATACGCGGTGACAACGTACTCTCTGGTGATCGAAAATTTACCTCTCCGTTGGCCACGATGTCCTGGTCAATCCGTCAGTCAACGCTCCGGTTCTACAAAAAACGAAATGATTTTGATAGGTATCCGGAATCGTCAGCGTTTTCGGTCGAAATTAAACAGCTACGTTGGTCTCCAAAATGTAGACGGGTACGATTCTTGAGCGGAATCAAGCTAGACAAAGTTCCGGGAAGAAACTATCAAAATTCTGTCTAGATAGAAAAACAATCGACTCAATTTCATTTCTCATTCGATCGTCGCCGGGTATTCGAGCCTCCGCAATATTCGGTCGTTTCGAATATAGGTGTATATATACAACAATTCTCCGAGACGAACTCGTGGGGATGGAGTATCGTTCGTTGCGAGCGTTAGCGTGTTTCTTGTCCGTGGCACAGGGTTAAATATGTACAACGTTTGTATAAGAAGACAGACACGTACCACACTAGGTGCTGCGGGATACACGGAAAGCCGCGAGCAGCAACAGCAGCAGCAGCAGCAGCAGCAACATTTCAGTTTGTAGAGCTGTACAAGGGTGTATAAGTCGTCGTCGAAGGTGGTGGTGTGTGCGTTATACACAGATATCTATCTATCGAACCTACCTATGCTTCTATACGCTGGCCGCACGCAGTAAACCTGTAATTTACCCCCGAGTGGCCGCCTTCCTGCCTTCCTACCCCAATAATCATTATAATTATTGTCTCCCCTCAAATGGACTCTGGTAATTACCAGCTTCGCGCGTATTTGTCGAGTCTACCACTTTTTTCCTCCCCCTCCCCCCCCCCCGCTTGTTTCTTTCACTTATTTTTACTCGTACCTTTCGCCGTTTCCGTTTTTTCATTTCGCATTCTACCCTGCGTTGCGTTTTATTTGTTCGTTCGTTTATTTTTTCATTCTTCTGAATTTCGCCGTCAAATTTCCTTGCGTCTTTTTTTATATTCATAATATCGTCCGCGTCCGTCCTCTCCACGATATTAATATAGCTCGTCGCGCAGTCCACGACGTATTCCGTAACAACTCGTTTTCAAGATCGGCATATATAGATTTACGGTGTATTATTCATCGCGTCGCAAAACTTTGCATTAATCTTTCAGCGACATCGGTGAGATATATGTACATGTCATATACATCGCGCAGGACCCCCAGAATCTTGTTAAATATTATTAATACATACTTTTTGAATTTTGTCGCCAACTACGCGTTGAGTTATGGAAACCCGTCGCGGCACAAGATATCCGTCAAGTTTCTTTTTCTCGATTAATTCCCTTTTTCTTTTTTTTTTGTTCACTATTAATTTTCGTTCTCTTTTTCATATTCCTCGGTGATTTGCATCGATTTCCGATATGCTCCATGTGAAAAATACTAAACAAACACGTGGGTTTTATCGTGGTGGATCGCGAGGCGCGAGGAGAGAAAAAAATTCTTTATAATACGAATCACTGTAATTAATTATATCGACAGTGTCACCTTATTTATGTATAATTGGAAACACCGTAGCTGCTGTATTAGGTTACAGTCGCTCGTTTAAACGCGCGGAATTCGTCGCGACCAGACCGATTCCCAATATATGTGAAAAAAAAAAAAAAAAAAAACAACTCGAGTTGTGTCAGTTTTTCAATATTTATTCAACAATTTTTTAGTTTCTTTTTTTTTTTTTTTTACCATGTTTATTCAAAGAGACATTAGTTTTATCTACTTCCCACTAATGAAGTTAATCGGATAGCGAAATAATCGCCGTCGTGCGATCGTGGCGGATGAACCTGATTTCTTCGACGAGTCAAACCCCCCCCCCAAAAAAAAATTGAAATTCTTCAATTAATCGATGACCTTTACGATTGCATAATATTACAATCATTCGAGCATGACTCTATTTTTTAATAGCAACGGTGTATCACGTGTACGTGTATACATACATACGTACATATTATATGAAAAGTAAATAACGTACACCGCGAGCGACACCCGTATAACAACACGAGAAATTCACCGCCGTGAACAAGTCGCGTGTAAGATTTGCGTGAATTTTAATAAGAACCGAGCGAAACCGATTGGCTAATGTGTGCTCTACACGACACCTTTGCGGTACCAATTCTGATACGCGATTTCGGACCAAATCCTCCGTGGTTCGTTCGTCGCTGCCCTTGCCGTTGGTCGCTGCCGTTACTACTTGCCGCGCCGGTATGTATACTATATTATACATACGGGCGACACCGCTTACCGGCACGCCACATCATTTTAAGAGTGTCGAAAGCTCATTTGAATAAATAGGTACTCCGCGGAGGGACCACCTCCGCCGCCGCTACCTCTACCTCGACCCGGCGAAAAAATATGTACGAAAGCCCTCGAATGTTTTTTTTCTCCTAAACTACCACTTCGCGAATTCGGAATATCGAATACGTCGAACGAAATATTTTCAGCGTTATCCGAATATCTTCAACTCACACAGCTCGGCACTTGTATTTTTTTTTTTCTCTTTCAAATTTTCGATGCACCGTTTTTTTTTTTTCTTTTGTATCCGTTTTTTCAGTCTCGGAGGACGTCAGTCACCGTGAAGTTGCGGAGATCACTGAACTCGCAGTGAGAATATTTTTACCAATGGTCTAGCCGAGGGTAGTTCACGTTCCGTTATTCAAGACCAAATGTCTGACACGTGACTTGTAGGACCTACCAGCGAAATACACTAATAGGCATATTACGGATGTATTTTATATACCTATTCTTCGTGTACTTGAGAAAATTTTACAACGCGTTTTCTACCGACGAAACGTCGGTTCTACGGTGACCGGAAATTATTGCACTTCGGTACCTACAAATCATCTAGTCGTGCACATTTCTTTTTCTACTATTCTTAAAGAAATGCCAGTCGTCTGATTTATGTGGGCCCCATAACGAGACAAAAAATGAAATCTCGTCATTCGAAGAATTTTTTTATTTTTCCAAGACTCTCCAGTTTTTTTACTCTGGCTGCAATTTCTCGCTGCGAGGGTGTGAATACAATTTTAGCATCCGAATTATTTTCCTTCCATTATTTAATTGCCGCCGTGCGAGGGCGGATGTTTCTTTCCGATGTAGGTAATTTAGCCGCGAAATTTCCGCTCCGAGAAACCGGCGGTGTAACGTTGAGATGAAACGAACGATCGTTTCGCGAATCGTGGCGCACGAGCGAAGAAAAATGGATTCGCAAAAACCCGTACCGATGGATATTCCTGTGAGTCTACGACACATAAGAAACGGTGAGTTGCAGGTCTGCTGGTCGTATACGATTGCATAGCGAAATCTATACACGGTATAGCACGTTCGGTAACGTATATGTTGGATTCAGCTATTCTCGAATAATATTTTGTTTCCAAAAAGCTGAGTACAGGTAGAGCGTATAGTAGCTTCGTGTCGGCCACCTGCAGGGTATATAACCTGGGAGCGTCACGACGCCAATGCCGCTGCCGCCGCCGTCGCGGGGAGTTACTGCCACAAATCACGCGATTCGTAATTGCTACAGGTATATGCGATTTCGCGTGGCGGAGGCGAAATGCCTAGTGTGCAACCGAGAAATCCATAAACATTGATTGCCCCGCGTTTACACACTCTTATCAAACGTGATACAAATATATAAATAACATTTATATACAATATATATATATATATATATAATATGTAGTGGACGTCCGATCGCCGGATTATATTCGCGCTAATAAGTTACACACGTACGTATGTACCTGCGACGATGGCGCGGAATGAACACCTGAGATGCATGACGTATTTCTCTTCTTGTTTTGGAAGAAAAAATTTTTTTTTTTTTCTTTTTCTCTCAGTTTTAGCAGAGGCTGATTTCGATGGGTATCGCTCCCCGATGCGTGGTGGCGCTGGATCGACGAATTCGTGTAAAAGGCTTTTTTCACGGCGCTACGAAGCCAACGGGGCATTCGATTCGTGACTACTACATTACCGTTTTGGCGTTCGCCGTCGTTAATTACCATAAACATTCACATCACATATATCCGAGAATTATAAAATATTCATTCGAATTATTCCGAAAAAGACTAAGAACAGAATAGCTAATTGAATCATTAATTAATTTTCTAAATACCTTATCTTTTATTATACATAATTTTTAATTACAGTCCTTCCCACGCGTCAAACTTTCAATTATAAAATCCCATTATTACTCACATTTGTTAGTCTCGATTTGGTTGGAGATTCTGTTTTTTTTTTTATTTTCTTCAACATTATACAATTCCGCTCTTCGTACTCACGTACAAAGGAGTCGTAAATTATACGCGGGAACCTGCACCTGTCACTCATCTTTACAACAACCCACCATCGCGATACACTAGCTTATATAATGCAGGTGATATCGACGATTACAACCGAGACAAACCTCTCGCTTTTGGAATAAAATTCACCGCGGCAACCGCATTCGCCTAACCCCCGTTATCGTACAAGCTCCACCCTATGCGGCAACGAATTCACTCGATGTTGTTCGCGGTGATCAATGCCCGTCCGTTTCGTGTCATGCGTTTCAACGGTGTCGGTGCGGTGTATAACTTTTGCCTCCGTCGGAACTACTGTAATAAAACTATACGCCGTTAATAGTAACACGCGTCTTCGTAACGAAAGTAGGGGTGAGATCTTTATACCACCCTCGAACCTCTACGTCGAAGGGCGGCCCCCGGTACCCTTAAAAGCATTCTCTGTTCTCCCGGTAATTATAGGTATATATAGCCCCAGCGTATACACGTCGGCCCAGAGACCGAAGGAACACTCGCTGAAATGAGCGGGAATTGACCAACAAACAATAATAGCAGCTAAGGCCAACCTGCTAGTTCCCTCCCGGCTTTCGAGCGCCGAGGAAGCCCCCGGTGGTAATTCAAACCTTCCTTCGGTTGCGATCTACGTTCCGTTCGGCCGGACTCTCGATATCGTCAATTCTTGAATTTTCGATCCGTATATTCAGCCCGTACGCGCTCGCTCAACGGCTGATCTAAAAATCATTTTCTACGAACGGATTCCGCGAAAGAAATGAAGGAAAAAATACGTCCGAGTACGTCCGACGTCCGTTTCTTCGACGCGAAGGCGAGGCCTTGACACTCCGTTGCAAAGGTAACGACGACTCTAACCATACACACACGTATACCTAAGTTCGGGCGAGGAGTCGATTTTATTGGATAACGCGTGCCAGGCACGAAGTACTCGTAAATTAAAACGAGTAAACCAAGTCGTCGTTGACAGTTGTGGGACTCGTGTCATCGAAGAGGTATTATTGTAACGTGGGTGGACGGAGAACGGAGGACAGGAGGTGGGTTCGGTCGGTTCAGATACCGCGCTACGAGGTATGGAAGTGGCTCTTAATCGTGCGCCGCGCTCTGAATTAGCATCGCATCGCGTCGCGTCGTTCCCGTTTACGAGTAGGTAGAGCTATAGGTACGCACCGTATGATCCTGCCAACGAGGAAAAACTCTACCGCAAGGTTCCAACGTCCGAATACCCCTCCGCAGTATATATAGGTACTTTGCCCGGTGTGTCAAAAGACAGAAATTTTCTCCGTAGTGATTATTCGATGCGTGTGTATATTATGTGTATATATCTATGACCCCTGAATATGGAGTCATTTTAACTTGAAAATTTACCTCAATGTTAACAAAATAAGAATGTACATATATGATATGCGCGGAGCGGTTTATGCCGCTGAGGAAGAGACTTGTAAGGAAAATTTACATGACTAAATCGTTAAGGATTTTAATTATGTATACCACGTGATCGCGACGACGATGATGATGATGATGATGGTGATGGTGATGGCGATGGTGATCGCGCCTCTGGGAAGAACTCGATGACACGGTTCTACATCCGTTCAAACTACGCGTTCGCCTATTCAAGAGTCTGGAAGAAACATGGCTTACATACAGCTATATAAAGGTATAAAGAGCCGAGATCCCCGTGGTGTTCATTAGCGTGCAATCGTATGCATATACGGGAATATACATGTAATACATCACGTTCCTATGTAGATTTCAAGGAATTGAAAATGTTTATAACGTTTTACATATAGGGGGAGAGATATAGCGGAATATGGACAGTTGCGCTAATTGTTAAACGCACTTATGTAGACCCGATACGACGCGTGCGCGAGCTCATATACCCGCTGGCTGTACGTGTAACGTAAGTCGTTGCAATAAAATAAATGCGTGTATCGCGAATAAAATATTCACCCGCGCGCGCCCATTATAATTCAACCGCATCTCGCGTCAAATGCGGGGTGCTGCTGCAGGTTCACTGAAACATACATAGCCACATATATATATATATTATATATACACGATAATAACATCGTGCAGATTATTATCTCGGTAAATTGCAAACATGCACGCGTTTATACAGATATTACTCTAATTACAATATCATCGTTCACCATTTCATAATGCAAACTTCATACCTACCGTGTGCCATAGTAGGTACTTTCGTTGGTCTTACCTATGTTTTACTTTACGTGCACAAATTTCACGCATGGCGAATCGCGCCAAGTCCGATTAAATTAGAAGACGAAAATGCGAGTATTTTTTTTTTTTTTTTTTCACAAGGGTTTTTCCGTTTCCTCGTTGCACCGTACCTATATACTATACGTATAGTATAAATGGTGGCAACGAATTCTGGCACCTTCTAGGCAGGATTGGTCGGCGCTCTGACAGCTGACTGATGACGAGGCGGCGTCTCCTCGGAACGATGGACGCCCCTGCAAACCGGCCTTCTTCCCGTCGTTCCGAGGCCTCGCAGGATCACGTCTGCTTTTCGGTTCGTCCATTCCTTTTATTCTCCGATAGAAAGACGCACAGGAAGAAACGATGCAAAAAAAGTTAATAATACCTTGCCGTACAAAAATGCGAAATAACTTTCCGTTGTTGGGTCGCTGGAACTCTTAGACCGCGGGTTTCGATATTTTTGATATTTTTTTTTTATTTTCTCGAATCTTCTTGCATTTTCGAGAACCGTTCGACACACCCACGCGTTGAAATGTAATAAGACATACATACGGTTGTTTTATGGTGACAGGAAACAATTTTTTGACAACGAAATTTAGACAGGCAATCCCACATGGGTATGGAAATATAGGTGTGAACGGTCTCTGCGTATTACTGCAGCATATTCATCCGCGACTCGTCTACGATCATGGTATATATAGTTCGTCAGTCGAATAAATAAGGTATATTCCGAGCGCAGATAGACATCATATGAGTATAGTATACAAGTGACGAAACTAAGAATGTGGAATGTCATTAAGAGATATTTTATTTATGTAATTTTTCAACCAGCAAGGAAACAGGTTGAATCGAACAAACTTGTCGGTATACATCGAGATAAGATCTTGGCCCGACTTCGAAACCGGGATCAAGGTGGGCCCAAGGTGGGTCTAACCACCCAACCAAACTTCCACGTACGCTGAAAAAATATATGTATACCTATATGTATACTCACGTGCATGCATAACGTTGGAAAAAAATATACGCCAAGTATATCAAGGCCATTTATGGATGATATTTGTGCGTCATACGTACGCGTAGTACCGATCCAAATCGTCGATCCAAAAATATGTAACAGCAGTTATCTACGGGCTAATTGCTCCCCTCCGAGTATATCTTCCAAAATCGTTGCCCGATCGGACCTTTTATTTTTAATTCATTTCATTTTATTCTCCACACGTATATATTTCATACGGGGTGTACAGTCTTCTTTCTTCTTACCATCTCGGTCGGGGTTTTTTTTTTTTTTTTTACTCCTATTCCCTCCTCGGACGATGGCTGTTCATTTTTTCCATCCTTTTTCCGTTCGTGGGTTCGGTATACGCGCGGTCCTACCCTTCGCCCTTGTATACCAACTCGCGCGATGGCGAAGCTGCGAGCTGCCGATGTCGGTTGCGTTGCGCTCCGCGCGCCGGCCCAGATGAGTTACAGCCTCCGCAAGCTGTGGTATTACTACCTGTCCGATGATGTGCTGCGGTGATGCCCGCTTCCTCGCGCTATCATTCATCATGCTGCAGTTTTGAGCCGCTCTCGCTTCGAGACTTTAACCTTGCTTCCAGAGGTGAGTCGGCCAACAGCGCGGCGCGGCCGTGCGCGCCCGCGGTCGATTTGCTTCGGTTTATTATACGCAGCTATAGTCGGTCGCGATCCGTCTCTTTCTGCTCGGGCCCGTCATACGATCATCGTACACGTATAACGCGTATAATACGGGGTCCGCCGCTGTGGCACCGAAATTTCAAAAAACATCAAAACATATAATGTATAACGCACGATACGCGAGCAACTGGAAAAATTGAACGCGAGATGTAAGAGAAAAAAAAAAAAAAGAAGAAGAAACATCCGAGATATACGTGTAACGGTAAAGCGTAGTTTATGGACATTTATAACCCGACGGACACGCATAATCGACGTATGGGAAAACGGGCGATCAACTTCTCGAAATACTTTTCACCTGTAATTAATCCAAAAATTCGAAGATCGAAGAATCTGTCGATCGGGTCAACGACGTCTTAAAAACCGATCGCTATCAACTTTTTTCAACGAAATACGATGAAATTATTTCGCTCCGAATTTCTACTCGATGAAATGTCGCTCGGTTTTGTTTGTTTTTTATTTTTATTTTTATTTTTCCCCCCCCCCCATTCATCGTTACCAATCCAGAGACGAGCGACGGTTGTATCTTTCGAAACGTACGTCGAGTAATCTACGGGTAAAAAAATTATCTATGTAGCTAGGCGAACGGAGATGCAGAATGAACATCGACGCGTACGCAGCGTTACCCGCATACATTACGCGTCGGTATTGCACGAGTGAACTTGACTCTCGATCGTTTCGCGTCGCGATGTTAATTGCTTCTGCGAACGCGTATAATGAAAGTGCGATGCACGCGAATCACGAAACTTCATTCGTTATTAACGTCACGTACGGATACACCGAAAATCTTATTCAAAATTTCCATCGCGGATATACATAACGTCGTGACCCAAACACACGATCCATCAATCGTTCTTTGCCCGTATGGGTGTGTATAATACGATACAGCTTCTCTGCACCGATGGACGTACATGAATATCTCTAATTTAACGACCGTGTCTCGTTGTTTGATTGTTTATTTATTCTTGATTGCTGTTTATTCGTAACGTACGACGAACGTTTTCGTATCAAGTTCATTTGTATATATATACGGACTCGGATGCGCGGATAACGAAAATCGAGCAGATTTATCATTTTTGACAAATAAAAAAAGTGCCACGTGCCCCGAACTCATTTGGCGACCGATGCGATAATTGGGATCTGATTTTTTTTTTCTTTTTCTTTTTCTTTTTTTCTTTGCACGATATAAAAAATTCAGCTAATCGTCTCACACGTTACGTAACGACGATTATATGCAAGCAATGTGTTTTTTTTTTGGTTCTTTTTTTTTCTTCTTTTCGTATAACAGTATCAACGTCGCGTCGTACTTTGTATTATTTTTCCGTCTTTTTTTTCGTCGATTAAGACCAAGTATCTCGTACGTTTAAATAAATGTTACACGTACATTATAGTTTCTTGTGAACAGTTGTAAAAGATAACAAAAACTTGAAAGTATGTACTCACATGTCCTATAATTGTGCATATAATTATATACGCGTGGATGACTTACGACGACGTTTGGTATAAAACGCGTCTAAAATTGTCTGTTGTACAAAACTGTTCCTCATATCTATATATACACGTTTCGATATTTCTGTAAAACACGCCAAGAGTTGGCGAAAATGTCACGAGGAAATTATAGCAACTTTCAAGCTTTCGGAACTATAGAAATAATAAAATTTTTCTCTCGTCTCTACACATGTTTTATCTTCGCCGTGGTTATAGGTGTGGATATATTTGTTGCGGGGTGTCCGTGTCGCGGACGGAATACCAAAACGATGTTCTCCATCGAGTAGTGCAATTTTAACGCGTACACGATCGGCACACTAATTATTTTCCTCTTCGATCGGGCTTGCGGCGGGGCCGCGTACGTTCGGATCTACGGTATAGGTATATCGAGGGGCACCGGTGAGAACCGATGCCCGTATCGTATGTATAGGTAGTTCATATCATGTACTGCATTAAAAACGGATGGAAACGTGTTTCGTTTTCTCTAGTTATTCGCTGCCTATTCAATTCGTACCTTTGTACGCGCTCGCGTAGAAAATTATATTAGCCCTGACACCGCGCCGGTGTGCTTCGGAATCGGGAAGGACCACCCACGGCTGTGCGACGTTTATATAGGTATACGCGTATTATGTGTAATACAAACTTCGATAGTTTCATGTATATCGCGTATCGCAGAGTAGGTCGATATTACTGTCACCCTGATTGATAAGCAATGCGCGCGGTCACGCGCCACGACAAACTTGACTATACACACTGTAACGTAGAGTAGTTTGTATACTTCTGAGCGAAGTATAATTCAACGTAAGTTAAATACGTCGGAGGTGCAGAACTTGGAGTCGGTATCATACGTGTACACCTCTGTACACATTTCTGGTAGTCTCTCTTCCACGGTGGTTGCATCGGTGTTATACTCGTTGACGGATAAGGAGACCACGACCGCCCGCGGTGCTCGATTATACACACACAACTCTTCGCTCTACTGGTTTTATAAGCGGCGAACCATTTACGCACGTGCAACGCACGGCTCGAATCCTGTACGGAAGATATCGTGCGTTCAACGTATTAGGAAGGTACTCGCGATGTTTATTTATAACGTTCGTTGGCTCCGACACGTGCGATAAAGTGTAAAAACAAGGAGGGTGCGAGTTTCGAGGATTGCGACGCCGACGAAACTCGCTAGCTGAAAATTGCCCTCGATTTCGGTACCCCGAGGTTCGTCATCGTCCGCTAATGAAAGTGGTGGAAAACAAAGGGGAAGCGGTGAGATTCGAACGGAGCTTGCGCGGGATCCGCGCGGAGCGCGCGAGATCGGAGCGCTCGGAGTTTCCACCCCCAGCGTCGAAAATTGAAAAGCGCGTGGGCGTTCGGTTTCCCGCCAGTTTGGCGCAAGCGCAACCCCCTCGCCGGATGTTCGGCCCTCTGTAAATTTTTCGTCGAACTCGCGGGTCGTCGTCCGTTTGGAGGTAACGTCGGCAGATGGCAACCGACGGGTTTTCCTGCTGCCACCTCCTGGCGAGCACCAAAGTGCCGACGGCAGTGACCTAGCCCTTGGCTTCGGTTTTATGGGGTCGCCGCCGCGACACCCGACGTCCCGACGACGTTACCAACGCAGAAAACGCGGCGTCGGTGGTGGTGTAATATACCGGCGAACGAAATTCGAAAGAGAAGAGAGAGAGAGAGAAGGAGGGGAAAGGAACGGCGTGTACCGTGGAGCGGGTACGCGGGAACGATTTATCGCCCATAGACCGTATCTCGCCGCGGCATCTAAACGATTATTTGCCGTTAACGTAAACGGCTTATAAAAACGGTCCTGCATAATAGAGTAAATACAGGTTCGGAGTTACCCCGCGGTAAATTTATAGACCCGCTCGATCTTCCGCGCGCGGTACGCGGGCCTCGGCAACTGACCGATATTTACTAGTAAATAATCAAGCTTTACAAGCACCGCCTTTACACCGGTTTACGCACCGCGTCGTCCCGAAAATTGTAACCACCTTTTCCGAACCCCGCTGGCTCCTCGCACTCTCCGCGCTGATTTTCCTACGGACGGATAATCAGCGTCAGGTGTTTGAATGTACCGCATTCACCCTTACATCGGATATTTTACCCGACGTTATTGCGACTGGCCACGCGAATGCCAATACGTACGTACGTACGATCGCGTATACGTATACATCGAACGAAATGGAGAATCATCGCACGCCATGCACAGTTCATTTCACGGTTTGCAGTTCTTACAGACTGAAATCGAAGATCAATTTCCTGCTGCACACACACATATATGCGGCCCCGCAGCTGCCGTTCGACTATACCTGTATAATACACGTTATATTTTCCGTAATTAGCGATGATCGTACAGATATTCAGGTAAATGCGATAATGACGGGCTATTAACCACCGGGGTTATACCGTCTCCCATTAAAACGAGAAAGAAAAAAAAAAAAACGAAGAAAAAAAAAAAAACGAAACTTTAATTTCACAGTTTTATCGAAATATGACTTTGCACGCTCCATTCAGTTCTCCGACGTCTTCGGCTACTTTTACATCCGCTACTTGCGCCGCTCGTTTACAGGTACATTATACGTATGTGTTTGGCTACCATACAGGCATTCGTTTACCGACTTCTATGTACCGCGCCATTCCCGCAGCTGGTCGTCCTCTTTTTTTTTTTTTTTTTTTTTTCTGTTCTTTCATTTTAATTTTTTTGCTCTTCGTTTATTTGTTCTTTGCCTCCACCGCTGCTGCATCGGGACGCTAGAGTTGCACGAGATAAGTCGCAGGGCAGGTAATTTCCTTCATTCAGAATCACAAGAGTAAACGGGATTTGAATAACAAGCGGGTATGCAAATTCATTTACCCCGTATATCCGTTAGAGGAGGCACCCAGAGACCGGGCTAGCCAGCGGAGTGCTGGCTGCTGCTGCTGCTGCTGCTGCTTCGCTCGCTATATATGTATACCAATGGTGGGCCACTGTATATATACCTACTCTGTGCGCCCTCGCGATCCTTTTATTTTACTCCCGGTAAGCGATAAATTCTTTAAAAATCCCGAACAGATTGCTACCGAATGTGATACCTCGCCATAAAATATTCGTAAAGTTTCAAATGTACATCTATCTCGATTTTCTTAATCGTTGACGAGGTCATCGACAGAAATTTAATCGTCCCACCTGTATTTCGTTTAATGAATCTTTGCAGTTTTAGCGTTACGTACACACCGTATATAAATGCATTCGATCCATTGAATGGGAAATGGCCGCGGTACAGGGGAAAATAAAAAATACAGTGAAATGAAAATCAATCCCCTCGCATACCGCGGCCGCCATGGTCGCGCAAAGCTTCATAAATTGCAAAAGCATATAATTTGCACGTCGATTCGAATAACCGGCTGAAACAATGCGTGGGTAGCACGTGTAAACACATGTTATATACGCGTGTGGTATATAGCCGACGGAACTCCGATCGTAGCTGCGCGCTTACCATTATCCTCGCCGATGGACGGATAAAAATCTGATGCGTTTCTTTGTACGATTCAAATTTTTAGGGATGCGAAGGCGTCGAATTCGATCGGGTAAAATTGAGAATTTTTCTAATTGGATAAGACGGAGACCGACGTTTTCATCCACGTTACTCACATCTGTGTAATATAACCTGCGTATCATTAGTAAAATAGTTACCCATAGAAATCTTCTACTACCGGAGATTATCCCAACATCCCGTAGGTAACCCGCCTCTCTCCGTATTCCTGTGCGTGCCTAATTTCCTCCTTCAGACAAGACATTAAACCCCATCGTCGCTAATGAACGGTCACTATACTACAACAACGCTGAGCTATTTCCTCCCAGACATCAGACTACTGTGTAGAATTTGATGTTTATATTTATTAAACAGGTTTCACATAAGCCGCCAACGAATCATCGTCGGCGTATTTTAAAATTTTTCTTTATTGAAAAAAAAAAAAAAAAGAAACTACCAAAAATATCGGCTCCTGCGCTATTCATAGTCTTTTTCCCGGATGATCCGCGGTTGCGATTCGCGTATAGGTACATACGAATTAAATAATTTTGTATAACCGGGAGGATTGTTACTCTTTTTTCTCCTTATGATTCGCGATTGAAGAAAGTTACGACATTCGCAGGTGGGAAAAAGGCGAACGCTTGGAATTAACCGTGAAATATACGATTTTCATCCCCTTCTCCCTTTTCCCCCCCTTCTCCCTTTTCCCCCCCTTCTCGATCCCTGCAGCACGCGAACAATATCGCAAAATTTAGTTTACATTATATTTGCGGTTACCTCGTGATGTTATCCGGTGCGATGATCGATGTCTCCGGTTACATCCGTTCGTAATAAGCTGAGAATTAATGCATTTTTTTTGCGTGAAAAAGCAAACTCCCGCGATCGATCGGCGTTACATCTCTCCTTTCCTTATGTCTCCTCTCTTTTTCTACCCCTGTTGTTCAATCTTCCTGCAGTAGCAGCGCTGGCGAACGCCACGTATATATATATATATAATATATATGTATAAACGGCGGGTAGGTACAAAGTCTTAGTAGCTCGATCTCCCCGAGATTTTAATTAAGCCCGCCCTTCCAATGTTTCGTCTGATTGGAAGAGCTAATCCCAGGCCCAAGGAATTTAGAGCCAACTCGCTGTCGGAAAGTACGTAGACGCCAGACGCCCGACCGCCTCGCGATGGTTCAATTCAGCTGCAAGGCTTATTCTGAAAATAATAATTTCAAAATTGTCAAATAATGCACCGAAGGAATGAACATTTTTCCGAAACAATCTCGCACTTACTCAAACTCACGGATGAGAGAGGATAACCGATCGATCTGCAGTCGATCGCAGCGTCGATAAAAATAATCGAATTTAAAATATCGTAAAACGAACAGAAGGTGATGCTCGAACGGAGATAAAAACGAAAGAAAAACGAAAAAAAAAAAAGACCGAGACTCCGGCAACGTGAGAAACGAGTTCACGTGGACTTTTGAGATCGCCGACTCGGCGTTTCTGTCCATCATGTCGTTGGGTTGCGCGGCGACTATACATATATATATATATACGTATATAGGAGAGGGTGACGGTAGGAGGCGGACGGATGCCGTTACCGAGGGTGGGTGGCAGACACGTCAGGGGGATGACGTCTCAATATCCCTTCGGCCGGCGGTCCGTCCTTCCCTTCGCCTCCTCCTCCTCCCTGCCTCCCTCCCTCCCTCCCCATCGCGTCGACCTTTTGCCGGTTACGCTTCGAACACAAACCTAGGCAGCAACCCTCCTTCTGTTCAGTCCGCCCAAAGGGGAGGTTACCGCACCGATACATTCAAAGATACTAGTTTTTCTCTTATATACCTCGTACCTAACCACCTAGGGCTGTCCATTACCCTGGGCACTGAAATTAAATCAGCTTTACCATGACCCCTCGATTCTTTCTCTACTTTCCGCTTGTACACACGCACACGCACACGCACACACTACCTTACGTAGCCGCCACGCGGGACTAAAAGTATCCGGATAATGGACCCGATCAATTTTCGGGGAAAATTATTCCCAGATTACATCCACCCTACCCGTCATTCTTCGACATCCGTACACTTTTGTTCGTTTTTTTTTTTTCAGTCGAACACAGCGTTTCGAAAACTTTCGCTTAATACAGCTGGATCAATAACCTCGTTTGATTATCTGTAATATGAAGTAAAGAGAAAAAAAAAAAAAAAAGAATATCTTACTCCGTTAGAATCTCTAAAATCGGTCACATCGTAAATTCATCTGTCTTCAAATTTTAGCGGACGATTAATAATATCACATCGACCGCCGTGTGTGCGGATTGTTTTTTTATTTTTTTCTTCGATTTTTTTTTTTTTTCTACTAATAACGCCGACGTTACGTAACGCCGTTCCATACGTTCGACAGTTAATTAAGGAACGTTTTATCTCCCACGTGGTCGGGATGAGTTTTGAATACTAATTTGGCTACCGTATAGCCGCGCGGCCGTACCTAAAAACGAAAAACCGGATCGTGGGTCAAGATTCTTTCGGTTCTCCCCGATTTACGCAATACAGCGTGTAATAAACGGTGGTTCGTGCCTCGCCTCTCGTTCCTCTTTTACTCGGCCTTTCATATTTTTATGGCGGAGAAAGTCTGTGACATTGAGGCAAGTTTCTAGCCGCGGCGGTCGAGGTTTTTCGGACCAATTTTCCCTTAAAACCCCGAAAAACTAACAAAGCCGAGGGAGTTTCACTCCGCCCGTCGCGCTCGTAGGAACCGAACGGCACCCTTACCCTCGAAATCATCGGTCCCAAGGGCGAAACGCGAGGGAAAGCGAATGGTAAAAAGTCTAACGGTGCATTCTCTGCCCGCAATATAACCCGAAGAACGGAGCTTCCTCGAGTACGAACGGGCAGTATACTCCAGTCACTCGTACGGTAAAGATTCGAACGAACGAGAGAAATACACCGGTGCTCTGATTCCAGCCGCGTCTCCGATGAATGCGAGATAAATTCAAAAACAATGAAAAAACTGCGGATTGATTCGACACGGAGTTGCCAAGCTGTATAACTACGTAACAACGTACACACCTGATGTGTGTACATTTGTTGTTTTGTTTTGTTTTTTTTCTTTCTGTTTGTTTGTTTGTGAATTTTAAACGCCGTTGCTTACGGCCATAACTTATTTTTCATCCCCCAACATCAGCCAGTCAACTACCCTCTGCGCGCGATACACACGTCGCTATTATATACACGTACGTCGTAACGCGGGTTCTTTGAAAGTGCTCGGTTATATATATATATACATGTACTCGCTCCGTTGGTCGGTTACAGTTACCTCGCGCGCTCGTTCGCTCGCTTCACGAATGAGTTATATCGCCTATCGGGTTGGCCTTTCATTTCCAGCTACCCGCGGTTCTCGTATCGGTCGGACCGCCGTCAGCAGCAACCCTCTCGCCTCTCACCTCTCGCCCGTACCACCACCGGCTACCCCACACCCGAAATCCGAACACCCTTTCCCTCCCCCACATCCACATCCACCTCCCACGAACTCCACTCTCACCCTCATCCCCCGGACGGGTGATCGTAGACGACGACAGAGGGCGCGCCGGCTGTGTTACTCCCGCGTTACGCGGACACGAATCATCCCCGTATCCCCCACCCCCCGGAGACATTTTTTTTTTTTTTTCAAATCGTGAAAACATTTGAAAAATTTCAAAAACACAAAGACTGAATATCGACTACTGAGAAAAAAAATTGCGGAATAATTTCCGGTGCGAATAACGCGAGGGAAAATCAGGGAGAAGGGAACAAAGGGTGGTTTTATTTTACTCTTTGTTCTCGAAGGACTCGATATCCTTTAAAAAATTTTCCTCGGAGGAAACTTTTTTCAAGGTACCGCGAGTAGCACCCCCCAGGGAGTCGATCTCGCTGAGGGTGATTCCGTAGGAGGTATAACCTTTGTTCTGATATTTGGCTTCGGTCGAAAAGGGCAGAGTAGTCGATACACCTAGGACCTAAATCCCGAATCTAAGCCCATCTGAGACGAGACAGATTTTTTATCGCGACGTCGATACGGTTGGATTCGTACGCTTGGGATGTTTTTTTTTTTTTTTATTCTTACGCTGCAGGACCTCGCTAAATGAAGATGGAGGAGCCGTGGGGTGCGTATACAAGGTACGTCGGAGAGACAGTCCGGGTGCCCGACGATTCCGCGGTCCTAAATGGCCAACTAATGCACGACGCTCGCACGAGCAGAGTAGAAGGGCAGAGGAGACCTCACTTTGCGAGGCGTTATAATGACTTGATTTAAAAACAACGTAATTTAAAGAGACACGGCACGCGATCCGCCGGTTCTTCTCTTCATTTTGCTTCGCCTCTCGCCTCGCCCGCGTAGCTTAATTTCATCCGTGGTGCAACTTCTTGGCCCGGCATCTTCTCGAAGGCAACCGACGCGCTGTAAAAGCTTGCAAATTTTTCCGATGCTGTCCATCTGCGAAAGGGTGCGAATTCCACACGGTATCATTTTTCCAGAATTTTCAACAGCCAACTTTTTACGATCGTCAGATCCGTCGTTTGATTCAATGTATCGGGCACCCGGCAAATTCAATCTGAATAGTTTTTGAAACTCGTTGCGAATCGGTTTTATTTTTTTATTTTATTTTATTTTTTTTTCCAGCTTTTGCCCCGTTTAAATATTCAGAGCGAAAGCGTGTTTGTTTTAGCGTTGAAATGGTTATTTTATCGAATCGGAAACCGATCTCAACTGTTGCGTTCTCGCCTCTGCACGGATGTATATAGGTATATAATACCGACGGTGTAGGTAAAGCGGACGGAATGAATAGGGAGGTTGGTGGTTTAACTAAAAACGTGACTCGAAATCTATTTTTGACATTAGTCTCATCTGTTTCGAATGCTCACGGGGTGCTCGAAGAATAAAAATAAAAGTAAAAAAAAATACAGAAAAACAACAGAAAAGAAAACAAACGGAATGGCGGAAAAGTGAAGAAAAGCGCTGGTAGAAAAGGGGATGCGTTTGTTACAAAAACTTATACTTGTTCTCCGTATTCAAAAAAAAACAAGAAACTAAACCGTTTGAATTTTACAGAAACGAAACTTTCTTTCTACCCTTCGGTATCGTCGGTAAAAAAAAAAAAAAAACAAACCCCTTAGATTAAATATGGGCGGGGTATAACAATATTCGATCCATTTTAACTAAACGAAAAGACGCCGTAGCGATTCGTGTCCGCTTGGTGAAATTCGAAAATTAAGGGTAGAGAAACGACGTTCCAGCCCTCTTTCATCTCCCCCGTTTTATTCCCGGGGTGTAATCAATTTTGTATTTTCGCGTTCGAGTCGCTGCAACGCTATATATCCTATACACGATCTCGAATATAATATGAGATGTGTACAGAAATAGTAGAAAAATAAATTGGAATTCAACGTCGGTACGCGGTGTGGTTTTCCACCGCTGCGTTTTCAGCTATACAATAACGTCATCGTCGTCGTCGTCGTCGTCGTGTAACACAACTGCATGCGACTACATCTAATACACCACGCGAGCTATACCGTTGCAACAGACACGAAGTAGGGACCCGAGGAATATTTACTGCCATCTTCTCTCGCACTTACCCACAGATTCGTTTCCAGAGCTGGTAAACACCTCTTAACTCTATAGAGATAACCGTAACCTGCATTTTTTATCGTACATACGTATATATACACTCGCTCTCATCTCTGAACGGCGAAAGTGAAATAGAAAAAAAAAAAAAAAAAAAACACCGAGAGAAAAGGGTAATATAATTCATCATCTCCGTTATCCGGACGGATGAAAATATTTCTGAGGATCGTAAAAATATGAGCGAACCCTCTTTTTTTTTTTTTTTTTTTTGTTCGGCAAAGAGGTGCGAGGGGGGTGGTGTCTCGCGTGAGATGACCTTTTGTGCGTAGCATCGACGTTTTTTACATCACGGAGGCTAGTCCGTCAGAAATAACCGACCGACGCGTCGGGCGAACGCCGGAGCGTAAGAGAGGATGCCGGATGTTGTATCTGCCGCTTTTTTTTTTACTTCTGCCGCTCTCTGCCCCGGGTATAAGGTACGTCGGACGGGTGCAGACCGCTAGCGTACAAGAGACGTAGAGAGGCGAAGAGACGAATAGAAGGAGACGGTGAAGCTCACTAAATCAATACTCTGCCATCGCTCCAACTCGGGCTCATCCCCTTGCGTTCCCCCGTTCGCCCTCGGCGCGTCTACGTAGCGTGGCATGCCACCCTCCGTTTCATACCCCACCTCCCCACCTCCCCCCCGCCCCCCCCCCCAACTCCCGTTTTCCACCCCAAAACCCAGTCCGCCCGCCTTTCCCGTCACGCTACAGAGGGAAACTTCCCTCGCTTCGCCTCCGGGCTTCTATATATATATATATATATATATGTATACACACACCTCTATACCTCTGCCAGCTTTGCCTCCGCTTCGGTTTCGGTTTTGGCTTCTATATCTTCAACGCGATGCCGTTGAGAGTTTGCTACTACGGCCGAATTCTCTCTCGTATAACCTACACCCCGTAGCCACCCCGCAGCCCATACGTGATGATCGTGATGGTCGTTGTGCAGCACCGAAGGAAAATGGAACGAGCTGTACAGGGTGTTGTTTTGTCTCTTTATTTTTTTATCGCTTTCCTCTCTTTTTCGTTCTTTTCTGTTTTTTTTTTTTTTTTTTTTTTCTCCTCCCTTTTACTTCTATACCCATTTTTCTCTTTCGCTAAATATATATATATATAAAAATATGTACCACGGTGTCAACGTATATCGCCTGGTGAGTGGCAAGAGGGAATGCGTAGAACGGAAAAACCAAAAAAAAAAAAAAGAAAAGAAAGTTTTTTTTTCCAATTCTTTCTCGGTTTACACACGGTTGTGCGAGTGTGTCTACCCGCGATACAGAACGGAGAGGAACCGAAATCACGTCACGTGTGATATTTCTGTTGAATATACATTTTTTTTTTTTCTCTCATTCATACGTATACCGATTTTATTTATTTATTCATCCAATTTATTCACTCTCTTTTTCTCTTTCTTTTATCACGTTTTATTTGACATCGGGCGAAATCATCGAACGCGCGTTAATTGTCGCGGGTGTGTATGTGGGTTACGGGGGGTTTCGTTCCAGAGTGATGCGTACAGGTCAGATCGAATAGAGGTTTGCGAATACGATGGTACGTATGTACGTACGTAGAATATCTGGTCGGTCGGATCGAGTGGACCGACTCGATGATAGCCATTGTGACCGCTTGATGCATCGGGTGGGCGAAGCGGCGGCACGGCGACGCGATGGTAGTCAGGTATAAGCGGACGGAGGTATTCATGTCGAGGAGAAACAACTGATCAAACATGCAAAACTACGTATGTGGCCGCCAGCGTACGTGTGTATTCATATTTACGTACATGTGTATACACGTATAACGTAACTGGTTACATATGTATATACTCAATATAGTTATATAATCTATATTATACTATAACAGCGGATACGGCACGTTTACTACTAGAATAATAACCGTATGAGAAATTTTTTTATCCCGCGTTCGGAGCTGCAGTTGTTGGTCACACTTGTGTACGGTGCATAATATGATGTACACACGTACGACGTCGAAGGTGCGGTGGAATTCATTGTGATTGGAAATATACGTCGCGTGTCGGGGTAGGCTGTGCGCACACACGTGACGTTTTGGTTCTATGTGTGTGCCTTTTTTCAGCTTTTCTTTATTTATTTATTTATTTATTTATTTATTTATTTATTTATTACTTTTTTATATAAACTGTACAAGAAGCGAGACTCCTCCTCTCGAGATTCCAATTACACGGGTCGTGGGTTTCTGCTTTGTTTCACGGCCGTTGGTCTTCCAGCTCTCTTCACCATCTTCATCTAGTTTCCCATGTACAGTACGATACCTAGCTGCGACCCGCGTTGCGGTGTTATTTCCCATACACCTGCATTTTGGGGGACCATGGGAGATCAGACTCTTATATTTTCTGTTGAAAAAGTCATAATACAAGCGCGATGTACTCACGAATTAATGATTCTAATTTTTTTTTTTGTATTTTTCGTTGCAGGTAAGAATACGTGTCATGGATCTTCTGCTCTACCTCGTATGCCCCAATATTCGGAAAAATTTACCTTTTACAAGTTCGAACTGTACAAAGTACATCGATATTGCCGAACGGCGGTAGGAAACATCAGCGAGGTGGTGAGTTTCAGGCAATTACAATATCACGCGTTACGTATTTGAAGAAAATTTAAATACTCCAGATCGGTGAAGCATCGTAGATTCTTGTCTACCTAGAATTTGGAGCGAGTCTGATCGAGAATAAATGAACGTTCCCGACTCATCGATGAAACTGTTATTTTCGTGCCGACTTCCTGTCTGTCTGGTCATAGCTTTTTCAGACTTCTTTTATAGTTATAGACATTGTGAAATGCATGGTAAAATTCTACGCGGCGGTAAAGACGACGCGGAAAAGTAGCTCTGTGGAACGGAGTACAGAGGAGAATGTCACACTCTAACACGTGGCTTCGGTAGCATCGGCATCGGGATCGACCGCGACGAGTAGGAACAACAGCAGAAGCACGAAGTTGTAGACTGGTGGGCGCGATGCCGACCGCCGCTTGATAGCTTTACGGTTCACGTTGAAAGATTGACGACCGAATCCGTCAGCGTATTCGTGCGGGTGCAGGACGCTCCCTACCGTTCTTATGGATTTCCTGCAATGTCTTCCCTTTTCTTCCCTTTTATTTTTATCGTCATTTTATTTATACACTTTTTATTTTTATGGGTAGTTTTTTTTTTTATTTTTTTATCTTTCTCTTTTTCTTTTTCTTTTTTTATTATTCTCCGGGCACACCGAAGAACCAGAGAAGGGTTATTCTCTTTCGGTGGGTGTCTCGAAAAAATACTAAGCAACGGCGACGGATCAAACCTTTAACACCTCGGGCCTTGGCTAACGCGCGCGTTTGCCAAACGGCTGACGAATTGATTCTGCGGAGTTATTTTCAACCGACGCGGATTATAATTACGTTACCGATTATTTATAATGTCCAATAAATTAGTCTATAGAAAATCCCGGTATCATTTTTCACCTCGGTATAACGTAGAGTAGTTATGAGGTAATTAAAGTCGGCCGGATTGACTCCGGCGTATATATACCTATATATATATATGTATACGTGAGTCATCGATTATGTTGCTATACATTCGATGATCCACTGCAAATATCTGTATACTCGCGTGTAAAAATATTTCGATTTTCAGTCGATCGCACGGCCCGATGCCAGACAGTTCGTTAATTTCAGCGATTGATAATTAATTAATTCTCGTTATAATCCCCGTGCGATCCGTTGAATTTCGTGGCTAGTTTTGATTCTGCGTAGCACGGGAACGGGAAACTGTCATTCGCCGCTGGAGTGAATCACCGTATCGTTATCGGGGGAAAGAAATCGAATAAAAACAACAAAAATTGCGAAAAACGAAATGAAAAAAGCGACGTATCTTGCCGCTGTAACTGTCACCGCGAATTTCACTCGGCTGCAGCGACTCGCGAGAGAAAGAGAGAAAATAAAATTATCACCGCTTCCGAAAACTGTACGTAGAATAGAAATACATCAATTTTTTCAAAAGGAACTCCAACAGCTCTTTGAAATACGAAGATGATTAAAATTTAGGGGCGCTATGGGCCACCGATTAGAAATTCGAAGGTCGATAAATCGTTCGACCGAATCAACCCCCCATCCAATTCTTGGCATGCGTTATTCTCGCTCCCATTGTGGGTGCCCAGTAGGACAAAAGTTGGGTCATACATATATACATGTATACACACGAGGCGAGCCATACTTTATAACGGCATATAGGTCGATGAAAGTATCCGCGTAAACGTATATATAATGGATAATCTTTTAGCGAAATCTTTTCTTACCGGCACTCCGACAAAAGAGGAGGACGTCGGCGTGTACGGAGGTAGGACGAGGGGGCGACGTGACCGTTGCAGAAGATAGTTCCACAGTCTTTCGGGGCACCGCACCACCGCAGAGGGATCACCGGGGGGGCGGGGGGTGGGTGTCACGGGGTTTTGAGGGTTGCCGGGGGATTCTAAGGACGGGGGTGGGGGGAGAGCGAGAGCGAGAGGGGGAGGGGGAGGTGGGGAGAAGGGGGGGATTCGGGGGTACGAAATATTCGGAGGGAAACGCGGCCGGGGGTCGTCAAGGGGATTCGCGGGAGGGAAAAGCTCAACGCATGTGCAGGAGGGAGTCCGCGACGCCGCTACCGTGGTTGCTGCTCCCGCGGCGGAGGCTGCGAAAGCGGGCCGGAACCGAACAGTGCGCGGATCAGAGTAGTCGCAGCATCTCTCGCAAAGATACGTGGATCGCGTCCGTTCCCATCCATGGACTGTCAAACGAACGTTTCATCGACTCACGTTCATTTCGTTACGCCGTTTGCCACGAACACGATTCAAACGTACGGCGATGCCGACTCTCCGTTCTCCGTCTCGATACTGGACTCCGATTTTTTCAACCCTTTCGTTCGACCGAATTTTTCCAACAGGGTGTTAGGTTCGCTCGTAACACGTTTTTGAAAGCGGGTAGAACGTCTCGGACACTCGCGAACACGTGCGGTAGTAAATTAATAATAAAAGACGGTCGATGATCGGGTTGTTCAGAGCGCGTCGTGGACGATGAGGAAATTATGGCCGATGAAGACGTTCGCCCCTTTGAGATTGTTTGAAATTTGAGTCGAGTGTTTTTTGTTTTTTTCTTCTCTCATCGAACTCTACGATTTTGGGTAGTCGTGACGAGTGGTGATCCGATTTGGTCGCGTTTCAACGTAAAACGTACGAAGGAAAATAAGGCGGTAAATATACCGTGAGCAAAAATGCCGTGACGGTGTTCGTACGAACGGTGAGAAGCGGTGCTTTCAGCTGCCAATCGCCAGCAGCGTCAACCAGATGAAAAAATGACTCTGATTACGTGACCGGCGCGTATGCAGACCCTCTAGGACAATCGCTCGCTTATTTTTTATTGTTATTTATTCGCAAGCGACACCGAACGAACGGAAAAGGTGATTCGACAGTACAATCGAACCAGTGACACAGTGTCGATGGAATTTAATAACTCCGAAAAGTGCGCGGTGAAGGAACTGTAAAAAACAAAAACAAAAAAACAAAGAACAAAGAACAAAGTGCGGAGATCAAAGGTGATGGTGAATGCACCGGTGATATCTGGTTGTAAAATAATCCACGTCGAACGAACGAGGACAAATGTCGCGTCGTCACATTGGTGCAAATTTTCTATCGGCGAAGAAGATTCGCTACTGGATAAGTCTGAGGCGGTGACTAGAGTACCGAAGATCAGTGACCTGGTGGAAGAGGAAGCGAGGAGGAGCGGCGACAACTATCAGCCACGACGGGGCCCAGCGCCGGGGCAGAGCGAAGGCCCCCGGTGCAGGGAAGTCCGGCCAAAAAAGAGGCGGCAGAGGGGCCCAAACGGAGCTTAGCAACGGCCCTGAAACCGCGGCCGAGAATAATCGCCCCCTTACTCGGGGGAACCACCGGGAGGCGACCTCGCCGACGGAGACGACGTAAAAAGAAGCGACGGAGGTGAGCTCGAAATCTTCAACCCTCGACGCGCGCGGATTGATGAATTCAATCCGGCCGTTCGTTGCGTCGATAAAAAAATTGATCAACCGACGAATCAACCGCACCACGCAGCGTGTTCTTTGACCGATTTAGATACCGCGCGCTATTTTTTCTCCTCGTCGTTTTTCTCATTTTTTTATTCGGCGTCCTATTTGGCGGGGACAGCGAATGACAAATCAAGCTTTCCAGATGTTTATACTCTGAGAGTTATTCGTTGGCATTTGAGAGTTGGGAGAATTTATTTTGGTAAAGGTGAAATAAAAAAAGGATCATTTCAAATACGTTGGACTTGGTTTACGTGTTGTGAAAACAATCGAATCCAGCGTATTTTATCTATGATGAATATCTGAGATTTTTATTTAATATAGATGGCAATAGGAAGGAGTTAACCAACGTTGGTCCGAAGCTGCGTGTCAACACGATTATACGATTGATTTAATTAAATTACCGAGTGGCGATACGAACATGGCTAAGCGTCTCTACGACGTAATGAAATTCTAATAGGTTCTAACCAGAGGTTGTGGAAAAAGTGATGATAAAAATTGATAGCTTCTAGAAACTGTATCGGTATAGAGAGAGAGAGAGAGAGCTATACGTTGTGTATCTTTACCTTTTATATTAGCGGTGTATTCAGCTGCACCATCACTTCGCGATACGAGGAATATAACAAAAAGAGGAAGAAACAAGGTAGAGAGAGAGAGAGATAAGTTGAAGAAAAATAAGAAGAGAGGAAAGAATTTTTCGAGTTACAAACGTCTCCGGTGTATCCGGTAATTCGCTAACCGCGCGCTCCTCGCTTAATTGTAATTGTCCAGTGGCAAATTCCGAAAGCCCTCGGCCAGCCTCGGTCCTACGTTGGGGCGAGCAACCGAGCTGCATCGGTTTGCGATACGTACAAGAACACAAATTCCGTTGTTAACCATAAAGCCAACGTGGCTTTCTTATTAGCTTTTTCGACCACCGTGCCGCTGAAGATCCAGCGCGTAATTAAGACTCGAGAATGCGTTACATCTGTTTCTTTACCTCATTCGTCAACTAATCCCATTCGACGTTCCGATAAAATTACTACACGGTAGAAAGGTATACACCATTCCTGTGAAAAAATATACAATCTCGGGGGGCCATACCGCGAATACTCCGTAACTCCGCGTTTCGTTCCCGAGACCAAATATTCTCGGAAGAAGTCAACGCTTTCTTTGCCTCGGCGGTGAAACGATACGATAACTCGCGCGAAACTCGATTTATAATCCGAAGCGATAAGTCGAATGCAAAAGAAAAAAAAAAAAAAAAAAAAAAAAACACCGAGAATCGCGCAGGAGTCACGGCGCGACGTCCATGACTGAAATTTTTCCCGATCCCCCTGCCGACAGTCGTCGCTGGTTGGCGGCGATCGTCCCCCCCTAGTTCAAGAATATATTCGCGTCCCTTCCGTTTCGCTTCTATAGTTTCGACGAGGGGGACAAAAAAAAAGCTGCAGGAAATAGTGGGAGGCAAAACGGACCAGAGGAGGAAGGAGAGGTGATTGGAAAAATTCTACGTCGCTAGCGGAGCTAGCTAGGAGTAGCGCGATTCAGCTGTGGGGGGGTATTAGGGGTCCGTGCGGGGGCGTTTTGGGGCGAACTATCAATGATGCGTTAGGACGCGCACGTCACGCTCGAAGTTGCATCTGTTGCCCTACCCGGGATACCCACGCGCGTAGAAATATTAATATTTACGTTCGCTTGTGTCTGTTCGTGCGTGAGTGCGTGCGCGCGTGTGTTTGTGACAGGGGTATTTATATCCCCGCATTATACGACCCATACGTCAAATCGACCACACCGATCATTACGACGATTGGTAGGATAACCGATCACCCCGCGATTATAACCAAGTGGCATCGGACGCGGGGCGGTAACGTCAAATCTTCAAAAATATCATATACATATACCTCGCTGCTGCTGCTGATCTTCATGCCACGTTGTTATTATCAACAAATTTGGTCAACTATCTCCTTTTTCTTTTTTTGAATTTTATTACGATTTTCGTTCGACTCGCAACACCACCACGTGCTGCGGTTATATACTTTTGAGTAATGATATCTGGCATTACGGAGGCATCTCCACGTGTAGTATACCTACCTATACATATATGTATATACACACGGTATATACTCCGTAGCTATCCGCCAGCCTACGCGAGGGTGATAAATGAGAGCACTTACCTACGCATTCAACGATGTTCACGTATACGTATAGGTATAGGTATATACATAGCTGCGGGATGATACTTATTCCCCATAGGTATAGGATAGGGGGCCCTTTACAACCGCATCTTGAAACGGCCAATCAGATCGGATTTAAACGCGGTATATAAGAAGCACGTAGAAAGCTCGTATTGGCTCGAGTTTGCGGATCTTCAACACCCGCGGTTATACGTACATTATACACCTTCGCAAGGATACTCGATTGATGCGATTTTATCGCCGACGCGTTATCGATCCCATACTCATGCTCGGATCACGATGAATTACAAAGTGATATTGAGAATGCCGACGATCGCTTTCCGTACCTTGAAAAATTCCATTCGTATCGTAGACACTTCATAGAAATAATTTCGGACCGAATTCCTAGACAACTTTTAGTTTCCTGGACAGCTTTTCTCCACACCCGGTAAGGATGCGGAGAAACTTATTATTGAACTGGAGGGTCTAGCGTCTAGCGTGAACGAAGGAAGGTCTTCCACCGCCCCTGGAAGGGCAGTAAATTTTGATATTATATACCGACGTGAGCCGCTGGCATCTCGACGGTCCCTCAACAGCTAGACGGTGACGTAACGAACAATGCGGGCGCAAAACGATGTTTGAACTTTCTTTTTTTTTCCCCGGGAGGGGGGAAAAAAGGGAGGCAAAGGTGCACGCTGTGTAATACCACGACGGACAATCGGCTCTACCGAAAGTCTTGCGCAAACTTTCCCTTGCCACCGTACCTATACCTACTCGCTTTTTACTCACCTACCTACCTACCTACCTACCTACCTACCTACCTCGTGGACGTCTTTTCTTTTACTACAAGCTACCACGAAAACCATGCGAAAACTATGGCGACTCGAATCGCGAAGGGGGGCGAAGGGGGGGAGGTGTAAAAATAATAAACCGAAGCGAGAGGGAGGAACGAGGGGCGAGAGGGTGCGAGAGAGAAGGAGAAAGAAAGCGGAGGAAAAAAGAGAGCCGGGTTACCTGTTTAGATCCGTAACGCGGAAGCCGCCACCCCGACGTAGTCCTCTTCGTCCTCGTCCTCGTAGCCCAGAGCGCGCTTCGCTTCGGGATTCGGGCTGGCCCGAAACGGGCGGAGAGAGCGCGTGAGATTTATGCCGTATCTGCGGCCCGATCTTGTTCACAAGCGCGCTAATCACGTGTTAAAGCCTGCCCCCCTACGGAGAGATCCCCCGGTTAAGCAACCGCCGCGATTTAATGCATACGAATGCACAACTTGCTGCACAGAGTAGCTAACACCGAAACACGGTGCGTGTATGTATATACCTGTACATCCGCGCTCTCTATACCTCTACGTGGGTATCGTTTCTTAACCTGCCGATTAGTATAACACGCTAAAAATATCCCCTCGTGCGTGTATGTATTCGACATTCGTTTCCGGAAGGTCACCACAAGCACGTGCTTCTAGTCGAGTTTGATACCTGAATTATAAAAGCCTTGTCGTCGGTATGTACTACGGATCCGTACGGATCAGTGATTCGGTCTCTGGATGTGTAAATCGGTATGTAGAGTCAATCGATGATCAATGAGTATAAATCGCGGGTATATGTGCTATTCGAATGTCATCAGACACGGCGTTTTTCATAAATCAGTGCTAATTTCTCAGCCCAGTTATCAATCAAGGGATGATTATTTAGGTCTGATTTTATTGCCTCGAAGGTGTTTTAAAGCTCACGTTTCATTTGATTTCATATTTTTTTTTTTTTTTTTTCTCTCATAGTCTTACGAAGAGTGAATAAATCAACGCGAATGTTTGAAGATCGTCGTATTTTATGCGACTCGAGAAATAAGAGGAAAAAAAAGTGGAGGAAGAAAGGAAGGTTCCGTGCATATATCCACGTATATTATGACACGTGGATACGCGTAGGTGTAAGGAGGTTCCACCGTATCGAGCAGACAAAACATTCATTATTCAAATAATCAAGGGATTTAAGTGAGGTTGATTTATACGTATATCCAGGCCCAGTTTCCGCATCTTGTTATTCGTCGGGATCATTTGAATCACCAAATAATTTTCCGTGAGGGCGACCTTTTACATAGCGAAACCGACGACGAAGTTTCGCGTTCCTACGCGCGCGTTTCACGTTCTTCGCGCGCACACACAGCCTCCCATACAACAGGCAAAAGGTGCAGCAACGAAATAAGCAACGGCAACGCTTAGACGGTGTATTTTTGTTCAACTCGGAAAGACCGCGACTCGCTTCTACGTACCTCCCAACTATACGTACGTACGTACGTAGGTACGTATATAACGGCGCATGTGACTCGAAATCACCGACGTATATATCCGACCTACACAAACGCCCGCAGCGGACCGCGACGTCGCGAACGGACGAGAGCCCGCTTCTCATTTCTCGTATTTTCCATCGCGATAAATCAGCGTGCGGCGGCGGCGGCGGCGGAAGGATGGAGGAACTGTAGAAGCGACCCGGAGGAGGAACGCGGGACAGACAGACAGGAAGGAGCGGGCGAGAGAGACGGGAGGACGGGAGGACGGAGGCCGGAGGCTGAAAGCCGGAGGGTAGCGCGGAGGGTAGCGCGGAGGAGACGAGCGACGTGTCGCGGCGAAGCCGTAGCTAACGGAGATTACAAAACTCTCTCCGACTCCCGAAACCTCGAGATTATATCCGCCCGAATGTCCGTCACTCCGACCAGCCAGCCAGCCAGCCACCTAGAATTCCTCCGATAATAATTCTCGGCGTTACGAAAATTAGCGTTGGATCCATTCGCGTCTCGAAAAGCCTTGCTTTGATATTAGTTGGGAAAAACTGTAGTGGAAATTCGAATGAAAAACAAAAAAAACCATCAACGAACGTTCGTCTTTCCTGAGTATCGAATCAACCGACTATCGTAATCTGAAAAATCTTCGCACTCGACCCGTCGCAGTATTCCGTGTCAACGGAGTGAAAAGTTCCTTAATTTTCTCAAGCGAAGCGCGCCAGCGTTCGGAGACAAGATGGATGCCGAACAACCATCCCTTACCAAAGTCTTCAGCTGACGGAAGAGACCGCCGCAATGTCTCCTCGCTTTTCGCTCTCGAGAAGTTTAAAGTTCTTCGTCGCGTAGTTACGGCGGTCGTCCGTAGTAGGGCCGCGCATCTCTTCTGTACTGACGCTTCGGGTGACGCCTCGGGTGACGCCTCGGGGGCGCCGCGTCTCGTTATCCGAAGGATTTATGGCGCACTAATTGCATCGCTGTGGACAACGACGAGCGCTAGCCGGCGAGTGTACGGAACTTCGCCGCAAAAGCTACGCGAATCCCCGCTACGTGTTTACGGATCGAGGGAAAAAACCACGTTACGGTATCGCTCGCGTGCGACTCTCCAGCTGCATATCGTTCGAAATTCGAAGCTCGTACGATTCCAGTCGAACGACGTACGAAGCGCAACCGAGTCGTTTGAAATCTGGTACGAAAAATGCCGTCGAACATTCGGCGAACTCGACGTTGGTATTCCACGCACGCGATCCGAAAGTTCAAGTATCTTCGATACGCGTTGTTAACTACCGTGAGCGGAATCGGTGGAACAAAGAGAAGCGCCGCCGAAATACGCGAGCTCGCGTTAATTCAACCGTCTCGATGAAAATCGGAGGGCAAAAGGTTTCCCGTCGGCGCGTCGGCGAAGACGCGTGCCGACGTACGTCGAGTCGGTGCGGATTGAAAGGTTCGCGCGTCTCGACGCAGCCATGGCGCGTAGATTCGGCGGTCCGCGGTGCCGTCGAGTTCGGATGCGCGGGGCGCATGGCTTACGCGGATGGGTCTTGGAATCTCCGGGGCGAGCGCTCCCGCCGGTTGTAGTCCGACATTTTGACTAAATATACAAATCGTATTATGGTCCATAAACGAGTCGTTACGATTCCCGTATACAGCTCTTGTAAGCGCATGGGTTATGATTGTTGTTATGTTCCTCTTCTTTATTGGCCTTGTAAAGTGCGCCGCTCCTGCGGCAACGTTTCTCCCCCACTTGTTAAACGCCTCGTTTACAAGCTCTCTTATACCGTTACAACGTCGCCGCTGTCGTTACAACGTGTGAATATACGTATACCTACTATACCCCCCCCCCCGGCAATGTTATATCGTTCGTTAAACGATCGCCCCGACGAATTTCACGCTGTACGGGAGATGAAAAAACTTATCGTACAAACGTATCGCGTCTCGAATTAATGAAACTCGTCACTTGTGAGCGCTTAAGATCATCGTGTTGCAGTTGGACGCCATGAAGTCTGTATTAATCGAGGCGGTTCGTGAAACGGGTTATTTATCGCGTACTCGCAAAAAGATCGTCATCCCGTTTGTGGCGAGAACGCGGTATACGCGTGGAAAAATTTTCGGTGAAAATATTGTGAATTGAGATTGAGATAAACGGAGCAAAAAATAATAGAAAAGAAGTAAAAAAAAAACCGAAAGATTTTTTGGGTAAAATAAGCGAGATCGGAGATCGGCGATCTTACCAAGGACGATTGATAATTGTGTATAAAAGTATCGCGCCCGTGAAAACGATATTTGTATATGTATATATATATATATATATGTAAAATATCCGACGTATCGAAGCACTCAACGACGAGATGGGATCTCGATCGTTAATCAATCGGAGCTCGATCGTCTCTCGCAAAATTGAATTCAAATTATAGCTAGCAAGAATGTCGTTTCGGACACCCGTATTTTCTTTTTTTCACCTTTAGCCAATTATTTATAGCTCTCGCACCGAGGGCGACCTTTTCGATATTCAATTATTTATATGTACACCTTTATGACCGCCTCGCCCAATCTCTTAGATCATCGCGCGCTCATTTTTCGATTACCTCGTAAAACACTATCGTTTCACCGTAACTTTATAACACACACTCGAGGCACGATATCACCAGGTGGTCACCTAAGTCGGACTTCTCATACACAGATGTACGCACAAACACGAGCTTACGATACCTTCATCATCCACTTCTCGATGCCGGTGCTCTTTACCCGGTCAGCATCCCCCTCATTACTTATTCTCCATCCTCCACGTGTTATATAGCTTAAAGCTTCACAGTATTTTCCGACTCTCCGGTACGTCGAGGCGGGATGTTTTACTCCGGACCGGGTGGGTCGGGTCGCTCGCTCGCTCGGTTGGTTGGTTGGTCGGTTGGTTGGTTATGCTAATGACCGAGTCACCGACACACAGAAAAGAAGGAACAATGCCCGCTCGATTTATTATTGTAACAGTTCGGCGCGTGACGTCACGCTGTATTAAGCTCGCTGATGTCTCAATCAACGTCGGTGACGTGACCGTGGTCTCAATTTCAGTTTGAATTTTGCTCGGTACAGTGGCGGCAGCGGCAGCGGCATTACAACGTTCGCCGGTGAACTTTTCAACCCGGTCGTTGCGGTACTCGCGAGACGGGTGCGCGAAAGAGAGAAAGAGAAAGAAAAAAAAAACAGGAGTAATCAATTGAACCGCTTGATATTTTATCACGGCATACACTATCTCGTTAACGCGTGTAACGCATGTGAATCGAGTCGAAGTTGGCGAAAAGGTCGGTTACGTAGGTGGAGAAAATTTTCCTCACGCAGAACCTCCGCGGGTAAATGCGAATCTAAAAAGTGGGCTTGTTGTACGCGTCGTCGTTAGCGTAGCGTCGATTTGCTCGGCTACCAAAAAGTCGTTAAGAAATACTTAGACGATTGCGGTTAGCTTTGCGATCGGTGTACGGGGTTAATAAGCGCTCCTTGGGGAACACTGAGCGCGAAGCGAAGCGGCAAACAGCTCTCGAGCCGCTAAAGGAGGAAAGCCGCCCTCTCCAATATTTACGAGCCACCGTTGCGCGAACTGCTACGTGAAAACACACGTATGCGTAGATATCTGTACAGACTCTCGTTTCGTGATTTCCGCAAACCGCGAGTTCGCGACTCATCGAGCCACATTATATAAACCGAATTAATTTCTTTAGCATGCAGAGCGGAAACCACCTGCGAACGTTTTTTTTTTTTTCTCTCACTTTTCGTTCGTAGCGTTCATCGTACATCGATATTTTTCTCGTTATTCTTTTTTCGTTTCGCTTTTTTTCACCGACGCTCACGCGGTATCACATCGTATAATTCGCGGACGGATCCGCGCGCGGTGAGGATGAAGGTCAACGTCGAAAGGCGGTTCTTCCAGAGGGGGATTACTTTACGAGTAAGAAAGCGCGGTTGTGTGTAGGTTCCTTTTTTTTTTCATAGGTACGTCCGTGTTCGTCCGTCGAACGGGGTTCGCTCAAAGTATTGGAATCGGTTATTTCCGATGATCGGTTTGATTCGAGGCTCCTCCGTTATACTGCAGGCCATCGGTTCCCAGCGAGCATTTGTTAAGCGAAGTAGTAGGTAGGTAGGTACCTATAGTTGAGCGGTGATTCGGTATTGGATCGGATGTGTGCGCGGCGTGCGTGTAGAGGTGGTGTGGGTTTCTCGGGTTCAAGCTGGCGAGCGGGTGAACCTTTGGGCAGGATATCATCTACCGTTTCTTATACTTCGCTTTTCCTGTATATATATATATATATATATATATATATATGGGTAGGGGGCGTCGATGGGGCAGCATATAATTATCATGGCTGTAATGGCAGCCATAACTCATAGGCGCTTCTCTCCCTTAGCAGTTCGTTTTTTTTTTTTTCTTCCTTTCCTCTTTTCTTATAGCTGCCCTTTTTACCGTCTTTACTTCTTTTCCTACTCTTTCTCGGCTCGGCCCACGAACGAGAATGAATACGGATGAGAAATTGAGCGAGTCGATTGGATAGAGCCATCACTTCAATCTCAAACTGCACATTGGAATGGGCGTTTTAAACGCTCCCGATCTTTTTTCCTCTTTTTTTTTTTTTCTCGTCTTTTTTCGTCTTCGAGTCTAACGTGCGTGTACCTTGTTGAGCGCACGCGTGATTTCGAAGCATCGTCGGTAATCGGGTAATACTCGATTTTACGGATATCGAGAGCGTATCCGAAAGCACGCCATTCTCGCGTATGCATATACGATCGCGTTATCCAGAAGGAAGCGGTGTAGAGGCGAAGTGTACGTAACCGTGAGCGGTTACATCGACATTGAAAAAAACGATAACCCCGGAGTGGTAACCTCTACTCTTCTGGTCCGATTAATCTACCGCGCTGCTTTTTTTTGTCTCGGTCAACTTCAATGAATCGGATTCTTTACACGGCCAGATGAATTTCACGAGCGAGAATCGTGTCGTCGGATATTCGAAATCGAGTTCACCCAGGACTTGGAAGAGCGCTTCGATTACGCGTGTTGTCGAACCGCTTCATTACCTTCCTACATTGATTTGTCTCGTAAATTATCGTCTAATTATACGTTAGTTCAACTCGGTGATACAACGCCTCGCATCTCTTCGTCCGATCTCTCGGTATAATCTATACATATACCTCGTGCGTATTTCCATATATATAGGAAAGAAACGGGTCAGATTATCCAGGACCTGGACGTAGGAGTTTGAAAAGAACTAAAATGACGACTCTATGCGTTGGCTAACTGATATTTTCGCTTCGCCACGGGGGTGGGTCCGGTCGTCCGGCGGGCTGGCAGGGGGTGGCCGGCTAAACCGTAGAATGAAGTAGTGGGAGATGGAAGGGTGGGAAAGAGGAAATGAGCAAAATGGATAGGAGCGACGACGAAGGAGCGGCGTCAAGGGGATGAGGAGTAGAGTGAGGAAGGGAAGGGGGAGGGGGTGGCTGCGGAGCCGTTCGAGGGAGAGAGGAAGAATTATGATCCGAGCGGTGGTGAAAACGCAAAGGGACTCTGACTTCGGGCGGATGGAAAGAGACGGGAACCGGGTATATATATACATACATATAATACGTGTGCGGAGGACGAGAAATGTACGCCGCGGCGCGGTACGAAAGCCATAGAGACGGGTGCGGGTGAGACGGTTAGGTTCGTGTTCGGAACTCTCGCGCTTTGGCCGTTCGCCGGTCGTCGAAGGGGAGGATCGGGGATCGGGGATCGGGAATCGGGGATCCCGAAACGGGGGATGGGAGAAGAGAACGACCGTGCATAGGGGGCGGCGGGGGGAGGAGGGGGGGGGGCGGCGGCAGCGGCGGCTCGGTTTCGGATACAGGGGTTGGGGTGGGGTGCGCTGACAGCTCGACGCGTTCGTTCGCTTCAATGCCGCACGGGAGGATACGCTCTCCTCTCTCTCTCTCTACACATCTCCTCGACGAGCACGTATATATTCACACCGACACGACGAACGACGAATCTCTCTCTCTCTCTCTCTCTCCGAGGCACACATGGAAAATGTTGTGAAGCGCGTTCCGCGCTGCTTTCCTCCGCACTACATAGCACCCGGGACTCGACTCACACAAAACTCACGCAATCGCCGACGTTCGACGTACGTACGTACGTATACGGTGGTGGTAACTAACGAAACGCCGCCGTTTCACGCACATGGGAGCATTCGCGCATCGGCCTCGGAAATCGTTCGCTTTCGAAGTGTGTTTGGGCGACGATTGGTCGTATCGGTGTACGTTATGGTAGGTTCACCAGTCGCACACCGCTGCGAGTTGGTACAGCTTTAACGAATAAGTGTACAGTGGATGTAGTTTAGCGTTGCCAATGGTTGTGTCGGGGTATAGTCAGTGGCAGTGGTAGTAGTAGTGGCGGTCCGTACGCGGCCCGTTGTATACCGTAGTCGTCATATTGCATATAGCCTCGTCTCTGTCTGCACTCGGCGGGTCAGAAGCTCCGACACGGTCGCGGGCTGCTGGATGAAACCGGGGCGTCGGTACGCTGCGTTTGACAGTTTTACTATCGTCCGAATATCCGCGAATCCGTTGAAGTCTCGACGGTACGTGTAAACGCGCGCGAGGTACCGCTGAAGTGTACGAAGTGTTTTATTTCCGTATAATAAGAAATCTAAAATTAAGCCAGTGAAATCATCGGCGATAACGATGATTATCTCTAATTTTATCCTGTGCTTCGATACGTGATGTTATTTCAGTGTGGTGTAACGTGTTGGGTGAACATTGAAAAATATCCATCCAGGATCTACCTGTCGCTTGGCCATCCGTAGCGCCGTTTCATTTAAATAATATCACGTTCCTCGGATAAACGGCGTACACATATTAAGATTATTTACACTCGTTCTCGCCTATCGATCAGGTGTTGTTTGCACTTCGGCGAATATATCACGGGGCAATTTCGACTGTGTTAACGCGCTTACATCTTACGGGTGTCTTGTGGAAATTCGAGTTCGATCGAACCCACGTGCTTCGAACGACGACGGTGCCTCGTGCTACGCAATACAGTCGGCGTGCGGTTATCAAACAACCTACTACTACTCGGCAGTCGGCGGTGTCCACGGTGTCGCGGTTTACCTAGATACCTTCGTTCATTTCTTACGCATATCCCGTAAAATTACACGTCCGGCGATCGGTTTGCTACCGTACGCTAAATTTCATCGCAAAGTTTTTTCCACTCCACATGTCGTTGGAAACCGCTATTCAAAACTGACGCTATCCGACACAGCGTTACTATCGCTATCTAACCACCGCGATGCTTCGCTCCAATCGTGCTTGAGCGGTATATACCCTCGTAACATGTATCGCGTCAAGTGTTTGTTTATTTTTTCTTAAAAAAAAAACAAAAAAAAAAAAACAAAAACAACATTACGGCATATCGCAGTGATATGGACGTGTTTGCGAGTACGTCCACCTCGTTCGGCAGCTCGCATAGCTGTTGCCGCTACTACTCCATGGCGGAACTCGACATCTCTTCACCGCCTACTACGGATCAGGGTATGTCCACTAATGTAACCGATCGATCGACGATTTATGCGACCGCTGAGTTCCGGTCGACTATTTCAAAACATCGACAACAGAAAAATGAATAATTATGAAGCAAACGGAGTCCGTTCGTCGATCGACTACTCCTTGCACGGATCGCGAAAGTTTTCCGATCGTGAAAAAAAATATGTAACAACAACGATCTAGACCAAATTTGACATCGTTACTGTTCGCTACTATCCGACTGAGCGAGCGGCCGGGCTGTTACAGCGAGCAGCTAAGTAACTGAAACGATTACGATGTGGAGGTGCAGTTGTATCTACGTACGTAAGCCTGGTTAACCCAAATAACCAGCCACGTGGTGCTCCCGTGAATAATACGGATGGCGGATGCGATTAGAATGTATAAAAGCATGTAGAGCGGTGGGCCTGGCTGTCTAACTCCGACTGCCATTGGTTCTCGAAACTGGTTTCCGAACACGGCTACCACCGCTGTAGTTATGATATCTGTTCGGATCGCGGCTAGACCACGACGACGACTACGACGACAATGATGATGATGATGATAATGATGATGATGATGACGACGATCGTGTGTTTGGAGAATAAATTAAACGGGCAAGGCAGATAATGATATTACCTATCCATTAATAACTGTCAATTTAATTGAATCAATTTACCGAAATAACAGTTTCCGGTGATATATGCTAATATCGAATTCCCGGGTTCCCGTCATCGTGCGATCATCGCGTAAGAACGAAAATCGGCGATCGTTACCCGATCGCTATGCATGTGGGTCGATCTTGGGCGCGTTGAAAAAATCTTTACGAATAACGGATATCCTCAGATTTTTTTTTTTTCTTTTTCTCGGACGTGTGAAACCGCCGACCCCGATTTTATTAACTCTATACCGCTTTCGTGATCGATTCATCTTTCGGTATAATTATTTATATGTGTTACCGGTTATGTACCTCCTACTTCGACGCGACTTCGTTTACGAGAAAAAATAACAAATAACGAAAAACAACGACAACAACAACGAAAAAAAAAAAAAATAAAAGAAATATCATTCTATTTCCGTATAATTTAAACATCCGTGGCCCGCGCAACGCGACTACTTATATATATATATATGTATATATATATCGGAACGTTTTCACCGAACAGCTGTTCCTTCGATAACGGATTCGATAGAGAGGGCGAGGAACGTGCCGAACGCGGAGTATCGCGTCGTCACCGTCCTTCGCTATCTCGAACCGAAGATCTCACCCGGAGAAATACGTGTATATATATGTATATATGTAGGGAGGACGAAGTCGTCGTCTCGCCCCAACTTTTTAAAACCGACCTCACTCCTCCGAGTCATATAATGCCGTGTCCTCACGAAATTTTGAAACAGCAGCTTTGTACCTGACAAAAAAAAAAAATAGAGAGAACAAAATAAAACAAAACAAAGAGGCACGACGACGGGTCACTTCACTTAATTACCTACACAGGAGATAACAGAGTTGTCCGGCATACTAATATTACAAAAGCGACCGGTCCGCCGCTGTCTTTCCAGACGAGATCCCTGTTAGTCGTCCCCCTCCCCCCCTCCCCCCCCCCCCCCCGGTACAGTTTTCGTTCTACGCCACCCTCTTCGCAGCCCTTAGTCTTCCAGGGGTAGTGGAGTGGCGGTTGTAGTAGAGAAAGCCTTGTAACGTAGCCGAAACCTCCGGAGAACCCCCGGCAACCCCGGGGGTGGTGTGGTCGGGCGACGTTGGAAGTAGCGAGGAGTTGCGATGCTCCCGGCCGAAGCGCGGACGCTCCGTTGCGTTTCTGATTTATACGGACGGTACGCGGGACCGGAGTACGGAGGACGGAGTACGGAGGACGGAGGACGAAGGTTGAGAGGTAGCGGTGAGGACGGGAACGGCACGGAAGCGTATCGGAATAGGCTCGGGAGCGAGGTGCGGGAGGTACAGGGCGAATATTACGAGAGCGAATATACGGCGGAGGGTGTGTGTAAAACGGTGTAGCGGTGAGCTGCGCGCGGTATCTACAACAGAACATATCGCTAAAAGAGACAATGAAGTTCCGTTCGAGCGCTTGCGCGTCCAATTTCAAATGTCGGATATGGTTACACACGCGTATAGATTATAGAAATATATAACTGTAACACCGTCGTGACATTCCGTATCGACGGAATGGAATTTTTCGGGGCCACGTAGAGTTTTTTTGGAGGGGAGGGTGCGGTGAGGGAAATTCGCTGAGGAATTAGCGAGAAGAATGTCGAAAGAAGAGCAAAGACGACAGTTTCCTGATAAATATCGATCACCGGAAGAACCGAGTACAACGCATAGGATACTGCGGGGGTGTAGAAAATTGTTTGTACGAAGTGGAGAAAGTTTACGGGAATTTAGTTGCGAGTTGAGAATTGAAATTTATCGCTACGTAGCGATATACTGAAGATAGCCGCGCCGCGACATCCCGGTACTCTTAATTACTTAACTAGTCCGGAGAATGATCGATGATTTCTCATGCTCTCGACCATTTCCTGCTTCGCACAGAGTCTTCCAGCGTTCTCTTTTTAGTTTTCGCCTTTTTCGTGCTATTTTTTTGCTATTTTTTTTATTTTTTTTTTCTTCATCTTTCCTTCCTTCTCAAATTGGCGACAAGAGCTCTCGGGTCATCCCCGCCGCCTCCCGTTCTCAGCGCTGGCCATTCTTCAAGTGAGGATCTTTCGCCACCCCTTGTTTTGATCGGGGATTCTTCTCACCCTCACACATACCTATACCGGCAGCACCGACTCTTCGCCGCGAAGGAACAGCTACGAACAGCTACTACCCACCTACGATGGGATAGGGATTAGAGATAGGGCTTCTAACCGTAAACACATAAATTTTCCCCCCAAAGCTATATACACACACACACACACACATAAAATACTCAACGCGGTATACACCCCACATACTTAGATCCCGTAGTGGTATAATTCAGTTTGGTGTGTCACGTGAAAATTGGCGTAGGCTTTTAACGAGACAATAAACCCACAACTTTCCACGACTCGCGGTTTCCCATAAACGTTCCTCCGCCTTTTATATTTTTAATTCCTCGCTTTTCTCTTCGGGAATCGTCTCTTTCGTTTGGATGAAAATAAAGAAAAAAAAAAAAAAAATCAAAAATCCATCGCTGCAAACAGAAAAATAAAATCAAGTTGGAGTGACTGCGGAAACCCGTAGTAATTTATATCGTACAATTTGGTCACCCCTCGTTACGGTGGATCATTTACTCCGGCTATTACATACCTACTTTGGGATCCATCACGTTGTTAATATATCGGTGTGTATAGGGGGGATATCGCTAAAGCGTAAAGGTTGCCTTCCAACAATGTTTTTAATGATTGGAAAGGTATTTTCAATTCCGATATATCATGTTTAAAGCCTACGATCTATAGACGGCGAATAAAATGAAAAAAAAGAAAAAGAAAAAAATCCGGGGGTATAGCCGGGGAGAATCCCGGCGTATCTATGCCGCGTTCGGGTATATAATGTAACGCCAACTCTGAATGGAACGCTTTTGTGGTGGGTTAACCTATACGGTTAACAGTAATATTTATTGCCAATCCGATAGTTATATACGCGCGCGTGGCATTGTGCGAACTTTCCGTGCGATGCTTCGCCACTTTTCTTTACACCGCATCTTCTTCCCTCTTCTACCCCTGCGCCTCTCCCTCGTTCCCTCAAAGATACGCGCGCGCACACATGTGCGGCGCGCTATGTACATCCGCAGCCCTGCATTCGTACGGACGAAAAAAAATAAAAAATGCGTTCGCTCGAAATCATAGATAAGTTTCATAATTTTCAATCACCGAAAGTTTAATTGAGTGGGGTAACTTGGTAATTGTTTCTTTTTTTGTTCAATGGTCCCTTTTTAATCTGGAACATCTTCGGCACCCCCCGCAGCTTCCGTCGACGACGTTTCCCACATCCCACAGACCGGCTAGCGTAGCGGAGCAACGATTTAATTAAGTAGGCATTTTCTTTGGAGATGCACCCTTAATGAAAGTTTCGGTATTAGCTCTCACGGTGGGTAGCAATCTAGGTATATAGGTAATCTCGCTCGAAACTCCGCAACCAAAGCGTGGAGAGTCGGTGCCGCTGGGGTGGTTTCCCTCCTTTTGTTCGCGGCGTTGCTTCCCTACGACGCTATCCTTGCTTCTCATCCTCCCGACTCCCTCGCCCTCTCTCCCTCTCTCGATCCCTCGTCCTTCGCTTTCGCTTCTGCTCCCGCTTCCATGCCGCTGCTGCCTGCAGTCTCGCTACTTCCCCCCCCCCCCCCTCCCCGTATATACCTACGTCCGTTCGTCGAGCGTCGCGACGCCCCCTCCCCGTCCTCCTCCTCCCTTCGCTCTTCTCGGCTTCTCTTACCGCGTATACCCTCGGCTTTTGTGCTCTTGTCAACTTGTCAAACTACCCCTCCTGCCGACCAACCCGGGGATCCAATACCCGGGGCCAAACCCTCCCTGCCACCCCTACGTTCGCTTACCTCCCTTCTTCCCGCCTCCCTCTCCCTCCCTCCCTCCCTTCCTCCCTCCCTCCTACGTCCCGTCATCCCGGTGCCGTCCCATCGTGCACCCGGACTTAGCGCGTACATCGCCTGGGAGCGAGCGCGGTGAGCATTCGCCGAAGCCTACAGAACCAGCTGCCACGAGGGATCAAATTTTTTTTCATCAACGGTAAACGCCGCAGCGCGCCCGGAAGACCGAGCGCACCGAAGAATCACGAGCGCAACGCAATGTAACGATATGCAACGAGACGACGAAGCGAGACGCGACTCTCTGAAACGAATCTATACGTTTATCTTAAGACTCCGGAATAGAACTGAACTCGCATTTCTAGATCTCGTCTACTCGAATACCATCGGGGGCTTGCAGCCGTACGGTGATTTTAATTAATTTTCTCTGCTATTCTCTAGCAGATTTTGCAACGTAGCTAAATATATATCAGATCCGGCATTCCTTATCTGTCGTCCGGAGCGAAGCCATGCGCGAAAAGAAATATGTAGGGGTGAAAAAAAAAAAATTTGAAAGATATAAATGAAAATAGGCGAAGAACCGTCATAAGAATTTTACTCTTTTTTTCAAACTACCTGTTAAATAAACATTAGCTCAACACCGAGAAAAAACTTTACCTCCAACCATCGGATCGACCTTTTACATATATCCCGTAATTACTTCCAATCTTAACTGTGTCGTAAAAATCGGCCATGGCATATCCGACGAAGTGACGAAAAAAATAAATTTATCCAAAAATATCATCACCATTACGTCTCAGATCTGAAAAAAAAAAAAACGGAAGCGCAATTTATAGCATTTATATCGGAAGGCGAGCGTTAAAGTTTTCGGAAATTTCGGCGTTTCCGTCGCCCTGCAGGCTGCCGAGGTAAAAACCGTCACCTATATATATATATATATATATATAAGTAACTTGATGAAAAGTTATTCTCTCAGGATAAGAATCTTCTCCCTCCTGCGCGATGGCTGCTCGTAATTACGCAGAGAGTTTAGGTAACTCGAACTGCTATATGCCACCTGAGCCAGGTGTTGACAGACGCCGGCTTTTTACTAATTGCGTGACATAACTCAGGATAATATCGACTACAGCTACGTATACATATACCCTATAAGGATATAATAGCAGCCCTCCTAATTGCCTCAGTTCTCGACTATATACACACCAAGGTTTCCTACGTTTTCGGTGGTCCTTATTTATCACCAGCTCACTCACATATTGTATAACCGTGTTACTCACCAATGCGGAGATACCGTCCACCTTATGTATATCCCCGCTCACCCCTCAGCCGCATAAAATACGTTTAATAGGTACGAGTATAATATTTAAAGTCAGTTTCTTGAGTATATTTTCCCTATCTGATGAATGTCACCGAAATATCTTACGGGGGGCTCTACACCCACCTTTGGAGTTCCGCGGTGAGCGATTCGTACCGCGTAGCCGCGTTACCGCAGGTTGAATTTTATACATTGCGTGCGATGATGAATTAATTTCCGAATAGTTTTTCCGTGAGTCGGATACCTTGTTGAAAAAAATTCCAATGGGACAAACGGATTGCTGGGTACATCTTTAACGAAATAACTACATTTTTTTTAGTCTCGAGTATATATATAAAGGTTTTCACATTTTTTCTTCCGACGTCAGAAATCAACCGGATGCGATATCACAAGGTTACGGAGCTTGGTCGAAGGGGAAACTGGAAGAATATTTCAAAGTTGAGCTTTTTTTTTTTCTTTCGCTTTTTCATCCGTGTAAAAATTGTCGTCATTCGGAGCGTTCCTCGCGTGTACCGCGCGATGAGGTGATTTACGGGCTTGTAAGAAAAAATAATAATTTAATCACATTATCGGGCATCAAGGTTTCGCACGAGGTTTTTTTTTTTCGGGGGTGGGTCGTGGAGGGTGTTGAAGTTCGCGGACGACCCCGTTAACGTTTTGGAAATTTTTAATTTAAGTTGACGCGCGCCGACCGTAGCTCAGAATAAATCCGTTGGGTAATTATTTAAAAGTTATAGCGTTCCGGGATCACCGTGGAATTTCCTACCCCGCCGTATATACATATACGTGTACACGTATACGTGGTACACACGTTACACGTACGCGTTCTCGCGTTGGTCGGTCTCTGTTCTGCGGGCGAGTGGCGGGCAACAGCGTGCAGACGTACGTACACGTTCGAGTTTCGCAGCGACGTTTCGAACGAGTAGCGGCGGCGCGAGTGGTGGCTCTTCCACCCCGCGGTTGATTTACGCGTCGACGTCAAAACTTTGCACTCTGGTGTCGCCCGGTCGAGCCCGCCGCGGTATAGCGAACCGGCCCCCACAACGCCGTCGGGATGCTATCCTATACCGCTACGGGGTTGTTTGCGAATTCTCTTTTCCGCATCCCCGTCTTCTCGCTTTCTACCTAGCGGGAGTGTATGAAAATATTATGAGGATCGCTCTAATTTTCAAAAAAAAACACGTCGGGGGTGCGGGGGATGCGATGCGTTTGGAATCTTCGTTACACGGAAGAACGATAATTGATTCGGGGGAAATTTTTTTAGTTTTTTCGCTTTAGTATCCACGTTGGTTTTGGGAGCCGGACGTATCGCACCGCGTGATCTTGAGAAGGCGATTGCGCAGCGGGGCGCTCCAAAAGTGGTAAGAATTTTTTTTGGACGGAGGAGAACATTACGCTTGATATAATAGAATCGTTTTGACTCGGCTCTGACATCACGTGCGGTAAAAGGGAAAAAAGAAAAAACTAAAATTATATCATACGTTCGTCGGTTCGTTAACGGGGCTAGCGTACCTATGTACGCAAAGCGCGGAATGTCGGTTTTCGGTCTCAGGGGTCGGTCACGATTGAAGCTTGAACTTTGTTACGAGTCCGTAAGAGTTGCGGAGTTGCGCTGGGAAACTGAGACTCTGGCAAAGGTGGGGGTAATGGTGAAGAGAAAGAGTATATAAAAAAAAAAACATAAAAAAACATAGAGAAAAAGAAACCACTGGGACTTTTACGAGCCATTCCGGTAAAACCTGACGAGATTAAAGTAGGTATCTAGTAACAATTCGTTGCATTTTATGTTAGTTTTACTGCCACTGACCTTACCGCCGTCACGAACGCGTTGTATATTACATGGGTATGTACGTGAATATATAGGTATATACATGTATGATCAGCTAAACCCAAAGTGAAAGCGTCGTCCTTTGCCAGCGGCTTTTTCGACCGGGTCGAAATAAGAACCGAGAGAAAAAAAAAAAGAAGAAGAAGAAAATAAAGGCAACAGTTTTTCACAAAAAATGTGAAAGTTAGGGACTTAGTCGAACGTTTTACAAGGGTCTGAAATCACGAGGTGTTGTCAAAGCTCCTAGAAAACTGCTCCCGCTGTTGGAAGGTGTTGGATCGGCACCCCATCGTGCCCGTGACGCAAACGTTTTTCGCTTCCTTTTCTCTTTTCTCATCCGCTTCCTTTTCTCTTTTCCTTTATTCAGCTTTCGTCTTACTCTCCTTTTTTTTTCTTTTTTTTTCAAATCGCGCAAAAAAATGCACCGCGCGGCAGTATCGGTGTCTTTTTTTTTTTCTTTATCTCGCAATCGCACGATCCATACGTAATCACGCGATGCAGGACGGATTCATAGAACAACTGACTCGCTCTTCTACATCCGTCGCGAATACCAAGTAGCTTGGCGTGCGTCGCCAGAAATCTTCGAGGCGTTCCCATAGGTTGAGGCAAAAATTGATCACTTTTTTCATTTTCTTTTCGACGTTTCGGTTCAAGATTCGATTCAATTTCTTTGGACGTCACGGAAAAGGAGTCGACGTAATGAAATCGACTAGATTTTCTTGTAAAAACTGAAGGGCTCACTTCGCTCGCATAAATATGACGGTGATACTGCGCGATCCGATGTTTAACGTGTACGTCGGACGTGTCGTATTATTCATACCTGTTCTCCGTTTATCCGAGTTCCGGTTGTTCTTATCGCACGCGGACGAAGTGGACGGCACACCGCACCGTACCTTGTTTCCTTCCTTTTCGAACACCGCGCGTTCCCCTTTTCGGCATCATTTAGATAAATACGGGCGGAGATTCGAGGTGATTTCGTTCCTGCAGTTTCAGGAGTGTGCACGACCAGTTTGGAAGTATAGCGTATTTTCCATTCGCTCTACAGTTTATTGAATACAAACTCCGCGGATCCACCGTATTCCAGATAGCCGAAGCCGTACGAACAACCCTTGTCCGCAGCCGAAACAATCAACGCGGTCATAATTCTCGTGCGCTTTATAACCGCGCCATCGTATACTATATGTGAGCGCTGTTTTGGTATATAAATATATAATATGGGTATATGTGTACGCGTTATACGCACACCGGTATCCTCGTCGGTATCTATAGAGAAACGATCTAGCTTGCCAAGAGCAATTTTACAGATTTTCCTTTCGCGTTAGCGCTGAGTCGCTCGACGTAGTACGCCCCATGGTCTTCGCGCGCGATGGGCATACAGTTTTACATATCATGAGAGCTTATTTTATCCGTGGGCATCGCATCTAGACGAACGCGTTACGTAGGTGTGTTCGGTTTATATTTCTTTTTCTCATAATCTCGTTCCTTTCTCCGAATTAATATATGTACGTGCGTCTTCTTCTTCTTATCCTTCTTTTATATATACCTACTCGTAATATGTTTTCGGAGCAGAAATCATGACCCTGAAATCCGCCTCTTCATAGTACATTTCACTGCCTGCAGCAGCAGCAGCAGCAGCAACAGCGGTTTCATCCAGCTTACGGGAATGTACGGTAAAAAATATACATAAAAATTCGGCTATTTCGATGATAATGAACCGCCAGGCTACGCTTCGTGATCTCGCTTATTGCCGCATACTCGAACCGGTTATCTTCCAAAACTTTCTTGGCGATAAACTGATCTTGGGATTTTTCGTATACTACCTACGTAAGCTACACATGCGTATGTCTATCGGACAAATTTCTCTAGAATTTTCTACGATCAAATTTCGCTTCAATTTGCCAAGTCGATCGCTGCATTCGGATGACGTCTTCTGCACGTTAGTTTATTGCGTTCGTTCGTTCGTTCGTTTCGGATACCGTCGAAGCTACCGTGTAGCGCGGGCATCAGAAGCTATCAGTTGCCTCAGCTTCGTAGCCAGCTGCGCAGTTTATCTGCGGGTCAGCTGACGGCGTTGCTTTGGCTCGATGATCGGCGCCTGAATAAAAAAATCACGAATGCGTTTGCCACGTACGTACGTACGTACGTATGAATACGTGTGTACTATACGAAGGCTGTATTACTCTTCCATAAGGCTGTTGCTGCCAGCTTTGGCTGTTTTGCCGTTGGTTTTCAGCGTCCTTGCAAACTGGTTTCCTGGACTTGATTATGGTGATCGAAGTCGGTTGCGCGCGTGTGCATTATACGGGTCTACCGTCGTATCGGGGGTATACGTGATTCGCGTTTCGTACCTACTCCTATACATATAATATGATCCCTCTCACTTGCCCTCAAAACTTAAATATAGGGTACGGTGGTAACTGAGACCGTACATATAGCAGCTATGTATCAAACCTCCGCTTGGTGCCAGCTGAATAGTTCCAAGTTTTACTGCCAAAATATCGCGAATGTACGCAAGCGCGCGGCAAGCGTGGGAAAAGGTTCTTTGGGAATCGAGAACGTTGATTAAAGAAAGATACGAAGAAAAAGAAAAAAAAAAAAATAGAAATTGTATCGGCATTCTTAGAAAGTCTGGAAAATTCTCTAAAGATTGCACGCGCGCATCTTTGGAATCCGTCGATTCCGATTCCGCGTTCGATTTTTTTTTTTTTCTTCAATTAACGATCGTTTATGGCTTTTATACGCATGTATGTATCTCGAATCTCATTACGTGATGTAACCAACCGTCGCATCCTTAGCGTCGTCGATGACGCAGGTATACAGAAATATTTCCTTCCACGGACGTCGAGTCCTTATTTATGTACCCCGCGTACGAGGTCCAACACTCAACAACGTACGAATACCACGTTGATACGACGCGCGATCGTAATATCTTCTACCCGCGATCAAACGAAAGCGGAGCGGTGCGCCGATTCTATACCTACCAACCACTCGTATAACGTAATCCTCTCGTCATTCCTTTTCGACGAGGACTATTTTGCTTAACGTTTTTACGGCCCCCTTAGCCCCGTGGTGGTTCCTCTTATACGTGTATACAGTGCACGGACGTGGGACCTCTTCGGGAGTTAGTTTATGACTGTTTTACGGCTGGCACGGGTCCCTCTCGGTCCGCCCCGGTCCACCGCGGCCCATTACGAGTGCCATTTACGGCCCAATAGTCATCGGTTGGCCCATCTGGTCGTTTATCTTTTCGAGTCAACACGTCTTAAATCAATTCAATCGCGATTTATCTCCACCGGTCGGACCACCTCGCGGCTTCCGTTCGACTCGCGCTTACCCGCCGCACGTCGTCGCGCGAGCGAACAAGGGCTCGTTTCGCGTTTATGACGAAATCGTTCGTCGATTTGTCGTGTTTTTTTTTTTTTCTTCTCTTTTTTTTTTCTCATCATCGACGATCGATCGCCCTTATCGCTACAGACTTCCGCCGATGGGAACATAGACTCGGAATAGGTTCGTCGTAGCCTCGGGTCGTACGACTATACATATCTCTCGCGCGGGAGTCTGCACGGAACGGCGCGTCGGTTAGATAAGACGTCTGAACTCGGCGAGCGGAGCAGAGGGAAGATCGAGGGGGGGAGGGGGAAGAAAGTAGTAGATGCAGCAGCGTCTAGCCGGAGAACAAAGGGACCGCCGGCGAGGCCATTTTGATAAATAGAAGCCATCATAGCCGTACGACGTCATCTTCTATATCCAGCGATGGCGTCACGTGGCGCTCCATGGCGCTCCACCCTGCTTTCAATCACCTTGGCCCCGAACCCACCCAGCTGTCAAGCTCGCTCCACCCCGTTTTTTTCTCCACTTTGAAACGGATATCGCTATCGCCATCTAACGGTGAGCTACGGAACGTCTTAATCCTTGGAACGAACAGTTTATCACATTTCCAGGCGATGCCGCCACGCTTCAAAATCCCTCTCGCCGCGGATAGACGAGAGAGAGAGAGAAAACGAAAAACTAGAAAAAAAAAAATAAAAAAACTAGAAAAGACTCTCCGAGACGAAGATTTCAGCGTGGGAAGTCGGCCGATCGGAGATTTGAAAGTGGCGAATCGAAAGATCAAATCGACGCGTGGACTCGAAGCGAACGAATATTATATGTATATATTCGCGAATTACCGTATATATTTGAATCACGTTTCCCTCGATTGTCTGCAGATGTGCTAGCTTAAAGAATTGATCAAACGTACGCTATAGGTATACTACTACAGGGGGTCGTCTGCAGGGGTATTCGAGATAAGACGAACTTCCGGTACAGCAGCGAAGGGCACCAGCTAATACAAAGACAATCTCTCGGTGCAGAATTGAGTTCGAATCCAGGGTGGAAGGATTTATACGGGCGGGCGGGCGGACGGGGGATGGACAGACGGACGAACGAACGAACGAACGAACCAAGGAACGTTTCCCTGTATATATATATATACCTATGTATATACAGCGCGACCGGCGCTCTACGTACGGACGAGTAATATCGGTGTGCACGTTGGACCGGGTACATCGTCGAGGGTTGAAGTAGAAATGGGAACGTGGGGGCGGCGGGAGGGAGTGGGGGTGGGGGTGGGTTACGGAGGCGTGGAGCGCATAGAAGCGCGCTATCGGCGGCCATTCATCAATCTGGGGAATCAATACGCGGGAATTAATGAAAGCGCCGCGCGAACAGCGGGTGAACGCGCGGAATGTTAATCGCGATCCTCCTCCATCCACCGGGGGTCCGTGTCCGCGCGTCCTCCTCCTTCTCTCTTCCCCCGCTTCTCCGTCTCTCCTCCTCCTCCTCGAACCCGCGTGCCGCGTTCGAAATCCCAAGGGTTTCCGCTACCCCCGTACCTCCGCACCCGGCGTACGCTCGCGCCTCCACCTGTACATATATCTATACACGCGCGTTCCGTTGCACCGTGCAGTGCTCCGCGAATAAAATAAAGGTAACAACACCTGTGTACAGTATCGCTCGTGCGGTACGATATACCTGCGGGGCACATTCGCGCAACGCGGTAAATTTTCTCAACGCGTTTCCACACCCCCGTGTTTACACCCCGATAAGATTAGTTGCAGACACACTTCGGTATAGAGAGACCTCGACAAACGCCGAGGTACTATGGAATCATATTCTCTCTCTCTCTCTCTCTCGTTGCAGAAATTATTTTTTGATCAACAAATTATTTTTGAAGCCAGACGAATCTGAGCGCGTCTTCGTTACAACGGGGTTGCGGTGATTTGACGTAAGATTATGGGGAGAATTCGGATGAGGGACACTGCTTTCCGACGCCTGACGGTATGCAAGCTGAACAACGTTCCCCATTTCCGGTTGCCTGTCCTCAGCTTTTCTCGGGGTACCTTAGCTTCGTGTGGCCTGCGTACTCTGCACTGTACACGCGTATACATACAGATACAGCACTCGTACAGACGCGTGTTAAGTATTCTGGAATTTGTGGAGCTCTGAGATTACCTACTCACACGAAAACTAGTGTTCGATTCGTCGAACGAATCGACAAAAGTTTCCAAATCTAACTACTGGATCATTAAATCATCCGGTAGACGACGACTACTTATTTACTTCCCATTACTGGGTCAAATTGGGTGGTGGAAAAGTAAATCATACGACCTTGATCAACTGAACAAACTGCGTGGGGGTACGACGGACGCGAGATGTGTTATATTTAGAAAACTCTACACTGACCGCGGTCATCGAAATCATGCGCACAATCGGCGTTTGCTCGGAAAAAGTCGAGTAGAGTAAAAGAGCGATAGCGCAGTAAGACGAAAGAAATCGCCCGAGATGACGGTGGCCATTAAAGTTAATGCGTGAGATTTTTTTCCAAATTTAGCGATCTTGGAAAGCCCGCCCACAACGACTAGAGAGGTTCTGGTGTACAGCAGGACGTTATGTTGCGCCCCGTCTGGGCGATGGCCGTCACCGTGACGAGCACGTGTGCACCTCGCCGTCGTCTGTCACTCAGATAGACCCCCGGTTCACTAGTCAAACTTCGGCAAAGTGCATCCAGAGAGCATTTGCGCAATGTTAGCTACTGACTTGGCTCCTGCTCCAGCTTTTGCCGGATTTACCGATGGTTTTTCTTCCCTTGTTGTTTTTTTTTTTAATAATGAGTGGCGGCTTTGTGGTCGTTCGCAGTTCATGCCGAGGGCAGCAGTTTCTCGGCCTATAGTGTTCCCTCGCACATGCCCCAATTAAACCCTCTGTGAATATAGTGTGTTTTGTGTACGTGTTACAGGTGCGGCGTAGCGTCGACAGCCGCGAGCATCAGAACAGAACAAGAAGGAGCGATAATCGTAATCACCGCGTTGTCCGCATCGCCTCCACGTACCATCGTCGTCAAAACAGTAAGCCGTCTTCGGAGTCTCGATAATTATAGCGAAAAGGACGAAGAAGAGGAAGCTTTGATCTCGTTTCTGGCCGCGACTCGGAGACGATAGTAACGTGGTTCTGTATACAGTGAGGCGGTTAAAATTTTTGTCAAAGTCTCTCGGTAAGTCTCGAATGTGGTGTTGAAGAGTCAAGTGCGAATTATAGATCCCTTTTTGAAAATATATCTCTCCCACCGAACCCGAGGAGGAGGTTCCCCAGTGATACTGTACACGCATCGCGAAGTGGTGATCCAATTTTTAATCGATGTATAAAGTGCGTGTGATTAAAACTCAGTGAATAGTTCAAATTATACGTATGATAAGAAATATTCGTGTGTGATAGTGTGCCGATTGAAAAGAAAAAGAGCAAAAGCAAAGCAAAGAGAAAAAACAAAACAACAAAACAAAACAAAACAAAACAAAAACGGAAGGAAAAAGGTGCGTTCGCGGTGACAGTGATAGAGTAGCATGAGTTCGTACTTTGCCAATCAGTTTGTTCCTGACCTTCGCAATGGCGGGGTCGAGCACCCCCATCAGCACCAGCAGCACTACGGGGCTGCCGTTCAGGTGCCCCAACAAACTCAGGGTATGCAACAGCAGCCCCAGCAAGCGGCTGACCCCTGTGACCCGAGTCTGCTCAGGCAAGGTGTGCCGGGTCATCATTACGGAGCGACGGCGGGCCAACAGGGCATGCCGTACCCCAGGTTTCCGCCATACGATCGTATGGACATACGGAACGCCGCGTACTACCAGCAGCAACAGGAACACGGCGGAATGGACGGGATGGCGGGTTACAGGTCGTCGTCGCCCAGTTCGGCGATGGGCGGTCACATGGGTCACACGCCGACGCCGAACGGCATACCGTCGACGCCGATCGTTTACGCGAGTTGCAAATTGCAGGCGGCCGCCGTCGATCATCAAGGCGGCGTACTCGACGGACCCGACAGTCCCGACCCCCTCGTCGAATCCCAAATGCATCATCAGATGCACCCGCAACACCCCCACATGCAGGCCCAGCAACCGCCCCTGCAACAACACCAGCAACACATGCAACAGCAACAGCACATGATGTACCAACAACAGCAACAAGGTACCACCCAGCAACAACAACAAGCGACGATGCATCCCCAACAACAACAACAACCGCCGCCGCAACATCAGGGCGTCGTGACGTCGCCGCTCGGACCTCAGCAACAAGGCGCACCTCAGGGTACCGCCGGCGCCAATTTACCCAGCCCCCTTTATCCCTGGATGAGGAGTCAGTTTGGTGAGTCATCGATGAATTCGTTTGTTTTTTGTTTTTTTTTTTTACAATTTTCTACAATTATAATGATCTGGAATCGAGGAAACTCGTTATTCTTTAACCGCCGGTGAAATTCTTCGGTGTACGATCTATTCCAGAGATCTCGCTGTTTTCCCCGATCTAGTAGGGGAACGATAAGTCGCTCGCGTAACTCGTTCGCGATCTACGTGGTCTAGATTCTTCGCCCGTACGGCGCAGCGGTACGTCGCCGTGTGACCTCCTGCACGATCTCTTTTTGGAAAGTTGAACGTGTACGCGTACAGTTTTCTGGTAACCGTTTCCAGGTAGCTATAGCTTCAACGTTGCGACATTTACCTGCGAACCCCGTAATACCCCTCTCGACGACCGTGCGTAAAACTAGACCAGATTGTATATCAAAGGTTGCCAACGGATATTACCGCCGCTGCCGCCGCCGCTACATTGCCCGGAATTACGTACACCGATGCCCAGAGTCTAACGTCTCAGCTTGGCACAATGTCTCCACTTTTCTAGACACGTCGCGGTGATCCGGGTTATTTATTGTCCTGACCTTTTAGCCCGTCAGTTTGAACGCTCGTGGTACCCGGTCCCATAAAAGTCTTTCGCCGCTCTCGTGTACTCGACGCTGTTACTCTTCATCCTCCTCTTCAGACTCGAGACGGATCTCTCGTCTAGCCAGTTTTATTCCTATACGGTGTAAAAGCTGCGCTTTTTTTTTATGAACGTCGAGGGATCGAAATAACGATAATCTAGTCGATCGATGAAAATGAAAATCGGGCAATAATCGTTCGAACCGATGGGGAAAAAGATATTCGGGTAAGTTCCGTCAGCCGGACGGCTACACCTTGAGAAGAAGAATAGTTCCGAAGTAAACTGGGGCATTTCTGTTCCACCTAGAGCGGTATAGTATAGTATAGTACGTAGAACCGAGGAAGCGAGCGGCGCGCAACGAGTCGAGGATTTATGACGGTTTTAACGAAGTGATAATAGGCCCGGTCGTAACTTACGTCCGAATACCGAGGTATACCGGCCTTTGAGAAGAAGCGCAGGTATTGGATGCTTAACTGTACAGGTTGTAGGGGTGGTCGTTCGGGCCCCCCCGTCGACTTTGCTCTTATTTCGGTATACCCCGCTCCTCTCTCTCTCTTTTGCCCTCCCCCGGGCCCCACGCTGTATCGCTCAACTGCCGAGAATTATTGTCCGGATATTACCCAACGAGTCTCACCTAGAAATCGGCGCGAAGGTCGGGGACTCCGACTGTACACGGTATCAAATTTTTCTCAGCAGTTCGAAGTCACGAGTCTCGTCGTCCGGTCGCTTCGTGCTGAAATTTCGCAAACGCGAGTCGTTTCGGAGAACGAGAAAATTTCATTCGCTTTTCCCTCCGATAATAATTTTACGGCGCGAAATCGTTATCGGTGTGAGAGAAAAAGTTTTGTCAATTTCGAGAGTCTCGATTCGTCCGGGGGTTGACCCTTAGCGGTAAGTTTTTTCACCTCTTTCTACGAGCCGAAAAATACCTCCGGATAGTAGGGGTTGCCGGTATCTTGTGCGGGTACCGTAACGTTTCGGGGGTAAGGTATATAATACCGTAAACCGGTGGCTCGATTGGCCGATAAGCTTTTACCGCTCATACGAACTGGAGAACGCGAATGCAACCGTAGTAGGTAGCGAGGGTATCTCAGCCTTCTCACAGATGTCGGCACATGGATCCCACGTGATTCTATCCTCGGATCACGTTTGTAATTTTTATCCCCTTCTCGTCTCGTGGCCCTGCCAGTTTTTCACGTAGCGAAAAAAAATTAACGAAAAATAAAAAAAAACGTCCATCGCTGTATCAACTTGTTCGACATTTGTTACGAATTAAAATCCCGAGACCGCGGACATAGAGAGACGGCGAATAAATCGATGCATTATGTATCATTCGTCCTCTCCCGTTCTTGATCGATGCAAAAAACTTGCCAAACAAACCGAGGTAATCTCGTTCCCTCAAAAAGTTAAATAAAACCCATACCAATTACTCGCAGAATTTCTTGTACACGGTATACCTGATCCGCGGTTGCATCGCGACGTCATTTCTCTATTAGTTTCCAGGGAGAGAACGATCCCCTACAGTTTTGTGCTTTGAAATATTTTTGTTGATTTTGTTGATTTTTTTTTCTTTTTTTTTCTTTTCTTTTCACAGCGGTTATTTTAATTTGAAAATTTTTGTCTTACACCGCGATGCAGATGTATTGTGTGCGCGTATGGGTGCCAGTAGACCATACTATCCGGCCGGTGCTCGTGACGAATACGTCGCTATTCCTTTTTTGTGAACGTGAACGGACCTTATGTTTTACGAGCTCTCATCCATTAAGCTGTCTAAGCCGTAAATTGAAACGGTAAAATACAATATTAGACGCGATATGTCAAGCGCAGTGACGCCGCGGTATCGTTTGTATTCGACTTTTGAACGCGTATCAAGAGTCCCGCGGTGCCACGGGGGCTGCCCGCTTTCCTTCGCAACCTATTCGTTTCTACATTATCTTCTCATTTTTGTTTTTTCATCCATTTTTATTTCAATTTTTATTTTTTTTTTTTTTCAAAGAAGAAACCGAATCGGTACGAAAATTTGACTCGTTCGAAACACAGCCGCGGTAAATGAAAAAGCTTCGACAAAAATCGCTATCTATTCGAGCCGAACGATTTACGATTCTACATTCTCTCAATGGAGATGGTCGGGTACTTCGACACACATATCGCTAGCGGATAGGCAGGTACGCGATGGACGGAATAAATATTTCGCAGAACACATTCAACGCGTAACGCGTCCCACCCCTGAATTATTCAGGTTTCAAAATTCATACGGTATAATTTAGTGGGGATCAGGTTAGTTTTTGTTTCGATGGAAAGAAAGGAATAAAGGTCCTGTAGCCGTTGGGTCGCATCCCCCGCTAATAGGAGGTGTTCTCTTTTAATTACGATTCGGTCGGTATTTCTCGGTGGTTTTTTGAGCGGAACGATGGTGGCGGCATTGGAATTCAAAAGGGGCAGGCTGCGGATCGGGAGGAGCGCCGAGGGCGGGAGGGACCAGAGCCAAGAAAATGAAGCTTACAGTCTAGTCTGAGAAGCGAGAGTGGACGCGGTTTGGTAAAGACGCGGGGAGGTACCGGAGGGATGACGATGACGGATGATCCTCGGGCAAAGACTCGCTAGGCTCGTCCGTTTCGTGTTCGGCCGCCATGGCTAGAATATCCTATACGTTTTATACGCATCGCGACTCCACTGTATCTATATATATATATATATACGTATACATATACTCGCAACGCTTTCCACACACATCCGTGAACTCGCGGCGTTGTATGCGCCCGTAGGGAAAGTCGAAAGACGACGCCGCATGGTGCTCGCAGCCGTGAGTCGAGTCGAGCATTCGGGGTTGAGATTAGAACGCCGCTACGCGCGACTATTCGGAGCCGCTTTTCGCTCATTATCTCGGTTATAGACCGAGAAAGCGACCGCTTCGGGGTCCGGCCCGACTCGAGTCTCTCCGTGGGTCTTTTGGCGTCTGTCTGCACGATTTTCTACACACGCGTTACGTACCACTGTGTCGGTACCGCTGTCGGCCGCTGCGGCCCTGGAATCGGGGCAAAAAACAACCTTCGGATCCTCGACGTACCTTCTGTGTATACGCACCGTGTATTTTACGCTTACACCTATTTTCTTTTCCAACCCCCCCTCACGGTGTAAGAATACGTTATCCCCGACAATATAAGTCGGTGGCGTTGCAACGGTATACGTAATTCCCTTTGTTGTGACCCCGCGGGGTTGGCATGGCAGCAAAATTCAAAACTCCCCGTTCTTTCTGTGTACGAGGAACTTGTATTTCTTTCCGGCGAACGGCGAACGACCCCGCGATTCGTTTTTCCTCAACGACGAATTAATTAATTTCGTTTCGGTGTCCTCGCCTCGCGAAGGAGAACGTCTCGCCCCGTATACGTATAGTCGAGGGATTTCGAATCTCCCCCGTCTTACACGCGCGCTCGCACACACACACACGTCTCCGCGTAATGGACTATAATCGAGAACCTCGGGTGGATAAACGGGTTGACAGATATCGGGAAATTACTCCGTTTAGTATCTAATCGCGAGCAGATTATGAGCGAAGGTTGGACGTCGGCCGATTCCAAGGGGCCCGTACGCAGATACGTGTGCGTCGTCCGCTTCGCGAGACCGGAATATAGGGTACATACATGCACACAAGCTAGTTTAATTGGTGGCGCGGAGCCTCTGGCCGCGCCTTATTAGCGGGGTTACAACATCCGCCTAGCTGTTAATCTGAAAAGTCCAGGCATGTCCTGCGGCGGCACGAAAGATCAGCGACGGCTCTCCGGGGTTTGGCGGTACCGCCGCCGCCGTCGCCGCCGCCGCTGTTCGCTGTTCGCTGCAGCCGCCGTTGCACCGGGCAAAATGCATCTACGGAGGCAGCGTTCGACGCGCGGTGCAGCGAGAAGATACGAGTGAGGCAGACCGGGCAGGCGGGCGGGCAGCAGCAGTCAGCGAGCGACTGCGGCTGGCCTATAATAAGCGAGGGCCCCTGCCCCGGCTTCGGCATCGGCTTCGAGCTTTCCTCGGTGTCGGTATCACCGACGCTCGCTTCTATATTTCTCAAACGCACACGTAGCGACGTATAACGTACCCTCGGCGTTCGTTCACGCTGCGCCGCAGCCAAGGCAGCAAAGGCAGACCCATAAATCTCACGGGCATACTCGGAGGGACATTTGATCCTTGCGTAACCCAACGCCGTTAATTTATTGCCTACGCGTTTAAAGTCACCTCGGCGGACCGCGCGCGCGGCCCCTCCGCGACCAGAAACGACGCGCTCCACATAACCCGCTCTCATGGCGTCATCTCAACCCGCGGGATAACTATAAGGGTACGCAACGCGCCGCACCTACGATTCGTTGACCGGTTCACGTCTCACGCGCGAAGAATTCACCCGAAAGTCTGACGAATTTCCGATATGCGGGAAGAGAGTCGTGCGAAGGGATCCCTCGCTTTTCACTCTTTCCTTTCTATTTTCTTTCGTTTTCTTCCTTTTTTTTTTTTTTCTCTCGTCTCATATACTTCTACGATTGGATTCACGTTGGCGTTGAACCAGCTATGCATAAGATCGGCGGAGATCGGTATGCTGTTAATTTGAGAGCTGTAGCCCGAGGGAGAGGCTGGACGAGGGCAGGATGGGGCAGAGCATGTTACCTTCCAAGGGTAGAGCGTCCTCCGGTGTTTAAGCATCGCGAGTCCGCGTGTAATTTCCTTCCCTCTCTAGCTCTCAACGATTCGAGTAACGATAAGATATCGCGGTCTCTCTCTCTCTCTCTCTCTCTCTCTTCATCGCGATACCCCGATCCGTCTTCATCGGCCGACAGCACGACGGGCGGCGTTTGCCTCGAATATGTAGTTGCAGCCCGCAGCAAAGCTTCGCCATCTTTCTTTTTTCTTTTTTTTTTTTTCTTCTAATTCTTATATTCTACCTCCTCCTCCTCCTCCTTCTTCCCCTCCACTTATTCTAGTCACCTTGAAATATTCCCGATCCTCGTACCCGCTGCCGCAGCATCTCGCGCGGTCCACCCCGCTCCCTCTTGTACACGTGCGCGTAAGTATAGGTAGTATGTATACATATACTTGCACACGTTGTATATCAGGGAACGGCAAACTTCGGATTATACCGTTCTCTCGCGCACGAGGTGGCGGAGAACGCGGTGAACGGGCGAACCCCGTGCCATGCACCGCAATTAATACACTCGTGCACAAGATGAAATGCGCTCTCGCGTGCGTACGTAGGGAATAGAATTTTATTCGTAGCGAGAAACGCGTTGCGGGACACACGAGATCGCGCACCTCAGATAGGAAACGTGGTTGCGGGATATCGTGTCACAGCCAAAGTTGTTGTTCTACCTACCTTCGAATACCGAGCGAAAATTTATCCCCATTTCCATTTTTCTATTTTCTGTTTCAGAAAGGAAACGGGGTAGGCAAACGTACACGCGATACCAAACGTTGGAACTCGAAAAAGAGTTCCATTTCAATCGGTACCTAACGAGGCGGCGACGCATAGAAATCGCCCATGCCCTCTGCCTCACCGAGAGGCAAATAAAAATCTGGTTCCAAAATAGAAGAATGAAATGGAAGAAGGAGAACAAGACGAAGGGAGAACCCGGTTCGGGCGACGGTGACACCGACATCTCACCCCAGACGTCGCCTCAGGGTTGAACCCCGGACCACGGTGAGCTTCCGCAAAAGAGGTTTCATCTCTCAGGGTCGCACCTTGTCTTCAGCACTACCTCCTCCCCCCGACCCCCCGACCCCCCGACCCCCCAACCCCCCCCGAACCCCACGATGACCTCCAAATGACCCCCACAGCAATGACGCTTATCTTGTCGTGTTAATCAAGTTGCTCGTACCAAAAAACAAAAATGATGTTGTAGAATGAGAGAAGCAGGCGAGGAGTTGAGAAGCGTAAGGAATAACGATGAAACAAAAAAAAAACAAACAAACAAATGTGAATAAAAATTTTAAATAAAAAAATGGCGCAGGCATGTGTTGTATAATAATAATAATAGAAAATCAGCCAATGCCGAGGCGGAAGTCGAAGCTGAGGCGGAAGACGATGACGGAATTTATGAGGATATATGATAGCGAGAGGGTGTACAGAAGGAAGTTAAGAGGGAAAATGAAAGAGAAAGAGTGAGATAGAGAGAGAGAGAGGAAGGTGAGGGAAGAATAATACGAAATGATACGGATATATATGATGGCGATGCGCAATGCTACGGAAAAACTGGATCACATGCTAATCAGAACCACGTTAACCTCTATTACGTTTAATTATAAATAATTTACTAAAGCCTATATATATAAATATATATATACATATATATATACATATATATAAATATTTCTAACTTAATAAACGACGAAGTTTGAAGGAAAAAATGATGAGAGGAAGAGAAAGAGATGAGAAAACTTGTAAATCTTAGGAAGCGTTTTTTTTATTATTTATTCTCTTGTATACGTATGCATGTATATCGCGCGGTTATATATATAATAGTACGTCGTACGTACAGCGAGTAGATTTAAATAGCGTACGATTAGATGAAGGTTATCGGTATAACTCACATCTTTGTTAGCGGTGTATAGGCGGCTTAGAATTTAGATCGTTTAGATTGCTCCCTAAATTATACCGCGCGCGGTGCGGATGGTGGTCGAAGCGAGGGTTCGAAGTTCGACGGGACGTGCCAAGATATCATTTCATTCTTTCGCGTTCTTTTTCTTTCTTTTCCCCAGACGATCGAGCGAAATATCCAATAACAGTCGAATCTCGTTGAAAACTAAAAATCTTAAACTCAATTGATTCCTCAGATCGCGATCTGTAACCAGTGATTGAAAAAAAGCTTTCTCGATATTATCTTAAACCAAATTAACAGACAATTGACGAAAAAAAACTGATCGTCGGTCCACCATCTGATTTATATTATTTTGCCACGAACGAAATGCACAAAAAGTGATCATTTCGAGATCAAATCGCGGTCCTTCCCTTCCCCTCGATGAAGAAGAAAAAAAAAAAAAACGAAGATAAAAAGAAACGAATAAAAATTAATGTGCGACATACTGTGTAAAGTTCACCAGCGATCGGTTATTAAATAATTAATGTAATAAATTGCAGTGTGTAAAATAGTGGAGCCCTCAAAACGAAGCGTAAATTAACTAAGCAACAATTGGCGTGTATGTAACTCGTCAATGTCATCGCAAGGTCAGTCAGTCAGTCCTACATGTATAAATATATTATATTTATCCGTACGTTGTCCCAGTGGTGAAACGATTCTACACGTGAACAAAACGAACACAATAATGAAAATTGTTACTGCTGTATTATACGAAAAAAAATTCGCAGGTGGCGACCTGATTTTTATACCTATATATAATACGTACATTATACATGTATATAGGTGATACATGTGCTCCTCGTACAGGTGCTACAGCTTTCCATAATGTATCTGTACAGATTGATTAAAACTAATTGGGTGCTTATCAATGTGATTATTGTGTATAGAATATACACATATATTTGTACCCAAAAACAGTATTGACGATCCGATTTTACAGATACTTTATCGAACGTGTAGCCAGCTATATCTACTCAAAACTGTACAACGCGATTCGTACAAAAAAAAAGATAAAAAAAAATAAAAAACAACACCACATTTACACATAGCCCATACAGACACACCACGTGGATTGATCTCGCAATTGAGTTTATATAGTGCGTTTAACGGTAGGCATAATCGTATGGAATGTTTATAAATAAAAAACAAAAAGCATTAAAAAATCGACAGCAGAACATATACGTATAATAAAATACCCCCTGCAGTGCTCGGTACATAGAACGAGAGGAACTTGAGATTATTCGTAAAACAAGATTTAAAAGAGAATAAATTAATGTCATTATCATTATCGCTATTATTGTTATTTTTTATCATTATTATTATTATTGATATTATTATTATTATTGATGTGTAATTGGTTTTTCGATTAAGTATATACCCATTGTACATTTATATTTAAAAATTATTGACCCTGCTCCGCGGACGCGAGGCCAAGTTACCAGTGACATAGTGTAGTAAGAACTTTAGCGTCATTCCAATTTTGATATTATTATTACTATGATTATTATTATTATTATTATTATGATTATTACTGTTATTGATATTGTCGTAATTATCATCATCATCATCGTCATTCTTTATTATTATTGATAATAATAATAACAATTGAGTGGAGCGCTTTTGCAGCGACGATTCAAAATTAGTTGCGCCGGGTACTTATGCATCGATATTATTGAACAATATATGATGTACGTGTAATGTATCCATACAAGTAATCAAAAAATGTCGGTCTTAAATCGATCGAACGATAAATTGCGTCCCTTCGATTATAATTATTAATCGATCGATCAAAATATGATAATAGTTTTCGCTTTTATAAGATTAAAATTAAAAAATGAAATTATTTTTAGGAAAGGTAGAGAAAGAGAACGAAAATTTAATGAAATTCATACGATAAACGTTCGAGCGGAAACTAATTTATTGACTCAATTTATATTATAATTACATGGTCGAAAAAATTTTTTTTATACTCCAACTGAAAAATGAAAGAACAAAGGAAAAAAGAAACTTTGCCATCGAGCGTCGAACTTTGGAAAGCGCTGCACCAGTTTTAATTTATTTTCTTTTCTTTTATTGTTCCGTCATCATCATTAGATTCATTATCTTTTTTATCGTCTATTCAATTGGAATGCCTGTTGGAATGAAAATTGACGACACGGGAATTTAATTGATATACCCGTGTAATCGTAACATCACAGTATGAAATTAAGGGGGAAGAAAAAAAAAAAATTTCAAACAGACGAAAAACGAGCCGCGAAGAATTATGTGCTGTGTTGTGAAATTATAGTGGATTATACACATCCATACTTTATGATATCATTGAAAAATAATTTATTTATTTATTTTTTTTATTCTTTTCATTTTTCAATTTTTCCCCATTTCTCGTCAAATAGAACGATCATCAATAAATTGAAAACTTGTGCACGTAGATATAGTAATATATTCGAAGACAGACAAAAAAGAGAGAGAAAGAGTGACAGAGAGAAAAAAAGAATAAAATAAATTCGAATAAAAATTACCGAAAATACGTACGATACAAATCGCGGGATTTATCTCCAGTTTGATATACGATATACTTAAAAAGAAATTAAAAAAAAAAAAAAAGAAAATTTAGGAATTAGATATGTAGGCGTAAGAATTTAAATATGTATGTATATATTTATACATATATGTAATAAAAGTATATATGATATATGCGAAATATGCGATGTTAGTGCAGCGCGTAATTGCAACAGTGAAACCGATATACGTAATTTGGTTGTATGTCGATCGTTTATATAAATAATATATATATATATACGACGATATTGACCAGCCTTCCTTCCTTCAGAGATTTATTTATGTAATTTCGATTTTTGAACCTAATGACATTATATGTATATGATGGTTGATGAGAATCGGCAACGAAAAAAATTTTTTAATCGAAATCATCGCTCCCTATGCTTTACGAGATGAAGTTCACCGAGTAGAATCGTAAAATTTACAATTGATGTACATCAGAATTCTATTTCATCGGTTCAGTTTCATTACAATTTGAGAATCATTCTTACGGAGATCATTTATTTTGATCTTGTGGTCACCGCAAAATTTCGGTATAAGGTACCTACTCATACGCGTTAAATATTTTATAAATGAATCTACACGTCATTACATACTCACTGTGTACATACATATATACTTGCGAAAGAGTACAATGAGTTCGTACGTAAAAGAAGATTTTTTCTCGTTTCATCAGTTCTTTATCATAACATTTCATAAGTGTAACGGAGCATAGCGAGTGATTATTCAACTAACGAAGAAAACCCAATGTACGTAAATGAAAATATTAAAGAATATGCTAGATTTAAACAATACGAAGCCACGGGGAAAAAAGGAAAACCGATGATAAATAAATTAAAAACAGTGAATATATATATATATATACACCTATTAATGAATAACTTTTAAACATTCGACGGAATATAAATGATAAATTATTATTACATCATATACGTAACTTACAATAGATATCGTATGATAATAACAGCAACAACACAACAACAATAACAACAATAATAATATTAATAATATTAATAATATTAATAATAATAATAGTAATAATAATGATAACATTGATAATAAAATGATAAAAATAATAATAATGCTAACGCGAAGGAGAGTTGAAAAATAAAAAAAAAATTGAAAAATTCATAATTCTCGCATATAGGTTTATCGAACGCAAAGGAAACGACAAAAAAAGAGAAGAAAAAAAAAAAGAGAAAATTAATGATAATGATTAAAAAAAACTAGAAAATATAAAAGGAAATTATATATATTTTAACTTTACTCGTATACATTACATAAATATATATTAAAAATAAATATAAATATACCAACATTATATACGTATATAGAAAGTCGCGTATTGAACTACAAGTAGATAATATGACTGTACGCAATTATATAATAATATATAAATAATGTTATGTTATAATACCGTGGATGTAACATAGAGCTATATAAAAATGCGTACGAGGTGTATATGGGTCTGCATAGGATTATAGTATTTAAGCGTTAGGTATTTAAGCTAAGCTACGTTAAGTGATTAAACTAAAAAGGAAAAAAGAGAAAAAAAAACCTAATGATAATTGTACAATATCTGTAAGGATATTTAAGATAAGGAAACAAAAGTGCGCCGGGTGCAACGGGCGGGGGTAAAAAAAAAGCAAAACGATACGGTTTTTTCCTTTTTTAATCATTGACACTTTCGAGAAAAAGCAAAAAATCGACTATTACGAATACGTGTTATGTTCGATTCTTTACGGGTTTTCCAAAAACCATCGCGTGTAGAAGTTCACAGTGAAAATAGAAAAAAAAAAAAACGTTACAAAAAAAAGGCAAAAAAATGAAAACGATATATATATATATACATACACATATATATTCTACCCATAATTATTTAAATATCGATATCGAAGCTCTTCGGGGGTTTATATACGGAGATGTACATAATTTAATATTTGACCGGAATAAACCCGTGAGCGATCATCGCACATTGGAACTATTTAAAATAGCTGTTCAATTCTATACTCTGATAAGGTGAAGAAAAAATAGAATAAACAAATAATGATATGAATAATAAAAGTAATTTGAAATTCTATACGATCGAATTGAAAGTTTATCTACACTACCTATACATGTATAATAAATGATACTTCATTTCAATCCCCCTCGGCAGCACGCACGGCGCCAAAGAGTTCCTCAGATGCTCCTGTTGCCGCTCTCCCAGCAGGTGCCTATATAGATTATATATATGATACTATATATGCATATAATATGTATATACACACATATATATATATGTATACCTTACGCAAAGCATACACGTGACTCGGTAAATACACTTTATCTTACCTATAGAGTTACTTTCCTACATACTTATGCAATATATAAATAAACCATCCGTTTACTTTTACCGAACTCAACCCAACCGCGATTGCCCGTTCCTTATGTCGGCCAAATGCCGCAACCATCTTTTTACAACTATAAATTTCGAGTTGCATTAGGTATACGAATGAGTAATATTATTCTACATGCGCCACGATGAGACTCGCTGCGAACAATTTCTGCATACCTGCGACTTTACTGAAAATCGAATAAACTGAATCAAACCAAAAGATTGACAGCCGTAATTTTTGTTTAAATTTCGCTTGGATTTACCGATGAAGTTCCACCTTATCGAGACCTACGTATGTGTGCATAACTATACATAGCTGAAAAGATATATATATATACGGACGGTAAATGTTCATCCGCAAAAAAAATATGTAAGAAATCATAATTAAGAAGAACAGTCTAAGACGAGGTGGAACAGCGTTCTTTTTATTCGTTTCGTCTAATTAATTCTTCAATTAAGATAAACGCTGATTATTATAATCACGCATCACGTTATGTTTGTAATTACCGGTCATTATATAGCTACAAAAATAACACGTTAACGTTGAACGAAATTTTCAACCATCAATAGGAACAAAACGGAGCATACATACGTTTGTACGTAAACTCTGATTCATTCTCATTTCAAATTCAAACGATCGGTGAATTGCGGAGGTGGGCGACGGCGGACGCCGCGACGCCAAATCGCGTACCCGCGACCTTGTGCATAATACCCAATACCGCGTAGGTAAAGTAGCTACCTGTTCGATGATACAAATTTTATAACATGAAAGAAAATTTCTATTCACCCAATCTACCGATCGTTTGTAAAAATACGAAAAATTGAAAACAGATCTTTTTCTTCTTAAAATTAATGCAGGTTGTTCGTAATCGCAAATTATGGGCAGGCGCACTGCACACGTGCAGTGCATGTTAGTTACACCTGTGGATATTAAGTATACCTGCAGTGTGTCAACCTTAACACCGCACAATTATTTCACATAAATATTAAAAAGACAAACAAACGTATAAATTTTACGTATATTCAAAGGTTATTTTATTTGCAGATGCTCCGTGATAGACATACATATGTATTGTAGGATATATACCTGCAATATGTTATAAAATGTGTGTATAATATATGTACACTTGTATCTCACCAAGCGGATATGGGTAATTTTTCTTCTCTTTATTTTCCATCACTTCGGAATATGAGATATTATAAAACAGGCGCGCGATTACAAAGTTTTCAAAAAATCGGGGTATACATATATACTGAGAGCGTTTTAGGTCGTACTAAATACTAAAATAATAATAATTAACATAAACGAAAAAAATTATAAATATATATATATATAATATAGTATTTATATAAACATACTTATATACACATATAGGTATAATACATGAATTTGATATTATTACATTATTTTGACTTCAATTATTATTATTACTATCATTATTATTATTTTTCATTATTATTACGGTTCATAAACTACACCTACACGAATGAAGAATTATTATTTCGCAGTGTCCCGCAGTATAATATTGTATAAAACTAAATAACGAAACAATGTTAAGAATTATTCTGTATGTATGTATATGTATTATGATTTATTATTGATATTTTTATTTTTATTATTAGTATACTAAAATGATTATAATTGATAATGGTAACACCTGCGCTATTATTTTCACGAGTCTAAACCAATATTGTATTATATAAGAGTCTGTCCATATTAATAATAATGGTATTAATTATAATAACTGTGTTTGAAAACGAGAAAAATAAATTGTGGTTGAATATGACGTCGGACCTTTTGTTAAGGTGTGCAGTCGCGGTTAGGACTTTTTCAGTTTTTTATGTATATATATGTATCTATAGTATACGAAACAATCAATGTTCGACTATATATATATATATATACGTGAGAACGCGGTTATTACTGTATTTACGAGGATATTCGAAAACGTGTCCCACGCCATTTCAACCCTGACGATGAAATTTAGAACATTCAATATTTTCTCGAACCATGCAGAACAGGCAACAGATTCGCCGGAAATTTTTATCCAACCACCACGCTATATCAGAAAGAAACTCGGAGGTCCTAACCGCGCTTTTAGTTATTTCATCTATCCGTATGTACGTATAGCGCACAGAGTGTATGTATAAATGTATTAACACGAATAGATATATTCATATAGTATATTATATACTACATATATATATATCCGTGTGTATACGTAGTTCGCAGGACGCGATGCGCGACCTGGTGAAAATAATTAGCCGTTCGAAACCCGTAGGGTACATCCGCAGGGGCCAAGGGAGTTGGAGTTTGCATTAGCCGAGCTGTTTGTTGCTGATGCTGATGCTGGTGCGGCGGTGGTTCTGGTCGTAGTCACGTCAGAGCGTCACAGCATCACCGCCGTATATAAACACAGTATCGTAGATAGTTACGTACGTACGTATATTCGTCGTACGTATGTTCGTACGTACGGTACGTAGAGCTCCGGTATAGAAGGCACCCATTGTATAATCCAAGATGGCTCCTACCTCGGAGAGGATTATTATTGGCTAATACGAGGAGAGAGGCTCCGCCTTGGCTCATGCTTCGTGACGGGATGATTTATTGGCTTTTCTGTCGGTTTCGCCCCTGCAGGTCCCACTTCTTCCCTCCCCCCCCCTCTCCCTTCGCTACCCCCCGACCCTCTCCGTTCCTTCGGCCCTCCGTGGTGTGGCCCTCTCGGCCCTCCGAACGAGCATATACTCCTTCCGCACCACCAGACCTTCCCACAGGAGTAAAAGACCTTATTCAAAAAAACGCTCTTTTCTATACGGAGAAAAGAATCTCCCGGGTGGCCGCAAATGCGACGATATACTTCAATTTTTAGATCGGCATTGATGAAAGATCCTCGATTCGTTAATTGTTACGAGTATATAATCATTCGACTGGTTGTTATTCACAAGTTGTACTCGATTTTTGATTTTTTTTTCTCAATCATCTGGTACGTTTCGTCGATGTAGCGAGAATTTAAGGGATGAAAAAATCAACGTGACGCAATCTCCTTATCCTACGTTGGTCAGGAGGGGGAAAAAAAAAAAAAAAATTAGGAAAACTAGAACAACGTTTCACGATGTCGTAGTACATAACGTAGCTGGTGTGTTCGTGTATTAATTACATCTTATTTCATTCGCCGATTATCCGATATGAGGTAAACGAGTATATTCCGGTGCTAGAGAAATAATATCTCACATGGTGATTCGACGTTGGTTATTACGCTCGTCATCTTTTACTGATCGAGACGATGCCGATGCATACGTGGATGTATAGGTATACGTGTTTGCATATAGTATAAGTACACGTTGCACGTATACCTGTACTCCGACACCTACCGCCGGTAATTCATCGCCGGCAGAATTTCAGTCGAGAAGGATACAGTAACACGTGGAGATACGATCGTTTTATATGCGCGTGCATACACGGGTGAGTTTTGCTCCTTACCATATAACATAGTCTTCGCAATCTTCGCTAATCCACTTGAATTTCCATGTTGCAGGTGCTTCTCTTTCTATATTTTTATGTATCGTGTACGTCATTATGCGGCAGATGGGTCACTTCGCTCCACACCGTGCAATAAAGAGAAAGAAGAAGAAGAAGAAGAAGAAAAAAAAACAACACGAGAAAAAAGAGGGAAAAAACAACTCACCCCGTACACACGTATATATATAATATGAAATAAAATTTCAAGAGACGAGGAGAGAGAAAAAAAAAAAAGGAAAATTGAAAAGAAAAAAAAAGAAGAAACGAAGGAAAAAAGAAACGATCAACGGAAACTGAGAGGAGGCGCTCGGGAACCGCGGAAGAGTAACGAGGATACTTCGAAGGTGGACGAGATACGCGTGAGGAGTGAGAGAGAGAGAAGGGAAGCCCGAAGCTGTGTAACCTTCCATATACACGGAGTTGAGCCGCTGCGGAGCGTCGAGCGGGAGGGAACAGAGCCTCGCTTATTTATGGCCGCTTTATCACTTTACCGGTCTTCCCCGCCTGAGAGGAGCTGGATTTCATGATGAACTTTGCCACTCCACGACTCCCGACGACCGAGCGATATGCAGCACTAGCCAAACCGTTTCGGTAAGCGAAACCTGAAAACGATTTCTCCCATAATAACGTTTAACCCCCGTATACAAGTTCACGGTTACCTCGCATGATGTTATTGCCGTTTTACACATATCCCTCAGCTTATTGCTCGCAAGCATCCCGTGCCTTTCAGCTTTTTTTTTTTTTTTTTGGTTTTGTTTTTTTCATCGAATTCAGGTGAAATTTATAATTTACATGTGCATCGGATGAGGGGGGGTTGATTGAATTGGAAATCGTGCACGGGAAAGCGTAATATTATAATAACTTTATTCGCCCTCTGGTCAGCGGAGTGAAAGAGATCCAGCTGTTGGGAAAATAAAACTAAAAAAAAAAAAAAACCAAAAAAAAAAACCGGACTCTGAATCTTAAACGTGGTATCGAAAAAAATGTGCAGCATCTTTACGGTGGTGTACATTACACGCGTACCTTCTTTGGCACGGTTATATATACGGCGGGGGAGGGGGGGGGGGGGGGGGAGGGGGATTGTAACGTGCGAAGGGAAATAATAGCTATCGATAATAATGAAGGGTCAGTATACGCCGATGATCTGCTGCCAACTAAAATCACCTGTATTTCGAGGGTACGGGTTGAATTACGATGCGAGTATTAAGTACCTATTAGGTAACAATAAATTGGTTTAACCAGAACCGCCTCGGGGTACCCTCGGAGCTATTGAAAATTACAAAACGTTTCTTATATACATATATGTATAGGTGTGTATACGTAAGCGTCACGGGGTTCCAAACGTATATCGGGACCGAATATATTATTTCTAATTGGTACCATACTACCTGCCGCAGACGCCTGTCACGAAAATTCGGTACCACAAATACCGCGAGTTCATTTCCAAACGAAAATGTACGGTACACGGTCAGTTTCTGTAAAAAATTTTCTCTACCCTCCATATCGTTGTACGCAATATCAATCGAACAATTTTCCAACCGCGTATCGTTTTCGTCCGTATATAAAGAAAGAAATGTGCAGATTTATACGCGTCTCGAAATTTTTCTGGCGGTGTCGCTTGTTTCGGGTGAAAGCTGGTCTAAGTCGGGGTTGATCCCCGAAGGGCGGTTATGCGGCGCGGGAGTTTTGGTCGAGGGAACTTTCGTCGCTGTAACGTTGTCGGAGGTTTTAGCATCGGTGAACGTATACCTATAGCGGGGTACCTAAATGCGTATGTGTGTGTGGGAGGGGGGGGGGGGGGGAGGGCAGAAGGGCCCGCGCGTCGGTAGGTTCGGTTTCAGAGTTTCTACGGTGTTGGAGGGGGTAAATTTAGTTTACGTCAAGTCTACCTGCCGCATATATATATATACGATTCCGAGGAGACAGCAACGTCGTTATAATAACAACGATAACAACAACAACAACAAGAAACAACAACAACAACAACGACAAGAGCAACGCACGCGCCACTCAGTATACAACGGCTACACACAACGCATAAAGTAGGCACCCCCCATTAACAGACCATAAATTCCATCTCGCGTTGGGTTATGCTGCCAACGGTTGTTATGTATGACCGCCGTTAGTGTTAATAGAGTGTTAACCACTTCTATGCAGTTCGGCTCTCTGTCGGTGCGATGTGCATATCCGCAGCTACCGTGTGCATATATATATACGTACATGTTATACGTCCTGAGCCGATATCCGTGTCACGACGACGACGACGACGACGTCGACCCACCTACGCCAGGAGGGAAAGGATAAACCAATAAAGTCGACGTTGTTGCACCGATGCCGCCCGTGTAAACTTATTCGTTTTAACGTCGGCGGTGTGTATCGCGGAGATCCGACACCTCAATCCCGTACAGTCCACCAACCTCCGCTGATGATGTCCGCGAGAGGGTTCGGACCCGAGTATATCGTACTATCAAATTTTGCATACGGAATACATCAATTCACGAACCCTCAACGTATACTCGCATAATGTTATTCATATCGGGAATATATATATATATATAATTGAAAACATGTATGTTATGTACCAGTTTCTGCACCCCTAGGTATGCATATACGTCGTATACGTTTATCTGGGATACGTATGGTAGTACAGTGTAGTTAATACGTCGCAATGTGCACGACAGTGTAGATTAGTTATTCGGTTACTGAATGACGTGACGCAATTCCACATCCGATTGAATTATGTAAATTGTTTTCTCATTCTCCATTTGTTTTTTTTTTTTTTTTTTTTCGAAGGAATTATCAGGATCGAACCGTTTCTTTTGAAAATTGACGTTCGCCCGTGTGACGTAGAGATGCATCTTATGAATTATTGTTCCATCAGTCGAACGGTATTCGGTGTAAAAGTATACGGAAAGCTGGGGAAATATACGAATACGTAACTCGAAACTGTACCTATAACATAAATCAATAATATCGTCCGCTCGACGCTCGACGCTCTCTCCTCCCTTCCCACCCACGTTTCCCTGCTTTCCGTTCCGTCTACCGACCGTCGCTTTCCCTCCCACCCTCTCCCTCTTTTTCTCTCTCTCTCTCTCTGTCTTTCTGCTTCAGTCATTGCTCCTCTCCGTTCCGCGATCGTTCTCACTTCGTATTATATTTATCTCCACCTCTCTCGCTCGGACTGTGTTCATCTCTACATTTTTCCCTCGTCGTTTTCTCTTTTTCCCCCCCCCCCCCCCCACCGTTACATCGCTGCTGCAGAAACCAACCACCACCCCCAGGTCGAGAGTCCCTTTCGCAATCAATGTTCGCGTCTCCACGTCAAAAAATTCACGTACATATTTCGTGCGCTGTATACGGTTCGCATGTACATAGATATGTATATATGTATAATTTTATTTACCATCCCTTCAAGATATGAAATATACATATTCATGTCCGACACCGTAACAAACACGATAGATGGTAGTTTTCTCATTTGTTCAGTTTATACGCAACATTTCCATAGTTTATGCCTCGTTGATTTCCAAATTTTTATTCCTCCGCGTATACAATAACGACATTTTTCCTCCGACTCCAACTTTCTTCGTCCGTACGGTTTTCGCTACTTTGAACAATTGCTGACGCTAATGTACTAGGGATAATCAAAGGATACACGCCTGTATTTCATCCCATCAATCGGAACGTCGGAAAATTTATAAGTTCAAAAGCGCCGTAAGTGAATCGTGGAATTCAAACGATCCGGAAGAAAAATCTACGATTCCCACCTATGATTTGTTATTAATTTTTTTTTTTTTGTGAAAAACTTTAAATTTCCAGGTACACATACACAACAAGATCATAAACAGTAACGGCTAGATTATATGAAGACGCAGTGTAAACCCCACGGCAGCAACAAACAACGAGCTAAATGCAAAGGCTTGTAGGTCGGAGGGTAACGAAGCACTCTCGCAATTAGCCGGATGCCCCTATGACACTTGGTGAGTGTCCCATGGGTAGCTGGAATACCGCGTGAGCCCAAGTACATATAATACGGCCGGTGGTTATGGTGGTAGTTGGTGACGGTACAGTGGTTGTGACGGTGCGGCACCGCCGGTTTCATGTTCTCCGTTTCCCTTTCCCCCACCCCCGCGCTTCGTTTTACCACCCCATCAGGGTCAAACCCCCGGAGCCAAAGGACGCGTACGCGGGGGCTACCCCTTGAGCACTCTTCTTCGCAGCAATGGAAAATATGCGATAAATCATCGCCGGACCTCCTGATTAGATTTCAAATCCCGTTGTTACGTATATATCCTTATTATATAACTGGTAATATAATGCAATTATATTACCAGTTATCAAGTCAAATAAACGGAATTTCTGAAATAAAAATCGGTACGCTCTCATATGTATAATAAACGAAGTGAATGCATATTGTACAACTTCGCGTAATACACCTCCGATGAAAACTGAATTGCCGTTAATTTCTGTACGTACAGCTTCTTTCCATTATAATTGGCGCACACGCTACGTAATGACATCGGTTGCTTCGCAAACGTATTATAAATATAACCGTAACATACTTTCTACGTGTCAGCGGTCGCGAGTTGTTCCGACATTGACGTTGTTATTATGTGATCATCGAAGTGACATTATTATTCGGTATCCACCAGTTCCTAGTTAGACGTTTACAAGTGTAGTACGCATCGGGCTGGTGAGCAGTGCGGTGGTTATACGATATATTAACGCGTACTAAAGAGTATCTCTACAACATTGCCGATCGAATATCGGAACCAATCGACATCCGCGGTTAAAACTGTGTGCCGCTCAACTTGTGCAGTGGAATAATTCCCGAAGACCTACGCACACACACACGCGAAGTGCCGATGGTATACACGTGGGGTTCTCACGGTGCAGCTGCTCCCGTAGACGACGACGCGACGTTCACGGATGCAACGACGTCTTCCGGTCAACTTCGATCACGCGGAATAACGAGTGAGTATCCTGCATACCTTGTATATATTTTTCATTTCGCAGGTAAGCTTTGAACGATTTTTCTTCATGAATCAAATTGTGATATGGTCGGATATACGTATCTCGGCGTATCGATGCTTTTTTCCACATTTCCTGCAGGTAACGAACAAAATTCATGACACGTTTAATTTCTATGTATACCTATGCGATACGAGAGTGTGGGTGAAATGGACGATTTTTTTTCCTCCTTAACATTTGTTGTTCGATGCATGAAATTGTTAGGATTCTCTTTGTGACCCTCCATTGTACGAGTTGTATACGCGGAACAAAGTATACGTATACACGATATACGCAATTATAGAATTAAGAATTGAGGTAGGTACCTTCCTCAGCTACCTCGTACCTCGTAGGACGCCGTACTTTCGAATGCCAATAACCTGTAACGTTATAGCTCGTTTCTCATACCGTTTCAAAAATCAATTATTTTCTCATCAATATAATTTATGAGGTACACGTATAGTTCGTATATATATATCCCTATAACAGTTGCCGATGCACTACTTTCGGTTAATTTGACGTTTGAATATATTTTCAATTAACTATATACATTACGCTGTAAGATGAAAGCGTGTGCCGCTCAGCTTTGTACACACACGCACGTTACGTACCATAGAAGATACTGTATATGGGTTTTTCTTCCATGCAACCTTCGGTATTCCTGATCTACAAATTACAACTAATTTTCCGAATCCCGTAATACCCCGTGTCGTATCTACATTCTGGCACACATCGCTCCGGCAAGTAAATATTTCGTTTCACGAAACATGATCCGCGGTGTAAAATTACCCCGTCGCAACAACAACAAAAAAAAAAAAAAACAACTAGTGTTTATAAAAATAGGAAATCGTTACACTGCATCATTTTTTTTTTTTTTCTTTTTTGTTTTTTCTCTACTTTTCTTCCGCATAACGTTGCTTACCGTCTACGAAAGAATGGGTAACGTGTGTGTCGCCTTTTTTTAAAATCTAAAAAACTCGTCCTTTGTATATCGTCGGGGGTGCACCAGCTGGCGGGTACGCGACGACCTATGGTCCTCTAATCTCGTTTCGAAAGTGGCGTCACCCGCAACGGGACGTTGGCGGCCATAACCAGAACCGCGCGTTGTACCCTCGGGATGATGGTTCCTGCACCGGGTAGGTAGTGCCTAGACGGGGCTCCACCCAGCACTTAGTCCACGTCGAGGTTCTCGACCAGGGTACGCTGTTCCCAGGGCACGGCACGCCCCGGAGCCGCTCCTATTCGTTGGGCCATTTCTCATCAGGACCATCGCATTAGCCTAATCTACCAAAAAGAAAAAAAAAAAAAAGAAAAAAAGAAAAAGGAACAAAAAGAAACCAAAAAAAAAATTCGGCCATTGATGTACCCCCTCAAAAACCGTGGCGAGGTGCTGCCACCGCCGCGGATTTTGTCTTAACTAAATTCCTGATTTATTATTGATTGTTTCCTATTTTCCGTGTACCCGACAAACCTGTATCCATGAGATTTTGGATTTTTTAAGGTCATTTTTTTTTGGATGCCCGGCGTTACGCGGGATGTTCCGGATAGGGGGGGGATGTCTGGAGATCTGAGAACGGCGTGTGTAGATTATTTGAAAAATTTGGATTCCATGGACCGGACCGTGTCGTGTTTTTTTTTTATTTCTGAACGTGCTCGTATTTCTAAGGGAAAGAAAACTCCGCTGTACGGGAACACGTGGGTAGTAAACGGCAAAAGGAAACAAATTCAAAGTTTGGTCGTCCGGAGTGCCGCGCGGGGGTCTCACGTTGGTAATATTGTTGAGAATTTTGCGTCGCCATAAATTGCTCCAGTTCTTGAAAGTAAGAAATTTTCGTCATTCTTCGGCAATGCACTACACGTGTGTGACCATCGTGTATACTATATATACTTCGTAGACAATACGGTCAAACCGTGCCCTAAATATCGTCCTCGCATTGTACGACCGGAAATTTTGTGTTACGTAAGAATTTCTAACGTTTCGTACAGCGTACACGTTAAAGTCAATAATTTGTGAATAGCCCGGAGGCGAGTCCTTGATTTTTATTGTATTCAACGACAGGAAACGAACGAACGTTTTTTTTTTTTTTTCGGTAGGCGGCAGCCTCTCGTGCTGGGTTGTAAATAATTACCCATTTTTTTTTGTACGTCATTCAAATTACATCATACGAACGTACGGGGATGCAGACGGTTTGAAAACTTATTCGATTACCACAAACGATTGTCAGTAATTATGATCACGGAAACGTTTCACCTACCTTATATTTTATCGAGTATATGTAGCTGCATCAATTCGTATCAGGCCGATAATGGGAGGAAGTAATATTCATTCGTTACTTTTGACATAAAAAGTTGAAAACGTAGGTACTTGTTGGAATAATAAAACGACCGACATTTTGCATCGGATTATTATTTTGTTTTTTCCTTCATACGATTCATAATCGTGATCTTGACAAACGGATCTGCAAAAAAGACTGCACTCGGTGCGTCGATTCTTTCCATAAATATCATCATTCGAGTTTGGCTATATCGGCCAGGAAACACACGTTGTTATCCATAGCTGCGGATACTTATTTCTGGACACGAGATAATCATCTGAATTTTCATTTTATTCGCATAGATCTGCGGTAACGAAGAATTCATTCGCACGGCGAAGAGTAACGCGGTAACACTACAGGGTAAATAAAAACAAATACACCGAAACGATCGTCGGTATAAAGAATTTTTAAATTTTATTTTTTTCATCGCTCAACTATATCGTCCTCATCGCCTTACGATATTTAATACAGAAATCTCCGAGTGTAGATTATATTTTTGCCCTGACGTGAACCTCTGATACATTCGTACGATTATGTAATTCGAAAGGATGATTTATCATCTTATTAAAATAACAATACAATTAGGACGGATACGGATTCGACCGTAATCTTCGTTTTTTTCTTTTCGTTTCCTCTCTTTCTTTTTTTTTTTTTTTTGTTGCCGTCTTTGCGATACCATTATCGATACAAGAAATATTAGGTGGGCACGTTACATTGTGTGCCTTAAGTGCGGCCGCTTTACGGATGATGCGGTGTACCTACTTACACAGAACGATCGTATAACGTATACGTATACGTATACGTGTATATATACGTCTCTTAATGAATACGCTATAAATCTAAACCGTAATCAGTCTATATACAGTAGGTTGCGTGCGCATTTTATATATACGATGTCGTGTAATCAAGTTATTTACGAGCCGACGGTGGTATTGCCCAAAGATTTTACCGATCCGTTGACACGTTAGAAAATTTATATGAGATTTTCTGGGGTCGTTCAACCCTCCGAATGAGCCGCGTTTAAGTGGGAAATTTAAGTAGCATTTCGTGTACAACGAGAACCACGAAACATTTTACTCAACGGAATAAGTATAACCCGGTGAAAATTTATAATTCCCAACTTCCGTTTCACACAAGATTCTTAAAAGGTCCACCTCGTTTCTCTACCTTCCTCTTATATAATATGAAATAATAAACATCGATTTCCTATACACGGTACAGAATTCTCCCATAATTTCCCTTAATCACCCTGCACAATGTTTTCTCCATCCTTACACAAGTTTTCGGGACTCCTCTTTTTGACATTGATCTTTTTACTTTCCGTCACTCCGCGACGGAGTTGCGGAGTACGTGGGTGCAGGATTATTACGCAGTTGTGATTGGCGGTTAGGATTAAACGTACACCGTGACTAAGTCGTGCGAGACGTGTTACCCGTTCGAAGTATTCAATTACACGTTACTTGGGTGGTGTGGCGTGTACGCAAGGATACCTACACGTATAATTCGGGATGATATTTCGCCGCGTGAGACGGCCAACCGTTTATTTTTATTTCGTTTGATATTTGTTTGTTTTTTTTTTTTTTTTCTTCCATCACGTACGGAAAAATCCTTCGCGTCGGTGTGTACGCAAATCGAACGAGATTGTAGATCCTTAGATTATCGCGTCGGGTTCTCCTCTCCCATCGCGCTCCGGCTGGACGAGAATGACACGTCCCGGCGATCCGCGTCCGCTTTATATCCCGTCTCTCTGTCAAACGTAGGTACGTGTAAAACGGATACCGCCGGCTCCGTAGGACGTCCAAATCACCCGAACTGCCGGGGACCCGATCAATCTCCGCCAAATCTGGAAAACGAAATGCGATTTACGAATTTTAACGACGTTATATATATAATATATATACCTATTGCGATTATTACGATACGCCGTTGAATTTGTTCATCAAAATTAGCTTTGTAATCGATCGATCAAAAGACGGTGAAAATTTTTCAATTTCTTCGCCATCCTCGATAAACCGCTGGAGCTTTAATTTCCCCGATAAAGTTAGACACGCGTGTGTAACATACTCACCTCATTTTTACCTCGGTATAGCGGTGCACGTACGTACGTCGGACGATGGAGATTGAGTTCGGTCGTGTATGGAAGTATATAAGGATAAAATATCGCTCCGTCACGAAGTGAGACGTAATTAAGTTTGAAATGGAAAATGGTAACACGTCGCGTGGTGTAACGTATATATCTATACGTGGTAATGTAAGTAGCCGCCGCCGCGGTGTGTTGTATACGCGGAACGGAACGGAACGAAACGGAAAGCTTTGCGATTGTGTGTGGATTATGCCCAAGCGTACGCACGTATATATCCGTATACAGTTGTGAAATACAGATTCGTGTAATACATGCGAACATATACTAGCGTATAGGTATGTACGTTTCGTGTATACATGTACACCTATATATAAGCGTACTTACACACGAGGCGCATATATAGCGCGCGGTTAAAGCAAAGACAATGAATCACTCCGGGGCAAGCTGCCACGTAGCTCGCAGCCCTCAAAACAGGCATAATACAAAGTAAATATTTTTTACTCTGCCCCGGGTTATTAATATTACTTGCTCTTATATAAAATTCCATTTTTTTTTTTTGTTTTTTTTTTGTTTTTTTATTTCATTTGTTTTTACCTTTTTTGTCCGCCTTTTCCCTCGTCTATTTTCTTTGTTTTTTTCTGTTTTTTTTTCTCTCGGTATTTCGTTTCCTTACAACGCGGTGGTACAGTTTTTGTAACGTTAACGTTCGATACGACGTTGAAACCGTCGCGTAGCCTAAAGCGAATGAATGGATGGGATTTTTCGTGCTGCGCGCACGTCAGATGCGGCGAGAAAGAAAGTAAGGAAGAATGAGAAATGAGGAAAAAAAACAAAGAAAACTACACGATCCAACATTTTTTCATTACTGTTCAGATCAAAGCTAAAGATCGACCTCCGGGATTCCGATCATGCTCACTCATATCTTGCATTGTTATCTCCACTTGCGTATGGATATATATATATATATATATATATAGTATATTGAAACGTTTCGAATTGACGGGTTTATGTAGTTACACACTGTGTATACGATTCGAGTGCAACGTACGTATAAAATCCGTAGTCACTTCTCGGATCTCATTCGAGTACATGTACCACACGTATGCGATTATATCTGGATCATGTAGAGGTGTATGTATGTATACCTATAGTCGCGCACGGTTTACATCTCTCCTCCGTTAGCTATAATACTCGGTGCAGCAACTGGTAGCGGTAGCCAGAATTAGCAATTAATCCTCACGTTGAAGTAGCCACGTGGCACGAGGATCTCCGAGGGAAGGGAAAAGGGGTGGAGATATTACGCCGGTGGTTAAACGGAGAAAGTGTTTTATTGCGATATCCGAGCAGATGCACAACATCTTGCACAGCCTCAGCTTATCCCTGTTCGGCAACCCCGTTCAACCTTCTGATAAATCGATAATTTGAAAATTCGCGCGTTTTCGATGCTTGACTCGGACGAAAAAATTCGATCGCAGGAACGCGTATCAGGGCGGGACGCGATCGAGGCGATAATAGGATCTTGATACCCTCGGTCCTCGGGGGGGGGAGGGGTGGGGTGGGGCGGGTGAATCGCTCGTACACTGCAGTCGGGGCTGGACGTTGAGGGTTGTGACTCGGAGCGTTAAAGGCAGCGGCGAGCCGGGACGATGGCGGCGTTGGGCAGGTCCCATGGGCACGGTACCGACCGTGGAGAGAAGCGGATCTTGGCCCCCGCAGGACTCCGACGGTGTCCCTCGCTATTTATTTTCCAGGATTTCAGAGTCCGAAGCCATTAATCTCCGCTCTCTGCGTCAGTGGAGCGCGTCAACCGGCGTCGGGGTGATGCCGCTGCGCGAGTTGCCTCGGTATAATATTAACGTGTGTATATACGTACGTACGTACATGAAAGGTACGGGCCCTATACTCCGACGTTCCTTCTTAGCCGCCGCCTCGGTGAAACGGACGTAGGGAATACCGGGATCACCTACCGACGCGTACAACTCCGGCGGGAAGAAGAGCGACGAAAAACAGGGGACGAGATTCGAGACGAACGTTGCGAGAAACTTACTCCCCATGAATGCCTTTCGTTGATTGAGAATCGCGGCTGCTGCGTAAGCGCTGTGTAAGCATATTATGTACATATAAGTGCGGCGAGGTACGCAAGCGGAAAGAATGGAGAGGCTGCGAAGGGCGGCTTACTTTGGCGGAGGGTTCTCGCTCGTTAATTAACGTCCGGCTCCGAGAAAATAAGACGTCAATAATGGCGTCTCTTCAAAAGATGGAAAAGAACGTCGTTAAGCTTTCCATCACCCCCTTCGCCGAGACCAGAGGAGAGAGACGAGTCGAGCGTTAAGAGAGACCCTCTTACCTTACCCACCCCTTTTATTGTTTGTTATCTGAAATTATTATGCGCGACTTGTTTTCGCTTGATATTCCGATAGCGTCATATACCCCCGAGAAACCGCTCCCCGCACACTGTAGCTTTTCGGTACAGAATATTCTACTTCTCCTCTCTCTCTCTTGCTCTCTCTCTCTCTCTCTCTCTCTCTCTGTAGTGCAACGTGCAAGGGTGCGACTGAATTCGAGGTACAAAGTTTCCAGAAATCGGTACACTGCGTCCATCCAGCTGCGGCGATGCGTTGTTACGCTCAATGAAATTCGGAAAATATATACAAACTCGCTGACAATTTGTCGCACCTGACCGAAATTATGTCCCATATCTCGCAGGGGGACGTTACGGGCAAAATACCGCGTGTAGGATAATTTTAAAAATTTATAAGTACAGTGCAAAAGGATTTTTATTAAAGGAGAAAATATTCCTTACGAACGCTTAGCCGCGTTCTCCCTTCAATTTTCATCGCATAAAAGTACCGAGGGACGAGACTGGGCTACGAAATTATCGGCACACACATGCGTAAAACCGGCGGATGCCGCAGAAACTCCTGGAGGGCTACGCCGACTCGCATACCCCCCTCCCCCTCCCCCCGTGCAGGAGTTTGCGAACGTAGGAGCGACCGTATAGCTCCGATATTATTACTATGTAAATCACCGAGCCCGAGCTTTGCGAGTAGCTGACGCCCACGGTGACAGCCCCCAGGTTTTCTTAGCCCCGGACCCCAAAGGACCCCGTCAGGATGGATGAGCGCGCCCCTTATTAGATATTCCACCCTCCGTACCTCCCGGACACGTCGATGGATCCCTCGCACCCCTTATCGGGCGCCACCTTTTCTTTGTACCGCGATCGGCGAGCGATTTAACCGAAATCGTTGTTGCATATCCAAGCCGCGCGGGTATTCGCGGTATAGATGCCACGTTACAGGGGCGTCGTCTACGCGGGGTATATTTTGACGCGATCGAAAGAGACGCGGCGTAACGAGTTTCGAAAGTTTCTCCCTTGGCGGATCGCGCGATAAAACAAAGCGAACGCGGATGCTGCAATACATATACACTCGCCGGCATCGGTCCGTCAGCGCGAACGTATACCATAGGTACTGCGGTTAGAGAAATAGAAAACAAAAAAAAAACAAAGAGAAAAAAAAATAATAAAAAAAAGGGGGGAATCGGTCTATAAAATACCCGAGCAAGTAACGTTGCTCGGTTACCATTCCTGGCCCGACATTCCAACGCTGCTTATGCACCGCTACCGCCGCCGCAGCTGTTAGCTACGTCAAGTCAAGGAAGTACTTGGTGAAAACGTAGTTTAGATAGCGGCGAACCAAAGCCGAGCCAAGTGTCTGGCGAACGCTGGTGCAAGAAGGAGAGGAAGATGTATAGTACGTTGTGTGCAGCGAAGCGAATTTTCCGAAGCTCACCGAGAGCGAATATACACACCGATGTACATATATAAAAGGGTAATCGGCAGCAGTTTCCGTGATCCTTCTAAATTTTGGGGAAAAATTTGAAAAATCCCAAAGGCGGGTGTAACCGTCTGCCCGAAAGATTCCGCACGGGGTATATCGGTCGGTCGCGCGTCGTAAATGGGAAATCCATGTCGTGCATAGCTGCACGAGTGACGCGAGATATTCCGAGGTGTACTACGACGTGTGTGTGTGTGTGTATAGGTGTATCGCAGGGGATATGTAAATATTTTGCGAACACGTATGCGCGTTACCGCGACGGAAATCGGGTGTTTCGCGTGTCGTATTATAAACGTTATGGAAGAGAAGCGCGTCGTCTGACGAGGGATGCTGGAAGAGAGAGGGTACGGGTCGCGGGAGAGGAATTCACCGATAGGATGCGACCGTTGCCAGCTAGGCAGGCAGCCAGGCAGCCAGGCAGCCAGCTAGCGAGCGAGCGAGTGACTACCGACATTAGTCCACTGACACCATTGACACTTTTATTAATGACAGCGTCGCTTCGAAGTTCTCTTCTCAACCCTCTGCGTTCCCCCCTTCGGGTGGCCCGTGAGCCGCTGGCTGCGGCTCTTCGCTCCTCGCCCGGCTCTTGCCGGAGTCTTCTCCAATCCTCCGGAGTCCCCGACCGCTCCTACGTTTTTCTCTCGTCTCCTCCTTCTACTTTTCTCTTCCACTTCGCCTTCTTTCCCAAAGAGCCTTTTTTTTTTTTTCTTTCTTTCTTTTTTTTTTTCTCTCTCCACCGCGCCCCGCGAACGTTATTGTTGTTCCCTCGGCAAGAAACTCGAGCGTGCGTCCTTATATTGCGCGTGCAGAGGGTGCCCCGCGCCTCCGCCGCTCACCACCGCGTTTTTCTACATTGAAAAATCTAGCGTTACCTTTGAAAAATTGGCGACGCCCTTACCCGATGCTTCTGTACAGACTTGTCTACCTGTGCGAGCTGCTTTTAGCGAACGCATAGGGCTGTATTTATATTCAAATATCATGCACCCGTACCGCGGTATGTCCCTTAATTTTTGAAAAATATTCCATCGTTGTCAACCGTTGGACGCGCAAGGGCTGGCGTAATTATGAAGTCAAAATGACGGTTCATCGGGGTTCCGGGCGGACCGTAGCTCTCGTTCACCTGGATCCTTCGCCGAGAGGTATTAAAAAATGGCAAAAAAAAATGAACAATTATTCAAACACATACGGTTATCGATAATAATTAACGGAGACAACTCACCGCACCATTGTCTATTTTGTAAGGAGGTTTTGAAAAAAAAATCTTTCACAGGTTCGACGATGTTTAACGGCTCTCTCGTTTTACACGTAACGAAGGCTAGACGTTCGAATTTGTACACGGTGGAACGGACACGTATGGATGATGCATCGTGGACAAAGGGTGTAGTATAACTAACAATGAGATTGGAACGTGCAATCGCTCTTTCTCAACTTCCAGCTCTTACACGGCTGTTAGCTCGTTCCTCCATATAGATGCTTTCTTTTTCTCAATCTATTAGTTTAACTTATTTGCAAAAAAAAAAAAAAGAAAGAAAAAGAAAGAAAAAATAGAAACTCGAGTTCGCGAAGCTGATCACTTCCGGGTTGTTGTTGTCAGACTAAGAAAAACACATTCATTTCACTTATTTTATACGGCAGATCGATAAACACACCCCGGCTTTTCTGTACGCGTCGAAGAACCCTCGAGGCAAACGAGTTTCTCGGTACATTAATACCTCTCGGACTTTCTTAATAAAAGGAGGAAAAACATGGAAATTAAAAAGCAAATGAGTAGAATAAAAGTAACGAGAAATGTACAGATATCCGCGTACGCGAGCTGGACATGGATATAAACGGTGTCTCGCAATATACGCGGTGATCGGGCGAAAAAAAAAAGAAAAAAAAAAAAATGATCTTCGATGTTCGCTTCGTTAGAACTCACGTACGTCGGATAGCGAGATTCGAAGGTCGTAGGTTTTAGGTTGGAGGTCGACGGTGGTTGTTGGCGTCCATTATTTATATTGCAACCCTAAGGCTTAGAGCCGATAGGCAATGGGTATAACGGGCAATATATATACAGCGGATCGTGTTCTAGATTGTCACGTCATTTGTAATAACGACATTCGATCAGTCGCCCATCTTTCTTCCTCGCTTCCATCTATATCGATCTCTGTATCTCCTCTCCTCTCCGCCCTAGCTCCGTCTCTCTACTTCGCCCTCCTAGTATTTCGCGCTCATCCGAGCAACGCGTCGCCGCCTCGACATCCCGCAACGGCAACGGGAACGTCACGGGGCGACCGACACCGCTCGCTGCACCAACGAGAGGAAAGGAGCAATAAGAGCGCGGAAGAAAAATAGGAAAAAGAGGAAATGAGAGAACGACCGAGCAGACACCTCGAGCTCGCCCCCCCCCCCCTCCCCCCTTCGGTTTATCCACGGATTTGTGGCTCCTCGAGGCATCGTGCGTCGCCTACTCATGTCACATATTTCGTGCAGACCTCACAAGCAAGACCCCTTCACCCCCCCGCAACTTTGATCTAAGATCTAAGGATCTCACGAGCGCGCCTCGTATCCCCCCCTATTAAAAAGTTTCCTACACGAAATCCGTATCAATCTCGACAAATGGGAGCTGGGCAGAGGAATCGAGTCCCCCTGCCGATGGGAAGAGACTTACGCGAATGAAACGGACGATTTCGCCAGGGAATGTTTTCGCGGGACGTATTTCTGGCGTTGTAAATTTTTATTTTTCACGTCTCGGTATATCCAGCGATGGTTGACAGACGCGTTAAGGGATTCGCCACGAAGCGTTTCGCGATAGGGACAAGCGGTTCGCGTGGCTCGCGTCGAGATCAGCGAGGGGGAGGGGGGGGGTGGGTTTTGCGGAATGAGACGGGGGGCCGCGCGACCGCGACGCCTGCCTCCCGAGCTTTATTTATAGGAGATTGGCTCTAACTCATTAATGCCGTACTCCGGAGAAGTGGAGTAGAGATTCTTTCTCGTCAAAGTTTCTTCCTTTTTTTTTTTTTTTTTTTTTTTCTCTCTTTTCCCCGAGGGTGGCCGGGCACTCCGCTCGCCGGAGGAGAGAGCCGCATCGGAGCGCCGAGGAGCGAAGCGAGAAGAAGGGGGAGTTTTTCTCGTTCCTGGCTCCCGTCTCTCGGGACGCCGAGCACCGGGATCTTTTTGCTCGCTCCGTCGGAGGATCAGACGTCCCACTTTATCTCCGCCGACCCGTTCACCCTCTCCACCCCCCTCCGCCCCTCCGCCCCTCCGCCCCTCCGCCTCTCCGCTCTCCGCTCTCCTCCTTCACCTCATCCCCCCGTGGAGCCGCTATTCCTCCTCTCGCACGTATATATAGCGGAGAAGAGATCCCGGGAGGAAGCGAGAAGAACGGGGGGAACGAGAAAAGGGAAGAAAGAGAGAGAGAGAGAGAGAGAGAGAGAGAGGCGGGAGACAAGCCCCTAGCAGCGCCCAGAGTGACGCGCCGTGGAGGAGCTATTTATCATCCATCAGCCCTCCGCGCTCTCCGCCATCTCTCTCCGGGGTGTCACTGGCTACACGCTCATATTCTTAAAAAATGGGGTTGGAACTCTTAAACGAATACAAAAGATTAGAAGGATCACGATGATATCGAAACTCGTCTGGCCCCCTCATTTTCCGCGATTCGAATGCCCATTTTCAACCTCAAGTATACGGCCCTCGAGTACGAAGACTTAGGTACACTGTACGTACGTCACGAGGAAGATATGCTGCGGAGGATGAAAATCCGTGAAACAATAATAGAAACATTCACGTACCGCGTATGTATAAAAAAATTTGTAGCAGGTGGTATGCGCGCGCGGTTGCGTCGATTATTTCTTGCTCGCTTACGGGGACAGCATGTCGCTTCAATTCAAAGTCAGACGAGGAGTTTCTCAAAGTCGAAGCGAAGAAAATTTCCTCCGCCGCGTTTCACGTTGAGAATTTCTTGGAATGAAATTTCACGGCAGGACACTGCCGTTAAATCGTAATGAGAATTCGCGCGATTGAAGTCCTCTCGATTTTGCAGAGACCGTTCGAATTTCGAATTTGACGAGATTCGCTGCAGGGTGCAGGATATCGATCCTCCGCGCTATTCGTTCGACGCACGTGTGCACACTAAGGTATATTCTTACAAGTTCAAATGCGTTCGCGGTGCTTGTTATTTTTATTTTATTTTTTTCGTTCTCTTCATTTTTTCTTCCTCCACCATATATCCTACCATCGTCAACGACTGAGCAACGAACAGGGTGGTATCGCGTATTTCGAACGTTGGTATATACACAGATATATATATATATATATATATATGTATAAATATGGCAGCCTATCTCATTTGCAACGGGCCGTAGGCTGTCTATACATCAACCCGTGTACCAAAGCAAACATCCCAAAGGCCCAAAAGATTGATGATTGTCCTACTCGGACGAACGTCGTGACTTCCATCACGAGCGACACGTTAGGCGATTCGTAAGAATCGTTTCTGATTGCCGGTATTATGCCGGGGCCGTTGCTCAGGTATCTACAATAATTCGGCTCGTAACTGAGGAAACGAGGTGTTGTAGAAAATGAAGGTACCCGATACATGTGCAATCTCTTGTAGAGCTTAATATGCGTTCAATGCGAGGATCGGTTTTCGTTATTATACACCTTCGCGTACGAAGTTGGAATCGCCGATTATCAGCTGTTATAAGAAAACAAGAATTATCTCTCGCTTGTAATTTATTATGCGCGGTGAGACACATTCGCCGTGTGTTTATTTTTTTATTTTTTATTTATTTTTATTTTTTTTTTTTCTTCTCTTAAAAACAATCTGCATAATACGTGTTAACGCTTATGATCATTATATCGGGATCGGTGCGATCGGTGCGATCGTGTTCTTCAATTTTTAAAGCGATCTCTCGCGCGAGCTTGTACCGGGAGTCTTTACTTACGCGGGCGTGCTACTCGGGCAAATTATACCGGAGGTTAATGTCTTAACTGAAAACTCTTTTAAATCATTATCATAATTTTAGTTCCCGGAGTTTCAAGTTTTTATTATTTTTTTTACCGCGGCCGATATTCTCTTGTAATTTTGCGAGATCGCGGCGATCGCTGTTGCTCCCAAGTTGTATGAGTGCACGCGTGTAGTCCGCGACTATCGATGCCCCGAAATTTATCTCCGACCTGCTAGCTTTTTTACCCGCGTAAATCGACCAGCAATTGAGACATCGACGCGTTCGCCACTTACGAAATTCACCCCGAACTTTTTCTCATCTTCTCCTTTCTCCCGATTATTCAATCCGGATTTCTTTCTTCCCTTTTTCTTCACCTCTCGCGTCGAGGTGTTCAAGATCCACCGCGTAAGGATTGAAAAAATAAAAACTCATCGTCTCGCTTTTAACGGAACGTTGCCGAATTTTCCAACAAGTTTTCAGTCGCGTTCGATGGAATCGCCGAATCGAGTAGAAGTATCATCCGAAAGTTGTCCGGCTACATTCAACTGATCGACGTGGAATTCAATTCCGTCTCGATTCGTTGGTTTTTTTTTTTCTTTTCCTTTTTCTTCTCTCCTCCTTCGAATCCCCGAGGACCTCAGCCATGTTCCTATCGCGTGGCGGGACTCCGAGTCTTTTCTGACACGACGAGCTCAGCAGGGCTTCGCGAGGACCCCACAGGACTTCGGTAGAGCGAACTCCGACCGCCATTGTCCGCCTCACCCGCAATCTCTGTTTCCCCACATACGCAACGATATCCCTGTACTCGTGTATACGCGTTAAAATACAAGTGCGGTTGTCAGTGTGTGTGTGTGTGGGGGGTAATACGGTGTATGTATATATATACCTATATGTACGTATGAAGTTGGTAACGCGCACCCGTGACATCACGTGGCACACCAAAGGCCCGAACTTGTCTATATGGATATATATACGGGGCTGAGAGAAATCCCCGGGTATGCAAATCCCACCCCCTTTCGAAGGTCCCCTTCGGTTCGCTCAGACATGATTAAACACAGAACGCCGCTGTTTCGCTACTTCTCCTCCTCCTCTTCCACCCACCCCCCCCCCCCCGACTTCTCTTCCACCTTCTATTACCCCAGAACAGCCCGTAGAATTCATCCCCAGTTTAATCACTACCCAAAGCTCGTTGCTCGCGACCTGCAACGGCCCTCGCGATATCTACGCATCTCTCTTTCTCTCTTCAGTCTTTGCTTTCCCACCCTACTTTTCCACTCTCTCTCTCTCTGTTACTCTCACTTGCCTTCATTCCATTCAATAATGCGAAGCAATTCTGACAGCCACCCTGGTATTCATCCCGCTTTGTTTTGATTCCCACTTTTACAGAGAGAGAGAGAGAGAGACAGAGAGAGAGAGAGAGATGTCTTCTTATCGCTAATTTAAATTGATATTCATTTACGCACCGCTTTGATAAATTAAACACCCCACAGACCCCGGTATAGCTGCAAAGCTGAAATTAATGCTAGTTACATTTCAATTACCGATGTTATCCGGCGATAATGAATACCGAATTATTCGCATCCCACGATACAATTATAAATCTCAACTACCCATCGGTCTTCAACGTGCATTTGCAAGAGTCGGATCGATCGATCGATCATCCATCTCCTCTGTATATTTCGTTTCCCTGAAACTTCGCGAGTCGTATAATCGACTTTGTATATTTGATTCGAGAGTGCCGCTATATCTACTATGTATACATATGTATATAATGCGGGTGTTTATCCGCTCTCTCCGAAGTCAACGAGGTCCATAAAAGCGTCGTAAAAATTGAACCTGAGGTAAGTTATACGTTATGGTATACGTATGTACGTGTAGTAGGTGGTAATCCCGGTGGCTCCCGTGGAAACACCCCGTTACGTAAAACCGTGCTGCAGGAGCAGCAGCATCGCGTTTACGCTTACGAGCGCCACGCTATACTGACGTTTACGAGCCACCGGCTGACGAACGAGCCACTTGCTGCTGCTCTCTTGCTTTCATTGCTCGGCTATATAAGCTAGCGGCCCTTTATATTCTCTCTGCCTGCACTTTACGATTATTGTCGCAAACTTTTTTTCCTCCTCCCGCGCTACCCTCCGACCCTCCGACCCTCCACCCCTCCACCTACACCCACAGCAACCTTGCGGTAAGGGCACGCCCTTCGCCAGGCATACCCGACGCTCAAAAGTATCACTTTGCCAACCGTTTCACTGACGAGCGCCACTTTGTACCCCCCCCCCCCCCCCCCCCGCGGTTTACTTATATCGTAGGTACACGTAGGTATCGTGGAGTACGGTGCGTACCTACACTCCATGTTTTACCGTCAAACTATCGAGTTTCAAAAAATCTGATATAATATAGACCGTATATGGAATATCGTTATTTCCAACCACTTCATTCGCTTATTGTGAAGCGCCCATTGTACAGCATAAAAATCATTCGCGGTTAAATTATTCAGATATTATCATATGAATGAATGATTTTTCAATGGTTCATTTAGACGTCCGAAGTTCAGGATACACCTACACTTGAATAAGCTGTTTCTCAACTTTTGCCCGAACTCCGTTGGTTAATAATATGAATAATAAAAAAATAAAAATAGAGATGGAATCGAACAATGCGCGAATGGGCGGATTGTGCTTCATCTTTTTCTCTTCTCTTCATTTTCAATATTTCATATTTGTCAAGCTACAATGCGCGCACACTGTATACCACGGAATAATTCAAAAAAGCACTAGTCTGCGGAGGCGAGTAACGATTGTAGAAAAAATTATACAGCGGGGCGTTGATTTGACGAAATGTTCAATAGAATTTTTGACAATGTTTCCGCTATACAGCTACATTCACCAAAACTCGGTTAATCAGGTGTGTTATCTCGCGCGTACAGGGCTCCTCTTCGTTCGCTCTTTTTCTTCACCCAAATACGTATACACGCTATTCGCGCATACGTGCAACTTGTCCTCCATTTATGGCCGCGTATCTCGTAGCTGCTGCGCCAGGAGTTTCAACGATTTATGAGTTCGGACCGCGTTGTCTTGTCGGCTCCATATAGCGTCATGTGTACATCCCTTGCATACGTCTGATGCATATAGCGCGGGATGTACACGTACGTACCTGCCGTGCGATGCGCGGACGACTTTTACCCCGGAGGACTTTCGTATGGGCCGCAGAGGTTTTCCACATGCGGACGTAACGGGAAATGGAAATGAAAACTGGAACTGGGTCAGTTCCGGACTCCGATATGCCAAAGTCACTGACTTTGTCTATAACGCGTAGCCGCGTTTGAAGTTATCTTTATCATTTTATTAATTATCGCAATTTCCGTAGTTTTGTTACCTGCCGCCCGCGGGTACGATGTGACGAACGTACGTTCAACTCCTTATATTCGTTATTTCGTACGATTGTCTGCCGCGGGAGTCACGTGAAATAATTTAGGTATACCTCGTATACGAAGCGTTACGTTATACGGGGCCGAGAGTTACGGTGTAATGGATTTAGATATTATCAAGAGATACATTTTATTTTTTGGTTTTCTCGTTTTTCGGTAAACCTCGTGTTTGTTCGCATCGTTGAACATGGCGATGAACAAACGGCGGGGCGTTACACTAGATTAATTTTCCATTTTCCACTATTATATATGTATATATATGTATATATATATCTGGAGCGTAGAGAGTCGGTGCAGAGAACTGGGCGTATTATACACAGTGGTCGTTCTCTCCGCGGCTCCTCCAACGCGCGGACAAACTTTAGAAGTTGCCCTCATTAATCAAAAGAACCACTATTACTCTACTCGCTCATTTTCTCACCTTCACAACCAGCGGGCACCAACGCAACGGCAGCAAAAGTAGGCGAAGAAAGGCAGGGAAAGCGAACTAGCGACCGCGCTACAGTGATCTTAACGAGCTCTCTTCAAATTGCCATAGCTATCCCACGTCACCCAAAGATATCGAAAAACAAAAATAAATAAATAAATAAATAAAAACGATTCCCGAAGATGATAAGTCGAAAGAGCCAAAAACGGGATTTATCGAAACCTCCATGGAATCTCGGGGGGGTGGTGGTTTCGCGTGGGTGACAGTAAAAATGTTTCACAATTCCTCCGGGGTAGCGTATATATATGTATACAGTTCCGAGGATCGGTTATAATGAAGAGATGACAGGTAACGTCTAGAGATGGTTGGTGACGAGGAGGGAGTTTCTCTCCTTGACTGATGAACCATCCTCAACGTTAATTACCCCGTTGCTACCCGTCCGACGCGTGACGTCATCATCCCTGTCGCCCACATCTCGCCCACCCGCGTTATACCGCGCACCCTTTTACTCGCCCTTCAACGATTACGAATCGCAATTATTCCGCAATATTTTGCATTCTCTCGAAGTTCGGTGTACAGCTTCCGAATTTTCCGATTTCCTTATCGATTTTCAGACGGTGGACACTAGCGCGTAGTTTGATGTGTTTACATAATAACCAACAGGTGCTGCGCGCCCTTGTCAAAGGTCTCGGGCTATCCGACGTCGATGGCGTTCGTATACACGTCGTGGAAAATGCTATACCGTTACGTACACGGAGTAAAAGTTTTTTCAGTGACGTAGATAATTTGTCTATAGCGGAGGCGAAAAGATAACAGAGAAATAACAAGACGTGGGATAATATTGCGCAGGCTGCACAAGGATACGTTGGTACGCGGTGTAGTATATACACGTATATGTGTATGTGTGTGTATACATATACCTACGTTTGCCCGGCGAAGTGAAGGGAAAAAAAAAAAGATGAGAAGAGAGAGGAGGAGGAGAAAAAAAAAAAGAAACAGAAGAAGAGAGACGAGGAGACCGAGAGAAGAGGAAAGGAATAAGAACCGAACGAACGAATGCCGGACTACACGACGTAGGGGCGGCCGGTCGGGGCTGACTAGCCAGGCGTTAGGGGAAAAGATGGATCATCCATCGCGGCAGCAATGAATCATGGAAGCAGCGAGTGAGCGTTCGAGCAAATGGACGATTCTTCTCCTCTCTGTGCCGCGATATATATACACCTTATACATATATACACACACGCTCACGGGGTATATGTACCGCAGGGGAACTACATACCTTCCGTACATACGGATATCTATATCTGTATTGAGTATATTCTGCAGCGGTAACATGTGAACGAACGTAGAGAAAAGGGCGCTCGGTAGGGCGGGGGTGACAGGGTGTTCGGGGGTAGACTCCCGGAAGTCCGCTCGGTGGGCCGGGTCCTCCATTTTTCAAAAATAAAAGCGACCGCAGCACCGTCTCATTGTTTGGTTTGTCGCTTGCTCGTTCGTTCGTTCGTTCGCGAATATCCTGCGACAGCGCGAACTCTGCTCCCGAATAGGGTAGGTATTTGCTGTAAAAATATGTACAGCTCGCGCACACACGTGTTGTTATACAGTGTGTGAAATATAAAGCATGTCCTCGTACGTATACATATATATGTATCCGCCCACCAACCCCGATACAACTGGGGTGAAGTTGAAGCGTACATGGACGCGACGTGGTGTACGCGCGTACATATTTTGAGTATATATGTATATATATGTACCGAACGCGAGATGACGAGGGTGCCCGAAAGAAAATATTATTGTCATTTCAACTCCCGATGCTCTTTGCTTTCTCGCCGCTCTGGTATATCCGGCCCCACTAAATCAATTCGCGAAACACGTCATCCGCGAAAATGTTTAACATTTTTTAAATCGTTAGCCTTTCTATACGTACGTACGTATGCGTTAGATTCGGCATGCTCGTGGCACTGAGAAAATGGAGAACGGAGCGAGAAACGTCGACTATATTAAACATCGCGTTCTATTTTTCCAAATACATCAGCCTGAATATGACTCGGATTTATAGATTTTCTTCTACAAACGCGCACGACCCGTCGAGCTTAATTTACCTAGAAAATTTTCCCTACCACCGTACCCATTTTTTCGGCAAATTTTGCAAAATTTCAGACTCCGCTGTGAGACGCGAAGGCGTTCAGAGGACGAAGAAATTAGGGTATCCTTTCGGTGCCGCTGGTCATCGCGACGGCACAAGGACGTGTGCGGTATACACGATCGCATGTACGCGTGGCGCTAAAGTATCCCGCGTTTCATAAAAACAGTTACATATTCGGTAGCATTTTTTAACTCGTCGCTCGGGAAAACGTGCGGGTCTGTCAGACGCACGGTAGGTCATTTGTCGCGGACGTATGTGAAAATACGACGGGAATATTTCACTTTTCGCAGCGCGCTGACGACAGAGCGTCGCGGTGGCGCGTCACGAAGCATTCGTTTTGAAATACGTATCGTACGTACGTACGTTACGCGTGCGATACACCGTCACACGTATAACTACATATATACAAAGCGCAAAACTCCGCTAGAATCGGGAACGCACCCCCCCCCCCCCCGTCCGTGCCTAGTCAAAAGTGGGTTTAATAAATGTGGGGGCATTTGTATAAAAGGTGGAATGCAGATATATGCCCAACTTCTGAACGACCACGACGGCGCGACGTCGCGATGTTCTTTCGGAAACTAGAAATGCGGAAGCGGCCGCGTGAAATTTCGAACGGATAATTTAAATTTGGAACACCGTTGATCGAGGCCTGTTCGAAGGAGAAAAGAAACAATGTAATATTCAATAGGATTACGGAATCGAAAAGTTTCCGTTATATCAAGCGCGAACGTTAGATGTATTCGGGACCTCGAGAATTTCCGTCAAATTTGTTGCTTTCTCTACAGTTTGTGTATAGCCAAGCTGTGAATTACATAAAATTCTTTGATCGAAGAGCGTAGGCGATGTTCTGCGTTTTATTTCCATTCGTGTTTTTCCACTATACACAGTGTGCCTACGCGATTATATACACACGTGGGAGATGTTATACCCTCCATACGCAGGCATTCGAACTAAAATCTTTTCCATTTTACCCTTTTTTTTTTTTCTTGTTTCGTTCATGTAAGATAGAGACGTGATCGTAAAGGTACATGCGCTCTGCTGACGTTTCGATATAAATTGACAGAGACACTCTACTTAAAGCTCACATTTAATGGCGTCGTATGATAAAGGTATGTGTAAAGTCACGAGGTACATATAATTTATAAGGACGTACGTGAATATATATATATAAATACATACACCTATACACACACGTTTGCATCGCACGGACGGTAATACATTTGGACTCGTATTATATATGATACGAAGCGGTAGCAGCGACGGTAGCTTTGAATTGATCTGTTCATTCATTTGCTATATATATATACGAAGCTTTTTGTCCCGACGGACCTATTCTCACTTCCGCATACTTTGAATCGCTCGTGCTTTGATACGCTCTTGCAAACGGAACGGGTTACTGTACAAAAAGCACTTTTTAATCGTCCTCGAATTACGGCCTAGCGTATAGCGTAACAACACGCGCAACAAAGCGGCTTCGAATTGTTACTGAAATTAACGCACTACTCACCGAAATATCAATGGATGAATATTTTTTCCACCGTTCGAAACCTTGTGCGCTGGTGGAAAGAAAGAAAAAGAAAAGAAAAAAAAAATTAATCTCTTTTTATCGCGAGACAAGATGATCAATTACTCGAAACTATGCATACAGTCGGTCGATTCTGTGTGTGAGCTTGAAACCTTGCACATCGTGAATTTTTAGATTCTATTCATAGAATATTTTCAACAAATCTAAATATAAGAAGAAACGAAGAGAAAAAAAAAACAACTGATTGTACTCAGGTACTCGAACAAAACTGAAACGCGTAATGTAGATATATAAGTACATTTAACAGGGAGAAGTGTGACTTAGCTCACAGCAATTACCCGTATATCACCTGAATCAGCTCTTACACCTTTATTCCGTATAATTTTCACCATTCAACGCCTCTGTACGAAGGACGTATGCAGATGTATCGCGCGTTCACATGCTGTACGATCGCGAGTAAGGTAATTAAACTTTGGAATAAGGTAGAAGCGATCCACGACTCTGGGTCTACGTACGCGAGACGCGAAACGGAGAATAAAGAACGAGAAAACGGGAAAAATTCTTTTTTGCCGCAGCGCAACACGCCACGTGTTGTACACCTATAACCGTCCGCGCGACGCGAACCGCACGCAATAATTTCACATTAATAAATATATATTGGGGTAAATTTTACCCTTATGAATACATTTAGATATGTATACGATAATCAACGATTTCCTGCGAACATACACGCTTGAAAAATTTCCGTTCGCATGTAATATACAATATTGTATACAATATACACGCGTGTACGTGGTTTTATGGAAAATCAGAGACGAGATATTTTAACGACGATAATTAATTTAGGTCTGTTCGATGGCCCCGCGCGCTGCACAAGCTTGATGTGCGTGCGCGCGCGCGTGTGTGCTACGTGTGCTACGCTTGCAATTTTGCGGTTGAAAATTTAATCCCGGGTGTCAAAAATATTAATAGAAATATTACGGGACGTGATAGCCAACGCCAACTGGCATATTAATGAGCTGTGACGTTGGAAATGTATCAAACTTTCGTAGCGGCGGCGGCGGCTAGTCTTCCGACGCACGTTTCTGCCGCACTGTATACGAGATTTCTATAACGAGGAGGCGCCATATCCGACGGCCGACGCTCCGACGACCGCCATCGCGACGCCCGCGACGCCTACGCGTCGCTCTTCAGACCGAGGAGATTATAAAGCTATCGTTTGATAACGAGATTACGATCGCGACGATTGACCGATCGTTCGAACGGAAACTCGTGAATTATATCTGATTTGGATTTTTGAGAAAAAAAAAAAATTATCGCCGCGCGGAATCCCTTTGATATTGTTCCTCGATGCGTAGGAAAATTTTCTATCCTTCGAGTCTTGAAGGGAAAAAAATTCTCGTCCGTTTTTATAGATCGTCCGGCAATACGACGAAAGCTTGATTAATTATTGGCGTTTATTGCGCGGAAATCGACGTCTGTATAATAATTTACTCCATCTATAGTTTGAACTCCGGGATATTTGTTGCGGATCTAATCGCCGGTAATACGGACGGTGATCTTTTCGTCTGTAATGGCAAATATATAGAAACAACATACGTGGTATATACGGAATGGCTATTTTATTATTCGCGTCAACCTACCTATAGCGACGCGATGATTCGATTGAGTGTTAGATCGGAACGTCGGCCATTATATATTATGTATCGCGTAATATCATCGAAATGAAACGACCGAAATAGTGCTAAACGATTCCGTATACCTCTACGTGTACGGCGGAATGAAAGAGCAACTGGATTAGCCGGCTATCAGCGTAGATAAAATGGGATCCTAAAATATTACTTCCCTTCTCTTATCTAACGGCAATTTATCTTAATACCGGCTACTCGACCATCGGTACACGATCTGGGGGCCAATATTCTATACATACAAACCTAATATATACGATTGCTCTCCGCTTACCACTTTGCCCCGCTAATTATAACCAATCATTTCAGAGTTACGCGAGTTTAATCCACGGTTATTACAACGTACGTGTAACTAAGCCGCACACGTATTCGCACGAACTGTGCGCTGCAATTGTATACCACGGATTTTCGGTTATATAAAACCTAAATTTCGCCTGCAGATCGCAAACGCGCCAATTCATTCGCTTACATTGCTTTGTTTCGCGTGCAGCGCCTTCTGACAAACAAGCATGGCAAAAAATTAGCAACAATTGTCGCGTTTTTGTAGCCAGCTGAACGAAAGAACATTATTTCGAAGTTTCGCTGCTAGACACTGTGAAACGGTCAACCTTTGGCATCGGTAATCAACGATATTGTATCAACTTCTGCACGTACATATATACACACGATGCGTTGCGTTTATAGTTCGTTTATTATTAATCAGTCGAGTTCAATCCTCGGAGAGGATATAAAGCTTACGCAAGTGTAAACTTGTTACGCCCACGTACTGCGGCGATCTTGACACGTGTATTACTCGGTGAAGCTAATGCCTCCGACAGCGTCGGACGGATTAGACCGTTCGAGTGTATCAGGTCTGATGTACACGAATGTAATAACATATTCGAAAAATCCACGCACATTTTACGATTGCTTGTGCGTATACCTCATACTCGCGAATCGGGGATCCCATATATCGTACCACGTTTCATTGATTTTGCGGGCCTCCACGAGTCTTCGAGATTGCGACCCGATGATTGCGATCGTTCGCGTGAAAGCAAAAACCGAACCGCGAACTCGACACGCACTGCCGCACGCTAACGTATTCGGGACGTCGTTCGAAAATCTACATTTGAACCGGTCAAAAATCGCTTCGATCGAGACAATTTTACGACCGTTAGCGATCCGATCCGTCACTGGCCCCCCGGATGTTGGGCGTACTTTGGAAAATTGATCATTCGACGAAACTTCGGCGAAATGTAATCGACTTGGATAATAACGCGGTAGAAAATTGTCATCGTCACCGATATAGAATCGCGGGAGCGCGGCGGATCGAGGAGACATGCAGACGCCCACGAAGTGCGGTTTGAACTGAATCGGTTAAGGAGAGTCGAGTGCAAGGTGAAACCCTTGCACCGCGATGACCTTGAATCGAGAATTTGCGTATTTGTCGAACACTTTATACCTGACTCTGAAAGTTTATTGGCAAGCCTTTTAACCCCCCCCTGTTGTAAATCAAAGCGTGAACCAATACCCATTCCTCCTCCTCGCTCCCAATTCTTCTCGTGTACCTCGAACGCTCCGGTAGCTCAAAAGCGGCGTAAGAATTTCAGCCGAGAAGCTGACCGACGGCGCTGGTTCTCTACACGACGCGCCGGTTTTCTCTACGGTTAAATTTTGCTACGTTTTCGTTTGTTGCAGTCCCGTGCAGCGACCGAGAGAGAGAAGCCGCAGACCTTGACGCGTATCGTCGCAGGTATCGGAGTCTCGACCTGCTCGACTGAACCGCGTTTGTTTTGCATAACTGCGTATAACCCTTAATAACCGACTCGCTCGCCCCCTGACCTACGAAATCAGTCCCTTTCGACCGACGGTTGAAAATTGGGGGGGTATGAGCGCGCTGCTCAGCCGCGCGCCCCGCAGAGACACATTCTCCACTGATCCGCTCCGAAGATTCGACTCGCTTCAATTATTTCCTAAAGTTCTCAAACCCCAACGGCGACCTACAAGGGTCAAGGTTTACGGAAGGACGTAACGTAAAGTTGCGCGCTTCTTTCACGCCTATTTTTCACCACTTCCTCGCCTCCCTTCATCTTCTGCCATTTGCATCGCTGTAATTCTGGTATACTCTCTCCTATGTAGCCGCAGTGTCGGAGTCGAAAAATCCAAAAAGTCGGCCGATTCGCGCGTTACTTCGTTTTCCGAGTCGCGGTCTTGATCTCAATCTTATTTCGACCGCGCGCGGTTATCTTTGGCGTGAAGTGCGGTCGTCATCCGATATCAACCGTGACAAGTATAGTCGGTAAGTCGAGCCAACTATCTGCACCTCGTATAAATTACTTTCGGAACTCTAATCCGCTCCACCGGCATAATCGGAGCGTATATTCCGTTTGGGCTTGTCTCGGCCGGTGCGTCGCGTGTGCGGAGAGTGGAGAGTGGAGCGGGGGTACACCGTAGGGGATGAAGGGGGTTGCTTCGGTGAAAAAAAAAAGGTGTGAAACGAAGCCCATCTGTCTGTCTGGTTTCGCCGCGGTAAAAGCTAGGAAGAGTACGCAAACAACGACTACGGCTGACCAACCTAACGCGACCTAGAGAGCGAGGCCGGTCAAACGAACGGTATAATAACCTGAGCTCGTACCGCGCGTTAGCGATACTACAAAAACATCGAGACTCTAATAATGATAAATGAATAAGTAGCTAAATGAATTCTGCCGACGCCCTCATTGGCCAGAAGTGATTGATGAATCTCGCCGACTCTCGCCTTCATTGTATATCCGCTTTATACGGCCTGATGGAAAACACGCAGCACTTCGAATCACAATATTATAACTATCTCCGCTTCTTGTTCGGGGCCCCCCCCCCCCCCCCCCGACAGAATCCAACTTCGATCGACGATACGCGTACAACGCGCGTTTTTGTCTTACGAAACTTCTCCGCGGCTATTGTGTTGTGAAAGAAATTAGATTTCTCGAATCTAACGACTTTCGGAGGGATGAAAATTGCGCGAAGGTTATACACCCGTTCGTGGAGAGCGAAAGAGAGAGAGAGAGAGAGAGAGCTTAAGAAAATACCCTCCGTTGAGAAGCGGCGTTCAAGAGCGCCGTAAATCAATCGAGATTATGTGACTTTTCAAACAAGGACGCGTCGTCGCGAGCCTCCGAGAGCGAAGCCCCGATGTAACGTATGGCGGCGCGCGAGAAAAGACAGGCTATAAAATGTACGCCGTATCAAGAATGCAGCACGTTAAACGCCTCGCGGTGTCGTTGTAACAACGTATGGCGTAAGTGTGCCGGTTGTCCGCTTCTTCAAATCGTTTCATATCACAAATTATTTTTACAATCGTACAAATTTCTGATAATAACCCGTGTAACGTCGTCCACTGCGTATCTCACAATCAGTCCTCCCGGGGCGAGGTTGACCCTCCCTCTCGAAGTCCGAGAGACGGATGACGAGCGGATAAAATCGATGTACATATTTTCGTTGAGGTTCCTGCGTTCGTTTTGTTCCTATATTCCTTAATTCCCTTGTTTGTTCGCTTAATTTAATTTTTCCCAAAAATCTACCCCACGTTAGATGTTTTTCGGTGCACGTCGTACGGAGTCGGAGTCGTTGGTTACGACCAAGTGGCCCAACGCGGTTGACGGTGTTGGTCGGTGAATTTACACGCCGCCAACAAATACGCCCCATAAATAAATCCGGAGCCGTAGACCCCTTCCCTCCCCCCCTCTCCCGTACCAACCGGCTATTAACACGTTATGGTTATTTAAGTAGCGCTAATAAATAACCGATGGTTAACCACCACCTCGTGCGAGCTCTGCGTCTCGTATTAGTGCTAAATATTATTTGACGAAGCGAGCGATTATGTCACAGTTCATTCGGCGTTAGCCGGTTGACATTACGCCGAATGAAAAACATTTCGCGCATTTCCCTACGATATCGTTTCCCCGTATCCCATGCAACGTTCTTCGTTACCTCCGTTTCGACGATCAACTCTTGTATTATATATTCGATAGCTATACCGTAAAACCCCGTGCGTTTCGACGTCGATGCGCGCGATATAGAGAGCCGTACGAAAGCGAAGCGAAACACGGTATCGTGTCGAAATGATAGGTGAGCCAACGTTAGTTTAATCATCGCGCATTAGCCGCTAGAACTACCCCCGACGTACCGAAGCCCTCGATCGCTTTCCCTCGCTTGTGTGTACGTATAGCGGGCGGGGTGTACACCGCGCGGCCCGAAACTTTACCTTCGCCAACGTATAACACCTTCGGCCTCGCGTTTACACTAGTTCCATTTCCAGCAACCTTCTATACTCTTCGAACAGTTAGAAACCTAGTCTATCTCAGTTTTTTTTTTTCTTCTCTTTTTCTTTTTTTCACATCCGTTCTTTACCCCACAGCGATATTCGCAGCTGTGGTATTTCGCGCGGTATACCGCGATCGACTAACCCCTTTTCGTTTGTCACGAATATAAGTAAACCAGACACGCGAACGTTCGCTATTTTTTTTTTTGTTTCTCTCCCTCTTCTATTTTGACCGAAAAATCTACACGAACTTGGAGGAATTAATCGTCGTTCCAAATTTCCCGAGTGAAATTAGGTCTCTCGGTTTTGTGAAAAGGGAAAGAATTTTTTTTTTGCTCTCTCTTTTGACTAATTGTTCTAAATAAGCTAAGATGAAAAAAACGTTTGAATGCTCATCGCGGGTTCATACCTACGGACGGTTTGACACAATTTATTGTACCGGCTTCGGTGTAAGAGGACGAATGAATTTAATAAATGCGTATGAGAGGCGAGGTGGCTTAATGAAAAAAATTGTTGGTAAGCTTAAGCTCGAGTGTTCGAAGGTTGAAAGAAACGCGTGTAACGAGGCCCCGCGCGGTGTCCTTGCAGCATCCTGTTGGGGGATTAAAAGCCTGAAATGTAAGGAGGAAGAGGAGCGACGGAGTGGGAGAAAACTGAGGAGTTCGGTGCGAGACCATACGGCGAAGTAGGGAGAGAGAGAAGAAAAAAAAAAAAATAATATATATATATATATATAAGAAAAGAACGTCGGGACCGAGGAGCGGCGAAACCCCGAGCGAGAGAAAACAGAAAACGAGCGTCATCTGCTGGTTCCCAATCCTCCTTCGACCGACCTTCTTTCCCTCCGAAAAGCAACAAAGAAAAATTGTTATCGTGGGATTCGGTAACAGAACAGCGCCACCGTACATTTGTAAATTCTTACGCGAAGATCGAATCTACATTAAACGGTTTTTCGTCAGTTCCTAAAATTCGAACTGTCTCGAGGAAAAGTTTTTTTTTTTTTCTTCCGTCCACGGGAAATAGAGTAGATCTGAAATTCGAAAAATAACTAGACCAGTAATCTCAACGGAGGCGAGGGTTACCTGAGCGACCGGGATGACGGACGGGCGCGGCAATTGCCTTTAATCAGTGATTGTACGACCACCGAAATTACACCCATCGCGTAGGAGATTGGGGTAACGGTGAGCTACTTGTATCCGTATTAAATTAACCGCTACCGTACGCGTACAATTGACTCGCTAATTGTCGGCGGCTCGAATTTATACACCCCTGTCGTAGGGTAAGCGTTAATATCGGCGATAGGCGAATACAGATGCGCTGGATAAATTGTAAGGACATTTGAATACGGCATTTTATCCACTCCCCAGCAATTCCGAACTGCATAAAGTATAGACACGAGCGATACGGCGCGGTCAAACGGTCATCGTAACGCCGTACCTCGCAGCTAGATTATATTCGATGAATAACAAAATCTCGACCGTCCGTCATTAATTTTCTCCACTATGTCGTCGTGTGTGTACCGAGTGAAAACTGTAGTGTCACATGTACGTACGTACACGCGGTACATACAAATGTACGCAGTGCGTAAATAAAGGGCGTAGGGTACGGAGTGTATATAGTGGCCATTGGAAAGGAGGACGCGAAATTCTGGAGAAGGGTTAGAGGCGACCCTCTGGGTACGACCGCGAGGGTATTTCTGAACGGGGAAATCTACGTACGGCTTGTATATAACGGGAGACGAAAAAGCGGCCGGTGCGGTATGGTACGGGATGACAAGGGGGGGGTAGGGGGGTAGGGTTTGCCGCGGTGTAAGCGTAGCTACTGTACACGCCGCCGCGCCTATACGGGGTACGTACGTACGCTACCTACCTACCCACCTAGCTCGGTGTTACTCGTTCGCGCGTCCCGAGCTCGCACAAAAGCGTGATAAATTGACTACATTAATTCGCATTTTACCTTTGTTTGCGTTATGGAATACAATATTAAATGGAATGAGCGCACAATAGATAATGCCGTGTGCCATCATTTACGCGCACGCTGAGCTGTTTCATCGGCATCCCCCCCCCCCCTCACCCCCCGAAACCGCCCTTCGCCTTCCACCTCGCGTCGTTACGCGTCGTTATTTGACGACACTCCACCGTCGACTTTCGGATAACCGTTCACCTGTTCCCGTGTTCCAGATTACGACTACTCTCTTTTTTGTTTTTTCATAATTGTCCTTCGGCTTACGAACTATATCGATCGGTATCGCATACGAGTATTTCACGTATATATGTACACGTATACAACCTTGGGGTACTCGAAGATTGGCCGGTAGTGAATTGAATTTTGTATTTTTCTATTTCTCCGTTCGATTTCCGGGCGAAGTTGAACCTTGGCTCTTGGAAAAGCCCGAGGTAGAGCCGCGCGGGAGGACCGAACGGGTGGTGTTGGCAGCCTGGGTGACGCATGGATTCGATTCCTCGGGGCTCGTGATTCCGCTCGGTTAGCCCCGTGTCACTCCCAGCAAACCCCATTACCTTCCGCACCCCCCCCCCCCCCCCCCTCCCTCCCCCTCCCGGTACCCGACCTCCTTCGGCATCCCGGAACACCGGCACACATACGCGGCGGCCGCTGCAGTATACCTCCTCTTCAACGTCCTCGTCCTCTTCGCGGTTGTCGTCGTCGTCCTCCTCCTCGTCGTCGTCGTCGTCGACGGTGTATCTACTCCTCCGGGGGGGAGGGGGGAAACTGCCATTGGCAGGATCGAGCCCCTCGAACCCGACCCAAGCCTATTGATTATCCGGGCGAGAGACCCACTCCTCCCCCTCCCCCTCCTCCACCCCGTTTCACCGTTAGCCGCAGCTATGCAGAAGTAATTTAATTTGTTGCAGGATTTGTGGAATGTTAATGAAAACGGGAACGAACATCAGTGTGTACCAATTTCCGATTAAAGTCGAGGGAGGAGGACGGGCCGCGGCGGCGGCGGTGGTCGCACCCCCGCAAAATTCTCCCTTCTGGCACACGCCGGGCGATATAACGATCCGTGTAACTCGCCTATATAGGTATACGCGTACGCGAAGCAAACTGTTTATACACCACCTCATTCGGGGGCACTTTGCCAATTATCGAAACACATTATTCGATCTCAATGAATAAAAAAAAAAAAAAACACAAGGAATACTCGTTCGAAAATCGCCGAATTCGGGTGAAACCGATCCGAAAATTTCCGATCATCCACGCGCTCGGTGGTCCAAAATGGAATCCATCAACGTCGTTGCGAAATGTCGATAATTGTATACAGGGTGTGGTGTGGGTCGATCGTCGCGTACGTAGACCTAGGGGTGCGGGGGGGTGGGGAGGGTAGGATTCCTCTGGGTAAAGTGGTCGCGGATGCGTGTGCAATGCGAGAGACACGTCGTCGAACAATGTCTATAGAAATCCTTCGCATGGCCCCCGTTGTTGTTAAATTCAACGGTATGCGGGGGTGGCGATGGCGATGGTGGTTGGTCGGTTCCCATTGTACCTACGTACATGTCGGGGGCGAGGGGGGGTTGAACGAGGGATCGAGAGAGAGACGGAAATACGAATCGAGTTTCGAGCGGAACTGCGAGAGGGAGATCAAGGGGGGCAGGGGGGGAGGGGGGGAGACTCGCTCGCCCCGGTAATGGAATCCCTTCGCTCAAGAAACGCAATCACGCTGATGTTTTGGAAACCCCGGGGTTGCCACCGGGGATTTCTACGCTCCGAAGCAGATCAGCAGCCTCGCGTGTTTCAACGCTTCTCTCTTGGTACTTCTCTCATAATCCTCGGTCGCTTTCCTGCCTCACTCCCTCGGTATTTTCTCAACGGACGTCTGCTACATTTACCGTTCCGATCAAAAATGATGCCCGCACGAAACCGGCCAGCTGCACCCACCGACTAGACGTAGTTCGAGGATACGGTGAAGCGGGGGTTCCCGTGTATTCGTTTCGTTCGTATATCTAATGAAATTATTCGGAATTGCGACCGCTCTTTTTATCCGTGTTGTACTTGTATGTATAAGAGTTGGATCTTCGCGTTGCTTTTCATTTTGAAAGTTTATTCTTTCGGTTTCAACTGTGTATATATATATGTATACCTGGGCGATTTAGGGAATCCCCGAGTCGCGGGAGAGGAGCAAAGCTTCTTCTCGGCTTCCTCACTGCCCCTTACCGACCCACCCCCCTGCCGCCACACTCCCCGGCCGATAAAATCTCCGCGGATATAACTGTTAGCAAAGTTATGAATTCTTTTGAAAATCTCGCTGAATATCCGCGAAGTTGAGCGCTCACGGGGATCAACGGGGGAGGGGGGGGTGGTTCGGTCGTTACGCCTCGCGAGTCGCGGGGATCGGAGAGGGGGGTATATCGCTGGAATGGAAAGGGGTGGATCAAGAGGCCTTAGGAGCTGAAGCCCGCCGGAATCGCGGCTCGGTCTTGCGGAGAAAAGGACGAAGGCGTGTATGAGACGAGGGGTTTCGTCGGTGGGTGGTATCGGGTCGGATGACGGGACGAGACGAGGGTGGCAGGGGGTCGTCGAGGGGGGAGGTTGGAGGTGGAAAAGAGCGAGCGACGCGGAATACAAAGCAGCAGCAGCGGCAGCAGCGGCAGCAGCAGGAAAAGCAGAAGAAGCAGGGGAAGCGAGCGAAGCCCGAAGCCAAAGCGTCGCGAGCGTCGCTTTGGACAAGGGGGGTTGCGACGGTGAGATGAGAGGAGAGCGGAGACGGGGGGGGTTATAAGGCGCGCGAGAGCGTTTCAGAAGAAGAGAGACCCCCTGCCGCCTATTCAAACCGCGCATGAGTTATTGCCGTGGATAATCTGTAAATATATTTATTTTGATTTTGTACACAACCCTGTTTATTTCGTTTTTCCTTTCGTGTGTGTATATACCGCGTTATTCTCACACGCTCCACACCGTGTGTATAGAGTTCAACCGCCCGCGCGTCTTCGACGGCAAACGGCGTAACGGCACAACCACGACTACATGTGTGTATACCTTCTCGATCGTCCTTTGCCAGCCCGATCCTAGTTAGGATTATAAATGAGCTCGCTGCCGTCTCTTTTCCAGAGGCAAAACTTCGAATCTCTTCGTCGAGGTGCTGTATAACAATAAATCTGGTGAGCTTATTTTTCATACGTTAAAAAGTTTCTTTATTCTTATTTCTTTCATTTTCACGTAACGCCGTTCCTTAATTGAAGGTACAAGACTGCTACTTCCTGCGGCAGGTTATAGAGAGAAATAAAAGAAAAAAAAAAAAAAAAAAATGAGAAAATTGAAGAAACAATTACAAGAAAAAAATTTGACAAAATATTCGATGTAGATAACGCCGTGCGTGGTGAGTAGCCGGCGATATTTATGTGTGTACAAAGTGCGAATATAAAACTGTGGAGTTTACGTACTTGCCAGGTTTTTTTCCCCCCCTCCCCTTTTTTTTTAAAGGCCTAACGAGGCTATTTATACGAATGTCTTTCGGTGCGGGTATCAGGCGTTTGATCTATACGTTATATTCTAACGACGTGTGACTTTCCTACAGCCCTGAGGTGGTATGCCCCGTAATTACGCCATTGTCGACTTCATTCATTTCACTAATTCATAGTTTTTGTCGAGCTATTTCGTAGCGCGAATTATATTCGCACGCAATTGCTCATCGTTTCTTCTCCCGCGCCCTTTGAAAAAAAGAAAAAAAAAAAAAACAACCGAGAGTATTTCGCAGACCTCGAATAAACGAAGCATAGCGAATATTTCGACGTGAGAAAAATTCTTCGTTTCGTATTTGCAAGAAACAATTAAGATATTATGAGCCGTTTGCCGGGGGCAGGGGAAGGGATTCAAGGCGGAAAAGAGGGTCGCGGCAAGATGGACGCCGCACGAACCGATGGCCGAAATAAAAGCCGAACGCGCCATGTTTTAAGATTGACATTGACGGTTCTCGTCGGTCCCCCTCAACGGCAGTGCATTCCCGGTCCAATCCCCGTGGCAACCCCTAAACTGAACTGAATTGAACGGAACCCAGCCCAAACCCACCCCTAGGTTGAACCACCGCGTTACTAGAGCTACAGCCCAGCGGAGAGACCCACTCGTATTATCCACAGTGACAGGACCACGGAGTTATTAATGGCTGCGACAGTGACAAATGACGAACTGTCGGCGCAAGCAAGACTGATATCATGGCGGCCTCTGCGCGCTTCATCCGCCTCTATGTATGCCTCCTTCCCTTTTCCCGCCAGCTAGCCGGCCGATCTTTGTGTCGGTAAAAATCGTTCGCACGATGCCCGCGTGTACGTATATCGGTATGCGCGTACGTGCATCATCTACGTTTTTATACCGAAATCGAATTTTCATTATTCAAAGATTTTCCGAAATCCTGGTCAAAGTGGGTTGAACGTCGGAAAACCAAATCGTCCGAATCTGAAAATTTTTCGTATCATATACCGCAGCGGAGTGCAGATGGTCCATTTTTTTTTTTTTAAGTACCGCATCTACCTGTTCGTACGCGGTATAATATTTCTTCGTACGCCAATTTATAATTATTAAAAATTTCGTCCCTAATTTTTCTCTGAAAACTTGCACGTGCACACGGGTGACCCTTCGCACGCTCGTTACGCCTGGCGTGATGATAGAAATATTATTCTTCAGCGCCGCGGCCATTGTTCTCTAATTGAAACGTTATGAACTGAACAGTGACAAATGTTTTCCCCGGAATAATACGTGTATCCTCGAACCCTTAATTCCGATGTATAATTATGCAGGTACAACAATTACGAAACTCGTAACGCTATTTAAAAACGATTCAACGATAGGTTTTTTTATTTTTTTTATTTTTTTTATTCTATTTTTTGTTAAACTTCATCGCATTCGGAAACTCTTTCAATGCCCCGCATCTATTCAGCATCGAATACCCTTTATAATGTATGAGGGAAAAAGTTGGGAGGATAAATGAACGAATGGCGGTTAGCCGCCATTCGTTCGACAAACCGCGGATAATACCGCGTTGAAATATCGAATTTTGTTAATCGTTATCTCGACGCTTCTGCGAATTCTCGCTTATGCTTTTATGAATATACCTACCGCGCGCGATATCGGCGGTAGTGGACATATTCAACAGCGTAAATGAATCACCGTAGCTGCCCGCAAAAAAATCGTTGTTTTTTTTTTCTCTCTCTCTCTCTCTTTTTTTTCCCCTTTTTTTCGTTTCACTTTTTAATTTTTGTTCTATTATTAGTTTCGAAGTTAAGTCAAGGCTGCAGATTAATTACCCCAACTTGCTCGCGGAGCTAGCGGTGGAACCCGACGAAATTTTTTTCATTCCTTTTTTTCGGCGGTGTTATGCGTTTGATACCTAACTTTCTGAAATTTCAGCACCAAATATTTCCAACCGCATGAAGCCGTAGTAATTTATTTCAACAAACTTTCCTCCTCCTTTTCGGTTGAGCATTCTTCTTACTCTTTTTTTCATAATTTAAAAAACCACCGTGAGATAATATTCTCCGAGATACGGTCAAACGAAATATCATCATCGCCATTGATTCTCGAGGGTCCGTCGCCGATGGCGCCCCCGAAATTTTTCCACTCCAGAATTAGTAGGGGATGAAAAAATAAAAATGGAGTAATACGCGTGTATGCGGGACGTGCGTGCGGTAGCCGGGGGTTGCTGCATGTATTTTTAAACGAGACGCCACGGGCGTCCACGCATGAAAAACAAAAACTTCGTCGTAATAGTATGACAAAAATAATAACAATAACGATAAATATATATATACAAATAACCAAAGTTATATGGCTTGGTCGCTCGTGACGGCCCCGCTGACATGACTTTTTAATTAGAGCCACCGCAGCGCGAATCACCTGACATTCGGTGCTCACCGTCATCCCCCGTTATCAAAATTCCATTTTAATTTCATTGTTTCGGTGTACGGGGCTCCACGGACATCGTCGCTGTTCGCCAGTTTTCGGCGGAGATTGACAGCCGGTGAACGGAATGTGCGTTAACGTTCGAAATTTCTTGGCATGCACAGTTCGGCTCGTCGAATAAAACTTCGAACGATCCGTATACGTTTCGTATTATAACACGTCGTATACGCGTGGGTGTGAAATTGTAAAATATTGTGTGAAAGAGATATTTCTTTTTTTTTCTTCTGTTTTTGTTCTTCTATTCAAACCGCGAAACGAAAGAACTCTCTAAATCTTACGTTGCGGACTACTTGGCGTGGGGTTCTACCCCAAAACGAGAAATTTATTCAAATTTTTTTACTTTATTCACTGTTACTTTAGCGCGCGTGGGTTGTACGTAATACCGCGGCTACATCCACTGTGTTAAAAGTGATTCAGAAGCGTTGACGCATTAAAAACTCAAATTATTTTTCGGCAACGCATATTATTATAATATATATATATTTATATATGTATGCGTGTATACCTATGTTTTACGTACATCTTTCTTCATATTGAACCGCGAGCGGCGAGAACCAGTTTCATTAAAAAACACACCGAAGACAAGGCGAAAATCGTATGATATATACGCAGGGAAATACGTGAGAAGGATAAATTCTTCTTCATTTTTGAAAAAATAATTTCGCTACACGGAATCGCGGCTTTTTTCAAACTCTCATCATGTCTTCCCGTACAGTTCGGCGCTACGAGAACGACACGCTTATTTTCTAAGGAATCTTTTCCATCGAACTATTCGTATATACGTATATATATGAATATTCACTAGCGCGGTTCGTCACAGCGTTCCCATGTTTAGGGTACTGCGGGACACCTCACGCTGCGAATGGCGAATCGTTCTTACCGCGAAGCCGACCTTGACTTCCGCGGGGTTGTACAATGGTACCGCTCGTAAATCCTAACCAAGGTCATCGTCGCCAGTACCGCCGACCAACTCACAATGAGAGCGGTCCCGCGCTCCCCACTTACGCACGGAATTGGGGTTGCCTGTCCGAGGATGCGTGTGCGTGTTCAGCACGACTTCAAACCTATGCAAGGACGCATCCTTTCTCGTCTCTCTTCGAAGAAGAAGCGCACACCGTTACGATACTGGTATGTAGTTCGTAAAGTGAAATAGGTCTCTGTTTCCACCTTTTCTGATTTTCTCCGCAACTCCCGCCTCGCTTACTTAGTCATACCTGCGGAAAGGATGGGTGTACAGAGAAGAGTAATATTCACGTTCATCCGCCGCTATTTGCATACCCTTCGATTCACCTGGCTGACGATCGCGACCGACCGGTTGTACCCTGAGCGATAATTTAGGCTCAAGGACGCGAGCAGTGAAAAGGCTGAAAGAATTGAATCGGATTACATTACGGCTTTCAAACTGCTTTGAAATTACGTCGTGCAGTTTACCGATTTCGGGGGAATCGGCTGTGATTCACGTTACGTGCTCGTTCCGAAGATGCTAGAAAATGGAAATACATATCGGCAAAATGATCTCGCTTCGCTCTCAATTACGTAATTCGATCGAGGAGAAATCTGTTAGATTGGATAACTTTCGATTGCTGTGTACCGAAACTTGCGGATGGACTTTCGATCGAAGAAACGACGAATCCGTGAACTATTTTTCCTTTTTTTCTCTTCTGCTTTTGCTATGGGGAAAAAATCGAAAGGACACGCGGGCTATCTGGAGGACACTGGTGCGCGCAAGTGGGATGAAACGAAATATCATATATGTATACACGGTCAGCCGAATTCGGATCAGTCGAGTGCCTCGAGTATCAGGAAATGGAGCGTGGATTGTAAGGAAGAAGAGAATGAGAAAAAGTGAATGGAAAGAAAAAAAACAAAAAAAAAAAAAGAAACAGGAGCAAGGAAATACACAGCGCAAAAAAAATCATGAAATTCATGACGAAGGGAGGGATAAAAATTATTAGAGCTATTTATCAAAGGTATTTGTTGGTCTGGCGATTTTCTTGAAATTTGGTGGGTTCCGAAGCGAAGGGGGTTCACCGGTCCGTGGACCGCGGCTCTCTCTCCCCTTCGGTACATTCCCCCGTTCGTTCCCTCGTCGCCCCGTCGTTCCCCGTTTCGCCCCCTCCTCGACGCCCGCAGACGCCCCCCGTCGTTCGGCCGCGAGGCGGAAGCGAAAGGAAATAAATTACGACCTGGCGTCCAGCGGCGACTTGTACGGGACTCTCGGTTCTCCGAGTTCATCCTTCGGAAACCCCTTCCAATCCGGGAATTATTAATGCTTTTCAATTTCCACCGGTCCTACTGTCTTTACCCGAAGGGCAAGAGAACAAATAAACAAATTACGCAATTAGAAACAACCCCCATTCGCAACGCACTCGATTCGTCACAACGAATTTCCACTACCTGTATGCGCGTGTGTTTATTTTGTCTATCGGGTATAACGCGATACGAATTACCCGCTGGAGCCGGTTTATTGGCAGATCAAAGTTTCGATCAGCGATATGAATTCTTGATTGAAACGATCGGCTATGAAAATTCAACGATCCAAAGGCCGTTCGAGGGTTTGATGCGTGAAAAATTCATTCCACGTTGATTGCCGCAGCTGCCGCTGAGGGAATAATCAAGGAATAACCATTTCAAATTTTAGTAGGTATACCGGGCGAACATCCGTCAATTTTCATCCCCCTCGAAAATACCGGGGATAATCGACTCTACCGGGAAATGGGAATTATAGATAAGAAATGATAAAAAAACTGTGTGACACCGCGTCTTCGGGTCCGAAAACATACGCGCTCGTTTTTGAACAACCACCCACTTTCGACAGCGGCACTACCGTGCCGTATCATTAAGCTCTCATTATTTAAATTTGACTTTTGCATATTTAATCGGAGAACCGGGCATCCTCTTATATCAACGTATTATATGCGTGGTGTTACAGAGATAAAGTATAATAGCACGACGGTTCGCAACCTAATGATGATGACCGACCTGCTCCCGTATTTATAGGCAGAACAACGTATAATGTTCCTTTCGCGTAATATCTGTAATGTAAAGAGACGCCATTTTGTTGTCGGTGGCCCAACTTATTATTCCTACACATATAACCCCCTGTATATACATATATATATATATACACCTTCCTACCCACCTTTTTCCTCTACTTACCGAGAGATGCAAGTAAAATGGAAGAAGAGTATCGCGCCGGTACGGACTGAGCTCGTCCAGGCTTTCCTCGAAATAGCGCTGATGTTTCATGCATTTCCCAGCGAATGAGTGGAGCTTTTCCTCCGGAATACAAAATTCCGAAACCCCCCTACATTCCCTCGGTTTATTGTCTTCCTTCGTCGAGAACTTATATTTATTCGCTACCGCAATCCTTCCATATACGTTCGCCACAACTACGATATACCGCAAAGCTCGTTCGACCTTTCGATTGTGAAATATAATCTTCATTTATCCGCGCTAGCGATATGTTTGTATATACCCGAATTACCACGCGTACGGAATATCGAGTGCGTGGAAGAAAAGTAGAAAAAAATAAATAAATAAATAAATAAAAAAATGAACGAACGAATATTGGTTACATTTGTCGCATCTGCCGCTAGCCGCGGAGTTCGGATTATTAATAAAATCGCGCATCGGCCGCAGTACACGCTATTCTGACCATAACAATTTCCTTCGACTGTTCAGATGGATGATAATGTGGGTAAATTGGCGGACAAAGTGTGGCTTCCAGATGATGTAGTGTACAGTTAGTACCGTATCATTCATCACCTGTGTTTGCGTTATCTCTGTAGTCCCTGGGAATATGTAGAAGCCTGCACTTATATACATATATACAATATATACACGTGGAAGACAATTTCATACCTTCCCGTCATAAATGGTAATTTCCTGAACGTTTTATGTTTTTTCAGATTCTTTCACATTTGTACGTTTTCACACGGATCCGCCAGCTATCGCTTGTACGGAAACAATTTTTTTTTGGGAAACAAAAAATTTAACCGAATTTTTCAACTTTTCTCAATGTCCCCAAAAATCGACGATCTATCGATCATTCGAACGTCCTCATAATTTCCCCCTTTTTTACGGCATCGTCGGATTTCTCACTCACTCGATAATTAAGACGCGTAGAGTTAGTTACCTACCTGCTTTTCAGTACCTTAATATTTATGGGCGAAATCCAAGTGCCTGCAGGGTAAATATTGGGCGACGTTTAACGTACATACAGGTAAAGGTTGTCGCTGACGATAAGTTAGTGCTGGGCCCATTGTAGCTTTGTTTAAGTTCGTTAATAGCACTTAAAAGGGCGGAAAAGGGTGCGGAATTACGACTTCTGCTTACTCAACAATTACGACCTTCCGATCCTCATTTCGTACGGCGGAAGACGAGAGCGCAAGTAAGATACCGCGTACGCATCGGAGGTCCCTAAATCTCGAAAAACCCGACGCATATAATATAATAACGAGACAAATTAAATAAATACTGTTTGTACATCGAACCGAGAGCATGAAGCCACATTCGAAAACAAATATTACTTTGATATTATAAAAAACTACGTTCGAATTTCACGCTCGGTTGAGTGTTAATGGGAGTAAGTGCCAACCGCGTCAAAACTCCCACATAAATCATACGGAAACTGAACCATCGCTTCTCTATTAGACGACGTGTCACTTGGTTTTCAGCTGTGCGTACAAAATTACCGTAGGCGTTGAAAAAAAAGAAAAATAAAAGAAATCCGAGAATAACAAAGAACGAAAAAGAAGCGATTCTCGTTTCTCTCGGACTTCGAAATATACACCTCATATGCATGAATATATTGCTCGGACTTCGTTCGAGTTCACGTTTGAAAAAAAAAAAAAAATGACAAAATTTTAACGAACGTGTAACACGTTCTGTGTTGCGACGAGTTCTTTCAACGGTAATTTTCTTGAATATTGAAATACGTACCGCCACTTCTTTTCATTATCATACAGGGGACAATGCGAAACTATTATATTCCATTCCGACGATCCTTATCCTGTGCCGATTAAATGTGTAAAAGTGTTAAAAGTGAAGAAGTAAAAATAGAATTAAATTCCTCTACATTTTTTTTTTTCAATTTTTTTTTCCCCATAGCCACATGGATTATTTTCGCAGCTCGTAAAATAAAGTAGGGAGGTGTCGGGATGCGGCTACGCCGTGGATGGCGGCGGTGGTGGTTCGCGTCGTTCGTTGGATCGGTTGGGGAACACACAGAGGCCAAGCGGTTAACTGCTTGGCTAATGTCACTCGAAAAGGGTGGCGATATCGGGGGGGTTCGGTTGAAGCTAGCAAGAAGTGTAGATAATAGCTAGCGGCGTAACGGGGATGACTTGTTACCAAACGAAAGCAAGTGGAGAAGTGTATATCGTCTGAGGATGAGCGTTCGGGAGACGGTTCGGTTGGCGGTGCGCATCCATCAACTTGATGTCTTTGTTCTTGGTTCTCGGAGGCGCGACGGGGGAGACGAGGAGAGCGTCTCTTCTCTCCCCCTTCCCCTCCCCCATTTTCTTCCTCTGTCTCTCCCTCTTTTTTTTTACGTCTTCCTCTTTTTCTCTACTACCTCTAGTTAGATATATGTGTATGTATATATCTATACGTACGTACGCACATAGAAAGAGCCCTTAGGAAAAACTGTTCCCCCCTTTTTCTCCCCATCGGCGCGCCCTCGATCCGTCAAACGTCAGTGATCGCTTTTTTCGATTCCCCGAGTGTGACCGCCCTGCGGAGTCAGAGTCAGCCCGAGGTATATATATATGGCTGCGGAGGCAAAGCCAAAGGAAAAGCCAAATCCAAAGCCCAGCTGCTTCTCAAATAGTCGGTTGCAGGTCGTCCTCCCCGTACACATATATATATATATATACGTACGCTGATGGACCCCATTTTGAATCCCACGAAGCTGACGAGGATCATTCAATTCAAAGGCGAACACGCGAGCAATCTGCCGCATCTTCAGCATCCCTCTTCATCCTTTCTTGTCAAACGTCTACCTCCCGATCTAACATTTTTCATTTATTTTACAAATGCCGTGATCCAGGGCTCCGGCTGACTTCTTCCGAAACCCTGTGTGTGTACAGTCGGTACGTAGTCGGTAGCCGAACCGATTTCCAAAGATTTTTTCTCTTACGAAATTCACCAATCCCGGTATACATCTCACGCGACCGTAGTACACAGCGTGTTTAAAATATCCGATTTCTATCGACGGATGTCCCTCATCCTTCATCCCCCTTTCCTCGGCATAGCTAATCAACGCCGGGTATCCGGAGCATCTCAATGTTTGCTCCCGTCACGCGTATAAGAATGCTTTCAGTGCTCGTCCGGGTGTTCGTACAGCCGCATTCCATAACGTGCGTGCGTACATTCCGCGAGGATACGGAGGGTTGCGGATACGATACCCCCGAACGTTGTCGACGAAAGAGGAACCGAGGGAAGGAGAGTAGCGAAAGAGAGAGACGAAGAGGGGGAGGGAGAGAGAGAGGATCGAGCGTATCTCTCGGTACAACGCCTGGTGCAACGTGTGTATTATATAGACGCGAGTGTAGAGCGATAGGTATTTTCTGTCTCCTGGGCGAGGAGAGGGCGGAGGAGGAGGGGCCGGTGTGCCGCGGGGCGGAGGAGGAGGGAGAGAGCGAGGGCGAGAGAGAAAGAGAGGAGAGGAGAGGAGAGGAGAGCGGGTAACGAGCCGCGGCAATTAATATCACCAGGTTTCCACAATGCGCTTGCAAATGAAAGGCCTTTGTGACGTGTGATTGCGTTACCCAGTGAATAGTTGAGTAATGGCGGTCGGTGAGGCTGCCTCCGCCGCCGAACCGCGGACCTCCGAGTTTAACGTAGAGAGAGAGATGTGTATACACAGTTGTGTGCGTAATATAAACCAGCTCTGTATTATACGTGAATGTTGCGTATAACAACGTTGTGCGCCGGGATCTCTACGCAAAGGTTTTGCGGGCGAACGCGATAGATCGGTTGTACGGTATATACGGAGCCTATAGTAATAGTACAATATACCTGTTCTCCTACCTACCCCCTTCCGAAAGCTTTTTACCACCTCGAAACCCTCGCCGATGCGACCTTGTGCGACCCGCCTGGGTTTTTGTTGGCTAATAGAATTTATGCATGCATACATGTATATATAAATACGCGCGTATTATAACCGTATCGGAGAGGCGTTTTTTTTTTTTCAAAATTTTTTTTTTTCATTCAAAATTCTGCGGATGTAATGCTGGTGTAAAATCCATTTTGCTATTTGCCTCGACTTTCGCTTGAATTTTCGTAAAAGCCGCGCGTTACACGTGTGACATTGGGTGTGTACGCGGTACATGAGATAAAAATGAAAATCCAGCTGTCACGCACCTGACGCCGGTGCATCGGTGTTATACGCTGGCGCTGGCGTTGCAGCGGCGAACGACGCGACGTGACGCTGAGCAAACGTGGCTATACTGCAGTCAGCGGCATCAGTTTCTATATACGTATATACACACGAAGGTATACCGTATATTTTATCGGATTTTGAAGACAGGTGTGAAACGCATAGATTTTCATATTAAAAGCTGTACAAATGAAAAGCTGTAGCATACCGTGGATCCCTCGTCTAGCCCGCGGCTCTGCATTCGTTATTACGAATGCATTCGCGTGTGTGTGCGTGTGTACACACACAGCGTGGGAGGGGGGGAGGGGGTGTTATTCCAGTGTACTTTCACGCGTATACATGGAGATTTGATCGGGCGTTCGATGTTTTAGGGATTTTCGAAAATCCATCAATATTATACCTACACAAATTATAAATAGAGGGAGGGAGGGGGAGGGGGGCCCTCCGACATTATCCAAATAGAAATATGAATAAATAATGTCGGTACACTAGCCTCCCCGCCGATGCCTGTACTCGTACGTAGCGAAGGTATCGCATGTAGCCCGCGCGCGCATCGCGACGCGAGTAGCAGAGGCAGCAGAGGCAGCGGAGGCAGCAGCAGCAGCAACAGCGAACCTCGCGGACTATGAGTAATATCGCCGGGGTTTTCCACCCCCCGAACCACCCCTGGGCCACCCCAGGGAGGGGCCGCCGATCCATCAGCGTCCCACCACCCTCGCCTTTCCGCCACTCTCATTTTTCTCCGCAGCCCGCGCTCCATCATTCCGCGTCACATCCGCCTCTCCCTTTTCCACCCTTGAGCCGCCCCTGAACCGCCCTCTAACCGCCCCTGGCTCGCTACTGATTGCACTTTCCAAATTCATTACACCGCCGGAGTTCTCGGTGAGAGAGAGAGAGCGCCTCCCTTACACGTATTTCCTTCTCGCCGTTCCTTCCTTACTTAATTCATATGTATATATATATACACACTTGAGAATCGCCGGTGTTGAAGTTTAACGGAAAATGTTTCACCCCGTGACTTCCTTCGTAATGGCGATGGAGGATTTCGAAAAAATCAGAAATCACTTTCATCGCATCTGCGCGCTCGTGAATCTAGTTATTTTTTTTTTTTTTCTTCATTTTCTACAAATTTTTCACGAGTTCACATTTTTATTCGCGCCGCCGTTGATCGAGATGTTTCGGACAGAGAGTTAATTTCATCGATTTTACTCGGGATAAAGATCAACGACGTATTGTCGGATTATATTTATCGAGGTTGAACTTTCGAACGAGTCTGTACGGAAGAGATGTTGAAATTCAACCGGGAGTGGGGCCACTCTCGGTTTGCTTCAACTTTTAATCATTTAGAGCCAGCTTATAATTGTAAGCAATTAAATTAATAACCGAGGGCATTTGTCAATAAAATTTTGAATAACGCGCACCATCTATTCTGAGCAGCTACTGAATTGAATGTATGCAACGGTACAGCGTACGCCTTTTATACATGATATAAAATATCGATACTTCACGTTTTCATTTCGCTCTTCGCCTACCTACGGTAACATGTCCAAATAAACTCGAGTTATACCTCGCCTAACCGCTTGAACGCCGTGCGCGAATTAATTTCAAAAGAAAGTAACGCGTTCAATTAAATAATCACACAACCGTTAATCAAAGTCCTTCGATCGTTTATTCATCCTAATTGAATAAAAGAATTACAAATTATTTCTTTCTGCAGTTGTTTTCTCAAAATCAAATTGCACGTATATGTATAGGTATGTACTTAACATAAATTTATTATCACATTGGTACGCTGAGAAGTGGATGTTCTCGCTCGGGTACGACGAACAATCTATAGTAGGTAGCCGAGCTGGCTAACTAACTATAATCAAGCGAGCATCATCATCATCATTAGGTGGCGGCGGAGTGCCGCAAGCTCAACTATTAGCACCACGGACCTGACAACGGGCGCCATGATTCCCGCGGGCTGTTGGTACTATCGGCAGAAACGCGCGTATATGTATACCATCTACGAGTTTGCAACAATTAATTTCAGGGGCCCTACTTTCGGAATTTAGTCAGCAGCTAACGGAAGTCACCGCCGTTTAGCGAGCCGTGCCCTCTCACCCCGCGGTAGGGGTGTGTCGCGAGCGGGTGTATATCTTCGTCCTCGTAAAATTGACCCGTGGGTCACCGTCCGCACTCGCTGAAATTGGGATGTAATTCGATCATCATCGCGCAGACCAGACGATCGTCGTCGGACCGTTGCAATTATGAAGCGGCGATGACGTTTGATCGGTGCAACGGTGAGGATATACATATGTACATCGACTCTATGGAATTCGTTTTACGCGATCCGGTAATGATGATGTGGGTATATTTTTTTTTCATTTTATCACCCGCTTACCTTCGTGGCGGATGGTGATTTTGGCGTTTATCTTTTCTAGGTTTTAGGCGCGGGTAAATTCTAGGCAATTTCGTCAGAATTCGTCGTCCGATTGACGCGTTTGATTTATAGTAATTGTCGTCGGAGTATCTGACAGGTGGAGCTGAGCAGCTACACCGATTTCCCTGGAATCGTTGGGGATACGACGTTCGTTCGCGTACGCTCTCTTCGATATGGATGGATCGGAAGTGTTGTACGAAAATATGAGACATTGGATCGGCCGTACGTCGGTTGAAACGGCGAGCCGTGACCGATAAATTTCCCAAAATATTCCATTACTCTGTTTACTTTATTACCGGCAAAGAACTTAGCGATCGCCGCTACCTACCCCAGAAAATATAATACACCATTATTCATTGTCCGTTACATTTCGACTTCGCCTAAATCTTTGACCCGCGCAGCTTCGAATCGTATATGCGACTATCGTTTTACCGAGGAAAGTGTCGGTGAAATATAAGCTCGTAAATAATATAGTCAGACTTTCCCCCCCATGATTTTCTATCCGTGTATCGAAGTGGATAAACAAAATTTCGGGAACGTAGATCGCAGGCTAAAACCCCCGAGCGATCAAATCTGATCGTGTCAAAAGCTGCGTCATTCCTATTCGAAAAAGGTTGAGAGGGCAAAAGTTTTTTCAAAATATTTTTCGATCTTGAAACTTTTTCAAAGGTTATGGTTTTTTTAATTGAATTGAAAATTGTCAAGCTAAGAATTAGAACATTTTTTGTCCATGGTTTTCCTTGGTGTTCTTAGTTTTCTTAATCTCAGAAATCCGAATCGATCTGTCCAGAAAATTGATCGAGTCATCGCGAATTTTCCGATCCAAAAAATAACAAACCAAGAATATCTCGATGGGATTAATTTTGAATTTAATTCAATCAACGCCCATCTCACGCTTTGTTAACGAATAGGGCTTATTTTTTTCGTCCATATATAAAATATGCGGCCAGCTTCACGAGGCTGGTCAACGGTTGGTCGGATCTTCTGACTTGGGTATTTCAGACGTGCAATCAAATACGCATTACCCTATTTCAACCCCTCCTAAAAACCGGACTTTTCGTAGCCGTGCCTCCGCCGCACCCGACCTTAGGCGGTAGACAACGCGACTGTTTGCACAGAGACGTGTAGTACCTACATCAAATCGGAGCTAGGGCGACACGTACGTTTTCACGTGTGTATTCGAGGTATTCAGGTATACGCGTATATACTATACATAACGTTCCATACGATATTTGTATTTGGCGGACACGTCGGTCTTTTCGAAAGGGGTTGCGGTAACGTCGAAGTACACCGCCGCATACCGAGACACGCAACCCGGCAATCAGCGGGTTTTCTCGAGACGCTGGGGGTTACGGGCCGGTAAGGAGTATAGGACCACCTCCGGGTTTCTCGTTCTTGCGGATCCTCGAGAAACTACCGAGAGCTTCTTTGCGGTGCCCCCGGGCACTCGTGGGTTGCGCACACCGAGTGAAAAATTTGCTGATCGCTACTCGTCTCTTTGTACCACACTGCGCGGTCGTGTACGGAAGAAAAAAAAAAAAGAAAACAAAAAAAGAAGGGAACTCGATCCGACCGCTATGCACGTTGCACTGCTAGGCAAAAACTACGCGGTCGCTTTACTGCACCGAACTTCTTTCGGACACCTATGGAAAAGCTTTAGCCGCGGTTATCGGACCCGCAGACTGCCGACGTACTTTTTGATGGATTTCAATACAGACGTAGATATATCTCGAACGATTTTTCACCCATTCTTGCTAGCGTTATTACATTCTCACGCGGTGGGACATTAGGTGCCCGGCAAGCGGTTAGTTTTCGTTACCACGTTTACATTATATCGGTACATCTATTTGGGTGAACTTGTATTATTAGTAACGGTCAGCGGTTGTTCATTTATCTGTGTTTTCTCACACGCGATTTTCGTCTATATTTTTTGAGCCGGTGGAGAGAGATTGCTTTACCGGTCGACCGGCGACCCCTATTGTTGCCGTGAAAGTAAAGGGTAAGTGGAGTTGCTTGTAGTCGTGCTGGAAAAAGCGTAAAAAGTAGGAAATTTTTTTGCTCACTCCTCCAGATTTCAAAATCCCCCCTCCCCCCTCCCCCCATCCCCCACTTTCTTCTGACAACTTTATTAATCATTGCTCTCAAAATAATTTATCAAATATACCGCTCGGCCGATGAAGATATATCAAAATATATAATTTATCACTCTTTATTCGAGGATACCCTATAATGGAATGTTGTAGTAATTTTGTTTCTTTCCCAAATTTACAACGTCGCGCAACACACACGTGTCGTAGCACGCAGCTAATCAGCCCGTAATCCGATAAATATTAATCTCGCAAAAATTTCATTTCCATTTCTCCTTCGATTCAATTTTTTTTTTTTTTTTTCTTTGCTCTTTCACCCTCACGATCCCACGCGCATAACCTCGGCTACGGGTCGTCGTTCCTGAGCGAGGTTTAGCGGACGGTCGGACGAAAATCTGTGTAATCTTCGAGTAAAATATAACCATCCCGATTCCGTGCAGGACACGGAGCATTGATCTCCAGCTTTCGGATTTCAACGCGATCTCGTCGAAGATCATGGTGGAGATTTTTGTCTATCGTTGGACGATTTTTCCACCCATCGTTGATGTGAGAGAAAAAAAGGAAAAAAAAAAAAAAAAAAATGGGGAACCAGAATCGAAACGAGAGTGAGTTAGACGTGGAACGAGCGAGAGTAACAGGAAGAGAGGGACGAAGAGAGGTAATAGAAAAAGAGGGAGGGCTACAGCGAGAGCCGAGGGAATGAGAGGGGGTGTTATTAATCTGGTGTCGAGTTGAGCAACAAAGTTATATAGGAGCTCAGGAAATGAAACACGAGAAACCTCCCTGCTCCGACCTACCTCTCCCTCTCCCTCTGCCGCCGCCGCCGCCGCCGCCGCCGCTGCCCGGCCCCTGCAATTCTATATCCAAGTTTGAATGTATCGCCCCGGCAACCCTTCCTCCACCTCCGGTCAGATGAAGATATAACAATCGCCGGCTACTCCGCGCACCGGCCCGACCGTGAGACATGCATATTTATACCGTGTCCATTCTGTTCCTGTGTCACGCTCGTCCATGCTCCAAACAAAACGACGATATTCGAGTCCGATTTTTAAATACCTGGACGTACCTTTGTACCGGAGCACAATGTTCGTCGATTTGTGGGGGGGGAATTACGGGTCGACTCCGTTGAGAATTTATTTTTCATCGTCGTCAAAGATCGCAATCTCCTCACCCTAGCGCCGCGCGTTCGAATATCACGGGGAGCGCGAGGGAGGGAGACGTAAGGGAATTCGAGAAATGCGCTCTAAATCCCGTCGGCCATTACTTCGTGATTTCTCGATGGCGAGCGAACTACGTTACACCAACACCACGTTCGAATTAATTAGCCCTACACTTACGGAGGAAGGGGAGGGGGGGGGGGGGGCGCGAGCGAAAGGGGTTGGTCATCTCCCCGTGTACACGTACACAGTCGGGCGGAGGTGTACGTACAACAGAAGAAGGGAGGGTCACGGGTGACGGGGTGGCGGGGTGGCGGGAATCAGGGGGAGGAGGAAAGGGCTCGGGCCACGATTAAAATCGCATCAACCGCCGGTAGATTCTTGATGCACGAAATGCCCCGCTTGGTGTATTATTGTATATATATGTATATATCGTGTGTATCGTGTACCACGGTATTCCCTGGTTCCCTGCCAACATCCTTATACAACAGCGTTCTTTCACCCTGTTTGTTCCTTTACCCGTGAGCCGGTCCTTCCTCGTCCACGCGCGTGGCAAAAACGCGTTCCTGTTGTTACCGCCGCCGCCGCCGCCGCCGCCGCCGCCGCAGAGCTCCGCGGTTCGCCATATCCCTGATGGACTTATAATTGCGAGAATACCGATGCGGGTTGTGCGCTGCGTGCGAGTAGCTCGTTCCTGCCTCATTCTCATCTCGCGCACACGTTCCTCCTACGAGACGTAACTTGTTTTTTTAGTTATTTTTCTTCGACAAAATATGAAATTCGATGATGGTACAATTTCGCTTGTTTGAAAATATCTATCCGGTCACCCACGTGGTGGTGGTGAGTAGTAGGTAGGTGGTTTCGCGGGAGGGAATAAAAAGACGGTGGTAGCTATAGTGAATGAGGCGAGCGATAATACGGAGGAATAAGAAGCAAGGAGAACGAACAGAAGAAAGACGAATGTGGGGGGGGGGGGGCCATCAGGGTGCGGAGCCATTTCTGCCTCATTGTGGACTCCATTTGCGACTCTTAGATTGCCGGTGAAATATCTGCCGCGGTGATGGAAAAATCGCTAACGTAGGGAACTGGCAAAATAAAAGTAGCAACATTTTTCAACCGGAGTCTTGGCGCCCCGGGCCGCGCGGGGTTTCGTTGGTACAAAAACCGAAAAGCGATAGAGTGCCTCCGGGTCTCCGTCCCGAATATAGCCGAGCACCATCGCCGCCAAAAAGAAGAGCCGACCGAAAGAAACTCGGCGACGTTGATGGAGGCCCGGAGTGTTTGCTTTGCCCTCGCGACAAATGTGCCCCGATTGCCGCCTCGTTCTTTCCAACGTACCCACTTGCATCTCGCCACGCGGATACCCCCGGTGATCGCCGTGATCGCAGCGTTTCGCCGCTACTTCGTTCGACGAATTCATACGACCCCCTCGTATCCCCTCGACTCACAAAAAACTTTTACACCGAGGCGTTCGCGCATCTGATCCAGTCGAAGGGCGTCCGAGTCATTTTTTCCCCATCTCATCGCTTCGTCATTTTTGTAATGTATAAAGTATATCCGCAGGTCTCGAGTCTTTGTTCTACGATTCGAAAAACTAAGTGGAAACGCGCGTCAGTCGACGGAGGTTCAACTTTTTAGGAAGTAGTTTTTCGGATCGGTTTCGGGGGCGCCTCTTTATCACCGATACGTAGCAACCCTCACGACCGAGCGGTGGAAGTATATAGCGGAAAGCTCGACGTCGCGGTCCAAAAACAAATGCCATTTTTCCTCCCTTTATATAGAAGGATTTTTTCGCCCGAGATGGATCACTCGCAACCGGAGTGCCACCGCGGCAGGGAAGAAGAGGGTTTAAGGAAGCGGGGGTATGGAAAAAAAAAAAAGGCCGAAAGAGGAAAGAGAGAAAGAAAGAAAAAAAAAAAAAAGCAGCAGAAAAAGAGCTCGGTAGAAAGGAGCGTAGAAGAAATAAAGCACGCGCGAGCGAGCGAGCGAAGATCTCCGGAGGGACGCCTGCCGCCAGAACGCCGCGGCGTCATTAGGCCGAGCGAGAAGAGCTTCGAGAGCGGAGGAAGAAGCCCGAAGGCGAGCTAATGCACCGGTTCTCTCGGTCGGGTTCGACTGTCGAGGTTCGAACCTGCACGGCAAAAAACTGTATGAAAGATATCCGCCGCGTTTTGAAAAAAAAAAAGAAAAAAACACAAAAAAACACAAAAATCGATCTACGTCGGAAATGAATTATTTCACATGTTGCGAGCGATCCTTGGAAAAATTGTGTTTTCACGCCGGAGATTTCGCGTAGGCTCGCTTGATCACTGAAACCAATAAAATTGTCCGTTTTGAGACACCGGAAAAGTAAGAAATTCAACTCCGAGAGTTCTCATCCCACCGAACTGTCCATGTCTTTTTGGATACGGGTCGTGGGAGACTGCGGGTGCGAATTCTCCTGCCGTACAGTGTAGAGAACGATCCATCGCCATTCGCGTTTCGCCGGTATATATATTCGATCCCGCCCAATTTTCGGCTACCCTTTTTCTCGCTATTCCACAAGTTTTTTCTGAAAACTGCTTTCCTTGGAACGTTGAAAGAGAAAAAAAAAAAAAAAAATCGTCCCGCATTTATCCGCTACAGACACTCGAGTAATTCGCGATCGTTGCAAAGTTTCAATTACAAGTTTGAGCCAATTCTGGTTGACCGCTGCTGATCCAGCCAGATAAAAACTGTATATTCATACTCTCCGTTTGGAAAACGCACGTACCTACTTTTCAAACTAATTTCCAAAGTTTAAAGTGGAAATTAGTTTCAGTCGCAGGAGTATACGTATAAGAGTTCAAGAAAATAGCCTTGTTCTCGTCTAGATGCAAAAGCTGGACGCAAAAAGCATCTGGCAAAATTTCGCATCAGCGGTTCGCGAATCGCTGATGAGTCTTAGGGGTCGAAAGAAATCGCACGTTCGGTTCGCAGGTACGCGCGCCTCGGATCGCGTGACTCTCGCACTGGGTGAGTCGCAAAATTATCGGGTTTGATAAATCTCGTGCGTAACGGAGTGGCAGCTCTCAGAATCGAACCGTTCGCTCATATTTCGTATAGCCGGTCGTCTCCGAGCGAGTGCGTGTGTGTTTTTCCGTACATCGTACACAGGTATAGAGTTAGGTATGGCGTTCCTCCGCGCTTTATACGTAGGGAAAAGAAAAGAAGCTCGCGTATAGAGAGGTACGTACGCGTATACCTATGTTGTATACATACACGCGAAGCTTTGCGAGGGCGCAGGGCGGGGCGAGTTGTTGGAAAAGGAGGTAGAGCGGGGAGTGTAATCCCAGGCGATCAGTGTGCGGCAGATTCGGCCTTAATGAGCTCCGCAATGATAAATGACTTCGCGGGAGGCGCACCTCTATCTCTTTCTCCCTCCGTCTCTTCTCCGCCCCCGTCTCACCGACGCGCGAGCTCTTCCACCCCCCTCTCGCTCTCCCTCTCTCTCTCTCTCTCCCTCTTTCACGGCGCGCTTATCCTCCCCGAGAAGGAAGTGGCTGGCCGGGTATATAGGTATATACCTATGCGTATATAGATGTATGTATGTATATATGTGTATATACTCTCGCTTCTTCTGCCACCCCCTTTTTCCTCGCTTCGTCTCGACTCACGTCGACATTGACGTTGACGTCGCTTTCCAGCATCACCTACATTATACATAGCTATAGCTAGGGAGGGTACACACGTGGATGTATGTACGGTTGGTAGCTCATACGCACGTGTGCGATAAAGGATTTCTCGAGGTGCTCGCTGGTACCTATATAGGTGGGCGACGCCAGACTCCCGCGACGCTGCAGAGCTTTCATCTCCGCCTACGATTCCTCAAACTCGAACCGGCTGTCCGTCGGAGGAATTCAAAATGGCGACCTTCTAGGCCTTCGTAAGTGACACTCGTACATAATTCCTCGGGAGATACGTTTCAATCCCGCGTCGTCTCGTTCTCGGACAAGGGCCACGCGAGTCGAACCGACATCGATCAGAACGACGCAGAGACTCGACCGGAATCGCGAGTTTTGAAATGAAATTAATGAAAGCGAGCGAACGGTCATTTTTAATCATTCGTTATTTCGGGGGATCGTTTACGGCCACCTGTAACCGATCCGTTAACGATCGGTCTGCTTCGGATCGAATTGAGATGTCTTTGACGTGAGAAGTCAATTCGGTATAGTAATTTATTTGTTTAGCTTCTGGTTTAATGACTGCAGTATACGCGCGGCTTCTCCTTCGAAATGTGACTTATGGTATTTCTATTTTACTCGATTTTCTGCTTCCAATAGCTGTATAAACCTTCCGTCTCGTCAGCTATTCCAAACGTGATTGAGAACTGTCGGTCGGACCGAAATAAACGAGCGTCTCTCCCGAAGACGTTTCAATCGTTGCCAGCTAGCTCTAGCTACCTTGTTCTCGGGGTGTTCTCGAACCGCTTGCCGAGATATGAATCGATCGTCCATCGGGTGGAAGGAGTCGTGGATTTCAAGGGCGGGATAGACGACCAAAGGCCGAACAGCTCCGGTTCGGAAAACCCCGATTTTCAGGGCTGTGCTTCGAGTGGCGGGTCAAGAGGACGATGATCATTGCACCCTCTTGCGCTGTCGTAAGAAAACGATAAAAGAAATCATTATATCGGAAGAGTTCGTTGGCGGGCCAACCCTTCTATTGACCGATGTCATTTCCCACGTCGAGATATGAAAAATAAAATATGAGAAAAAAGAATCGCGGAGGGGGTGAATCGCAGTCGCGATACTCGGTCGCTGCTACCTGCCTCGTACCGTCAGTAACACGGCGTTCTTCTGGTCGCTGACGCATTGCGTTATTAATGAGGGTTTCGGAATTATTTGGGGAAATGAAAGAAGCGGCTCGAGGTTACCTCTCGGCCGAAATGACAAATGCAAGGAAACGGGGGGGCAATTTGTACGCGCCACGCTCAAGGTATAACCTCCCTCTCGTTCCTCTCTTTCCTTCCCCAAAACCTCGAACCCCTACCACCTCACCACCCTCGGTATAAAACCTCCGCGTTCCACGAGCAAACACCCCCCCCCGAGAAACTCTGACTCGCTTTCCTCGAACTAACGACTCGCCGTTACATTACCTGATCACCTGTACACGCACCCGTAAAATCTGATTCCCCTTAATTCGATGCAAAAATTCGTTGAGACGTATGCATGCGAAACGCGTTGTTCGTTTTATTGAATTTTTTTCCCCCGGCTTTCGCAGTCCGGACAATGGTGCGTTACGTGGATCTACGTACGTACGTACGTATATAGCTATAGGATGCGTATACGTCGGTAATACTCGGGAATGATCCAGTGTTGTATGGCACGGAGTACCGTGTGGCAGTGAATGCTGAACATCCATCAGACACCCCGGGTGCTCGACGTCTCAATCCCTTTGGCCCACGCACAGTTTCCTTACCTCGGCACTACCGCGTATCGTTCTCGAGGTTTTACAATACCGACCGCTAAACATCCTCGGAGACTGAGTAATTTTATTACGAGTGTCACGAGTGCGATTGGCCGATAAATAATAACGTATTCTTTTTACATTCGGCGCGACGCCGCTGCCATTCGTACAAGCGCATACACGCACGGAGACGAATGTATTTCCCTTTTTTCAGGTACGTGGTTTTTGGTCGCTATGCGTTTTTCGAAGTCTCCGCGCCAACTTTGTGTTCGACTCGCGCAAATCACCTGGTAAAATGCAACTTTGAACATTCCATGCCGAAGGGTCGAGAGTACAAAATCCAACGAGAAACGGGGAAGGATATTTAAACAGGGTCCGAAAGTTATGAAAATCCTTTGAAGTACGGATCAAAACGCTTATCCTGGTACTTTAAATCCCATTAGCTGTAATTGGTACGTCGGTAATATATACTTTGCGGTTAATGGTATCAAGGTCAATCATCCACATAAATATTCAAGCGAATGACCGGCGCTCGGGATGCGCTTACACCGTCATGGCGAAGGGTGTGATTTTGAAAATTCTCTTTCTACCCTACACACCACCGTAATTATCAGTCATTACACGACGAGGGATTTAATATTCATTCGCAGGTGGAATTTCCGCCGAGCTTGATTCTAAAAACGATCGAGTTGTTGTCAGCAGCCGCGATCGCCATAGAATCGGATCGAAGCTGTTCGGCATGGAGATCGGTAAAGTATCCGGTCGTAGCAGTCTGCTTTGAATCGTGGGTGTCAGGCTTTCACCGGGCGGCTCGGAGTAGAAGTGATTGGCTCTCGCCGAGCCCCTCCCAGAACCCATTAGGAGGTGAAACGAAAGAAACAACATTAATTTTAAAACCAATCCGAGGAGAAACCGAGCGCCGGTCGCCATTTGTATATTCGGTTTGGTCTCTCTACGTCGGGGCTGCTGTGCCGAGGAGCGTAAGCCCCGAGACAAGAAAAAAAAAAAAAAAGAAAGTGAAAAGGAGAGGAAAAAAATTAGAGGAATAAAAAAGAAGAAAAACAAAAACAAAAAAAAAAAATGTTTGAAAAAACAGCCTTAATTACCGAACCGACCGATCTGTCCGCGTCGCTCAAACACGCGACCCACTTCACCTCGGAAATTAGGAATGCCGGGGCTCTTGCCCGTTGGAAACTTATTCTTCGGTTCGCGGCGCGCATTTGGCCGCAAAGCGACCGAACGATCTGAAATATTTATTCACCACAATTTACCATCCGCAGATGTTTCAGGACGCGCGATACATAGCCATTAATAAGCGAAAGATTATCTGAATTATATCTGATCGAAAAATTCTACGGGGAAACTATATACAGAGTTGACTTCGTACGGACGACCGCGGTGCGCTTCGATCCTTCAAAACTATAACCTTGATAGACGTGTAGAGCTATAGACCGCTTCCGGTGACAGGACATACGCTTATAGACTACGCGCTCTCAAATTATTCACTGCACTATAATAGTTACCTTCTTCACGCGCACAATTATACCGCGTATCCCATTTGTAGCCGTAATTGCCGTATAGTACACGTCCTATAATTACTCCGAGGGGTAGTAGGACAGGTATATTACCCACCGTCATAATTCGCCATTCAATTATTTAGAATCTCAATAATTTATTTATTCACGAGCATTGTTTGCTACAAGTGTATTACACTATACCTGAAATTTCTACAGAATGGCCCGTTGAAATTCCTCAAGAAAGGACTCGTTTTTAATTCTACTCCACTAACGACGCGGACCGACCGCGGTATTAATGTACCCGAGATAAACCACCACCTTTTTTTTCGGTATCCCAATCAGATAGCAGCAGTCTGCCGCATGATTTTCAACAGATCGTCGTCACCTTTTTTTTTTGTTTCAAAATCATTCTTTCGAATTCAACGGAGAATTCCGAGGTGAAACGAGTGCGGTACCCATAGGTAGGTAATGTATGTATATTCGTAAAATGATAGAAACGTAGAATTACATACGGGAAAAATCGGGAAATCGCTATCGGAAATACATTTTCCCTCGTACCCTTTACACATTTACGAACATACGGCTACACACACACAGAAGGGTGAACAACGTATACGTACAGACGAAAGAAAAGCGAAGTGTACGTGAGTTGGACAGCTGTCAAAGCTTGTACCGAGAAGATGAAGTACCCATATGTGCGGTGCGCGTATAAGAGCTTAGAGACACGGAGGTTGCCAGAAACTCGGGGATGGATTTGGATGCGGAATGGAAGGAGGATCGCGCGGGGACCGGGACCGGGACCGGGACTCGAAACGGGACGGGACGGGGGTGGAGGCGGCGGCGGCGGCAGCAGCAGCTCCCTCTGATAAATACGCCACCATTTCTCTTTGCGCTCCCTGCTCCCTAGCGTAGAGCGCAAACACGAGGCAAAACCCGGGGGTTGCCTCCTCGCGGCCTCTTCTACTCACCCCCCGAGCCGCTAGATACCTAGAAAATAGCGATTCTCTATATATATCGGCACCCTTTTCTACGGAGGTTCTTCTTATCGTGCAGAAGCGAGTTGTGCAGGGTCTGCTTTTACCCGAAAAATTTCATCCCGAATACAGTCGAAGCCGATAAGTTCCCTTTTCTTTTGATTCTATTTCAGATTTTATCTCTATTTTGGTTGTTTTTTTTCTTTTTTTTTTTTGATAAAACGGCATCTCGGGGGTTTCGAGAGTCGGGTATTTTTTCGGAAAAGGGATGATTTTCGAAGGGGTTGCCAGCCGGGTATATTTCCAGGAGCTTCGTGACAGAGAAAGTTCCTCTGAGTTGTAGCGTCGCTGATTCTTATTCTTCTCGCACAAGCCTCTCATCCCCGTTACGTGTGCTACGTAGCAACCCTCATCATTGGGGACTCCTCGTTCCCCCCACACCCCCCACACCCCCCTTCCCTCGCCCTCTCTCTCTCTGCAGATCCCTCAGCCTCTCTTCACGGTCCCGTGAACCCTCGACCTCGACGTCCCGAAACCCGAAACCCCAACCCCACTCAGCGATCCGCGTTATCAGCTGCCGTTATTGTTTGTTATCAGCACTCAAGATATTTAGGGCCCGCATTGTCAAACGCGAGACCTTTCCGTTGTATGTACGGTGTTCGTGATCTCGTTTATTCAACTTAATACTTTGCGAACGGAAAATCCGACTGAAAATTTTCACTCGATCGTTATTGGAGAGAATAATTTCCTACTTTTGATGGACGTCCGATTTCACATCTGATACGATTGATGCGCTCGTATTGTTCAGCAGTCAAGCTAGATGCGATTACTGTTGAGTTTTTATAAAAATAGACTCGAAGCGCATCAAGGTGCGTACAGGGAGGTGATAAAAATGCGTCGGTAAAAATAGAACGAAAAGAAGAAGAAGAAGAAGAAGTAGAAGAAGTAGAAAAAAAAAACTAAAGTAGAAGTAGAAGCGCAAGAAGAGCAAGAAAATGACTAATAATTTCGAAATAATGTAGCGGTAATAAATGAGTGGTCATTAACGAGGCGCTCGTCGGGTGTTCCCCGAGTTCGGTCGGTCGGGGTCGAGACTCTACGAACCCATATTTTTGGTGATGCTGACTTTGACGCCGCATTACTCCAAAGTACGTTACATATCGCTACCGTGGCTAGGGGTAGGGTGGTTCTGGTACCGCAGCCTCATTGAAAGCCCCCCTTTTCTCTTCAACGTTCACCGCCTCCCGCCGCCTCCACCGTCGCCGCCGCCGTTTGTGATCTCGGTTTTTGTTGTTTACCGCACGGACAATTCACATTCGTTGAAAATAAGAGCTTTACAGTAGCGAGCGAGCGAGCGCGAGCGCGCTTTTTACCCACCCTTTACCGCTGTACGTGCTGCCGAGGAATTACTTTTATTAATTTAACGAGGCTTGGAATGCTTAGGGGGGAAAAAAAAAGTGCGAATTCAATTCGCGCTTAGAATAAGTTATAAAGATGGAGTTTCCATGGGACGAAGATTTTTTTGATTCGCCATCTTTTAACGGAGGTATATAATAATTTTAGTTGGCAACAGAATTCAATGTATATATACCAAAGAGCGAAGCGGACTTGTTTATGATTTTTTTTTTCTTCCCCTCTTTGAGCGCATTTTTTGAATAAGTTTGAAAACGTAGTTGGTTGAAGTTGAGCGTATATATATAATGTCGCGCCTCTGCAGACGCGTTGTGACAACAATTTATCACGGGAACTCATCGTGAAACAAACCGGATGACCAAAAAACTCAAAATACCCGCATCAATCTATCCGCATCGGCTTTGAAGTACAAATTAAGACAGGATTGAAACAGGATGAAGCATTTAGTATAAAATGAAATGATGGAATCGCATGGAGCTTTCGAAGACGTATTATACACCGCGGAGTTATAATTTGACGCTTATAAATTACCCCCTACGGTGTGTGAAAATAAAGTGAAATAAGAAAAAAACAAAAAAATACAAAAACCCACACGGAGTACAGTTGAATAGCCCGAACGAAAGCAGTGATTTCGTTGTCAAAATGAAACTTAAATACAGCATTAAGAAAGCGTCGTTCGCATCTCTCACGGAATCAACCTGCCGACTCGAAACAACAAACAACGCGCGGCGCATTTGCGATTTATCAAAATTTGAATATAAACACGTTAACGCTAAGGTTATCTACATTCGGCATCGAAAGATACCGCGAAACGGAATGAGAAATCATCGGTGTTTCGAATCTACTCGGATCTCCGACGAATACATTTCCGAAATCGGGAGGTGGGTACGTAATCCAGGTTCCGCAAGGGCCTCGCGTACCGTACACACCGTGTATACGTACGTATACCGCGGCCCGAGTAGGAAAAGCACGCGCTGTCTCGGCGGTGGTTGACAGGAACAAATGCTCTCGGGAGCGCTCGACGGTAAGACGACGACGACGACGACGACGACGACGGTATACAGAAAGACGGGGAGCTTGCGCCCAGAAGGACGCCGCGCCGGTTGCACGATATGTGTGCTCTAGCTTTGAGATATTGCTCGGCAGATGCGGTCGCGCGCTGATCAAAGAAACGCTTCTCTTCTCCGAGAAGGGTAGAGGGAGAGCGAGAGAGATTAAATGTATATAACGTCGGAACACCGGGGCACCACAAATAATAACCGACCAACGTGTATAAACAGATCCTCCCGCGGTATAATAAGTACGTCCCGCGATTTCACCTCCTCGGAAGATGACGCGAACCCGACGCAACGCAGGTACCATACGTACACGAACACGCGTATACACGTATACACCTGTGTATAAACGTATATTTCTCGCAGATATTCTGAATATAGTTTTTTTTTTTCCAACCGTCAATCGCGTACCCTCGTCATTTGTTAAAGCGGAGAGGAGAGGAGAGAAGTAAAATTTAACGAGATCTTCCTAGACAGCTCTCACCTAGGCGTTGATCGACGACGACAACCTCGAGACCTCCTACTACACCTCGTTATATACTCGCGTCGGAGTAACAAGGAATATTCGAGTAATTGGGGCGGAATGCTTTCGGGTTGAAAAGTTTCTGACTTCAAAACGTATATATATATATACGCGAAGAGGAGAAGAAATTTTCGTCTCGGTTTCCCCCGTCTAGCAGCTATTCGGAATCAATTCCGAGAGAACATTTGTATCAAGAAAACATCCCGCTGAGCGGCGTCTGGTCTGTACTGGATTATTAATTAATTAAGGAGCGATAGGAATCAAAGGGAATAACGAGAGAGTCTCGGCACTGTTCGAATATCGTACGAATCTCTCAGCCACCCGTGTTCGTGGAAAACTGATAACGAGGGTTGTTCCTCCTCGTTGAAGTGCGGACTGTTCCACGTTTCTCAAATAGGTATATATATATATATATATATATATACGACGTATACCTAACCGACTCTGTTCTCTTGTCGCCCGCGGAGTCTCTCATCCCCCCCCACCTGAAAGATGCAGACAAGAAGGGAACGGTAGAGAAGAGATAGGGGGCGAGATGGGGGGGGGGGTAGGGGGGGAGGGAAGGAGTCGCGGGTCGAACTAACCAATGAGAACCAACCGCTGACTCAACGGCGATGAGATATGACTGCCACATTATCACCTGATTATGTTATCACTTTGCATCGCTTGCTCCTTTACCGCTGGCTGAAAGTCGCCATTTATTACAACCCGGTAAGGCAAGACCAGAACGCTTCTCCTAGTCCTCCGGAGCTACCATAACGCTATCGTGATACTTCTCTATACCTGTACTACAATAGTAAGAGAAACGGTCGTTCGTTATACCGTCGAATCAAAAGTATCAAAGAATAAAAAAAAAGCGAATTTTCCTATTAAAAATATCAACTCGTCGCAGCAGCGACACGTGCAATTCGACGAGCGAGATTCGAGTCCGGAGTCCGAGGGGGGTCGGTCGGTCGGTCGTTCGGTCCTCCAGGAATGGGGATAGACAACGCCTCGGCTATGTCACGCGGTTAAGCGGAATGTATAATTCAAACGAGTTACCAGCTAGGTAGAGGTGGGTATTACGCTCTTGGGAAGTAGGTGCTAAGCGGTTGGATATGCTGATAGACCGTGCGGTGATATACCTACCTACGTCGGTGATCGCAGGAACCATACGGGGCGCGACGGCGATGCGGTTGTCGTCCCACGTTACACTCCGGCTACTATACGTACGGTAACGCCGTTGCGGTATTACCGGGAGTTCTCCGTACGTAACTATGAAAACCACCACCTATACGTAGTACTGGATGAGCGGGAGTCAAACGTGACTGCCGCGGTAATAGGGCGACACGATGCCGAGAGCGGTATATACGATGAGATGCGATCGCTCGGTGATGAGACGAGGGCTACGTGATGGTCCCAACGCGAGGCTACCGAGGCAATTCGTCTCCGCGCGGCGAAATCGCCTCCCTCCCTCCCGCCAGGTACGCTCGCGTCGCCCTACGACTCGACTATAGACGCGTTTTTTAAGGGCCCGAAACCTTCGACGAGATGAAATTTTTATCCGACCCGTTTTTCCTCGTATTAATATTCCCGTTGTCTCGCTATTTCGCCGGTCGGTGTGCGTCCGTTGGGTACACGATTACGACGTAACGTAACGTAACGAGGAAGCCGAGTGTAAAGGGATAACCGATCCGTGTTCTAAAAGTAACGAATGGATCGGTTACGTCGCTGTAATTAATCGTCCGAGCGGAGTAAGTTATTCGAGACGGCGAGGAGATGACTAACATTAATTGCGCCACTCGGAACAAACAAGCGAATAAACGTGACTCGATATCAACGCGGAACGCGGGAACTGGTCGGTCGGTCGGACGTATAAGCACGTGAGACGGTTCGAGTTGCGGGATACGAATTTATTAAAATACGTCGTACGATCGCCCGCGGAAATCGATCGACGATGATTTCGAGATCGAAGGAACGCGGGAGAAATCGCAGGAGTCTGCGGGAGTCGTGGATCGCGGATGTGTGCAGACGGTGAACTTCCGGTCTACAACTCCCTGGTGTCTTTCTATCCTCGGTTTTCCGAGTTCCGTGAAATACGGGCGGAGCGAGAAATCTTCAGACTTCGAGCTCCTGCTTCTGAACTCGCTAATCACCGGCCATCAAATCGCCGCTTTTCCTGCAGGACCTTTCAGCGAACGTTGGATGCCCCCCCCCCCCCCCCCTCCTACCTTAAGTCCCCCCTCTCGCTTCTAATCGCCCCCATAAAGCGAACGCGAAACTTTCCACAGCTACTTTCAAACTCGAGGAAAACAGATATTTACACCGACTATTTACTTTGATTCCAAAACGTAGGACTGTGTATATATATATATATATAACTGCGAGGCCTGCTCTCTTTTTCTAGTGATTTATCTGCACAGATTCCCCTATTAACGCTATACGTATATATAGCCAACGATTCGATAATTTTATTAAGACGTTCAACCATGCGTGCAGTGGGTAGAGGTATTGATTTACGCATTATACTCCGATAACGAAAAATGTTTTCCTCGTCGTTCGGGGATACGTTGAAAACGAAACGTCGTTGTACGATAATCGAATGAAACGAGACGAAGTAATTGTGACGAAAAAAAAGAAAAGAAAGAATAAAATAAAAAATTATGTAACTTTCGCTATGCGAAGAGTAAAAAAAATCGGAAAAGTTATCGGTGCGTAGATTGTTTTCGTAGTGTGAATAAATGAAACGAGGATCGAAAAGACGATGGTAAAAGAGAGAGGCGGGGCTGAAGAGGGAGGGAGAATAAGAAGGGAATAGTGGCGATTAGCGGCGCCGTGAAGACGCGAGAGCGTCGCGTCGCGACGGTGAATCCGAAGTCTGGTGTATCTGTGCTCTATACACGTGTACGTAAGCATCTGCGGACGACCCTCGGAGGCTCAAAGTCCTGAGAATATGACTTTACTTACTTCGCTCTGATTACCCTCGTTACGTTGAAGATCGCGTCGGAAGAGAGAAAGAGAGAGAGAGAGAGAGAGGAGCCCGCAGATTATCCAGAAACTGAGAAAATATCGCATTAAGAAATTGCCGGCGGTGGTTGAGAGTTTCGACGATGAAAGGTACGAGGATCCCACGTCGAAGGCGCATATCCTTGCCGAAGGAATAAGAACCGGGGTCGAATAGTCCAAAAGGGGTGGATGAGATACGTATATATACGTATATATATTACGTGGAAGAACGCAATTTCCAACGGCAAGAATTTCCCTAATTATTATTAGCCATTAATCTAATGAACGTTATTATATTAATGTGCATCACGCCGGCAACCGACTAATTTGCCGGCGTGAAATCGATTGTAACGCTCGCATTTACACATTCATAAATAATCAGAGCACGGTGTTTATTCGACGAAAAATAGAACGGCCGAACGCCTCGACGCGTTATACGTACGTATATCTAGATCTATAACAAAGTCGCACTCAACGCACCCGATCTTACGTTTTGCATATAATCTAATGAATATTAATTACCCGATCGTACCCGTCGTCGTCGTGGTTATTGATCCGATAATATCGTTGAATCGCGGGGGTTGGAACGCTTTTTATAATCAAACCTTCCACGCACTCGCGTTACACGTAGCAGCTTTTCACTTTATACATATATACATATATTCTATACCGCGGCCTGCAAAATTGATTGTTAACATCGAATTGATTTGACTCATCCGCGGTTCGGTACGATCCCCTTTTCTCGTACCGACCCGCGGTTCGTTCATTTGGTGAAAAAAAATTTAATCAGAATCCGGTTTTTATGATCAACCCCAGCTATCCCTTTTCCCCTCCTCGTGCAATATAACCGTAAATAATCGGCGAACAAACTCCGGGAATTAAACTATACACGCCAGAAGAGAAATTCGGAACGTTGTAATATGGAGGAAAAATGAAAAAAAGCTCACAAAATATGGGAAATCATCGCGGCGAGAGAAAAATCACCCCTCCCCCACCCCCAACGATTACCTTTGGTTTTTTTTTTTTCTTTCCTATTTTCGATGAAAAAATCGAAATTTCCGAGACAATCGATCGGCGAACGCCGATTGACACGATTACGGGGGAACGGACGTGGCTGAGGGGTTTCGCTAAAGGGGTTGAAAGATGGTTATTGATTGTTTTAAGGTGAGGCCCAATTTGCTGGCGGTTACCACCGACGAACCACCGCCGATACACAACGGTTCGTTTACCGGCTACGAGGTGCCTGGTGCTGACAAGAGTTTCCAGATACTTCCAATAGATGGCCGTGGTTCAGACGTCGTTTTCATCCCCTAAATCCCGGTCTCTCCTGCGGGAGCTTCGGTAGAGTGGATGAATTACCGACGCGCCGTCAGAACGAGGGGATCAGCTTTATAGGCTCGTATAAATAAGTGGCTGCTAACTCTCGGCTTATCTACAGGCCGTATAACATCCGACCAGATGCAACCCCCCGAATCATACCGGGAAGTTTCGAATGTCGTTCGTTTGATTGCGAATAAATAATTTCACCGATCGTAAAATTAAATGATTTTTGGAGGTAGATGTAATTTCAGTCCAAAGTTTGTCCGTCCGATGAAAAAAATTACTCTCAAACGCGTCGATGTCGGTCCGGTCTTTTAAACTTGTATTATATCTCCGTTAGCGGTATCGACGAAATAAGGATTTTTATGAACCGCAGCGGGCGCGGCAAATGAAATTAACCGTTAAAATCATTATTTTCAGATGTCACGTATATACGCGGTACCCTGACTTATCGCTTCGGCAAAGGAAATACCTCTCGGGCCGTGTTCCGTTTCTATTAATTGATGCGTACGGCGTGAGTTTTTCGTTATATACCTGGTATATACGCTATGTATAATCGGAAGAGATATCTCGGTGATATTTTATAAAATTTAATAGCGAAGCAATAAAATACGAATGTGTTTTAATGTCATCTAGTGTAGCTCTGTGCCGTGAATAAATTATTACAATCTAGAAACTATAAACTTGTTATAAACTTTTCGAAAGAACTTTTCGACCGTCTGTAATGTAATCGTGATTTTAGCCGACGCCCGTAACGCTATTCGTCTAGTCGGTGTCTATGTGTTACGCAATCAATTGAAAATACAAAATTTTCGAAATTTCGTTTCTCCGATTTTTAAGACGCCATTAACTTCTTTGAAACTTCTGAATATACGTGTATTCGAGACGCAGGAAAGACAATCCTTTCCCGAAAGTTCTTCTTCTTCCTCGGAACTTAAAGTCAAACCCTTCTTGCGGCAGCGGGCCGGATGATTGCCGTGTAATTTAGGCTCATTACGATTACGTTAATATCCAGTCATTAATTAGCCGGGCCTAAAGAGCTTCGCATTAAACAGGTAATGTCTCGCTACTACCGCCAGCCGCTTGTCTGTCTGCGAAGCTTTGGAACGTAATACCGCGGGCTACCTGAAATGTAAAATACATCGACCGGAAATTATCAATTTCGGATACGAAATGAGTTTTCCTACTTTTTTCCACACGTTACGCGCGCGCTTTCGAAACGCTGTCATTTTTTTTTTGTCAATTTTTTTTTTTTTTTCTCTCGTTTTACGAATGTGATAAATTCTGATCCGACGTAATTCATTTGCTTCGTGCGAACCGTCGGTCGTCGTCATGTTCAATTAGTCGACCGAGGTGGAATATCGATGTCAGCGATAACGGGAACGAAATACATCCGAATCCGAATCGGTTTGTACAACGTGGGTACGTACGTACGAGTACCGAGTGGAGACGAAACGAGGAGAGGAAGAAATAAATCTATTGGCAGAAGTTCGTCAGTGTTCACGAGCGGCACCGCAGGTATACGGGAGGAGGACGCGGCGGTATTTCTGCTGCCACCGAAACTGGACAGCTTTCTGTGTGGTCCGACTTCCCCTTTGTCTCCGCGCCGCTCTCGTCGCCTCGATAATTACATGATTGACGCTACGTATCGCTCAATAAAAACGTGATCGATTCTCTCAATGCTCATCTTTCGTCACCTGGTCGCAGTCTACCTCGCGTAGATACGTATAGCTATACGCGTCGCACATTTCTCTCTGATTTTTCCACGTCTGTCAACAAAAAAAGAAAAAAAAAAAAAAGATCCATTTGATATCCTTATTTTCTTACGGGGATTTTTCGTCTACGCAGGGCGCTGAATTTCTCATGGTAAATTCAGGATTAAGGTGTACGCGCGGAGATACGCGCGGGAACCGGAGTAACATTGTACAGAATCATTGCTCGGAGTATCGGCGGTTACTTCCAGGAACTCTTCCGTTTCTACCGGTCACAAATACACCGGCTATTCCAGTCGTAACTCGGCTCTCATTTTACCGGAGCCACTGGACCGAGCCATCGGATGCTGGCTCAAAAACGCCCGTCATCTACGTACCTTAATTTCAGGTACGGCTCGCTCAAGAGTCCGAAAAGTCCTCCTTCGGATTCCCGTATCGCTTCCCTCGCACCCGGTAAATAAAATTTTCACAGATCCGGAAAAACGTGCGGAAGATAGTCCGGTGAAGGATTTGTTGCGGGGGGTAGGGGGGGAGGGGGGAAATCCCATCGCAAATATTTAGGAAACGTGTAAAGGATCGTCCCGCGGGACTCGCCGTCCGTTCGATCGCTGGGTGGAGAGTCTCGCGGACGCGAAGTTCGGGGGCCCCGAGAATTTCCTGTTCGCCGTTGGCGATCGTTGGCGTCCTCCGACGCGTATATACGACGCCCGTGCAGAGTAAAAGATCGAGCGTGAATAGTACTTGTCATGTTTCCCTGAATTTTAATCAAGGCGCCTACGACACACTACGTTTATATGCTTCTGTCTATTATTCCGAGCTCCGCTATATCTACAGAACCATTTTCATCCTAATCGTTTTACGCTCATTGTCTTTCAATTAAGGTTTTCTACCAACTTGTAGTACGTACGTACGGTAGTGTTACTTACAACAACTTGGATAAAGCTGTATAATAACACAGAGCGTGCAGCGGCGGTATAATAGCGTCAGCAGCAATAGCAGCAGCAGCAGCAACTCACTGAGCCAGCCAGTCAGTTATGCAAAGTTCTGGGTGGCCTCAGCATTTATTTATCGAATAAGTAGCCGAGAAAATGAGCCAATCTCCTCGGGATTCATTCGGGTGATATTTTAAACGTCGCGTTATACGACGTTGACATTCGCGGCGAATTTTTAATACCGTCTATACCGTATCGTTAAAATATTATCCGATCCGCGGTAAAGCCTGGATTTTATCACACGGCGATCTCTGATACGGTGGACCAACGGGGGGCGGTCTACGCGAACGGATAAGTGGGCAATCAATAGACGCGATGATTGTAAATAATTATACCTCGTGATACGTCAGCTAAATCTGGAAGAACTATTTACTTGTTTTTTTTTTTTTTTGTTTTTTTTTCTGTCCGCGATAAAATTGCGAGACTTAATAATGCCTGCGGTTTTTATTTTTTCGGTTTTTTCTTTTCTCTTTCGCGACGTAAGGTCGACACCTAATAACAGAGGAAATCAAACGTGAACACCATGTAAATATGCGGATACCGCGTACCTAAAATTTGTAACGGGGGTTCGGGGGCGCGCGGATACCCAGAGGAAGTACATAGGCCGTCCCGTCCCGCACCGCCAAGAGACCCCGTCAGTTCGAAGTCAGCTTTGACGCGCCAGGGTCCAACGATTTATCAGCATAACGCACACGCCATTACCCCCGCGCCCTCAAATACTCCAGCCGCGCCGCTCCCTCCGAGGTCTTGATTTCGTGCGAAATCCCAAATAAAACTCCGACTACCAACACTTTTGTTAAAGTTGCGGCTGTTTAACGATTTTCTTTCGACATTCCAATTTCGTTCCGATTTTTCTAATTTCTTTTTGTTTTTTTTTTTTCTTTTGTTTTAAACGAAAGTTGACGGTATTTCGTTCGTTCGACAAACGCGTTGGATAAAGATATGGAATAGCGTGGGACGGGATGACCGAGAATCGAGAGAAGGATGTAACGTTCGTTTGGGGCGTACAGGACGCGGTTTTGTTATAATTAAGCACTCGGGGAAAAACCGGGGTGGGTAAGACTCCGGGAATAAGACAGCGACGCGGCTGCAACCGGCTCCCGTATAGGTAGGTAAGCTCTCCGTTCCATGACAGCATCATATTAATCCGAGCCTAATGAGCAGCCCTGATCGTGGTAAAGTGTGCTCGACCAACGTGCCCTCGTTATACCCACCTTAGAGCGGCTTTCTCGGCTGACTCGATATTTAACGCGTCTCGGGTCGTTCCATCACAGCTCTTCGATATCTCCCCGAGGGTGGCATTAAAACGTACAACGTTCCTCAAAAGTTTCCAACCACACGTACGTATTTTTTTTTTTTTATTTTTTTTTTCCTTTTATTTCATTCTCGCTGTTTCACTCCACCTCGCCTCCCGTCCGCAGATCTATAAAGTGAATGATTTCGCGGTGCGGTCGAACTTCGTGTACAAACCGAAGAGACAGAAAAATCGCTTTTGATACCGAGGCTTGTGGACGGCAAATGCGGAAACTTGAGGATGAATCACTTTTCCTTTTTTATTTTTTCATTGGTTTTTCTTCAACCCACGTGTTACGTGTACGCGGAACGAAGGAGAGGGCTGCACCTCGCATCCTCGGTTGTTCTGTACGCACGAGGTACGAAATGTTTTATGGTGATACTCGCGGCGGGCTCTCTCGGATAGTGCGGTGTGCGACCGCCCGGCCGATAATTAGTCAATCGGTCAAAGTGACTCGTTTATTCGAATGCACCGGAGGACCGCGGGACTAACAAGCTCCTACACGAGCCCCCTCCTTTATATACCCCTATTTTTAAATTTACAGAATCATTAATCGTTCGATTAAGCCAACTGATAACCGGAGCTCCGCACCGACCGATGGAATTATTCTCCGAGATATAGAGAGGAGGAGGAGGAGGACGACGCGTGTGGAGCTTCGCCTCGCGCACGGGGATCTGGAAGTGCTCATTTATTTATTTTTTTTCATCGATTTCGTTCGCTGAAAACGGTGAAAATTACAACGACCGCGAAACGTTGTGATCCCTTGATCCGCGGTGTCTACCGCGACCTGCGGATATAACTTAACTCGCGAAAGAGACTCGCGTACAACACGATAATCTCGGCTCGGCCGGTCGTCAGTGTTACAGTTTTAAGACGAAGGACATTGTTGAAAATAGACCATGGAACGGAAGCAACAAATAATGATACGAGGTGCGGATGCAAACCGAGCGTGTCTCTCCGATGGGCGCACATGTACGAATCCGAGGCAAGCCGGAGCGGGATAATTTCTTCGTGTGAGTCGTCGCGCCCCATATAATCCCGACGATGCCTCTCAAGTCTCCTCCGCCTCGAAGATCTCGCTCTAACCAAAACCGAAGCGGCACTCGTACTCGTATTTTTTTGGAAACCGCGCTAGGCGAAGTAAACGTGCGGTAAATATCGTCGCCGTGGACCGAATACGCCCCGGTGAATTTATAAAATTGTTATACGCCCGTTTCGAACCCATCTTCGGGCTATTTGCCACGCGATATCTTCTCACCCTCCCGAATCGCTTCCTCGGAGGAAAAAAAACGTTCGTTCGATTTTCCGCTCTCGGATCACCCGGTTTTACTCGATCCAACGTGTTTTGTTACAGATATCCTTCTCGCACTCCGTAAATTCAACCGCGGCAACTCAGGAGCTGAAAAATCCATTGATCATCGACTCGGAGCTATTGCGCCATGCGTAATTGTACAGCGTCCATAGAAATAAAATAGGCCAAGTCAGAGTGGCTCTTTCATGAGACCGGAGGATGAACGATATGTATTTTTGTCGGACGTCGTTACCGGATAATATTCAACAATAAACTCATTCACCGACCCAAAATCTCATCACATGGCTCCCGTGTAATTCTTACAATATTCTAATCGAGCCGGGTTTCCGTACACACGACGGAAAATTCTGCGCTAATTATTTAATCGCGAAGAATCATCTCGACGGGGGTCGATGAACTCGTAGGAGGGGGGAAATTTTTTCCGCGCCCATTTTGCTGTGGAGAATTTTTTCATGCGCGGAAATAAATTGCGGAAACCGTGACGCGTTCCGTACACACTTGCGCGTACGTGCAATTTGTAGCGGCCGCCGCCGCGCGATTCGCTCCGACATCCGGGGTGAGTTTGATCGAGCTCGTTTTGAAAAATTTCTGCATAATTTCAGCATATAAAAGCCAATTATCAACGGCTGGTTAACCCGATGATTTTAGCACTTTCGTTAATCGTCCTTTTTACCTTTACAACTCGTCGGTTATCTGGCGAAAAGATCGAAAATGCGGTGCGAAGCAGGCTGCGGTGCAGCGGTTTTTTCGAACTTTTCGAGATCCGGCTATCGCGCGCCTTACGACGACGATGAATATGGAAGTTGTACGTACGCGAGGCTATAAAGTCATCGCTCTAATTAGCCTAATTTTTATGCGCGTTGCAACGCATTATGATGCATGAATCGCTTCGGCAGTGAAGGAACGGGGTCGTCGTCATTAGCTCGGTATACTCTGAAAGTACGTGAATACCTACCGCGCGTACGTACCATTATAATTAAGTGTTTCACCGACGATCTAGAGTTCATTTTTTTTTTTCCATACGGAAATTCCGCAACACCTCGTAAAAAACGAGCTTTGTACTCTCCCGATGAAAAATGGCCGATTGGAAAGTTCAACGAAAGCCGAGGGTTGAGGTAGGGCGAGAAGATTTTCCGGCTCCGTGTCAAGCTGCTCCTCTAGCCGCTGCCGTAATCGCGCTTTGTCAGAAAGATGATTTTTATTCACAGCGGGGTTACAAAAATACGCGAACAAGAAGAAAGGACAAACAAGTAAATGAGTGTAAGTGGGTCCGGAAAAGTAATTAATGGCAAGTTTGGCGGTCGGCTAGACAGCTGTCCCCTTTTTTTTTTCCATTGCGTCCGACGGATCCGACGAATGTTGTTGCCACCGCCGTTGCTACTCTCAACCTACCGACCCGAACGTCGTCGTCGTCGTCGTCGCGACTAGTACGACGCGGACGCGGACGCGGACGCCGCGACGCGACGCGACGCGACGCGGGGACGCCCGCGGTAGACGCGGACCCCCAGACCTCGGGGGTAGAAGGAACAAGATAGATTGCCCGACACTGCTGGACACGATAAATTGAATTTCTATTTGGGCATGGCTGCGCTCGTGCGTACCCCCCCTTTCTCTCGCTTCCCCGCCGTCGTTGTGTTGCACCTTTCGGTTTTATTGTTAGACCCCCCCCCCGAAATCACGCTCCTGACTATAACCCCCTCGCAATATTTCGGGTATTCGAAATCACGAGGTTACTCCCACCTCAATCTTCCTTTTCGAAACAATCTCCATCGGTGTAATAATAAAGTCACGACTTGACTCCGGTTTCCCATAATACCTAGTAGAGAACTGGAACACCTGGTTTCCGTCGGTATTTCTATATTTTTCTCCTGAAATTTTTTCAAACATTAATTGTACCGCGCGCGTTGAGGAATCATATTTTTAGTCGACTCGTTTGTCGCCGCAAGACTGCCGGTGCGTGGTTTTTTTTTTTTTTTTTTTTTTTTTTTTTTTTTTGTTTGGATCGGGTTATAATCTAGTCAAAGTTAACAAATTACTTTCGAAGTACATAATTACCCTGTAGCTTCCGTGCGCGGATCGACCGCATGTCTCGCACTTTTTAACGACTTAACAGTTTGAAACGGAAGCGCAATTTGCTTGATTAAAAAGTGTAAACTGACGCGGCAGCTTATAACGCAAAAAATATATACATATATATAAGTGTGCGAATAAAAGATAATACGGGTTACACCTTATGCGGAAATAATATAAATTTTTTGCTCACCTGCATTTCAAACAAAGAAAACAAACAAAAGAAAAGAAGAAGAAAAGAAAAAAAAAAAAAAAACAACAACAACCATTTAAAACCCATTTTGTAGTCCGAGCAAAAAATCGCGAGGAAAATCGATCGCGCGACGAATTTCTTCTCTCGATCGGACTTTTTTTTTCACCTCCTCGAAGTAATTTCGGTCCCGGTGAGGCCGGGTTACCTAATTAATTGAATCGCGTAGGTGCATATAAATTACGGGGGCCGCGCGTCGGTAGTGTTCAATATATCATTAGGCAGTTATTGCGACCGCTGTGGGGCCGGTGTGGCGTGGCGTAGGCCATGTAGGCAAGCCGTCCCGGCTTCATTCACGTCAGATGTGAGGCGACTGCGTCATTTATCTGTTGGCCAGGCCCCGCTAACGATGCATTGCCATGGCTTCTCCGTGGGCCCCCGGTGGACTGCCCGCGATATACTCGCATCGACTCTTGAATAAACTAACTTCCAGGGATCCCGACCGTACCGAGGAATTTACTTTGAATGCGGTTCATCAGGACACACGATCGCGCGCGCATCCCCCCCATCCCCCCACCCCCTCTGATTATCTTATATTCTTTCAATTACCGTGTGCCCGCCCGGTCGCCAAAAAAAAAAAAAAAAACATTTGGGAACGAAAAGGCATTTTTTTTCGCGATTATTTTTCGCACGCCAAAAAAAGGACCGACGCGAGATATCTTGATTTCGGATAGATCGAAACGACGCGATGACACGGGCGACGGCACGTCAGCGTCTCGTGTTTTATTGCGCACGGCGTTTTCACCGAGCGTAAACAAATTTTATCGCGGTGTACTTTTTATAATTGAAAATAGAGTGGATCGCGAATATGCAGCAGGTTGCGGACGAGTTTGTATGAAAAGGTGCGAGCGAAGGTGTACGGGGAGTGCCTCGTGTGCAACCGTCTATCCTTTCGCCGAGGTGTGTAATTCCACGGAGGGCGGCAGGGGTTGCGGTCGCCCTTTCTTCCGCACCTCGTTTTACTACCGCCGTTTCTTCGTCTCCTTCTTATCCACTTTTCTCTTTCTTTCTTTCTTTCTTTCGAGTCAGACGAACCGGGAGGCTTCCGGCGCACGCGATACGCGCATTAACTTCGTTTGCTCCACGCGCTCGGCACTTCACCTATTTTATCCTCGTTCCGAGGATAACCGCAAAACCCGCGTTGCAGCCTCGCTCAATTCGCGCTTCGTTCTCCGTCGAATGGAACAAGCGTTTTGTCGCGCTTTTGAAAATTCGACGAAAAATTCCCGACGGACGTTGAAAAATTTTTCACGATTAGACAAAAAGTCATAAATGTATCGGGGAGAGACGAGGATACTCGGGTCACATATCTCGATGGTTTCCCGTTGATCTTCTCGTTCGCGGTCGTAGAAATTTTTGCGATTGCCGCGAACGTGTCATGAAAGAGTCATGGAGTTGAAATCGGCGAAGTTTTGTCGATTTACCCGCGTTTGATACAGCGATGTTATCGCCGCGCAATGGCAGAGAACCGCTGAAAAAGGATTAAAATAAGCTCATCCATCGGGTTCGCTCCTCCGACTCGAGTCACTTCGCCGATCGTTTCGTTCGCTTCAAAGTCTACTTATTGATCCCGGATTCGTTCGTGTAACGTGTTTACTTCTCACCGCGGAACACCGTTCCTCTCCCCCTCTCTCTCTCTCTCTCTCTCTCTCTCTTCGTCTCTTCCGCCCTTTTTCCTTCTTCCTCTCGCCGTCCTCCTCGAATATAGAGTAGGTGGTGGTCCCTAGCCGTACGCCCCGGGTCTGCACCGTTGTGCAGCTTCTACGCCAGAATTCACTGTGAAAATGTGTAAGCAAGGGAACGGGATCGGAACGGAGCTCCGATCCGAAGCGAGGAAAGGAGAGAAAAGGAGAGGAGAGGAGAGGCGAGGCGAGGCGAGGCTGAGGCAGCAGTCGAAGGGAGTTCGGCATCGTTAATCATCGCTCGCCCTGTCAATCTCCACCGCATTGATACGGAGACGATCCCGCCGCCGTCGCCGCCGGCATCCCGAACCCCGCGCCCACTTCTCGCCCTACCGACCTCCAGACGCGATACTGCGATGGAACCGAAACCTCCGACTACCTCCGTCCTCGACCTATTCAGAATGCTCGGAGAACTGGAAGACCGAATAGGTATAGACAGCTGACGCGAACTATGCAGAGGTATACCTCGCTATACCTCCGCCTACCCACACCCCTTCACTCTTCCGATATCAACCCTCCCGCAACGAGCCGCGCTTCCAACGAAATTCTTCGACGAACGACGGGATCCCGTCCAACTGGGTCAAGCATAGGTACCGTCCGTCTAACGAACGACCTCTGACCTGGAGATACGCTTCAGAACGAGGGAAAACGACTTACGGGGTGCGAGAGTTGCGGAAAATCAGCGGCTAATTTCGAGACTTATCCCTCGGACTTGTCGCTTTCAATAACATCGCCGCAAAACACGTGACAAGTTGTCAAAATATTTTCCAATCCGTCGAAGCGCCACGCGTTTCGCCGGTGATCCTTTCTAAGTAGTCCCGAGGGAATTCGCGGGGACGTTGCCTAGCCGCAACGTGAATTTTTCGGCTCACTTTTCCGTTACCGTTGGAGCGAACGCCGCTACCTGAAGAGCCCGGTGGAGTGGAGGAACGACGGATAATCCTTTATTTGGGTTTCGACTGGTCGAAGCAAATGATTCCCAAGGCTCGCCTGTCACTAAGACGGGACCCCCGCGGTGCCGTCGTCTCTCGTCTCTGTGTTATTGTACCCGCCCATCCGACGCGAGACAATTCGACGATTCTCTACCGCTTTGTAAGCCATATCCACGTACCGTATGCCCGTCGTTGTCCGGACACCGCTTCGGACCACATATCGAAGACGTCGAAGTGACGAAAAATTTCTCCCATCGTCATTCGCGAATGTTTAATGATATTGTTATTACAGGTACGAGCGAATTAAGCGGAGTGACCCGTAAGATTCGAGCTTCTCCGATGGTCCGAGCGAGGTATGATGAAAAAAAAAAAACTACGGAAAGGAAACGTTGACTGTATTCTTATGTCATTAGCTACGACGATTAATGAATTGTTGACTGCTCCACGCGGCGAACGTACATATATATAAGACTCCGCACAGGATGAAAGAGGAGTACCAGCCTTTTGACTTCGCTCAAAGAAACGGCACGAACAATCCAAAAAACAACCAACTCGCTAACTGAGATTGATTACGGATCACGCTTTATACTCTAAAACCCACCGCTGTGGTGGTGTGCGGCTCGCTCGTCGGACGATGCGTCTCATATCTCTCCTGGGCCGAAAATTCGCACCGAAAAATTTCTCACCTCTCAATATCGAGAAACGTCGTCGTCGTCGTCGTCCGTACAACCTTCCGAGAAAATCGGAGCGGATCGGCGAATCGTCGGTTGTCGATATCGTCGCGTTAGTTGGATGGGAATTTTCGAAACCCCGTCTACGACGGCATCACCGCGGGCCAGCGGGTATTAATTTTCCGTCGTTCTCGTCGCACGAACTTCTATGTAGGAAGATGTCTCGCTCAACCGCAGTAGGAGGCAATGGGAGATTGACACGTACCCGCTGCCAAGAGAAAGATACACATGTTCGGTTACTCGGGGATCGCGACAGGAGAGAGAAGAGATACGTCAGCGTTGCCCCACGACTTCAACTGAAAGTCTACGGGTCTGACGCGTTACGCCTCACGTCTCACGCACACCGCGTTCTTTATCAATGCTTCTTCGGTCGTACGTGCGTAGGCGAGTCGTTTTCACGCAACCCGTAAGCGTCAAAACGTCCGGGACTCCGAGGGATTTGAGAAACGAGGAACATCGTCGATTGAACAGCTGAAAACACCTGCGCGATTGAGCGGGTATATACACACGTTATTGCACGCGAGGTTCCTCGATTTGCCATCAAGTTTCGAATTTTTCGTCCACGGATTCAACGACCTTCGCCGGTATGTGAACCAGAAAATTCGTGGTCTGGAACCAGTTAGGGAACAGTCTGCCTCCGAACGATTGCTCAGCACTTTTTGCGCTCCGCCCCGAAACGCCCGTTTCCATACCCACTTACGCCGCTCCTGCTTAAGCGGAAACGCTACTCCCCTCGTACGTATGTCGGAGTTTGAGAAAACCGCTCTTTCAATTTTTGCATTTTTTTTTCTTTTTTTTTTTCTATCCCACTCGATCACATCTTCCAACCGTGACCTTTGTACGGCGACTGTATTTTCAATTTTTGCTGCAGATTTCGTTTCCATCTTTTTTGCGGTTGCTTCGAAATAACGGATATCGGGTCTGCCGATTCTTTACCGTTCAAAGTTCAGAGGTGATTTCTGACCCCGTAAGCTCCGGCGGCCTCGGAATCGCGGTACCATTACGATCGTTAATATGCCGACATGGCGAGGCACGCGATGATGCCTGTGTCTACCCGGCGTTGAGCGTCCGTTCTTCTACCGGATCGGACTTTTGTACTCGATTCGATTTTTTTAAATTTGTTTATTCGCTTTTTGTCTATTTTTATGTATACTATACATATATGCATCGCGTTGTACAGAATGGCTAAAAAAAAGAAGAAGGGAACGATCGCTGCGGTTTCAAACTGCGTAAGGGAAAGTAAAGTAAATAAAATAAAATTGAAAGTATATTTTTCGGGTGACAAATGAATCGTACATCGGCAAATAAATGAACACATATAGTACACGGTACGTATATAGGTAGAATAAACGAAGTACGGGCCTTATGGCGGCTCGAAGAGAGGTACAACGTACATCAGCCGGTATACCGTACACCACAAACAAAATATAAATCAATCGTAGATACAATAATAGCGAACGCGTCGCGCCTGCACAGAGGTATAGCTGGATCTACACCCGCCGCCCGCTCCTGATCCCGATATTCCCAATTTTCCCAAATGGCTCCAAAAGGCCACCCCCGATCGCACGGAATCACCGAATACCGCGCCTCCCTTTGAGGGGCGCATATGTCGCTGACCCCACACCACAGCGACTACCGCTACACCGGGGAAACCCCCCCATCCCCCTTTTTCAAAACCATTTCACGCAATGCTACTGCGGAACCGCCGTCGAAAGTTGATTCATACACGGTGAATAAGAACCGCTCTAATTATGCCCACCATTTTATATGTGTATATAAATCGTGGCTCGAATAAATCAGCCGTTGTAATCGAAGGAATTTTTTCATTCACGAGAGGAAACGTGTCAGCAAATTAAGAGGTATATACGCGTCAATTATTTTTTGCCCCAGCTGACAATGAGAAGACTTCAACGCGTCAACTAACATAGGTATAATAATTCCGGTCTCGGAGAAAGTTTTATGACCATTTTTGCTTTGCCTCAAGAAAATTGTACAAGGGATTTTCCTAGGGGCGGGGGGAGTTATTAAGGTAGGTAACTTACTACCTGGATAAAATGTTTTTGTATGATGTATTTCCATAGCTTATACAACCATCAATAATTTTGTTTTCAACGTATGTACGTATACATGCGACTGCACGTTCGTACCTCCATATTTGTACATGTATTGTACATGTACATACATACAACCAGGTAAGGTAGTATAAAAATTAATATATTATAGGTCGCGCGGTGCGCAGAGAGACAAGCGAACGAAAGTGGAAGAGACAATTTTTAGACGGGTGGTTAGAGGTGGGGGTTAGGTGTGCAGGGGGGGTGAAGGGGGGGTAGGGGAGCACGTGCCCGCGCGTGTCTCTTGGCCGCTTCGTGTTTTACGAGCTTCCCTCATAAAGTATATAACCGAACTTACTTTGCCTGTAATACATCACCACCGCTGCTCCTCGTCATCCAGGTAGTTTTCTCCGTTTTACTTTCCTCGTACTCTCTGCACTCGTTCTACGAGTATACAACGGCGTTGCAGGAGCAATAGAAAAGCACCGAGGTATAGAGCAGCGTTGACGCGTCTCTCTCAAGTTTGCCAACGACGTTATCTACCCCACTATATCTTTGACAGTGACATAAATTTTATCCGAAAACTTCAACCGCGAGGATGAATTTTCAACGGAGTTTCAGGATATCGTTCTCTCGTCGCACACCGCGGCATTACGTTTTCACTATCGTATTAATAAAGCTCTCTCCTCGGATTCGGTCGTCGTCGTTTAGTCGTCGAAAAATTTTCAAAAAAAAAAACCGACATCGACGGACGATCGAGATGAAAAGCAAAAAAAAAAAAGGCCGCGGTATAACGACGTGGAAAATTTCATTCAGTGCAAACTGAACACTGAATCAGTTTTAACGACTAAATGAAGTCAGTAGCTGGAATCATTTATGGTTTGATGCTTTGCCGGAGCGACTGTAACGTAGTGGACCCCAAAAGCATTTTTTTTTTCTTCCTTCCCCCCCTCATCGCATATCCCGGCGCCCTATAGCGTCGCTGCACCCATCGCGTCGCCCTACACCAAAATTATTATTTATTATCGGTCTGGTTCGTCAGACCTGCACGTAGAGGAGGTTACACGGAAATACGGGCATTATGTATGCCTCGTGTGTATATACCGTAATACGTATACGTATACGTATATATATACATAAGTAAGAATATATCTGTGCCGGTGTGTTGCATTTGCGCGTATAAATGGAACTCCTATTGAATATGTTCACGCGTCTCCTCGTGCGTCCACCACCTCCTAGGGCACCGCATCGATGTGGCCGCTGGTCGGCTGGCTGGCTGACTGGCTCGCCTGTCGCTGTGCGCTCCCCGTCATTAATCACTTTTTCGGAACTGTTTTACTATTTATAGTTTTTCACGCGGGAAAACCTCTGCCTTTCCCACTATATATACATATATGTATACCGTTATCGCGCGTTGGCGGCCGGTAATAATTGTTTGAACGATAGCGTTCATTAAAAATAAGAAGAAGAAAAAAAAATAGAAAACTAAAAAAATAGAAAACACGTGAAGAAAAATGAGAGAAAGGAAGGTGCGAGGTGTGTGTGCGCGTGTGTGTCCGTGTAGTCGAATTTCTTCGGGTTTGATATACACGTGTCCGCGACCCAAATGGATTAATACGTCTCACTTAGCAGCGGCGAGAACCGTGCAAGGGAGCTCGAAGCGTTTTTTCGATGGAATCGCGGTAGGGTATACAGATACGTTATAGCGTAGCGTATATAACGATGGAAAAGCAAACAGGCAACGAAAACTTGGATTAATGAAAATCCAGAGGAGTGGTGCCTCGAGTAGGTATATGGGAGAAACGCGCTAACTATGTACGCGTATACCTCGCATATACATACATATATATGTATATAATGTATACCCACCTCTACACCACGCGCTCGCCTACCTAGGAAACTATCTACCGATGGCAAACCCGAAACCGAAACCCCGAGTCTCTATACCGGTCCGTGATTAATCGACCCCGCGAACTCGGTGGGTGCTCCGGAGAAGACGTCACTTGCAAGACTGCCCTTGCCCGGGGGTATATATATAGCTACCCCCGGCTGCATCACGCACGACGCCTTAGACGTAATTTCACTTCGTTCCCACTGTACCGCTCGTTGGATTTTGTTAACAGCGTACTAGTGAGGAAAAAAAAAAAAAAAAAGAAACGGAAATAAAATGGGGAAAAGGGATGAAGGAATCGCGTTTTTAAACCACCCTCGAGGGGTCGGCCATTAGTCAGCGATACATGAGCCGAAAAAAAAAAGTGCGGAATCCGTATCAAGATTTTGCCGGAGATATTTCCCGGAGATCGGGAAATCGGTCCCCGAAATCTGAACGTCCGCCGGTTGCCGCTGCGAGAGGATCACCGACGGTTCGTTCTCCTATAGGCGGAAAGGCCGCCGTATAATAAGGTCCCGGGTATCTGGCGAGGGGTACACACATGGCGCATTGTGTCAAAAGCCGAGGGGGGATTCCAATATGGGTTTTTGGAGAATGGCGTTAATAGTGGGAGGGGATACGCGCCGCTAGGGGGGTGTACACACGGCATCGAACGGTATCGAGTGAATATATATATCGGGGGTGGGTCTCCCGTGTTCCCGGTCGCCCTCGGCTCCCTCGTCGAGGGACAGCTGATGCGAGGAAAAGGGAGAGAGCGAGACGGGTAGATTTTTGACCCCCGGGGGGAGGCGAGCGGGGACAGAAATCCGTCGCCCCCACCACCCCTCGCCGCTCTCCCATGGTCCGTCTCTACTCTTGTACGTTGTGCGGTAATAAACCGGTGAAAGTTTTTCGGGGGTGGGGGCACATTGGCACGCGCGAACCCCCGGGTGGTGCCCAGTAGAGACGGACCCCGAGCCTCCGTAGAGCCCGAAATCGTCGTCACGGGGTCGAACTACGGGGCACAAATCATTTTCGTTCATTGTACGAAAGGTCGCCCAGCTTACTCTCCGAAGCGCGTACGTTTCCTCGCGCTCGAACACTGCGCTACGGACGTTCGTCGTCTGAACAGTTTTTACGAATTTTCGCTCCACGGAATTCGACGCGTCATGTTTGGCAAAAAGTGAAATTGAATTTTCGAAAAAGTGGGTCCACGCGTCAGAAACGAGATACTCATTTGTGCGGTGAGAGTGTGCAGTGTTCCCGTGTGGATTGTGCGCCGTTACGACGATTGAATTGCGAAGGTCATGGCGAGTTCGGCGTACTTTTCGAACAACGAACCCGGATATTGGCCGTACCAACCGACACTCGCCGAGGCGGTGTCGAGCATCCAAAATCCTTTCTCGAGTGCCGATTTTCAGTTTCATCCCCAAGGACCCGCGGTCTACCCTACCAAGTCTTCGTCGAATTCGGATCCAAATTCCGCGCAATCGTCCAGTCTCCTCGAGACGCTATTGCGACACGGTAAGAACGCCCTCGTCGACGGTTACGCGGCCGCGACGCCTTCGAACTATGGGAAAATCGTGACGTCACCCGTCGTCACGTCTCAGACTCCCCCCTACACACCGTCGACGAACGAGAGGACTTCGCCGATGAGCGGAAACCCCCTTCTGAACGACGTTGTTCCGGTACAGGAAAGATATCGTCACTCCCGAGGAACACCCCTGCAATCGGATGTCGCGAACGTCGGATACCCGCAAAATTATCATCCCTATCGAGCGCAGGCGCAAAACGATAGCTGCACCACCACCGCCACAACCACCATGATCGAGTCCGCGTCTCCTCAGGGTTTTGAAAATATCCAACAAAGTTCGGCCTACCAGAATTACGCGAGCAATAACAACAACGTGGGAAAAGCGAGTCCTACCGACACCAGCGACTACGGAGAGGATCAGACGCAACGTCAAGTCGATTATCCTTGGATGAAATCTGGCTACGGGAATGGTTTGTTTCGAGTTTAGATGAATTTTGTAAATTTTTCCAATAAATCGTTCGGACGTGTGAATTTTTTTCATGACTCCCGTTCCCATGTCGTTACAGCATTGCGAAAATTATTGAATAAGTGACTTTACTTGTTGCAGCGGACGTGAGCGGTTCGGGTCACAAGCGTACGCGTCAGACGTACACGCGTTTCCAAACCCTGGAACTGGAGAAGGAGTTTCACTTCAACCGTTACCTAACGCGACGTCGTCGAATCGAGATAGCTCACGCTCTGTGTCTGACGGAACGGCAAATTAAAATTTGGTTCCAGAACAGACGCATGAAGGCCAAAAAAGACGGAAAGGTTGGCTACAGCCCCCTCGAAAACGGGGCCACCGAAGACCTACCTTCGGTACAAGGTCAAGGGGCTGACGCCCTCCTAATGACCAGTACCACGACGACAACTATGATGCTCCATCGCTCGCAGGATTTGAATAATTCCTCACCCAATTCCGCTAACCAACAACAACAACAGCAGAATTTGATCCACCAACAAAGTCCGGTGACCGGCGCTATACCTCTCCAACAACAACAACAACAGCAGCAGCAGCAGCAGCAACAGCAAAATTTGCACGCCGCTTACTTGAGCTATCATCATCAGCATCAGCACCACAGTCAACACGATCGACACCAGGGCTCGTACGGAAATCAGCAAACTATTCAGCAACAACAACATTCGCGGCAGGACTTTGCCGCGGGGCAACAACGGCAGATCTACGGGCAGCCGAACGGACTGGATCTTCACGCTGCAACGTGAACGGGAAAAAGAAGGCCGCCCGGCCGGCTAAGATCGGGCAGCTGACCCTGCAACGCCCGATGATTTATGGCTAAGCGAGCTAAACAGCCGAGTATCCAGCTACGGGGGCCGGTCAGGTAAAGACGGGCCAAAAGTTTTCTGCCTTACTTCGTTCGCCCGCGCGGCACGTTGTACCAGCTCCTTTGAATCCTTCGGGGATCTTCGAGATCCTCGCGCCCGGTAGTCACCACGACTTTGTTGCTCCGTGCGCGATTTCCTTCACGGGCAAATTTTCCGGACAACCTCGACGGTATGGCCGTTTAAACTTTTACGCTACCTTTGCCGTTTTCGTGAAAATATTTTGACGCAGACTCCGAAGGTAAAAATTTATACTCTCGCGATGATATCGCATTTTTTCATTTTTCTCAAATACACTTTCCTTCTTACTTTTTCATTAACACTGGAGAGCTCCAACCCGTTTTTGCAAGGATAACAGCGAATTAGCTCTTGTTTAATTTTCGTTTTTAGTCCGATAAAAAAAAGATCTTTGTACTTTCGTGGAATTTTTTGTTTTGAGGGAAAGACTGTGTCGGAAATACTCGTCATCCATTTTTTTGCGGGGGTGTAGGGTCGAAAGATCGCCAATGCTGTATTGAATTGAGATTGAGCGTAAAATCGGAATCGGGTTATTATATTCGTACGATGACGTCGGTTGCGTAGCTCCGGGTCGTAAAGTCGAAAGATCGGCCCGATGGCAAGCGTAGGTCTAAGGGAGCCATTCGGTGTAGCTAAGGGGTAGGGGTTGTAACGCAGCTGCGCGCAGCGTTGAAAAATAAGATGGCCGAACGCATCGGCTGCAAGTGATACTGCACGGTTGTAATATTGGCATTTTTCATAGGTACGAAGTTCGTTTTTTTAGCGATTCTTTTTCACTTGGAAATCATAAGGTGTTGTTTGTGTTTTGTGAACCCGTTCGGGGACACCGGTGTTCTAGGAAGCCCTCGAGTCTGCGCGAAAAACTTTTGAAAATTACATCCGCCACAGATTTGGCGGTTGCAGACGTTCGACGATCGCTAGCGCGTTTTTGAATGTTTTCTCAGGTAACTCCGTTGAAAAATGGCTACCGAAAATTTTCTATCATCGCGGCAACGACGGTTTATATTTAGTACAATTTATTCCGTGCTTTGTGCTTCGATATTTTCGAGATTTCAGTCGGTCCGAAGTATCGGCGTAAAGTAAAGTTTCAAAAGCGTGTCAAATACCTGCGACGAAGCTAACGCGAAAAGTGAAAGTTATCCTACGAACTTACGACAGCGAATATCTACCTGTGAAAATATGTATAGAAGCTAGAACTGTACAACTTGTTGGACTTGCTGGTACAAAGGCTAGTCGATATCGTCAAATTGTTCCTGTGAAACGTTACCGAACCTGTCACTCGCGCCGTCTGATTCTCACCCCTCTGCCCACGTGAATAATATCTTCCCAATTACAAGTTTATACTTTTGTACGATCATCGAAGCATTCGATTTTTTTCCCCCGAAGATGCAACAACGATACAGAATTTCGATTCGAACATCTGGAACGCCATTTGCATTTCCGTTCAGATATCCTTGCGTATAGTTTCGTCGAAAATTAATTTGAAAAAATCAATAAACTTGGCTGTAAACTTTCGAATTTGCATCGGATCGTACGACGTTTATCGTGTCAAGGCGTAACAGCGGAGCAGTCGAAATTTTTGTGTCAAAAGCATCGCGCGTGTTATCTCGGCGTGTCCTAAAAATTTCTTTCTAGTTTTCGTAACAAAGTTCTGGCGTCGTCTGTATTATAAGATTACCGGAGAGCAGCTGCAGCGCTCGGTGATTTCAACGCATTTGGAATAAATTATAGTTCGTGATGAATGATACCAACTTTTTAGTTACTTTCACCGAATAAGATAAACCGAAGGATTTTCTACACTTACTCTATCATCGAGTAGCTACAGTTCATTCCAACGACGTTTTATACGTTAAATTATACCTGAGAGTTTCTATGAAACATGCTCATATTCGAACTGCTTTCGGGCGGCCTTTCCTGTTCAAGCTCAAAGAAAAAATAATAATAATAATAACAATAATAATGTAACGTTCCTATTAACATTTAAGCCATAGTGTAAATAATAGTTAGAGTTTATTTATATTTATATATACATATAACATTAAAATTAAACTACAATTTTAAGCTACGTAACATTAAGCTCTTATACATTATTATTCCGTGAAGTGCCAACAGAAACTCTGCGCAGTTACTGAGATGAGAAGAAAAAAAAACCAAAAAAACCAAAATTGAGAAAATATCAAACAATATCCGGTGCTCAGAGATCTCTTCGCCTCTGTTCGTCGATTCGGTGGAAAAAACATTGTGAAAAAACTAATTTCAGGAAACGAAAAGAGAAGGTAATAGGTATAGAATGTTGAAAAAAAAAAAAACTGCGCACCTCAATAAAGGTATTATCATACTAGTCGAATCGCATATTATACATAATATACGTGCGTGGATAGCGTAAATTATTGACGAAAGAAGTATTATATTTTGTATTGAAAATTACCGTATGAAAAATAAATTATTTGAAAATTAATACAGCCGAACACGCCCAATATCAAAAAAAAAAAAAAAAAACTTGAAGAAACCGAGCGTGCCGATGCGCAATTAGAATCCCAATGACATATAGCGTGCGTCGTACAATCTACATGTGTGGCGTCGAACGCGCAAGATCCCCAAAGACGTTTCCTTTTTGCCTTGAATTCCATCTATCGTGTAACGAATACTTTATTCTCGCAGGAAATGAAATACGATCTTAAAACCGTGAAATAAAGGTTGAGCACGCGTATAGTCTCGCCGCTCGAAGACCGCCCCGCGTGCACTCCGTGACGTCATACCCTCTGCACGTGCTGTTCGAAGCCGGCCTCCGCAACTCGCCACTCGTTCGTTTTTCCTCAAACTGACTTCAAGATCCTCTCATTCGTTACATCGGTCGATATTAAAAAAAAATTACCGAAACGAATCTCGACACTCGAGTCAAATAATTGGATCTTTTTTCTTCCTGTGATCTCGGTCGCGGAAATCTCCACCGTCGAAGCAAGATCTGTCAAATTTTTTTTGTTTGAGAAACAATTGCGAAAAAAAAAATGATTGAAAAAAAAAAAAAAAAAAAGGAAATCGGAAAAATGGTTGCCAAAGTAGGTGCGAGTCGGTTTTAAGTAGAATCTAAGCTATAATAGGTTGGGCTGCAGCGGGAGCGCCGGCGGGACGGACCGAGTCGTCGGACTTAGCAGGGGTTGGAACGTTGGCCGAAGGGGGCGAGGGTCGATATTGTGCTTGACAGATAGTTTCCCATGGCTCCAGCAATCCATCATGGCGGCTGAGGAGATGTATTGGTTTTCCTGTTACATATACGTCGCTCTCAACTGTGTATAGGCTCGAATTGAATATTTTTTACATTCGATTACGTTCGATAGCCACACGCGGCTGAGAATTATCACCGAAACGCGTTTCACGAAACGAACGTTCCGAAGCGAAGTATTTTTAATCCTCACTCGCGGAGAAGAGAAAAAAATTTCATAAATCAGGGAAATAATCAAACAAAGGATGGAAGAAAAGGTTTGAATCAATAATCGTGAAACTGTACGTACGCAACGCGTCGTCGGTTAAATTTGTTGAAAATTAATCGAGGATCCATTTGCGATTGCTCAGGGAAAAGTCGAACGTATATACATATGGTACATATTTCTAAATTCACCCGATGTCCAGATCCAGCGACCGTCCACATGTCTGTGAACGTGTGTAGTACCTAGAGGCCAAGCATACCGGACTGACTCACAATCGGTGAAAAGACGTTCGAAAAGTAGCACACAGCAGGTAAGTAGGTACCACTTAAATTAAACTAACATTTATCATCGGTAATACCTATATGTACGAGGACGTGTGTTGCCCGTCACTATCGAACAAGTAACGTTTATTCACTCCTCCGGGTTATTTGTTACATAATGAATTATCCAGCTAATTGAAAACTGTAATATATATATACCGTTTAGAAACGAATATATGTATATGTATATAGTAAGGCAGGACGTGCCGACCCACCCTTGTATAAAAATAAATAATTAGCTGCGAAGTTGGTGGGATAACAAAAAAAAAAAACAAAACATAAATGCATATTGTATCGCGTTGAATCCAATAAATTAAATCTTTGTTATTCGAAGATGAATTATATTACAATATTTAGCGGTATACGTTATAATGGGAGGTATCCGTTGTACGAGTATCTCTATACATATGCTAACAAACGATCTACTACGGGCCAAATCTATTAGCGGACACTTTAGTTCAAACATCGTTGTAATTTTTCAAGAGCTGTCGTCACGGGGTCAAACGTAAAAACACAACCCCTCCCGCTCGCAGCCAGTTTTCCCTCCGATACTATATAGCTGCTTTTGACCCTCTCGTTTATATATATACGAACGTGCCCGGGGCGCCGCTCTCTAACGTTGCATAGGTAGAAGCGTAGAGTGGAAGTTTGGTGTGGATGATAACCGTTCGCTCCTAAATATCAAAACAAAAAGCTTCACGTGTACGACAGTTGCCTGTCGATTTTTTTTTTATTTTTCATTTTTACTCCGACGCATCTTTCAAATTTTACTCAACGCGGACGAAGATATGACGTAAAAACCTCAATGCAGCGCGGACGCCGCTACTGGATTTTAACACCGCAAAGGTATATCCCATTTCATAACACGAGTTACCAACAATTCGACGTCTGGATGCCAACAACTAAATCTAAACATCTCTCTCACGTATCTATAGCGAATGTATAAAACGGGCGTATAGGTAGGTACGTAGTATAATTTACGACATACCAGCTGTTTTCAGTAGTTTAATTTAGTATCTAGAACGCCGGGGCATCAGCCACTGCCGGGCGTCATCGTCGTACGAGAAAAAGAAGCCACATCTTTTAACGGACAAAGATCGACTCACGAAGAATTTATTAACGCGCCAATAATTGACAGGTGGCCCGATCCAGCGCCACCGGACCATCGTCTCAATTACCCTTTAAACTGCAAATTTCAGATACGAACGAAGGTGAAAAATTTTCTCGTCTTTTCCGGCGAGGGGATGAACAACTTCTTCCGTTCCTCTTTTCTTTCTAATTCTTCGCGTCGCAATTCGAAAATCATTTCGGAGACGAATCGCGAGTAGGTACTACGAGACACGGAGTCATCGTGGGTGGTACGTAACGCCGTGCGCTTTTCGAGCGCGTATCGCAGCGAATACTTGTACGATACAATACCTGGTCGGATCTACACGTGTACTCGGTCGACGGTGTACGACGTCTCCGCTTACCGCGTGATTCATGGGGACACGAGGACTGACCGCGATGCATTTTTTACACCTGCAACGGCTTTATTAGAAATTCTAATGAACGATGGAGGAGCGAGCTCGTATTGTGTGTACGTGTGCGGCTTCGTATATCTTCGCGGAGGTTTGCCGCGAGATACGCTGAGCATCTTTAAGCAGTCGCGATCGCTGTACTGTTGCTGCTGTTGCCGCTTGTCGCAACCGATCGGCGCGACGACGAACCGCAACGGGAAACGAATTCGAACGTGTACACAGTTTCTTGTTCTCCGTTCGGCGGCTTACAAACCGGAGCGCTCCCCAAATATATCGGCGGACTCTCAAAAGTCCGAGTCAAAGTCAAAGTGACTTGATGACTTCGTCCAGGTTATAAGACGCACGCCGTTACACGATATAAAGGGAGGGTGGGGGGAGGGGAGGTCCGTTTCGAACGCGGTAGCCGCTGCTCTGCACGGCCAACGACTCGCGGGATCCGCTTCTCGTTCTTTTCTCTCGTTTCGTGTGGATTCCGGCGTGGGGTATACGCACGCTCGTATTTATACATCCATTCAGGTGCTCGCTGGGGTAAGACGGTAAAAACTTATCGACTTAAATAGGCCATTTATCGTATACGAACGGAAAACCGAAGACTCCGGGGTTTTGTTGCCAAGACAAGAGATCCACCGGTACAAAAATCTTATTTTTAGATACACGTGACTTCTTGTACACCGCAACCACCCCAATCTCATGGACGGATATAGGCATCGAAACGTAGGCCGTAATTAAATCTTTAACTATATCTCGTCACTTGGAGAATCGATCTTTCTTTTTTAGAATCTTAGATATTTTTTTGGTTTTTATACCTGTGGCAATTCTCGTCATAAGCTGCGATTACGGGGGTTGCAAAAATTCGATGACTTCTGACTTGGATCAAATCGAAATCTGATTGGTACGGAGGATACGTGGAATCGATTTCTTTCAATTTGGGCAGCCGATCGAACGAATACACGAATTTCCGTCTCATCGACGGAAGACGTCATAAATTAAACCGCGCGACGGTTTCGAGACTCAAAATCATTGAACATGCTCGCCTCCCGTGCTCCGAGAACGTCAGCCTCTCTATCTATACAGCCGTCCCGTAATAACACCTGTTGCACTTAACGCTTATTCAAAGGTCACCGTATAATAGTGGACTGCTGCTGAATTTACCCCTGCAATTAACTAATTGCCCCGGCCAAAATCAAACTGACCAACTATCGGTACTATACAGTCGTCCAATTATTACTGTCGATATAATTTCTGCAATCGGTCAATCCCGTACTTATGAATTCGTCAGAAATATAACCAAGCACGATTTTTTTTTCTTTCTCGCCATCAAAATCGATCCACCCCCGTTGCTCCCGCGAAGATTGAACGCGTAATCGTTGTCCTCAAATTATAGAAAAGCGAAATTTTGCTCATGACGGATGAAAAGTGCAACAGCAACAACGGTCATCTCGTGTGATCTCCGCGGAGCAGCTTCCGAATGCGTCGGGCACACTTGTCGCGTCGCAGTCTGGAATGGAAATGCGTTATTACGTTATTCTTGTTGGACGGTTTTCTGGGGTGGTAGGGGCACGAAGGATAGCGTCATAGGAGCGTTTATGACCGCGAGAGGCGAACTAGCGTCGGCGTCGGCGTCGTGTGAGTCGATTGGTGGGGATATGGCCGTGGTATAAGCGAACGCCGGGTATCGGTTCAAAGTCGAAAGGAAGGGGGTCTGGGGGCGGGTGTGCTTCTTCAATTCACCAGGAACGGCCACGCTCGCCACATCTGGTGAGCAAATGCCGCACTACCTTCAAAGGGCGCGGACCGGGAAGGGTGTAGGGGTGAGACGCTCTAGAAAAAAAAAAAAAATGCAAACTCCGCAAGGGCCTCGAGCAAACGTTGCCCGAGATTCCGTTCGGTAAACCGATCGATCGATTCCGTTGGCCACAGATCGTTGAAAAACAAGGGGTGGTTTTTTTTGTTTCAATCTCATTTTTCTTCCCCCCACCCGAGTCGAACGATTAACCCGATCCACCCACAAAAAATTTTTTTCCACCCAAATCGAGGGATACGCACTTCCCGTTTTGTTTCACATGTGAGAAAAAAATCACGCCACACGAGAGTTATGCGAGAGCGAGGATCAGCCGGAGAGAGACTACAGCCCTACCGAGGCCTGGTTGTGCTCAAAGAGCCCCGCCTCCTCGCAGCGACTTTCCCCCCCTTGACCAACTGGCTACTACGTCACACGTGGGCTTCTGCGGTGCGGACCGCCAAGACCAAGAAGACGTCCGGACGAGTTCGGTCGTTCAGTGAGTTACGAGAGTTGTAACCGCGGGTCTCTCTCTCTGTTAGTTAAACCGAAGATACGCGTACGTTATAAGTCGATTCGGTCGGTCGAACGGCGTCATTGACAAGAACGCGGCTAGCAGTAAAAAGGAATCCCCCTTTTATCGTTCGGCCCTATACGGAACGCGGGGGTGGCGCCGAAACGCCGATCGTTCTTCGCGGGAATACCCTGTCCAACCCCCGATTTTGCTACCTTGCACGGCTAGCTGCGCTCCCCGGGTCCGCAACAGGTTCGAATTTATGGGACAATAAGGAGTGTGCTGTGCGTAGTGCGCGTGTATATCTCTCTTCATCTCTCTCTCTGTTCCTCTTACCTCTTCATCCCCGCACACCCTCCCGCCCCCCCCTCGATTTCTTGCCCTCCGCCTTTCGCTCTCTCTCTCTTTCTCTTGTTGTCGGTCCATTCCGCCACTCGAGAGAACAGAGAAAAAAAAACAAAAAGAAGAAGAAGAAGAAGAGGAAGAGCGCAAAGAGAGGGACGAGAGAAGGAGAGAACTGTAGTCGGGGCCGGGCTATCAAACTCTCATAAAACTGTCAGCCGCCCGACCGCCGAGCTGACTTATGCGCGCCCCTTCTCCCGCACGAGACACGAAAGTTTGCGGGGCCGTCCCGTAACCGGCTGTACACCGTCTTCGAACATCCCCCGTGTGGACGAAACGATAGCGGCTGCGTATACGTCGGATCGCACCCCTTTACGGCAAAGGAAAAATTGAAGCGAACCTCTGACCCCTTGACGCGCTACGAGGCGTGCGTGGGATATCGGAACGGCGGCACTTCTCGTTCGGGGGTCGAAATTAAAGCCTTCAATATTTAGATCGCCGTACAAGAGAGTCCGGTGGGCAAAACCTATGCCCTCCCGATCCATCCCCCGTATTATAATAAAAAACGAATAGGGGGGGGGAGGGGGGCGCGTGCGCGAGTATCCCCCGAATATCGCGGGACGAAAGAGGTTTCGCCGTACGGTTTCTCCGCGGTTGACGTCGCAGTCGTCGGTAGTTCTTCTCTCCTTGGTGGGACCCCCACTACCAGAAGCTCCCAAATATCTCTCCATTAGCCCCCCTGGCGGGCTACCCCCACCCAGAGGCGAACCGATGCTGCGCACCCCTCTCCACCCTTGTCACTACGGGCAGCAGCAGCAGCAGCAGCAGCACCACCAGCACCCAGCGGCAACGACAGCGGCGGCAGCAGCGGCAGCAGCAGCAGAAGCAAAAGCGGAGAACGGGGTTGAAGAATCCTCGTCGTCGGCAAGAGAGACCAATCAAGGTTTGACGGACGACTGGGATTGGTCGCTGCCTCTGACACGCAGCGCGGCACGTGACACCGCTACCGCACCGGCCCCCGAGATCACGGCTCAGTACGATACGACCGCCCTTCGCGCACGCAACGCATTGCGGAACCCGACGAAACACTGGTGTACGAAAACGCACTAGTGTCTCCGACTGCCGTTCGAAGGAAAGATTGTTATAAAACAAACAAACGAAAGATATAAAAAAAAAAAAAAAACAAACAAAAAACAAGAAAACAATCCGGAGCGGTACCACAACGGAAACCGAACGCACGTTACCGTCAGCGAACACCTCGAACGAGGTGCTGGCGACGGCGTCGTCGTCGTCGTCGTTGTCATCGTCATCGTCGTCGTTGTCATCAGCGTCGTTCGATTGCATCTTCGCATTTAGAAACAGGGACGTTTGTCCCGTTCCCTTCGTCCTGGGAAGGTCGTCGCGACGCTCCTTGCCCGGGGGAGTCTTCGGGGGGGTTCTCCGACAGATCTCGCTGCGTTAATTCATTCATTTTGTGTTGTTTTTTGTCGATATTCGTCGTTTTGAAAAAAAAAAGCAAAAAACAAAAAAAAAAAAAAATAAGAAACAAGTGTACGTACATGAAGACAGTGTCGAATTCGCACCACCGATTATATCCGCGCGCGGGACCCTATGGACCGGATTTCAATGGATCTTACGACGTGTCGTTGCCGTTGCCGCCGATGCTGTTGGCTGCACCCCGTAGGCAATTGCGCCTCGTAAGGTCGTAAAGAAACGGAAGACAGTTTTATAGCCTCGGCCACGTGGCGCTCGTAAACCAACTTGACTTTGGGCTGCTTGCCTGCCTGCCTGCCTTGCCTGCCTTTCCTGCGGGCCGCCTCGTACCGGCAGGAGCAACACTCTCTATTAGCCGGGTGACCCTTGTTCATTATCGAATCGTTAATCGTGTTTAAGTCAACAGACACCTTACCCCATCCCCAATGTGTAAACGTCGATTTACTAAGTGTGAATCGTAAAGAGAATTCGCCCGCTTAAATCAAGAGTGAAGTGCTCAGAGGACACCGGCTCGCTACCACGTGAAAAACCGATTGAATAAAAAAAACCAAAAGAAAAAAAAAACAACGATGTACCCGATAAAAGTGTTCGAATCCAAATCCCTAATGTGTTGCGAGTGAAGGTACTGATACGGGGAAAAGTATTAAAATAAAATCAGATCGACAAAAAAAATCGCGCATCTCTGACAAGAACCGTCGACTGCTCATCACCTATCGAAGATGAGTTCTTATCAGTTCGTGAATTCGTTGGCGTCTTGCTACGCCGGACAACAGCCCCAGCAGCCTCCGAGGCCGACACCCAATTCGCCCGGAGAGCCTATGCAGGCCGCTTCGCCGGCCGGCGGCGATTATTACAATCCGAATGCCGCTGCTACCAGTTATCCGCCCACGTGTTACTCTCCGCAGCAACATTATCCGCAGCATCCTTACGCTACGCCCGCCGCCACCATGCAGCATCCGGCGCCAACGGGGATGATAGACTACACGCAACTTCAGCCTCAACCTCGTTTGAACGCGACCGCGACGTCGCAACAGCAGCACATGCACCCCCAGCAGCAACAATCGCATCACACGCAACAGCATCATCCCCAACAACTCCACCCCGATCCGACGTCGCCGCTTCTCCAGGGCGCTCCCGCCACCGCGGTACCGTCGTCGGCCAGTTGCAAGTACGCGGATTCGACATCGTCGACCAGTGTAGCGTCACCCCAGGATTTAACCACTTCCACGTCGAGGAATAGCCCGACACCGCTGGTGGCGCCCGGTTCGAGTAAAACCTCCGGGCTGACCTCGCCACCGGGTAGTTCGTCGAGGTCCTCGGTAGCCGCCTCCGCTGCTTCTCCGCCCGGTGGAAGTTCGAGGGGTGTCGGTGGCGAGGGTACGTCAACGCTGACGACAGCCTCGTCGGCTTCGTCGCCGGCTTCCTCGACGTCGAGCACGTCGAGCACCGGCAACAATTCGTCGAACAAGGGAAACGCGAGCGGCGGAAATCCGCCGCAGATCTACCCGTGGATGAAGAGGGTTCACATCGGACAGAGTAAGTAGCGAGAAAATTTTTTACGGGTTTTGTGGCGATTTTTATTGGGTCGTAGAGTGGTAACGACGAGACATCGAATCTCACGCCTCGCGCGATGCATGTGAAAAGGGTTGAGGAGGAGGTACAGAGAAAAAAAAAAGAAATGGGAAAAAAATCAAATTGAAAGGAAGAGAGAAAAAGACGGGGAAAAGAATTATCGGGGGGAACCGCCTCGAATACAGCGCTATTGAGTTAATTTAAAGACCGTTATCTCAGTTAGCTCGCTCTGAAACAATAATTGCAGCTGTTTGTTCGAACGAGATTAAACGTGATTTACGGAAGGTGGTTAGGTCGATGCGAGGATTCAATAAACGTGTCTTCCTGGAATCGTACTGTATGTTATACACACTTATGTAACATATATACATATATATATGCGTGTATATTTCTATATGCGAAATTAATTTCTGACCCTCTGCAAGAGCTTGTTTCATGAGAAGTTTCATACGAAAATTATCTGGCTTGTCTCTACAACCACTACAACCATAAATTAGGAACGTTTCTCGGTAATGACTAAGATAATTTCGAGAATACTGTGCTCCTTTTCCCATATTTATAAATTCCGGTTTATATTAGAAACCGGCGAAATTTTTTCCTCTCGGCAGGTAATCGAATTTAAATAATATATTACCTCAAGAGCGTGCCCGATCGGGTTATGCAATCGTTCGAGGTACGTTAAAACTATTTTCGATTATATGTTTGGAAAGAAAAAAAACCGTACAGTTAATCTCGACGAATTCCCGTACCAGCGGCGATAGGCGAAAACCTGGCAAAAATCGGGCGTCGAAAAAAAATCACCACATTTTTCAATCGCGGTTTTCGTTCGTTTTCGTGTAAGATACGTAACGCGATGTGCGCGCTTTATTAAAAGCTCGAATTGCAGGCGTGCGAGTCGTCGCCGGTCCTCCCTGCGGTCTCCAGACTTACACGGCCGTTGACAGGATGCGTTAGAAACGGAACGGATAGCTGTACACGTGGGGAGTTCAATTAGTAGCTCGGTGGTACGCGATTACACGGCGGAATGATTGGTGGATATTATTCGTGCGTTCGTTTGCGCGAACCGCGATACGGGAAGATGGGTTACGGAGGCGGCCGTGGCGAAAAACGTCGCGGCGTCGCGGGCGCGTATTAACGGCGATACACGCGGTGATTTCGTTCGGCGGAGTTGTGCAGAGAGACGGAAATTAAAAGCGTTGAGGAATTATGGCTAGAGAGAGGAATATAAACGGCAAAATTTAACTGAGCTGCTGCCGCTGCCGCTGCTATTGCTGCTGCCGGGCTGTCGCTTTTGCCGTTCGCTGGCAAGAGGACGGTCCACCTGCCCCCGCGGGTCAAAGGAGATAAGACAGCGCGAGTCGCGTTCGCATTAGTCGCCGCGTGATTTACTGAGCCGGGGCCAGTATGATTCAGTCAGCGGGGAATTTGACGAAGAATTAATGGTATTATGATATCGTGTGTAACTCTATGTATGTGCGCCAGGCCATAAATCAGGCCGCATTGTAAGGCGGGGGGCTTCTTTGCCCTTCCTTAGCCCTTGCTGCAGCTACGATCGCCACGCTGCCGCTGTTGCTGTTGCTGTTGCTCCGTCCTTCGGCTCTTTGCAGGCCCTCCGTCCTACGGCCTCAGCCTCTTTCTTTCTTATTTTTATTTAGTTTCATTTTTATTTCTATTTTTTTTTTTTATCTCTCCTTTCTATTATATTATTCTTATACTCTCGCAGGAGCACTGTCCGTCACCCCGCGCGTTACGATCGGAGTGAATTCCACCTACGATAGAATCGTTTCCTTCTGTTCGACAGACGCACGTTTCCCCGAAATCGTTTTTTTCCCGAGTAGTCCGAGCTTTCGAAACAGCGTTTTCGACGAGCTTAATGATCGCAAGCTGCATTGTTCTACGAAATAATCAGAGTGATTTTCATTCGTTTGGTTCGTTACACTCTGGAATGATCGAGATTTTCTTTGTGCTCGGAGTGGGTATCATCGTAGCTAGTGCAGAGATAAAAGTGTTTCTATTTAAAATATACAAATCGAACAAAGCCCTTGGCGTCACGTGTACAATAGCTCTGACCGTGCATATCAACTGACTCACATGAAATTGTGAGCGAAGCATGCAAACGCAAAACTCGAGACATCTGCTCGGTCTGATATCTTCCGTTTGATTGGTTAGCCGGTACCAAGCTTTCAATTGTATAATGATTAATGGGCTTAAGCTGTTAACAGCATTACGTTATATACCGTCGTACCGGCTATAACCACGGCGGGAAGATATCTACGTGCACCTTTTCCATAAGGTATTGTAAATGAAACCGTGTAGTCCAAATCCTGTTCAACATATCCGCGGATAAGTGTGTGGCAATAATTCTTTCACAAGCTCCGCTGAGCGAAAATAGAAGAGAACAAAACCAAAAAAAGAAAAAATTAAAAAAATTAAAAAGTAACATTTTTACGTATAATAACGATGTTTAAAATTTTTTATCGCGTTCCAGCTGAGTCGTTCTCGCAGTCTAGGTATATATACATATGTATATGTATCGGAGTGCAATTTCGTCTCGGGCTTACGTACGGTATAAGTACGGTAGATTTTTTGGCCTTGTGCGTTGGCCATGCAGGTTAATTGAGAGTCCGGCACACGCTGCGATACAAAACAAGGCATTATAGTATACGGCGTATGTAAGCGGTTAAGACATAAATAATGTGATTAGCCGTTCGAGTCAGGGGAACCGGGCGGAAGGTGCTCTGCAGCCTCGTCGGGGAAGCATAATTACAGCCTGATCATTCCGCAATAAATAAGGCTGAACACGTTGAACGGTGGATGAGGCCTAGGCTCGCTGCGGCACGACGGTACGTGGCTGAGGCAACGATACGAAAGGGAGAGGAAAACACGGGAAGGTGGCGAGGGTGACTTTGAATATACAATTCCCAAGACACGTATTTCGTAGTGTACGGTTTGTACGGGGGTGAGTAGCGGCGGAGGGAGAGCCCCCTCCCCCCCCCCCCCCCCCGTGCAAGGGTCAAACGTTAAGAACTGGTTTTCCGTTACCGTACGAGACAGACAAAGATGGCGTGCCCAGGAATTACGTCATTTTGTTCATTAATATCGAGCATTTAGCCGTATTTGAATCAAATTCGTGGGTCACCGTCCGGGGGAGGGGTAACAAAAAATATCCAGCCGCCTTACAGCGCGACAGGATAGTCGGAGATGAAGGGTACCTACCTACCTTCGGATTTAAGGAAGCTGAATTAGGATTCAACTTGTGTCCCATTCAATCTTTCGGCAAAACTTTAACAAGAAATACGGTATATAATCCATAAATGTATAAACCCGACGTATATGAAGACGTTCCACACTGACTTTTGTACAACCGCATCGAAATTGGACGAGGAAAGGGGGGAAAAAGAAGTGACGAGACCAGATCCGACGGCAAGTTACAATTCTATCGGACGTTCCGCACTTTTCGATCGTCTTCTCTTCTCATCTCCTTTACCGGCCGTCTCTCTCTCTCTCTCTCTCTCTCTCTCTCTCGTTCATGACTTCTTCACGAGTCGGAAAAACAAGTCTCTTCTTTTCATAGAAACGATACGAAATCGGGGCGACTAACTTCGGAAAATGTGTCTACGATGTAATCGGACAGCGCTTCCGATGGCGCGGTGTTGCGTCTACGTACGTTCACGTGGCTCCGGATACCTTCGCGAGATACGCATCGGGGATATTGGAATATAAATTTTGATCGAAACCGCGGAGTGCAAACGGGATGAGCAGCACCGACACACATACACATATATACACGCGCATCGGGGAGAGAAGTGGGCAGCCTGTTGCTGGCAGGCGGTGTGGTACCGCCACCATACATACCATGGCGGAGAAGTGGGTCCTGGGGCGCGATAGGGATCCTTGAGCCCGTAGCTATGCTCCTGCCGAGTTTTCCCCCATGGGTTTTCGCCAACGACTCGATCTCCGGGATCGGAAACAGAAAACAGTGACAAGGGCAAGGGCAAGGGCAAGGGCAACAACGGCAAGAGAGTGGGGCCCCCCCAACGCGGAGGATCGGCCCGGAAGGGAAATTTACGAGCTCGCAGTGAATGGCTCCCGGTCCGCGGTTTTTTTTTCGACGGTACACATATAGAGAATCACCGCAGCCGACACGACATTACAATAATAATTATATTGTTGTAGAAGTCGATTCGTTGCCCCATTATGCGGATTCTCCTAGCGTAACATTGGGTCCTTACACGGCCCACCGAATGGCGGTGGAGAGCAGGAGAGAAGAATGAAAAAAAAATAAATAAATAGAAAAAAAAAAAAAAAAAAAGTAGTAATAGAGGATAAAAGTGGATGAAAAAAGCCAAATGAAACGAGAGGAGGAGAAAATAATGGAGGAACGAGAAACCGTATCGCCGGAGGCGATATACCGGTAAAGGACAATACGTGAACGTCTTCGTTTAAAAGAGCATTCATCGCTTCGAAGTGAACCACTTACATCTCCATCTTTGCTAGTTCGTAGCCTCTGATGCAGGGTCCAAAAATATACTGTACTGTACTATAGACGGTCGCGTCCTCTTTCGTGACAACATCGTCGTCACGTTCTCACCCGAATGTCTCTTCTCCTCGAAAGTTGAAAGACAGACCGAATAACACGCGTCGTACGTTCGGTTCGAGCTTTCAGACTTTCGTTTCACCTTCTCTTATACGTACCGCGGAATAGGTCGACTCTTGTATCGCGCGATTCGCCGTCACCTTTGATCTCATTAATTCGCGATCGGTTCTTCGCCGCCGATTAACGAACGAACGAGCGAAACGTCGACGCGAAATGATAACGGTCTGCCCAAAAATTTATTATACAGATAAAATGTAGCGTCGCCCAGCTAACGGACCGGCGAACCGAAGGGAATAATCTCCACGCCGTATAGCGAGGTACAACTCCATTCCGAAGGTGGTGCAGAGTGCAAAGTGCTCCGTGTCGGGGCGGTCCTGGGTGTACCCCGGCGACCCGGATGACCCCGGGCCATAAATAAATGCTAGCGAGGCTTACGGTACCGGCTGTGTATATACCTACTTCACGTTTTCTCTGGTAGCGAACGCGTAACCAGGAGGAACTTTGTGGCCGATCAAAACGGACAGTCTCCGCTCTTCTAGGTGGAGCATGATACAGCGAGTAAAGAAGAAGAGGAGGAAGAAGAAGAAGAAGAAGAAGAAGAGTCGAGCGCAGAGCGTCGATGTTGTAACCGCGTGATTCATGCGCGTCTCGAAGCACCGAGATTTTTCTCTCTTTCGAATCGGAAGACGGACGGACGGACCACCGGGGAAATAGGGATTTTCAAATTAAACACGTATATATATATATACATGTATTCCCCGACGTTGGAAATATTCTTCGTCGCGTTAACAAGAGTCGCAGGATTACAGGGACGCGCGTTAAAGCGATTTTAATTTTGTTGGTCCTCGTCGGTCGAAACGTGGACGCGTATCGTTGCGAGCTTCACCGCGAATCCGATTCCCGTGTGAAACGGGAAGAAACGGAGTAAAACGCATTAACACCTCAATGGAGAGTTAAGATACATGCAGTGACACGAGTACGAGGTGTGCTGTCCACAGAAAATTTGGACGTACCAAAAAAAAGCCGCGAGCTATGTAGGGACTTCATCTGCATACCGAATGTATACGTATAATAATAAGCGTACAGAGACCGAACTGATGAACAAATGATGAAGTCGCGAGGTCTTTAAAAGACGGCCAAAACGACTCGTGTGTCACTCTTCTTGATTGTACGAAGAAACAAGTTCCGTCACTCCGATCATTTTCTCATCATCGTTCGGACGATGAGAGAAGTGGGGATTTTCATTGTATATAAGCGCGTGGTAGGTAAGGTAGTCGGGTCAGCGACGACGTCTTTCGTAATAAACTATACCGTATATATACATATAAGTTACCTAAATACAAAACGAAAAGAGAAAACGAGAAATAAAGAGAGAAGAAGAAAAACAGAAAAAATATCGAACGAAAGAAAAATTGAAAAATTGTCCGCCGATTCTGGGTGGTACAGTTTAATTAATCCGTGACTTACGGAACGCGGTATATACCGCGGGAATTTAATGATTCCCGTAAGCGGAACTCGGTACCAAGCGGCTCGCGGTGCATGGAAATTCTAGGATCGCATATTTAGCTCGGTAGCGACGTACATGCGTAATACATCGATCTATTTTATAGTTAAAGAATGAATGCCACTCGCGGCAGTCCTGCGGTAAAATATACGCGGCGCGTCTGTGACGTGTATGTTTTGTTTGCCTTGCATACTTATACACACGTTATATACGTATACCCGCGGAGTTCCGCAGGTATAATGTTAACGTGCCACCAGGTCGCATCTATACCTCGCGCTTGTATGTATGTGCATTCTGGTATATATACAAATGTAGCGTAGCAGGGATATATGTACGGTATATATGTATAACGAAGGTACACCAATATACACGCGCGCGCACACACACGCTCACATCTCGCAGCTGACTGTATTGTTCCCACCGAAGGTAAATCATTAATTTTCCCGCACGAGCACAACGACCGCATTTACTCGTGTTCGCGAACCCCCCCACCCCCCTCCCCCTCGTATATATCCTCATACGGGAATATAATGTACACGCGTACTCATACATCGAAGGGATCGGAAAGATAGGTGGTCAGCTGATCACCGGCTAACTCGGTATACGTATATCGTCGTTGAATTAATTTTTCAAATATTAAACACCGGCCCATTAACGAGACCGCTGCGGGCCTGAGGGTGAATCGTATCAAAAGCTACACAATTTCCTCGTTCGTTTGTCGAAACTTGCTTCCTTCATTTATTTATTTTTTTTCTCTGAATCGAAAAAATTTCGAAGTCCGTTCGTCGCGATTTTTACTTTTCTTTCGCGGAGCGTAGCGCGGGGTTTCCGGATGTCGAGGGGTGAAATAGTGTAGCGGGGGTTTGTGGGGGAGGGGGGGGGGGGGGGGGGACGGTGGTGGTGGATGGGACGGATGGTAATGCATTCCGAGCTTGTTGCCTGTTGGTTGGTACGCTCGAGTCTCGCGTGTGTGTCGGCTGATCGGACCGCCGTGTGATGGATGGAGACGCGCTGCCTCTGCCTCCGTCCCTCCGTCCCTCTCGCCCTTTCTTCATCCCGCGTTCCTCTGGCCCTCGCGCCCTCTTCCCCTCCCGCGCCCGATCCGAAGGGCCGTTCCATCCCCGATTCCCTCCCCCCCCCCAGCTCGACTCGCCTCACCTCACCTCGTTCTCACCCTACCGTTGTCTCTTTCTCTCCGGTTGTAGTATAGCGGCGAGCAACCCTCCCGATCCCGACAGTTCTTTGAGGGCGAAGTCCGGAGAGCGGCAAACTCCCGGCGTACACCTATATATACTTCGAAACCTCGCGAACGAGGGTTGATGCCGTTGGAAAGCAGCACGTCGCGCTGATGGTTGAACGTGTGTACCTGCGTACCGCGAGAGATCGGTGGTACAGAGGTATACATATATGTATACATAGATGGGAAAACGTGCTCTTGCAGTTTAACCCGCGCGTGTGGTGTATAACTGACACAGCCGAGACCAGGGGTAATACGAAAATACCCACATGACGGAATTGGAATCCCCCAAGTATTTTGCACATCATCAACATCTGCGTGATAAACAAATTGCCTTGTTACGCCATACGAATCGGTGTATATGGTGTACGTGTAGTGTGCACAGTTCGTCATAACGGACACTTCGGTTACGCGTTCGCGGCCGAAGACCGCGGCAATTTCTCCTCCGAACTTAAAAGCGTATAGTAACGCAACGAATGTGGACGGGTCGTTTTAGAAACCTCAATCATCGGTATATTACGCTAACATATTCGCCTCGACGTACATACGTACGTACCTACTCCACCGACGACGCGCGAACCAGGTATACTTTACGTTCTTTCGTTGGGGGGGGGGGGGGGGAATGGTCGCGTCGACGTCTCGCGTTAACGACGCTAGAAAACCACGTGGTCCGCTTGTTCCACCACGTGGTCAATGCCCGCCACGTACACCGTATGCCGTATACCTACCCTACGTGTCAGACAATGAAGAACGGGTATGCTGCGTCTCAGCAATCGTGATCGAGAAAATTTTCAAATTTCTCATTCGTCGGTCTGCCTGACCGAAGCGGAAATCAGCGAATCGTGCGTCAAAAATTGATCCACTGTCGACAGTTTTGTCGAATAGATAATCAAATCTAACACGCCCTTAGGTGTGCAGATTTTTTGCATCGAGATAACGGTGGAATCGTTCGAGCCGTCGGTACTAGGTGGATGTATCCCATGGATTCGGGGGTGGTTCGAGCGAAGGGGAGTAAAGTGTAGCGAGTAGCTGTTCGTCAGCGAAAGGGGGGGATAGAGGAGGGGCGGCGAAAAAGGAGGGTAAAGTAGAGCGAGAGAGAGGTAGAGGAGAAATAGAGAGAGAGAGAGAGAGAGAGAGAAATAGAGAGACGGGGGAGAGCCGCAGCTCTCAACGAAGCTTTTATGCCGAAGTTTGTGTGGCGGGCGCCACCATCATTTGTTATCTCCCGAGAAAGCTCCCTGACGCAAATAGGTTTGTTTCTGGCCGCTTTAAACGCTTCACAATAATCCAGCGAGAACCGAAATTCAATTAACGCCTCTTCTCCGGTTTTCTTCGGGGTGTTTTAACGCGGCGTGTATACCACACACACCACTTCCACTTGATCCCCGAGGGAATAATCGGCAGGACGATCGGTATACGCCGATAAAAATCACCGGCGCAATTTCGACAAGCATCACCAATTATACAACAACCGGACGACGTTAACGCACCAGATTTTGCACCTGCCCATTTCTGAGAGCGCGCGCGGAAGCGGCCGTAACCGAAAATTTTCGCCACGCTTTGAGATCGTGCGCAAAAGTTGGACGGGATAAATTTAAGCTTGCGGTAGCAGAGCCACGTTTTGGCCAATCTTCCCGTTTCGCCGTGCACATATATAGGAGATTTTCCGCGCGTTGTTCAAAAATCTTGGGTAAACTCGAGCTAGAGTTTCTACCGTATACCGACTGATCTGGCCCCGAGCCAGAGATCCACGTTAACCGTGTACTCCCGCATTATCCCAACGGATCCGGTGACGGTTTTTTCAGGGGAAAAATAAACCGTCTTACGCCTCCCATTCGCGATTCTCGGTATACAACTCTATACGATTTCGTTCGTCGTCCGTACGCGTAACGTACGAGATCCGGGAACTTCGGAGTCCCGGAAAAATGTGGAACCGTGAAATCGCGGATCGGTGACGGCGAAAATCCATTCCATCGATTAAATTATGGGAAAAAAATCGGACGATCGCGCGTAGATGTTTGTGACAAAAAATATGAGACACCGATCTTCGTCGAGCGGCGTAACGAGTTTGCATACCTATGTAAACGTGCGTTCGTGTGGCGATCGGGTCGTGAAACAAAACGATCGTTCTCCGGGTGCAGCGCGGGGTATCTCGAGTCTCGTTTTCCGTGAGGGTTCGGACCACCTAGAGGACCAGATGTAATCATAATTGTATAATAGCTCTGTAAACTGGTCAGGTTATTTATGAGCACTCGGTCGCTCGGTGATGTCAATGTGCTCTCCATTTCGAGCTCTGTTTCTACCCGTGTATGTATGTATATACCATACCACACCGCGCTGTACCGGGTATACATTTTCTCGTCGGCGTGCTCGCGTGTCCCCTTGCGTGTCTTCTGTCGCGTCGGCGTGTTCCTCGGCTCCCAAAGGATCCTCGAGGTATCACCCTATCACCTGTGATCCACTCGGCCTCTCCGACTTTTATTTTTACCTTTTTTTTTCCCGCCCCGCCGCGCCGCGCCGCGCACCCCGCACCCCGGTACTTATCAACGGGGTTATACGGGCAACGCGTGCGACGAAAAGAGATGAAAAATTCGAAGCGAAAATGAGAATGCATGTATATATATATAGGTATATGTAGAGGAGGGTTTGTCGACCCTTCCGTTTGCCTCACAGGCAAAAGATTTTCCTATGGGTTTCGCTGCATTTAACGCTATCACATTTAATTCGCTGAGTTAGTTTTTTCAACGTAGACGTACATCAAAAACTCCCTAGGATAAGATAGGGCTTTCCACGCGGGGATTATAGCGGTTAATTAACCCGCAAAAAATTGGCTCGATAATTGAGAATTTTTTAATAATTTTCTCGCGGTCGACTTCTTCCGGTGTATCGTATCTCGTGTGTGTGTCTATCGAAAAGCTCCTCGGTCCGTAGCATGCTGACGATTCTTCTTATTTCCAATCGGTTCAATCAACCGTCTACTCTTAGATGCTGAGAAGCGATAAAACTTACTTCAAACTTCCATCGAACGAGAGACCCCTCTAAACGCGAACCAGAGACTCCGTATCGTTTATGTATTTATATTTATATTCTAGTTGCGCGGATGTGTGCGTGTTCCTTTGCCGTATCCGTACAACAACCGGCGTATACCTACCGATGGCGTACGTACGCATGTCACGCTACGTGTAAACGAGGGCGCGTAAAGAACACGCGTCCACTAACACGCCGTGAAATATATACCGTGAGTAAAATCGTACGTATATATATATATATATATAGATATACAACAACAGTTTTTTGGAATGCGACACATAACGGAGATCAGCTCCTCCGATCGTTGCTCTCCTATATAATATCCTCTCTCTACTACGTTTGAATATCCCACGTAGTTCGATACAAGTTTGCCGGATCTATGCGGGTCGAATAGCAAATTTCAAACTATCGTCGAATTTTATAATTTGCTTTTTTTTTTCTCTTTTTCTTCTCTTTTTTCTTTTAATGATTTAGAATGTATTCTGGACACCGCCGATTTTCATGATTTGAAAATCCATAAAATTAGCGTCTTATCTTTCGTCCGAAAAAATCATCGTTCGGCCAGACTTCGACTTACGAAATATTTGTGTTTATTTAATGGTTCGAAGTACCGGGTATATCCCGTGACTATACGATACCGCTCTTCTGGCTATAATTTATAGGTAATAAATATTAAATAGCTGTGAATATATGCGGTTTGTAATGAATTATTAATAAGAATTCAATTAACTATTTCGCAGCTCGATTTAACTCCGAGACGGTGGTGGCAATCTTATTTATATTTAACCACATAATTTATTTCACGTTGCTCCTAAATCTCGTTTTATAAACCCTCGACTCAGCGTCGATCTTCCGAAGAATAGGCGCTGTAACAACGTCGATTCGCCTCGTCGATGAGAAAAAAAAAAAAAAATCCGTGTTAATGAAAATCGACACCATCAACAATCATCGTGGGATAGATTCGGTCAAAGATTCACGATCTATAATAGGACGTGAAAATTTACCTATAAGCGTCGATTCTCCCCCATTCGTACGGTACATCAGCAGCCGTGATGTAGTTATATCTTTCGCTTTCCGCGTGAGTTAAGTCGTGCAGTTAAATTCCGTGGATTTTTAACGTAGCAGCGAACGCTGTTCAACATACAGAGTTGAGTTACGTTGGAAAAAAATTCTTAAGAGTCCCTCGTCGGTTTGGTGACAGACGGACCGACGGCCGGACCGACGTATGCGACGGAGCAAGAGGCTGAGGGGCAGAGGTGTTCGACTCCCGTACCCGAGACTAAAGCGCGCGATCGTGTCACCCATCCCGATGTCACTCCACGCGGAGACGGGCGAAGAAGAAGAAGATGAAGAAGAAGAAGAAGAAGAAGAAGAAGAATAACAATAAGAACGAGAAGAAGAAGCAGCAGCAACGGTCGCATCGCCTCGTCTCGTCTTCAACTTCCTCCTCGTTCTCCCTACTTTGTCTGTTTGCTCTTAATAGAACCGCACCGCGCGTGTATTTGCACGGTTTTCTCTTTAGAAGTTCGTTCTGCTGAGTGACGCGTGACCCTCGTGACCTTGGAAAATCGCGACCGACGATCCCGACGCGGTCAACCGATCGAATTCTACGCGAAGAATTTGCGATCGGGTTTGCGAGAAGACCCCCCCCGTGAAATTCGAAATCATCCGTACCGAGAAATTCGATTTGTCCGACGATTGGCTAGCCACTCGGTCATTCATAAAATTCGTTGTACTTGCGGCCGACATTGGAGAAAAGTCCTGCACTTCGTATACCGCGATTCATTGAGAGAATCGTACGGAGTGCATAGTGAGTGAGAATTATTTTTTTTTCCTCAATCGAACTCCATCGCGTGCCGGATTATAAACTCCGGTAAAAATAGCTGTAGGTGAAGCTGGAAAAAAAAAGAGAAGAAGTAAGGGAAAAAAAGTTATCGAAACGTGCGATTGATAAATGGAAATCCCGACTGCGTATCCCATGGTACGATCAACAATGTGTACGTCGATATTTGACGATGCGTGAAAATAAAATCTCTATCCAAAGTTCGAAACGAAAAAAACCGAAAAAAAAGGAATGATATGAAAAATTCACAATGCACGAATACCGTTGTAGAAAAATTTTCGCCAAAATCATACCTCAATTCTCATAGAAGGAAAATCATTCCACGATTTATTTGCACACATGATCGACAATTAACGCTGCACACACTTGTAAAAATATTATTCAATTCCCCCGACTGCATCGGAGACTCGTACGAGCCAACGTATAAATAATTAATTAATTAACCGCGGTTCGTTAGCGTAGATATACGTGAAAATAATAACGATCATTATAATAATAATAATAATGAGAACGGTAAGCGAGCTACAATTCATAATCCGAACGTTATGTATACGTGTGTATAATTTATAACAAATAGTGTAATATGTACCATGTGGTTTGACGCGTGTACGTATAGAAAAGCGATGCAACATTAGCGTTCCGGGGGTATACGGAGTGTACGCGTTGTATGTACATGTAGATCGAGAAGTCGCGCAAGCGATCTCAAATGTATATCGATGTCGGTAAAACATGGTTAATAATTAATCATGATAATATCAGGGATTCAACAATACGGCTGAATCTGATAGCGTGCGAACCGCACGTTTTACATCCACCGCTGCAGGAGCTTGAGATAATACAACGATGATTCGAAGTAGAGAAAAAAAAAAAAAAAAGAAAAAGAAAAAGGAAAACAAAAAAAAAGCGGAAAACAAAAATTTAAATACAATAAAACGAACGCGAAGAGACGGTAATAAGAAGGTATAAACGAAATGGGAAAATGTTTTTATTTCTTGCGAAACGCGCGTACAGGTATAGCCGGTCGAAATAAGTGTCAGGGTGCCGGAGAGCTCGCGACCACAGGCGATCCGATGCGCCGCGTCCCGTCTACCCGTTCGGATCCAACATCCGCGACTACTATTTATTAAAAAGTCAGCGTCGGCGTCGCGGTCGGCGTGCCACATCGGGGGGAAAGCGATAACGCAAACGGAACAGTCATTAGCGTAGAACCCCGTTGCCACCTACTATGTACCTTCGCTGCATTCATACTTCATATTACAGCTGCGTATACATGTATAGTAAATTACCTATATTACTCGTTTCATATACGTATATGTATGTATGTATACGTATGTATGTATGTAGATACGCGTGCACGAGTCGCGAGGACTGGTTTTGCACCCCATTCGACGCATAACGTCTACCTGTTCGTACGTTTGTTTTATTTTCATTTTAATTTGAATTTTTTTTTGTTGTTTTTTTTTTTGAATACACTCCGTATCCGCAGTTCGTCCCGCGCGAAAGCGCCCAAAATTTGAATGCAAGAAACCGGATCAATTGGAAACTAAATTACGGCAGTCCTCGTGCACCTGATCAGGCGTCAGGTTTATTTGTGTTTTATTGCGATATCCGCAATTAATTTTTTTTCCGACTCAGCAGACCCAGGTAACATGTGCAATTTCTGCGCGTTGTATAGCTACTCTAATTTCTACACCCTTGTACAGTTTATCGCGAGAATGTATTGTTATATTTGGTCGTTCTGTACACACCAATACCACTTCGCGAAACTATAAAGACTCCTTTTTTCTTTCACCTCAGCTATTAATAGCGCAGTATTCATTATTGCCGTAAATGAGCCGCCGCTTTAATATCCGCATTGGTCTTAGGGGCCCCCGTTACGCGTCTGCCCTATTCCCATTCCCGTTCCTATCTCTACTCTGACGTTATACGACGTGCCACAATCGGTAGACGCGAAAAGCACCCCGTCGACAAACACCTGCTTCCATTTCTCTCGTATTTTCTCCTCTTTCTTCTCCACTGTACGTATGAATAATTGTATAGACTATTAGTTAAGCGAACAATAAGGGCCGATCTCGTAAACCAGAGAAAACTGCGGACTACGATGATCTTCTGAACACCAGAAATTGTTGAATATTTTGAAAATTCTACGAGTGTAAAAAATTCCTTTCCATCGAAATCATGAATATTTCTGAAACTTCGCGATTCCGACTTTTTCCGAGTATATTAATTTTTTCGTTATGCAATTCGAAAAATTCTCAACGACAATAACAGCTGCCAACTGACCAACTGACCAACGGTTTTATTGCGATCTCTGCATATTATACGTAAGATGTATATTAACTCGTTACAATAATTATAACGAGGCCAAAATGTAAATGTGCCGGAGTAGCGCGATCCTTGACGAAAATCAGCGGTCATACATACGTCATTTCTTACGCAGCGCCAAAATACCACCCTATTAATAACCGTATATCGTATGAAAATTTGAAGTATATCATTCGGTATTACGAGGATGAAATTATGACAATTATCTCTATGTTTGACAAATTTTTAATCAAATTGTTCTTTTTTTTTTTTTTTGTCCAGGTACGGTGAACGCTAACGGTGAGACTAAACGACAGAGGACATCGTACACCAGGTATCAGACGTTGGAGCTTGAGAAGGAGTTCCATTTCAATCGGTACCTGACCAGAAGACGACGTATCGAGATCGCTCACGCGTTGTGTCTTACGGAACGACAGATAAAAATATGGTTTCAAAATAGGCGAATGAAATGGAAGAAGGAGCATAAAATGGCTAGTATGAACATAGTACCCTACCATATGTCACCGTACGGTCATCCCTATCAATTCGCTCCGCACCCCGGTCAGTTCGCGCATTTGGCCACATAGGACGAATTCTCGCCCGCCGAGCTTGGAGCGCACGCGGTCCGGTTTCCCGGAATGTACGGCGAACAGAATTTTTAAGCTTCACGTTAACAACGACGAGAAAAACTTACGAATCGGACGAACGATAACGGTGTAGAAAATTAAGCTGATTCCAGACGAAAGACTACAATTCCTAGACAGTTTTATCGTATTCAAAGCAGCTTAATTTTCCACCGAAACGTACATCTGAAGTAAAAAATTCTGCATCATCATCTTGGAAGAAAACAAAATGAAGAAAAAAAAAAAAAAGAAATTTATTGCCGTGTTTCCGAAATTTGAACAGACTGGACGTGCTCCGAGTAATTCTCGCGTTACGAAAGAACAAGAACAAGAACAAAAAAAAAAAATTAAATAAAAGAGAAAAAGAACAATGATACAAATTCTTACAAAATTTATTGGTAAGAAATTTGAAGAAACGTGACGAATTTATTCTCAGCGGGCGAGGTAATCGAATATACATAATTATAATTGTAGCTTGTCTAGACATCTGGTTAAATAATTACCCAAAACTTTATACAGTTGCAGCTGATCTAATATTTATTTGTCATAAGCCGGATGCGTTCAATTCCTTATTTGAATCCTGTTCAATTTATTCTATTTTAATTTTTTTTTTCTTTTTTTTTTTTTAACTAAATTACCTCATATTCTCTTCATCCTTGCGGGCGAGGTCCGAAAGTTTATAATTTTTACAACACCTGTACAGTATTTTCAACTTAAATTAATTTTCGCCAACACCACCATTATGCATATACGTATATGAGTACAAGAACACAATTAGAAGGAAAAAAAAAACACAATATAGAAAAATTACAAATTTTATTTCGAATGAAATATATTTGACAAAATATTCGTCAGCTGCATCTGAAGGTAGAATAATTAATAATGCTCTCTGTAAATATATTATACATAGTGTGCACCGCACAATTATTGTATAACGCGTATATGTATATTACAATAATTATATTGAGCTGCTGCAGGTCTCCAAGGAGCAGATAAATTTCTGCAGTTTTTCTGTTTCCTAAAAAGTCTGTATAATAATAATAATATTATTAATAACAATAATAACAATAATAGTAATAATAGTAATAACGATAACAATATTATTAATAATGATTGTAACAAAAATACGATGTCCTGCATGATAAGTATGTGTGTATAATGGTGTTGATGATACGAAGATGCAGGTGATGAAGATGTGACGACGATGTGACGGTGATGAGGAGAAATGCGGAGTTTATAGAGAAATTTAGTTCACATACACGTACGTAAACCGGCTTACACGCGGGATATTTATATGTATAAAATTATTGAACAAAAAAAAAAAAAACTAAATAATCAACGTGTCGCTATGGGTATCTACTGTCGTAGGCCATTTGATAAAGAAAAGTAAAAAGAAAAAAAAATGACAAAAAAAAAAAAAACGAAAAAACGAAACAAAAATAATACCAATATAATGTACCTACACGTTCGCCACAGATAATAATTATTGAAGAGGAGAGAATAAACGATAAAAAAAAAAAAAAAAAAAAAAACGAAAAGAAATCACACAAACAAAGAAGAATTATCAATAAAAAGAAAAAAAAATTATAAATAAAAGCTAAAAGTAAAATAAATAAGTATAATTATTCACCCGTTATGAAAGCTGTACGCTGCTAAACGGCCCCGCAGGTGCGTGAAAATTTATAGTGAAAAATGTCGAATGAATGTGTAGAGGCTGCATGAACGACTGGATTGATTATGACCTAATATATATGTACATATATATATTTATATATATAGTTACATATGTGTATAAATATATATTATAATTGTGCGAGTGGAATGATCGTATTAATAATTTAATATTCGACGCGCACGCGTTCGCGTATTAAGTATAAAGAATAATTGGATCTTGTGATACGAAAACCGTCGCTCTGTGTTTAGTATAATACCTCGTGTTTATATAATAATAGTTTCGAAGACGACGACGACGATGACGAGGACGAGGAGGAGGAGTAGGAGTAGGAAGATGTGGAGGGTTATGCGATACGAGAAGCAAATTCGGAAGCATACAGGGATCTAATACGTATATACCGATGAGAAAAGAAAATTATATATATATACATATATATATATATATACATATATCTATCAAAATTGTACATAATTATTGGATGAACAAACAGATGGAAATCGAAGAAATGGAAAACCAGTAAAATTGAATAACGATAAAGAATAGTAATGTTACTTGTGGATAAAAAAAAAAAAAAAAAAAAGGTAAAAATTAAAAGCGGAAAACAAATTATATGAAAATACGATAACGCGATATTGATAATGTTGTTATCATACTCGGGATAATCACGAGGCGAATTCATTTTCTGATTACCCTAATAGTCCTGGTATTACTGACGAAATCCTCGCCCATTTCAACCTCTCTTTCGTTCACCGTATAAAGAAATCAGTACAAGCGAACGGAAATCCAAAAATTTTCTAACACCGTTTGAAAAAAGTTTGATCGTAAAAAAACGAAGTTGACGGTAAAAAAGTTCATTCGGAACCTCGTGGATATCCCTAGTATATCATAGACATGTTTGAATAACTAAATAATAGTAATTATTATATAATTATATCGAGAGTGAGTCTGTTGCTAGTGACTTGGTCCAGTGTTAATATTGTATTTTATTTGTTTCGTTATATGAAAAATTTTTTCTAAAAATTATTGTAAAGTTTTTTTTTTCTCTCATTTTTGTTTCATTATCTTTGTTGTTTTCGCCGCGTGTCGTACACGCTCCGTACCTATGAACGCCCGAATAGATGTGCAAAGTTATTGTCAACGCACACCCCTCTGTCGAATGATGAGTTTTCCCACTGCAATCCTATGTGTAAAGAATCTTTTTTATTATACACGTTGATATCTGTAATGTATATGTACAATTTGCCACGAATGTATTTAGTAATTGTATCCTATTTTTTATCGTTTGCTACAATATTTTTTTTTTTCTTTTTATATGTCGTTTTTTAATTTTTGTTATTCGTTAATGAATGTGGAAGAAAAAAAAAAGAAAAAAAAAGAAAAAACAATTTGTAATTATTGATTACCGACGAAGTGATCGGAAACTCCCCGTTTGAGAGGCGTGCGCGCGGTGGCGTTCACTTACTTAAGTTAAGCTCAAGTATTACGTTCGCGTAGCGTTTGCAAATGTTACTTCATTCCATGTAATATACGTAATAGACTAACTAAAATACCTACCTACTACATCTACGTAACCTAGAGCACCGTACGTGTAAGATCATATGATTATATAACTTAAATTGTAATTATTAAATGGTATGACGTAAAAAAAAAACAAAAAATAATACTAAAAAAGTGAAAAAAAAAACCCAACAAAACATCGTTGAAATTCAATCGTCCTCAATTCTTTAATATCGTAAGACCAATCTTTACGCAATTAAGTAATTAATTAGGAATTACCGATCCGTTTGATTTCCATTTCTTGGCTTCGTTTTGTCTTTTGTTTTTTCAATCGAATCTTCACCTTCGATTATCTTGACTCTAATTTTTTTTCAACGTCCTTTCGATCTCATCGCTGCTACGCTATATGTATATAATTCTGAATTAAATATCCACGCCACATGATCAGGTGTGTGTGCGCCTGTGTTGATATTTAATAATCTTGTAGAGATATTCGAACGTGTGCTCGTTTCGGGGTCTCACGCGTGTGATAAGATCACGTGACAACTGCGGGGGGTCGTTCCAGTGACACCCCCGCTCCCCCGACTCATGTGGAAGGATGAACGAGAGAAAAAAAAAAAAGCGCAAAGAAACTACGTGGCTGACGTGAAGTTATAAGAAGCAACAGTCATCGTGCTTGTTCGTCCGCAAGCTGCAGGCTTACAAGGTAGTAACTAAAACTGGTCGTTCGAGCTACCGCTGCAGATGATGATTTGGCATATTAGAAAAATTATCGGTACCCGCAGTCGGCATTTCACATCGTATTATCGAAGATGGAAAATAGCAGCGCAATCGTGACTCGGTGGATCGGTAACGTTGAGGAGCCAACGTCCGTAGTGCAGAAGGTGTTCGTCCTTTTCTGTTTTTTTTTTTTTTTTCTTTCGTTTTATCATTTTCGTGGCAACCCGGGGACACACGGGATTTCTTTCGGCTCGTTACATAAGCCAGGGTTTCGAGCTTTTTGTCCCAAGCGCTTTTATCGGGTCTTTAATTCTTAGCGTTGAAGCGCATCAGGAAGCTGCAGTATGCGATCCTCGATTAAAAGAGTCGGGCGTCTTTTTAAAAGCGTATATACGCTATCTACGTATTTCTAACTACCTGTTATTTTAGAGCCTCTTAAATCACTCGGCGTCCACACTCGAGATTCGCCTGGTAGCCCGACACGGACGCGGACGGTGTTGAATTTTGTTATATCAAATAAATGTGTGGCTCGCGTATAGCTGCACCAAAAGCATTCCATCCTATCCGGTAAAGCGATGTGCATCGTCGCAAGGAATACATACGAATCGAGATTATACGTACACACGTGTTATATGGGTCGGTGAGAAGTATTATTCAGAATTAGTTTTTAGGAAGTAGGTATTTTGTCGTGTTTTTTTTGTTTTACTTTTTCAACGTATGGGATAAATTTTTTTTTTTTCCCCGTTGATCAAACGAGCTGATGCTGGTGCAGCTTTTACAACCACTACACGGATAGTTTAAATAATTATAATTCGGGTTGCCCTCCTAAATCAAGAGTGGCTGGCACGTTTTTAACCGGCGAAAGAATCTTCGAACGTTACAGCTGGGAAGCTCGCGCCATCCATCTGGACCGGCAGCACTAGCTCTCGGTATATTATGCTGTAGAGAGGAGAGGAGAGGAGAGAAGGAGAGGAGAGGAGAGGAGAGGAGGAGAGGAGGAGATGAGATGAGAAGCGCAGTGCTGCGCGTAGGTCCGACGAAGCTACCTGTGATCATTCGGAGAGTTCGGCCGGCGGGCCAGAAACCTCCGGTCCTCAGATAACGCAATCTTGAGTTATTTACGGCCCCACGGTGTCGGAGACGCGCTGCGCCCCGCTGACCGTCCTACGCACTTGCCGCCCGGATTTAGCATGTAATGCGCTGTTCACCAAGTGTCATACGTAATTCTATAAATATTAATAATAATTTATCGCCCGTTTCAGTCACAGCTGTATATATATATACCCGAACCGCCAGTACCTACGTTATACACCACCTCGGGCGCAAAGCGGATATTAGCATTCATTCTACCTATACATATATACGATATCGCTTCGGCTGGGTAACTTCTTTTCTTTTCTTTTCATTTATTTTTCACCGTTATACGGCAATTAATACCGATTTAACGAATATCCTCGTACGATGCGGCCACTGTGTCTACAACCCGGACCAGGTTCTTTCGGATTAATATTTTACTCCCATTATTATATCATCTCAAAATATTACCAGCGAATTTATATTTCACAAATTGACGTCGTACACTTCGGGTATACGTAGCTGAGAATTCCGAAAGATATTCGGGAAACAGATGGCGTGTTACCAAAAACAACCTGCCAGATTTGTAAACACATATCGGGTACAGCTGATTGGGGAATTGGCTTCAGTCTACGTGTCAAATTCGAAGCGAGTGGACGCGTTCGTATATTACGAAGAGTCGAGTGACGAGCGAGAATCCCCCAGTCTCTGTACATTCGCCGATATTAGTTAACCGGGAAGACAAAAAAAAAAAATAAAATAAAAAATAACGGCAATGATAATAAATGGAATAAATCTGTTCCCGGTTTAGCCGATATAATAATAACGATGTACGATCGACGAGAAAGTTGGCGTCGGGTGGTCGGTCGAAAGCTCCTCGTAATAATAGCGTTGATCGCGTATCGCGTGTACAGGTATATATGTATATACGTATACGTATATACGCGTGATCGGAATAAAGCTTCATTTGCAAAATTGTGCTAATTCAAAAGAAGTGAATAAAATTTATACTCGGTAAGTTAAAGTGGTCGGTGGTTGCTGCAGTTACGAGGTCTCTTCGTGTCAATAGGTGTATATAATACCTCTCGCCCGCCGCCAGTCACTCAAGTCAGTCATTGATACCGCCGGGTGATTAATGAAGAGTCAGGGTGTGGGGCTACGCCAGGGACGGCTTCACTCTAGAAACGAACCCCCTTTCGCGTTTGATCGCTCCACACCGTATCAAGTGGAGCAAGTCTCTCGATTTTCGTTGAAAAAAAAAAAAATACAAAAATTACCAAAAATCATTTTTTCGCGCCAGCTCCGAGCTTATACGGGAATTTCTCGCGTCGAAACTATCAACGCTCCTCGGAGCGGAGTCAGCACTCCCTTATAACAATTTGCATAACTAGCCTTTCGCCGTGAATTCCTCGGTACGTCAACGTTTGTGCGCGCTTGCAAAAATTCAAGGTGACAGCCGAGGAAGAGCGCGCTGGATGCTGCGGGAGGGACGGGCGGGTCTGCGTGTACGTGAAACTGGAGTGGGGGAATACTTTGGAAGAACTTTTGTAAAAGTCCTCTCTTCATGTTACAAGGGAAAAGGATCCGGTAGTACGGATTACCTGCAGGTATATACATACGGCATAAGTAGAATGTGTTTACGCGCGTACGCGTATCCTTCGGGTCTAGAGGAACGAACGGGCGCCCGTCTCCGTTCGTCCGGGTGGTTATACGTCGTCGAGCGTACGTCCGTCCGTCCGTTCGTCCGTCCGTCCGTCCGTCCGTCCGTCCGTCCGTCCGTCCGTCCGTTGAGATCCGCGGCCTGTCCAGAAACGGAGCGGAGCAAGACTTCAGCACACTCTCCTGTACGGAGTCTGAATAACAAATCTCTCCAATTCACATGTCGACATCAAAGAAGATAATATAAACGCTACGTCGATACATCGTCTACAAAACCTTAATGTTTTATTAATGCGATCTCCGTCGCATCTCTGCATCCCGTTTCGTTTCGTCTCCGTTCTCTTACCTCTCTCTTCGCCCCCCCCCCCTCCCCCCCCTCCTCCTCTCTCCTCTCATCTCCGTGTCTCTCCCAATTCTAAACCATTTCGTTATAATGTGTTCCCGATCTTTGTTTTTCTCCTTTTTTCGTTTTTTATTTATTTTTTTTATTTTTTTTATTCATTTATTTTCGGTTCCACGCCAAAGGCGCACCGGAGTCACACTTTGATATTTATATGACAAATCTATCCGTGAAAAGGCGGTCGACGAACATATTTTTTTTCCCTAAAACTTGCAACGTGACCCGGAATCTATTCGAAACGATAAATTGTTTTTCAAGGGATTTCATCGAGTTCCACGTGTTCCCATCGGCTTCCCCCGTAGAGCGATTCAGCGCGTGGAACACGTGAGGAGGGTATTACACCGCGTCGACGCGGCGTCTCGCAACCTTCAGAGGAACCCAATTATATGCGTTTTTGCGGTGGCTGGATACTCGGGGCTACCGAAGAGTAAGTAAAGAACTGGTGACGATTTTTAATTGCCGTGACAGGATCGCCAGGCATCCAGTACCGCAGGAGGTTCCACGGAGTTTCAGAGAACGTGCCAACTTCTCTCGTATTCTCGTCCTCTCTTCTACCGCGGCGCAACGTATCGCACGCGGTGCGCTCCGTGAAACCTCCTGCGGTTCCACGTTCAGAATTATACGTGTAAAAGGTATATGAAAATCATTTTCACAAACGACAATGACGTACGTACACGCGTGCAGATTCCGTACAATAACATGCGGGAATGCAGGTGCGGGAATCGAATACTGTGGAATATATAAGAACGAAGGGGAGGGGTGCAGGATCCGCGGGGTTACTTCGTAGCGCGGGAGTTTTCGAATCGACGAGAAAGTCGCCGCGGTCCCTTCCCCCGTTCTCTCGTAGGCCTAGCTCCGCTTCGTCGTGTTCCCATTGCTTTCGATTTTACCGCTGCGTTGTTGCCCCGTTCCCGCTGCCGTTGCTCAACCGTTGAAGAGATCGGAGCGCCTGGTGGCGGCTGATTCTTTCTCTTGAGTGACAGCGGCATGTATATACTTACATACTTATGCACTATTCTATGTGCTCTCTTCAACATATCTATATATAACTACTTACGCGAGATGCGCAACGCTGCAGTCCTCCGCACTCGTGTATGTAGGCGATCTTTAAACAAAGGGCTGAGAGATCCGATTTTTTGTGCTCATCGCTTTTTTTTCTTTTTTCAGATCTTTTTGCTTTTCTTTTCACCGAACGCGTTTCAAACTCTTCTCAAATATTTATAGGTAACCGCGGGGTGTGGCTTGTTTATTTTACTATACGAGCTAGAAGTTTGATCAGAAAATAAATAGGAGTCCATCACTTGTCGCATAACGATTAAATACGTAATCGTTTCGGATGATGGGAAAAAGAAATGAAAACGTTGAGGAACACAGGGATAATAATTAAATCCTACGCGAGCGGTTCGCTGCGTTTTTTTTTTTTCTCTTTTTTTTTCTCTCCTTTTTTTTTCTTTTCACTCTCGTCAAGCGCACGTTTTCGGATGTGAGAAAAACTAATGAGAGTTACAACTATCTACAGCCTCTGAATTATCGGGTGGAGCTAATGACGGGATTCCGATACACGTCGCGGCATATTACGCTTCGTACCTACGAGTCTCGCGTCTGGACCGACGTCGGACGAGACGCGAGACGGCTTTTAGACGTCACTCGGAATTCGAAATATCCGCGAGTTTCCAAGATGTAATAACGAATGACAAGAGAGAGAGAGAGAGAGAGAGAGAGAGAGAGAGAGAGCGGAGAACGAGCGGAGAACAAACGAAACGAGAAAGTCTGCCGCGGCTCGGTTGGCTGGTCGGACGAACGCGGCGCCAAGAGGGTGGAGAGGAGAGGGCGCAAAACGAGACCGAACTACAAGGGTTCTTCGGTACGGCTGACTACTACTGCCAGCTCTTTTCCACGCCACATCGTACGTACGCTTATTCAACGTTCTTTACCCCAAAAAAAAATTAACGCTTAAGCTCCCTATTTTCTCCTATATACGTATTTTCACAAATTTTTTCGATCGCCTTTTAAAATAGATTCTATAACATTGTGAAAATCGGTGCTGTGATTTTGTTCGATTCGATCACGTGTTTCGTTTGAACAATTTTTCTCATCCAGCGGCGGTTCATACTTCGGGAGACCTTGAGTTCTATTTCTGCTGAGGGAATAAAGCGAAAAGCGAGTAAAAGTACGTGAAAAAGGGGTTTTGTAGCGGAAACGTTGTTCGGAAGGTGAGTTGATTTACAAGCGGAACCCTTTTGCACAAAATTCGCGCAAGTTCGAGAGAATAGTGTACCCCGTGCCAATAAAGGCACAAAAGGGGTCGCGTCCCCGATTTGCATGAAATCCCTGCAGCGGACCTTGCAATAATTTTTCCTTCGCCCGGTCAAGCGACGAGGTAATTTTTGTCAGGGACCAAAAGGGTTTTCGTAATCCTTCCGTGTTTCCCGGTAGTGGAGCGCGCACGTAACGCAAATACGGAGCGAACAACGACCATAGTCTACGACTTTCCGCAGACGAAGGCTATAGCATAGAACGGACTCGCAAAAATCCACGAAAAATCGATTCCCTCCTACAATACGCGGTATAATTGAACTCCGTTTCACCAACGAGGTGAGCATAAATCAATTAACATTATATATATAAATTACAATGCACCACGCCACGGCAAAACAACCACCTGTTGAATACACCGAGAGCAAGGAAGGGATAAAGGGTTGAAACGCGCCAGCCGTTATCTCGTAAATTTCCTGTGCCCCGTCGTCTCTCTCTCTTCTCTGATCTCTCTATACGCGCGTGTATCTCTCTATGTATACCTATATACACACACACCATACCCACCATGCGAATAGAACGCACGCGGTCGCGCCTCTAATCTTCTGCTGCTATGATACGCCCACGTGCTTCCGTTCTCTATCGCGATACCCCGTAGCACCTCGATTGCGGTTAATCACACGCTAATATTTGGAGAAACGGTAAGTCGAAGATCGGGAGAATCGAACGAGGAGGCGTCGATTGAAAAAGGTCCTCGTAGGTAACCGGGGGAAAATTAAAAATTTTGTCCCCGACGAAGAAAGAGTTCTTTTTTTTTTTTTGGGAGAAAATAAATATAAACGAAAATACAGCGAGATGTGGCGAAACTTCGCAGGAGTGCCCGAGATACACCGCGCCATTAATCTGTCCTTCGCAAACAAGCTGCTCCGGGTAAGTTACACAAAGAGTACCGAGGAACGGATCCGCGACTTCAGCTGGGGACCCAGGGAGAATCGAGGGGTGCTGAGGGAAAAACGGAGCTAAGAATCAGACGGAAACGACGAGTAACTGAATGTTTTTGCACTTTTTCTTACACCGCAGTCGCTCTGTCTATATACGTATAACGGAGCTCGCAGGGATCGTCGCGAGTATAAAGAAATCAGTGAATCGTAACTCAATCAGGGGTAGATTCCTTCCAGATAAATTGTTTATTGATTAGTTCGGAGCTGCGGCTCGGTTTACGGCCAACGATTTCGGGGTGGTGAGACCAGAAAAGTCTTCAGACTCGCCGAACTATCTTTTATCTCCAACTCGAACACACGCCATTCTCGAAAAATTATTCGACATTATTTCAATTTTTTTTCTTATTCTTGATTACGACCGTATCTGAATTTTGAATTCTTATTATTCTACGCGTCTCGCCACAGATTGCCATTCGATTTCAATCGTCGGGTAACTCGATGTGCGATTTACTGGGAATATATAAGCGCGGCTCTCGTTTACGCCATTCGGCTATCGGGGCTGCGAATCTTTGCATAAGAAAACGAGACCCGGGGTATAGGTACTTCAATTCAACTTAGTTGATGAACTCAAGATTACCAATCACTACGCAATTCGTATTGTACATCGAGCGAGTGAGTAACCCAATCCCGGCATTGAATGAATCAAAGATCAGCGCGAAGAGACTAGACACCTGAAATTGCGCTTTGGGGCCTCCGAAGGTAATTGAAAAAGAAATATTTTCAACGATACCGATCGGATTGCGAGATTTAGCCCGAGGTCTCGTATTCTACGGTCTCGATGCGAATGAGAAAAGAAAATTGATGTATATCCGCCCGTCAAAAAGTTTGTACCGCGCGGTTACCAACCCCTTTGAATTTTTTCAGTTTTTTTCTTTTGTTTTTTTTTTTTTTTCGTTTTTTTTTTTGTGCACCGGAATGTTATCGACTGTCTACATTATAACGTCATATACATAGCTGGTCGCTGCGCTTCCTCAATACGGCGGTTCAATTTAGCGAGTTGAATTCGCAGTTAAGGAAACCGCGTTCGAGTATCGTCGAAAATTGGCAAGCGACGTTGTCCCGGCTGTCACCGACTCCGGAGTATAATAAGGCAGGAAAGTCGAAATAGTGTGTGGGTACGTCGTTGGTTGTATATGTATAACTTGTAAAAGAGACGGAGTAGGGTGCGGCTAAGGGATGAAAGAGGGAAATAGAGGAGCGCGTGGGAGACGAGACGAAGAAAAAGATGGAGACGAAGAAGAAGGAAAAGGGAAACGGGGACGGGGACGGGGGTTGTAGAAGGGGACCACTAGTGTTTTCACCGACATCCAGCGAAGCCAGCCACATCGCCGCGGGTCCCGGCGAAATGTGCGCCGGCCGAGGGGGTTCTGCGGCCGTCACGTCAGAGTGACGAGAATTCTCCTCGCCCCCCCCCCCCCCCCCCCCCGTCCCTCCCGCCGCCGCCGAACCCCGTTCCTCCATCCCTCACCTACCGTCTCCTCCGAAGCCCCATCCGCGCTTCGCCACACCGACGTACCTCCCTCGCACCCCCTTCGCTTCAGTTCGCTTCACCCCCGCCGACTAGTAGTCGAGGAATTCGAGTTGCCATAAATCTCCCTTGACGGGCGCGATGCCGTTGGAGGTGTAGGGGGTAAGATGGAGGGGGTGGCGAGGGTTACGAACCTGCTACGCGAGGAATTGTAATAGTTTTGCACAAGGCTTTTGCGAAACGACGGATGTGTACGGTATAGGTGCAGGCGTGGAACGCTCCGCGGAGAGTCGAACGCCCTTCGAAAAAATATTTCGAAACTTGCGACAAAAGATGCATAAGTAATATTTTTCAAAATATTCATCGCATGGGATTTTCAGATTTTGATTACAATTCGTGCGATGGGTGTGCGGGGTGAAATTTTTATGTATCGAATGATCAGATGGAAAAGTGTTGCGAGTTTGGTCCGGGAGCCGGAGTTCATTCGTGTTTTAAAACTGGAATAGTTTCCCCTCCGCTTTACGAATTGTATGGATCTGAAGGAGGACGGGGGGGAGGGGGAGGGGGAGGGGGGTGGGTTAATGGAGGGGGTATATCCATCACCGACGCAGAAACGGAGACGGGTCGAGACGCGGTTGCTGCGGAAGCCTGAAAGAAGCGGGTATAGCGGGTGGATATAGGAAACGAAAAGGAAGTGGAAGAACATCGCCCGCCGCGGTCCCGCAAACATCTCCATCCATTTTATTATCATTTTTTTTTTTTTTTTTTTTTTTTCTTTCCACGATATCGATTCACCAGTTATCAAAACATCAACAATAACACCTCAACTCCACTCCTCTTTCTCCCGCAAAATTAATCACCCGGCGTTCCTCCCTTCGTCCCAGCATCCGTACGTCGCGGTACCTGCATCCCTAGAACTTGATCAATTATTTTTTTCCACCTATTTACAGCTCCGAGAAATCTACAACTGCCGAAATTTAACGCGAAATTACATATATTTTTATCGTTCGCTTTTCGCCCTACATTCGTACATGTACGCTTCGCGTTTTTTGACGAACCGAACAAGACGCCGGCGTACATAAGTCGGACGGAAAGACGTAACGCCGGACAGACACTCCCAGTGAGACGGGGGGGCGGCGGCGGTCGACGTCATCTTCAATGAGAGGCGGTTGGCTCTTCTTCCAAACCCGTTCCGGCCAACGTCAGTTAACTGTCCTAGAATACCCCGGGAACACCCCAAGAACTGTATAACGTTGGATCTTGTGCCCTTGGGAGTCTCCGCAGGTTGGAAGAGGGAATTGAGCGTCGCGACGCCGACTAACGTGATATGACGTATAGCTACTATACTATACTCCGCACGCTGACCGGGGTATTCAAGCGTTCGCGAATGTGTGCGAAATTTTTCGCATCCGCGAAGGTACCCCGCACCTATATTGCGAACCCACCCCACACACACACACGCTCCGCCGTCGGGCTATTATATAATAAAGGATGGATCCTTCCTGCCCCGCGCACCAACGGTGGTCCCATCAAATAACGCTTCCCACGCTATATCCTTGGAGCAATATCTGAAAATATGCAATATTTTTCAGCGACGATGTTTTTCAGATCATTAGCAACTCGTCAGTCGACAACCTGCACTCGTCCAATACCAGCGACAATGATTAAAAAAAAAACCAATCCAACTTCGGACATTCGCTCGATGATATTTTTTTGGAAATTCACACAGAGAAGGTGCCATCGCCCATGCGACAGGATATTCGAATTTCAAACGTGCTTCTTTTGACGACAAAGAATCCCGTCATCTATCTAGGAAGCCGGCAAACTCTGGCGCATAAATTGCACTATCGGTAGTTGATATACACGATGGGGTGAGTCGAGTTTCACGTCTGTGTTACCAACAGTTTGGGAGCAATGTTGAGTTAAAAGTTATAAAGGTTTACGAGAGATGGCGGAAAGCTTGTAAAGGCAGCCATCATGAATCAAACCACTTGTCAAGAGGCAGTGGGAGTCTACGGTATCCGGAGAGGTGGGTCTTTACGATGCAGGCTACTGCACCCAGGGAGGAGTCGACCATTCCCGACCCTCCGCGTCCAGACCCTCTTCCCAAACCGTGAAAGACCACCTGCAGTTCACGGACTGACGTCATCGATGATAGAAAACTATCGTACCTGCAATTTTTGTCGATTTGATGCGATGCTGATTGAATTTTTGTTATTTTAGGGATCGGAATCTCAAATTTTCGTAAAGATTTTACGAGGGAAATAAAAAAATCGAAATTTTATTAAGTCGTTTTCCAGAATGTAGTCACATTGTCTTGCTACATTTCCTTTTCATTAAGGAAGAGACATTCATCGAGATTGTTCTGAATCTGTGCATTCTCATTCGGACATTCTTATGAGCAAAGTATTTTCTAAATCCAAAATTTGTGCGCCTCCAATCTGGAAAGTCGTGAACCGTACGTAACGTTCGGCTGTTTCAGCAGCAGGTAAGAAGCTTAGGCTCGACCTCGAAGCGACCGGATGGTCCGATCGGTTGAGAACTCTGGTTATCCTGGGCTGGAAGACCATCCCTGGTAAGAAACCTTTCCTTCTACTGCAGGTAACTTGCCCACTGTCAAGTTGAACCTTCTCTGACTTTAAGTGAACAGTTGAAAACGTTTATCGACCATCGAGAAAGTCGGCAATTCGGTACATGGCCTGGAACCCGATGTACATACCTCATCATTCGTTCTCCAGACCATAAGTATTATATTCGCTCGATCATATTCCGAAGTCACTTCAACCTTTCATCACCTTCCATTGTCACAATGCGATTGTCCATCTGGACAGTCAAATTTGTTTCGAGTCCGAATATCATCATCGTCGACAAGAAGCATCCGAGCATCGGTTGAATGATCCGCAAAATTACAGTGGCGCAGGATTTCCTTCCGTGGAGCGAACCAGGAATAGAACATATCCTGTACGACGGTCACACCCACAATGACTTGGCGTACCTGAAAACAGCTGACCGTATCATGCGGCGTGTCTATTTAAATGCCACTTCGAGTTCAAGGTCAATTGTTGGATAGGATAAGTGGACCAAAAGGCCGATAGACTTATAGTGGTACGTAATTACCGAGAATTACTCGATAAATCGCTGTTTGCCACACGCCCTATGTGCGTTATAATTTCAGCAAAACGGAGTGAGAGAATTTCGGGGATGAAGATCTCGCATGGTTTTCCGCATTCAAATCACATGAAAAAAGGAACGCGGCTTTTGTACAGCCGGCTAGGAGAGATAAGGAACTTGCAGAAAAGTCACTAGCTATGTCACGTAGGGCTGCAGACGGAGAACAAAAGTTGCAGCTGCAGTAGTTTCTTTCTGCAGTTTTACTGTCCTGACGTGAGATGGTCTCCCTCTTTCTTCGAAAGTTTACAACCGCGGGTACATAAGTTTTCTCACTGGTTCCGTATACCAGCTCGTTTGCCGTTATACAAACGGAGTGCTGAGACTTTTTATTTATTTCTTTACAACCATTATTTTGTTCTTTTTTCTTTCTCTCGTGTACGTGCAACGACTAACTTCACGTACACAGAAAGAGGAAGTGTTCCCCGATGTGAAACGTTGAATTCGAAGCTCGCGATATACTTGAAAAAAAAAAGGATTTCGGTATCCCGATATAGTAAATTGTTGAAAGTACTATGCGTTACATAGCAAAACGTGTGCGTGCGGATGGGTTTTACAACCAACATCCACAGTTTAGAAAATTTCGCGTCTATTGTACGGGGTCCGCACGCGGCCGGTTCGTTTTACGACCGACCCCAAAAACGAGAAAACCAGACGGTGTATATACAACAGTGGAGGTAATACTACGAGAGTGCCTTGCCCCGACGGCTCGGTTACTGTCGCCAATGATAATTTATGTTAATGGCAGTAGTTCATACCGGCGAGGTTCGAGCGGGCAACGAGCTCTAGAGGCAGTCGTCAGGAAGACGCCGTACGAACTGGTCGAACGTGTACGTTCGTTCGTTGTGTTTGGGTGATACGGTAACTTCTCCTACTATGCAGACGTCTCGATCGTTGACCCACTTCGTCGTTCGAGGGGTTTTCCGATTTTTGTTCAAAGTCTCCAACTTTTCCGAACAGGAATCGTAGCCACCGTATATTCCCCCGTGGGACGAATGAACCGTTTCATCCCCCCCGCACGATCGCGCGAATAGTGGCGGTGACGCCCTGCAGCGTCGCTCGGCGTCACCCCGCGTCGCCATAGATGCACGCAGACTCGAAACGGGCACCCAAACTACTAGTCGGTCGGTCTCCCAAACTCCAAAAAATGCGCGCGCGCCCGCGCACAGCCCTTCGCTTATTTCGTCCTACCATTCGTGAGTTTGTTACCGGCGATCCGTGACATCGCATCGCCAGAAAATTTATTTTGAAGAGATCATCGTCCAGCATCTCCTCAGATGGGAATCGCGCGTATTTTTCGACCCTCGAATCGTCGAGGAAATGGGACAGAGGTCGAACGGATGGAGGAGCAGCTCAGAGGTTTCATTTCGACGTGAGTACTTTCAAATATTGACTGTCGGTATTTAGCACCCTTCAACCCCTTCGTGAAATTTTTAAGACCCGAATCTCCTGATCAATTTCAATTTATTGCACGGTAATCGAAAGATCCAGAGATTGATGTTTGTAGAAACAATCATACAGTGATATAAGCGAATCGTCGTTCCAGGGGATGAATTGTTTCCACATTTTTTAACGGTTCATCTATGAAAATCATTCGAGATCGATTCAAATTCGTTGGTTCTGAGGAGGATTAAAGTTGCGTACGAGAAAGAAACATTCTTGGTAAAAATTTGAGTCGTGCAATCCGCGAACGACTCGCTTTGCGAGTTTTTTCGTCGATGGCGGCGCGAACACAATGGAGGGTAAATCGGTGCGCTGCGAGGGGTAATTTTGACCCCGAAGAATCACGGAGGCAGCTCCGTTGCCACCCTTATCCTTCTCTCGACATGCGTATACGATATTTGCGCGCGCACGTATTATGGCCGTTGTACAATTTTGTGCCATTCCCGTTACGGCTCGAGATCATATTTTAATCGGCGATCAGACGATTGCGATTCAGGCCTAAAATTCATACGGTCCAAGAGTCAGTCATTCGATCAACTTCCCAAGAACCGTTGAAAACAAAAACAAGGCCGCGTTCTCGCCAAAACTCTTTGCGGGTTGATCCCATTTTTTTTTTTTTTTGTTTTCCAATTTTCTATCACCGTAGTTACAGTATGTAAAAAATTTTGAACACCTCAATTCCGGAATTCAATGATTCGGGTAACGGACACGAGCGAAGATAATATCGCGATTCGAAGTCACGGCGTTGAGTGAAATTCTTTCTGTTTTTTTTTTTTTTTTTCAACATTTCGCACACGTGCTGAGCCGCTCTCGCGCGCGAGAGGAAGACGGGAGAAAAGGTGCAACGACCTCCCGCGATTGAACGAACAACGGAACGTTGTAATACGTGTACACCTATTCGCGAATGTTGCTTCGCTCATCGAACAGTGTCGATAGGTATAAGATACCGTGATACGTACGCCAGCGATTTCTTCTCGCAACGCGAACCGTTCTGCATATGATTTTCATTCGGCGTTGTAGATTTTCCGATTTCTAGCTGCGGACGATATCGATTGTCGTATTCGCTCGGGTAACGTGCCTCGGAAACAGCTTTAACCTGCTTCCAAGTCCAATCAAGGACGGAGCAGCCTCACTGCGCCCGCATTCCGATTCCACCCTCCGGATCCCGCGGAGTCCACTTCGATGCCGCCCACCGTTTTTATAAATCGGAACCCTCTGCTGCCGTAACTACTGCATTCTTATATTTTAGAGAACAAGGGGCCTCGCGATCGTTTCAAAGGCAACGATTCTGCGTGTATATAATACAGGAGATTCGATACGTTCGATTTTAGTAAACTGGGTAAAAGTGAAGAAATAGACAGCAGGAGTTAGAAACGAATAGGATGAAGTTTAATAATTTCTTGGGACTGGTCATGACCCCCTAGGGACAACGAAAGAAAAATTTTCAACTATCAGATGGAACCGTCAAGGGCCATAGAAAGAATCGAACAAGGGATGCCCATTTATTGCACTCTCGGGTTCGAACGCCCCGAGAGTATAACTCTCAGGCGGAGTTCCAGGAAGCGTAAAATGAAAATTTCTAGCACTTCGAATCGTAAGTGCAAAGTATGTATACTTATTGGATCGAAAATTTCAGAATCTTGTTCGACGTAAGAATTGATCGAAATAATCAAGTAAGCATCGTCATCTTGACTTCGATGATATCAGAATAAGAGTTGACTTCGACCGGCCGTAAGTCTCATAGAATTGATTATTATTTCGCCAGCGATCTCGGGTACGGTGTAGACGTATTTGACATTCAAGACGGCGTTGACTTCATCGCGAGTCGCGCGTGGGAAGTTTTTTCAAACGTAGTGTAAGTGTCGCAATTTATTTCGTTTACGTGGGTTCGCGCCTCGCGGGGTGCTAAATTCCTCGCATATCCGATTGAACGTAACAGCGAGGACGCGAAATAAACTTGGATTAAACCTAAAACGAGAGAAGAGAATCGAGAGAGCGCCGAGTAACGCGCGATCCAAATTTTTCCCCCTACATATCTAGATGCAAGGTATTAACGTGGGGGTTAGCACAGAGACTCCGGCTGTGAACAAAAGAGCCTGGAGGAGGGGACGAAATTTTTGAAGGATTATTAGTTAATACATATTGACAGGAGCCGTGAGCGGACATCTAAATAAACAAGAAGGTATAACAACCATCGAGCGGGATGACGCGACAAAGACGCGAATGATCGATGTTGTCCGGACTCATCGAGACGCGGTCCAACAGCTCCTTGTAAAAGCGATCCTGACACACGTACGCGACGAAACTCGTGCCGGCTCGGTGCTTTTTTCATTCACGACGTATACAGAGCGCCAAATACTCACCTTATCAAAACTATCGTCCACGTGTCAAAGACACGTTTCGATTGATTCTCATTTTTTTTCCTTCGTTTCGTTCGACGTGCGCGGATCATGCAGATTCGAATCTACACCGAACGCGTATCGTCGGACGGAATTTCGCGTTCGATAGGCAGAGTCCGAAATAATCTCATGGGAATGATACGATTCCAGCGAACGTTGTCGCTCGGCAACCGTGGAGAAAAAGGGATAAGCGTGTATATGTATACATATACGTCCGTTATTCGGCGAGAGAGAATATAATTTTGGTATAGCTGGTGAAATTAGTTGGTAAACCGAGGAACTTGATACCGACGTACATGGATGGTGTACACCAACGCCTTATAAATTAACGCGTTTCCGTGCCGAATGACGTCAGGCGACGCCGTTTGTTTACGAGCCACGCAACGAGGGGATTATTAACTTTTCAACTGGGATATACGTACGTATACGTATTCACGAACACGTGTACACGCTTAACACGCGTGGCCCTCGTCGAATTCCCACAGATGATTTCGACCGTTCGGAAATAAAAATTCCAACTATTTATTACTCCGTGCGAAAATGACGGTCAATAAAAAATTGTGAATATCATTTCACACATCGTACTCGCGTCAACGAATCGTATCTGGAGTCACGTCTGTATCTACTTCGCCCCGGAATTCTGAATGAAATATTTTTCACGAAAATATTACATCTCCGTCGGATCGTTTCGATACAGGGATCATTTTTTGGTGTATCATCGCGTGCTTACGCCACTGTAACTTCTGCGCAGGATAATCTTCGGATACTACGGTCAGGTAGACGTGCTATTGAAACAGAAACCCCACCGGCTTCACGATGGCGACCGTTTGGCCTTGAGACCGCCCAAACCTCCGCCGAACGCGATGCGTATTTCCAAAGCAAGATTACTGACCTACAATCTCGTAGGCCCCGAATCCCACGAGCGGGGACGAGGTGCAATTTTGAAATAGAAAAATCCAATTTGTCAAAAATCCGATCCGAGTCACGGGTGTACCGCGTTCCGAAGAAAAAAAAAAATTATTTCGAAACCTGATTCGTTTTCAAATTTACCCAACGCCCGCGAACGATTCGCACAATTTTAATTCCCCGGGGCCTTTGGCCCCGTTGCCCCGCGTTTCGTCGGGATATCGAATAAGAGAAGAAAAGAAAAAAAAGAGAGAAGACCAGCGGCTAAAGGAATCTGGAAAGTTTGAAGCGAAGTCTTATGATTGGAGGGTTGAGTATCCGGAGGCAGCCGGGGGGGGAGGAGGACGGGGGTTCGAATCGGGCGTCTATAGGGTATAACGTCAAGAAGCGCGCTAGCGATCGATCGAGCGGCGACGCACGACCGGTAGATGTCTGCAGGTTTGCCAATAACGTTTCTCCTCATTTCTCGATAGCAGAAATCGAATCTCATACCAAATTTATTCTCAACTGTCGTCGTGCCTCAGACGGCCGTACGTCCCCACCCTACGCACAAGTATACGTGTATCAGATCAACGCGCTTTATAATAGCCGGAAAATCGAAACACTCCGAGCGAGAAAAAATATGAGAATGGGCTATCAAATTTGCATATGAATTTCCATAGACGATCTTCGCAATTATTTTCGTCTCGTTTTTTTTTTCTTTTCTTTTTCTCATCTTTTAATTTTACCTTTTACAGGGAAACCGAAACGGGTTTATTACGCCGACGTTAGGTATATGTATATTCTACCTATATTTCCACGCCGTACAACCCATTCCGTGAATTTCATTACCGACTCGACGTAGGTACCTAGGAACGAAGTGGAAAAGAGAGAAATAAAGGATGCCGGCTGGCAGACAGATGGTTGCCCTGCTTATTGGTTTATTCGCCCGGGTACCCTTCGCCCTCGCCCTTCGCTGCATCGTCTCGGCCCTGTCGTCTGACCCCCGCTGCTGTGCGCCCGACACCGTGCAACCTCCGTACTACATAATACCGTTCGTTCGTTCGTTCGTTCGTTCGTTCGCTCCACGCCGACAGAAACCCGCGAGCAGGGGAGAGCTGAAGGGAAAGGGGGACCCCGGTGAAGGGAAACCACGTATCCTGTTCACTTCCTGTTCGAGCCGCGACAGCCATCGCCAGATATATTAGATCACGTTCGGACGTTCAATGCTGCACATATGCAATGCGAATATATCGATGTAGGTATATATGGCGGGCGGCGAATTCCAGACGTTCGTATTTGGGACGACGATGGAAACTCGAACGATTAGGAAATAGAAATATATTTTAACGTACGTAGCGTATGGAGTTGGCTCATCTGTGAGTTCCGTATCGATACGCGTTAGAGACATCTAATATGTCGTGTGACCGGAGGAGGAGAAAAAAAGTCACGGAAGATGCAAGTTTCGTTATTTGCACGGTGACACTTGAATTTATTCCGTGCTCCGAGGAGCCGGGGGGGGGGGGGGGGAGGGGGGTGGGTCTCGCGGTACGTTTAAAAATCGTACGCCGTTAAAATGGTGAAAATTTACACAAGAATTGGCAGGGAGTCTGAGCAACAGTTACAATGCATAAAATTATGTGTTCCAGAAAGGGATGATGGCGGGGGCGCCGGATGATGGCGTCGCTGGTCGGATGGCGTCGGGTCGATAGAAAGACGGAGGCGCGGAGGGGCCTGGCAAAACTACGTCCCAGGCCAAACCCCCCGTCGTCTGAACCCCCCCGAAGCTTCCTTTGAACTCGGCAGAGCGCTGCTTATCCCAGGGGATGAAATTATTCGCTTCGGAAGTGTAAGTATGAAAGTAGATCCGTGGTGTGTAGCTTAACTGTAACTGTACGGGACGTTGACGATGGGGCGAGGTGGGGGTGTGGAGGTGGAGGAAGAGAACGCGAGGGACCTGCCGTTAAACCTTTAAGCCTCTTTCCACTTTGCCACGGCGGGTAACGTGACATGTTTTGACGTCTTGTCGAAAGTCGCGCGAAATCCTTTACAACGAAAATTTGTTTTCTGTTACAAGGCTTGTGTTTGCCTTCAGAGTGTTTAGTCAACGATTATACCCACTTACTGACTTCATTTTCTTCATCTTCATCCGGGGGAGGGGGGTGTGTAACTTCCGCAGGCTTAGGATCACTTTGAGCTAATTTGCTGGATATCGGTTCTCAGACCGTAATCTGCTCAACCCAACATCGCTAATCTCGGATTTTGACAAACGAGGGTGCCGTTTGCCTATACGTTGAGTAAATTACCTCCTCCTCGCTATAGTCAAAACTACTTTGACTGTTACTATGATTTTTATGTAACAAAACGTATATACCGGCAAATTTATTCATTCGCTGTTTTTTTTTTTTTTCGATTTCAGTAGGGAGTGTGTGCGGGCATCGTTGAACTCTGAAAAAACTGGAAGTGCCGAAATTAGTTCACGAGGGCGGAATCATGCGCTACGAGGAGCAGCTTTCAACAGTCGACCAATCCTTTACGGTGAGTGGGTAGCTGTCAACTCGATAATTGACCACAAAGAGCGATCACTTTTTGTCCCGCTCCATCACAGAAGAACGATTTCTCGCTTTAGTTGGAGAATAAAGATGTCCTGTAGATATTGGCTTGGACCAAAAACGTTGTTTCTTGATGCGCATTTGACGGGTCTTTTTTCGCTACGGAATAATAAACAATTTTTTTCCCCTATTTCTTTATCTCATTCATCTCGGTCTGCGAATACCTAAAGTGCGCCTTGTACGCGCGCCGTCAATAGCGACGATGAGTCTCGATTTAAACTATAGAGAAACCGAACTCGGTTTTCAAACTCAAATAAGGCGGGGTAAACACTGGGGGTCCACCGAACGAAAGATTGAACGAAAATTGGCTCACTCTTCACGGATGAATTTCCAACATGCTACATATATGTTTTTGTTTATGTTATTCAGGAGACGTCGACAGGAAGCTTTGATACTTTGACCGAGTAACCTCCTCCTCTTAAAAGGATCTGTGGGACAAGTGTAAGAAGTTGTGTTTACCGCTACCCGAAGGCGACCTTGCTTCAAAACGCTGTGTCATCTCCAGCTTGATCGCCCTGAGCAATCAACCAGAATGTATACACGCGGCTCTACTCTGGCTGAGAATCGGCTTCGTGGTTTAACGTGGTCTTATGTGTTATTATTGCACTTGACGGTAAGTTTTGTTCACAATCGGACAAATGGACAATTATGTACGAAATAATTACGTTGTCAATTTTAAACGATTCCACCTTATTTTTTCAACGGTTATCCCGATCTTTGAATGATGTTACAACGTCAAATCTGTTATTCGAAAGAGGATGTATACGGATGATTGAATATTTTTATGTTTGTTACAGGTTTTCTTGTGAAAAACTGGTTCGGTAGCCGGATCATGAATATGATTGCACATGAATCAATCTTTTTTGCGATCGGAAGAGAATTCGTTAACGGAGTTTATCTAACGGCGGATAAGAATTTTGAAGGAAGATCACGAGGAGAGGTAAAGAGAAAATTATTACGAAAGAAAAACTTGTCGGATAACTGATTAGCAATGACTATCGTGTTTGCAAATATGAGAAACTGATTCAGAAATTTATATGCTGTTCTCATCGTGGATCGTACTTATTAGAAACGTGGACCGATCCTTCTTTGAAAGATGACTATACCAAAAGAACCAATTTCCGAATGACTCTGCAAACTTAAAAATCAGTCTCTGGTCTAGACTGCAGAAGCTGGTTCTCTTTTCTTATTTGTTATTGACAGAGATCTAAGGAGCGTCTTTCCCGTGTCTCTTTCGAATTCGATACGCTATTGAGATCTGTCGGATGAACGACGTTAAAAGAAAAATCATCTTCGTTTCACGGAAGGGGAGGCACCCCAGCCTTGTGACTTTTTTCTCTGTTCGCTTCCAATTTTGATCATTCACCGAATTTTCACTCGACTTTGGAATTTCAATTCCTGAATTTTGTTTTCCAGATCACGCGGGCCCGGTCATTCATCGTTCGACAAGAAATATCTCACACTGGGCCTACCGATCGAAAGTAAAACATGCTTTCCAAATATCATCAGAAAAAAGAAGATGGCGAATCCCAAGTCGCAAGTAATCCCGTACAATATAAGGCCCAGTTAATGCTCTACATCTACCCTGTAGATCCGAATTTGTTTGATAACAGGCGACAAATTCGGTTCTAGAGAGGTTTGTGTGGTGCATACAATGCTACAGTGGTCTGGATATAATTTTTCTCCCACGATTCTCAGAGATTTCGACAATCTTCACCGTCTGACGATATTTTTTCGTCGAATCTCCAATTTTGTCTGATATCTCGTGAACGTCGTCAGACGGTACGTTCCATTGGAAATAGAGTTACGATTCGCTATCAATTTGTAAACATAAACGACATTTCAACCTCCTCGTCTATATTCACTCAATCTTGATATTTCACCGTGTTCGTATGAAAGTATGATTAATTATTTTAAAGGGCAATTATACCGCCGTCGGATTTCACCGTCAATGTCAACAGGGAAAAAATGACGGCCACTGGCGACACTGCGGAGATCATCGACAAATGAACTCTCCGATAATTAGTACCATGTGAACCGAGCGGAGATTTCTTTATTTTCTGGTAATCAATGAAGCATGACGTTTTAGCTGTAATAACAGTTGATTACGTTACATTTTTTCAACGTATCTACGCTCCTAACTACACCGCATTAGATGGGAGACGTATGGGATTGGATGTCGGAATTGCACCGGGACTGCGATCACCCTAGATAAAAATAGGTAAAGCTTTTTCAATGCAGATTGACTTCTGTTTTTCTCGGAACACTTCGTAGCCCGAGAAGATAACCGGCGGAATTATTTGCACGTGTCTAATTGCGTTAATACTAGTCATATATAGTTGTGTCGCGTATCAACTCTTGAATAGGTATAATCATACGGAACTATTGTAAAAGTACCTTTTGCATGCAACCGTCGCTGATAGAGGTCGTGGGCATCATTAGTCCGCGAATACCTCGCTCACACGTATGAATGGGTACATAACTCGTTTCTCGGCTATGAGTGACGGATAAAGTCGCGACCCGTTGCACATATTTGCACGATGCAACGGTACAATTACATTACATGCGCCGTCGTACAGGCCCGCGCAAAAGTAACTTGCGCACGACGTGAGTATCATTTTTAACGATTCGGGGGAATTTTTTCGATCAAACAAAAATGCGAATCGAATCAACCGGCGAAATCGATGATCGAATACCCGCAGGGACATCCGGACGATTGAATTAACGATAATTAAATACCGAATCGATCGGGGATGAATAAATTTTATTAGATCCATCCGATCAGTGCCGATACGTAATTTTACCATAGACTAGAGATCCTAGCGTACGATGTACGATTTGCATACGATGAGACGTACGACGTGACGGGGTCTCAACTGACTTATATAAAAAATAACTGCACCAACATCCAACGAGATACGAGATTATATTCTTAGATCGTTCTCCCTGGGACAAGTGGATGGAAAAAGTGACCGATCAACGCAGGTACTTACCTGTCTGTAATCATCGACCGTTTTCACAAAAGTTATCAGGTATACCTACAGATAGATGAATTAACTATAGATACAGCATGTTTCAAAATTCACAGCTTTACGAGGTATGCAGACTATCGGTATTGGGGTTTTTGTATCATGCCAGGGAAAAATATCCGAAGTATCGAAACTGAAGATTTATTCTAACCGGGGATGTAAATTTTTTTGTCACGTTATCTTCTTCTTCGGCTCGTTTCTCTGAATTACACGAAACACGTGCCGGTTCGTTCACGTGCAGCGGATACTGTGTGCAAAAAAAAAAAAAAACCACGGAGAGGATCGTATCGCAGATACGTATACGGAGGGAAAGTATTTCGGCGTATTATAATAATATGAAACACATGTCCGACATGATTATTTTTTTTTTTTAATTTTCCGAACACGAACTCGTTAACAGTAGATTGCATCGTGATTGTGATCCGTCCATACGTCGGTCCTGCGAAATAGCGCCTGGTCTTCGGCGATCCCGAACTTTTGAGTTTTCCCGTAATATTATATCGATGGGATTCCCGATGCTCGTGGAAGTCGATGAGGTCGAGGTAATGCAGGAGTGAGTAGAGGTAGTCGTCTGCGCGGTACGCGCGTCTCGGAGAATGGAGACAAACGGTTGAAACGTATATATAAAGACGGGTCTCGGGTATGTAACACGGGCGTTCGTTTCTCCGTGCGCACGTCAAGATCCTCAAGCTTGTCTCGAGTCTAAATCCACATCTGAGTGTGTGAAAAAACATAGCAAGATTAATGATTTGCGTGACAAGGAGCGAGGGGCGCCGCTACGCTCCTATACGTATATATACGTCGATGTCGTACTCTCTACCCTGCCGCCTTCCGTACCCTCTCGCGTTCCTAGTCCGCGTCACTCGCGTCTCCAGAGTCTGAGCCCGGGGCTAAAGGAAACCAGTAGGACTGCGCAAGAATGTTGCGGGGGAAATTTTTCCCTCATATTATCATACGCGACCCGATACTTTGGAGAAAACGCCGGCGAACTGGATCGCTCGCTTCTCCGAAGAGATTCGCTTTTTTTCGACAGCAGCAAATTTTTTTTAGAACAATCGAACGATATGTAATCCCTGATGAAATGGTCATTCGAAATGAAAAATTCGCGTTCCGAATCTCTTCCGAACAGGATCAGCGGTTCTTGAGCTTTTCATTCTAAATTTGTGGCACGTACCACGCGGGTCGTCTACCTGCGTTACGCTAATCGCATGTAGATCAACGCGGTACATATAGTGTTTATCTAAATCGCGAACGTGAGGTTTAATTATAATCGCGGTATAAACGTAACGTTAAATTTTCACCCATCCAAATTGGCTCCTCCCATACAACGCGTGGAGGTAAATCCGGGATCATTAATTCTCTAAATATAATTCGGCTGACAACTTGGTACAAGCATCTCTAAGAAATTGAACGACGCCGGGGTGGTAAAATGTAACACGAACAGCGGTATATACATATAGTGGGTATTAAGCAGCAAGCATGCGCACATCTGATGAATATCATGTACGGAAAATAATGTCTAATCTGTTATACGATCTGCCTCCACGTCTCGCACCGCTTGTGATTCACAAATTTATTATTCCAACAATTAGAGAGTTTCTTTTTTTTTCGGTACGTACAACGTTAACGTGCGGAGTGAGCTTACGTTCTATCTTTGGCATGAAGCAACGAAACACATCTTCCTCGTTAGACATGGACGTTTGCGCTTAGAGCCTGGAACGCCTTTTTTTCTAATTAAATTATTTCCCAGAACTAATGATCTCACGATTCTCAACGTCGAATCATGAATATTAAATAATCGTTGTAACTTTCGGGTTCGAGCTCCGCTAAGTTTTACCTCCTACGGGGTGGTCAACGACCATCTAAAAAGCACGATTATCACTCCCACGAATTTCGAATACGATTAAAAGTCGAAGGGGTTGAGCGTCCTCGCGGAATATCCGAATAGCCAAGGGTCCGAAGCGCAAACCAGGGTGAACCGATCCCATATACCATGAGAGCGAACCCCGCGCATCGCGTCGTTTCAACCGACTCTACACCTTCCCCATCGGTCGTCACATACCCTGCAAACACTCTATAGTACGACGTTCCGCGGGCAAAAGCCATCCCCAAGGACGTGGTGCCGATCGTACTTATGCGGAAGCACGTTCAGACTTAATTCTAGTCCCATATATGGGGTATTTCGCGTCAAAAAGGGGCCACTTTTTTCAAAATATTTTTTAAACTTGATGAAACTTTTTCGATGTCTTGAAACCAATTTGAATTATTCCAAAAGCTACGATTCGTGGTAAAAAATGCGAATTCCTTCTTCGGTGGAAACGAAAAAAAATGACAAAATTCCGTGCCGTCCCGTGAAATTATGCATTCGAGTTCTCGCCAACTTATGGTTTGAAAAATTGAAAAATCAAGGATGTCTCAATAAAATTTATTCCCAACTCAATTCGATCGACATATAATAGGTGTTCCTCGTTCAAGAATAAAAAGTTCCAAGTTCAAAAAATATTTGTATACCCTATCCTAAAATTTGGAAGAGATAAATCTGCCGATGTGAAATAAGTAAAGCAAAGATGGAATTGAATACATAAAAATGCAAAAAAAAAAAAAAAAAGAAAAAGAAGATACATGGGAGGGGATCATCGAGGAATAGTTTTTGGTGTCCATCAGTTTCGGGTTTAGATGTATGGGGGTCATAATGAGGCGTATAGACATGGCCTTGGCGCGGGGTAAGCGGGAGGAGAAACGAGGAATGAGACGAGATTGGGAGTCGAGTCGCGGTGGCCGTATAGAAGTTTTCGAGTGGAATACGGCGTGTATATATATATTCCTCAGATCTCTGCTCTCTGCCCTGTCCGTGGATCGGATGCGAAGAGACCGGCATAGATCTGACGGGAGTGGTGAACGCGCGGCAGGATAATATTAATGATGACTAGCCGGCTCCTCCCGTTGTCCTGGTGCACGCCGACAACGCGCGTATTCCGCCAGCTCTCTTCGCCGTACCGACGACGCGCGCGATGCGCCGATGCCGGCTGACCCGCCCGGAGGACCCCGGGATTGAAAAACGATGTGGTGGCCACTTCCGAAAACTACTCCGTTTATTAGCGACGTCGGGGCCCCGAGGAAACACCAATCGGAGTAAAAAGGAGTACCGTATGATTTTTCGCTTCATTTCATTTCCGAGTACGGAAACTGTTCGGATCGAAGGCGCTAGCAAATTTGCTAACAGAAGACGAACCTGTTGCGCGTTTATTATTATCCAACGTCGATCCTTCTTGAGTAAAAATTTGCGCGTTTCGTTGCGCGAAAATGACGTTGAAAAGCGATCGACGAGTCGGGTGCGGTTTAGTTCGCGTGAATTTTTTTTTCCATCGAACAAAATGGAGGACCGGGGGACCGAGAGTCGGAATCATATATAAGACGCCAAAACTGGTCCCGCGTATACCCTGTGTTGGGTCCAACCGCCCATCCGTGTTGGGGTTCGTGACTGCCGCGGTCGAGATGACCACCTGCTGCCTCTTTGATTATGCCGCCGGAATCTCATTTAGCCGTGTAATTCCGATATTCATTGGCGATAGATCACACTATTCTGAGTAATATCGGACCTCGCGCGATCGCTCTCGGTGAAGGTATAACATATATATATAATACGACTTGATAGGGGTATAAAAATATCGATCATTTCCACGCATACGTGTGATTCGAGCGTATCGTTCGAATTGACAGTCCATTAGAGACTTCGCCGCTGTCGCTCGATACCGACGGTGTTTTTTTATGGCACCGAACGAAGAGAAAAAAACAAAATAAATAAATTACTTCGAATTTATGAATTATATTGCGATCCTAGTTTCACTTCAAATATTTGTGATACATTTCTATAGATTATCGCATAGTCGATGCCGAAGAGCCGAAGAGAGTAAATGGTAGCGTCTCCGGTTTCCCTCCACGAATATCCGACGTCTCACTCGCTGACTCGCTACACTGATGGATATTCGGTGGTATACATATACGCATACGTCAGCGGTGAGAATACACAACTCATTGCGGCAGGAAAGTCAAGCGACAAAGACGACGGGCCGGGACAGCTACACATGTGAGCCAGGTAAACTCTCATTTACAATTTTCCTACCGATCGTACATCACCGTGTACTCCGCGAATGTGCACGAAGTATTCCATATATATTTAATCACGACAAAGGACGCACACGGAATTGGAAGCATTTTTTTTCTTTCCTATCGGTTACGAAAAATGTAAATTTCGAAGCTCGTACTTTCGCAAGTCTTGAGGAGAAAGCGTATAGGTATCGAAGGATAAAGAGCCCGTTTGTCGCAACACCGCGGAGATGATCCCTATGTGCGTTGTATCTGATCGGGAGAAAGGCCGAAAATCTATTATAACATTCGGAGCCGCTTTATATCCGTAGAATGCAACGGAGAAAGAAATGGCCCCGGTCGAGGCGCAGCTCCGGGGTGATCCGAAAATAAAAAAAAAAAGAAAAAAAAAAAAAAACGAAAACGAAACGAAAAAAAGTAACAGGAGGAAAATGGAAAGGGAGAGAAAGGGAGGGTTTCCTTTCTGCGGGCTCCCCTCTATGATATTCCCAAACACCCACCCACCCTCGGTTCTCCCGACCCCCTTTACCCCGGTCCCTTTCGCCGTCACCCTTATATCCCCGGTCGGCATAGGAAACCAACCGGGCGCGGAGCAACCCCTAGGAGAGCCGATGCCCGCGCGGTGCGGTGCGATGCGATGCGCGCACGAACGTGGCGGGAACGAAGAAACGGGGAACGGGAGAACGAAGGAACGGACGTCGTAGCCGTGCCGCTGCCGCCGCTGCCGCTAGTCAAACCAAAACTCAGGCATGATTAATGATCGCAGCCAGAGCGCTGCTTCAAACAACAAACTTTTCCCAAGGAACGGAGGAGAATACAAGAAAAAATATATAAGAAAGAGGGAACTCTCTTTCTTCGCATCCACCCTTCAGTCGACTAATACCCCGAGCTCCTCCACTCTGACAGCCTTTCATTTCTTTCCATCCTTCTTTCCCTTTTCCTTGCTTACTTCGCTGCTCTCTTCTCCTTTCTTCTCTCCTCTCATCCTCTATTCTCTTCTCTTCTCTTTTACCGCGTCCTTTGCGCGACTCTTCTCTCAGCCGTGGTACCGTTCCGTGCGCACACCGGCGGATGATTGTCAAGCCTCCTCTCGTACCGCGAGCTTCTTGGGAGCTTCGATACCGCGCGAACCTCCGAACTTCAAGTCGCTCGTATTCCGGATTCGTTAAAAGATGCTCGTCGATCGCAAGGGTCGGTACGGACGTATAGATCACAATTATCGTACGGTCGGAAATTACATCTGGAATACAAACGGTCGATCGTCATCGAATCCTCTTAAGGATTGAAATTTTTTTTTTTTCTTCTTTCTCTCAACTCGTTCAGACCCCGTCGCGTGAAAATATCAAAGACAGAAAAACCGCGGACGCCACACGCGCGCGTAGCTACGAAATATCCGATCGAGTGGAACCTTTGCCGAAATATATACGCGTATACGTTTCCCCGCTCAAATGCGATCGGGGCTAAAAATGCACCGTCACGAGAGAACAACCGTCAGTCAGGACATGGACGAGGCCGACCGAACGAACGCGGCCTACAAAAGTATACGTATATATACGTGTTGTACACTTCGGCGTCGATCTCTCGACTGGCTGCACTCGGAATAATGCGACTTATTAGCCCGCTACCATTTACGACCAATTCACTTGATGAGCCCATTCGTTCAGCGCGTCACTTATGACCGGCAGTTGCGCCGTTCGAATCTATCCGGCTTATGTATACACACCGCTAAGATGGTCGTAACGAGAATCAATTGGTGTTATTGGCTTCGTGGTATCGCTTCGCTTTTACCTACAACAACACTGTTACTCACAAGGACAAAAGTAGTGCACCGCTCGGGCGTGCGCCACCAGACGATGACTGTGACTAATGACCGTAATGACGGTCGCGCGGTGCGGCTGTTCCTGTACCGCAATCGAATTAAACGGCGCCGCACCTCTCGAAGCAGCAGAGAAACAAACAATTAGCGGTTCGTTCACCGAAGTGGATCAAGGAGTTGTGAATATTGTTACGCCGGTCCGTATCACGATATACTCCCGTATCGTGATTAATCAGAGATTACCGCTAGTTACGGTCGATCCCGACGGTCGAGCCGCTTATCCGCGACTGTTACCGAGTAATACGGAAGATGACGGCGAGCTTTAATCCTTGGAGAAAATTTCGGCGTTTCTCATTAATTGACGTATCCTTTACACCGCAGCGTTTCGTTAATTACCTTTCCACCGTGGATCTCGAAGCGCCCGTTCTCGACAACGCATCGAGATACTCACCTCGAAATTGCTATAGCTATAGTAGATTCATGATTGCCGGAGCGATCTAATTAGGCCCGGGTCCGCTCCAGGGTTGGGTGCCGCTCCCTCCACCTCCTCCTCCTCCTCTCGTCTTCGGATCTTCTCAAGGCTCGTGTCTCGAATCGAATGTGATATCGGTTTGGCCCATAGGGTCGGGCGTATCGCCGCGTCGTAGGGTATACCTGTAACTCGGGGGATGCTGTGCGACTAGGTATATCGGCGTGGTATACCTTGAACCTTGAAACTGCGCTCCGAACGTAGGTATAACTTGATTAACGATGGGTAGCGTCCACTTCGAGGTGGGTGGCACATGCCTTTGTGACAGCGGAGCCGAGGCGATTCGAGACTACGTGGATCCTTGACACCGCCACTCGGCAGTGGCTAGCCGATACTTATTTTGTTTCAGCTCGGACGACCGACGAACGAACGAACGAACGAATTCGTGATCGCGTCGCGAGGGTGGGTGTGTGTATAGTACGGCGCCGGAAAACAAAGAGTTCCAGAAATGGAGAGTTTTCCGAGAGTCCAATCAGCTGTTCGGGAGGATGAAGACGCCGCGGGAAAAAAGGATGCCCTACAAAAAAAAAAAAAAAGAAAGGGATTTTCCGCCGTGGAAGAAAATATCACGTCGGGTAAACGATGCAGGGAACGATCATTCGGTGTCCATCTTGCGGAATGAGTTTTGGTCCTGCGAAAGAGAGGCGGGTGGAAAATAGTCGGTAGAAAACTGAGGGTAGGTCGATTTGATGAGGGTAGGTTGGTTGTACTGCACGTATACCAGGGGAAAAGGGGATTTCTATATATATATATACATATATACGTGTACGTAAGTTGTACCTAGCCGGTCTATATTGGCAGGCGTGGCTCGCGTTGGGTCTGCCGCTGGGCCAAGGGTTCCGAAGGACGCCAGGGGGCAGCTGATTGGTTCGACGCGGATGCCGAGGCAGCCCCGCGCGTCGAACCCCTCGCTCGGAGTCACGGGAACCCTTGTATAAATATATTCGCGGTGTTCCCGCAGGAAGGAGCCTTAATAAAATGCGCATTTATATTGTACTCCGCAGGCTCTCGCGATATTGCTTCGCGGATAGAATTTGCTGCCGCGCTTACGTCGGCTTATCCGAAACCCTCGCGTCTCATTAAATACAGCAGAGAAAACCCGCTGTATTAAACTACGTCCCTCTTTACCTCCTCGGTATCTCCCCCCCTCGTCTCATGCCAAGCCCCCAGCAGCCAGCCGTGCTTCTTGCTATGCATATTCAGCTCGCATGACGGAACACCGACATCCGAACACGGTACGAGGCGGCGTTCCGGTTCAATGATTTCTAAACAGTACGTACCGCGAGTCTTTTTGTTTACGTTTCCAGAGGTAACGCTGCGCAGAGGTCAAAGGTTCGTCGCCAGTTTTCGAAGCTGCTGAATTCGTCGCTTTTCTCATATAATTATAATTATATGAGAAAAGCGACGTATACGTCGTAGGGTATAAATTGAAGAAAAAAATGGACGGATAGATACGAGTTGACGAGTCGCTAAAAGGGCGTCGAGCGGTGGAGTAGAACGATCTACTTTCCGCGGGTTCGCGAGGAGACGGCTGAACTTTCCCCGAGAAAGTTTGATGAGTCTATCGAATGCTATTATTCGGCACAACCCGCGTCTCTCCTTCTCTCTCCCTCTCTCTCCTTATCCTCGGCTTTCCTTTCCTTCCCTTCGCCGCACCACCGCCAAGAACCACGCACCGCCCCTGGTCCTCCGCGTTCTTTAATCATTCAAAGTGAATCAATCACCCATCCAGCGGCCTGCAATCGCGCCAGTCACCCTCCGGTCTCCCTCAGCCAGAAAACTTTGTATCCCTCAACCCACCGCTTTAGCCCTCAAAACTGAACGACGTTATCAAAGAGGCTATCCCTACCCCCGTCCCTCTCCGTCCTATCGCTTCCTAACGTCGTTGGATGTAATTACAAAGGTATATGGGGATACGAAAATTGCTTCTTTACAGCTACCGCGCAACGATTATTCGAGCAGACCGTTTTATCGATGAATTCGAACCCCCCCGGATTCGACGATTCGATTCGCAGCTGATGTATTGAAAATAATCTCGCCGCGTTTCGCGATCACCGGCGATGATAGGAGAAAGGATTTTCTCCAGTCGGGCAGCGACGTCCGACCGGTAACTTTCGAAATTTCGGTAAATTTACAGCTCGTAAATAATAACGAATATAATCAAGCGAATCCGGTAGCCATTGTCGAGTTATTGGAAGTCTACAACGGTTCACCGCATCGGTAGCCGGGAGTGTCCATCCCACCCCACGTCGAAATTGTCCGGCTAGTTTCCTATCCGAGGCACATCCTCGTCCGGCTTCTAATACCGACCCGCAATGGTAGGCCGAAAGGGTTGCCAAAGTCGTGGTACCCACCTTGTGCGTGATTTATTACCGTGCGAATCGAATTCTCTTTTTTTTTTTTTTTTTCTTCTTCTTCTTTTTCTCTCTCTTTCTTTCCACACGGTGAGTCGAAACCATCTCCGTGCCGTACACGCCGATACTTGGATTTCGGATGAAACGGAAACTGAGGTACCAATTTACTGCGTTTCAGCTCGAAGACGGTCGGATAAGATTTTTTTAAAAATATTCCAAAATTCTCGACCGAATATCAAAGTGTCGTTCCAATCGTTATGAGTATAATACCGCGCTTTGCGATTCAATGACGTACTCGACGCGCCGCGAGTGTCGAGTGATCGAAGGATAGCGGTTCTGGTTACGGAAGGTTATTGTGCGGGCATTGGTTCCGGCTCATCAAGCGGCAAAGGTGAAGGCAGCGTGTATCGCGAAGGAGTCCCTAGGCGCCAACCCGTTCCTCTCCGCCCTTTTCGTGTTCTCTCCCGTGTTCCTCGGTACCTAAGATTATTTTTTAGTTATCCGTGTTTTCTTCCGTCACCCCGTCGTTTCTGTGTAACAATTTGTGGCGGGGGGTGGGGGAGGGAGGGGGACCTGCGCGTACGCTCCGCCGATATATCGTAAATCTTCAAATTAACAATAAACACCACAAATTGTCGGCCTTTGATCCTTTGACACGCAAATGAGTATCAGTCCCCCGTGGGTTGTAAAATGACGAAATTGCTTCGCCTCGCCCACTCCTCCCTTTTCTCTCATTCCATTCGCCCTCCTGACTTCGACTACCGCGACGACGACAATCGTCTCATCTCTGGGGAACGAGGTGAGCCATTTTATCTCTCTCGTTATTGCCGCGCGACTTTCTTCCCGAAATTGTTCTCGAACGTCTTGACAAGTATTCGATCTACTCGCGTAATTGACGCGTTTCCCAAGCCACGGTTTCTGTTTCCATAATATTCTCGAAACTTTTCGATATTTTCGGCACGTACGCGAATTTCGCGAATAAGGAAAAAAAAAAAAAAAAATGAAAAGAATATAAAAAAATGAAAAAAAGCGCGATGGAAGGACGGTTTAATTTGGCTCCATTTATATTTGCGAGGTGAATTCGCGCAGCGATTCCTTCGGTCATCCGGAACGGACTTTTTGAAAAATGAATGTTTTCTTCTCGAAGAGTGGCCCTAAAATGCCTGAAAAATACCGACAATGCAAATCCATTAATCTTAAAGTTTTCCCTTACGCCTCGAACTTGTGATCCCAGCGCCGCGGACATCCCTTCGCACTTACGACTCCGACGCACTTACGACTGTCCCCGCGTGTATTCCGTCCGCAGTCGAGCGCACGGTTGCGACGATTTGTTTGGGATAGGTCGGCGTTATAGCGCGCGCGCGCTGAACATTAGAGTGACAAAGAGACGAGCTTTTGGCTAAATCTGTGCGAGAAACGGTCGTTTTGAAACAATTAGGGGTACAAAATGAAACGGGGTCACTTCTCAGCGGGGCAGTTACCCTTTGAACCTCATTGCCGTCTAGACGGAGAAATCGAGGAAACGTATAAACGGGAAAACGCCCCGAGGAAAAACCTCACCGATTTCAAACTCGGAACACCGAGGGTGGCGCAAGGTGATTGTCGAGGTCACGGACCGGTAGCCGACCTCCTCTCACCGTGCCCTCTGCCCCTCTACTTGCCGTACGGTTTTAACTTCCATCGGAGAGCGAGCTGAATTTCTCGACCAAAAATTATCGCCGGTTCTCGTCCGTTTGTGAAACAGAAGAAAAAAAAAAAAACCGCGCCGCTGACACGTTCTTTCATCGTCGACCGTAGGACATGTGGGTTATATTGGATGTGTGGGATAACCGGCACATTTTGTTCCGAACAAAGCACTTCTGGATGGTTACCGAACGCCGTCGTGTTCGCGTTACACGTGTCGGTGGGAAAGGTGTACGTTTGAAGAGTATGGAAAAAAAAGGTGGAAAAAAATCTTGTATTTTTCCAAAGAAGTGATAATTGCCTCCTTGAAACTGATCCTTGAACAGAACTACGCCGAGTGAGTGTTTTGACGCGAAGGAATTTCATTCCGTTGAAAAAAAAAAAAAAGAAGCCAACCATTTTTTTTATTTCGCTCAGTCCACGATCCGCCGTTCTCGCGGCCATTGCGGATTCGTTACGATTCGATTCGTTGAGAGAAAGAAAAGAGAGAAAAATTTGCTCGCGGGATTAGCAAATTTAACGTGCGCATCTCGCATCTCGTATTTACCTGAAAATACAAAGGCGATTCGAAAAGGTAGATCCTCAGATCCCCGGAGAACTGGTTGTATCCGTCAACCCCGTAACTGCCGTCTAGATCGCGTGAGTCAGCGTCGTGACCAAATGTCTCCGGGGGCTAATTTCTCTCGCATATTGGACGGGGTCCGGCTGCCAACGCCTTGCTTCGGATATGACAGAAATATTTTGAATTTTTCACGCGTTTACGAACAAACGGAAAGCGACGTGCGTGTATACAGAGGAGATTCTGTAAAAATTTGATCAATAACTCCCACAAGACGTATATTCGTTATGTGGGTTTTTCCGCAGCATATTCTGATTTCTGTTTTCAACGTCATTCCGGATTTGACATATTTTTCGAAAAATATTTTGAATCTCCGGAAAATTCGGTGAGCGATCACCCTCGAGGGATCATACGTTTCGGGTGTTGTGTTGTATATTTCTTTTTTTTATCGCGACATCTCTATGCTCCTGGATCAAATTCGATTGGAATGAGGGTATGAAAAATATTTTTCTTTTTTTTTTTCATCTTACAGGGAAAACGAAATTTATCAGATACATTTGCGATCAATTATCAGCCGCTATGTAGACTCGGAGATAAAGACGTGAATTTAATTAAACCGTTGTTTTTTTTTTTTTGAGTTCAGCCCGATTTTATATGCGATCAACAAGTTATCATGCCTCGATTATTTAATAAACCTTGGAAGGAGATGAATCGTAGTAGATCTGCTTTCCCCTGCAGCAGCGAAAGCGCGGCAGGGTAGAAACGTTCTCAGTGGGTTATTAAAACTTTACCAATGCGGCATATAATAAGCATCGCGACGTTCTAAAGATTGAAATTAAATTGCCAGACATTTTCCCTTATCATTTATCATTATCACGAGGCCGCAGTTTGGTATCATTATCCGTATTCCATAATAATATTCATTTCAAACTTCATCTTCGGATAGATACAGAGTACCGGCCCCCCCCCCCCCCCCCCCCCCCCTCGGTATTATCGCGCGGTGTATGTACCTAATCCGGATGAAAATTTCTTCGCAATTTTTACAAAACTCCCACGTTATCCTTTTTACCGTCTATACTTTTTCCCTCGGTAAGTGTACACCCACATCGAGAAAAATAAACCCCTTATTATTCCCATCGCATTTGAGAAGGAGAAAAAATGATTCGATCGACGAAAAATATAACGGACGTACAATTTATTCTATCCATGTGAGTACAACACCCGCGACGTATATAAATAAAATAAATATAAATCTTGCGAAATATTATCGATCGCAGTTCGTACTCTCGAAGTTCCGCTTGGTCGATGACGTATCCTTTCCTTTAGCAAAGATTCGGTCTCGACTGGAGAAGTCAGGTGACGTGTGCGAGGAACGAGGGAGGAGTACCCGAAAAAGTGCTACCGTACACCCCGAGGACTATAACAGGCGATAGCCAGAAGTATCGGGAGGGTTGGCGAATTGGTTTGCGAAGGGGCGATCAGCGTTGTGCGATAGTCCCGACGATATCTAGACGGCGTTCGTTGCTTCGTCGAGTAAAGGAGAGAGTGGCCGGGCCTCGCCGAGGGCGAAGAAGGGGGTGGTACGGAACGGCGGCAGGAGTTTCGGGAGGGTGGTGGGCGAAAAAGACGCGGAGTAAGGAGAGGGTGGACGATGTGACAAGCCGCCGGTTCGGGAGAAGTGATTGATTGTATTTCACCGGAAGAGAGAAGAGCCGAGGGAAGAGAAAAGGGAAAAGAAGAGAGTTGGAAAGAGCTGCTGCTGCTGCTGCTGTTGCAGTAACCCCCCCCTCCGACGTGTATAACTATACCGCGTATACCGCGACCGTTGCCAGAGAAAGACGAGTCGCAGAGGAAAGAGCCGCTGGCAAAGTTTTGAAACGTACGTAACACGATGATAGAGAGACGAAGAGGTCGGTCGCCGCTGAGCGAGGAGCCCGCGCGCCGTCATCCCTTGGCAAATCTTCCGACGCGCTCTGCGAGAATATTTCTAACGGGTCTCCGGTGTCGCCTCGATCTACGGTGTCTTTTCATCTCCTCGACGCTACCGCTTCAACCAATTTTATCACCGACGAGGCGAAGGAGTCCGCCAACATCGAGTGGACAAAAGAAATATAGAAATACGTCTGCGACGCTACCGTCCGCCGACACCGAAAGCGTCACGTCACCCAGCGAGAAAAAGTGAGCCGTACGAACAAAAAGTAGGTGACGCTATCTCGGCTTCGCTGAATTGCCTCGCTCCCCCCAACTCCGATAATCATAGTTGGATTGGACCGGAGCTTTTCAAACTCGGGGTGAAAAATATCTTCGAACTGTGCGACAGAGAGAGAATTTTTACGCGTAAATCGTACGAATATACAATTCGCGTTACGAATAAGTAATTCGAAGATCTCTTACAAATTTCGATTTGGTTTTTTTTTTTTTTCAGAGATTCCCTACGCGCTACACGTTCAATGCGCAACGAGAAAAATTGCGCGACTCGAAAGATCTCGGAGAGGATCCGTATCGCCGCAAGGCACAACCCGACAACGGATCTCAAATTATTGCACATGAGTATTCATATAATTGTTACGCGCGAACGAACGGTTTGAATGATGCGACGGAATACCACGCGGCTACACAATATTATAATGACCAAGCAACTTACGTAATCCCCCTACCCACCATTTCTTCGAGGCCACGACACCTGCTCGTCCACAGTGTCGCGGCACTTCGATCGTCGATACGCGCATCTCATGTTTTCTTAACATCCGTTTTCCATTTTTTTTTTATTTTTTTTTTAATTTCATCTTCAACCCCGTTCGTCGCTCCACCCTATATTTTTCTTTCGACGCGCGAATTGATACGAAAAGTGTGACACACGTTACGAATTGCCGAAAAAATATTTTATCACGGCAAACGACTCTTCGCGGCAGCTGAGAATCTCGATTAATTTTTGAAATCGTTGAGACTCCTTTGGGTTTCACGTGTACACCGCGGTAACGCCCCTGATCCCTATAATTTCCTGCTAATGGTTTTTCATTGTAATATTTTTTTTTTCTTTCATTTTTGTTTAACCCCCACAAAAAAAAATGCGTTTTTCTTTTTCAACGCCATTTCTCGCTTCGATCCCCGCGTTCGCCAGTTACACAATATCCGTATAGGTATACACGACTGCAGTTTCTCTTCAAGCTCGATGCGCTTTGCATGAAATGCATACTACGTAGGTACGTACCTACGAACTGCATATCTATAGTATATGCAAGTCCCTCGCAAACTTATACGCTGGGTAAACTTTTCGTTTCGCGTACGGAATAATTTATAACTATTATTCACGGTTGCCTTCAAGTATCAAGCAGCAGCAGCAGCAGCAGCCGTCTCCACCGTTCGTGCTGCTGCTGATGCTGATGCTGCTGCTGCTGCTGTTACCGCCGCCATGCCTGATCCCTATTCAATAAAAGGTCCCCCCCTATTGCACAGAGTTAGTCATGTCAACCATCGATGCTGATGTCTTGATTCCCGAATGTTGCGAATTATTATTTTTTTTCACCCGCCGTTATAACAGGGACTCAAGAACGTATAACCATCGACTTTTTTTTACTTTTTTTTGTCCGTTGACCTCGTAAGCACGCGCAGTTCTATCGAATTTGAAAAATTACGTGAGTATACAACGGTCGGTATATTGTGAGAATTCGGAATAACGCGCTTGGACATCAGAGGCATAAGCGGGGTGGTTTGACGCGTCGACGAATGAAATTGACAGCGATGAAAATATCGCCGTGCGTAGACACAGTTTGCGGAAGTGATATAGGTATATGTACGTACCTAGAAAAGCTAGGTGTACCGGAGTGTGACTCGAATACGAATAAAACTATAATATTCGACGTTGATCTACGACCGGCCCGGTAGCGATGAAAAGAAAAAAATATATTACCAACGCGCGGAATGATGTTTTAGGAAGTCGTTTAATTTGACCATTTCCCACTTGACAGCCGAGTGAGTGAGCCGCGAGTGCGTGTCCGCGTACTTTTTTTTTTTTTTCATATCGTACGTGACCGCGACGACGTCGTCGAACTCCGGATAAGAGCTTGCGAGCTTGCAACCTCCGGGTAAACCCCACGAGTAGCTTCGTGACAGTAATTAGGCACCCATCAATTTCTTTTCCCGCCATTTATTTGTTTCTTATATGTACACACCTATGTATATAGGTACGCACAATCGGGTGCGACACCGAGAGCGGTAGGCGATAACATTCGGCTTACTAATTTTCATCGTGTAAATGTTGGCGCGTTCCACTTGCCTATACAAAAAACTAAAGGAAAAAACAAAAAAAAACGAACAAAAAAAAACAAAATTACGGAACAACAAAGCTTGAGATGAGAGTAAAAAAGATGGAAGTAAAAAAGAGAAGAAGAACCAAAGAAAACAAAAAAAAAAAACGGTAAAAGTAAACGTCGTTGTATCGCTATAAGAGCACAATAAAAGGCGGTGAGTGTGCTCTTTGTATAATGACGCGGCGTTTCATGCTCTTCATACGGCCGGTCTTGTCACAAGTGCGCCAGGCGAGCAGTGGGTTTAGGTTGGTAGGGTATCTATGAAGGTGGATACGATGTGTAAGTTGTATAATATATAGTTGGTCAGCCGCGTGCGAGATAACCGTAGAGTTTTACAACTACTACGCGTCCGAAGTGTAGGTCAGTGTATAAGGAGAGGTAGAGGGTATAGCGTATGTAACGCATTAAATTGTAAAACGAAGACTGGAGCGACAGCGGTAACAGCAGCGTCAACGGCAGCTACGTCTGAGCTCATCTGCCCGTTTAAAAGAGGCCTTCCTTTCACCGTGATACGGCACTTGGAAGGCACTTGAAAACCGTTGTTGTGATCATTCTATCCACGCCGACTCGCGGCTCTTTGTAGTCCGCGTGTGCACAACAAGCTCCATTCGAGGAAAAATAGTAGATGCAGAGAGAAAAACGGATTCATTACACTATGGGCAACGCTCGTATACGCTGGATGGAATAATTTGCCCCGATAGACAAAAAAAAAACTCCACCGGCGCAAAAAGAGCGGCTTCTTCTTTTCGGCTTTTCCAGCACAGGGGCGGGTTGAGCGAAACGTCGAGAGGAGTGACCGTGGCTCCGACCCCCGCTTCGGAGTTTCTAAACTCTAAGGATAGACGAGATTTCGGGGTTGCAAGGGTTTGGCTGGATCTCTAACCAGGAGCCGGAGTGGCGGTCGGATCGGGCTACAGGGGTTGGTCTCATCGGGTAGTGGTGGTACCGGTGGTGAAAAGGGTAGTGGTGGGGGGGGGGGGGGGGGGGAAACTACGGGGAGTCGGGGGTGGGGAGCGTCGAGCAGCTGGGACTGGTGGCGGGACGAACTGGAGGGAGTGCGAACCAAACAGAGAGTAACCAGACGAGTTTCTGCCGAGGTACTGTAGCTACCGCGAGCTCTCCTCCGCGGTACAGAGAAGGCGATTATCGTTAAACCGCGTGCGGTACCTTCCATTTTACTACCCTCGAAGAATACCCCGAATACATGGTGGTGAACCGGTGGAATCTGACAAAGACAATATAGAGTGCGGACAAAAAGCGCAGGCCCTGAATCAAAAAAATTAGTCCCGTTTTCATCCCGATCGTCGCGAGTCTCCGTTCATTCACTCCGGATCAGAGGGTTGTTTCGACGTCGATCGAGACGGACCTTGCCGAGATCATGTGAACCCTTCGAATCGAAAGTTCTGAGCTCTCGGGGTCGCTACGGTAGAGGGATGAAAAATTGGCGAGCGAAATTCGACGGTCGCAGTCTCTGAGGCCCTTCGAGTGCACGCTGCCGAATAAAGAACCGGCGCGAGACACCTCGCCAGGTGTATAAGAGGGAAAAAGGAGATTGTTGCCGCACCTGCCGCCGTCCTTGCTGAGCGCCACTCGCACGCTGCGTGCGTGCCGGCTATCCATCATGGTTGCGGACATAGAGGTTCTCTGATTGGTCTGCCTCTGGTCACGTGGTATGGTAATTGGGTAGAAGTGGGCGGTTACTTCTACAGTCGCCTCGTGCGATCCAAGAGAAGTTCGGAGAGAGAGGAATCGTCAGCAAAAGTGTCGAAGAAGCGGGACCAACAGCTGTGTATCCGTCGCGTGTGGAGTACGGAGTGTCCAAGGGCGTGAAAATACCGCCCTTCGTTCTCAGGGATAGAAATTCGACCCGTGATAACAGGAATCCAAAATAATCCACGGATGACGGACCCAAGTGATAAGTGTTGTGATCGGAGGGGGTGTGTGTGAACGTGAGACCGTCAGTGCTACGAAAAAAAAATTGGAACAGAAGAAAAAAGACAAGCAAAATAAGGAGAAGCTGAAATAACATCAAATAAGATAAAGAATCAAGAGGAAACTGAAACGTTGAGAGGTTTCCTCCAGAGCAGTCATGAGTTCGTTCTTGATGAATCCCTCGACTGCCGGAGGGTACCACCAACAGCACCAACAACCGGGTGCTCATCATTTGGCCCCGGCATCGGTGGTGGTGGACCCGAAATTTCCACCCACCGAGGAGTACAGCCAGAGCAACTACATTCCGTCGACGGGCGCTGATTTTTTCGGGGGTGGTCATCACCTGAATCATCCCCAATCGCACCAGTTGCAATATCACTATCATCAGCACCATCATCAAGCGACCTCGACTCCGTACGGAGCTTCTCCAGCGGTACAATTGAACGGGGGTTACGCGGGATACGGTGGATATTACGGCCCTCATCATCCTCATCATCAAGTGCACGCGGTACACCATGCGAGTCTTCATCCTCACCATCAGGCCGTCGGGGCACTCGCTATGCCGCCGGAAGCCCAACAGCCGCCACTCACTTGTCCGACCACTATGCAAAATCAACAGAATCCGCATCAACAACCTCCGGTACCAACGTCCACCGTATTGGGATCGACCGCACTATCGCCACCCCTGATGGCCGCACATGTACAACAACCCGATCAGCTACAGCAGCATCAACATCAGCAGCAACAGCAACCGCAGCAACCGAAACACGAGAACGCGACCTGCAGTCCGGCAGACTCTGGAAACTTGCATCGGGATACTTCGCCGGATTTGCAGCAGCAGCAACAGGCGCAGCATATTCAAAACCCCCATCAGACGCAACCGCAGCAACAACATCATCTGGACGATGGCTCCGATCAGGACGATATGGAGGATGATCAGATGATGGACGGATCGCCGGGAATGATGGACGACGACGAAGAAGACGACGAGAACGGTGATCGGGTCATTTATCCTTGGATGAAGAAAATACACGTCGCCGGTGTAGGTGAGTAAATTTTTTTGATAAATTTATCACCTCGGATACCTTATGAATCATCGATCGGCGAACGCTCGAAGGTCTGCGTCGTCATTTCATGACGTTGAAAATCGTCGTATAAAAAATATTTGTGAAACCCGTGGCGAAGAAAGTGTGAATTCTCTAGGTCCCGCATAGGCATCCGTTCACACGTAACAAATTCGTTACGTTGGATTTATTCCCGATGAAATATGAGGATGCTATTCTACCAGGGGCGTTTCAAGTCGGAGAATCACGTGGAGTGTATCCGACAATGCGTAGCATAGCAGGTTTAACTCATCGACGGCTCGGCCGTACGCACCTAACATATCGAATCGGATAATATAACTTGAATATGGAGTCGATTCTTGGGGCTGCAGGCGCCGTCATCGTTGCGCGTCGGAAGACGTATGGGCCCGATATTCATTGCCGACGAGCATAGGTCGCGTCCGGTCATCCGTCTAAGTTTCGTCTGACCTCGAACATCGTTGTACAGAATTATCTTTTATTGTTGTATTTGTCATCATTTCTCACGTGGATGAAAACCCACATATTTTCACCCGAAACCCGCCTTTACGTCCGTCTTCGAATCAAAGAACGCCGTCGAAGGTCGCAAACAGGAGTCCATTTATATTTTCATATATATTTGTACTCAACGTGTTTCGACTTTATGGGATTTTCATAGGAAGGTAGAACTAGAAATCGATAGACCATCTCCATCGTTGAAGAATGCCAAAAAATTCTATACAAATTGTTTCAGCTCATCGATGAAACTCATGAATAATGGATAGGGCGATAATTATGAGTGATCATAGTTTGAAACCGACCTACGGTACTAACACATCGCTCTCAGTTGGGCAAAAACAGTACCTTTATTAATACGTTAATTATTTTGTTACTTCTAGCGATTGTTGTGATGATATTATAACACTTAATCGAGGTCTTATCTAGCTTTACGGGTAGGATTGAAAGATTCGGAGAAAAAAAATTTCGAGCATCGTTATAGCTGCTCGAGATATTTCATAGTTATGTTCAATAATGAGTGTCGAAGCCAGTGATCGGGGGATCATAATTTTTCTCAACTGTCCTCACAGATATACGGTGACAAGTTTCATTGACCGTTGAAGTGAGATAAGAATTGTAATTCAACATTTAAAGATATTGTTGTTCAATGCTTCAAGTCGTACACCCATCGACGCGGTAATTACGGCTGATCTATACCACGTGACACTTCCGATAATATGCTAATCGGAGTGTACAAGATGAATGATCGTGGGTACGAAACTAACGAATGAAGGAAATTGGCAGTCTTGTTATGTATATTTCAAAAGGCCTTATGTTTATCTGGCATTGAAAATCTATAGATTCTTAAGGGCGATCCGTTGGGAAGTCTTTCCGAACCCGGAGAAGCGAAGGTAGCGATTTTGTGTATTGGGAACCTTCGTTTTCTGCCGGGGTATATAACTTCAAATTCCGAAGGTACGATGAGAATTTGCAATTTTTACCGGTCCGAAACCCAAACCTTTTCATTTTAGACGAAGAATCGAGCGTACACCAGAAGAACGCCGTATACACGCCAAGTTCAAAAAGCGCAGGATCATTACAACTTGCACTAAAAATTTTCTTCAAATCCGTAGGGTGCCTGACTTATACGTGCTGCCGGCACAAATTCACCGCTGAACACCCGTCGAAAATCCATCTATTTTCAACCGCCCGCGTGTATTCCAACAAAGACCGCCCCTAACAATTCTGATATCATAAATGTTCCTGGGAAACGTTTTCATTCCCCTAAAAAACCGTCAATGAATTCGGGTCTACTTTTCGACCGATATACGAACGTCGATCGTTCTCGTATATTTTCCGCTATCTCAACTCGTCAAAACGAATGTAACGTCGGGCCGGGGTTCGCTTTGATTACGGGTTTGGTTTCTACGTTCTACAACACAACGTAGAAATGGTTCTCCTGCGGTATGCAGGACCTCAGCCGCAATCTCCCCCACGACTGAACCCGTCCGGAGGGTCGCTTCGAGCGCTGGTCAGCTTTGGAATGGAATGTGTCTGTTCTGATTCTGAAACACAGCCGGGCCCCGCATACTTCCAACCAAAATTCACCCGGACCACCAATGCGCGGCTTGAGGAAAAGAGATTCGGATTGATACACGTATCTGTCACCGGACGTTGGGGGGGCAGGATACTTCTGAGGAACGTGTTCGGACCGCCAAAGAGAAAAAAAACAGCTCAAAAAAAAAAACCTACGATTAGGATACTTTTTTTTGATACATGTTACGGTGGAAAGTTCGGAAGACGAAGCGCGGAGTATTTTCGTGACGGTATACCAGAAGCCCGCCGGTTGCCAGGAATAGAGAGAAAAAGAGGAATATCGTTCGTATACGCTTTCGTTGGCTGTCAACGAACGAATTGCACGTTCGTCGGAACGTACGTGACTGACGTGGAGGCTACGCTCCAGCTGTCTGTCGGTCAAATCAGCCTTGTAATACTAATATATGTTTTTGCGTTCGGCCGCATATCCGCTAATTTTAACGGGTGGCCCCAGTCGGCGATGATTTCGGCCCGGGCCGACGAATCATCGTACCCCCGATCACCGCCCTTGGGTCCCGAACCGCAATTTTAATTTTTTTTGCCCGAATTTCGATGGGCAATTTATGGCAATCGCGTCCACTTACCCGCGCTTCCATAGCCGCTCAATGCGACTAGATTCTCTGCAATTCGTAGAAATCCAGCTCTGCACGGTGAGCCTTGATAATTACTCGGAGTGCAGATAGACACGAGTTAGAATAGAAGCGCCATGACGCAAGCATCGCAATGACGCCATGTTGCGGCGTAGAGATCAACAGATGGTCAATAAGCCTATGTGCAGAGCCGTTTCACAGTCAAAACGTCGTAACGTCTTCGTACGACTCGTATGGATGACGAGTAATCGCTGCGTACGTTGACGTGAATTATTTTCTGTTCCAGCAAACGGTTCGTATCAACCGGGCATGGAGCCCAAGCGTCAAAGAACGGCGTACACGAGGCACCAGATACTAGAACTGGAAAAAGAGTTTCACTACAACAGATACTTGACGAGGCGAAGACGAATAGAGATAGCCCATACCCTGGTACTGTCCGAACGTCAGATAAAGATCTGGTTTCAAAATCGAAGAATGAAATGGAAGAAGGACAACAAGCTACCGAACACGAAAAACGTACGGAGGAAAAACGCGAACGGCACACCGCCGGCGAAGACCTCGAAGGGCGGCTCGAGGTCGAAACTCGGTACGGGTAACAACAACAACCAGCGGAAAAACAACAACAACTCGCCATCGGGCGCCATAGAGAGCGGGAGCCTCGACGGTAGCGTTGGCCAACTCGACATGAACGACGTCCACGGGGTGAACTCTGCCCTTCCACATCCTCACACCGCCCATCCCAGTTTCCAAGGTCATCCTCACTCGCTCGCTCATCTCCAAGCGCAGCTGAGTCACCTACAAGTCGGCGGAATGCTCGATGCAACGGGTGCCCCTATCGGGCACATGGGATCCGGGAATATCAGTCCCTTGGCTCCTGCGACTAGCCCACCGTGTCTCACGACCCCCAGTCAGCCTCTGCCCGTCAAGTCTGACTACGATCTCACGGCCCTGTAACACCCGATTAAGCCCACCAACAGCCATCATCATCCTCAACTCAGCGACCTCACGAACGTCCTATCAACGCGAGGTGGGTCTCCATACTTTTTGCACTATAATCAAATCCTCGAGTCGTAATTCTGTTTATTGGTTGCATTCGTTTATATCGTACGTAATTTTATGCTCGTGATTGAAATTCATCGATTTCTCATATCCTCGTCTTTGTTCAATCGTTGTTAAATTTTTATTATTCAGTTATATATAGAGGACAATCGTTGATATAGAAAATTTCTTTCTCTTTCAAATTTTTTTAATACTCGTGCCATCGTTTAGGTGATAAGTCTATCTTTATTATTTTTTCCACACTCTTCAAAATTATATTATACACGTTAGAGTCCGGATTGTACCCTGCGATTTTTTTTCAAATTCCATCCAATAATTTGGGGCCGATGAACTGGAATGATCCGCCACTTACCTGGTAATATGTAAATATCACGATTACGTGTACATGTATTGTACATATATAGTATGTAAAATTATTACCTGTAGAATTAAAAATGGCATTCTGTCACAAAGTGTATAAATACCAGTGTTTTAGGTTTACTCGAGTACTATATACTATAGATAGATAATGTGTGACTAAAAAGTGGATAATATTGTTTATAAAAATTCTATGAAAATGAAGACAAGAAAACGAAAAAAAAAAAATGGAGAGAAACTCAATTCCGTCAACCTCGCATGTCACATGCGTACGTCTGTCTAAAAATTACTGCAGATCTGCCGTTCTCAGATTTTGCAATCGAATGACGGTTCTTTCTTTCTTTTTTTTATTATTCTTTCAAATAAATCGTTATGACAATTTCGCTGCAGATGCGCAATGTCCCGTAGCATATGATGTTATCGTTTGTCCAGACGACAAAAGCACCGCCATTCGGTAATTTCGGTCTATCAAATCTATACACTATAGCACATCGCCGTGCCGCAGTTTAAATTATTTTCAACGATATAACCGCGTTCGTTTCGCATGATTGAACGGAACGCGCGAGTTACCGCGAAGTGCCGCCGACGTCGTCGAATCTAATGCAGTACGCATTAGTTCAGCTACCGTACGTTTTTTGCTATAATACGTACCTATAAAGACGTTCTAATCTGGACACGCACTTTCCATTTGCACTTAAACTGGAATCATTATCATCATGATTACGATTATCTTATCATTTTTAGAAAGATTATCAACGATTACGATCTATGGATAGCCGTTGCGTGGATTGACGTGGCGATATTATATAATCATCGGTTATGGTTTTATAAATGCAGTGAAATTGTGTATAACAGGAAATGAACTGGTGGTTACAGTCTGACTTTCATTTCTGTCTTGACGGTCGTGCAGATTTATTTCTACCTACATATCTATTATACGCGAAGTGCGGTACACGCCGTGTTTCAGATATTTCTCATCAAAAATTTAGACACGCTGCCAGCTGCTATATGATTCTTTGACATTAATAAACACGCGAATACCGTGCAAAAATCACGAAACTGTATATATATGCAATTGAAAATGACGAAAGTTTTTTTTTCTGTTTTGTATTTCCTTTTTTCGAAATTCATATGTTACCTCGCGAATGAACACGATATCGATGTATACTTCATGAGCGTCAATAATTTTCTACAAGGTCTTCATACGTTACATATTCTTGACGACCGAAAACGTAGGTATATAATTGGCGGGTCTACGTATAGATGTAACAACAATTTACCGGACATTGCACTATGAAAATTGTTGATCGTTCCGTGCCCATAGATATACGTGTATTGTATACATATAGGTATTAGCGAATTCTATTTTTAGAAACCATTAATAAAATTGGGTTATTTATAACACGTTATACCCACACGGGTGTATATGGTCACTCACTAAAAATTACACTGTCATTCTGAGGTTCATTAGTTATACGGCGGTAATACGGATCGTCATGCTTTCAATTACAAAATATTTTCTATGTCAAGTTCACATGAACTGGATTAGTCATCGGTGACGTAAATTCGCCGAATATCAACTTGACCCAAATTTTTCGAATTCGCAAACTTTGCTCCCCGAGACTTTTTCTTTGATTTTCGTTGTTTCTCTATCATCCCTCCGTCTCACAATCTTTGCGAATATCATCTTACTCTCTTCTCGTCTTTGGATTCCTATAACTTTTTCATTTTTTCAAATTCTTATTTTCATGCAACATCGATTAGAAATTTTACCAATTTTTTAGTGAGAAGTTTTATTCATATTTCAGCGTATACATTGCATACTTTTTTCGGTCATATCGACCACGAAGAATCCATCATGGAATAACGTGCTCCTAATTGAGCCACATATTTATCTGCTGAGCTGCTTCTGCAGACCGTAAACGAATCGATGAAATAAGCATTCATTACGTAAAGACATATACGTTAAGAAAATGAAAAAGAGAAAAAAAAAACCAATTTACCACATAGCATATTTGGTGTCCCAATCGAAATGATTTTTGTGCCCCATGCAAGTTCGCGGCGCGTTATAAATCGGCGTACAATATATCCTAATGATCGACGATAAACACGTGGGTAACGCAGAATAATTTTAATTTATTGATTTATTTATTTTCTACTTGTACTCGTTCATTGATTTCTTTTTCTCTGTTTTTTTTTTTTTCTCCATTTTTCATTGTTTTTTTTTCTATTTTGAATTCTGGCGATACACGGCGGATCAAAGGAATATTGATTGATATAAATAAAAATGATAAATCTTCGTCTTTTCAATTGTATAATAAATTCATTTCGAAATCACATACCTATATTTCTCGCGATGTGTATGTCGTAAGAAAAAATTTAAACGGGCTGTACGATAATGTAACTAATTAACTGTATTTACAAATAATTTGAGGTGAAGGTTATGCGAAAGATTGAACGTAAAAAAAATGATGATGATATTAATTTTAATAATGATTATTGAGAAAAAAAGGAATCAACACGTATCTATCATGGATGTGTCCGTACCTTCGTACCGTATACAGATTTTCTTTCTATCAGATTAATTTAGAAGATTATAGTAGGATTTCCGTGCGGGCAGCTTGTAAATATTTATACATTTTATCTATAAAAATATATTTTTATCGAGCGAACGTTATAACGAATGACCAATAAGACTATATAGAAGATTAATTTAGAAAATGACGAATTGAAGGAAAAATCAACCGCAAGTAAACGAACGACAAAAAATTCAATCACATGGAAAAAGATCAAAAGACGAAAGATCGAACGACAAAAATTATACTTGATTAAAAAAAAAAAAAGAAAAAAAGAAAAAAACGATCAAAGCGTATTCAACGATATTGATAAAACTTACACTATGTTAAGAGAGTAGAAATCAAATGAATCATCCACAGAGTCGCTGTGACGATATACCAAAACAATATTAATAGTTATAAAAGATTGTAGACATTAAGTGGACATAATATAGCGCTATACTTATAAATATATAAATATATATTATATTAATTATATAAATAAATGAATAATTGATAGGATACGTTAATTGTAATTAGTAAGTGAAAAAAATCGAAAAAAAAAACAAAACTTTTAGTATGTATAACGAATTAAATTAGCGAGTACATATACATATAAGAAGAGGTTATTATAAATTATGAGATAACGATCGAGGCGAGTCGTTCGGGTGTAATGATACTCTGTAACTATACTTATATCTATATATGTATATAAAGCTTGTATATCCTAAGTATATCATCGTACAACAGCACTTCCTTCGCAAGTGCCATACTTCGGTCTTTGCACAGGATATGTGAGGAAAAAGTTGAAATCATATAGGTATATGCTACGGTGCCAAAATATCCAAATTCTTTCACCGTATTCGCAGTGTGTAATTACGTTGGGATATTTTGTGGCGTATCAAATTTACACATAGGTACGTAGCCTATTGTCTGCAGACGTCGTGTAGCACTTGTGATTGCAGTATGTACCGCGTATGTATAATTATAGTATACATATTTGCACTCAACATGTCGCGTCAATGCTTGTGTTTATATTAATTATAAAAGCGGATGAATCGTAAGTAAATAAATGAATAAATAAATGTTTCGTAATTTACAATAATCCCGTGTTTTTTTTATCAAAATTATTATATTTCACGCAAAATGGTTTTCTTCGCGTCGTCGAAATATACGCCTCATATCAACGGTCATTCTGTAATGAAAAAAAACTTTCATTTAAATCTCCCGTGACTCGAGATTCGTCGAAATCATTGAGATACCTGCGAATATAACGGAAAAAAAAATGAAATTGTGTCGCCTGATGAGATTCACAACATGGATACCATGGATTTTGCCGTTTATGTTATATTATATACGTGTCAGATATAGCTGCGCCGTTGTTGCTTTATATTCATACACAATTCCTATATGGAAGTAACATGGGAGGCAAGTTTGTATCGAGCTTTTTGGTAAAGTCGAGGGGCGAAAGGGATGAGGGCCGGCCGGTATAGCTGCTTTCGCGGTAGAACTGTAACGTGCGGATTCTACAATACAAAGCCAACAAAAGCCGCTGTTCAAAGTCACTCCGTGGTTCCATGACTTACGTTTTCATCGCCTTAATGTTCTCTCGATATCCATTTCATGCAACATAGATACGTATATCGAAATCGCTGTTCCAAATTTTTGGTACACACATGTACCATGTAGATCCTACGCAAATACAAATATTTCATAGGTGCGCTTTCAAATCGGCGTAAATAGACACACGTTATATCTATGATTTGAAGCAAGTATTGCGATAACGCGTTTCGGGCGCTTGCGCGAGCTTACATGAGTTCGGTTTACATATATACATCGTATTTAATACGGTGTGTTCGGCTCGATGCGTGCGCCGAATGCGTGGGAGTGAAATGTGTGTGAGTCTCTTTTCTCGGAGGCGAGGAACTCGTTGTGGAGTTGGTTCGGAAGAGGGTGGCCCTCCCGAGAAGCGAATGGGAGCCGTCGTTCCGACTTTGCCTCCGCCCATATACATCCGATGCACCGCGATCTACCGAAACTAATTTGAGAATATAAAAAAATTGTCAATGTCTCGTCAAATTTTTTTTTCCATTTTTTCATTCATCTCGCTCTTCGCTCACGATAGAAAAAGTCTCTCGACTCAGACAATGGAACTGCCGATGAACAAAGTAGACGATTATTTTTTTTTTTTTCGATTTTCCTACGCAAATTTATCCGTTGGCAAAGAGCGATAAATGGGACGATTATTTTACACGTGCGCCGAACTTCGAGAGAGAGAAGTGCGCGCGTTGGATGTTATCGCCCTCAAGGACTCGATCGCTCGATTCGCCAAATCTGCGGTCATTATATCTCGTTAGATTTTTTTTTAACATTCGATGTACCGTCTGTAGTCGTAAAACTATATAGTTCAATGACAAACTGACGAACTTCCATGTTTTCACAGATACAAACATACGTACGTATATATTGTATACCGATATTATCGAATGAGGATCATTTTCTGTAAACTGGTAATAAGTCGGGCGTTGAGCGTTCAGTTCGTCTCAAGATGTTCGCATAAGTGGTTGGGGCTATTACGGAGTGTTGGACGAGGACCGCTAATTGTGAGGAACCGGATGAATAATATAATACCCGTAATGGTAAGTATAACAACGCCAGAAACATTCCTCAACCCTCATGGTATAATTAACAAGCAACATAATTAATTATCACCATTAAAACAATCTTGAGCTAGTCTTTCGGTCTCTCCGTATCGGAGCGCGTATACATAATTTGATTTCGACAAACAGGAAGTGACTATTATATAGTGTGCTGCCTGTTGTCGTATTTATTATACAATTATCAGATATAAAATCGTAGGTACATTCTGTTTTTTTGTTTTTTTTTCTAATTTTTTTGTTACTCAAAATTTTTACATACATCAACCCGCACGAATTGATCGGGGCTATAAAATATTCGATCATCCCGGCGCGTTGTGACCAGTAGTGGACCAGATTTAGTACGCCTGGATCAGGTTGCTCCTGGTTATATCATTCACAATATCCGTTCCATAATCACTCGATCTACATACCGGTGGACTACGTCGACCGCCGGATGGGTGGTCGTCGTCGCGACGGCGCATATTATATTGGGGTTGTGTGTATCTCAAGTATTACGAAGCAATGTATACAGCGTCAAAATATAACGTACACACATTCAAAGGTGTACAGTATACAGGTCATTATGGTGTGGCGTGTTTACTACCTCGGTGTTTATCATTCGGCCACACATCCCGCTGGGTGCTGCTGTAGTACGCGTAGAGGTATACCTATTATAATAACGGTATAGATACAGAATCGACTTGTCAATTGACGGAGTAACAAGTGCGCTACCTCAGATGAAGATCATCCGTCCACTGTTATAATTATTCGTCGCCCATGCAGCTCGAAGATCGACGAAAGACTCATCGCTGCGCAGAGTCCCACCGAAGATTCGGATCCATACGTTTTATTGGTGAGTTAAAAATCTGAAATATTTATATTGCGATACTTTCTATTTTTAAGACGAAAAGTTCAGGTAAACGTTGGAATCATTGACTCAATGGGATGCTCGAGTCGCTATAAACTTCTACAACATGAACAGCCAGCTCTATATATATAAAAATATGCGTTTTCCGTTTGTTTGTTGTTTTTTTTTTCATTTTGCTCAAATTTCCGGGCGCCAACGGCGACGTTTATTAAGATATGATCCTCAATTCTTGACGAGCAGATCACGAACGTAGCTCCTGAACTGAAGATTAATGAATTGCACATGTGTGTCACGTATTGAAATATGTGTACGTAATAATTCACTTATCGTTCTACACGTGGAATGGCGTGGAAAAATTTGAGCTTTACCCCGCACGCGTTGTAATAAGTGAAATTTGTGCGTTGCGGTAATGATAATCGTTGCAGCGATAATAATAGTAATAATAATAATTGGTTCGGACGGTTGGGTAACGTGTGCCAGTTCAACGACGTTGACGCGCTTGATTATAATCTTCGTCCAAGTATATATACAACGGGGTGTTCGAAACACACCCGAATATTTTCCTCATTCAGTCGTTTAAAATTAATGGCTTCTTTTCCGCCGTCTTAAGTCTCGCCCTTTCCAACTATATTCTTCCGACGCATGTTCGCTGTATTGTACACATAAGTAAAACTTGTACATAAGGATATCGCGTGCCAAGAGTAATTTTCGACTATAGGCTCGAAAACTCGAAAAACGACGCATGCGGTGGCCCCGGTGTTTTTGATAAGCGCGCGGCCCACTTGAATGTTAAAGACTTTTGTTTGTTATTCGATAATTAATTCAGAGCTGGATGGCTGAGTTAAACACCGATGACGTTCGCTATTAAGTGCCTGTACTTTAAATTTTGAAGGAATATTCACTACTCGTTATTGAGGCGCGTTAATTGTTCTGTTTTTTTTTTTCTCTTTTCTTTTACTCGAACGAACTCTGGTGTATTATATGGTTGTAAAGATGAGCCGTAGGTATCCCATATACAGAATGAGGTTCGATTGAGATGTTAATAAATTGAAATCTGCGATTCTGAAAATAATGCAAGACAGATCCGGTGTGAACAATCCCATTAGACGTAATTGGAGGGGATTAACGACTCACGGCTCCATTTGTCAGACACTGTAATTACAAGGCGCCCTGCACCTCTGCATCTCCCCGCAACACCCTTCCTACCCCTTTTCGAAACGTTCGAGCCCGTTTTGCTCGGCAATCACGATCTATAACGTGCAGTGGAAGGTGAAAAATTTACGATCGTCAGCTCGACTTTCTTTCAAAATAAAACTAGTGGGTGCGGAATTTCAATGCCGAACTATTTTTTCGGTCTCATCAAGCTAATTCATTCGTTTCAACGTCCGTGATTATAAAACTGAGAGAAAAAAAAATATAACTTCTTCAATTACATTTGATCAGACGTAACGAATTTGTACACGCTCAAAATACCATTAAACGAGCATCGCATTGATAGCATAAAAAATGGGTGTGCGTATATAGCTCGTTAAAATTAAAAAAAAAAAAAAGAAAAAAGGACGGCCAATTAGGCGTTTCTGTTTCTATCGCTCGGTGTGGCCCGAGGCGAAGTTTTTTTTGTCGAAATTTACGCGACGTGTGTGCAGTTCGGCGGTTAACGAATATACACCGTACTGACGAGTGTCGTTCCAAGTTTAGGTTGAGTAAGTTAGAGATTTTGTCAACTTGTCAACATTGACCGGGTTACAAAAACACCGTCCGTATGACGACTGACATTCGGTCGACGGTATTCTTCGGGTGTTAGACATATATATTATACGCCGATGCAAAATGAAATCCAATTTCGCGTTCGATCCATCGCACGTATAGTGTTATACGTACGTTTCGCCATCGAGGTTGGAAGAGATTTCTGCAACGAGTGGCTTCCAATTTAGCGCTCATGTCTGCGTGAATGAGTGCGAGCTCGTGTTAGTGAACGGTTGAGAGGCATCTTGAAGAAGAAGAAGAAGCTGACTCGCAGCAAGACGTACAGTAGCCGTTTTCGACTACTACTACCGGTGCGGTTCGCGCCGCGCGTATGCACATACACAAGCTGATGCGGTCCGCGCGGTTGACGACACCGGGGCATCACATGAGAGATGCGAGATGGTGCGTCCGTGGGCGGGCCCGCGTGTCTGCGGGATTCATTAAAAAGCATATAGTGTAAGCTGTATAGCTGCTGCTGCTGCTGCTGCAGAGTAGGAAGAATAAGAAAAACTGATGGAGAAAAGGAGAAAAAATAGAATAGTGGAAGAAGAAGAGTGCGGTGTATTTTTATCTCTGGCTCGTGTTAACGGTTACCCAGGTTGCCCGTCCGGGCAGGGGGGGCCCTGAATTATCGTTCACTTTAAGGCAACGCGTGCGAGCCTCAGGCCCGCCTTTTTCTATTCGTATACCGATATCATTAGATACCTCGAGTCTAGATAGATGTATATGAAGTGACGAACGTTTCGTGTGTACGAATAAGTAATAGCGCGGATGGAGTGAGCAAACTGGATCGGATTAAACGGAAAAAATAGGAAAGAGGAAACAGTGGGGAGGTGGGTATAAGGAGGAATAAAGAAAGAAGCGAACTCGCGGTTGTGAAGAGCTGCCGAGGACTGAGAAGGTTTGGCTCGCAAGCCACGCTGGCGTTCATTAATCTTGATCGGATCAGCCGAGATACCGGCGAGCTGTTTCGGAAACCCTCCTTCTCCCACCACTTGCCTTATACTCGCCCTGGCCCTCCTCGTCGACCTCCTCCGCGTCGGCCCCCGGCCCCCGGCTCTCCTCCTTCCCCTCCCGGTTTCCTTCCTCCTCTAAACTTCGACGTTCTATACGTATTCCGTGTACGCTGTGCCGGTGCACCACCGTCTCGTCGTGGACCATATACCCAAGAAAATACCCTATACCGACCGATCAACGAACACTGCCTTAATTCTAGCTCGATTGCCTGCCAATCTCAGCTCCTTATAATTCATTAAAATTCTTTTTGGTCTCACAGAAAACGTGATGGATCTTGTTTTCAATTTGGTGGATCCCTGCTGCGGGCTTCGCGTCACGGAACCCTCACGGAATAGCAATGAGAACAGCGCTCGGTCAGCTAGCCGGTGGACTCCCAGCCCTGCACGTCCCTCAGCAGCTCCGAAAAACTATAAGATCCACCTCATGTGTGTGCTAAAAATCACAAACTCCTCCGAAAAAAATACCGTAAGTTTCATCTCCCTTTTCAAATCTCGAACACCACGCTTTCCGATATTGTACACAAAAAATGAAAAAGTGCGGATGGGTTTTTCTGCACGTATTTCATACATACAACATCATGCGATCCCTGCATCATATTCACGGTAAGGTCGCATTACCACGAACCCGATGGACTTTTGGTACGGAATTTTCGGTGGGTCAGTCGCGGCGCTGTAAACGTGATATCGTTTTGTGACGAGTAACCCTTTTCACGGTTTAGCGTAGGCGTGTGTACGACTATAGGTATACGTACGTGGACTGCAGTGTGCTGAATCGGGCATTAGCGCCCTTTGTGTAATGAATCCTATAAGCCTCCAACTGACCGTTCTGAATTCGCTGACGGGAAGGGCTTCGCAGACCCGTACTGACCACCGAATCCCTCGGCTATCAACGATAGAAATTCCCTCGAGCATTTGATGCTTGATGTATAACAGAGATGAACGATATAGTCTCAACAAATCTTTACGCGGGGTTAGAAATTAGAGATACATTTTACGGAATATGGACCCACGCTGTACGTACAGCACAATGCCGGAATTGAGAAGCGGAAAATATCTTTATACGCGGGTAACAAAAAAATTAGAGGACACAAAGAAAGCTTTTATCTGTAGAACCTGAAGAAAGAAACTGAAAGAAAAAAAAAAAAAAGGAAATGGCGGTGATCCAGACTCTCAGTTTCTTCCATCCGATCTCATATCCCATATTCGTACGTCTGGTCGGGATCTCGTGGAGGGCTTTAATGGGCTGGGGTGATCCAGGGCGGATGGGCGAGAGAGCCGGGGGCCCTTATACACAATTAAGAACAACAAGGACAGCGAGGAACCGCCCCAAACCATTCCTTCACGCCATTCCAATATCCCACACCATCGCCGCGCCGTAGGGTTCGGGGCAAGGGATCGGCCGAATGTACGAAGGGCTGACTATACGCGGAGAGAGCGGCTGCAGCCGAGTGCGAGAGAGAGAGAGAGGGAAATGGAGCCAGGGGATAAAAGAGATGAAAAATACGGCAGGGGAAAGGCGAAAAAGGGAAGGGAAGGTCTTTCGACACCCGAGAGAGGAGGCAGGGCCGCTGCGTGGCTGTCGGTACCTCGGTAGGCTGTAGCGACTCCAATGCCCAGCAGCGAACTGCCGCCGCTGATGCTAGTTCTAAACTCACATGGCCGCCCACCCACCGGATCGGAACATGGAGCGAGTTCTTGTACGGGCAACGGCGAACCAAAGTATGCATTACAGAGATATTTTATTATTATTCATTTCATTTGAATTCATTTATTCGTTACTTCTTCTACCTTATTGTTGTAGCGAGTGCGATTTATTTTTTATTGCACTATAGGTGTTTTCACGGTCGTGACTGAATACACAGGATATTCGATGCGTGAAATTTATGATATCCCAAGTATAATTTTAATTACAACGATTTGCGCGTTATACAGCGTATTGATATCGGAATTAAATTAACATTTTTCATCTTGTTAACCAAGTAATGAACGAGCCTTAAACAAGGCTTGATAGATGTTTAAACCGAGCCCTTAATTGAATTCACACTTAGTCACTCTGCAGCGTTTACGAAACGGCAAGTCACTCTGCACTGATTTCCTCTCCTTTTTAGCTCGTTGCAGTATTATTTTCTATTCCGCCAATTCCGTACTTATATAATTCGCATATATACCACGCGTGTATCCGAGTGGAATCCATTCTGAAGAAAAATTCGTTTGTATTTTATTTATTTTTTTTTTTTTTGCAATTGTTCCGCGTCAATTTAAATCGTTGGAAATGCAATTTTCATTTCCAATACGTATCACCGTACAAACCAAATGATAATCGGTGTGCAATGGATACTTATTCACCGTAACAGCGGGGTGGCTCTGGACCTCGTTCTGTACCAACGTATACCGGCTTCTGACTGGAAGTGAAAGCCGTGCCTCCGTGGGCAACAAAATGGAGTCTGCACTACCGAAGCTCCGAAAAGAGGACGTATATAAAAAAACTTGCTTCTCTCATTCGCGCTATTGCTTACAGTACCATGAAATATATTCAAATGAATTAAAGTACATCAGGGTGGTCCTTAACAGGGTTGTTTTCGTATTTCGATTCTCCCGGGGGCTTAAACGCTTCCGAATAAACTTGGAGAAATTCCCTGAGAATGTGAGCTTTTAATATCAACTTTAAGATAGTCCGCACGGCAATCAAAATTTCTTGTGGAAAACACATGAGAATAACATGTTTGCTCTGTGAAATTTTATAGGTCATTGACGAATGTATAGAGAATTATCGAAATAAAATGGGAAAAACATGTTTGTTCTAGCAAATTTTCGAGAATAACATGTTTGTTCTTCCAAATTTTCGAGACTAACATGTTTGTTCGTTCAAAGTCTCGAGAATAACATGTTTGTTCTTCGAGAACTTCAGAAATAACATGTTTGTTCTTCCAGATTTTCGAGAATAACATGTTTGTTCTTCCAGATTTTCGAGAATAACATGTTTGTTGTTTCAAATTTCGCAAAATAACATGTTCGTACTTTCAAATTTCCAAAAATTACATGTTTGTTTCTTCGAAATTTCGAAAATAATATGTTCGTTCGTTCAAATTTTATGAAATAACATGTCTGTTTTTCTGAAACTTTAGAAATAACATGTTTGCTCTTTCAAATTTTTGATAGGGACATGTTTTTCTCTTCAAAATTTTATAGAATGACATGTTTGTTTTTTCTAGTTTTCGAAGAAAACATGTTTGTTTTTCCAAAATATCGAAAATAACATGTTTGGCATGTCAAATTTCATGTAATCACATTTTTGTTTCTTCGCAATTCTGAGAATGACATGTTCGCTCTTCTGAATCCAATGAAATAACATGTTTGCTCTTCAAATTTTCCGTCAACATGTTTGCTTTTCTGAATTTTATAGAAAAACATGTCTATTCTTCTGGAACTTCATATATAACATGTTTGTTGTTTTTAATTTCCGAGAATAACATGTTTATCATGTTGGATTTCATGAAATATCATGTTTGTTCTCTCGAATTCCCAAGTATAACATGTTTCTTTCTTCAAAATTTCAGAAGAAAAAAGTTTGTTCTTCAAGGTTTTAAAAATAACATGTCTGTTTTTCCAAAACTTCGAGAACAACATGTCTGTTCTTTTGAATTTTTGGGAATAACATGTTGTCTTCATCACATTTCGAGAAATGACATGTTCGTTCTTCCGAATTCGATAAAATAACATGTTTGTTCTTTGAATTTTTCGTCAACATCTTTGCTTTTTCGGATTTCATGAAATAACATGTCTGTTTTTCTGAAACTTTGGAAATGACATGTTTGCTCTTTCAAATTTTTGATAGAAACATGTATTTCTCTTCAAATTTTGTAGAATGACATGTTTGGTTTTTCGAGTTTTCGAAGAAAACATGTTTGTTTTTCCATAATATCAAAAATAACATGTTTGGCATGTCAAATTTCATGTAAAAACATGTCTTTTTCTTCGAAACTCTGGGAATAACATGTCTGTTTTTTCAATTTTTTGAAAAGAACATGTATCTTTTTCCAAAATTTCGAGAATAACATGTATTTTTTTTTCTAATGTTTGAGAATCATAGGTTTGTTTTCCCAAAATTTTTAGAATAACATGTTCGTCCTCTCAAATTTAATGTGATAACATGTTTGTTCTTTGAATTCTCCGTCAAAATGTTTGCTCTTTTGAATTTCATGAAATGACATGTCTGTTCTTTCTAGAACTTCGAAAAGAACATGTTTGCTCTTTTAAATTTCCGAAAAAAAAAATGTTTGTTCTTTTAATATTCGCGGAAAAACATGTCTCTCACTTCGAAATTTTGAAAATGACATGTTTGCTTTTCTAAATTTCATAAAATAACATCTTCGTTTTTCCGAGTTTTCGAAGAGAACATGTTTGTTATTTCAAATTTCCGAGAATAACATGTTTGTTATGTAAAATTTCATGAAATGACATGTTTGTTCTTTCACATTTCCAAGAATAACATGTTTCTTCCTTCGAAATTTTGAGAATGACATGTTATCTCTTCTAAATTTGATGAAATAATATGTTTGTCAGTCGAAATTTCCGTCAACATGTTTGCTTTCTCGAATTCCATCGAATAACATGTCTGTCCTTTCAAAACTTTGAGAATAACATGTCTTTCCTTTGAAAATTTCCGAGAATAACATGTTTCTTTCTCTAAAATTTCGAAAATGACATGTTCGCTCCTTCAAATTCAATAAAATAACATGTTTGTTTTTCGAATTTGATAGAATAACATGTTTGTTCCTCAAAATTCCCATCAAAATGTTTGCTCTTACGAATTTTATAAAATAACATGTCTGTTTTCTCAAACTTCGAGAATAACATGTCTTTTTTTTTTAAACTTCGCGGATAACATGTCTGTTCTTTCAAATTTTCAAGAATAAAATGTTTCTCACTTCAAAATTCAAGAATGACATGTTTGCCCCTTCGAATTTCCGAAAATAACATGTTTTGCTCATTAAATTTCCAAGAATAAAATGTTTCTCACTCCAAAATTCAAGAATGATATGTTTGCCCCTTCGAATTTCCGAAAATAACATGTTTTGCTCATTAAATTTTCGAGAATAACATGTTTGTACTTTCAATTTTTCGTCAACATGTTGCCCTTTCGGATTTTATAAAATAACATGTCTGTTTTTCCAAAACTTAAAAAATAACATGTTTGTTTTTTCGAATTTTCGGAAATAACATGTTTTTCATGTCAACTTTCATAAAATAACATGTTCCTTCTTCAAAATTTTCGAAAATAACATGTTTGTTCTCTTGAATTTTCAAATATAACATTTCCTTTTTTCAAAATTTCGAGAGAAAAATGTTTATTCCTCCAAATTTAGAGAATAACATGTTCGCTCTTCCAAATTTTCGAGAATAACATGTTTGTTCTTTCAAATTTTCGAGAAAAACATGTTTGTTTTTCGAATTTTCCATCAACGGCCGATAAAATTTTGAAGAATCAACATGTTATTCTCATATTATTTTCATAAGAAACTTCGAAGGCAATGATTCGCAAGCTAAATGTGCGGTCGCCGTGGTTCGTGGAAATAAGTAACGAATACAAAGATGGAAAAAATTGAGTGCAACTATCACTGTAGGCCTGTGCGATTTTGCGATTAGAATTTAAGCGTGCCAGTTGTATGCGGAAAGCCTTATCGTTTCGACGGAGTTATCCCTTCATGCTCGCTCACAGCCCGTTCGTTACATTATTCATGTTTAATATCACCAAGTATTTCATCCCCTCCGAACGAAGGCTGGCAGGCATCGTTCCTGCTTCCGACGTCGTCGCGACCACGCTAATATCGCCTCGGGGGCGGAAGAAGTAGTATAAGGTACACGGGGGACGGACGGACGATACCGGCTGACGTACGTGATATTGTAAGGTTCGTGAGTTAGCCAAACTAAAACTCATATAATATTTATATCTATCTTACATTCGAAACGAGCCTAGAAATGGAAAAGAAAATGTTGAATAACTGCAGCTACAGATTGCAGAGCGTTGTCAACAAATTATTACACACCTGATTTTTCAGAAATGTTTTACATCAAGATTCTCATTTGCCATTATTCTATATCGGTAGCTGCACTGTGTAATATCTTGCAACAAAAAGATGTTTGCAATAGTGGTTGAAAAAAAAAAAGAAAATGCAAATGTAAAATTAAGTCAGTTTGCGCGTTGCCCGAAGCGGTTTAACCGGATGATTGGTCTTGCGGTAGGTAGTAATCGCTATAATTACGTAGTAATTGAATAGCTAATTTCGTTATTATATTTTTTTGTTAATTTACTACATAAGCCTATGTACAAATATAAATATACACATGTATACAGCTGTTTGCCAATCTACCGCGTATGAATTAACGGAGGGCCCTGAGAAAAAAGCAATTAGTTTATCAACCGATAATAACCATAAGTGATTCTTACAAATAGCATATGTTAATGATTAATTGCCAATCACACTTCTGAGGTGTTGTACGGGGTCAAGTCACGGTGCATCGCGCGTATCCGTTTGTACGTACAGGTATACATTATGTACAGCGTACGTGTATTATAGGTGAGATTCCCGCAGGGTGCAAGAGAGACGACATTTATTCAAGGTCCCACGCGAAATCAAATCGCCATCACTCAGCCGCCTTAACTAAGTCGACGCGCGCTCTGCATAAAACGACCATTAGTGGAAGTGTAACTAACCTGGAGACAAGTCGTGGAGGGCTGGAAATTGGCGGAGGCTGTGCCGACGCGAATATAGGGAGGGATCCGAGGGACCTGAAATTCTGCTACCATGGGATAAGAAAACAGACCCAGATTAACATGGTTCAAGATTCAACGAGTTGACGAACTTGCATTCGTGTGAAAAAAAAACGGAGCTGTATCCTTCTTTGTAATTGTAATCATCGGGGTGGGTAAAAATGTTATTATAATACACAGGGGAAGGCGGAGCAAAATGGGGTAGCGGGACAAAATGGCGAGCCCCAAAAATTCTGTAAATTATCTTTCAGAAATATTTTTCTTATTTTTCTTAAGGATTCTCTAAATACCTACCCCGTTATTTGCCCCACCCACCCCTATTATCGATTATCTGGCGAATAGATTTCAATTTGAAAATGAAAACGGATTTCGATGGAGATTTTTTTATTCCTGATTACAAGAAAAAAAAAATAGAATAGAAAATAACAATGGTTTTACATAGGTTATATGGTAACGATTATCCTAATAGTTGTGAGTAACGGAAACAGTGTATAATGAATAATGGCGGAGTCGGCGTCAAATGGAAAAATGAGGGCGAGCCGGATTAGCCGCTCGAAGTAAAAACGGAGTTCTGTACGGTGAAATGGAAAAATAGAAAAAGAGCTCCCTTATAGAGCAAGGCTTTTAATCCGACCATGCAAGAAGATGTACGCGCGGGTGGTACGGGGTAGACTGGAGCTGTCAGCGTCTTGGCGTCGCCAGGGACATCGGGCGTCCTCGCGCCACCCCCGAATCCTATCAACCTCACTCTCGTTGCCGACACCCTTCGAGCCTTTCCCGCCCCTGCTTCGCACAATACACCGGAAATTTCAGCGAACGGATCGCGGCCCAACATCGGCGTTGATTTCCGCGGGGAGTGACGTGTCACGTGCTCGCTACGCCGGAGGGCAGAGGGTGAAAGATTCGCTCACCAAACTTTTTGGCTACCTCCACCAAATCCGTATGAGTATACATGTATAACTGAAGCGATTTCTGCCGCATCTATAAACGTAGGTGGAGTGGAAGCAACTGCGACTGTCTGTTCGCGAATGTGGGTGAGAATCATTTTTTTTTAAATCAAGTCCCGTCCCATTCCCGTTGACCGCTCTTGACCGTTTGATGATCTAATTCAACGTTTCACCCCGAACTTTAGTAATACAGATGTTACAGAATTGTTTCATTCGAACTGCAGCGGATATTACGTTTATATCATCGCTAAGAAATAGGGTCTTTATCTCCGTCAATTCAATTTCGTTGAAGACGTTCTTATTTTTTTCCAGTCTAAACGTCGTGCCGAAAAAGTGTGCCCCGTTGGGCAGCTGCTCTTTGGCTCTTATAGAAAATAGTTTCTCATACTGATATCCGGAATTCGAAACCGAAGAAAGTTCAGTGCAGGAGTCGAACCGCAGACTGCAGTTGCATACAGTGTCGGTTGCGGTACGAGAACGAGGGGTGAGAAGAAAACGAGCCTGCGGGATCCGAGGACTCAAAGACTCCAGCAGCCCTGCAGCGCGTATACGTACACGTATACGTACACGTATACCTATATAAAAGATGGTAAAAAGGAATGAAAAATATAAGCGAAGAAAGGAAAGGATGGAAAGAGAAAGAGAAAGAGGACGCGAAAGAGAGTGGGCATGTATATACATAGCTAGGATAAAGGGGAAAACCGAAGCAACGCGAAAAGGACAGAAGTATCCTGGTATACGCCAGTCGGTCGCTGTTCGTTCTTCGTTCGCTAGCGCTCGCTCGCTTGCTCGGAATATTATAGGTAGGTACTATACACCAGTCTACCAGCGATCATTAATCACGTACACGTCGCGGGTAGCACCGCGCCGCCAGGGGTACCTTACTAAGGGTGTATGCCGCGTCGGGACGCGGGGCCAAGGGTGGCATCCCAGGGAGAAGAGAAAGGGGGGGGAGGGGGAGGGGGAGGGAGGAGGGTATAAGCTAGGCCGGGGGGAAGAAAAGGGGGAGGAAAGAGTAGAGACCAGGGGAAAGGATGCCCTCGTTGCAGAACGAAGTCTGAAGCTATACTCGATGTATGTATATATGTATTATGTATATATATATATATATATGCATGTACGCGCGGTGGTGGTCGGAGGACTCTACCGAAGAGGAGTCGGAGGAGCCGCGGCGACAGTAGACAAGCTGATTACCATTATCGTCGTGGTTCCGTTTCGGCAAGAAGCATACATATCTACACGATCACCCACCTATATACGCCGACCTTTTACGTGTATAGAGCGTATATATATATATATACTAGATACGGCTATCTACCCACCTCAGCCGTGTTGCTCACGCGTTGTTGCATTCTGCAACAAATATATATCAGATATCCGGTTCTGCAGGACTATGACCGTTCGATCCGAAGAGAAAGTTGGTAACAGCGTCGCCGAGCGATTCGGACTTTATTCATTCCGCAAGCACGATGGGGTAAGAAACGCTGTTGAATTTATTTATGCACGTTATTGGAGAGAAGAAATTTTCATCTTTCTTTTGTCGCACCGCGCGGCAGTAGCGCTATGTTGGGACTTTACGAATACCTATCTATACCCCGCAGCCGAGGTTTGACTCACGAAAATCGTATTGGCGGTGAGTCGGTGAATTTTGCGAATCTCAAGTCAAGAGAAATTCGTACGTCATGGACAGTTTTACGACCCTTTATCTCGTGCCTCCTGTCATACTGTACCCCGAGACCGCATGAAAGCAGAATCTGGTTGGCGAAGCTTTGTACACCGCGTTTAACCCTTTACCTGACCCCTCTAAATGCATAACCATAAATACTTCATCGCAGGTCTACCTTCGCGTTCACCGGTGCATTTGCATACCGTGAAAATTAGCGTAACGTTACTGCGCGCAGGGAGTCGAGTTACTGGGTCATATTCTTTCCCGTGGATTTTGTCGAAACTTTGTTTTCCCGAGAAATCGAAAATGCGATATTCTGTTTCGAAGCCGAACGTTCGTTCGATCCGATGAAAAACAATATTCGCGAATTCGTTTGAAATTATGCAAGTATTGTATCAACTTGTCTTCAGGGCTATATCTTTCGTTTGATATTCGCTGAAGCTGGTAGTCATCGACGCATAACAGAAGTCACTCGTTCGATTCATTCATCCATCAAACAGCGAGTTATATATATATATATACATATAGGATGCTATATATACTACATCGCCACAGTCATGATATATCTACCGAAGTTATGATGAAAATTCCCCGCTGAGTCCGCTTCTCGACGGACTCTTATAAATTCAAAGAATAAAAATAAATAGTAACGGTCAAAAAGCTAAATACAATCAGGCCCAAATATATTACTTCGGGAAATATTGTATCATAAGATCCTCAATAAGCATATCGAAGTTATATATCTTCGATCGGAGGAATTCTCCTTCAAGGATATCCTAAATAAGAAATCTCGTACAATACCGCGCGTTAACATCGTGAGAAAAAAAGGAAGGTTTTCCACACTTCGTTTGCGAATTGACTGATAATATTTCCGCGGTGTGTTCGTATACTACACAAGTATGTAATACACGTATACCTATGCGCGGATACGGGTACATATATTCATTGGGACGCCCCGCGATCATTCGTGAGCGATGGAGGCGACCGGCGGGCAGGATATATAGAAGCTGGACGTGTATATGATCGTATAGTTTCTTTCAGTGATATAAGTAGCTAAAATAAATGATGGAAGGTAGATAAATAATTATTATACCTACCGCGAACGGTTATAGGCGACTGTGCGGGGCAATGAATGTTAGCGCGTGGAATCGAGTTTGCAAAGCTATAGCTGTACTAGCGAGGGCGGTATATACAGGTATATATCCGAGTATACATGTAATATATATGAAGGAAAATGAAACTGTGCGTGATTCCTTGGAAGGAACTTCTAATTACTTTGAGATAAATATCACTTCACCTTTTGCAAATGGCGTGGCAAGCTCCTGCGGAGTTTCTACCAGGGTATACGTACCGTGCAACACGGTTGAACGATCGTCAGTCAAACGCGGTGGTTGTTCGCCGGTGAACGAGTAGAATTTTATCGTCATAGTTTTCTGATAATCTCGCCCTCGCCGCCGCAGCTATTCGCGCGGAGGGTTAAATCGGAATTCATAGAGCGGCAAAAAGCAGAAAAATTGAATGAAAAATTAAAGGGATAACGGTTGTAACGCTGTCGTCGGGAAGTAGGTTCGTGCCTATTGCGATAGCTTCGTTTGGAATTCGTATAACCGTTCAGTCGATACGTCGATCAAATGTGAGTTAAATTAAAAGCCATCGGAATCGAACCGATGGACGTACCTACTATATCTGTATGCGTATACGTTACACAACAATTTTTACACGATTAGAATAACAAACTATCGCGTAATCCTTTCATTGAACGCGGCACGCAATGCTTGTTGCATGCTTGCGCAATTGATTTTTTTTTTATTAATTTCATATTCGACGAGTGTATGTTCAAGTTCCACGCGTCAGCGTAACTCGCCTTTCATGCCATCGATAAAAATTCCCCCTACTATATGTGGGCAGGATGTTAAGTGAAAATGGTAGCCAAAATGGAATGGTAACTATTAAGAATGATTACGATGTTGGTGACCCGATCGTGAATTCGTGCTCATTGAGTTTTTTCGGATGATGTTTTTCGCGCGATGTCGATGTGATCTTATAACACGGCATGTCCTCGCGGCGTGTTTAGGATGTTATAGGTGGTTGATAAGGCGTGATAGGTGCGATGGGTGTAAATCGACAAATGCCATGTCAAGCTACAACCCGCAGCACTGGCTAAGTATATTACTAGGAGAACCACGGCACGTAAGATATTGTTCTCACGATGAAATTAATAGTGGGAGTGAGCTCTGGCATATAACATTAATCCTGGAGGTATTAGTGACACGGTAAGGCGCTGAGCCAGCTTGAGGAGCACCAGAGCCAGGACCTCTTGCCCTTCCCTTGCTTCCTTTTCCCTTCTCTCCTTTTCATCCCTTCTCATACTCCTTCAGTTACCGAGTTCTCTCGAGTTCCCGGATAGCAGGATATTACCCACGGGATCCACTGGACCACCGGAAGATAATACAGGATGAAGTTTGGGGAGCTAGAGATCTCGAGGACCTCCTCTTCTCGGCGTTCCCTCTCTCAAGACGTGTACAGCGAATCTCGTATGAAAACCGATTCGAACTCGGAACCGGCAAAGTTTTTCAACAAATTCACAATTTCAATATTTGTACGATAAAAAAAAACATCGTCCGATCAACCGATCGTTCTCGCGCTTGTCAGGGTCGTAAATTTTTTTTATTCCGCGGCCGTGAGTTGTAAAACTGAATATTTGGAGTATAAGAAGTTTGTACGAAGTTTATTAAAACGAGAGCTATAGGGAATCGCAAGAGGATAACACGGGAGACCGCGACAGCTGACGGGGACAGCGCGAGCGGCCACGATCAATAATATAATATCACGTTGCCCAGGGCACCTCGTCGCTATCACACCATCACACAACGTTCTTCTATATCCTTGGTCGTATATATTTTCTCCCCGTGCCTTCCGAGTATACAGAGAGAGAGAGAGAGAGAGAGAGAGTGTGGAACCGAGCTAGGCTCTTCCTGTGGTTGCATGACGGCTTCCAGAATAGATATACCCGTACCCTGTATTTATACCCGTGCATTTGACAATGCCTCACAGCTATACGTATGGTGAAGGTGGTTCGATGATGTACACGTATGCAAAAGTACATGGGGGGGTATACGTACGAGGTGTCGAGGTATAATGCGTGCGTGGTACCTATACCTCAGGGGTCACGTTGGGATTTCAAACTTGGCGAAACTACATTTTTATCACGTGAATGAATCGTTGGATTATTCAGAACGATACGTAATTCGATATGATTATACTTATGGATATCCGTCGAAAAGTGGCATGAAAAAGTTATTTCCAAACTAGCAATTTGAGTGTCACGAATACCGCGAGGGTTCGTAAAGATGTAGAAAAATATAGAGGGATACGAATAATCGAATCAACGTCAAACGAGAAAAGTTTATTCAACTTATGACTGAATTCGTTGATTAGAAAAATTTTTATACACTCCTTTTCGCTAGTTTTAATATTTCATTCCTTTTGAGTTGAAATCTTTATTTTTTACATTCTTCAGACACGTCAGACGACGAATTTTTTCATTGACTATCGAGACAGTATTTCTCCAGAAATAGTCAATGAATCTGCCCACCGTTCAAAGTCACCAGTTTACGCCGATATGCTCGTTGATCGTAATGAATATCGAGTCGCAAGATAGAATAATAGGTGATAAGTGTGTGGCAGTGATCGATTGAGTATGTTCATATACGTATATCTCATGAATATCGCAAGTCTTCATTGAAGTATGAGGGCGTGATATTTGTTGATAAATAATTGTGAGTCGGTAAAGGTGATTTCGACACGATAGCGAACGTTGTTTAAACAGAACCACCGAAGTATGGGCGATTCTCTACCGTATCGACCTTCGTGCGGGACCGAAGTGCTTTAGAAGTTTGGAGCTTTTCTGTAGAGGGAAACTACCCTCGTGAAGCGAAACTCGTGGGATCGATGCACGAACGGATTTCAATGCGCGTACGTACGATACGTGGTTGTATTGGAACTTGGAAGCTGAAAAACAATTTATTCAAATTCGAGGAGAGTAAAATAATAAGAGTAAAATGATATGCGTTTTTTTCCAGTGGAGCAGAACGTTTGTTACGTTCTTCTTCTTCTTCTTCTTATTTTTTTTTTTCTCTTTTTTTTTTTGGACTCGAAAGAATATTCTGCAGTTGGCATATATTCGCCCCTCCGCATAGATTGTAGATCCTGAGACCGCGGCTACCTCTGCTTGAATACACTTGGCGAGTTCATGCATATGCATTTTCTCGAAATATTGCGGGCGCGATAAATCTCGTCAGATTTGACGGGGAAATAGAGTGAAGTGACGCTGTAAGTACCGCCGCAGCTACACGTCGGGATTTTTTTGGAACTGCATCGCAGTGCATCGTTACTGCAACGGACCACGCGTATAATGATACTTATTTCTGGGTCCCATGCGGCGACAAATTGAAGGTATGCGATTTGGAGATTCTCCCTGCGAGTTGATTTGATACTTTATGAATTTCGAACCTGTTAATTCTATTTTCTGCGAATCCTTTCGGCATGTTCCGTGTCTACATTGAATTATTATACTCACCAGAATGTCGATGAACTCCCCATGTATGTATATGTACCTTTAGTCGGACAAAATATGTCGGAGTATACATATAGGATTTACGTAGCATTGCAGGGTGAAAAAATGTGTGATAATTTGTTACTTTTATTACATTTTACGAATATTTTACATCTGAGAAAATTTCATTTGTCACAATACAACATTTATTTTTATACGAATGCGGCACATTTCGGGACTATGCACAGATGTGCGGAGATCGGAGTTGGAGAATACGAATTTTTCATAGGTCATCGGGATGCGAGAGTGGCCGGTAGGCGCGATGAAAAGATTTTTTGGTCGAAAGGTCGACGATCTGGTTTCCTGCAATCATCAGTCGCGTGGCATGCCATCCGTAAGATACCTGTAGAGACGAGCTTCTGATATCTACAATTCTACAAAAGCCCGGATCTACAGGGTAGATCACGAATGTGCCTATCTTATGCGAAGCCTCACAAATCCAACGTCGTCTATCGAGCTTCCGTAGATCCGTTGACTCCTCTGTTGGCGAATCTACGACTGAAACAGATAAGAATTTCTCGTTACTCCATGAACCCTAGAAGAGCGGGAAATAATTCGACAATTGCTTTACTCGACGTTTCTAATATTATTTCGATATCACCGCGATATTATACGATATTGTCATCGTGAATTTTGAAACGTTGAAAATTAGTTGATCGCGGTCTCAGACGTGACCTAGATGAATGTTTCACGTTTTTGAAATTTCGTTGATCGAATCACCGCTTCGTTTAATTGATTTGCAGCATCTCAAAAACGTAACTGATTACAAAAAAGAAAAAATTAACCAATTGGCTGATCCTAAAAACTGCACACTGTAACGACGAATTTGGAAAAACTTAAATAATAAGAATGAGCGTGGAGTGAAAGCATTGAATGGAATCCTGACGAGAGACTCGTGGGTTGGATTAGCAAGGGCTGCCCGCCTGTTTAGGAAATACTCGTGTCTCTCGGGTGGTCGTGTGCGTCGCCCTACGTAACGTCGTTTACTTACACTCTTAAATAATGATGTGCGAGACACCCGAGGTGCTAATGTACGCCAAAACAGGAAGCGTGTACATTGCTGTACGCGTGCGTATTATATGGTCAACGGAAGTCACGTCTGTCAGCGGCACTCTTCTCTACCTGACCCGAATACGCGACTCGACCTGTCCAAAAATTGAATATGACTTATTTATTTAATTTTCAAACGAACCACCGAGTGGCTTTCTCTCCCCTTTGCCGATGAAGTTAAACTGCAAGAGTAATAGTTAAATTTAATTTTCAGTTCTTTTTTTCTTCAATTGTAATAACGCGATCGTACAACGTCGCGCTCGTTAACACGTCTGAACTGTATACCGAATTCACGACACATCGATAAACGCTTTTATGCGAAGACCTTATACATTATGTGTACGAGTGTAAGTCTTCTGCTAAGTGCGGCTACGTGCTCGGAGACAATGCGTGCCATCGGAATAATTATGGTGGATAATCGAGTTCCGTGTCTTCGTTCGTTTCGTGACCATCCGCGAAAATCCGATCTAATGGAAGTAGAAACATACGATGAACGAGCGGAACTAGGGGTGCGTACGTAAAATTTGAAGAAAAATGTAAAACTCAGAAAAAAAAAGTGAGGGAATCTTTGAATTTTTTCAAGCTAACTAACAGCGTAACCGTAACACGTGAGATTGCGATGACGTCAATTGAATCTAATACCATGATAACAACAACAACAACAACAACACCTGGGTTAACAACAAACAAACACGCCTGAGTCAATAAACGGCCATCGGGCGGCACGAAGCGAGGTATTCGAAGGATCAATTTCAGCTTTTAAAAATGATATCGATATGAAATTTGGATGCGAGAAGCGAGACTATTGAACGAGTACAGCGTGTATTGCATACGTATACGATTAACATGTGCACACATATCAATGAGGTAAAAACACTTATGGTATCGGAAGTGGCGGCGGGTTCCCGTCGATGTCGCGTCAAGGTCCTTCCGCGTCGCGTTCCCTTCTGAATATTAACGGTCAGCGAGGTGGTCATCGTCGAGTCGGGCTGGCTCACTTCCTTCCTTTCTTCCTTCCGATTCACAACTTGTTACTCTTCATCCCGGAGAGCGCGGGTGATCTCCGAGTCCGAAGGCCAACGCCCCTCTAGTCGCGCGGCGTCCGGGTCTTCCGATTTCGCGAAGGAGTCACCCGCCGTTGGCATCCGTTGTCGTCAGGACCGTGCTCGGCGGCAGGGCGGGTGGAACGTCTCTCGGTCGTTCTCGTCGGGTAGTTCGCGGGTGTCGCAGGGGTACCCGGATGCTGCGATGATTGGACCGTTGGCAGCCCTTTACCCGGGGTAGGGGATGCCTCCGCCGCGTTTCGTGCAACCCCGTAACGCGTCGGGGTGACTCGTGAATAACTCGGCTCTTCCTCGGGATAGGGAATCCCTTGTCAACCCCTCGACGGCGATCCTGCCCCCCCCCTCCCCGGTCACTTCCCCGTTTTCCACTTTACCCTCTCCCACTCTCGTTTCGTCCCGTCATCTCTTCACCGCGTAGAGAACAGCCAGCCATCCGCGTATCTCGTTTTTTCTCCGTTTCTCCGTTTCTCTCTTACTCTCTTTTACTCTCTTACTCTCTCTCTCTCTCTCCCCTCCGGGCGCGGTGCGGGGTACGCGCGACTTCGGAGTTCGCTAAAACCCTCCCTTGAGATACGGAGGTTCTGAGATCCTATCCTCCTTCTCCAACAACCGTTGAGAACCGGCGATGAGGGTTTTTGGTCCTCGCGGAATCTGGAGCGTCTCTTTCCCCGCTCCCGCGGCAGTCTGGCGAACGAGGAGGTATTGATCGGTGCCGGTCCACCATCACCATCCGCTATACCTCGCCGGTAGAAATTCTGAGGGAACATTTCGCGACATCGCCCAACCACCCCCCGAATCCCGTGGATACCGCCGAGAGGGACGAACGTCGGTACGGATGACTGGGAGTTTCTTCGTACGATGTGCAGGGGGGCCGGTTGCGGCCGTTGCAGAGAGAGTGTTGAACCTTTCTTTCGACAACTTAACTGTTCGATAAATCCCTAAACTCGACACGTAGGTACGATCTACTACTTGGTAGGATAAGCGAAGAGCTGTAGGTACCGCGACGTCTCCGCCCAACCCTTACCGATCGTTCAACTTCTCACACGTCGTACGTCAGTTCTTCGCCAAATCTCTCGAAACGCTCCGGTCAATGATTCGCCCGCTTTGACGGGGATGTTTACACGTCGCGTTATCTATTTCCACTCTTTGATTACGTCGTCGTGGAAAGACGGCCCACCCCCCCCGCCGCTCTCGACGCGAAAAAAAATGAATGAAAGTAAAAATGAACCGGACGAAGAAATATTTGACGATATTTTCGAGCTTCGTTGAGTCGTCGACGTCTCAAACCCGTTACTCACCCCTTGATCAAGCTCCGTTTTATTTCATTCCATACAGTCGTCTGCGAAGTTTCGTTCGAGTTTACAAAGATATGAAGATATCGCGATCGATCGATTAACGAAAATTGAATCTTGTTATACTTTCGTAAGGTTACGGATATTATACGTATAACGTATACTCCCGGGCGAGCTATACGCCGAAAGAACTCTACGGGTGGAATTGTTCGCGCAAAGAAACTCAACGTTCAACTGACCGTTTCTATTGTGTCGAGGAATGCTTTTGGAGGAAGGAACGTCCGGCGGTCGTGACTCGAATGATAATTCGTCGCCAGCCGATTTCCTTTCTGGTAATACTAATACCACTGGCATTAATTCACTGGATCCCTCGTCCGAACGCACGTACATACGTGTGCAGTAATAATACAGTCGGTAAGATATATCTACCGTACGCCCGAAAGCCGAGTCACGAGTCAAATGAATAATCAAAATGATTAAACGATCGGCTCTAAAATTCACCTTTCGCGTAAAAAGGGGTTGCGGGTTTAACTCCATAAAATTTCACCCGAATCGTCGTGACTAAGTAGTGGAATGATTACAAGTTGGTGTAATAAAAGTCGGTAACGACCGGGCTATAATGTTATTGAGATGAGCAGGGGAGGCAGGGCATCCGGTCTACCGAGAAGAAAAACCTTCCGCCGAGTCGGGACGTACGTTCTCGCCGTTCGCCGTATACGTATCAGGATTCGTTTGATCTGAAACAAAAAAATTCTCCGCTGAAGAAATTTTCCAATGAAACGTCAATCGGGTTACAGGGATTACGATCATGGAATCGGACAATCGCCCGCAGTTGAAAGGAAGACGATTTTTCAACGCGGAATCTCAAAAACGAAATTTCACGCGGAGTACAGTTGACGGAAAACTGGAATTCATCGCGGTGTTGCAGTATAGCGCGCGAGAGGCGGCATTGATCCCTTAGGTCGGGGGAAGAGGTGGGTGTGCCGGGGGGGGGGGGGGTAGCGCACGCGAATTTTGCCTCCATATTATTTTGTGGAGGCGCCGCGCGCTATCCGTACTCCTCGCGTGTTAATCATAATTTATTTAAAAGCTCACCCAAGTCTCGCCGTGTATACGTGCTTTCAGGTTTTGTAACGTGGCTGCTCCCCGCCGCCGTTAAATGTGTGCACGGGCTCCGACTCCCCGCTCGCTGTAAATATAGCGCGGCGTATAGCTGCCAGATATTATGCGTTATTCAGGTACAGAACGCGGTGCAAGTTTTGATCTAAATTATTCATCTCATCGTACAAAGTAGGTATACGTATTATAAAACTTCGCTAATTAATTTCCATAATTTCTGACAACCCGCCCTCGTTTCTGCAACCCCGAAATTTTCGGAGGCGAAAATATGTCGCTGAATTATTCTAAGGAATGACGAATTTCAACCGAATACCCGGAATGAAAATTCGCGTCGATCACGCGCTTACCTTCGATTTTCGACACCTTGCAAATCGATCGGAAATCGACCGCAAAGGTGACGCGGTTGAAGAGCACGCGACGCAGCTCCCGCGGGATTTCTCGGAGAAACGGGTGCTCGCTAACCACGACGAATGTGCTTTTTTTATCTACCGATGAAAACCTGCACATTGACTTTTATCCCGATTACACGAAAGGTTCGAGACTTTTGAGAATCACTGAGTCGTTGGAGCATCGACACGGCTGTCTGGATGTTCGATAGAAAAAAACAAAAAAAATTAGGAAAAATGAAATAGAGAGAACAAATTTTGGATAGGATCCAGAATTTGGAACGCTGTATGTGCTGTGCGAGGGAAACTACTTCGTCACTTTGCAGCGGAGATCGTTTGATAAAATACAATACTTTTCGAGTTCACGACGGTGGAAAAGTGGTAAATATTTTTCTTTCTGTAGTGAAAATTACCATTTTTAGCAAGAGCTTTTAACTTTTTTCCACGCAGCAACTCTCTTACAACTCCGCGTTCGCTTCGCCGGAGATTTTTTCCTCCGTGTGTACGGGTACACGGAGCTCGTAAGCTCCTCCCAGATTTTTGCTCGACAGTAATTCAGAACGCTTTTATCGGAGGGAAGAGACTTAACCGTAAACTAAAGGTAACAAAAAATTCATGGAAACTAACTTCTCAACCCCTATTTTGTTATTCATTTTTTCATTTTCTCCTTTTTTCCAAAGACTCACGCGGATAGAACGAAGCATGAATTTACACCTAATTGTAAGGTGAAGTTAGTCATTGACAAAGAATTTCCGTAATTGAAGACGCGTTATATCAGGTCATCGATCCCCTTTCCGCGCGAAGGTAATTTCGACGGTCCTTTTTTCAGTTATTTCATAGCGTATCTTTTATTTTTTCAGCGCACGTCCACCGCGTATCAGATACGCCATTGATATGGTTTCTGAAAATTTATTCGGCGTTTTCGCAGAGATAATTTAATTTTTAATATTCACTTTTTAATTATTTTGACGTGATATTTTGCCGGGGATGGTTGAAATTTACTCCCGTTTCATTGCTATTGTGCGGTAATTTAATAAACGCGAATTACCGCTGCACGTTGGCTGCACGCCGCCACTACACCGACGCCATAATATCGTATACCTCCAGATTCGTATTCACGGTTTTTAATTAAAAAGTACATTTCAGCGCGATGCATAAATGGGCGGTGCTTGCTGCATCTATATGCCCCCCATTCGGACTATATAGCACATGGAATATAACTATATCCAGATATATATATATATACACGTGCAGATATGTATTCCCATGATGCACGTCTACCCTCGCGTTCGAACACCGTGTATACCTATACGGATGCATCGGTGTAGCTCGTGATGTATACGGATACAAACGGACGGGGGTTGGTAGACGGCGTAAAACGCCAAAGGGGGCTGGCAGAAGGGAAAGCGATTCCATCTGCCAGCTTGTCATTCAGATTCAACGGTATATATAATATATAGGATATGTATATACTGCATGTACATTTACATCTGTAGAAGTATATATATAAATATATACCGTGGATGAGGAACTTTGCCGATGTTCGTGTCGATCAATACGTTCAAATCTATACAAAATGGCTGTTTTTCTCCACATTACACGACGATTTTAATAAGCGCGATGATGTGCGCTGCGTTTCGTATCGAAAAAATTGATAATCTGATGAATGAATTGAGGATTTCAAACATAAAATTCCAAAGAATTAAACTTATTTACTTGCGTACCAATGATCGTCGTACGAAATTAGAAACTCGCGTCACTTCAGCGGTGAAATTTTGCCAAATAATATGAATTTCAAATGAATAAGACGCTCGAGCGAAGAATGATAAAATTTGCGTTTAATTTTTGCAGATTACTTTTCTCTCGGTTCGCGACGGCACCGGCGGAGAACCGCGGGCCAAAGTTTGCCTCGCCGCGCGGGTGTAATTGCGTATAAAAGATGCGCAGCCGATAATTACTCATTATCATAAAAATGGCCGCTATATAACGGAAGGGCAAAGAACCAAGGGGCTTTCTGCCGAAGCGCGATGAGTAGGGGTTGGAAATGAAAGGAGATTTGAGAATGGCCGCTGAAACGCTGCTGCTCGATCGGAGGAAAAGCAGACGGGGAGAAAAAAAAAACATATAGCGGATATATATATATAACTACAGGTTGTACTCGCAACCGCCCCCAAATTGCAAGCAGCGCCATCCTCCACCCTTTTCGTGTCTTCCACCCTTCGAAGAACCGACGGCCTGTGGCGCCACTTACGGTTATATCGAATTCATCCCCAAGTTTTGAAAATTACAAGGACTGGTTAATAAAAAATCGTCATGTGAACCTGCAGTGAGGGCAAGAATTATTGAAGCAGATTGCGCTCGTTTTCCGTCTACGTGGTATCCTGAATTTATATTAGGTATCGTTTTTTGGGTCGCTACGAAATTTACCTGAGGTTCTTTGTAGGTATTTTATTTCGGTATACCTATCCGTACACACCCACCGAGTGTAATCTTGATTTTTCACATACCTCTGTGCAAATATTATGTATAGCAACCTATAATACGCGCTCGACACCACCTCAGAAAGGGTTCGTGCGGGATCAGATAAAATTATGATACGCATTGCAAATTTCAGTCGTATCTCAAAACGCCCCCAACACGTACCAAAACCAACTTCATGTTCACGAATATAATGTGTAGTTGGAGTTATTATACCTACTATAGCGTTTCAACAGATTTTTCTATTTTTTTTTTTCTTCAAATCGTACAATATCGCACGCAAGAAGTCTGCATCTTTACTCTCACCGTATATTTTAAGAATCAAAGAAGGATATCATGTACATGTCTCCGAATAACATCCACCGCCGCAGTGGGGGAGGGGTTGATTTCAAATGCAGACCCATTTTCCGCGTCTGTTACTTATTTTTCGTGTACATTTCGACGACTAAGAGGGCAATTTTTTCCATTTCCGCGAGTTGTACCGACGTCATCGAAAAAGCCGTTAACGATTTCCCATCGAGCTGTCACTCCGAACTCACCGCGACCTTTCTTCACCGCGTTCGTATCATACGTCGTATGGCGCGATGTGTGTACGGGTAGTCGTGTCCTCGGCGAATACAACCCGCCAGCAAAAGTTCGCTGCGTGTTCACCCGCTTGACAGTCTTGACGTTTCGCACGTAGTTTCCAACGATACATCTACAAACACAGTTCACACATAGGCCGCGCTCTAACTTTACCGAGTAGCGATACGCCACCCCCCTGTATAATTCAGTGTCTAATGCGAGTACAACCGGCATCACAAAACAGTAAAAACTGATCCGATTCTGTTTCACCTTTTTTTCCCTACTCTTAGGTAGCGATATTGAAGCGACGAGCCACTTTGAGGACACTGACCCGTGAAAAAAAAATAAATCGATGAAAAAACGATCGGCCGAAATTTGAACTCGGGTATAATTTTGGCGAAAATCATCGAAGGTTCAACGAAAAGATGTGAGGGAAAACGCGACTGCCCAGCTAGCAGGCCACAGCACAACTAACGCGGGAATCCTGCAATAAAGGGGATCATTTTGAATCCGTGTCAAGTGTACGAAATTTATAGCTCCCCCCTCTCTTACCCCCCTTTCCGTTCTTCCTTCTCCCGTGGGCCGTGGGCCGGTGGGGCTTCTTCCGTTTTCCACCCCCCCTCTAAATTCTCCTTCGACGCCCGAGAGCTGTTCGACCATTAATTTTGACTCTCGTCGGAAATCAAGCCCGTGAATGCGCGAAATTTTGATTGATTTTTTTTTCGCATGCGTAAAGTACAACGAATCGACATCGGGAGAACGGATAAAAATACGTAACGTCCGAAGAGTATCTTACCTGCGGTATTTTGATTTCCATTCCAGTTTCACACCAAACTTCTCTTATATACGTAGCCGGTTACCGACGTGGGGTGGACTTCGCGTCCAGGTGATGCTGGCGGTCTGCTGTTCGGGCTAGTTGTGATCCTGAGCAACGCCGAAGGGTAGCACCAGGGGAAAGTGATTTATGACTCGAGGGAAGCCAGGTAGACCCGCTTATTCGCAGCCCCGGGATACTCTCCGATGTAGGAACCATCGGCAGTGCAACCGTAACTGCGTTTAACAGTTGGCGCATTTGCGCCTCACTAACCGGACGCGATGTTATGCTCCTCATACCGGTAATCGAGATAATATCGAATTTTCGTAATTCGCGAAATAAGTGTCGCCGATATACCTCGCTGCCTACGTAGCGATCGAACGTCGGAGGCACTCAGGACTCACCGTTTCATCGCTCCGAACGCCTGATTGGATATCGAGAAGTTGGAGCCTTTTGTGACGAGGTGATTACATTTTCATTCGGTTATTCACATCCTACCTGTGCGATAGCGTGAGTTTCGCTTTGGATCGGATACAGGGAATGACGAATCGGTAATTAAAAGAAACAAAAAGGGATCATTCCGTTATGTTATACACTCGCCATATGTGGGGCTCGTTCCATTCGACACAGTTCTGTATTCCCCGAAACGTAGAACACAGAATTCTGTGCAGATGCATGTCGAATTTGTGTCAGCAGATGGCTGTTCGTATACACCAAGTCAAGTTTTCGGAGATCGAGAAAAGAAAAAAATAATTAATTATCAAAATAAAAAACGGGACCGCAAACGTGGGTCAATTTTCGAATGCACGGTGACCGGAAAATCGGGTTGGTAACGCGAAATTCGCGTTCAGATATCTCGTCCAGATAGGCAGCCGGTTCTCTTTCGTGGATAAGGGAGGCTGCTGCCCCAGTGTTTCGCGACGTCTGCGAAAATCCGAAGATCGAACCGACGGGGATACCAAGAAAATAATTGCCAACTACCCTTCGAATTCGGTCGGAGAAACGTGAGAGGATTCTGTGCCAAACTTCCGTTCTCACAGTTTCCCGATCGACGCAAAATACGCGTTCGCCTTGGAATAGAACCCGAACGATGTTCGAAGGCTCGTATTTGATCGGTGTCAAAAATATGATCCGACGATCGCACCGTTTCGCCGTAATAATATGTCCGAATGCCACCCGAATTTCACTATCTGACAACAAAGTGTAAACGAGCGAAAACGGAAGAGTGGTGCACGAGGAACAGTGAGAGAGAAAGAGAAAGAGAGACAAATACCGGGAAAAAGAAGTAGAGGAAGGAAGGAAAGAAGGGTAAAAAATAGAATGAAGAAAATGAAAGAGGGAAAGGACAGCTAGGGCAGCGGTAGCGCCCCTGAAACATCATCAATCACCGGGGACCGAGACAATCCGAGACAATCGATGTGCGCGCCCGAGCGGTGAACAGCTGTCGCCTCGGCTAGCACCGACCGATTTACGTTCTCCTGCGCTCACACATACTCGCGAGGTCTTGTGCGAACTGTGTAGAGATACACGGATTCCACGCAAAATAGAAAAATCAGATCCGCGGATGAGGACATCCGCAACAGCGAAATCCGGTAAAAACATTTGGAGGAAAATAGCGCGCGAGAGGAAAATTTTTGGATACGGTGCAACGATTGCAGTCGTGCAGTCGTGTACCGTGCACCGTAGCAGCTATACGGAGAATAATTTTATGGGGGTTTGGAGCTCGGTTTTTTCGGGATTTTTTTTTTTCTTTTTCATTTTTTTTTTCATTTATTTCTTTCAGTTTTGCATATTTTCTTGCCGTCTGCCGCGGGTGTGATGAAAATATCGAACAGAAGGTGTATTTCGGGGTGGCACCATCCATCGCGCGCGTATAGCACATAACACAGCATCGCGTATCGCGTCGCGTCGCATCACATCATATCGTATCCTATCGTATCGTATCGCATAGCGCGCCGACACACGATGGCCCTCCATATTGCCCGCTATGTTTCATAAATAACTTTGGATATTACGAAAAAATACAATTTCAATATTACATCCGATGGGCACGCCAATATCACATAGACATGTGATAGATAGACGTCCTTTATATTGTCTTTATAAAAACATAACCATTTATTTTAGATATTCATATATTATTATTTTACGAAATAAATATTTCGGGGTATACTATAGTATACCAGCTTACCATCTGTAATCCGATATCGTACAAAATCCGTTCGTGATATCCTTACTTTTTTTTTTTTTTAATTTAATTATTCGAAGTCATTAAAAATGTGTCAGTGCATCGCGTGGAGAAGAAAACGGCATCTCACACTCGAGGATAGAAATGAAAATATTATCAGCGTGCAGAATTATATTAACCATCCGGTTGTGTAAGGTATAAGCTTTTATTTTCTTTTCTTCGACGCATACAACGACAGCTTGTATAAGATCCCTCGGCACAGAGTACCGTTGTTTAATTAAATTTCTTAGAATTTTCATATTATACTTGTCACGATTTTTCCACATCGCCGGAGGAACGAAATATCTTCCGTAAAGTATAAAATGACCTCTATTCTTTGGATTCCTTGGTTTTTATCGCGTCGAGTTTTGAAACTTGCGCATCTGCACCGAATTTCTCCCGGTGAGAAACCGCGTTTGAAATTTTCCAACGAAACTCACCCCGTCCAAAGGGATGAAAATCGGTCAACTAGAGAGCGCTTTTCACCGGGAGTCGGTACAAGAGCTTCGTGAAAATGTTTCGAGTCGGTAAGCTCAAAATCTAGTCGAACTACGAACGGTTAAAAACTTCGGGGATTAACGAATGGCGGGTGAATACGAACCTCGTCCCGATGCCTCGTATTGTTGCCCCGTAACTATCTATTTTGCACTTCAAAATTGAAAGCTGCATATTTAATTGGAGCAGCTTTAGATTTTTTTATTCCATAATCGAATTTCAACAAGAGCGTGGACTTAATTTTGAGTTATCAATTTTTGTAATGATAATTTTCTTCAACAGAATACACTACAATATTATGGGATCAGAATTTTGAAATAGCAAACGCCGGAAGTAAAAATTTTAAGAATCCATCCAATCGCAAAATTTCACGATCACCGACATTCCGACATAACGAGGATTTAATTTTGTCGAGTTCGAACCGAACCAATTTCTCTCGTTTGCTGGAAGCGCTGGAAAAAAAAAAAAATTGTAAAAAGAAAAAAATTTGATAAATTGAATAAAAAAGTAGCGGAGCACGTACAGCTCCGTGTTTCGCTTTGATTCCGCGGTATAATTCCGCGTTGATCCGCCGGATTTGTTTCACTTTCTAAATTTTAGGCCGCGGAAAACCGATCCTATTAAAACATAAGTTGGCCAGGATTAAAGGGACACAGGGGGCCACTTATTTATGCATTTCGCGCGGAGGACGGCCCCCGTGCAGGGGTGGAGAATTTCAACCACCGCCATATTTCGATCGATCCGTGTGCGCCACGTGCTCCCACGCGAGTGAGTGACGTGCAAAAAATATATTTCAGGGAAGATACGGGACCGAATTTCATTTAGTTCTTCACTTTTGCAGCCCGCCTGTGTGAGAGAAGGGAAAAAAAAAAAAATCTCCAACAAAAAAAAAGCATAACATTTTCAACTTGACGTAACGTTATCCTCGCCGCTCAACTTATTTCTCCGCATCGAATAGCTCGTGCAAGAATATTATATATTTGTCATTGCCCCATCACCTTTCAACCTATGAGTTTTATTGCTGTATAAAATTCCGATGTATGTAAGGTATGTTATATACACTCGCTTCAGAATTTTCTGATACACATTTTGATTCAAAATCATTTTTCAAATATATATACGTGACGTCTGTTTTTTTTTTTTTTTTTTTTGAGTCGGTGACATACGTAGCAGTTGATCACTTAATAATGTCACACTTTTCGATCAGCGTTTCCCAGATCAGCTGTATCAATTATTTGATGAAATGCAATGCGTGTCGAGATTAGTTAACGTTGCCTAATTACTAATGACATTTTAATACCTCCTACAATTAACGTGCGATACATATCTGCGCGTGATCGTATTATACCTATATGCCGGGCAGATTTTTACGTATCATCGAATCAGATTCGAATATAACCGATCTGAGTGAAGAAAAAAAAAAAAAAAAACCTTCGATCCAAGATTTTTGTATTTTAAAAAAAGTTGTAAATCAAACGAAATCAAATAAAAGATGAAAATTTGCGAGTGTAATAATTCCGTTCGCATATAACAGAAAAAGCTCGGGGAGCTTCGCTGCGGAGTACTGCACAGCGCGTTTATACTCCGTGATTGATACGTTGGTAATACGATTATCAATGAAGGCGTAGACGCGACTAGTCAAAAGTAGCGAACAAGGACCGGGGGTTTGTCACCCCTGTCTCTCCCCAAGCGGCGTGAGAAGCCAGCCATCTTGAATGATGTATGGCGTCGGTTAGGAGGTCGACTGCGCAGCCATCACTCAACGCTTAGCACCAACGCGGCGCGTCTCTACCACGCTGGGAATTTCTATCTTATTTTGTCTTCGCCTGGACCACGTCGCGTCGCGCCGTTTCACTACACGTACGAACGGATTCGAGAACGCTTATACGAAGTGATTAAAAAATTCATCAACCGCGACAAATTAGGATATCGGATGCCGGATTTTTTATATGTATCTATTTATTTAGGATATCGATCATCAATTGGGAAAATTGAAATACTAATGTGCGACGACTGATTTTCATTTAGGCCGTTGAGGAGCACGTTATAACGTTGATTAACGGGTTACCCCATACCTTGTATACATGGGCGAAGATTCTCTTCCATGTTGAAGCTGCGATCGGCGTGAGACGCGCGAATTAATGGAATATGAAATCAAGTTCTTCTTGAATCGGTTTATGCAGATACCACCGCGTAACAGTGTTTTGATTGGACCGAAATGTTGCTAAAAAAAACTTATGGCCTTGAAAAAATTGGGCACGAATAAAATCTGAATTGTTTCCGTCAGATGAGCTCCGATTGTAGAATTAAAATGAAAAAATATAAAAATGATCGATCTTCGAATCCGGTGGAGGCCACTTCGTTGATACACCTATACGCGCATATGATGCGGGGGTGTCGATGACAGAAAGTTGCAATCAATAACCGCGTTACGCATTGCTCCGCACGCATCCGTACACTTTCCCTCCGTACATCCGTCCCTCCCGAGCGTCGAACCTCGAGCAAACCCTAAACCCATTATATTTAATACGCAATACTCCATTTACCCTATTGAATAACTCGGTAAAGCCGCTTTCGAGAACGACCCACATCCCGCAACATTTCCATCCTCTCGATACTTGTGAAATATACGCGATATAATATCGGGATTTCTATATATTTGAAGAAAAAAAAAAAATTTATATTCACGATAGAAAAAAAGAAGAAAATAAGAATAAGAATAAGAAGAAGAATAAGAATATATATTCCGTCATAAGCTTCTCTCCCCGACGATTGTTGCTAATTTATTTCATCTCGCGGCGAAACAGTTAGTAAACTAAATTATACGGACCATCGCAATTAATTAGTCTTAATAAAAATTATACGAGGAATCGCAATTACAAACGACCGTTACCCCGACGTAAGCGGGGGAGGAGCGAGGAACGAACGGCTGCAGAGAGAAGGAAGAGAGAGGCGTACCGTAGAGAGATGAGGACGAAGAGGATGAGGTTGCCAAAGGTGTGGGGGGCGGAGGAGGAGGAGTAGGAGGAGGAGGAGGAGGAGGTGGAGGTGGAGGAGGAGGACCAGGGTTGCTGTGGTGCGGAAGAAAAGAGAGCCCCGTGCCATCCGCGGTATACGGCGCACCGCGCGCACCGCGCCGCAATCCCGGGGGCCGCTTTAAATGAGTCAGCGTTTTTATGCCCGCGATGTTGTCAAAGAGCAAACAGCGCCCGATGATATATCATCCCCGGCACCCCCTGGCCGACCCGGGACCCGCGGAGACCCAGGATATACCCCGCGTGCCCGCGACCCCAGGAACCGCGCGCGTTTACATGACGCTGATATAATAATAAAACATCTCGCGGTACAAGCGATCGCGTATCTGTAACACCCGAAATCTTCATCCCCCTTATTGCGCACCGTAAAACCGCTCGTCTACATTCAACAACGCGGCTAAATAACCCGCCCAGAAATTATTAGAAACGTATATCACGTGGCTATTTTTCTCTACGTTCGTTATTTTCTTCAATTTTTCTTCGCGTTTTGTGTTTTTTGTGTTTTTTGTGTTTTTTTTACCGATGTCGTAAAAACGTATCTAAAGTAATACGGTTATCTAATCTTACCGAGAAAATTGGGAGGTGCGACGAAAATTCTTCAAGAGTCGAACGATCGAGGGTGTTCTTTTCTTTCCGTTCGATTTTTTTTTTATTTTTTTTCTTTCGACTCCGTGAGTATTTTAGATAATGATAAACGTACACGCGGGAGGTTTAATGAAATTTTTCGCCCGGATAACGCGTTACACGCGAGTTTCGTGGAACACCGACAAAATTCGTATCGGTGTACCCCGCAGTATTGCCGGTAGATTTTCGAAGTTTTACGCGCTTCGCTTTCGGGCCTCGTAAATCTTACGTACCTAGGAGTTGCATAGAATTCACTTCGGGTGCAAGTATTCGAAGATCGGAGAGAACTGGAAAAATTTCAAAGCTTCAAACATTATCGTGTAACAGGCGTTTCTAAGCTGCTGGTAATTCTTTAATTGAATGCCAATAACTGTCCCTTTGAATATTGTCCATCTTTTCGAGTATATATCTACAAGAGACCCAAACATCAATGGACGAACGACGGGGGTCCGAACCCGTGAAACCCCGTCGCCATAATTCTGGCACGCCCCAAATCCCGACGAAAGCAAACATCTTCTTCTCATTTCGCCTCGACTTGTGCGCATCCGCTTTTCCAAACGCAAAAATATTTACCACCGTATTTTCACATCATTTTTTTCTCCGTCGATTTATTCGCCGTAGATTTCGTCGATGACAATAATTATACCCGTCACGAGTTTGTCGTGTACAGAGTGTAAAAATTAATTTTCTCCACCGTCAGCCGAAAAGTAGAGCGAGTATATAGTGTTAAAATGAATTTGCACCTCGGTCACGTTTTTTTGACGTACACGTATATGTATATATATATGTATATACAGTTGACTTTTTGACGGAGCGCGTGAATTAAATAACGTATACGTTTGTAAAGGTGGTAACATATCGTTTTTAGCACGCGAGAATAATAAAATTCATTAACTCCTAAAAAAGTAACTTCAAATAATTGTATTATTATTATCTCCGGTTACACGCGAGATTTTTTTCTTTTTTTTTTTCGTTAGTTCATTTTTTTTTTCTAGCTATAGTATGGGTATATATTATATACAAGGAATATTCATGACGTATCGTATTTAAACTAAGGGTGACAGGAGTCGATGTGCCGTTGCGTATCCGAATGCCTCCGTAGGCATCGTTTTTAACTGTCAAGAGACTATAAACGTCATGCTCTCCTTAACTTTCGGCTTATCTCTTCGAAAGAGTCCGCGAAAACGAAACCAACCGTCGCGTCGACGGCCGTTATAAATCCGAAGTATATAAATTCTAAAATTTCTCTAGATTTGAGGTGAAACCTATCGGTGTGACGGAGGCGCGTTTTCGCATTCGTATAGTTCTATAGGGTTAGTCGCGGCTCGATGCACAAAACCTTTGTAAAGAGGATATATTTCTTGCACCTTGTACCATAGCCGAGCTCATGGGGGGGTGTGGGGTCTATATCCGAAAATCCTGATTGCCGATGCAGGAAATCAGTGAGCGGAACAATTTTTTCGAAAAATAATTAAAAATGCGAACACCCAATACTCCGGTGTGCGTAACGACGGAAAATTCTTGTAACGTATATATGTATATATTTATATGTAATTATCGAAGTACAATGGGAAAATATATTTTTACGCTACGTTGAACAGGCGATTTACTACTACGCTCGTTGCAGTTTTCTATGTAGTCGGAGTTGCTCAGGTATATAGAAGCGAGTCAAAAAGTAACTCGTAAAATTCGTTTGCCCGATTTTAATCCCGAGACAATTAGGACTCGGGGGCGTGAGGTGTCTGCTACTTTTATGTTTATACTGCCACTTGATAGACCGAAAACCTATTTACCTATACCTTATGTACAGTACCGTGTCTCACGATTTCGTCTCGACCACGTGACGATGTCGTAGAAATTTTTACTCGTAATTGCATTTCCAATTGACCGGACAGGTTGATTTAGAGTTGGCAAGATTATGGAATCGCACTTATCAGGGTCACGGAGGTTCAGGGCCCTTGACAGACGATATTCGTATAGATGAGTCGTCATTTTATAATACGTACGTATATATCCCGAGAAAGGGCGACGTCTGGTCCGTAAAAGGCGTCGGGACACCGCGCCGCGTCTCCCTCGTAGTCGGCAAAGTGAGGTTTACTCCTTTAGGATTTAATCGGGACCTAGACGGCTGCAACCTTTTCCTAGACGGTTTCCCGTAATTCGACGTCGTTCCTAAGCAGACGCCCTTCGAGTTGTTGAAAAAGTTTTTTTCACCAATCGTATACTGCGCGCGACGGCGACAACCGCCGGGAAGAATTAGATCAACGACGGATAAACGATCGAACTATTTTTCATCCAGGTAAATAGAATTCCTAGTTCCTTATCGAATACTGAGACTATATGTATAATATATAACTTGAACTTTTGACGTCTCGTCTGGATTAATTAATGCTTCGATCGCGAGTGTTCCTAAGAATTCCGGTTACAATTTATCGTCTTATAAATTAATAAGAGCCGTCGATTGTTATCGTCAAAATAATGTATGAAGGAAAAAAAATATATGTAAACGAGATACGAAGGACAGTCTTCGGTAATAAGTGACGACGTATTCACCTTATTTCGTTCAGATTAAGGACGGAATTTGTGCGACTACCCGAGTGAAATGTACCTCGAGGAGTCAAGGGGAGACAAGTTGGTGGCATTATGCGATACAAGTTGCGAGGATCGCGACATCCCACCGATTTTGTATTCAGCAAAGTTCTATTATAAGATTGGTAACTTTTTGCGAGGCTGGTAGCGCTAGCTCGGAGCTGATCGTGGGACGTATACCCGTCACTGTGCGCCGAGCGTGGAAGGAAACGGGGAAAGGGAGATCGGGGAGGAGGGGGGGTGATCTGAGGGCGAAAAGCGAAGGAGGAACTATGACGTGAAACGTCAACCTTACTGACGTCGACTTTGGCTCCTCGGAGAAACTCCGTTCTCGGGGTATAGCCCGGTATAGCCGAAGAAGAAGAGCGAAGGGGGGAGGAGGAGGATGCGCAGGGAAGGGAAGGGAAGGCAGCGGCGGGCGGCATTCAACCCTGAAAGCCAAAATAACTTCCTAAACTTTAACCTCCAGAGTATAAAAGTGGATGCCTCTTTCTATCTGGCTTGAAGAATCTCGGCGTACCAACCCCCCCCCCCCCCCCCCCCCCCCGGTGGAAACTCGGTTCGAGGTCCAACGATAAAAACACGTCATATCCGCGAAGGAGCTGCAGGGTCCTTGGTTTTGAACCGAACCGATTCCAGGGGACGTCGAGCGAGACGACGAGGACGAGGACGACCCACCTTCGAAAAAGTAAGAAACCGAGCTAGAACGACGCTAGAATTCACCGGATGCAAAAGTCGCTTCGCAGACTCATGTTACCGCTCTACTCGGCTCCTCCTCGTATCTCCAGACCCCGTACCATCCCTAAACGAATCTTTCCATACACCTATATACGCCTTGAAAATGTTCAACGTATAAGATTCGCGAGCTCCGATTCACTCGTTTCGCGTCCCTCTTTGTTAGTCCCTATCAGCGACTCTCGAGTTGTCAAAGCGCTTCTTTGGGTCGGATAACCGCGTCGTACACATCCGAGAGAACCCCCTCTTCTGAGCGGGCGAAGATTTCGACGCCTGTTTTTCGAGCCACTCCACATTACCGCGAAAACTCTCTCCGCGCGAGGATAATCCAACTTACTCGTAGCCGAAAGTCCGCAGCGGGGAACTAGGAATTGCGAGAAAAAAATCTTTTAAACCGCTGGGAAAATACGGAGATATTCAAAGTATTTTGACGACAGTAAAAATAGGCGATGATCGCCGAAGCTAAGATTCGAAACTCGAATGACATAATTTCGGGAACAGGATCCTCCTCAGTCGGACACGTGCAAACGTATTTGCTTTACAGCGATTCTCCTATTACGACGTACACTCGACGTAAACCGTTCGGGGGAGGGGAGGGGGGGGGGGGTTGGCAGAAGGAACGATGTAACATATGCTTTTATCTAAATTAAACAGTGCTCGCCCGATTTTCATTTCCTGGCTTGAAGCCGCTGATGTTATCCGCGGTTAAAGCCCGCGTCTCGCTTACCGCTAAGGGAAGAGAAGAGAAGAGAAGAGAAGAGAGGGGCGAGGAGAAGGGAAGCTGTGCCCTTCCTTTCAGGCACCTACCTATGCCGTATATATATATATATATATATACGTACAGCCACCACATCCCATACACACCATCCTATCCTGTCCCATCCCATCGTATCCTATCTCCCTATATTCTAACCAATCCCCTTCACCCCCTTATACCGTAGCTGTCGTCTGGCCCTCTCTTTTCCTTTCTCTCACCCCCCCCGCCATCCGCCACTTTCGAAGCCCCAAACCCCGTCAGCCCCGTCAAACTTCCAGATTATATAATACAAAAGCAGAGATACAGTTCTCCATTTCCATGCTACCGAGGAGAGAGGAGAGAAGCTGAGACGAGACGAAAGGAAAGGAGAGGAGAAAAGAGGAGAGGAGAGGAGAGGATGGCAACTGCGCCCATAGTCGGCGATCGAAATGACAGCGAGCAGAGAGAGCTACGCTAGTTCTCGCAAACTTCTAATTAGCGGCGGGGCTTATCCCTTTACCCTGAAGATTTTGAGATATCGATATTAAAACGTGGGCGTACTGCGCTTATCCTTTCGTTGGGGATCAAAACAAAATGCGACACCTCGACGGAAAAGGGGCGCTCTGAGGTAAGCGTCGTTAATAAGTATCGGCTGGGTAGTGTGGTATAATATGTATACGAAGTCCGAGTTTGACTCCGAGTTGTCGGTACGATTAGGGAAAAATCGACGCCTGGGATTTCGAATTTTTCGGATTTAAAAATTTCCCAACAACGACCGATCGAGCCGGAAGTAGACTTTCGTAGACGCGCGGCGGATAATCGCGTACAACCTTCTTCCAAAATCGTTCCATGGAAAAGTCGTCGACTTACGGAAGTAAATACCCATCTTCCGGCGACGGGGATAAAACTTTTTTCGAATATAATTCGCACATTTTATTTTCGTCAGCCAATAATTCGAGGCGATGAATCGTAGAATCAGCACGTTAAGTATTTCGTAACTCTACATAGTCGGAGGTTGCAGTTCGTCGAGGGACGAAGGGACGAAGGGACGTGACGGTACGATACGAGAGAGAGAGAGAGAGAGATCAGAGCGCGGAATCGTAGGCGGAGACTCTGCAGAGGGTTGGAAAAAGTTGATTGCAAGAAAAGAATTAGCGGAAGAAACAACGGCGTACTTTTTTGCCGCGTTTTTTCCGTGATCTTTGTCTACGTAACACTAATGCAGAAAAAGTAGCGAGTAGAAGAGAGGCGAAGGAATATAAGAATAAGAAAAAGAAGATAGGTGGGGGGGGGATGCGAGGGTCCGAGACATGCCGCGGGGTGAATTCCGACGCTCCAAGCTTGCGCTTACCCAGAACGTAGAGGATTCCTCGCCGGCGTAGCGGCGGAAAGACGGCAGCGAACACGGAAATAGAAGATGCGCGGAAAAATAAGGGACAGAAAAACGGAAGTTCTGGAGCCGGAGAGAGCTAGCGCCCAGTAACGAAACGCTCGAACGGAACGACGTTGATCAATCTACCGTTTTCGGATCCCCGACCGCCTCTCTCTCTCTCTCTCACTGTGTGTCCCTCTTTCTCTTACCTATCTCCATCTTTTTTTTTTTTTATCCCTCGCTCCTTACCTCGGCTTAGTTCCTTTTGCGATTTCCCGGATTAGCCAATGCCGGAGTGACTTCACTAGCTCCGGGAATGGGCTTTACGACGGCTACCGGAGCGCGTCAAAATCCGATGTCTCTTCTTTTTCGTTTCTTTGATTTCTCTTTTTTTTTTTGGTTTTTTTTTCGAATCCAAAAATTCGATGATTTATCAATTTTTTTTTCATTGTACCCAACCAGACGAAACGTTGTACACATTATACAAATTTGAAACAGGTTGTCGTTCGCATCGAAGTACGGAGACAACTTTGTGGCGTCGGTGAAGTTCGGGCCAGTTATTTTTGCCTTTGCGTGGAGTATAGGTTTCGAATTCGCAGAATATTTGTCATTACTCCTAACGGCAAAACTGACAAAATGAGCATGGGTAGCCCCATAGAAGGCGTACGCAAGTCACGAGTACGACAATCAGTACGCGGTATAACGATAAAATCGCTGGAACTTTCGGTGAACATTCTGTAACAAACAAAAGACTTTGGTAACTATATGTACGGCCATTGATAAGCGCCGTAGTGTTCGTCGGAGTATGGAGAAAATTGTAAAATGTGGATGACCTTAATCTCTTACGATTCCGAGAAGAGAAAAAAAAAAAAAATCGTAACAAGGATTTCAAGAGAATTGTGATAGTCGAAATCGTCAACCGAGGCGGCCGCGATGATCTCACGTATTCAGATCTCATTTATTCCGCGATTCATCGTTATATCGCATCGGCGGCGAGAACGAGACGCGTGAATATCGAAAGAACGATTCTCTCTTTTCTTTTTTTTTTTATTTTCATTCGAACAAAAACTCGTGACGTACCATCACCCCGGCATACCATCGTTGGATTTGCTTCCGCGTTGACCAGAGAAACGAAAAACAGGGTCGGCTCTAATCAGTCGGACGATCGGTCGTGCATGGCGTCAAACCGATTGATGAAGATATATCGATCAGCCGGAAGGCGCGATGACAACCGACCTGCAGCTCTTCTGCCGCTGTACCTTTCGAATCGTAACTCACCGCCATTTTCGAAGATTCTTTTTTACTTTTCGAACGATGATCTGGAAAATCGTAACGCGAAAATCTCGGTGACGTTTGCCGCACATTCTGAGTGGAAAAATAGAAACTCGAGGCAAACTCGATGTCTGTATACGAATGCTCGTGTGCCGGATTCCCGGGGTGGACAACCTGGAAGGTCATCGCCTGGGGGCTCCGATGCGTTCACCTTAGTCATCGAGACACTTTTCAACTTCTTGGAGCTGTCGCGCGGCGCCGATAGCGCGGTTTAAAAACCTAAGGAGACACTGGTGTCATGTATATTTTGATGGTGGGGTGATGCGGAGCAACTCGCGTGAACGCAAGTCTCGGAGTTTTCGTGCCCACCGCGGTCTCGACGTGCTTCATACTTTGGTGGTAATTTTCCAACCAACTGGCATCCGCATGCCCGGTTACAGGGTCTCGACGCGGCCGCGTTTCCTATCGACAAATTTTTCATACTATACGACGTGTGCGGTGTGAGATCGAATAAGAAAAGAAAAAAAAGTGATACATCATTCGTACGGTGAGCGATCGTCATGGACGTGCGTCATTCGATCGCGTCAAACGAATTTCGGAATTCGTATCGAGGACTGGATCGAAAATTTTGTCGCCTGTGAATTCGAGTATGAAATATCAATTGTGAGGATATGATCGATGAAAAAAAGAATTTTTCGCCAATAATTGCGAGTCACTCCGTAGTAGGAGTCCACCGACTGCGGCGTTTGGATCACTAATGAATGTGTAGTAGACAAATTAGCGCGGTGTGCCATTTCGGTTAGAGTAACAAGCGGGCTGCCTTTGGTTGAGCAGCCCCTCCGTTCGCGACCCGTTGTCGCCTTGTATCGAAAGCTTAGCGGCTCGTAAATCCCAGGGCGCCGTAAACTCGTTTTACTGCTGCACCCACGCGCCGTACGCCCCTTCCTCCTCCGTACAGCCCCTAAAAGAGACGATCGTTGCGTTTGAAACCGATGGCCAACCGATAGAATTCTCTAATTCTACCCCGATAAAAAATCGCGCATCGATCGACGGCTCGATCGTAGCCAAATATTCCACTGAAACGAGAAGTGAAATGAAATGATCTCGATATTCCATATCTGACCTCAGCCCTTACGTAATCCTCGTTCTCGAAGCAAGGATTCGGTTTTGCCCGAGGCTCTAGACTGCGTTCGGAAAAACCATTGTAGTCGTCAGACATCGGCGGTTTAGCTATCGTTTAAGAGGCATCAAGCCAGAGGGGTACGCAAGGTGGGCGTAGGCGGTGGCTTTGGTCAGGTAGTGAAACGGGCCGAGGGGTGGTAGGCAGGCAGGGGAAGTTTGCAAGTGAAGCAAATCGTCGGTCAAAGGGTGGGGAAGAAGGGTTATTGTGTCCGTAAGTTATTGACCGGTGATTGGTTGAAATGACAACTGCTTCGGGGGGCGAAGTTGAACAAATTGGCGAGGATACGTCTTCGGAGATGTCAGTGCAAGTGCGAACTTCAAACGGTGAACACGTTTGCGGTACGTCGAGCTCCGTAACGTTGAACCTGTCGACTACGTCCGACAACGATACGACACCGAGGGAATTTGTATACAACTTGGAGGCAACGAGGAAATCGAACGCCATGACGCTCAAGGATTTCGGACAATTGACGAATTCGGAATGCAGCGCACACGACTCCTTGGACGACGCGATGTTCCCGCTTTCCCCGTCGAGTCTCGGTTCGAATACTTCGAGGTGTAGCCTCAAAGATCGTTCTAACGTCGATATGAGGCAACTAGACATGCAACAGCATTCGGTACAGTCGTTTTACCATCATCAGAACAGTATCACGCAGCATTTGGAATACTCCGTAACGCCGAGGACTTACAATTGGCAGACAACGGAAATCATTCAACAACAACAACAACATCAACAACAACAACAACATCAGCTACAGCAGCAACAACAAATCCAGCAACAGCAACAACACACCGCGAGTGTGTCACCCTCCGCTACCGTAATTACGGGTAAGTTCAAATCATGTGTAACGCGAGGATCGTGTGGTCGTGCGGAAAATTATTACCCTTCCATAGAACGTGCGGCTTATTTTACACACAATCCATGAAAACGTTCACACGTACTCGAATTTCACGAAGAAATTAAGTGAACCGTTTCGCGAACCCTCTTGTGGTAGACGATCGTTGCGCGATAAAGGTTCAAAGGTATAACGGTATCCTTCGGCCCGTTTGTAACGCCCGCAACTACACAATGCCCAAAATCACGATGAGTTAGGTAACGAGCCGCCCCTTTCGCGGAACGCAACAACGATCACGAATCGCGGTGAAATAGGGACCTCGGATTCTCGGATCGCATCCTTGATTCGATAAATGAATTTCGGTCGAGTCCTTTATCTCTTCAATAACGTACACAGGTATCACCGATGTGTTCGTGTCTACGAGGTCTAGGGTGCCGGTGTTCGCGATACGCGTAGCGACGTGAATATCATGAAATCCTCGAGAGCGTTAGATTCCCTAAAAAGAAAGAACGTCCTACCGATATTATAGCGGTATATGGGAGTAAACACGTATCACTGTAGGTAGAATAACTGAATTCAGTTTTGATTAACGAGCGGGCCATTTAGCCGACTTTAGACTCAAGGGATCATAAAACGAGGACCGGCACGCGCTTACCCTATCGCAGGGGGTCCTGCGATATATTGTACAACTACATCCATACGTATACACACAAGTTGTAGGAGATGATGATGGACTATCGCGGTCCAGCGGTGACATATTTATTGATAACAAAACACGGAGTGCTCCGGCAACTCCTTCAAGTTATACTACCCAGGATATCCTAATAGCCCATTGAACGTCGTACAGCTGCCTCGAGACGAGACCCATTCAAAGTTTATAATACCTGCAACGCCTCGTCGATTTCTCTTCCCTTTCGATCGGTGATACCGCGATCTCGTTTTTCTCTTTTTTATTTTGACAATTTTCTATTTTTTTTTTTTGTTCAACAACCGTCGACAAAGATAATCATAATTGTTACGACGCGTGTCGCCGCTTAGTCGGGTTTCCTCATTATTTTGAAACGTTACTTTCGTTTCGTACGTATTGTTTTGGCTTCGAGACAGCGGTTACGAAGTGTAGCAGCGCTTCGAAATGTCTCTCGGTGTAAGAGTACCCTTGGGCGAGGTTAAGGTGTTCGACGCAGTTGCAACAGCCTTTTCAAAACCGTTCTCTCGATCGCGAGTTATAAATTTGAATACTTTCGCGGCCTCAGAGTTTATTTTCAGTCGAAGTTTTCCGTTTGGTACGGAAGAAAATCAGACATTTCGTTAAGTCGATTGGAAATTGTGAGGCGCAGATTGCAATCCAGTGCCAACGAACGTTTCCGTATACGTTCGAAAGTCGACGGGACTGTCGTAAAATTGTCCGCTGTATCGTCCGCACTGAATAATTTATCCGCAACGCTATTCCTAATCGTGTAAGGGCTGATTCCGTTGTTCTTGGCAACTGAAATTAATTATTAAACCTCCCTCTGACGTCGTTATCTCATGCAAATTACAGAGCAATCAGGTATATATGCTATACATATATGTATATTTATGTACATATGGAAAAGCTTCGGGTTGTCCTTATACAGCGTTTCTCCAATTCCACAAATTAGATATATATACAGACTAATATCATACAAAGTTGACAAACCATTGAAGTTTATAATACTGCAACGCGAAGTAATATTTAATTTATTTCAACCTCGATTCTACGATGCGCAGTACGATATATAGCGATGAAGCGATAGGAAAAACACTTCTCTAATTATTGGGGGAGTTATTGAATAGCCCCAAGGGCACAAAATGGTTTTAGTAAATGACTTAAAATTCTTACACGTATGTGTACACCCGAGGAATACCTGTACGTATCATCGTATATCGACGGTTACTCTCAATTTTCGCACTCTGTACGGGAAACCTGACTGCGAGCGCGGTATAGCTTCGGTCGTTTCGTTTTTTCGAATAGATTTTCGATTCTCTTTTTTTGCCTCCAACTTTCCCTTTTTGTTTCTCGTTTCCCCTCCGCCCCCCGGGGTTTTTATAAAGCGACGGGCCATCGACCCGGCGCAAATATGCGGCGGAGGGTCTAGGAAAGAATAAATACCTAAAAAGAACCAGAACAGAGCGATAACACCGAGACTGCGGGCTACTTCGCTCAGAGCTTATGGCCAACGGATATTCGGGTCGAGTGGGAGAGCGACACGCACACAACGCGCGACGCACTCTACATTCCTCAACAATCGGAAGACGATAGCCCAAGAAGCCCGCACATGTCACAATATTCCGGTAGCCTATCTCCCGAAAAAATATGAAAGATTATTTCCTTTCCTCACGACTTAGCGCGCGCATTATACGTGTGTATTAACGCACAAGACCAATATTTGATATCGGGAGAGAAAAGCTACCGTAAAATTCAACCAAGTTTCGTTTCAATTTTATTTATTTCTTTTCGAATTCAGATCTCAAGTTCGCTATTTTCTTTTCCCTGTGACGGGGGCGCGGGGGGAGGAGGTGTACCGATTACGCGGAAAATCTCGTAGCGTTTACGCGGCGAAGAGAAAAGTCATTGTTGTACCGGTTTGAGTAATAATTTCGCTTGTAAATTCACGAAGAACCGTTTAATCCGATATCGTACGGTTGCGGTTGGCGGCCTTTGAGTGTCTCAGCGGGTGGGTACATCCTTCCTCACGGTTTGACACGTACCGACACGGCACCCGCTGAGCGACTCTCAACAAATTTCAACTTCCAAACCACCGGGGTGCTCCTTCCTCCGCACCTATACCGTTTTCCGATTCGCATATCACCCGTAAGGAAGGAGAACGTAACGATTTTTTCCTCTTTCGACGACAATTATCCGTTATTCGAAAACGCGGGATGCGCTAGAATTTCCATTAACTCTGTATTATATATACTCGCGAATACGGCGATGTGACACCTCGGAAAGGGTGTGTGATTCTAGTGTAAATAAGATCCCTGACGGCGAACGAAAACGCAGTAGCGGCATAACCGCGGTAAAACCAGATCCCCCGGAGGCTAGTGCTAATTATTTTAGCTCCTATACACTCCCGCCGCAATCCATCACCCAACCCTTTTGTGCCCTTGGACGAAATCACATTTGCACAGCTATAGTGTAATACGGAATACGTTTACAATGCCGAAAACTATTACGTAAACAGAAACGCGTCGCATTCGCCGCAGCGAATTTCAAGATAGCGCATAATTCCGTATCAACGATCGAATCGATACCTAATTTTTCTCTTTACTTTAATTTTTCTCTTTTCAGAACCGAGCCAGGCCCGTCAACGTCGTCAGGAAGCCACCCCCAGCAAACGAGCTAGAACTGCTTATACCAGCGCCCAATTAGTCGAATTGGAAAAGGAATTTCATTACAACCGTTATCTCTGTCGTCCAAGACGCATAGAGATGGCGGCTCTTCTCTCTCTTACCGAGAGGCAGATAAAAATTTGGTTCCAAAACCGTCGTATGAAGTTCAAGAAAGAGCAAAGGGCCAAGAAAACCGGAGTAGGACCTTCGGAGAAGGCTCAAGACAGCGACAACGGTTCGCCTTTGGGTGCGAACAGGGACTCCGCGGGAGCACAACCCGTTACCGCGGTTCCTTCGCCCCCAATATCGTGGGGGATTCAGGACGGGACTGCCGCCGCCGCCGCCGCCAGACAACAGCAGAACTCCGTCAGTCCATCGGCGACGTTCAACTACCCCGGTATCGTAACCCAGCACAATCGAGTCTCGTCGAACGTTGCGGAGTTCAAATTCTACGGTGACGATACGATCCAACCGTATTCCAGTGGCTATCAGAACGCGTCTTCGGTAAGCCCGATTCAGACCGTCCAGGAACATCAGCAGCAACAGCAGTCCAGATACGTCGACAGAGAAATCACGTTCATACAGTCCAACGACAGACACGTCGTATCGGCACCCGATTACACGCCCAATGTTCATTTCAACGACATTCCGAACACTTACGCGCCATTTTGGAACAATTATTCGTACACGACAGCGTACTCCGCACAGTCGTACCTCAACGCTACCGGAAATACGTACGCGGAGGCCTACCCCTTACCGGATCTACTCGAGTTGAATCAGTACCAACAAAGTTCGAGACAGCAATTGCAACATATGCAGGACGAGCAGAACGCAAATTTCGATGATACCGCGAACGTGCCGATAATTCAACCACCCGAATATCACGACACTCAGATGAGTCTCACCCATCTCTAATGGATCATATTTTAGCTGGTATCTCTTTTCCTGATGGATAATTTTAAGCGAACCGCCTAGCGGTGTATCGTTTTATTTTTTAGTCGAAGAATTTTCGAATGGCAAAATACGACCGGAACTAGTCTATCGTCGTATTCACGATAAGAATTACTAGCCTTACGATCGGATCCTGAGAATGGATGTGGCGGGGATATTTTTGGAGCAGTTTTACAACAGAGAATCATCGAATGTTTACCGAGAAATGATTAGCCTGATTTACCGACACGGTTTTTTTTTTCGATAACGAAAATCTTTTCAGATTTGTTACGAGATAATTTTCGAGGTAATTAAAAGTTAACGACGATCGTAAATAGAGTTCCCATCGTTTTCGGATCTGATATTTTACTCAATTATTGAATTATATATATATATATAGGGATAAAAATGAGAGTTAGTCTGATCAAAAAACAGGAGAATTTTTTTTTTCTTTTTTTTTTTTTCTAATAAAATATCGTACGAAATAAGTCTTCTGGAACATACAGGGTAGTAAGTTTGTGAACGAGATATCAAATATTTCGATCATCGACGACGATCGATTATCGGTGTTCGTTATACACGAGTATACGTATTAAAGGGAATGTATAAATTCGAAAATTTTTATAGCCGGAATTCAATGACGAATTTCCATCGACGTTAATCTAGACATACGAGCGAAATTTGTGTTCGCACAAATTCCGAGCGATCTTAAACATTGACTAGTACTTGATTAGATAATTTTTCAGTCAACGAACCATCCGATATCCTAGTTTTGTAAATAAGTGTCAGAAGAATTCAAAATTACATGCACTATACACCCGATGACACAAATATTGTAAATAAATTTTCAACATCCAATACAATTTGACCCGAACTCTGAATATCAATGCATGTGATGTAATCGGCCTCCTACTCCCTTTCTGAAAATCACGACGTTAATGACTTTGCTAATTGCACCTCACCCCTACTTTTCCCATCCTCTTGACGACAACTCCTCCTAATAAAATAAGCTCGCCGCAGTCATAACTGTTAATTCATAAATACACAACTGCGTTACTATTGTATAATTGTTCGAATATCGTGCTCAAATTATTTTCGCATTTGGATGTCGTAATATCACACATATATATATATATATATATATATATATATATATATATATAAAGAGAAATTATCAAAGCGCGTATACGATATCCTGCGGATAAAAAAAAAACTTCTCCTCTCGTGGAAGAAATAAAAAATTCATACAAAAATTGAAGCGCTAGATATTTTTATCATCGTTATTATAATTTTTTTTTACTCTTTTTTGATTTTTTTTGTTTTTTTTTTTTTATCACACGGGTACCAAGAGCATCGTGCAGAGCTTACCTCGGTAACCCGGTTCCACGGGGTTCGGTCGGAGCCGCGAAAGCGTGGTTTAGAATAGCGCGAGAGCTGTAGGGGTTTTGGTAGGGAGCGTTTTGGCACGAAGTACGGGGAAGGGGGTGGAAAAGGTGAGGGGTGGGTTTCCACCATGATTTCCATTCGCCAGCCATCCATCTTGTTTGAGACTGGAAACTGACAGATAGACGCGGATCCGAGTGCCGGTGACGTGGCAAGTCTTGCGTGCGAACGCGTGTGCGTGCGTTTTCCCCCCTCCCCCCCACCCCTTTTACAACTACGTGCGCGAGTATAGAGGGAATGCGAATACCACTCGCCCCTTACGTATGGGCGTGCGAAGCCCTACGGGTGTGCGCGTCTCAGCGGCATCGACTACGCGCTCGCTATCCTTCGCGACGAGTGGGTTGAAAAGGGCCATATACCGACGTTACTACTACCCCTATCGTCTGTTTGCGCGCGAACTTTCTCTCGCTCGCTCCTTCCATCCCCCTTTCTCGCTCTTCTGCGCTGTTCTTCCGCAGGAAAAGGACCAGAGCGTGGCGTGTACACCGTTTTTGCTGTCTTCTTTTTTTGTTTTCTTTCGTTTTTTTTTTTTTTTTTTTCACACGGATGAGTTTTTGTTAGTTTATTTTTCGGATGCGTTGTGAGCGGAGGTTTTCGGCACGATTCTCCCTCGCTAATTTTTGTTTGTTTCGTTTCGTTGCAGTTTTTAGTTTTTGGGGGGGGGGGGGGGGGGGGGGGGGGTGAAACGGTGGAAATACTTTGAAAATCGTTTAGATAACTCGTTCAGATATCGGGATTAGACGTAGTTCACCGGTCACTCGAATTGCGGAAAAATTGGACTATGCGAACGTTTAGATCCACGGTAGCGATACGGATGCGACAAAAGTGAACCGTTAATACACCGTCGGGTATTCAATGGTCGAGAGAGCCGTTATGTATGCGGATTTTACATACGGTGATAAAGTATTTTGATGTATGGATTTGAGGGTAAAGTTAAACGACTTGATTACTTTCATTCGTGTCTAGAGGGTTGTCTCGCAATTGGGTTATGTATTTTACGAAGAGAGTGGCGTAATGGTAGGTATACGGGTTGTAATTCTATGGAATAAGGTCGCCCTCGACCATACGATCGTTGAATGGATGGATCCTTATTTATATATATATAGATATCTGTAGAAAATTTTCTACCCATCCACATGTGGAGTCGGTGAGGCTCTTAGCTTGGCCTATCAATAAATACAATGCCTCGGCAAAGTCCTACGGAGCGGATCTATAATACTGTAAGTATATTTGAATTTGAATCAGATATTTTCACCGTCTGGATTTACCGCGAATACGCTTCGGAGGATTTGACTTTTATCCTGGATGAATAATGGATGAATAACGTCAAAAAAGAATTGACTATCACCTCAGAAATCCGCGAGGCTTCACCCCGCAGCTCGCGGGGATACTTATAGCGATAATCGATAGAATAAAAATTTTTAATTTCATCATGATTATTTTTTCCAAGTAACTCGTCCCGAGTATCAGAGTTCGTTCGTCCGTCGTCGTCGCCGTTATAAATTTTAAGTTCCACTGAAAGTATTCATTTTTCCAAATCGTTTTTCTGGTCGGCAAAAATATCACGTACCCATATACCCATATTCGAGTATTACACCGTCGGTCGGAGAGTTCGTTCAGTTAAAATGTAGAAAAATTGAAATGGGGAAAGGCGAAGAATGAATAAAGATCAGTCGAGGGGACTGGAGGTCTGAGGGTCGCTCTTACCCCGAAAACTCGACCCCGACTCGGAGCGGAGGCTCACGGTTAGGAAAACGCCACGTGAGGTGCTTGCGGGGGTGGTGCACGCGAGTGATATTAGGTAGAAACGCATGAACTTTGATATATTCGAAGGGGCAGGGTGGGGGGGCCAAAAGAGGCACCAGACTGCGGCAAGTATCCGAGCTATACGTGACCTGCAACTTTTGCCCGACATTCTCCTATAGCGATATACGAATTACATCTAACCAATATTTCAGTCGGTTACCTATACACCCCCGTCTACGGGGATGAAATTTGATGCAAAATTCTTCACCTCTCCGTACATTTATTTATTTGTTTATTTATCTGTTTTGTAAAAGCTAAGACCCCAAGTTTTTGATTCGCTCGAAAACGGATACGGTACGTATATACATATATGCATGTCCGTACTTATACAGAGTAGAGTGGGAAAGATAAGCGAGAAAAGTCAAGACGCGCGGTCGCGATGAAAACAACGGAAAATAAAGCAGAGAAAGAATCGTTGCAGGAAAAAGAATGAGGGCGCTGTCAGCTGGTGGAAATTATTCTGATTATGCTAATTCCGGTTCTGTTCCACTCCTTTACCCAGGCGTCCCCAGCCCCATTGCCTCCCTGCTGCTGTCTACGCCATCTTTCACGGCTGATATTTATAATATAGGGGTGCTCCAGCAGTTTCAAACTCTTTTTGGCTCCCGCTTTCAACTCCTTGGATACCCGCCGTGCGAACGCCAAAAATTTATTCATAATCGAACTGGAATTTAATACTGTGTACTTCGAGAACAAATTCTTTGACTTTTCTCAGTCATAGCGAATCCATATTTGCACGCCTGTACGTCGGTGTCATTCGTCATCGGTAATCAGGTATACAGTCTCCCCTTGGAAGAAAAAAAAAAAATTTAGATGCAAATCCACCCCGGAATGTACGACGTTTCTTCCGTTCAACGAACGCATAGCGCGGCGAAGTTGTGTGCATTGCGGTGTAAGATCCTCAGGGAAAATAGAATTGCATTGTGCTAATTCCTAGAGTGCGGCGGTTCATTGAACTTGCTAATTCTATGGTCGCAGTAAATGGTTAGTAATTATAATTTTAATCGTCGGTATAAATATTCAAAGCGATAAAAACAGAGCGTGCAGACGTGTCGGTTCTTTGCGGGTTACCGCTGCAGGAGCTGTAGAAAGTGGGGGACATGATTTTCCCCCTGCGGAACAAGAATCTCAACGAAGGGTAAACGACGATGGATATATCCACCCTGTACAGTTTCTGTTCCAGACTGCCTTCTTTATGCGTAAGTTATTCTTTTTAATTAAAAAAAAAAAAAAAAAAACTTCAAGTGCGCTTCATGTCGGTGTTCTCGTTGTTCCAACCCTAGAAAAATATTGCGCCACGGTGCATCGGGATTTAGGATTCAAGGTCGTTCACATAGAAAAAAAAAGAAAGACAATCGTTCGATCGTGAATATAACAGGAATATTTTTTATTCGCGTGTTGTATGCGGTATGAAATGCGTCAGTGAGTGGAGGTCCGCACTACGTGGCTCAATCGGTAATGGATTTTAATTACGGAGGGTGAACGAGAGGGAGAGGAGACATATTGCTGCCTCCTGTCATTAGCTTGAATCGAATCGAGAGCCTCCCCCGTTCGGAAACTTGATCGTTTCGAGGATGAGAACGTAGTCAACAAGTGCGACGCGTTCTAAACTCTAAACTCTAAGCCCGAGCCCTTCTGGCTTCGGGACGAAATCCTCGGAAATTATCGCCGTTCATAATTATTTTGAGGAGCGCAAGACCGGGGGGATACGCAGAGGACGAATGAATTAGAAACTGTAATTGATTTCGAACAATTATTCGTTCAAATTCTTTTTTTTTTTAGTCAAATACGAGGATCAAGAATGACGTGATGCCTGAAAATCAAACAGAGCTCTGCCCGTGGGCGAATAACGTAAATAAGAGCGAGCTAATGTCTCTGGTAAAATGTTTGTTCTACGCATGAACGAAGCGAAATGCCCTCGAGTGCATTCAAGGCTCGATTGAAACCAACCAGGGTCTTGTGTAACGACGGAGCATTTCATGGGTATTATTTTACCAGACTCTAATTTTCGTCCGATATATGACAGACTGACACAACTGGATCCGGTACAATGAATTAGTCGTCGTCCATTTTCGAGTTGCTCGATCGTGGGCAAAATTTTCAAAAACTGTGATGAAGAGGTGACCTCAAATTTTCTATAAAGGTCAATCGATTCGGTTTGCGGATGAGGATCACTACGAGGTGAAAAAACACATATCGAGTAGTTATGAAAATTATTGAAGTGAAATTTGGATTTGGTAAAAAAAAAAAGTCGAAGGCGAAAGTCTGGGAAAAATTTTGATTCAGGGCCAAAAATTGGAATCGTTTGTTTGTCTTTATCTCGATATAGTCGGATCTCAGAAACACCTATCCGTTGAAAGACTGAGGCTACGAATGGATCCCATCACGATATCTTGATTCTTTCAGTTTCTATAGAGCGATGAATGGGCGATAAGCTGATCAGTTTTATGAATGGATCAATTGAGCTTGCGGATTCGAATTTCTGGGCTTGAAATACATGCAAATGTGCCCCGGAATTCTGTAGAAAATCTTGAATTCTTGCGGCAAATTTTGAGACTATAGTCTTTGGTGTTTTCTACCCCGAAAATATCGGAAAGACGATAATAATCTTTGGTGTTTCCTACCCTGGAAAATGTGCAGAGATTATAGTTTCTGGTGTTTTGCAAAACGGAAAATGTGTGGAGACTATAGTCTTTAGTATTTTCCAGACCAAATTCCTAAAGAATCGTCCCAAAAATTAGCAAAGACTTTGAAAAATAAAAGTTTTTTATGAAAGAAGTTCGCAGAAAATTTCGAGTAATCTCGAAACAGTAAATTGCGATCGCGCAGTTTGGTATTCGATCATTGCAGCGTCTCGTACGTAGATCCTTCTTTTCCGAAACAATTGGCCTCAGTAGCCGAAGCGACGTCGATGGTAGTGCGTACATCCTTCGAGAAGGGACAGAAGAAGCTAGCGTGCAGAGAGAGACCTATGTTTGGGTGAGGATTAGCAATGGATTAGTACGCAGTTACTACAGCGCCATATATTTGGTTGACAATTCTTCCAGAGTCCAGTTTTGATTGAGCAGTGACTCGGGAAGTAGTGTTCCGTTTGTTCTACATATTTTAAAAAAGTGCTCGACAATCGGTAGTTAGTGAAAGTTTTTCATCATTGGAAATTTCGTGAATTCCGTAACTCGGAGGATTTTTCATCAGCACTGGTGAGCATAATGTTTTTACCGTGACCATCGTATGTTCGGGCTTCCGATCGGTCAGCAATTCGTTTCAAAAAATTTGAGCTGGTGGTACTGCGACATAAATGTGGAATTTTTATAGATTTTTAGTAACGAATTAACTCGATGGTGGGAGAGATTGAGGTCTTCGCGCAGAAACGGAAAACGTTGATTATTCACAATTGTATTCCCTGTATTTTTGATTGCGGGAGTACGAAGGTCACGATTTTGCGCTGTAGAATACCTTCTATTTATCGAATTCTGAATAATTATAACTAGTCTGTTATACATTATTATATTCTTATATTCAGAAACTTATCTAACATTAATCTGATTGATTTCGGAATAGTATAGACAAAAGTTTAGATACTATCAATTTGTTTGACTAACATTACAGAAGGTACCTCTCATCGGGATTTTGGTTTCAAATTACGCTTCATTGCGATTTTATGAACGAATTTATTGAAATATTTTTGAGGTTCAATTTTTAAATTTCACTTGGTTTCTGACATAATATTCTTGCATTTCAGTTTCATACTCGACAGACGTCGAGGGTGCCTAGTTCGTCCCGATACGGTTTAACATTCAACTGCTATCCCCACGTTGTGCTGGAAGATTCGTATAAGGTAAGACATAATTGTTATCGTGTATTCGTTGACTTGTAATGAGATCAGAAGTGGTCTGTCTGATTTGCTTTTCTGGAGTCAGAATACATTCAATGAGCGTACTAGAATTGACATTCTATGAAACTTTGCCTTCCGCCTCAAAAAAACGCGAAGCCTTAGATATTTCTCAAAATTTGGGATCAGAATTAGGATTGTTTTCAAAGAGTTTTTCGAAAAGTCATAGAGTTCATGGATCTGGAGAGTTCAGAATCAAGGTTATCTCCATGAGAATTATTGCTAGCTTTACTCGACGAATCACGGAGATCGCGACACGACGATTGATAATTAATAATAGTAATTATGTGTTGAAATATTAATTGTTCCGTTTATTTAGTTAGTTATCTATTTATTTATCTATTGAATTATGAATTCATACCTGATGCCTATCTACTCTTAATGTGAAGCAATCGTCGCGTCTATGATTGCAGACTGTTTTAGTGATCGGACAATTAATTGATGACGATATCATTCTCAACAGATGAATAATTCATTAGGATTTTGGAAGTATTTTTCATCTATTCATTTATCAATTCATGAATAATTCATCAATAAATTAGAATCATCATTCGAAACAATTTAGATGCTTTTCAATCTATGTGTTCATTCATTCATTTATTTATTCATTCATTCATCAATTCATTAATGATCAAACGAATAATTATTGCTACTAGCATTTCGAACTAACGGATAGTTCATTAGTATTTCGATGCATCTCTTTTTTTGATCAGTCATGTATTCATTCATTCATCCTTCGGGTTATTCATTTATTCTTTCATCAATTCATGTCTCATCCATCAATTGATTAGAATACTCATTCGGAACAATTTGGATGCCTCTCAATTTATGTGTTCATTCATTCATCCATTCATCCATTTATTCATCCTTTTCTTTTTTCTTCGAGTTACAAATTTATACATGATTTTTGTATAATTAGATATGAAGCAATCGTCGCATCTTTAATTGCAGACTGTCTTAGTAATCAATCAATCAATTATTGTTCGCAAAATATTGAACGGTTACTTGATTAATTAGTAGTTTGAAATTTTTTTTTACTATTGAATCGATTGAATAAACGAATGAATAACTGGAATTGATGATTAAATTGATGTTTCGGTATCATTTTGATGCTTCCAAATTGATGTATTCATTTATTCATTCATCTAGTCAGTCATATATCGATTGATGATATGATTTCGGACTGCATCTATTTCTTTGATCAGTTATTCATTTATTGATTCATCTTTCTAGTTATTCATCCATTTAATTATTAATTTATGAATTATTCATCAATTGATTAGAATAATTATTCGAAACGATTCAGATGCTTCGCAATTAATGTGTTCATTTATCTATTTATTCATCCAGTCAGTCATATATCCATTGATGCTATGATTGCAGATTGTTCTAGTAATCAAACAATTGATTATTGCTACCAGCATTTCAAACTCATCAATAATTTATTAGTATTTGGCAGCATTTATTTCTTTCATTCATTCGTTTATTCATTCATTAAGTTATTCATGTATTTATTTGATTCTTGAATCAATCATTCAGTCCATAATTTCCATCAAATGACATGTGCAGCTATCGTCGCATCTATGCTTGCATACTGTTCTAGAAATCAAACAATTGAACATTTCTTGTAGCATTTTGAATTATTGAATAATTTATTAGTATCTCGATGCATTCATTCATTCATTCAATCATTTATATATTCATTCAGTTATTCATCTATTCATCAAATTATTGAATCATTATTTTATGCACGATTTCTATAAAATCACATGTGAAGCTATCGTCGCATCTATGATAGCAGAGTGTTTTAGTAATCAAACAATTAATTATTGCTACTAGCATTTTAAACTATGCAATAATTCATGAGTATCTTGATGGATTCATCAAATATCGATTTATTCATCCATCTATTCTGTTATTCATCTATTCATTTAATCATTCAATCATTATTTCTTGCATGATTTCTTTCAAATCACATGTAAAGCAATCGCCGCGTTTATTATTGCAGACTCTTTCGATAATCGAACAATTCATTATCATGAATAGAATTCCGAACTATTCAATAATCCATTAGTATTTCTGAAGCATTTATTCATTCATTAATTAATTCATTCATTCATTCATTTCTTCATTCATTCATCCAGTCATTTATTCATTCATTTATTTAGTTAGTCACTCATATATTCATTCATCGAGTCACGAATTTACACGTGATGCCCATATACTTTCAACGCAAAGCAATCGTCGTGTCTATCATTGCAGACTCTTCTAATAATCAAACAATTCATTATGGTGAATAGTATTTTAAACTATTTGATAATTCATCGGTATTTCTGAAGCATACATTCATTCATTTATTCATTCATTAATTCATTTATTCATTTATTTCTTCATCAATTCAGTAATTCATTCATTGATTATTTATGCATTCATTCATTTATCTATTCATTCATCTATTCATCCATTCATTCATTCATCCATTTATCCATTCATCCATTCATCGAATCAACCTAAAGTATTTGATAATAAATTAAATCACGAATCAATTGGTATGTACATTGCAGCCAATCACGAAACATTCGATCGGGGATGTGTAGTCTGGTATATGGTTAACAGAGTACATGTATGTCGTAGGTCTTGCGTCTTGGATACAACGGCAGTTCAGTTTCAGCGACAGAAGCGACGACTTCAGGAGCGACATCAGTAGCAACGCAGTTTCCTTACAGCGACGATGGAGAGAGGCAACGGTGAGCAATCTTTTCTGGACAAATTAGTTGAATATTGCCTAAATCGCTCGCGCTATCTTTTTATTTCCATTTTGATCACGCGCTCTCGACTCTTCATACTAAAAACAGTCGTTAAAAATATACTCGCCCGAAAACTCAACAATTCTTTGAAATTGCGAGAGATGACTATTCAATTGAATTACACGCGTTTCATTCTATCTTCCAGTATTTCAAGATATTCAATCGATATATTCAACTCATACAAATTGATACAGCTATTATCCTCAATCAACTTTCAATACAAAAGTTTTCTGATATTTTTGGGCCGTCAACGTAGCATTTCTCAAATCGCTCAAGCGGCTGTATTCCATTGTAATTGTATAACGTTCTTTATCATGAGCTTGGCGGAAGGACGTAATGCAAATTCACTCAATGCAGCACCTGAAAGATTTCTCAGGATTTGCGGAATGGTTTTTCAATGATTCACTCGATTTCTTCTCTTGATGAGATACGGAAAAATTTATTGATCTTATTCGTGGATACAAAAATAATATAAATTTAAGTGATTGTTACATCATGACTAGAATTTTACATGTGATATGAATTGCACCCCCTTGAAAAATATTTTCAAAATCCTTATAAAATCAGATCTCCTAATATTACCATTGAGTAATGGACTTATTAAATTCATGCACCCCCATGATATAATTTATCAGACACGCCAATAAGGCAAGACAATGATTTATCATCACATAACTTGGTACAACTTATTACAATTCAAATGTTTTATATACTTATATACCGAGTCATAAAATACTAAGTTATACATAAGGTTACATAATTGATCATACAATAAGTCATGTATTGCGTTAACTAATTAGTTATTTGTTATTTGTGTTACAGGTCGCAGTTCCTCCGACGTCATTGACCGGACTCCCCGTGTTCATCAGGGGGAGTCCACCGTCCCCTGGGACTGCGCGGCCTCCCACCGCCCCCGGGGTCCCAGGGGACCCAGTCCCTGAGGACATGTCCTCGGGGATGCGGTATCCCCGCTGGAGGGGATACCATATCCCGAGGGACATGTCCTCAGGAACTGGTCTTCGGGGACGCAAGTTCCCCTAGGGACACGTCCCCGGAGATGCGGTATCCCCGCTGGAGAGGATGCCGTGTCTTTGGGGGCGTGGCCTTGGGGGAATACGCGTCCTCGAAAATCCCGGGAAAAGGAGGCCTCAAGCGGACACTTTGTTTTTCGTTTCTCTAGAGAAATCAAGAAAACGAGTGACCGCTTGGGACCTCCTTTTCCCGGGATTTTCGAGGACGCGTATTCCCCCAGGGCCACGCCCCCAAAGACACGGTATCCCCTCCAGCGGGGATACCGCATCTCCGGGGACGTGTCCCTAGGGGAACTTGCGTCCCCGAAGACCAGTTCCTGAGGACATGTCCCTCGGGATATGGTATCCCCTCCAGCGGGGATACCGCATCCCCGAGGACATGTCCTCAGGGACTGGGTCCCCTGGGACCCCGGGGGCGGTGGGAGGCCGCGCAGTCCCAGGGGACGAGTCCCTGGACTCCCCCTGATGAACAGGGGGAGTCCAGGGGGTCATAACTGCGGCGACAGCATATCCGAGTACCTGAAATATACGAAAAGTGCATTATTAATGACGTAACATAAGAATATGTTATCAGCAATATTATATTCTATGTCAATATGTTAGTTGAATGTTATATTATATCATCTGTTAATATATTACTGCCAATGTGATGTTATAATAAATTACATTGAATATATTTTCATAATATACTCTAACTTATATCGTACTGATACTTATTACATACCTGCAAACGAATTGTGCGATGCCATGTAACTCCTGCCCTTCGTGGTTGGGAGTTGAATGAGTACTGCGATGCACTAGGCACCGTAATGACTGATTGAAAGCCTGAAAAAAATGTCATATAAGTAATGTAGTGAAATTGTAAACCTGAACCTGAGATATATGAATAAATTTGTTGACGATATAACGGCAGAGATCATTTCTAAACCTATGATAAATTCCCAAATCCTGCAGATAGACGAATTATAGTGTTTGAACGCAGGGACCACTATCCCGCACTTGAAAACATCATGATTGATTGAGTACTAGTATGAGGGTTCATTAACGTGTAATTAATTATATCAAATTGTTCGAAATTTCAACGACAAAGAATATTCTCAGCATAAAGTTACGGCGCCAACTTTCTCTATTCTGCATACGAGTGAATTTGGACACCAGATCCAGATTCCCGAGGTCGCAAAATATGAATCATTCACAATTTGACACGGAAGAACGGTAAGTTTATAGCGTCAGGATTTTCTCAAAATTTCAGACGAAGTTCAATGATTTTTTTCAAAGAGTTAGCTATACTATTTTCATTTATTTTGATTTTAGGAATCAAAATTTGCAAGTTAAAATGATCTATCTTCGAAATTCACCATACAATGAATTTGAAAATTAAAAACGGCTTCCGAAATATTAATTCATCAAGTAATCGTTCGAAATACTACTAACAGTAATCGATTGATTGATGACAGAGACAGTCTGCAATTATAGACGCGATGATTGCTTCACATGTATTATACAGGAATCACGTATAAAATTGTAACTCGATGAATAAAGAAAAGGATGAATGAATGAATACATGAATGAATGAATGAATACATGAATGAATGAATGAATACATGAATGAATGAATGAATACATGAATGAATGAATGAATACATGAATGAATGAATGAATGAACACATAAATTAAAAAGTATCTAAATTGTTCCGAATGATTATTCTAATCAATACAGATTAAGAAGCATCTGAATCGTTTCGAATGATTATTCCAATCAATTAATGAATTATTCATGAGTTGATAAATGAATACATAAATAACTCGAAGAATGAATAGATGATTAATAACTGATCAAAGAAATAGATGCATCGGAATACTAATGAACTATCCGTTAGTTCGAAATGCTAGTAGCAATAATTATTTGTTTGATTACTCAAACTGTCTACAATCATATCATCAATGAACATATGACTGACTAGATGAATAAATGAATGAATGAACACATTAATCGAGAAACATCTGAATCGTTCCGAATGATCATTCTAATCAATTGATGAATTAATCATGAATTGATGAATTCAATGATAAAAAACTCAAAGGATGAATGAATGAATGAATAACTAATCGAAGAAATGGATCCATCGAAATACCAATCAACTTTCCGTTAATTCGAAATGCTAGTGACAATAATTATTTGTTTGATTACTCAAACTGTCTACAATCGTATCATCAATGGATATATGACTGATGAGATGAATAAATGAGTGAATACATCAATTCGAAAAAATCAAAATCATACCGAATCATCAATTTAATTATCAATTCCAGTTATTTATTCGTTTTTTCAATTGATTCAATAGTAAGAAAGGCTTTCGAAATGCTAATGATTCAAGTAATCGTTCGAAATACTACGAACAATAATTGATTGATTGATTACTATGACAGTCTGCAATTATAGACGCGACGATTGCTCACATTTAATTACACAGAAATCAAGTGTAAATTCGTCACTCGAAAAATAACGAAAAGGATGAATGAATGAATAAATGAATAAATGAATAAATGAATAAATGAATGAATGAATGAATGAATGAATGAATGAATAAACACCTAAATGAAGAAGCTATCTAAATCGTTCGGAATGATTATTCTGATCAATCGATGAATTAATCGTGAATCAATGAATGAATAGATGAAAAATGCTTTCGAAATCCTAATGAATTATTCAACTGTTAAGAATGATATCGTTATCAATTGATTTTCCGATCACTCAAACAGTCTGCAATCATAGACGCGACGATTGCTTCACATTAAGAGGAGATAGGCATTAGGTATGAATTCATGATTCAATAGATAAATAAATAGATAGCTAACTAAATAAACGGAACAATTAATATTTCAACACATAATTACTATGATTAATTATCAATCGTCGTGTCGCGATCTTCGTGATTCGTCGAGTAAAGCTAGCAATAATTCTCATGGAGATAACCTTGACTCTGAACTCTCCAGATCCATGAACTCTATGACTTTTCAAAAAACTCTTTGAAAACAATCCCAATTCTGATCCCAAATTTTCGGAAATATCTAAGGCTTCGCGTTTTTTCGAGGCAGAAGGCAAAGTTTCATAGAATGTCAATTCTTGTACGCTCATTGAATGTATTCTGACTCCAGAAAAGCAAATCAGACAGATCACTTCTGATCTCATTACAAGTCAACGAATACACGATAACAATTATGTCTTACCTTATACGAATTTTCCAGCGCAACGTGGGGATAGTAGTCAAAAGTTGAACCGTATCGGGACGAACTAGGCATCCTCGACGTCTGTCGAGTATGAAACTGAAATGCAAAAATATTATGTCAGAAACCAAGTGAAATTTAAAAATTGAACCTCAAAAATATATCAATAAATTCGTTTATGAAATCGCAATGAAGCGTAATTTGAAACCAAAATCCCGATAAGAGGTACCTTCCGTAATGTTAGTCAAACGAATTGATAGTATTTAAACTTTTGTCTATACTATTCCGAAATCAATCAGATTAATGTTAGATAAGTTTCTGAATATAGGAATATAATAATGCATAACAAACTAGTTATAGTTATTCAGAATCCGATAAATAGAAGGTATTTCTACAGCGCAAAATCGTGACCTTCATACTCCCGCAATATAAAATACAGGGAATACAATTGTGAATAATCAACGTTTTCCGTTTCTGCGCGAAGACCTCAATCTCTCCCACCATCGAGTTAATTCGTTACTAAAAATCTATAAAAATTCCACATTCATGTCGCATTACCACCAGCTCAAATTTTTTGAAACGAATTGCTGACCGATCGGAAGCCCGAACATACGATGGTCACGGTAAAAACATTATGCTCACCAGTGCTGATGAAAAATCCTCCGAGTTACGGAATTCACGAAATTTCCAATGATGAAAAACTTTCACTAACTACCGATTGTCAAGCACTTTTTCAAAATATGTAGAACAAACGGAACACTACTTCCCGAGTCACTGCTCAATCAAAACTGGACTCTGGAAGAATTGTCAACCAAATATATGGCGCTGTAGTAACTGCGTACTAATCCATTGCTAATCCTCACCCAAACATAGGTCTCTCTCTGCACGCTAGCTTCTTTTGTCTGTTCTTGAAGGATGTACGCACTACCATCGACGTCGCTTCGGCTACTGAGGCCAATTGTTTCGAAAAAGAAGGATCTACGTACGAGACGCTGCAATGATCGAATACCAAACTACGCGATCGCAATTCACTGATTCGAGATTACTTGAAATTTTCTGCGAACTTTTTCCATGAAAAACTGAACGGTGGTGTGAGAGCTTTATTTCCCCAAGTCTTGTGCAAAGACTATAGTCTTTGGTGTTTTTCGGTCCGAAAAATGTGCGGAGATTATCGCCCTAAAATTAGCAAAGACTATTGCCAATTTTTCAGGCTCTTCCCAGGATTTCGGGGCAAGAAAACACCGAAGACTATAGTCTTCGTTAATTTTTCAGGCTATTCTCTAGGATTTTAGAGCTGGAATACACCAGACTTCAGTCTCTGGTAGCCTTTGATGTTTTCTAGCCCTCAAATACTCGAAAATCGCCTGAGAAATCAGCAAAGTCTCCAGTGTTTTTCAGCCCCGAAATCCCAGAGAATCGCCTGGAAAATTAGGAGAGACTATAGTCTTCGATGTTTTCGAGCCCTGAAATCCGAGCGAATTGCCTGGAAAATCAGCAAAGACTATAGTCTTTGGTGTTCTGTACTCCGAAAATATTGCAAAGACTATAGTCTTTGGTGTTTTCTACCACGAAAATATCGCAAAGACTATAGTCTTTGGTGTTTTTTACCCTGGAAAATGTGCAAATACTATAGTCTTCGGTGTTTTCTACCCTGGATTTTACGATAGAAATGTCAGGACTTCTCGGTCCAGCAACAAATACATCTTTTGAGATGCGATTAATCAGCGCTTCGGATGTATTCAAAGATTCAGAATTGTCAGCTTGAAAAATCTTCGGGTATTTCCGATCTGGAGCACTCCACTACCTGTGGTAACACCATTTGGGTTTTGGTGGAGTGCTCCAATTAGAAATAAATCAAATTATCAAACAAGGAGTCGCGACCGGCCAAAGTCGTGATTCTTCACCTTATTCTATAAGTTGATCCGATTAGGATCATACAGCCGGACCTTGAAAATCACGCACGATAATCTTTCATTACTCAACGTTCCGAACTATCTTCTAAATTTTTTTATTCTTTCATCAAATCACGTAATTGATGTACAATGGTTATGCCATACGTCACAGAGGTGTTCCTCCTTCGAGTGAATTTGAACCTAGACCCACATCCGCATAGGTATTCACTTCGTAGGTGGCCGTCAAGAATCATACTAGCTGGTATTAATTAATCATATATACGCATAACTGTATTATTTTCCATTTAAGTTAGCCCTCAACTACCTCGAAACTTCAAACGGTAAGGGGCGGAGGGAGGAGCACCGAGCGCGAGGGGGTTACCGGCCCATAGAATTCTGGGGCATTCACGGTGTAAATCGTAGGCATACGTGCAGGGGGTATCCCCCCCTAGTCCTTTGCCTGCTCCGTACCTACGCGGGGGCCTCTACTGTCTGTACACAGGCCACAGCGTATAAACATGTCAGTCTGTCTGGCTGCCAGTCGAGCATTCATCCATCACTCGACGTCTCAGCCCCCGTGAGGTTCTATAGACGTGGATTTCGTGTCCTTTTACTAGCTGCTGCTGCTGCTGCCGCTGCTGCCGGTGGTACTGGTGATGCCTGCGGTGCTCCCGCTACTCGCGCTACTCCTCACGTCTTATAACTTGAGTCGGGACACATCGAATGCTCCGCAGTGGCGAATATGCGCAAAAATTTTTCTTTCGCAACCATTCAGCTGTGATCGAGCTGTCTGAATATTTATCGCGATTCGTTCTGTCCCATTTTTATTCCCGACGAGATGTCGCGTTGATCTGGCGTTGTTTCAAAAATGATTCGACCTTTCGGCATTGAGTAACGTAAAGATCCTTCGAAAATATGTCGCCCACTCTACGCCGGGGGCTGGAGGGTGGGAGGCGCATCGGAATGCAGGTATATATAATATTTCGCGCTCGTAGTTTCTTGCACACGTTGTATATACATATATACATACGTATAGCAATTCGCTCGTAAATATCCCCGAACGTAACACGCTAGCTTCGAAACGACAGCAGTGAACGACGTAAGTTTTAGAATCGAGAGTTGCCGCCTAGCTGCTTCGTTCGAGGGAGTTTCTCGGTATAAATATATATAGAGATGAACGATGGGGTAGTGTAGCTCGTTCTCTTTTCTTCTACATGCATAACTCACACACACACACACACGCACACACACACACACAGACAGACAGACCCTCTCACCGACACCTTGATACGCGAGGGGGTGGTCGGCAGTCAAAAAAGGGGGGTTCAAAGGGTGGTGATGCCTGTGCCGGTGCGGCGTGACGTATGGCGCCACGTCACGGAATTCTGCGATGCGATGGTGTGCCGTGATGGTAAAAGGGGATGGGGGGTAGGGGGGACGTCGAAGGGTAGGTACGTAGAGCCGGTAACGTCGACGAAAGCGTCCACGAAAGCCGCGGGCTTCTGACTGTGTGTCGCGTCGTCGTTGCTGCTGGTACGGCATTGTTGCCAGGGAAATCAGACGAAAAGACGCGATAACTAACCGCATAATAAATGAAGTGTTCACAGGGGTGTACGTCACTCTGTTCCCACCTTCCTCTCCTCTCCTCGGCTTCCTTCGCCACGGCATTGCTTTTACGTCACATCTCGCTGAGCTCGGTTCTTTACCAAAGCTTTTCTGTACGGTAGCTTAAAAACGACACCGGAAGTCAAAGAAGCGCATGCAGCTCCGAGGTCGTATGAAAAAGAGCTTGAACGTGAGCGAAGCTTTTTCCTTTTATATTTTATGAAAAGTTTTAACAAATTTATTACGGCTACCACGCGGCATGCGAGTATACACACATAGGTATACGTACGTATACACTTTATCTCCGTATTGCAGTAGTTTCGAATGATTATATTTTTGATCATTTATTTCTTTTTCTCTCGTATCAGCGGCTGACGACGAGGGTGTATAAATGTAGATTGAATATACTCGTAATAAATATCAAGTATGATCGCGGTCGTTATCGAGAGGTTGCTCAATGCGAAACAACGACCAAAAAAAAAAACGAGAAAAGAAAAGCAAAGAAAAGAAAATAAAGAAGCGAGAGAGAGGGAGTGGGGGTGGGGTAGGGGGCCGAACGGGGGACAACAGGGAAAAGTTTTCTATCAGAAAATCATCCCCGCGAGAACTCGTTGTGATGCAAGGAGATGGGTGGTGATTGATACCTGCCACTTCCTGCAGGGCCTTGGCTCATCATCATCACAGAACGACCACGGGCGGACAGAGCCGCCGCATCATCATACCTTCGTCGCATCGCTAATTCACTGATAAGAACCAACGAGGACCTCTACGCGAGCGGGGAACGGAGGAAAAACCCCCATCTCGATACTTATTGGCCTCGCGGTATCTCCGAACCCCGAAGAAGCGAACGCGCCTCTGCGCCTTGCGAAAGAAATGAAATTACCGAGCGTATCGCGCGGTTGTATGCGAAAAACCGATCCAAATGAGACTTGGTATATATATCGAAAATATAAAATATACCTGTATACCGTACGTAAACACCCGTGGTGTAACATCGGGTCCTTTCTTTACGGAATTTTCACACTTTTCATTCGGTTGTTTAAATTTCGAGAAAGAAAAAAAAAAACCTAGAATCTCTCCAGCTTAGAAATTTGCGGGCCATAGAATTTGCCCTGTTACACATACGACCGGTGTAAGGTGGGTGTGTGTATATACATACTACGTGCTAAGAGCTGTCTGATAATCCCGTCGTGGGATCCACTCGCTCCTATCAACACGGCAGTAAATTTAATGCGAGATGATGCGATAGTGCGATCCCGCTGCGAGGGTGCACGGGGGATAGGTGGTGGTTGCCACGGTGAATGGTATATACACCGGTATACACGTGGGTGTATACGTAAACGTGTAGCGGTATGTGAGAGTTGTTGAGCTGGTAAGGTACGTTCGAGAGGTGGGGGTCGTAGGTAATGTGCGACTAACGCTGTCAATTGATCTATCGGTGAATACCGAACGAGGATCTCGCCGCGCGCTCCCGACGTGGGGAAGGGATTTCGGTGAGCCTTAACGAAATCTGGTAATGGGAGAGATAGCAGGTGAATGAGTAGCGCGGTTTTCGCGGTCGGAGAGATTCGAGCACCCCCCCAGACTTCGGAGAAGAAAGAATACCGAACGAAATGCGCGCTCGCGACGAAAGGAACGGAAACAAAAATACTCCCATCTCCAAATTGTCCGCAGGATCTCGGACTATTCGATGAAATTTTTTACACAACCCGCGGTCCGCCGATTTTCTATTATTTTATATTTCGGTTTTTGTTTCACGTGAACCGTGAATAATTCCGGGGCGACAAACCGTGCGATTTCTACGTGGTATAAAAAGATCTGGACCGAAATGCGATGAAGTGTCTCGGGGAGGATGTCGGAGGAAAAGAGGGGGGGGGAGGGGGGGTCGGTAGGAACGATAAGGCGGAGTGAGTAATGAGCAATGCCACGAGTGATATCGCGAGTGAGAAGGAGCCGGGCGTTTTCGTACGGCGAAAGAGAGACGGCTCTACAAATCAACTTTTATATCAAAAAAAAGTTCATTATTGGTTCCCCATAAAAAGCAACGGGAAGAATCCCGGCCCTACGGAAAGTAGAAGGAGACGTGAGGAGGGCGCGCCGCGCTTATGCAAGGGGCAGCGGAGCGGAGCTCACCTTCTCTCTTTTTTTCTCTCCTCTTTCATCCCTTATTTCACCTTCTTCCCTTTTTTCCCCCGTCTCCCTCTCCCTCTGCGCCCGAGACTCTGCGGGAGCAGGGAAACACTTTAAGCACTTTCGTCAATTTTTGTCATTACATTCGATAACGCGACTCCGCGCCAAAAGGAATAAAACGTGTGATTTTCACAGCCGAATCTACCTACTTCATTTCTGATGTTCGTTCGAGCGCGATGACTCCCCCCGACGCCCTCAGATTTCCTCCCCCACCCCGTGCGGGTTGAAGAAATCACTTTTTGTTTCTGCTCTCATTATTTTACTTTTTCTTCTGTCAACAAGATGCATTACTGTATCGAAATTATTCGATGAAGTTATCCACATCCCTTCTCGACTGAAAGGACAAACGCGAGGAATCGTGTCCGGGATGATTTTAGGAGGTAATAATATTTGGGGTGCGTTTCGGAATTGCGATTCGCATTTAAAAATGCAGTGTAGCGGGATAGTAACCGGTGAGCGCCGTTTTGCAGCACCCGTCCGAGGGGGCGTATCGGTAAATCTAAGCGGTGTCGTTTCCACATCCTGTTTCACTGTTTTCCACCAAATAATTTCAGCTTCATTCTTCATTTAGCTTGGCACAAACTGCCGCAAACAACCGCGCAACGTCGAGCCGCGCCCAAGTCGCCCGCCGGCCGCATTTATATTAAAATACTAAGAAAAACTTCCCCTGGAATCGTTAATTTTCTGCTTCCATTCGCTTCTCGTAAATTCTACGCCTCGCCGCGAAAAATAATATGAAAAGGAAACGTTGACCATTATTTTCAACGTTACTACAATTTCATTAAAATTATTATCATTTTTTTTTTTTTCTGTTTTCTGTTTTTTTGTTTTTTATAAATTCTATTTCCTTCTTCATATCTTCGCGTTGAAACTCGGCACACAAAATATCCCCGACATTTTATATCATTTAACAAATATGGACGAATAAACGAACAAATCAGGCACCTCGGCTCTAAGAGAGCGCAAAAACAAAGAAAAAAAAAAAAACTAAAAAATGAACCATTCAAGTGGGAGATAAATTGCAGAGAATGTTTGACTCCTGACAGTCTTTGATGCGTTGCAGCTGCACACCTGCGAAGACGTCGGCGAGTTGAGTGGCCGAAAACTTGATCCGAAGCGAGAAGAAGTTTTGTGTGAGCGGAGCGCACACTGTACCGTCGAAGCACGCGAGATCAAAACTTTACTTTCTCTGTTCCGTCTGGTCTTATTTTATTTGATTTTATTTGATTTTTTTTTTCTCCTCCTCAGCTCTCCGTCTCGTCGTTCACATTCTATCCTTTTCTCATTTCGCCCTCGTGCCTCTCAACTTTACCTACCGCCGAGATAAACCGTGGAATAAAGACGCCCGGTGACAAAAGGAACGCGTCTTTAAAAAGACAACAAAATATGATAAATGACTACTACCACAACGCTCTTAGCTCGCACCACGAAACGCTTCGAGATTTTCTCGGAGGCTACGCTCCCGCTCCCGTAGTTTTGCCTCGCGCCTCTCGCACCTATACCCATACAGTTATACACATTGTGTCGTAAACACGACCGCGAAGAGAACCACGTAATGTTTGAGATTTGGGAAAATAAATAAAACTCGTCGGTGTTCCTTCTCCCATTATATTTCACCCAACGAAAGTCCCGTCCGATTCCGAGTGACCCGCACAATCTGGGATCGCGCGCTAAATTCGCGCCGTCTGCAAGATCCTGGCAGCGATCAAACCGGCGATCCTAAGGCGCAACGCACCGATCCTGGAGGTCGCCGCGGTCGTGCTTCGACGTCGCACTCGTTGGAACGGCGAGCCTCAAGGCTTAGAAATTACTAACGGCTACACTCGCCGCTTCTTACATTATCGTTATCCGAACAACTGAGACGAAGTATAGAGAGAAAAATTTCCGTAGAATACGCCCGTATACGTAGGCCCTATGTGCTCAACTGTGTACGTAAGATCGGTATTCGTGTGGCGTGCAAGTGGCGATTACGTGAAAGCTCTCGTGTGTGTACGGTATCGAATCGAGGAATTATCTTATACGTATAGGAGCGTGTTAGGAGAAAATTGTTTAATTAACGTCAATCAAGTGGGATCGGAGTAACTCGTTTATCGGATAGGACGTTATATTTGAGCGTGATATACACTCGGTACTTGGATTACATACGGTGTGTGTGTATATACAGATACGTTGGTATCTTCCCGGCAGTTCTCTCGTTTAAAAAACTTGAGACATGAATTAATAGCGGATTGACCCTCCCTTCTAGGCGCACCGGCGACAGGATTCTCTCTGATATTACGTTCAACATTCTACAAAACAATTTTTTTTCTCTCTCTCCCCGACCGGTGCTGGTACCGGTGCCGGTGCCGGTGCTGGTGCCGGTGCTGGTGCTGGTGCCGCGGATGGATGGATAAGATTAATGACCAGCGAGACAAGAACCTCAATAGAGCGACTCACTCGCTTTGCAAATTAATCTTACATATTTCTTTAAAACGTATTAATAACTTCTTTCTCATAAAATATCTCTATATATACGTATACGTGTACGTCGTAGCTGTCGAAAAAAAAAAAAAAAAAAAAAACTTTTTCATCCGCAGAGAAAATAATACGCGGGATTGACATGACGGGACGATCAGCGAGCGATCCGAACGTTGTATATATATACGTATATATGGATATCGGTAATCGATAGTCACCGATGCACTCCGCTTTGTTTCTTCTCTGAGGTAAAACCCTCAATTTTCGGAGTACCAATGGGATTTCGTCTAAAACTTGAAATAATGTAACGAATTGATACTAGTTACTTGTTAGTGTAATTACCTCCGGCGTGTATACCTCGCTGGGCTCTGCGAAGACTGATGATTCCTTTCCCCGGTTTGACCGCCTGTTGCTGTTCGTGCCTCTGCCCTCGGTTTCGGTCCTTACCTACGATCGTCGGAGCTGCATCCCGAGCGACTCGTATCCACAACATCCCGAAGGGTATCGAGGACTGCGAGAATATGGGAGGAGCTCCGATCGTGAGCCGTAGAACCGCTCGCGCACTTGACTAATCGAACGTCAAACGCTAATAAGCAACCACTGCAGCTCCGATCTGCGGACCAATTTCCTCTCATTTCTAAGGCTGCGGCTTCGGACCGTCGGTATGGCGGTGCAATAATTTTCAAGGAGAGTCACGCTCCGACTGTGATTTCAACTTTCCATTCATTTTCGGATGAAAACTCTCGACGTTTGACTCGAAGAGATTTTTCCGAAGTTCGCGATGCAGGAATGGTATATAAGGGGTGGAACGACGAAAGTAAAAATGCCCACATTTGCCATTAGACCGCTAATGGAATCTTGATTAAACGATCGCATACGTACGTATACCTACTCGCGCGGCATACGCGTTTGTACGGTGTCAACTTTACGACTACGTTTTTCATTTTTCTTCCGTTTTTTTTTTTTTCTTCTCTCATTGTCATCTCTCGTTTCGTTGTAGCGAAAAACTTTCAGGTGCAAAGGAATTATAAACGCTCCCCGTTGTTCACGCGATAAATTAAGCTTATGCGCTATGCCACGCATCGTCCAGCACGAGGATATCTATATGTATATGATACACACCTATCACTTATATCTGTACTTTCACATACGTGTACAATGTTAATAATATCTAGATAGCTGCGCGTGTATATACCTCCGCACACCAGCACCCGCTGCACGACATTCTGAGTAAAACCGGTAGACTTAATGGCTACGCCAACCGACCAAGGCAACAGTAATCAAATATGGCTGCTACTGACATGCACGTCTATGTTTTATCCTCGCCACTATTATATACATATACGCGGTAAAAATCGATCGAACAATTTTGTTAATCGGTATAAGAAATTCGATGAATTTTCACATGAAAAAAAAAAATTTCATATCTTCGAACTACCTGCTATTTTTGTTTTTTTTTCCAAATTTCAAACCGCGAGTACAAATTTTGTAACAGGTCCGCGTACACGTATACGAAAGGTGTACGAAGTATTCGCGGTGTTCATTTTTCAAGCGGTGTTCTGTCATCTTTTTTTTTGTTTTTCTTTTTTTGGAGTCCAACTCGTGTGATTATTGATAATTACGTAATGGGGTGGAAATTATGCGAGAAAATACGTTGCTGCCGCGTCAGTCGACTTCAAAGAATTACCTGCAACGCATCGGGTCTGGGGGGGGGGGGGGGGGGGGGGATATACCGGCGCTCCAACATTTGCAAACGCCACGGGATGGATGTGATTCGAGAGGTACGCGTCGGATGAACCCCAATGGCACCACCAGCACCTTACGGTCGTTTCCTTCTTCAGCGGGGCAACGGAAGATCGGAACGACTGGTTTTGGCTCGGTGCCTGACGTTTGACAAATAAGAAACAGGATTCAGGCGTATCATTACAGAAGGGGGCCTTACCTATCCTTATCCTTGGTTGCGGACGGCCGACCAGCCGCTTCGACGGGATCCTTCAAAACTCCTTCGGCGACCTAATCAGGACGAAGACGCGCCGCCTCATTAGTCAAGTCTCAGAGCCCCAGCTCTCCGCACGGCGTATAAGCGCATACTCGGTCTTCTCTCCGTATACCCGTAGGGCCGGACCTATTACACCATCCTCCGCGAACGGCTGAAACCCTCGGGCAGCTTTTCAAAATGAAAATAATATCTAATGGGGGAACTGATTGTTTTTGTCAAGCCTTTCTAAACCGCGTATACATATATACTTTCCCCCAAGAGCTTGGATATACATATATACCTCTACATATGTACCGCTAAATTTTGAGCATTTATTTTACAATTTACCGAACACTTCCTGGGTATACATGTGTTACATATATCTTCACTCCCATTTTTCCTCGCATCTCTTCGTCTCGCGCACTTTGCGCGCACCGCATCGCCGAGCTGATGAATAATTAAAGAATCACAAAGTCGAGAGTCGGAGACGCACTTCACAACAGAAGTTTATAAACCGGGACAAATCCACGTGTGAACCTCCGTGCCTCGAGGCTGTTTGGCGAAGCGACGTGCATGTCACCACGAATGTTAACTATCCAATAAGAGGCAATCAACGCGTGTCAGTTCGTTGGGCTGTCGGGCTGTCGAGCCAGTTTGCCCTGCGAGACTACTTCGTTCCGTGAGCCGGTGAAGCCGTAGGTGATGGATGAGCTTCCCTCTGGCACGGTAACGCGCCTCATTCCGTTTCCCCAATTAAACAATTGCACTCGCGTTCATTCATACGAAACGGTAACTTCCAGGGTACGCGGGATCCCCACGATCGGAAAGCTCCCGAGTGAAACGAGACCGAGCGAAAACGCGAACGCTTTTTTTTTCGGAATACGCGATCGATCGTTCGAAGAGAAAATTATGGATTTTATTTCGCCGCGACCCCTCGGAAAACGGCGATCGCCAAATATTCCAAGTGGGCAACGCGCGGCGAAAGAAGCGAAGCGAAGCGAAGAGAGAGATAGAGAGAGAGAGGACGACGGGGCAACCCTTGGTAGGTAACGCACGTCCGTGGGACCCGACGACGCCAATGTATGCCGCCCGCATAAACTAACAGGCGCATCGGATTTTACATAAAATTCCGTCGAAACTGCGCGATTTCAGGCGATGGACGGGACGCAGACGTGACGGACAGACACGACGTACGTACGTACGTCGTGCCGAGCAAGCGGGTAACAAAGCCGCTACCACTACCGCTCTGCACCAACGTTATCGTAACAATGAAACGATCCACGATTCTGGACCACCCACGCGGGTCACTCATCATTGTACAATTTCGTAACTGGCACGTAGATAGATCTCTCCCGCGCTACTGTTCTTACACAGCTCGCTGTACGTTGCTATAGCCGGGAGATGAAACAATTTTTTATTATTAAATTTCTATCACGTTTAAAACGTACGCTATACGTACACGAATATTCCTTTCGATTTGATACATATATTTACCCGGACGTTGCAGGGAAATTGCTCGGAACAATTTCTTATTCATTATAATTTTTTACCTCGGCTATATTTTACCCGAGCGTCAAGTTCCGTAAAAGTTGCTCTCGATAAAAGAATAATGCATGCATACGATACGAGGCGAATATGCAGGTCCGGCGTAACTGTAAAGTGCGGAATATTCTCTCGTATACATATACGCTCTAATATACCTTAGGCTACGCGTCTAACATTTCGCGGAAGATACGTAGCTTTCCGCTTAGCCGACGGCATCGAATCCTAGACGTCAGCGCTCGCTGCAGAACGTTATATAGGTATAATACATGTACATAGCTAGCCGTCCCAGCTCTTGGAACGTGGTTGAAAAATGATCTCCTGTCACTGCAGCTTCGGCTAAAAGCACAAATACCTTTTTTTCTTTTCTTTTTGTTTTGTTTTTTTTTTTTTTTTCTGTTTCTTTTTTCCAACCAGTGGAAAACACGCCTTCCGGAGGCAAGAAGTTTTTAGCCCTGTAACGGAACGGTTTTCTTCGCTATTTCGCGCGGTTCTGCAGGGCACCTCTTTTCCACGGATCCTCGATCAACAGCCGATCCGATCGAACGTGCAATCGACGCTCATTCGGCTCGAGATTTCAAAAAATCTCCCAGAAACTACGCGAGGTTCGAGAGTACGGAGTGCGCACGGAATCGAATAAAGTGGACGAACCGCGGTGGCCGCCGCGGTGACCGTGGTAAACTCCGAAGGTTTCGGGGTAAGTTGCGGCGAGCTTTTCCCCCGGACTCCCCGTTCCTTTGCCCGGTCGTCGCCGCCCTCCCCCTCCCCCTCCCCCTCAGCGCTCCGGCGGAAGACAAATGAGCCAGAGGTGAGAACTTGCCCGATAAATACCAAAGGCGACACAGTGTTTGACCAGGGAGCGGAGAGCGCTGTACGCAAGAAATTTTGCGGGCTGACCTCTCGCCCCTTCTCTCACCCTTTTGAACCCCTTATACAGCCCCCCCCCCCCCCCCCCCGTAACCCTTGCACCCCTCGGAGATTCTCGGCCCGAGCGGGGTCGAGTCCTTCGACTGGACAACTGGCTGACGCATGAGCCTCATTTACCCAACGTAGTGTATAGCAAGGGTGAACCCTTTCTTCGTCGCTGACCGTATCTTGCACTTACTTAGACTGCGTTAATTTCGCTGATTTCAAACGGACGGGACGGGGGGGCTAAGAGGTCTCCGCGAGGGAGTTGGACTATCGGCGGTGAATTCTTTCTTCGCCATTATTCCGTGTAATTCGAGTTCGTTTTCGTTGTTACGTGTGAAGCGTGTCGAAGTGCGCGGACAAAAAACGACGAGATTGTTGTTGTTTTTTTTTTTTCATACGATCTCTCGTTGTTTCGAATAGTCTCGAAGGGCGCGATGGTTGGCGAGGGGTATTAATTTGAAAAAAACAGCGAGAGGTATTCACCTTATTCGTCAACCCTGGTGCGCGAGCCGCAGATTTCATATATACATACATACATACATACAAGGTGCGTGGAGACGTGTAATAATACAGCGTTTCTCACACGCGTTGTTGGTTGCACGGCCGCGCGGTGCAGGTTGCTCGCGGTGTTATTAATGAGACGCGTCTGCCGCATAATATTCATTACCACAAATAGTTGATTATGTACGTTGCTCGTATATTACGAGTGGCCCGACAAAGGACGAGAAACACGGTGGGGCCATGACGAATTAATCTACTGATTAAGGCAATCCCCTGACACCGTCCTGCTACCACATATTTAATACGTCACAGGAACTCAAATTGCTTCTCGCCTGTGATCGCATACGAGTTTCTTTCTTTCTCCATTATTTTCATAGTTCTTTTTTCTTTTTTCTTTTTTTTTCTTTTTTCTTTTTTTTTTTTTTGCGCTCTACACTTTTTTCCATACTTTTCACACCCCGTTGGCGCAGGTGTACCGGCTGCGGGGATCACCACCTCGAGATATGAAAATGCAACGGCTTATCTTTACCTACTCTGCCTAAGTATACGACGATAATTAGTCACAACTTCCGCCGCAAAGATCTTCCTCGTTCATCGTCTCGGAGGAATTTTCCCGTTTTCGTTTATATATATATATATATACACCGAATCGAACGATTCGTATTACTGGAACAACCGAAATATCGGTGGGAAGAAGTCAAAATTAATTATGCCGGGGTAGTGGATGTAATAATAACGTGGGCCGATACGAGAGTGTAAGTGAAAAACGGGGGGGGGTGGGGGGGACACCCCGGCTCGAGCGCAGCAGGTGCGTACCGGTGGGAGAAAATGGATTCGAGCGAGACTAGTTGGGATGCAAACTGACAATCCGAGTCCCTCGGGCTTCATCTTTCTATTTCTGTCACAGTCTGTCGCTCATATCGATTCTTCGAAGACAGGAGAGACGTTCCACGAGCCGGTTGAATCTCGGTCGGATCCCTAAGCGACTCCTTCCTCCCCCCTCCCTCTAGCCGCGTCTTATTCCACCCCCCCCCCTCTCCCCACCCCCCTTTCATCCGCCGTTTTCAACCCCTCGCGCCGCGCGTCTCTCTCTCTTCTTTTCTTTTGCAGCGCTATACACGCCGGTCGGTGCCATCGCGGGTTCAACCCCGTTATATACTTTATATATCGACGGCTCACCGGTTCCAGCCTTTGTTTTCTCTGACACGCTGCCTGCCTGCCTGCCACCGCTGCAGGCGAACGAACCGAAACGCGCGGCGAAGGAGGCAGGGGGGGACCAGCCGGAGCGCGGGATCGCGAAAATCATTTTCTCATTCAACTCGGTCAATATCGGCATAAGGCGACTTCCACCGGGCTTCTCTCGTCGCTCTCCGTATCTCCTCATCTCACCTCCGCGCCCCACATTTCTTCGGTTCCACTTTCAAGCCCTGCTAGCTAGTCTATGGTATGGTATGGTATGGTATAGACGTGTATACCGGACGGACCGGCGGACTCCTGGCAGACCTTATGAAAACGGATGGCGACGGTTTTAAAGAATAAAATTTGCAATTCAATTGAAATGCGGCAATTTATATACCCCATAACCCCTCCGGCGGTATTCGAAATCCACGCGGTGTCGATACACGAAAATTCCGAACTCGGGGAGACGTACGGATCGTCTGAAAATCGTGTATATATATATACGTGAATATCTCTAGCTCACAGTTTGCTTATAAACGTCCGGTCAGAGTTGACGCGGTCCGATTACATGATATTCCATTCGAACCGCATTCGTTGTTCCCTCGGCGTTTAGTGAGCAACGGCGAACCGTTTCGCGGACGAGATTTTTCTCACCCCGCTATTCCCTGATAAATCGGTATCAGGTGAATCGGATTTGGAGATGAACCAAGTTTTCGGCTGTACAAAGGGAGATAAAAATCTGAAGAGCGCGTTCCCGTTCTACTGTAACATGTTTTTTTTTTTTTTTTTCTTTCTTCTCTCTTCTTTCCAATGGTTTTGTGACAACTCGATACAATTTCTCTGACAGATTACACATCTCTATATATATATATTACCTCGGATTCGGTCTTCGATCCATCACCATTTTTCACTATTTCGGTATGTTCATCCATCAAATCGTACATACATATACAACCCTTAAAATATAAATAAACAAAAAAACAAAACAACAAAAAAACCGGATCTATTCTTTACTCGATGGGTTTTCACTCGCGCAAACGTTTCGCGTTTCATAGTTATTTCGCACCTTGCACCAACTATCGCGATTCCGTGGATATGCGAAGAGAGAGAGGGGAAAAAAAAAAAAAATCGGATGAATAAATTACGGTACAACTTGATGTGCATTCCGTGTCCGATAGGTGTGCGGTGTACGCGACATCTTCTAATACGAACTTTGATATTTAAAGTCGTTAATGTCACGGTGCACCCGGAGAGATTAATCATTTTCATCTAGGTACAAGTCTGGACGTCCGACGCCACTTTCGGAACAGTTATTGCCAGCTTTTCTATTCGAGCACGAATCTCTCGTAGAGTACGGATCTCTTATCTTGTTTTCGCGGATCTTAGTTTTCTCGCCTTGTTGTACACGGACGCGACGCCTTTGCACTTCCGTTCCGCCGTGTACACTGCAGCAGGGGGTGGTAACCGACGAGGTTGAGTTTTTTCAAAACAAAAAAAAGAAAAGAAAAAAAAAGGGCCTAAAGAAAATTCCGAGTAAGAAGAATTTAGCGACAACGATCGCTGAAACATTACATGCATTTACGTGGCGATAGAGGGACACGTCGAATTTTCAGTACTTTCGAGAGTAATCGTACAGAAGCGGCGGGCGGCAAGCGGCGGCTATCATGGCGCCCGGTGCACGCGAGGACGTATTTAGCATCACGAATTGATATAAGGCCGAGGATCACGTGACCACGAAGAACATCAAAGGCCCTGTGCACGATATACCAGGGCGGGCCCTCTGAATGCCGGTTGGCTGCCACTTGCTACCACGATCGGCGGACTGTGTCACGAGGCACGCCTACGAGTCACGCGAAGGCATCTTCGAGATCGAAATTATTCGCTACACCGGCTTTCAAAATTTCATTCCGACACGGAGAGGCCGGAAAAACCGCGAAGAAAAAAAAAAAGAAAGAAAATTACTCGCGGAGTGCGCGGGGTGGAGAGAAAAAATTAACGCTTTTCCCGAGGTGTGTTTGAAAAAAATTTGCCTCGCACGATCTCACCGTTCGAGTCGAGGGGGTGGTATTTTCTAGGTGGTCTCGGTTTGAACGCGCGCAGTGCGTGAGTTGATCGTTTGGAGCGGTTTTTGAAAAAGTGCGTAGAGCTCTCGTCCGGTAATACGCACATCGTCGACTGTTGCGAGGCATCGAGAGAGCAGGGGTATCAGGTTTTTGCATCTGCGAGCCACAAAACCGCTATCTACTCGAAATCTTTAGCCTTCTCTCCGGGGTAAATTACTCAAATATAATGTGCCAGAATTGTTTCCGTAGGCAGCTAGCGATGTCCCGTAGATATACCAAGCGGGTTGTATTAGCTACGTGTACATGCGCGCGGCTGGTGTTATATAGTTTTGTTGGTTTGTGCTTGTCAGCGTCGTCTCTCCCTCGCTCCGAGTACAGCTGTAATGATATCCGTCATTATACACACTTCACTCGTACGCCGTTCTACACACACTTTTTTTCGCTCTCTCTCTCTCTCTTTCTCTCTCCTCTTCTCTTCTCTTCACCCTTTGTTTATTTTTCCCGTACGTTCATTTTTTTCTATGCTTTATTCCGTACCTCTGCGATAGACCAGGCGATATCGGAGTCGACGACCATTTCAAATTCCTAATCCACCTGCCCGGTGGTTGTATTCGGAAAAAAAAGACGCGACTCAGGGGAAAACCAATTTACCGAGGAAATCGATCGACTGCTAAAATCCCGATACAGATTCAACGCTGAAATTCATTCGAAACGGTAAAGGAAATACCGTTAATACACGCGTTCGCTGCGGGGGGATGCAAAGGTATAAATTTGAGAAAACTGGAGCTTATCAGGGTCGCTGTGAACTTCTAATGGAATATGATCGCGTGTGTGTGGAGGGTTCTCGGTGTTCTTTTTCTTTTTATTTTTTTTTTTTTGCAAATTTTTTTGTTCAATTTTTTTTCTTTAGGGCGGTTAGGCGGAGGGTTTTCGGCGACGCGAAGACGAGGGAGGAGAATACGGAGAGCGGTGGTGCAGGGTAAGGCGACCGCACTCTCTCATCCGACTCCCCAGTTCCCGTTGCGGCATTCGAATTGCAAATACCAGAATGTTTGCATGTTGTTGTCACCGCATCGGTGCCCGGCGGTAGCGAGGAGTCGACGGTGGCTCGGGGGTCGGGGCTTGGGGGTTGGGGGTTGGGGGTTGGGGATCGGGGTTTCGAGCCGGGGTGCCGAGGAGTGTGAGCGGGGTGGCAGTGGGGGGGGGGGGGGGGGGGAGAACTCCTCGGGAGGAAATGGAGAGGAACCGACTCAAGTCTCAGATAAAGACGAATAAAAATAGGCGAGCGGACGAAGAGATACGGGGGTGCGCGAGGGAGACGGCGTTTCCTGCCCGGGGAACATTAGCGCCCTCGATACCCCCCTCGGCCCCTTCTCGCCCCTCGCCGACTCCTTCTTCTCTTTACCCTCCTTCAACATTCGCCGAGCTTTCGCGGCATCGTCCGCTACACGACGCTTCTTCGCTCGCTCGCTCGCTCCAACCAACCAACTTCGCCACCCCCAGGTTCGACGTCGCTATTCCGCGCCGCGCGCTCCCGACAAACATCATCGCGATGCTCGCGGAATCAGCCGCCCCCCCCCCCCCCCCCCCCCCGTGTGTCCGACATTCCTTTAGCTTACCGTGTCATCCGTTCGCCCTACAGATCTCCTTATTCTCCGTCCGCGTCTTTTTATTTTTCCTTCTCGCACAGACCCATACGCACGTATGATAAAGTTCACGCGATGAATAGAGCCCACGCGAGGGTTCCCGAAAAAAAATCTATTGTTGAACGACTTATACCCCGTTTTCGTTTTCCTCAGATTACGCTTGTGCGCGATATACCGCGCTATACCTACCTATGCCGCGAATACGCGTCCTCGAAATAAATCTCGAGTTCTTCTCAACCCTGTACGGGAATAAAAATTTCTCCTAATCTTAACAGCCAACGAAACGATCTCTTCGAGAGAGAGAGAAAAAAGAAAATTTCCTCAACGTTTGATACAACCGTCGCTCGATTGGGGAAATGGTTTTTTTTTTTCCCCCCCTCATTCTTCTCCAGATCACAAATCTCGGGAGATATTTTTTTTTTACAAATTTTCTTTACACGCGGATGAAGGCGGGCTATATTACAACGACCTTTTAGATTCGAGTGGTCGGGTCGGCCATGTCCCAGGTACACCTGTAGGATGTAGCGTAGTCCTTATTACCCAGGTAACTTTTGCGGTCCCGATTACGATAATACTGGCTAATAACAGTGCGTGAAGGAGCTCCGTTCAGGGATTGGCTGGAATTGGCTGCCCGCAGGCTTACGGGTTCATAATTGCGTCTGAGTGATGGTTATTGGCGGTGGACGGCCGATCACGATCGAGGAATCTCCCCACGATCCCGGGGCCGCCGATCGTTCCTTGCGCCCGGTTCCTTCTTCTCGTTTTTTCTTCTTCGTTGTTTTTTTTTTTTCTGCTTTTTTTTTCATTTTTCCTTCATTTTTTTTTTTTTCTCTCTCGTTCTCTCCGGGTATTCTCCTCTTACCGTATAACGCGATGGAATAACGTTCGCATCCACGTCCAACCCTGAACGCACCAATTACGCTGGAAATGCGACTTTGATGATTGGGTGCGGAGCAAGGCAGCCACGGGGCCCATTGGACCGATGCGATGGGGTCCTTGGGCCCTTGGGCCCCGCAGTTCTCCCTCCGTGGGAGGGGACCTGCTGCAACTTTCGTACCGCGCCTATATAGACAGACTCGCCATTATCTCTCCTCGGGGATCGGAGTCTCCGGCATCATTTCTACACCGGTGTAAACGTAACGCGACCGGGGCATTTCGAACAGCTGCTATATCGCGCGCGCGTCGCAACGCAATTATTACGTTATTTGCGAAATTCGAGGAAACACCTCACACCGCCCCTTCACCTATACGAGAGATCCGTGAAGATGAATAAACATTTTTTCAGCCGAACAGAAACAGAAAAAACCCCGAAACTTTAAACAATACGATACGTGAAGATAGCGGGTGGTAGTATCTATAACACATGGAGATAAAAGTAGTATAAGAATACGCGTTGACGTAGGAGGGTTAGGGCGAAGATCCGTCGTTCTGTACGTCCGTCAGGCATCGAGGCTCATCAATACGCCTCCGTCGGCATCCTGATGAGGTGACTGGAGGACCCCATGGAGGGAGGAGGAGATGCTGATGAGTGAGTCCCGTATATATGTACACGTACGAATACTTTTCCCTCTCGCTCTTTCTTTCTCGGGACGAAACGGTGTGGGAATCGTCACGTGTTACGCAGCCCTTACTCGCCCCCCACCCCCCGCCCCCCTCCCCAAAAAACATCCCTCTAACATCATCTCTTACTTAGTTTCGGATGTTTCGATGTTTCAACGTCGCGTTAAAGTTAGGGAGAACGATGATCGTCCGAATCGCAGGTGAAATGAAATTAAAAGGAAACCCGTGAACCGGCGACGCCCGCGGTTGTCGTAATTTCCGAAGAACAACAATTTCGAAGAAACCTTTTCATTAATTAGCGATGCATATAATATATCTACGCGTGAGATTATAATTCGCTGTCGCCTACCGGCTGTACTATTGCGGGCTACTTGTATGCCAGGCGCCGTATGCGACCGTTTTTATCTCATCGCTACGTGTGTGCAGGTACATATGCAACGGTCTACGGTCGAGCCGCAATTAATTTCAATTATAAAAATATCACAGTCCTTTATGGCGTCCGCAGGTGTTTCCTCTGGGTCACGGGGCACCGTCGTGCTTCTTTTTCGTATTCGTACAAGCCGAGATTTTATCCCATTCGAATAAAGCCCGAGACTTTGACTCGTACAACAAAAAGTTTCAGACTTTATACGACGGGGATAATTATAAATGACTTTCCACTTATGCCGTATAATCGCGAAATATATGATATAGATACGATATATAGATATATATACACGTTGAAATTATTACTCAAAATTAGCCGGTGGGGGAAAAACGGAAGTTTTCCCTTTCGCATCTCCTCGGTATATACACCTCTGTATTATATACAGTGCGTTTCGCGGTGGTCGGAGCCCCGATGATCTTCGTTCCCGTATAACCCAGCGGGCATAAACCCCATCTTGACTCCGCGGTGAACGCGAATGAAACGGTTCGTTGGCTGCTCCGTATCGCACAAAAGAGCGGTTAATTATGATTCTTTTATGAATTGATTTAGCCGATCCCCGCAGACCGGTAGCTACGTTGCGAACGCGCGCCACCAAATACGCGGGGCACATTGTGTGAAAATTAACCGACTATTAGGCGTCGGACAATAGAAACCTCTTCTTTCTTTAGCGCGAATACCTGCCCACCTTCCCCCCCCACTGCCCCCCCCCCCACCCCTTCCGGTTTCTCAACTTGCAAAAACCCCGATCAATCCGCTGCACCGCGGCAACGGGGGCACACCGGGATGGATTGATTGATAAAAAAAAGTAAATCAAAAATCAAAAAAACTGTGACAAACCGCTGTCGAGCTTCTTCTATTTTCTATTCCACGTCAGAGCGAGATTTTGCCGCAACCCGTTCAATTATAAAGCGAGAGCTTCCGTTCGTTTAAACAATAGCGAATGGAAGGGGGTGGGGTAGGGGGGGGGGGGGGGGGGGGGGGGAGAAAAAAGGGGATGAGGAGGGAGATCGAATTTTAGTAGGGGATGCGGAGTCTCCGTTTAAATCCGCGTTGAACGGGCCGAGTATAGCGTGGAAGCGGTGAGTCGGCTAGCGTTCCTTCTTTTGCCCCGGATATTCAGCTATACAAAAGGCGGTTTTACTTTTAAATTTAGTACACGACCAAGCGTCCCCCCCACCATTCTTGCAGCAGCTTGGTTAGCTAAGTAAAATAGAGATTTAGTTCTTTCGGGGTTTATTTTAAAGGCGTTCCGGCCGAGGGGGGGGTCTACGATAAATCAGGGTTCAGTCGGTGTTCCTACCAATTTTTACCCCCCTCCTCTTTACTCGTTCGAAGAAAACTCGATACACTCGAGCCGATACGAAGTAGGAAGAGAAAAGATCGTATTTCTCATTTTTCTGCCCACCCGCGAACGCGGGCGGATGTTCACGTTACATAAGTATTTCCCTTTGATCCGGACTGCGATATAAGAACGGAGAGGAGGGGGGGGGGGGGGGGGTGGTAAAAGAAAAGAAAATAAAAGCGCGGGGACACTCCCGAAGACCCTTCTAGATTGCTCTGACACAAATTACCTCTTTAACGGGGGTTAGTTGGTCCAGTAGGAAACCCGAGAGATCCAGTCCAGGGTGAAAAGATGGAGTGGTCCCCGGAGAAAGCAGATCGCAAGGAAAGAGCCTCCGGGCATACGACTGGCCAACGTGGCTGCCCACCGTCACTGCACACACACACACACCCCCCCAAGACGTCCAGCGCCGGCGTCCCGGTGACAAATAGACGCGGGATTCCCTTCTCAAGAACGCCGAAATCCTACCGCCGGAATCCTTACGACAAAATACCTAAATATCGCCGTGCCACCGCTGCTGCACCGCGGTGGAAACGTATATGAGATTTAGTATACTATAAGCTGTTTGACTTTTTCACACCCTTTCTTTTTTTCACTCTCTCTCTCTCTCTTTCATTATTCTCTGCGTTCTCGTGTTTAATTTCAGGGGCAACGTTCGGGCCTACGACTCCCGTCAATTTGCGATAGTGAGGGAAGGACTCGGATCGAACGTATTATACCTCGAGAGCGGCGATAAGAGCGTCGGGCGAGTCCTCTAATTAGCATAAGTGTTTTTAATTTTGGGAATAAGGGGGTCGCGCGCTCGCCTTTTCCCCGCGTCTTCGACCTCGTTCTTCTCCTCCTCGTCGTCGTCGTCGTCGTCGTCGTCCTCCTCCTCCTTAGCTCGCGATAAGTTTCAGACTCTCACTCTCTCCGCCCACCCTCTTCCTCGTCTCCTCTTCCGGCACTCCTCATATCTTTCCCCGCGCCTCCCCAAAACCCACTCTCATTATCCCAAGGAAATTAAATATGTCATCTGATTCTTAAAGTTAATTGAACCTCGGCCCACTTTAAAAGCTCGCCCAATTTCTAATTCATTAGTATAATGTATCGAACTCGTGGGACGTCGTACGTCGTACGTCGCATTTTCCTACACAGGGCTGAACGGCCGAACCTATATATATATATATAATCTCCATTATACGGAGACAAACCGATCGAATTATCGCCTCCGCGATGAAACAGTAACAAGTGATCGAATAATATTTTTTTTCGTAATTCGCAATCATCCCTTTTTTACCGTCGTAGCGAAATATCCATCCGCATACCTGTTTCACGACCACTCATCGCGTAAGAAGAAATATTTTCTTACACGGGAGATGAGAAAATCTGTTTCAATCAGAAGTACACGTTACGGATAGGCGATGTTCGAAGGTCGAGTAATTATATACCGTAATTACAGTAAATTTATCAATGCGTCTAGACACGAGACACATATAAAATTATCTCCCCGCGTACAACCGATATACCTATGTAGGCTACATGCTACATACCCATATACGCACGTTACGAGAGATTTGTCACGGAATTATCTTGGAGATCGACGAGGAAATTTACCTGCCTGTATAATACGCGACTTCGGTCGCCCTTTCCCCCCCTCCCCCCCCAATGCTTCCCCTATTCCCCTTTTATCTACTCTGCAATTGCGTGTAAAATTTTTTCTCACGCATGCAACTATATAATAGGGCCTGCAGCAGCAGCAGCCATTCCACCGATCCTCGATGATCTATTATTAGTATAAGTTTTTTTTTGATTATTATTATTCGTTTTTTTTTTTTTTCATATAGGTGCGTATATCTCACAAACTCGTTCATCATGCTCGCAGCGATCACTCCTCACTTCTTTGTCAGACAACGTTGGGACACGTACGGCGGGAATACGATGCAGGAGTAGTTGCAGCTATACGTACGCTTTTTTCTCTATATTTCTTTCTTTCGATTTTTTTTCTTTTTTTTTTTGTTGGAAATATCGCAGCCAGGGAACTTTCCGGGGGGTATACGACTCGATTCGAGTTTCTCGAAATCCGTTACCGAGAAAAAAAAATACAAGTTAGGAGTTTTTCGGATTCTGCAATATACGTATATCACGCGTATATGAAATTCCGTTATAACAATATCGTACAAGCGGCGATTAGTTTTCCGAAGATCGCACGTAACGCCGTTAGTTCGTTCATCCCCGGTAACCATTCAGCGGTGTCAGGGTAATCTTAGTAGCGACGAGGGTAGATATAAATGGAAGGTCCGGAGCGGATTGACAACTCGCAATCAGGGGAGTCGCCGCCGCGCCGCGCTACGCGTAGCCGTACACTCCTCCCGTACCGCCGCTAAAGATACCGTAGACCAGCAGCTACTGCTATACCGTATACTTATACAATACGTGTACGTAAGGTTGTTGGCGAACATGTGGAATATCCGTCCGGATTTTGGTTGGGTCGTCGGTGGCGGCCGACTGGCTAGTCACCGTTGCAAGTCATCGGACTCCCGTAGGAAGCCGATGAGATGACTAGACCCCCGAAAACTGTTGTACGGGGCCAATGTGAGGATAAGTTGATATATAAATGTGATGTACGCAGGATGACTAGCTCTTACACAGATCAATAGTCGATCCGTCGCTACCAACGCTACGGGTGTGTAACCCGCCGGACTTATCGCAATCAGAGAAATGCAGGTGACGGTAATACGCTTCGTCTGCAGTCCTGTTTTTTTTTTTTATTTTTTTTTGTTTTTCTTTCTTCAACGACAATCGACTTGGATTTTTTCCCAAAGTGCGGTGAAATTTGCGTTTCTTCTACCGTAGAGAAAACCGTCCCAAGTTACAGGGGAAGATTGTATTGGCCACACGCGTCGCAACCCCGAGTAATGTGCACGTGACATGCCGAAATTCGTGCAATTATTTGACGACTTACGCGAGGCAATTAGAGGATTACCGTTTCGACTGGTCGTTGCATTGGAAAGGTGAGAGGCGAGTATCTCGAATACGGCTAATGTCACTCCCTCGAAACCACAGTTCGGTGCATCTGCAGTACCGAAATACAACACGACCACGACGACGAGAAGTGCTATGCTACGAATTAGACGCAGGCGGGATGAAGCGATCTTACTTAACGAAAATATAAAATTTCGCGAAATCTTCTATACGTGACGTACGTTTGACGGAAAGTTGATGCCTCGCATCCGTGCATTGTCGTAATCAATCACGCGTTCTTCGCACGCGTCCACGTAACGTATAATAAACACGAGTAAATTTTCTATTCTTTATTCAATTTGCACCGTTGGCAATTAGCCGATGGTCGGCGGTGGGAGGCCTCGTTTCTCCGCTCGCCTGTAATTAACAACGTATGTTTGCAAATTCGAGTGAAAATCTCGCCGGCTCGCGTACACGACTGCACTTTCCCTATACAGTCGATAACGAACGATTTCCTCGGCTCGTCGGACGCTCAGCGGTGAGTCCTTCGACCCTGTACGAACGAAAAACGCGCGAAAACTCTTCGACCGAGACACGCACACACACGCCGCACGAGCGTCCAGTTATTTTTCATTACACGCGCGCTGATGTAACCCACTTAATCGCTGGTAATCTATTTAATCAAACAAAGAATTAAGGGAAAGTCCTTCGGATCTAACATTCCAACGTCGGCACGGTATTTTGCATTATAACAAAAGGACTGCCGAGCTGCCCGGAAAACTGCCCTATTCTCCCCGTGTACGGGGGTACCGATGTTATTCTCCGTACACACCCGCGAACGTGCAGAACTCGCGAATATTTCACCAACACCAAACCGACTGCTTCGACTTCGGCCGGTCACGGTTCATTCTTCGCTACACGGATACACACCCACCACCTCCGCCACCCTCCCTGTGTGTGTGTGTAGGAGAATAAGGGATGCTCCCGTACCTCGTCGAGGAGGGGTCTGCGAAGAACGAGGAAACGTGGCCGCAACACACGCGGTGGCCGAGGCGAAACCAAACCAAAGATTAATGCACTACACTTATGGAGGTAATTTGCGCCGAGTGTTGGCCGGCCAGTGTCGCTTCCGAGGGTACCTTACGTAGTAGGTATACCTCTGCCAACGTGCGGCTTTCCTTTGCCATCGTTGTACGGAAGTGATATGGAAAATAAGGTTCCGTGAACGCGATGACTTTCTTTTTTCCTTTGTAAAAAGATAAACGTGTCGAGGATTAACGTTACGAATGCCGGAATCCTATCGTCGTTGCTAGCGGCGAAGGTTTTCTAGAAAACCCTAGCGATATTGTATACATATATATATCGGTGATGAACGCGTCGTACGCCTCCCCACATCCCGCAGCGACGGAATATATATATATATATATTCCTAACCGGCGATATACACACACCGGCTTCCTGAGCTGACAATGAGATGCAAGTGCAAATTAAACTTGCATAATTAAAGAGAACATCGCGCGGTTTCTCTTGTCTTTGGTCTGGTACTCGACTCCGGCAATGCAGCGCCGACTGTTTGGCTCACGTGAAAGCCGAGCTGTGCAGCGCGCTCTCTCTTGGAAACACGATCGTGTGTAACGTTTGTATACGATATTATCTCGGAACCAACAACCGTAGTAGGTAGGTATAGGTAAAACACCACCCTCCACCTATATCCACCTTATATTCAGACTACGCCGTGAAGGACAGCGCTATACATATCCCCGCAACGTCGAGATTCCGCAGGTTCTGCGGCGCAAGGAGACGCCGCACACGGCAGCAACATCTGGTCGCTATGAAGTATAAAGAGGCCCGCGATATCATCCAAGGCGAATGCTTAATTAAAACCTCAGCCTCTTCCATCCCCGCTCTCGCAACCGCCGCGCACCGTTCGAGGCTCCCCTCCCTCCCTCCTCCCTCCCTCCCTCCCCCCGTTATCCACCCCTAAGCAGCGTTGTAGCGCTGGGCCCCGGCGACTCTCCGCGAGACGAGCCGCGCGCGGCATATCCCAGTTACTCCGCTGTACTCGGGTCGCATTTTATTTGTATTCGCTTCGTTGAGCCGTTCTTCTTATAGAGGGTTGTCGGGCAACGTGGATGAAGAGAAGGAGAATAAGAAAGCGGAGGAGACGCACCACCCTCAATATCATTCATTGTTGCTGGCTGACAAAGCAGGAAACGGCTCTAACCGACTGAGGATGATTATACGGCTGAAAAATCATTCATTTGCGCGAATAGGTTTTTTGTTTTTTTTTTTTTCGTTTTCATCTCGCCACTGTTATTGTTATTGTTGTTGTTTATTTTCGGTTTTGACACATCTTTCGCATCTTCGTCGGATTCGAGATATTAGCCGGGAGGGGGGGAGGGGGGTTTTTGTTTTTCACCTCACAATTTCTATTAAATCTGATAATAATTATGAGAGAAAATCCCGTTTTACAATCAGGCGAACGTCACTTTCCATTTATCCACACTCGCGGTGTACGTACCGCGTGTAATTAACTCAAAATAATTATACGTTAGGAAAGAAATATTTGCCGGGCAATTTTCTTCACGACGATCACACATATGTGTGTACACGTATGTACGTACGTACGACGACGACAGTTATAATCAGCGCGTATAACGTACACCGCATGATATACACGCTCTGTAAATTCCGATACGCTGTAGGCGGACAATTATATATATATATATAATACGTCGGTTGCTCGCTAATTTTTTTTTATACGCACCTTCGTACCGAGTTAGCGAATGCAAATGTATGACAATTTTTTTTCTCATTCAGTCTTGAGAAAGAGAAATTTTTCGTCGTTTTTGTTCATATCACGTGACGCGAAAAATCGGAATTTTTCAATCCTCCTCCTTCCGCGCTTAGGGTTTTTAATGAGTTTTTCCTCGGATGTCTCCGCAGATGCGGCGGCTGAAAACAAAAAACAACAAGAGAAGAAAAGAGAGCAAAAAAAAAAAAAATTGTATGTATATAGGAGAGGAAGAAGAGAAAGAAAAAGAAAAAGAAGGAGAAGAAGAAGAAGAAAAGAAGCAGTAAAAGTTTCCAAGTTCGGAGTTGGAAGTGGGCTGAGTCTCTGCAGCTCTCCCCCTTTTTCAGTCACCCCATTCCTTAGCCAGGGCAGTCCTTTCCCCTTCGGAAACTAGACCCGTCTCCCGTTCCAGTGATCCGATGATTGACAGTTGAGCCACGCCGAACAACCGACGCCTGCAAAAGCGGCACTAAAATGGCTGCGCGAAAGATGGTTTAATTTTAATGGTGGAAACGTATAACACCTCTACGCCTCGTATACGTATACATAGGTATAATACCGTACCACGTATATTCATACCATACCTGCCCATGACACACTTTTTCCATTAAAATTAAAACACTATAGTTACAGCGTGTCGATATTCGATATCACGCGAGTATATATACATATAACGTTTTATATCGTGCCAATTATTTCCATTGTCCCTGCATAGTGATAATCATCATGGTCATCGTTATTGTGATTTGGCGACCGCACGTATAACGCAATATTTTCGTTGAATAATAAATACGAACAAAAAGATGAAAAAAAAAAATGAGAAAAAATTGGACAGGTGAATCAGCGATAAAAAATCGTGCAGCGAAGTTTTGTTCCAATGAACGAAAAAAATTGAAAGAGAATAAAAAAATGAAGTTCGGGCACGTTACACGTACGGCAAGAGCAGCGAGCAATCTGGGATAAAAGGTATTTTATTTTCTCGCACGGTATGTTGTGAGCAATCCTTGCGGAGCTCCATGGCGACCTTATGAAGATGGATCGGTTGCATAACGCGGTGTATGCATTTTGCGCGTTCCTTTTTTTATGCTTGTCAAGTATCAAGTGAACTGTAATCTAAAACACATCTGGATACCGAAAGGATAAAAATTACCTCGTATAACACGCTTACGGCGTTTGAAAAAAATGAACGTTAGGAATTTCGTTGATTTTGATTACATTCGCATAGAACTGTACGTGTATAGGTACGATGAAAATTAAAGAGACACGTATCTCGCTCTGAGATTACTCGTTACTCCGTATCTACACAATAATGTATTATCAAAAAAAAAAAAACGAAGTAAAAGAAAAAATAAACTACAATACGAAGTGTGATCTATTTATACCCCCAACACCGACGGGTAGTTTTGACGATACATTATACATCCTTCTAAGAGGCGGCGATGTCAATATATATGCAAACGCCGACATAACGATCTATCGGCACATAAAATATATATATATATATATATACAGGGATAGGTGGTATAGCTTTGAGGGGTGAGGGGAGCCGATGTTGGTAGCTTGGGGAAGCGATGGCAACCGAGGGCTCTCTACACCGAAAGGGAGATGTGGGTGGATGCTGGGGTTATACCGGCGAAGGGCGAAGGGGGGCGGGAGGGGGGGGGGGGGGGGGGGAAAATCGAGAGAAAACTCCGAGCTTAATATAAAACTTCATTTCGCAATCGGTGGCAGGCGTCGAAGAAGAAGAGGCTGACTGCTGCGAGAGCAGCTATAGAAATGCCGGGGAGAAACGAGACGCGGCGCGTACAGTCCCTGTTATACCCATAATATATAAATATATATATTCACAGGAATGTAACATGTATTTCATATAATACACACGGACAACTGTGTACATGTGTTCGAAAAATTGGCACGCCGCAATTCTGAGATTTCGTAAATTCATCGATTATCCGATTATCATAGATCGAATAAAATTTGATGATTTTTTTGTTTTTTCAATTCGAACGTGTTTTTTGCGAAATGATTCCGCAAACGGGAATTGCGAGAGTGAGAGAAAGAGAAATCGAGGTGAATATGTTGCGGGGTACATAGGGGGGAGGGGGTGTATACAGATATTCGCGAAAGAGTATGTAGCCAGAGCTTTTGGAACTGGTGAAGCGCCACCGACCCGGGCGTCACCCACCTCCGCACGGAACGGTGCGCGCCCGCCACATCTGCCGCCAGATTTAACTATACATTACAGACACACGATATGTCAAAGTCCTATACTTCATATCGACTCCGCCATTTATTAAAAGTTCCATCGCACCGACGCCGCTGGCTGTGCCTTCGACACCCACACCCTTCTTCGTTCTCTCTCTGCCGTACTTACCTCATATGCCGGGTATCGCGAAATATATATATATACATATGTATATATGTACAGTGCACGTATATGATGTGTATATACGTATAGTTTTTTCGTTCTTCGTATAAATAAGAATCGTGTGACACGGAAACTTGAGTCGCGAAAAATAAAAATCTAAAAAAACAATGAACGAAAAAGTCACACACCGAATGTATCTGTGATTTCATACTTGGTTCTCGTTATAATTACGTTTATTAATAATTATTACCGCATCAGGATGTGTATTGCGAGTTTCTGCGAATGTGTATCGCGATGTACGAGGTACGTCCTGACCTTGAATCGTACAGAGAACAGAAACGTATGAACGATGATTCGCATGAAAACGATATAAATACAATACGATCAATTGTGCAGGAGTTATTTGTTTCTTGTGTTTGTCGCTTCAGACCTGACACAGACTTTTTAAATAAATTACATTCGGTATTCTGCCGAATCGCCGGTGCAGCTCCTTCGAAATTATATTTCGAATGGTTCTTTTTAAATCTGATTAATAGCTCGGATCAAAGTTGTACTTGAAACCGTGAGTTACGCAGACGGTGAGATAAACGAATATAAAAAACACGAAGAATTTTATTAGCTATCTGCGGAATAAGATTGACGTAAAAACAAAATCGAATACGTTGATGACGTCTACTCGCGCAATTCCCCCCAAGCAATATCCTTGTACGACGTGTACACCCCTGAATATGGAATATCGCTCGTGATGGACCAATCGTGTGAACGAAAGCGGAGAAGGAGAAAAAAAAAAAAACAAGAAAAAAAAAAAAAAACGAAAAATTAGACCCCGTTTCGGTAGTTCCCGGAGCCTCCTATATAATACGGGTAGATTCGGTCGCGTATACAGCGTACATACAGGTATGGATAGACCTATTCCCGTATATGCCTACATGTTTTTTCAGTTGCTCTTTTTTTTTTGTTATTTTTTTTTTTTTTTCAACACCGTTAAAGTTTTCAATCAAACCGCCTGTCTAAATGAGAGCTTCTCCACAAAGCGGATCAGGGTAATCTGTCATCGAGACTGACCCGGCGTGTCTCGGTGACGCCAGCCGGCGCCCACGGCATGGGCGACTAGTCAAACCGTTGGAACCACCATGGCTTACCTTATGCCGATTTACCATCAACGGAGGTAACGCGTATACCCGCGCTTCTATGTGTATATATCCGCACAACCTATACAAATATTAAGTATTCAAATTCGTCTGTCCTTCTCCTCGTGTATATAACGAAGCGTTCAACGTCTTCGTATATTTGTAACTATACCAAAAATCGTTTTACAATTAGTTGAGGACTGATTTTCTACGAACGAGATGACGAAAGATTTAGAGGCGTATGGAAGGGAGGATCGTCCTCGAGTGTAACGTTTCAAAAACAATATTATCCTCGACGGACTCTCTGTGACACAGAATTTGTTCATCGGTCGCGCCGCTGCATCGCATCGCGTGGAATTTGTTGTTATACACTGTACAGTTTTCTGACAAATCGGTTTAGCGGTTGTTTGTTCGGATAATTAGCGAATTATTGTTATTCAATTGAAACGATGGTCCTCCTGGCTATTTCCATCGGTTCGAACATAGGGTTGCTTGCAAGTATATATGTATACGTATGTACGTATGACAGAGATCGAAGTGGTGGGGTGCGAGGGACGCCGCTCAAGCAATCTCAGCTGATCGTTTCAGTTTCATCTCGAAAGTTGCACGCGGTGTTTCTCAGGATTTTTTCGAAGCAATCCTCACTCAATCCAGATATCGATTCAGCGCGGGGAATCGACAATTGATCAATCGCCTATCCCGTGAACGACACGAGTAAAAATTTCTACTTTCCATTGAAATTAAATTGAGTTCGTGTTTCGCACGTTTTCTTCCCCTTCGTCGAAATAATCGAGGGCCGACCGATCAAGAGGATCTCACGACGAAGTGACCAAAGTTGGGGGGGTTGGGGTTTCGATTGGCGAGGTGAAAAATAAACTAAAATTACTCCGGAATCTTACCACCCCGATCGGACGATTGGCGGTAAATTCCCTTCCGCAGGTCTCAGGTGTGTATCCGCACAGTACCGCTGACCGCGTGGTCGAGCACGTGACGACGCCCCCACCCCTAGTTAGGCGTCGGGACGCCGCGCTCGCGCGTCCCGCCCACGTTGTGCGCCCTACGTCGCCGCCGCCCCGGCCACCCTTGCGCCCGACTAACTCCACCGCACAGAGTAGCTCGCTCGCACTCCCGCCGACCGCACCGAAGACTCAAGCCGATCCTCCGAGGCCCTCCGAAGCTTAGCGCGAAGTCCTCTCTCCGTTCGCAGCCCACCAGCAGCCCGCCTACGAAGAGAGGGTTGAGCTCTCCGGATACGACGTCGTTGACGCCATTGGTCCGCTTTCTGGCTCACGTGACCCAACGCGGAGTGCGGTCCTCGGGGTACGGAGAGTGATGAGCGGAGAACGGAGAACGTGCAGCGAAAGAGCGGAGAGCGGAGCGCGGAGAACGGCGACCAGCTCGTAGCTGGTTACCAAAGAAAAGAGACAGCAGTAACAACACCGACTCGTTGCCAACAACGTTCGCGCACGTTAGTGTAAAAAGGTCGCGGCGACGCTTTACATCGGCAACACACTCCCATTCCGTAACCGTTCTTGTTCGCGAGCCAGTCGGATTGGCGGCCGTTCCTCGTGTGCCGATATATATACATACCTGTAACTACCATGAGTTGTTGATTGTGCGTCAATGTTGTCGAATATTGTTCGCGATCGGTATCGGGATGAATATCGTCGCAAAGTGTCAGTGCGCAACGTTCTCGATATCTTGATCGGTTGTTCCGATCATCGAAATCGGTCGATCGGTTGAATATATATTAATCCGGTCACACACCGATCCACCGAATTAACCAATCACCGTCGCATGCACAGTGAATCCGGGTGTACAGTGAAAATAATTCAGTTGTATCGTCGATTCTTTGAGTGATTTTTTTTTTTTTGTTTTTTCTTACCCTTCATGTGATTTTCTACGTTCGTCGTCCACCCTCCCGATCTCATTCTATTCCAGATTCGTGTCCGATCGGAATCTTGACACTCGACCTCGGGTTATCGGCGAAGTAAAAAAAAAACCAAAAGAAAAAATAATCGTGTTAAAATAACGTCGATCATGCGATCCTCTTCGGGGGTGCGGGGCCGCTCCTCGCTCAACGGCGGCGGAGTGATGATAATCGCTATCGCCGTTCGTTTGTCATGAGGTATTGTGATTTGGCTCGCGAAGAATTTCTTCGGCAGCCAATCGTCGGTGGTGAAAGATAAATAACGATTGATATCGAATAAAAAAAAAAAAAAAAAAAAAAGAAAACAAGGGTCTCGTTACACCGCAGCAAATTAACAAAAGTGAGTGTTTTACGGTGGATCCGCATTCCCATGCGCGATAAGCAGGGCCCCGCGGTGCACCACCAGGAGCTTCTGCACCACCAGGGGCTGCTGCACCACCAGAATCACAATCAAGAAGTTCAACGTCTGCAGCACCACCAGCTCAACGATCAAGGCCAGTTGCAACTGCGGGCCCATCTTCAGGGGCTTACGGTCGACGAGAAGGATCTGATAATCGGCGGGAAGACGAGGTCGCCAACTCCAGTCCTGGCTAACGACGGATGCGGTGGTACCGCCACCGGTGGAGGTGGTGGTTTCTGGTTGGCATCGGTTGCCGCGGGGGCTGGTTCCGGGGCCGTTTTGCCGCCCCACGGGGCCCACCCCGCCATGGATCCGAGCTGCGGCCCCGCCGAAACCGGCTTCATAAACAGTCAGCCGTCTATGGCGGAATTCATGACCGCCTTGCCTCAGCTCGGGGGCGACGGGCCCCTCCAGCATTCCCCCGGTACGGGGGGACCGATGAGCCCGAATTCCCATCACCCCGGCTACCACGCCATGATGGACCCGCACGGAGTCGCCGATCCCACCGGCGTTAACGTACCCGAGTATCCCTGGATGAAGGAGAAAAAAACGACGAGAAAAAACAGTCAGCAAGGTAAGAATGTCCGCGGAGTCCAAGCGGGTATCTGGGTCCTTGAAATGTGTGTGTATCCTTCGGGCGTGTATTATTATGCGGTGGTTCGTAGCTTGCCGCAGTGCGTGTCGAAGGTACCTTGGAGTATTTCCGGTCGCCGTTCTTTCGGTGTTACGTGCTTTCAACTATGGCGGCGGCTAGTAATAACAACGCGCGAACTGTGCGGGATATTCCATTAACGAAATCTAAAAATCGGACGTCGGCTTGCGGAGAACTGAGAAAATTTCACAACGATAAAACTGACGCCGATCTTCGGCGACGATAAAAATTATTCTAACCGTTGAGAAATTCGGACGAACCAGATTCGTGTGGTTTTTTCTGTTGCTTTTTTTTTTTTTTTTTTTTGTTTTCGAGCTTCCCTCTCCCTCTTCGCGTGTAACCTGAAGAGGAGAACACCGAGGTACGGTATCAACCGGGCGGAATGATTACGACTCGCGTATAAACGTCGGAATATTATAATACGTTGTGTACCGTGGGTAACGTATAATCAGCGATATACGCGGAAGACTCTGACCGGCGCCCTTGATGGATACCACGATCTAGAGGCGGCGGATAATCAGATTGACCGTCTAGAGGACATCCTATATACACGCTGGAGTTGCGTATATAATACATTTTTAACGAAAACGCGAAGCCTTCGGGATTATAATTCCATGATAATTTTCATTTTTGTTCGGATTATTTTTCAAGGATACATGAATATATGTGTATACCTATAGGTGTACAATCCAATGGTAATTACGAGAGTAGTTAGATTTAAATACAGAAAAATAACTCGAAAAACTTTCAGCGAAACCTCCACTTTGTGGGAGTGAAAAAAGAAAAAAAAAAAAAACACCTTAAAACATGTATTTCGATCCGAAATTTCGGACTGACCGGGTAATAATTATACACCAAGCTTCGCGATTTGAAACCCTGAATAATTTTTTTGCTCGTAATTGCTTGAAATGAAATGGCGAATTTATTTAATCGCGAAATATAGAAAAATGAGCTTAGATATTAATTTCCTAAATACAACGAAACGACGATATATATTACCGAGGAGTTGGTCATTTCAGTTTCAAATTATCGTAAACTTGACACCCCTTCCGGCGGGTACAGGGGCTGATGAAAATTCTTGCCACGTACGTATTCCTTTGGTTCGCAAACTCCGCGGGGTGCCAAAGTGTGTATAACCGTCGGCTAATGACAGTTTCCGACACTCCTTTTCGACCGAACGAATCGAATCCCCCGCACATCTGGAGAACATATAACGACGAGAGAAAAACCGCATAGTTTTCCCATCATTTGCAAACATTTGGCACCAAATTATGGTATCTCATTTCTTAAAAATATCCCGCGGCGGTGTAACGATCACCATCTGCACGTACATATACTGACCGTACAGCGGTCGCACGCTGCGTTACAACTGCGTGCAAAACCCTTACTTGCACTTTCTTTCGCCATTTTTCGAACGAATCGCCCAAAAAAAGAACGGAAATTCGGCGATTCTACTACCGTCCGAAAATACGAAACGAAGCATTTTTTTTTTTTACGATACGTCGGAGTTTACGCGCGTTCGCGACGTATCGACGGGTCGAACGAGCGAACGAAAGTGGCGTGTAATCATTGCTGGGGGAATTTGAAAATTTATCTGCCGAACGACGGCCTTCGAGTAGGACCTACTTTGCCGGGTTATTAAAATTCCCCGATCGTATACGCGAAACCCGGTATACCGCTCACGCGGAATAACGTTCGAAACGCATATCGGGGGGGTGGTGGTGGAGAGAGTCGGTATAGTTCCTACCGTCCCACACGTCGCAGTTAGGGACCACCCCTGAGGGACGGCGGGTATCGGCGACTCGTTTTCCGCTAACTTGTTGACTATTGTTGGCCCATCGAGGACACCGATAAATCTGCGAAGCGGTCTCCGGGCCGCGCGAGTAGAAGGAGAAACGCGACAGCCGGCGGCACGCTTTCGTTTCGGCTCGCGGGGGTTCGCTTACGCTTATACAGGATAGGATAGGATAGGGCGGCAGAGAACCCGGCGTACGGTTATTTCGCGGCTGTATAAACGGCCCGACGTCGGGGCGCGAGCTCCCGCTTCGCCGTTTCTGGAAGGGGTTTTACGACTCCGTCGAGGACCGACGAGGGGGGCGCGGGGGGGAGGGGGGGGACCCCGAGGGTCGACGTTTAAACGACGAGCGGTTTCGCGTTGCGGTGACAATTTAACGACAGACGATACGTATGTACGTACACGTGTAGGTATACGTATACACGTAGTTTTCCCCGCGTAAGGCGCGGGACACACCGGGCGAAGGGAAGATTAAGTATTTGGCAGGAAGGTTAACCGGGCGCCGGCCGGCGGTAACACGCGGAATCATCTGTAAATTGAGCGTCGGGGTAGCGGCGGGTGGCGTCGGGACGCCCATAACTCAGCCGCGAACCCGCAACCCGCGAGCAGCAGAAACGCGCGTAAAATGGACGAGGACGAGGTCGGTCGTACGTACGTCGCGTACCTACTCCCGCAACCCGTTACACGGTATCCTTATCGTACTCGTTCGCTGACCGCACCGTAACCGACTCCGTTTTCGCATGGGCGGTTCGCGCGTACCCCGGCCTTTCGCACAACGCGAATAAACGTGATTTGCGGGTTGAAAACCGCAAATCATATTATACGTGTAAAACCGTTGCGGTTCGCTTGTCAAACCGCGTTGTCGGTCAGATTCTTATCGAGAATGTTGATGAAATTTTAGAGAATATATTTTCGAAAATCTCTCACCTTATATTATGCTACGTAGATATCGCTGTACCTACACTGCACCGTGCAGTCGTGTACGAGGTATATTTCATTCGTTGCATAATAAATATGGTGGACAGTGATGGATTCGGCCTGTACCGTTACAGTTGTGGGAACTTATCGTTGCGGTGTAGATAAAGAGTCCGAAGTATCCTGGTACGGGGGGGACAAAAAAAAAAAAAAATTCATTTTCATATTTTTAATAAAGCAAAATCATGTGCAGGGGACGGGCGAGTTTTTGCAATCGCTCGACCAATGGTCTACGTTACGCCGGCTCCGACGTATACGGTCGGTACTACTTGAAATTTCAGAGTATTACCGCGTTATGGTATATAAATAGGTGTTACAGGTATACACACCTCGTACGCTTACCGCGCTTAATTTATCGGATTGAATTAAAGACCTGTCATTGATTAATACGCGCGATTTTACGTATACGCTCCGCACGACTTGATCGAGGTTTATATATTCTATAGATAAATAGAAATACAGTACGTAGTATACGTGTGTGAAAGCCGAGGATTGCAATTTTGTGGCCTACCGTAACGTGAAATCGTGAAATTGAGAAATCAAACTAATTTATCTAGTCACGCTTACGGTAAGTTTCCTACAGTTTCTGCTGTAATCGCGTAACGAGTGATTTGACGTCGATAAAGCGCTGTGAAAAATTTAGCGAAAAAATATAACGACGCGCATTCGGACGCGATATAATATAAGTAGCTCCATCTTTAACCAGCTGCAGCTGCCGTTCGGTTACTCGACCGGATAATTCCTTCCTTCATTTTTACATCCTCGTAATTACAACGATACGTCACGAATGATACATTCAAAAAGTTTCGGGCTGCCCGACCGCGTCGCATTGTCGAAAGTTTTCCGCAATCTTCGAAGATAACGGAAATGTTTTTTTTTTGCGCAAATTAGCGTCCAACCTGAAAATTGCGAGAAAATTAGAGTTTTTGAGATGAAAGAAAAAAAAAAACCAATATATTCCATTCGTTGTAACAAAGTGTAGCGAATGGCGCGAAAGAAATCTTCACCGCAAACCGTGCGGTGCACCTCACGGTTCGAACAACGACTCGGAGACGCGATTCTAAATAGCCACGATGTTTTCGCTGGAGGGTTAAAACTTCCCGTCTGATTAATAATCTCCCCAGTCCCGTCTCCTCGGTGGTATCAAATTCCAATCTGTTACATCGGCCCGTCCTTGTCCGCGTTTCGGGGTCTTCGGCGGCGTATTATGCGAAGGTGGTTTCGGTTCGGCGTATCAGCGCCCAGCTTCCGAGCTGGGCAAGGTATACCTATAGCCGATAATGGCGGTTATAGGGGAGTCCTGATTAGCCGAGTTATTTGCCAAGAGGCTAGGCAACTGATGTCTATACTTGACGGTAATTCTTGGCGGTCGTTGACAAAAAGCTTGATTCCTCGGCTGTTTTTTGCTACGCCTTGTTCCGGGCGTCTCATCAGTCACCGCGGCAACGGAGCCGGCAGCTGAGGCGTCGGCGTCGCCGTTGAGGCTGAGGCGTCTAACCCCCGCCGCCGCCGACGACTCTCAGACACCCTCGGACGCCCGATGTGTCAATTAATCCCCTGCATCCCCGGGGGGATCAACGTTAGCCGGACCACTCACGGCGGCGCAACGGTAACCCCTGTACGACTCCTCGTGTCCCTCGGACGTCATAGTTTTGCCTCCTTATATATTTCAGCTCGTCACGTCGGACGAAAGTCGCTCGACCGTTCCGCACGGTGTACGGTACACGGCTGATTTTAGTCCGTTGATAAAACCGTGATCGAAAAACCGCCGGGCTGAACGGAAGATAGGAAGGGAAAAGGCGAAGGGAAAGAACGAGCGAGGAGAGCATCTAATTTAAAGATTCGTCGGCGAGTAAATCCTTCGCAAATTAGAGATTGCTCCTCCCCAGATCGAATTTCTGTTCCAAAATGTAGCGGTAGTGGTCTCGGTTTTCCAGTATTCACTCCATATACACACGTATACGTATACGGAACGCTTCGAGATGGTCGCGGAATAGATTGGGTTAAAAATATCTCGGCGATCTTCGTCAGCGTCGAATGAGCAGCGAGCGTATCATCCGCTCGGTATTTTCCTTCGTCCGGATCGGCTGCTCGGGCGCGTCCTTTTCGCGGATCGGTTATATCGCGTGGGTACGCGCGTATACCAGACCCAGTCGAAAGGGAAGGATGCGGAAGGAGTGGACGGGGGAGGGTTCGGAGAACCGGAGGAAGGACTATCTCGTTCACCCGTTCCCCCGAACGTCCGATAATTTAGGCGAGAGGGAAGCGACAGCGATGCAGCGCCGAGTATCCCCGGCCCAACCAACCAGGAACTTGATAGCTTGATTCTCTAACGTCGACCTACATAAACCTCCCTATCTACACCTCGTCGTGAATATCCCTACCGGTGGGACAACCGGCCGAAAGTTAGCCAGATCCGCTCAAATTTGAATTCAACCGCGATTGACAGAGATCCGGACGATTTCAAAGTCGAACAAACTTTCACCCCTCGGTCGTGTGTGTCCGCCGAAGGAGGTTTTCACCCGTACCGAAAGAAAAATAGAAAAAGTTGCCACCAAATTTTCGTCTCGTGTATATGGAAAACAAAGCATCGTGTATTTTTATTTATTTATTTATTTATTTTTGTTAGCGTGTTTTTCGCATAGGAAGAAACGCTGCCTAAGCAGTATCAGTATCATGCAAATATAGGAGCGCTATACGGGTATTGTACACGTAAGCGAATATATATATATATATATACGGAGTCCGCGTTTCCCCTGCGAAAAATAATAAACATGGAATAACAAATTGATAATCTGCTACCCCATAACCATACGCATATTTTCAACTAAATCTGTGGCTCGACGCTGAAAGAAGTTTCCTCGCTCGTTGTCGCGCCAAATGGGACGCTATAAAAGTGTAGGCTGCCCCTTCGCCACCCTGCAGTCTTATACACCAGCTCTCTGTATTCCCCCCCCGTTTTTCTTCTCTCTCTCGCTCTTTCACTTCTTCGAAATCTGGTTTTATCTAGACAGGAGCGGGGAAAGCTTACCGAGGACCACGGCTATTCGCCCTCGCGAATTCCACGCTCGTAGAACCGGAAGCAACTTTAACTAATAATCCGATAGATCGCCGGATTCGCTTCGTAACGTATAAAATAACGTATACTATAAAAAAAAATTGAAAATTCAACTCTCTGATGATTTTTTTCACGCTCAAACCGGCTAAAAAAAAAAAGATAGAAAACCACGAACCGTCTACCGGCCGTTTTCTGCGTTAATAATAATTTTATGTAAATGTTTTTCACCGCGGCGTTGCCGTGAGGTCGGAAAACGGAAGGATCAGCGCGCGTAGGAAGAGAAAAGAAAAAAAAAAAGAAGGAACGCTGCAGCTGAACGCGTCGCGAATCTCGGGGTTCTGATTCTCCTAGCCGCGGTTTTCTCCACGCATTTAGATGAGATTGTAGCATGTATAATATGTGCGTATACATATACATACATATAGGTATACGTATACGTACGTACTTCGCGGCAGGAGGGTGAAAAAAAGAAGAGAGAGAGAGAGAGAGAGAGATGTTTTCGGATGGGTTCCTATATCTGTTACTTTAGTCACTCGTAAAAGGGAAGTAGGTGTAAAAATTTGCAGGGAGGTTGAGTAATAGCGTATGCAGAGGGGATTTCGTGGCAGTCTTTGAAATAGGATGTAACGTTGGCTGGTGATGGTGGTTTGTATAACTACGCGGTGGTATGGGTGTATACGCCGGGTTGAGGATCGTATAACGGTTTGTTACGTCGTAGAGTAAACTGAAATCAACCTAAAAATCGCTGAACCAGAAGGACGAGAGTCGGGAGGCTAGAAAATCACAGCCAGTCAAAATAACATTTCGTTTTCTCTCAATAAATTTTCATCTCTTTCCCCGCAACGCCCGTGAATCCCTATACCGCACCTACCGGATACGTACGCCGGCGTATGTTCGACGAATTTTCATCCGGAAGGTAGAGAAAAAAAAAAAGTGAAAATAACAAAAGTCTTCGGTGTCACGTTACCTCAATTATTTTAATTGTACGAATAACACGGAGACGATTTTCTACTTTCTCAAAGTTTCACCGCGTTTATTTCTGCTTTGGAACTGTTTTTTTTTTTTTTTTTTTTTATTTTTTTTTTTTTCTCATCATATTCCGCGCGCTCCCAGGAACGAGGACGTACAACTCGCAGCTTTCGAAGATATAAACGTACATACGTGCGGTAAGAAAAAAAATTTTTGCGCGCGAAGGTTTCACACGGATATATCATAGTGTGTAAAAATAATTATTCTTCGCACAATACATCCATGCATCGTTATTGGTCTTTCGACTGGAATTGGGGACAATTTTTTTTTTTCAGTTTTTCTCAACTTATACACTATTTTTTATCTATCTGTTCTTCGCTTTTGCCTGCACTTAACTTTATCGGTAACGGAGACCCCGTCACCGCCATTGTAATTACATCTATTTTTAAACAGACAGCGGCTAAGCTAATGGCCAACTTCCATTCGATTATTGTTTTCGAACTCAATATAGTTCCTGTCCTTTCAATATGCGTGCGCTCGTCAGATACGTGGCAACGGCCTCAGTAAAACCATCAATTACATAACTCGCAACGGCACGGTAACTGTAGCGAAAATGTACACGAACTTCGATGTAACGTATCTAATCGTGCGGTCCAGTCGGTGCGTCGATCTGATCGAATTATTTATTTTTTTTTTCTTGCTACGAAAATCAAAACGATTACAATCATCTTCATCCCTAACTTCAAAAATAATTTCAATAAAATTCAGGTACTCGTAGAATCTGGAAGATACATACGTCGAAAATATACAGCTAAGCTATACACATCGAAGTGCGAGTGCAAATATTATTTTCATCGTGTAGTATAAAGTAAACATGTAGAAAACAAGAACACTTTATACATATCACGTGTACCCATACCATACACGCGTACAACGGAGTTAATAACGAAGAAAACACTTACGGAAAAATCGAAGGCAATTTGTAATTCCGCCGACAGTAAACGCCGATCGATCCCGTGGATTCCCTGAACGCGTGACATCGGAGTGGACATGTCATTCGTAATGCGTATCGGTTATACAGGGTTACTTATGTACGCGACGCCGGTGTACGAGTATTAATGCGAACAAAAAAAAAAAAAAAGGACGTATGATATTTATTATCGATCCCGTTTCCGATTCGTCGGCCTATCGGGACACGACGTCCACCTTCGGTCGGTGGTGGTTGGACTTCAACCCCCGCGCGACCGAAACTTCGTTTTGCAGCCGCGGAAGAAACTCCCGAATTTCCAAACAGCGGCGGCAGCAGAAGCAGAAGCAAGCTAATGAATCGCTGGACTGGGACTGTTTATAAACCGTTTAACCGTTGGCAGCTACGCACCGGCAACAACCGTTGCGAGGTGGTCGCGTTTCGCCGGTGGTAGGTATATACGGTGGTACGTAGCGGCGGGCAATGGTTACGGCCAAAGAGGAAGGGAGGCAGAAGAGGCGAGGGGAGAGAAAACGGGGGTGGGTTGCGTTCGCGAGAGGGAGGGTAGTGATGGATGGACGCGGACAGGTCGCGGAACTCCGCACCCCCCCGCCCTCCCTCCCCCCTCCCCCGAGGACCAGACCTACAATTATATATTATTTATGAATATTATTTACATACATCAGACGTGTAAGGTACAACGGGGGAACGGTTGATCCTTGAGTCCTGCCGCGGACGTGGGTCGACCTTTCCCCCCCTCTTCGTCTTCACCTTCGGGGTTCGGGATCAATTGAATTCGATCGTTTTTCAACCGTTATTGTATTTTCCGTTTGGATTTTTATCGCTGACGATTAGTGTAGCGGAGTTTTATCGCACGGCGAACTTGTCGTTATAAATCGTCGGATCCTTCCTATTCAAAGGTTCTCGCATTTTTATACTCTATGGGATTACCGGCCTTACCCTTAGCTGACTCTGCAGGTTCGTTTGAAACGGCGCGAAAGGTGAGCAACGGCAAAGATGCGGCGTCAGAATTCACAATCGGAATCACAAACACCGTTAATTGTATACGTATGTATGTATACCATAAGCAACGAAAATTTTTGCGACTTACTCGAGATCATTCTAAACCGTGATTTGCGATCTCGATTTTACGATTAACAAGTCGTCGTACGCGTACGTTCATTGAAACCGACATTCCCGCATCGGTGGTTATTAAAAATCCTCCTCTGCACGGTTCGCTGAATCAAAAATTTTCAAAGTGACTTTGCGTTTGACAAGTTATAAAACTGTTGGCGCTTGTATCACGTGTACACGTCGGACGGTCGCCGTAGCGAAATACAACGGCCGCTGATAAATCGTTTACGGGGAGTAATCACGGTGTAGCCTGAAATGTTTTTCTAGCCTTTCGTAAATCTTTCGCGAGACTGCGACGCAGTCGAGTCGCGGCTATACCCCGCTGGTGACCCGACGCGGCCAGAGAGTACAGTCGCATTCTTTTTATCGCTACCGTCTGCGTCCATCCGTGGTGCATTACACACGGAGGCCCACCGTCGTCGTCGCCTCCACCCCCCTCCACCACCCCCCTCCGCCCTTTATATTAAAAATGAACTGTCGCTTCCACTGACGACGTCGACGGGTATTTGACTGTACTACCGCTTTTATTTGATAAATCGCAGAACGACCTCCTCTTTTGGTCATCTGAATTTCTAATGCATTATTTTCCCCAGGTCGTGCCGTCCGCCCGACTACGTCGAATGCCACGCTAGGGTGAGGCTTTAGGATGCAGAGGGTGCAGAGGAGACGGTGAGGGGTGGCTTCGCGGTAACGCGGGAGGTAGCGATGGAACGAGCGAAACCAGCGGCGTTCGAGGGGCGGCGGCGGGGGGGGACACTTCCCCTTTTTAGTCGGGCCCCCCCCTTGACACCCGCGCCACCCTTGCCACCCTCTCTCTCTCTCGCTCTCTCGCTCTCTCTCGTTTTCTGTAGCTGGGGCTCCGTAACCGCGCGGCAGTTCCTTCAACCCCGTACTCATCTCCATAATTTGTCATTATGATATTATTACGCCGAGACGTGGATGTTTGGCTTCCTTGATATCGTTGTCGTATGAGCCACTCAACTTGTTAATATATTAATAGGGAACGTCTTAGCGGGACCGAGGTATTCACGTACACGTGGAACGCAGCGTGTATCGCTTTACGTGTGGTACGCGGCGGTGGACGGTCGGCGAATAAACCACCCGTCCGCGGGTAACCCCGGGGCTTTTAGAAAACCCGCCCCTCGAAGTCGCCGCGCAATTGTCCGAACTTATACCACACCTGCGAAGACCGCTAGTCATTCGGTATCAAAGTGCGCCGCGTTCTCTGGTACATTATAATAAGACGTTCTCTCCTCTCGCTATCTTCACAGCGGGCACTGCGATGGTCCTACACTGATTTGTTTTATTTATTCGTCTTTTTTTAATTTCTCTTTTTCTTTTCTAACGGTGTGAAAATCTATTAGAATATTTCGTTACCCACGTCGCGCGATGTGAGGTTCGGTAAAAGAAGAGAAGGAAAAAAAAAATTGGAGGAAAGTAAGAGAAGAAAAAAGAAGAAAAAAGAAAATGCACGAGATTAAATTAGAACGTTCGGTAGGAATTTACTTTTTGATGAAGTTACCGCGTTGGAAAAACGCCGATATATCGACTAATTGAAGTTCGTCTCGAGCTTAAGACCGAGTTTGAACGGCGGCTCAACGCAGAAGGTTGGCAGCTACATCCGGTCGCTGTACTAAGCATTCAACTTTTAAGGGACATTAGGTTGGGAGCGCGAGACGTTACGGGGAGAATTCCAAGCCTACTTCTCGGGCCCTTCCGCGCCTCGCTTCAGCTCCTCTTTCTTCTTTCTCATCAGGTTGGTTGGTTCGTTCGTTCGTTCGTTCGTTCCCTGATCCCCGTCCTCATCCTCCCCCCCCCCCCCCCCCCCGTATACCAATCCCCTGCCCGAAAGAAGGACTCGGTGGGGCTACCCCGAGGGTAATTAGCCGGCAGCCACGGCGGTCTCGCGTTGAAAGATTTCCTGCCGACAAGCCCGCGGCGTATAACCATGAGACTCGCGAACCCCTGGGCTCGAGCTAAAAAGACGAAAGGAGGGAAGAGAAAAGAGAAAAGGAAAAGGCGGACTCGGTTCGCTGTTTTGAGAATGTCAGGCCGCCAATAAAAAGTCATGCAACATCAAACAGCGACTGAGGAGAGACGAGAAGAGAGACGGCTGAGAAAAAGGGCGCTAAGCAAACCTGCGCCGCTCAAACGAGAGCGAAGGAGAACGGTCGTCTCCTCCCAGTCTGAACTCGAGAGGGAGGCAAATTTCACAGCTTCATTATCGAGCCTCGCAATTACCTTTCCGCCGTCAGCCACCCCGACGCGCGGAGCAAAGCCTATGCCAACGGAGTGCGCTGACTCCGTTGCCCCATGTGACTGCACTTTCAAAAAAGGTTATCTTTTTCCCGAAGGGCGCATTAAACTCGTCTCTAAAAACTCACGGAATATATATCAAGTGGCTACAATAAAGCGCGTTGTACCCGAACACGACAACTGAAACACCCATATCTACATCCGAGATTTTTTTAATCCCGACGATTGCGAATGGTATTACGAATTTCCACCGTTGCGATCAGAGATTTCGATACGAAACCTAAAGGAGGAGAAAAGCAAAAAATGCGGAAAAAAAGCGGTACGCGTCTATATCTGGGAGTGACCGTCAAAATTCGCGGTTCTCCGTATCGGAGGTTTCGGGCGGTCGTATATGGGGGGTGATATGCGGGGGGAGGGGGGGATGGGATGGGACGGCGTGACTCGGAGATCCGTACCGCGTCGAATACACGGACACCCCGGTCTCTGTACGCGTTCGCCGACCCACGGACGGACGGCTGACTGCCCTTCTGATTGATGACCGCTACCGGACTCCATGCCGCCGCACCACGTAAAACCGCCCGCGCCCGTTCTCCTTCTCGTTCACGTTCACGTTCCCGTTCACGTTCCCGTTCCCGTTCCCCCGGGTCCTACCGCGGAGTCCCGCTCCGGGCCGCTCGGGTTCACTCAACCGTTCGTTGAACACAGCCGATTCATTCCCGACTTCGCACCTTCTGCACCCTAATCCCTCGCGAGATTCAAAATAACACCTTGTTTTCGTATATACCTGCGGAGTGTCCGAGGATTAATTACCGCACGGACTATGCCGTACGAACGGGCGGATTCCTCGTTCTTCTCTCTCCTCGTAGAGATTGTACGAGTTGTTGTATATTGTATAAACAGTCAACGCTTTTCGGAATTATAAATATAAATTCAGCACACGAGGTACAGATAAGAGATAAACGCTTTCCTCGTTCACGCCACAGCCTCTAATTTGCAACGATAAAGATGTCGGCGAACACGCGGTGTGCTTCGAAGCGTTAAAAAATTCCCCTATCGGCGCTCCGAGTGGCTCCTATTATTATCCAGTTCGCAGTATATTTAACGCCTCGCGAACTCTGCTTTTTCGGGATATCTATCTATCTATCTGCACTCCTACACACGGCGGCGTAACTCTCGCGCCGCGGTATCGCCTTCGGTTTTTCGCCACCCATAAAGATCCTTCGATTCCAACGTTTTACCGCGGATACGTTCACGAAGCTCGCGTAGCTTCTCGGAGCGCCGCGATACACGATGAATGGAAATTTTAATCTTACAGAAAAGAAAAAAAAAAAAAAACTAGAGCGCGAAAAATCGTAGCGTATATATATATAATATATACCTGTGCACCGGATAATAACGATCGGTATAGAGGAGCAAGCCCCGTTGTCGGATCGATTCGACAACCACGAGATACAAACGCGAGAGAGGATTGGAACAAGCCTCCGTTCTTGGAGAGAGAGAAAAAAAAAGAATGAAAAAATGAAAAAAAGAATAAAACGTGGGGGAGGACGATGTATATCGGTGCGATGAAAAGTGACTCGGCAAAAGCGGCCCCTAGCCGAGCCCCCCCGCCAGGAAGAACCTGGCACCCGGGGACCTCGGATAAATACAACGATATCCTTCGCCGTACCGCAGGATACAGAAGCGATTCGGCTGTCGTATTGTCGGCTATCCTTTGGATTTACGAACCGAACGATTGTCGGTGGACGGCGTAACGTATACATATGTACGCCGATCCGTACGATGCGATTGATAAATTTTTTTAATTCGTTGACGACGATCGGTAACTGTACCGATTCGCGATGATATCATTTCATTTGTGGAAAATTATGTAATATAGAACGGTATAATTAGAAAAAGAGAAGCGGGGGAGAAAAGGGTCCTTAGAAATACCTCCGACCGTTGATTTAATACTCGTCTGAGACAGAAGGACTCGGTTTTTCACCGGTTAGTTAACCCTCGCTTAAGCTTCGCAGTTTCCACGCGGACGACCCCGAGGACCTCGGATGTATACCCGGCTCGGGAAAACTGGAATAACCGTAGAAGAACCGAAGAAGCGGTTACAAGGGCGCCAAGAGTCGGTTCGTTCCCGGCCGTTCCGCTGGTGCTCCCTTTCATCGAGGGGCAATATTTCTTTTCCCGAGTCCCCCACCAAGTCTTTATCTAACAAGGAGCAAATCATTTCCCTATTATTTGCTCGCTATCAACCTCTCTCCGTTCCACCGCTCTCTCTCTCTCTCTCTCGAACGAATAGACAGCCCGCCCCGCTTCCTTTTCTCCCCCCTCGTCCCCCCTCGTCCCCCTCGCCGTCCCGCTGTGCACTGCACCTCTCATATTCAAACACTAACTCGTAATATTTTCTGGAGATAGTCCAAACCGCTCTCCTCTTCCGGTTGGCGAGTTATGAAGTACTCATTTTCTTCGTTTTCTTTTTTTTTTCTTTTTCGGTTTCTCTCTCAACCCTTTCTGGAAACGAAAATTCGCGTAACTTTCAAGTTTTTTTTTTTTTTTGTTCCATTTTTATCCAATAATTAAATTCATTCCGCATTCCAATAAAATCATTTTTTACACTGGAATTTGTTGTTATTCGCAAAACCGACGCGTCTGCTATGGTTTTTGAAATCTGGAAGGTCAACCGTGGAACAAGACAACGAACGGTAAATCCGTGAGGCACAAAAAACCTCAGCTATAGTTGATCGAGAATTGAAAATTAATATTTTCCAAAACATAAATGTAAGCTACTTGCTGGTGATTTCATCGCAATTAGGAGTTCTCTGTTAAACGGACTTGTATATCTGTACAAAAAAGAAGCAGAAAGAGAGAGAGAGAGAGAGAGAGAGAGAAAGAATCCGCGCGGGTTAAACTGCAGAGGTGAAGGAAGAGGAGAAATAGAGAGAGGAAGAGGAAGAGTAGGTGGTCAGTTTAAACAATTATCACGAGGGTTGGAAAGCATGCATTGAGTCGACAAGGGTGATAAGTAATGGCGCCCGTTCCCCTTCCCATACGAACCCCGGTTTTCCGACCGAAAACCAGAGGGAGAGAGACGAACGTAGAGAAACGGCGTGTACCCCGTTTCTCGTGGTCAAGAACCACTTGGATTTACTCCTGCACCCGGTTCTCTCGCTCGCCTTCCGAAGCCCCTTCCGAGCCCGCGTTATATTATAAGCCGGCCGAGGCGCTTATTACACGATTTCATTCTCGGCCTAAAACTATGTAACGGAATTACAACCGTGTACGGGACATGCACGAGCGGCCATTAACGCTCGGTTAGTTTGAAACTAGTTCGGGTCAACGAGACCAAAAACTAAAAATACCGGGTCGTCTCGACTCATTCTTAGAATCCGAGGTAATTAGTATTTGATATCTGTATAACGATGTGGATCGTGAAAGAATTCGGACGGAATGAAATGAAAACAATCGAAATTTTTTGTTTTTCGGTGTAATTCGTTCAGATAAAATCCTTGGACGATCGTGTCCGGTTTAAGAATTACCGGGTATATATATATATATATTCAGAATCAAGGGTTGCAGCTGGATGACATTGTAGGTGGTCGTAAATCCGGTCGTACGACGCGTTGAGAGTCGGAAGAGGGTCAGCGCGTGTTCTTTATAGCATTGTTAACAACTAATGTATGCAGCTCGGGTATAGGCTTTCGCGATCCCTCCCACATTTAACATTCTTTAACATTATTATACACATGGCGCCCGTCCTTTTCTCCTTCCATATAGATATATAGATATATATACGTACGTTTTTCCCTCTTAGAATTTTTGCACAGCCTCGTATACACACAGACGTCGTACACCGCGCACACGTCGCATACATTAGAAGGGGTATCTCCCCCGGTGGTTAGAAAAAGATTTTTCCCTCCCTCGTTTTTTTTGTTTTTTTCATTTTTTTTCATTTTTTATTTCATCTCCTTTATTCTTTTTTTTTTATTCTTCTTCTATTTTATTTTATTACGCTCGTTTTATTTCTGGAAACGGAGGGAACCCTTCTCTTTTTCGCATTACACCCTCCCGACCGCACGGGGGTCTGCACCGCTGCAGCACGTTTGTATTTTAATACCGAGCCCGGCGCACAAATTTTTTAAAATTATAACAGCGAGCCGATTAAACTCAAAGATTCTTTCGCCGATGAGGTTTAATTCCGAAACGATTTTTATCTCGATCCCGTATCTCAAAATTCGTTTCTGTCTTTTTTTTTTTTTTATCACCGCATCGTACGGGCGTGATAATACAATTAATTATCGTTAATGATTCGGTATGAGAAAAAAAATTGAAACAAAAAAAAAAAAATCGTTACAAGAGCAGCTTATCTCTAGTGCTACGAAATTATTCAATTTTCACCGTCCGTATTACGCATTTGACTCGTGTACGTAACGTGTACGTATATCAGAGACAGATCAGAAGCTGTCCCAGTTACGCAATTGCCTTTTATTCGCACGTTTAACATCCGTTTATTCCTCGCCACCTGTCAAGTCCCATAACACCACAAAGAATCATTAGTCATTTCTGTTAATAGATCTTTTATCAAGATTATATTCTATACGTATTAATTAACGTATACCTTCTCTTGTTAAACGTAATTACCCAACCTGGCGCTGTGCAATGTGCAATGTACGCGGCATACCCGCAGAACGGACTGAAACTGCGGCGAGATTTTCGAAGTAAATATTTTCAACCCCGTAACGTGCGGATCTAGACGATCTTTTCTCGAGAAGAGAAAAAAAAAAAAAAAAAACAAAACAAAATAGAAAACTTCATACGCTCTTTGATCTCGAAGGGGCCAGTGGCTTAAACGCGAGTTAATGCACAGGTGATCGCAGCGAATTTCCCGAGACTTTTGTGATATATGGGTAACAATAACTCATGTAATTTCATGTGCAACACGAAATGTCTATACGGACAACATGCAAGTGCATTACTTCGTACGTACGTGTGCGTGCGCGTGTGCATATACGAAGGCGAATGTAGCTAACTATTAATTAACTAAGGGCCGGCGCGTACGTACATAGGAGCCAATTACTTCGGAGTGATTACAAATCCGTGTACGGCGAGAGCCGCAACGCAAACACGTAACTCGCGCGCGTTTCGTTGCGCGGTGAAAAATGATTGAAAAGATATAAACTATAGTATATACATACATACATACATACGTGTACGTAACGTATGCGTGTATTTCTTTTATTTGATTTTATTTTTTATCATTATTTTTTTATCATTATTAATTATATACACCAGGTAGAGAACGGTAGAACCTCGCGAATGAATTTCATTACGACTACCCTGTAGAACGTACACGCCGTATACGCGGCACGGTTCATGATTTACGGCACTTCAACTTTTATTACATCGAACTTAATATTTATTTTATAAATGTACGTAATAGCGATCCACGCGGACATAACGCATCTTCAACGGGGCGCGAATTATATTTCTTACACAGGAGGTATACACCACGTAACCCGTACGCCTGATGCATTTCGCTGCACATTCCCGCAAATAACATACCTACCTACATGGTTGAAATGTATACGTTGTACGCACATATGTACATCTATGATCCGCACGTAGGATGAGATCAGGCACGTATTACTTACAGTAATGACGTCTGCTTCTTCTGGATGGCATGGTGTTTTCGCGAGATTAGCCCTGGCAGTAAATTACACGTTGGTACATAGAAAGGTATATATGGATGGGGGGGGGGGGGGGGGGGGATTCAGGTTACCGTGCATAGAGGTCTACGTGAAAAATAGCATAGCGGCAGTTACGCTCGCTTAGGATATACACGGTATGGACTCTAATCTTATATAGTTATACCGTTTTCTTTCTTTTTTTTTTCTCTCGCGCGTCTTTCAGTTTTTAAAATCCGGACCAAAATCGCAAGGCTGTGTTTTAGCCGCAGGCTTATATTACCGAACGTAAATTGTTATTTATCAGTGAGAGAGAGAGGAAAAGAGTGAAAGAATAAGGGAGAAATGAAAAGAGAGAGAGAAGAAGGAGGAGAAAAAAAAAAAAACAGAAAAACTTTTTAGCAAAAGTACGGGAAGATATGAGATTTAGGTCGCCCAGGGCTTACTTTATGCCGCGCGGTTTCCTAGTTACTCGCGGAAAGCTCTGCGGAGGATTTAAAATTTGTAAAGATTAAAATAAACTTTTTATCCCGTGGCTCGCGGGCTTGCGGACTTCTGGGTTCGCGTATTCCACCGCGTACGGTGACCGTGCTATACAGACGAGGAGAGAAACGGAGAGAGTAGGAAGGGAAGAAGAAAAAAGGGAAATCATGAAAAAGAAGAAGGGTAGGCAAGAAAAACAAAAAAAAACAGGCCAGAAGGAAGAAAAAGTATGGTGTGACTCTTCTGCGGGGATGGTTTACGCGTTTTATCCCGTGACACCGCGGTGGTGGCAATGAAACGTAAAGTCCGACTGGCGAAACTCCGCGAGTTTCGCGCGTGAACGAGAGAGAAAAGGAGAGAAGAGAAATTGGAGCGGGAGCGGGAGCGGAAATCCTGCGGCGGAATCGCCCGCGAAAAAGAAAGAGATAAAACAGTCTCGGCGGAGGGTTTCGAAGGGGCGTCTAGCGTCGGGTCTCCCGAACGCAAATTATCAAGAAATTAGTTTGCGAGTTCTTTCTCTCGGTACGGGCAAGGAGAGAGAAATGTCCCTCTCTCGCGAGTCGCGCACCACGCGGATCCCTTTCCCCGCAGCACGGAAAAAGGTTCGCGACGAGTCTTCGGAGTCCGCCGGAAAAGTTGGTCGGGGCTTCTCTCTCGGGTTTCGCGGAGGTAAGACGCCGGGGGATGACGTACCTACCCCGGTCCCCTTCACCCCCCCCCCCCCCACCCCCCTTCGCCCCCGGAAAAGAGAGCTCCCCGAGGGCGAGAAAGCGGCTTCAGGCATCTCTCCGTTAGACGGCAGATTGATTTCGCGCGGAGCACCAGACCTCCTCTCTGATAATAGAACCGAGTTTTCTCCTCCTCCTCCTCTCTCCGTATTCTCCCTCCCCCCCCCCCCCCCCCCCAACTTCTCCTCTATACTAATGTGATTAAAATAATCCAGAGAGAAAAGTTGATACCGTTATATACCATTTCTATGTATATATATATATATAACGCATAAAGTCGCTTCATCCCGCACCTGAACAAACACGGAACATTGAGAAATGTTTCCCTTTTTTCCAAGTTACACAACACGTGTACGCCTGATTTATTTTTACAAACGAACGACGTCCTATCGAATATCCAGATCTCTGGATACGCGCGAACGTACCTGAAGAATTGCTACACTTAGGTACGCTCGCTCTCGATCCAACATGGTAGCCGTTACACACCTCTCGATTCCGTACTAAAATTATAGATTTTTGGACGTCGGCCATATTTTTCTTGGCCCGAAAAATTCAACAAAGTCACCTTCACCTACAGCATTCACAAATACCCCTCGGGGGAATAGCGTGCTCGATTTAATCGTCTTCGTGCATATCTTTGTCTCCGCCGGACACGCAAGTTACACCGACGTTACGCGGTTGGTATACGTGTGTATGCGATACACGATATCGTACATCGAAAGTACATAGGATACACGTATATGCGCAAGGTATATATAAATGGGCTGCGTCTACCCCATCAGAGAAAGGAAATAGAGTTAGGGTACACTGCTGCGATCGGAATTATGTGTAGAAGTAAAAGTGACTCGATAGAACGTTGTTACATTACAAAAGGTATATATAGCTAGCCGATTATGGTAGCGCCGAAGGTTTCTTCCCCGAAGAAGTTAGATGGGAACCGTAGGGCTTGGAGCGCATTCGCCCCACCCAAATGATTGCCGGTTGCATCGGCACGCCTCTGCTGCAATAACGAAGTAGACCGGACTCCTCGTGTGTACATATATATCCCCGAACGTAAAAATATATACATACATATATATAATATATATCCGTGTACACTGGTTCGCTGGCCCTCGCCATCCAGATAGACGTCTACCACCGGCGCCTATATATATACACATCCAATTTTCTCTCTACGTTTGTTGTGCCAGGCGTCCTGACCACCATAATCACAGGTTACCAACGTCCAGCAGGCCCGCTGTACACCCGTTGCAGCATAACGTTGGGTCAGGCCTACCGTCCCTCCAAGTATGGCTGCCGCAATATGATGCACGCCATACACACGAGAATATGCCATGGCAAACCCGTCCTCGTAACCACAGTCCGGTGTCGGCGGACACGCTACACGATATTCTTCGAGATGCGGCTGGATGTATAGCCCTGTACACGTACATCCAACTATTGAATAATTTCATCATTTTTTTTCTTTTTTGTTTTTCTGTTTTTTTTCTTCCCCCCTTTCGTATATCGCCTGCAACCGACCAGCCCCATCGTATCCTCCGACTCGCGCGGGGTCCTTCGAAGTTTGCGGCGGCGGCGGCAGCGGCAGCGGCAGCAGCACTGTTATTACGAGCGAAATGGCTATGTAAAACGTTATGCTAATGTGTATCAAGTCCGCATCGGTCCTTGACAAGATATGCGAGTGGTGAAAAAATAAAGAAAACTTCATGCATACGGCGACCGTATAGTATATATACGCGCGAGGGGTTTCGGGGGAGGAGGAGGAGGAGGAGGAGGAGGAGGAGGAGGAGGAGGTTCGCCGCTTCTATGGGAATAAGACAGAGGAGAGTGGTAGGAGTAATGATACGTTACCGTCGTCCTCCGTAGCGTAGAGATACTTGTGAGCGTAGCTTTTGCATAAAATCGATGCCGGATTATGGTTTGACTATGGGCGGATGATACGCGGGAAGCAAAGTCCCGAAGAAGGGTCGTACGTACATAGGAGACCTGGTCTCGAGCCTCGACAAAAGAAGCGTAACCGGAGGATTCGATGTTTTTTTTTTGTTTTTTCTTCTCCTTCCCGGGGGGACCGATCGGAATTGCTCTAGATTCGGGAAACCGATAACGCGATTTTGTTTCTTATAGCCCGAAATTGAGGATTCCTCGTTTTCCGAACTTACCGCTTTCGAGAGAGCAGAGCGTCGATTTTGGATGCGAACGTTCGCGGCCAATATGGCGAATCTGTAGTCGGATGGTGTAGCGTGAGATATTTTGTTGTTAACGGTGGAAGGCAGTGGTCAGCGGGAGTTCTTGTTTTGCTCCGTTAATTGATTATAGGTCGAACCCGAGACCGAACCCAGAACTCCCGACGGTCCTGCAGGATACGGGATAGGTGGTAACCACCCGATGCTACTAAAACCTACCATGCATGTACACAGTTTTGTTTCGGGGAGCCTCCTCCTCCCTTCCATTTCGTGATCACGTTTCGCATAAATCTATAATAAACTCCGTTCGGTTTGGTATATTCCACATATATTCCCGATTCCGGTTATCCACCGGTACACCCCAAATTGCTTATAGCTATATCCGTATTATAATGATAATCTGCCACTGTGTACGCGCGGTGGATATATAGGCACGACGCTTTGCCCTAGATACTCGTGTACGCAATCCTTTTTTTTTTTTTTTTTTTTTGTTTCTTTTTGCAGGTGTAAAGGAAATGTAAAACAAAAAAGAGATTGTGTACCGATATACTTCGTTGACGTTTCATCGAATTGGAAAATTTCGTATATAGATACCAAATCTTTTTTCTCAATCGCTTTGGCGAGCACAGTTGTACGATATAATAATTGCGACTACGTTGGGAATTGTTCTTTTAAGAAGGACGAATTTTTTAGTATCAAAGTGTCCTTTGTACGGTGGGTTTTTCGTTTTTCGCGGTGTACAATAGAACCGCACCGTTGTTAAATGAAATATTTATAATGTGCCGCCACTGATGGCCCGATCGTTTTCCTAGTAGTTCACTTAAAATAATCACAGAATACGTCTTATTAGAGGCACAATTTCGTAGCAAAGTTTCGACCCTCTTCATACCCATATAGTCGCGAATCGGATAAAATTACCTTAGAAAGGAGCTGATTCTCAACGGCCGTTGGTTCTCTCAGCGTCATCGAGAGACGACATCTTTTGTATTACATCTTTTGTATCTTTTACCGGAAAGCTAGAAATTTGTGTAAACAGTTGCGAGCTTACTTCGGTGTGACGGTGGGATTCTATATCTACGAGGTACCGTAGTTCTGAACGGATGTTCTAATGCGATTAAGTATTATTTGGCTAATGATGGGACGTCGTCGAGTTTCCGCTTATAGGTGATCTTGTCCCAATTATTTTTTTCGAATTTTTTTCTTTCCTTTCTTTCGCTTCTCTTCACCTCTCTTTTTATCTTACGAACGTTCGGGGGCCCGACCCGACGCGGTGAGTGCCGTGGGGCGACGAGGGGGCAACGTCTGTCCCGTCATTTATTTGAAACTGCCGTCACTCATTTTTCATACGTTTACCCCAGACATCCAGCGCGGTCGAAACACCGCGCCTAACCGCTTTTCTCCTCTCATCTCCACCTCTGCTCGGACTCTCTCTCTTCTCTCTACGTTTGTCCGTCAGTTCGTCCTCCGGATCTTTCCGCCCTTTGTTCTTCACAAGTTTTCTTTTCACCCGCGGGCAAACAAGCGCCCGCGGTGAAACAAAAGACAAATTACAGAGACGGCCATCATGTGACCCTTCCCACCTGTCTATAGACGCCCTCGTACCACCGGAGGAACCCTTGGGCACTCGGGTAAAGAGAGGCAGAGAAGAGTAGAGAAAAGGAGATGAGAGCGGAGGAGGAGAGCACGGCGCCCACGGAGGGTCGGTCAGTCGATCTGGTCGCGTGTGCTTTCCGTTCTCTCCAAGCTTTATAAACTGCGTACCACCTTCTCATCTGCCCTTGCGTACCTCGGAGCTTTCTTCCTCGAAGTTCCTTCCCTCGGTCCAGAGGCAGGGCGATGACGCGGAAATAGGTATATTCGCCATCTTTTGTTGTTCGTCACGCACTCCGCGATACCAACGCTGACGATGAAACGCCACGTCGAAACCAATTTGCATACCCAACCGTCGTACGCGTGTCGAATACTCCGACGGCAGCGGGTCGACGGAATAAAAGAGCTGGGAATTTATTCTTCGCCTAAAAATTGTAACAAATGAATGTCGATGTTGTCACTGCTTAAATAAGACCGTTGAACAAACAACGGTACGCATCACTCATTCGGTCGTCCGGTTACGAGTCCCGAAAATCGGCGTACCGACGCTCCAGCAGCATTCGCTCCCAGACGTACGACGACGACGACGACGTCGACGTGCACGTTTTGGCCGCACGTCCGTCCCCCGAGGAAGTGCGAAGCGACGGCCGTCGGACGCGGCAACATAATTTCCCGCAGACTTTTCCGTCTCGATACGACGAGTGACAAACCCGTCCGAAAATAATTCAGCGTCCGGTCAAAATTATTTACTCCTCTCGTCTCGATATTTGTTGAAAAAAACCCGCGGCTTCTTTTATTTCTAGTTTTAGAAGTACCGTGGTTATTTTGAATTCGGCGTACCCATTATTAGCTCATACCTTCGTACGTTACCCGCTTCTTTAAATCTACTTTCCTTATCCTCGGATCCCACTCGACTGTCACTCTTCGGTAGACGCCCGTGCGACATTGTCTGACGGTCCATCAGACAGTTTCGCTCTCACGACAGTCAAAGGAAGGATTTCGACCCGACTGTACGCGGGCGATATTTCGAAGCCGACTTTTCCCAACCGTACGGTAAAGCAATACGGTAGACGGGATCGAGTGATCTGAATGCCTCGCACACCTCGTCTTCTCAATGCTTAATTGGAACGTGGGTAACAGTTTTATTTATGAGACACACACACTCTACACTCGACGAAAGAAAGTCATCATCCGTTCTCTAAATATCTCGGACAAGCCTGCCTCATCCACCGAATTTTTGACCTCCGAAGTCCTCGCCCATTACTTATACGTGTCTCGAAAGACGATCGTCTGTGGGAAGATCGTAGATCGTCGTTCCACAATCGGTACGCGGAGTTCCCGGAGTCGAGGGGAATCCTCGGGGATTCGATCGTTCTCCCATTTCGATCGAGGACGAATTGAACGAAGAGAACTTTGCAATTATGACCCTTTGACCACGTGGAGCGCGGTGCTCTTTTCGTGTCGCGTACGTATAGGGAGAGAAAATTCACGCAACGCTCGCAGGTTGGACGGTACTCGCAATAGGCGTGGATTGTACATTTGATTGACAGGTTCGTCTAGCCAATCACGAGACCGGAATGCTGATGAGGCCCACGTCAATCACGCGATACTTTCATCTCACCCCCTCGGCTCGCGGCCCGGGTCAACCCCTTCCACTTCGCAACACCCCTGTGACCCCCCTACACCACCCCACCTCTTCCGCCCTCCTCCTCCCCCGGCCACGCAGACGCCCTTACATCCGCTCGCACGCCATGGGGTAGTTTAGAACCGTCGCCCCCGTCACCCTCTTCTTCATCCCCTGACTCTCCAACGACACGACACTATACATCCCATCTTTTTAGGCGTTGAGGGAAAATAGTGGGACGACGGTTAAAAAAAATATAGAGCCGAGGATCGTCCGCGTTCGGTTCGGTTGTTGTTTTATACGGCTGTACGCTTATTGAGTCGACCTGCGGAAAATATTCCAGAGGTGGCACGTTGGCGAAAGAATGGAAAATGAAAGATGAATGTAACGAGAAAGCGAGTGTATTCGGAAATCGAATGGGAATTGTCGTCAAAATGATTTTATACGTTTGGCAAGTTTTTATTTAAAAAAAAGTAACATGTTTGCGTTGTACGAGACAAACTGACAAACATGTTTTCGCCGAATGTTGCTCGAGACGGAACAATGGATATCTGTTGACGAAATATTTTTTTTCAAGCTTTCAAACGCTACGATAAGTATATAATCGTTAACAAGTCGGATTGCGTGAATATCGTCCAGACGATACGGATTCACAAGATTTTTACTCGCGGTACGCTCTGTGAAAAGATGAGAGAAGCTTTTCAAAAAAAAAAAAAAAAACGAATAACAAGTCTCGGTAACCTTGAAACTTGGGTAAACATGTTTGGGAATAATTTCTTCTAATAATTACACAGGGGACGACGGTTAGCGAGGAATTTTCTAATAAGCCCTGATGTAGCATCAATTTCTTGTCTGTTAACAATTAGCTGACGTTTGAATTGATACGAAATACTTGGCGGTGGGAAACTTGATGCAAACTTTGCAAGTAGTTAGCTTAAGGTCGTTACAGAGGAGCTTCGCGGCCCTGATAATACCGGGGGCGAGCTTGTTAACAGAAACATCTCCGACGGCGTACCTACCGTCGAAATATTCACCGAAACTCGCGTTGATCAAACGGCGGAACTTTATCCCCGCGACTCAACGTCATGCTACTACACAATTCGACCGTCCATTTACTCCTCGATAAACCGAGCTAACCGCTACCCTCCGTTTACTCTAATAACGAAAATCTCTGTGTTTCGTACATGTTGCAGAAAATGGTCTGCCCAGAAGATTACGTACCGCTTACACGAACACGCAACTTTTGGAACTCGAAAAGGAATTTCACTTCAACAAATACCTTTGCAGACCGAGGAGAATCGAGATCGCGGCCTCCCTCGATCTTACCGAAAGACAGGTGAGTCCTGGTGAAAAAAAGAAAAAAAACAATTTAGCGTTAAACCCGGAATAAGAATGGTTAATTTCGCTCTTGTTCCCAGGTAAAAGTGTGGTTTCAAAATCGTCGCATGAAACACAAACGTCAAACGTTGAGCAAAGAGGACGGCGACGATAAGGACGGAACGTCTCAGGACGGTATCGAAAAGTCGAAGAGTGACAAACTGATGCTGATGGACGATGACGAGAAGAAAAGCTGTCACAACTGCGACATTTCCGGAGTCGGGGACGTCGGTAGTTCGTTGGGCGAAGTTCCGGAACTCCGTACCTCCGAGCGGGGAGGTTCGGCCGGCAACAACAACAACAACACACCGAGTGCCACCAACAACAACACGGGATTCAACGCGAACAGCAACGGGGCCAGCAGCGTCGGCAGTACGAACAGCGTGTCCAGTTCGTTCGAAAAAATGATAGCCGACGACGACTCCAGATCGCAAGACGGCAGCGAGGTCACCTCGCCGAGCGTGACTACCAAAAAACTGTGCGGCGAGGTCGTCCGGGTGAAGGTCGAAGGCGGTCACAAGAGTCCGAACGCCTCGAAGCCGATTTCGGTGAGCAAGATATCACCGTCGGCGACGTCGAACAAGGATATGTGTTCGATGAACAGCAACGGTGTCCTGCTGGCCATGCCGGATTCCACGGTGTCCACACCGGCGCTCGGCGGCGGCGGCGGCGGCGGTCAGGGATCCGCGCGAAGTCTGACGCCGTCGTCGACTCCGGGTACACCGGCCTCGGTCCAACTCCAGCAGGGGAGTCCCCTCGGTATTCCGGCGGTCCACGTAGCGTACATGCAGAGACCGAGGAGTTCCCCGTCGTCGGCGAGTTCGTCGGTGGCCCCGAGTGGTTTGCACGGAACGTCGAACGCCAACGCCATGTCGCCTCACGTCGCCGGCTCCAGAGGTATGCAGAGTTCTCAGAGTCATTTTCAACAGGGCCCCTACCAGCCCTCGGCGATCGACTACAGGAACGGTATAAACGCCGCCGCGAATCGACAGCCTCCACCTCCGGTCACCCAACACGCTCAGCAGACTCAAAATTCTTACTGCGCTCCGCGTGAACCTTACCAACAGAGGATCGCGTACCCGAGCGATATCCACCCGCTTTACACTCGCCAGAATCAGACGATCGCCCGGGGGCATCACGGAAGAAATTCGTCCTCTTCGCGGCCGGTTTACAATTCGTCGGGAGCGGCGGGAATGCAGTTTCATCAGCAGCCCGCCGCTCAGCAATACGCCGCCGTCGGTGATTACAACGGTTACGCACTTTCCGGCCAGCAGAGCGGTAACGCTGCCGCTTATCACACGGGATATCACAGGAACGTTCAGGGAACGGGTTACGCCGCGAGTCAGGGATACCCCGGAACACAGAGCGACCAAGTGCCGGAGGCTTATTCGGCCGGAGGCGGTTACGGTTACCCTGGAACCGGAAACACTCCTTACCACTCGACGAACGATAATCTTGGCTCGTTGGGGGCTCACGGACCCCACGGACACACCGGCGTGGCGACGCAGGCCACCCAAGCTACGCAGCACGGATATTACAACGAGATGCAGCAGCAGCAGCAGCAGCAGCAGCAACAACACAACGCCGATGGCTACGGAGGGCATCAGGCGACCGTACACTCCAGCACCGGGGATTACAGGAGCGGAAACAAATGCCACCAAAACGCGTATTACGAACAGGCGAGTCAACCGCACGTGCATCAGGGTGGCGAGGCGTCCAGCATCCCGAGTAGCTACGTGTCCTCGCCGGATCCGTTTCCGGCTCCGGGGATGACGACGACGGCGACGGCGATCGCCGCGGCAACGGCAGCGGTCATGACGCCACCGGGTAGCGCGGGTCAGGCGGACGCCAATAACGACAGTTACGGTAACTTTGGTAATTTTTACGGCGAACCGGTACACGCGGCTGCACCGCCACCGTCAGCCGACAACAGCAACAGTTCCTCGGATTTTAATTTCCTCAGCAACCTAGCCAACGATTTTGCACCGGAGTATTATCAGCTCAGCTGAGTGCCAGAAAGTGAACCGTCGTGGCATCTCGACTGGGCCGACGAACATTATTTGCCCAATTGATCGGTGACGCGAGTGGTTGGCGATAAACTTTCTCGTTTTTTTTGGTTTATGATAAACTTGATGGAAATGAGTGAAAAAATTCTACGAATCGATCGGGTTGTTTCGCGAGACGTGGTCTAATTGTACATAAATAAGATAGTGAAAATATTTAAATCGGCTGATTCGAAGGATCTCTCTTTGTTAGTGTCGGGGGTGGGGGGGGGGGAGGGGAAGGAAAAAGGGGGTTGCTGAGGATATAAAAGTGCAATCGAGATATAAATGAATTTGGTACGGATACAATCGGCGGTATATCGACGCGCAGACGAGCAAGTTTACATTATACTTTCAGTTTTGTTCTGAACTTTTGTTTGATATTTTGACTTTTCACACGAAAGACGACTTTGAAATCGGTTCCTCAGACTTGCTCGCCCTTCAACCCTGTTCTGAGTTACCGTCGGTGTATGATGAACGATGAAAAAAGGGATTTACGTACGTGTACGATATGAAAAACAATGAAAATCCGGTAAAAGTGTGAGCGATAAAAAACTGAAAGTAGTCTTAAGTACGGAAAAACGCATCTATACACAATCATGCCTAGAATAAAAGTATACTAATTATTTATAAAAAGAGCAGAATAAATAAAACAAATAAAAATAAACGAATAACAGAAACGAATAGTTGCAGTAATATAGGCTTCGAATAATCGAAACGGTCACTTGGACAGTCCACTGTAGAGAAATCGGTTCAATATAAAAACTTATTTTTTTTATTTTTTTTTTTTTCAATCATTTTTCCAAACACTGTCGAGGTGATGTGCATATAGTTAATCGTAAATTAGAAAATCATGTATGTAATGATAATATTTACAACTGATTTCGCAGTTCCTTCTAATTACCTTATATTTTCCAACCCCCTACATACGCTCTAAAAATTGACTTTTAGAGTACGTGCAATGTTCGAACCAAGTTATGGAAAAAAAAAACTAAATCTGCACAATAGAGCAGCTCGACGTCCTTGTTCGTAGATATTAAACATATTAAAAGTTGCAATTATCTAATTTTAAATCCCCTTCGAATCACGGATGTGCGTCTGAAAGATGCCGTTCTAATTCTTTTTTGTATAAATAAAAATAAAACGAAAAAAAAAAAATCAAATAAATACGGAAAAGAAAAAAACAAGAGTAAAGAAAGAGAAGAAGAGAGAAGAGAAAAGCTATTACGAATTCATTGTTGTTTATGTAAAATAAAATTAATGAAAGAAAAAGAAAATTTTCTGTAAATATTAGATCAATACGGTAATTCCATACCTATTATTATTATTATTATTATTATTATTATTACTATTATTATTATTATTATTAATATTATTACCATTATTATTGTTTATGCATTGATCTGATTGAACGTAATAAACAAGGTATAGCGTAGTGCGTACGAAGTACCGAGAACTAAATTATGCTACGACGTCATGAATCTATCGCACTTGTACATTCGTTCACACTACTAACAGACTTGTCAGAAAACGAAAACGAAAAAAAAAAAAAAAATACAGGTTATAGCAAAACTTGAAATGTTTCGTAACTCATTATATCCGACCCTTATCTTTTCACCGATACTGTGAAAGCTGTAAACTTTTCCAACGTTCTCATCGCGAGCATCGATTTGTATACGTTTTCTCGTTCCATGCATGGCGTACCCGTAGTACAAATTACTTAAAATGATGTAAAATTTGATACTCGTATCTACACTACACGCGCACACGTACCTTATAAAAGAACATCTCGGGGAACAGATATCAGAAGTTGACAACCGTACCACACACGTGCGTCGCGAGCGAATATATACGACGACGTACGACCACGATGACGTCGTATAGGTATAAAGCGTACGACGTACGCTGGACACGCACCGGACCGGCGGCGCTAAGAGGGTGACAATGATGGATGAGGGTTTGCGATCCGACGACGGTGAACACCCCGCGTGACTCAGGGCCCTCCGATGCCGGCTGCCGCCTAGCTGCGGTCTGCACCCCGACGCGACGCATCCCCACCGCGGTAGGTACACGTACGCGTACGGAAGAATGTGCGAAATGGCATTCGGATCCGCGCGAATTCAAATTTCAAATTTTTAACGCACGTGCGTTTCGAACGAGAGGTGCACTACTTCCGATTTTCGATTCTTCGAATCGAATTACCGGCAGGGATCGCGAAGAAAATGTAACGAGGGTGAGTCGTCGCACCCTTTGGGTTCGAAACTCGTCTTACAATTAGTAGAGTTGCGCGCCGTTACCTCGTCGAGCATTGCGACGCTCTTGAGATTCGGGATGGGGTGTTGAGGTCAACGCCGGGGGTCTTTAGCGTCCGTAGAAGTCAAGGGTTATCCGACCCCGAGCAACGTCCAGTCGCTCCATAAATCTCCCCGTTCCGTTTCACTCGCAGGGGAATCCGGGAAGCAATTCAAGGCATCGTCACACCGGATACTCCGAGTCTTCCGAGATTCCGGAGCCCACGACTATATATACCGATCTTCCGAACGGGGATCATCCGCCACTTCGAAATCTAACTTCACGAAATCGTTTCGTCACGATGAATAAGTTACCAGTTACGATATCGCGATATATCGACGACGATATCCGTCACCCGTGACCCAGACAGCGCGTAATCGTACAGGCGTTAGAGGCGAACAAAGATGACCGGTGTAATTGACAAACGAGAGACGTGTTTACAACCGTCGCTTTCGCGTATTTGCATAGAACAGGTGTAGCTAATTGTCCCCGAGGCAGAAACTGCGGTCAAACTAATTATAAAAGAGGTATGCGAGGAGTAAGGTGGTGCCGTTGGAAGACCTCCCGAGTCAAAGGAGTCAAGGCCGCTCGTTCAACGTCCGTCGCTGGCGAGGACGGGCTAGAAGGTGCGTGTCTGAAACGGGGGGGAAGGGGAGAACGCAGTGAGCAAGAGAAATCTTGTGAACGCTTAAATGGTAACAAATGTCGACGGGAAATATGGCCGAGGATATTATTCTCGACTCTCGTGAGTATTAGAGAAATACAGGTAAGAGATCGCCGTTCGAATACAACACGCGTCAACGGTGGTAGTGTCGATGGCGTCTGTGAAGCTGGTAGCCGTGCACAGGTTCCTCTGCAACGGGTCAGAACCGAGCCGAAGAGCGAAGTGAAGATCGGAGAGTGTGCAGCGAGCGTCCGAGAGTTAGCCGCGGTGTGAAGGCGGCTGCTTTTGAACCTGGTTTGTCATGGTTCGTATGATAAATGACGGAAACGATGGAAGGACCGAAAGGACTCCGACGCGGGCTCCGCACTGACTCTACTCCGAATCCAGCACGCGATACCGTTTCTACAAGCACAAATAAAATCTCACGCGTGTCTCGCTTCTCCTCGATACGATTTTTAGTTTTTCTCTGTTTTTTTTTTTGCTCTCTCTTCTTTCTATTCGTACGAAAATCGCGAGGAAGTAGAATTTCGATTCTTCAACGAAACTTTACCTGAATTATCGGAGAACGGGAGATTTACACCGAAACACTTGACGATCCTCCGATTTCGAATAGCTACCTCAACTACTTGGCATATTTTGCAGCCTGACTAAGAAGTCAAGGGTTATCCCCCGATTGGGCACGCGTCATAAATCTCTCGAGGCCACTAGGGTGCTCGGGGTGCCCCGGGTGATAGGGGATCGTAGAGCGAGGGGGGGTGAGGGGTCGAGGGGAGTTGGAATAGCGGACCTCCGGACCTCTGCGAGGTTCGACGTCGTTCGACGGTACGGAAACCTGACGCGGAACCGGCAGACGGACAGAAATCCAACCGGTACGTGTGCAGTTGCGCGTCTGCGGACTGCACGAACGGTATCCCGGCTCTTCGCGTACTACACAATCATTCGTATGATTGGTTGCTTCGGGTCACGACAATCTTCGAGTATCGGGCGGACCGGTGAACTGCAATTTTGGCGCGCAAGGACCCCCCCCCTCCGATGATCCAGACACTCCCTGACAATGATTTGTTAATTTTCTGTAAACGTTTGGAATTGGGGAAATCATCGGAGCATTCGCGAGACACGGATGCCGTGAAAATACTGGATCAAAAAAACTTGGAGTTCGAGGTGAAAATTAATTAGGTACGGATGGATGTGCGGGAACGTCGAGAAGCGACGAGTCCCGATGCTATACTCCGGTGCAAGATCCGATTGAGAGTCATGCTGAGGTTTTAACTCGGAGCAGCACGGTGGAACCCTTGGCGCTCTCCGCACCTCGCACAGTGGAACCGAAAGCTAGTCACAATGTGATACCTTGTACTTGGTAGGATTTCGGGCCTACGGAGCGTGAATGATAAACGATTCGGTATCCAGCAGGGGTTGTTTTCAGTTGTACGGCGTATCATTGACGCTATATCTTCCGATTCCGATCTTCCGTGCACTTAATCTGTCCAACATTATCATCAAGATGACTCAATAGTTTGGTTCAATTTCGGTTTTCGTAGTAGCCCATCGTCGCGATTGCCGAGTTGTAACGGCGTTCGAGACGCGAAATGCGGACGAAATTTTATCGCTCCGCGACGAACGTTTAAATACCGATTAGCGGTGGGATTATACATCCCTCCGCGCTTTGTATTTTATACATATGTGTTCCAAGGCCGAATATATATCAGACTTCGGATTATGAAAATGCTATCGGAATTAAACGCCGTTTGCATAAGGAGAGGATAATCAAGGAAATAAGTTTCTCTCTTCCTTTTTTTCCTGTTGTTTTTTTTTTTTTTTCTTTTTTTTTTTTATCTCAGAATTGATAAGCAGTTCGATATACCTGCGAGGATCTCGGAACCCACATACAGCCTTTATTATTGGTAAGGGGGCTCCGAGGGTTAGTCATATTCTCGTGGGCTGCGGACTGGTGCCAGGAGGTAGGGAGTAGACGCGGTCGAAGGCTCCCCAAACATTAATCATTATCCGTAAAACAATATAGATAATTAATACGTGGTTTAACATAATTGGATACATGGATTCGCTGTAATGGGATGGAAATCCAGAACCATGGTTCGTCGATCGATCACCCAGGAAAATAATATATACCTTACAAATAGATATTCCGGTCTGAGTTAGCCAACGTACTCTCTCCGCACGTACTACGCGATTCCCTATACAATTTAGCTCTGGCAGGTAGGTCGAAATGATTTCCAGGACCTGCGTACAATCAATTAAAATTTCGTACCAATTTCACATCCCATTTTCTACCTTTATTAGTCCCACCGTCCGTTAAAATTCATTGATAAATCGTTCGGAGTCGCGCTGTAATAAAACGAAGCGTTCGTGTATAAGTTGTACTCTTGCGCCTGTTCTCTAACTGTTTGTCAATTGAACGAACAAGCTGGTTTGTTCGTGTAATTTTACATGGCGTCCAACTGTCTCCCCCGCAAGTAGGGCTGATTAATAGGCGGAGCATCTGACAATGGAAACCACCCTCGCCTCGCTTCGAATACGACCAACGACAGCTGTTTCTCATTCTATAAAACGGGCTACACGCTCCCTTCGAGGCGTCATCTCACCCCAATTTTCGAAACGATTTCAACCTGGGCCCGATCCAGGTAAAACGCAACTCCTGCTTTATCTACAGCGAGGTTTATACCGATTGCTGGCATGTTACCGTCACCCGAAAACCTGGCACCTGCAATACCGTTCGACCTGATGCGAAATAATCGAATTTTCCTGCGACTGGTACCTGCAACTGATTCGGTAACGTTCGATGGTTACTCTGAAGTTGTGACCTCGCGTAGATCGCGTCGCGTCTCCTGAAGTTCGAAATTACACCACCGTGACACGGAATGAGTGGATCATTTTTTGGATTGCACGCTCGAACCGTAGCGCCGCCGAGCGATTACTTGAGAAACTATTTTAAGGGATGATTGCACTCGTAATTGAAAAATAACTCGAATGATTTTACATTTGCTACGACATTTCGTTAGAAAAAACTCACGATACCCAAAGAGGTTGGGAAATCGACTCGTTTCAAATTCTGGAAGAGACGCAACTTCCACAATCGAATAGAATATTCGTTTAATCCAAAACTGATGACAGAGTAAACCTTAGGATTTTGAAAAAATTTTCAGATCTCTTAATTTTCCCATAGCTGTGAAGATAACAGTTGTTCACCGTGAAACTAAAGTTTTTCCAAGGAATATCGGACGAAGAAAAAAGTCGTGAAAAAGTTTAATTAGGATGGACAGACCCCTGCTGCACAATTCCCCCATAACTTTTCACGGTGTATATACGAGTATTAGAAAATGATATATGCAAGCGAAAGGTTTTTATTTCTTGCTAAAAGAAATTTTCCTAATAGAAACTTTACCGAAGATTGGCAGCATCTGCGTTACTGGGGTGTGTCTAGGCTTATAGGTTTGGGCTTCGGTTGAAGCTTTCCGTTAGAGGAGATCTCGGTACGATCTCGGTGTTGACGCCCAGAAGGCTCGAAATGCCCGTCGTGCAATCGATCTTCGTCAGACTTGATTTCGTAGCAATACAATCATCCAACAAATAGAATCGCACACGGAGCCATATACGATCTGGACACACTTACCGAGTACAACTGGCTGAACGTAGTTTTCCTTTTTCGTTCCCTATTTTCTCCCTTTATTCCTTTATCGTGTCACGTATCCGTTTCTCCCTTCGCCTCGCGACGAGAACCTTTTTCAAAACTCCTTCCCCACGGAGTAGGTTTTCCAGAGAGGCGACTTATATAACGGACGTCTCGCAGAAAACCTCTCGTATCCTGAACTAATTTATTTTTCAAATTAGCGATAGAAAAAACTGAAACCGATCGACGAAAGAAAAGTTAAAAAAAACAAAAGAAGCTCCAAGTGAAAAAAAGGTATCGGTCGAATGTAAAGTGTGTCCATAGTCGCATCTGCGTGAATCCGTTTGGTTACCATCGTACCGGTGGTATCTTTTGTACACACGGTCCGCATGCTACCCGGGCGTTTACAGGTGGCACTTTATTCAGCGATCTCTCAACAAAGTTATCACAGGTATACATCAGTGGACTGCATAATTGGTATGATTGATATTTAGAGGGTTGGTTAGCATATTTACACCAACAATGGCTGTGTTTTAATTAAAATGTTACCCCCCCCCTTCTCCAAGACGTCTGTATATACGTATACGCGTGTAATTATAAATGAATCTACTTTACACCAGCCAATCGTCGATGTCCAACAAACATGCTCGAGCTGAAAATATGGTGGGGCACGTAGGTACTTGAAACTTTGCGAAGCACACGGAACGCACACCGAAGTAGGAACACCTATGTGTGTATACTCCAGAGAAAAAAAGCTCGCAGGTTCGGAACCTAGGAGTTGAATGTAAAGGTGACGGTTGCGAGGAAAGAGAAAAAGGACGAGGTGAAAGAAAAGGTGGCTGGGGCGCAAGGTGGGGGGGAGTAGGTCGAGAACGGGGATGGGGATGGGGATGGGGGGAGGAAGCGGTGGCAGCGAGAAGAATGTCATAGCTAGTTGTTTCTGGCGAGGAGGGCGGCTGACACCTTCGTGATGGATGGCCACCGCCCGCGAAAGCTGCTGCTGTTCCCGTATAGCCGCGGAACCGTACGGTGCGCTGGAACCCCAGGAACCCCGCCGGGACTTCTAGTTCTCCACGTCGTCCTCCAACGTCGGTATATTTCGGTACGCTTCGGTCCGCTTCGGTCACTCGAAACTCCTGGACAACGAGTCCCAGATCAGGTCGATCGAACCTCCGCAACGTCCACCGGGACGCGGCGTACACCGGGACTCCGCGTACACATATTGGAAAGCCGATGAGAAAAGACTTCTTCCAGTGTCCGACGGAGTCCCGAGTTCGGAAATATATCACATCAGCCGTATCTGCAGAAGAGTCCCTCGAAAAATATTCCGAATATATCGTAGGACGCGATGTTCGCTACCTACGTGTGCGCGCGGATGTGTGGTGTGTATACATATACCGTATAACGCTCGCTACCGATGGGAGCGTGCTAATGGCCACTGACATGCAGTTTTGATGGATCGGGGAATCCCCTGCCTCTTTGGCGAGAGCGCGAAGACTCCGCCGCAAGCGGCGGCGGCGGCGGCGGGGCGGAAGGCAGTAGCGGAAAACCGGGAGTACGGCGACGAAACGTACGAAACCCGCGAAGGAATAGCTGGAAGGAAGAAACGCGAAATTATACGCGAACCGTGAAGAGACGACCGAGCGTGAACACCGGCGTTGGTACGCAGAGTTTGCGACACGACGTCGCGACGCGACGCCTTCGGCTCCGGGCCGGATCGCACCGCTGCTAGACCAGACGTCCGTGTCTCTTGACGTATCTGTCCCCCAGGAGGAACCCGGGCCGAAAAACGGCTGTGAGAACCGACCGTTTTCAAACACTTCCAAACGACAGACACATTCCTACGTTGACATCTTGTTCCTTATACCCTCGACTACACTCCTTCTGTTCTATGGGAATGGAGATATGATACGAGTAAAATGGCAAATTTTTACTTGCTTTTGGGAGGATAGCGTGCCAAAAAATCTGGGGAGTATTTTGATGTTCCTGGGAGCAGACGCCGATATCTAACGATCGATCTTTCGTTGATTAATACCTTTGAAAATGATTTGAAAGTGCATTTGGGATATAAGCGGCGCCTCCCAGACGCGGCGACTGTACAGATAAAAATGATTAATCAATCGACGCATCGTAATAGTTGCGCAGGATTCGGGCGAAAACTTTGTAAGATCCAAGATACCGAAGTTATAATCGATGTAAAAAGCTACACGTAGTTTATTCCCATTTTTCTCAGAAGCTTCTCCGAGTTTCTTGAAACGATGCGAGGTGCGGACATAATCGGGAATGTTTACACAACTAGGAACCACGTATAACCGAAAAGTTTTTCCTTTCAGCAAAGATCGCGCAACGATTTTTGAAATCAAAAAAAAAACACATAAAAAAACACAAAATTCCCAAATGTTCTCAGCTATGAGTTTTCTTCGGCCACCGAACGTAAATTTCCGGGAATTATACATCGTGACTTTGAATACGAATCCCGAGGGATTCGGCGAGCAGTGAGCACGAAGTAACGTGTATAGGGACCGAAGAGACAAGACCGCGACAAAAACGCGACAGGAACCAACAATGTGCTCGAACGAACCCGAAGACCCGAAAAAGTCCCGAGGGATTCCCGCTTTACCTGGGTATTTTGTAGACTAGCAGTTTCGGAAACAAGCTTTGGAACACAAGCCGCATACCCATAAAAAAAATTCACCCCTACACACGATCTTGGCTGAAAGGTAATTCGCATGCAGTTGTTCGTTCGTTACGTCAAAACTGTAAATTCATTCTATAAATTCCAAACCTTTCAACCCACCGTAGGTCAATCAGCGAGAAAAAAGAAACCAATTGACCAGATTTCGTTTTACTATCGATTATTGAATAGGAAAATTAATTTCGTCGATATCAGGAAAGCGAAACCGAGCCGTGTGCCCTAAGAACAAACGCGTCATTAGTTGTGTTTTACCTATAAGGATGATGGATGGGCTCGTATGGAAGAAGTGGTGTGAAGATTTGTGTCTCCTGTCAGTACGGGGAGGATGATGCGAATGCGATGATCATATTTGAAAATGAAAAATCGATCCCACGTCGATAATAATCTGCAGCCACTGACCCTATACATTGATCCGACAATTTTTAACGATCGCTCGTGTAATACGCCTCTCCCATATTATAAATCACACCGCGATCAGCGGACCTGTACGATGACAGAAAGTTAAACGATCTCAGCAATGTTCGTGCGTTCGTGATTTTTCGTTCTAATCCGAACATACCATCGCAAAAACTTGATACCCCTGCGATTTTTTGGCGGCGGCAAAACGTCCTCCTACAACGGTTTTGAAAACACCAACACATATCGATCTAATTATTGACAATTCTCCGGAATCATCGCGCATAAATTTTACCATTTCAAAGAGCGATGAACCGATCGACACGAAATAAATTGAGCCGTACTCGTAGCGGGCGACGCGACTCACGGTGGAAACAACGTAGCGAAGAAGAGAAAAAAAGAAACGGCGAAAAAATGGTCGTCTCACTTCGAATCGAGGCACATAAGGCACGGTATCGGTTATTTCGGTCTTGTTGAACGTGGCTGTGGGTAAGGAAAAGAGAAGCCTCGTCGCGAGTATAAGGGTCTCATCTCCGTAGACGACACGCTCACTGAAAATGACAGGTACACGGTCTCGGAGCTGAGGACGCGGGGTTGATATCGCGACCACATCTGACACAACCACGGCTAGCCGGCAGATCCTACCCGATCCTACCAGGTCGTACCGTCGGACCAGGACGACGTCCAGGGTCTCAGAAAATTCTCGTGTCCGCCTGCCAATATGCCCGCCTGTCAACACACTCCCCGTATTCAATTAACTCGGGGAGAGAGAGAGAGAGCGCCACGCCTGTGTAATGACGCGTGAGAACAGACCGAATTTAACCCTGTGCGATTATCCGTTGAAATCGAATTAGAAAATTCGAGTCCTTCGCTTTTATTGCCGATATTTGTACACGTTAACGGGGGGATCGGAGATCGGCGAATTGTTTTCGATCTTAGAGTATTCGGAATCGGAATGACGTGGTCTTTACGATTGTCGATTGGTCGAGTGCGAGGGAAATTGGAGTGGAGTCCGATGCCGGTACGAGATAACGTGTGCGTTCTTCGTCATTCGCGGAAATCTGAAAGTCGTCGAGATTCTTGTCAGATTTCTCGTCAGGATTTTCAACTAACTAACCCGCGTGAGAATTTTCATTGTACTACCATATTACGGTGTAAATCGAATGATAGGTCCAGGTTTTCTTAACGATCTATTAATCGACGAGTCGTCGGAATCGCGAATCCGATGAAACTGGGTGAAGTTGAATAAACGCAATGCGGCATGAATAAATTATTAAAAGAGGGACGCGATCGGGTGTATTTTTAATCGTCCCTCAATCGTTGAGCCCTCGAATCGCTTGATCCTATTCCATAATTTCTATTCCAGAGAATCGACCTACGCGACTTTGCAGTGTCCACCTGAAACCGATCACCGTACCGCAGATATATTTCTGTGCGCTTAAACTTTAATTCACACGTGTTTTCAATTGATGAAAATTAGAGGTGCCGCTCATTGTGTATCGGGTACAAAAGTGGCTATAGATTAAGAGGTGCAGAAAATCCCATATCATTAGGCGGGCATCGGAGTGTTTTATACCGTCATTAGAATATTGACAGACGTGGGTATTGATACGATCACCTTGTTCCGGAGATGCTTCGTAGATGCGAGTGACGCGGGGATATCGTCTCGTGCCCGAAGGATATCTTTTCCCCCCCTCCCTCCTCTCCTCCTCTCCTACTCTCCCTCCGTCAGTAGGATCAGTTTCCGCCTCACCACGTTCTCTGAGAACAGAAAACTGAGAGCTGCAAAGATAAGTCAAATAGAATATAACATCGAACGTCAATTCGAGAGATCATTTTTCTTTTTTTTTTCTGATTCATTCTTCTCGTATCCCGCATCTCCTTTATTATTTTCACAATCAACTTTATACCCTTCTACCGAACACGTCTTGAAAATTTCAATTCCACTTCTCCCAAAACTCTTCATGTTTGAACTTTTTTTTCAAGTCTTAAAAATTAGTTCATTCCCCGTACTTCAATTTCTATGAATTTCAAAATTGGCCGAAAATCGCTAAAGCCTTAAGATAGGCGTCGATTAAATCAAGTTGGGAATAGACCCTGTCGAGATATCCTTGATTTTTCACTTTTTGGATCGATGAATCGGCGATAGCTCGATCATTTTTACAGATAGATCAGTTTAACTTGTAAATTTGGTTTCCTCAAATCAAAATTCGCAAGAATACCATAAAAAACTCGTAGAATAGGGCAATAGTTACTTTTCAGTACAATAGAATCTAGTTACTTCTTATTTTCCAACTCAATATACCTTTGACTACACTGCGTTAACCACCTTGTGCCGCGTTGCATGTGTATATAATATATTATTTACAATTCGACGTACGGCAACACATTGGTGGATTATTTGTCGTCTTGTAGTTTGCTCAGAGAACACACGTTCGAGGTGTGCACATAGTGAGAATGAATCCGTTTGCCGATATACACAAGTGTGTACACAAATTGTTGATTACGAGTTACGAGCAGCGAAACAAGCGTTTTCTACATTTCCACAATCGAAAAACGGGAAGTTCTTACGGGTAGCCTGTAATTGTGTGGGAGTTCACAATCTCTAGAGAGGCGGTAGGGTGCGGAGGCTAACTGTCAGCAGATCAGAGAAGATTACCCGCCATAGATAGAGCCAGTCATATCTACGGTAAACATTCCATTCTCGGAGCTCTTATCAGCGGCGGAATTAAAAGGCTTAGCTTGCCAGTTTAAATGAAATTAAAATCGTTCTTTCCAAACGCTCCGCTTCCACGCTCGTTATCGTGCGAGAGATAGCGATTGCTTCGATCGAAAGTAGATCGTCGCGTTCGCTGTACAATAAGAACGTACAGAGCGCACGAAGAAAACTGACGATTGGAAGGAAGGAAGAATGGCCTCGAAACTAACCACCGTCCCTCCATTCGTATCAATTTCAAACCAGCCGAACACCGCCATTTCTAATTACGAAGGGAACACAAAAAAAAAAAACGATAACCGCGCGCGGCACGCGCACAGATAACGCCAGTCCGTGACTATGTAATCTCACCATTGCGGTAATTTATTACGACCGAGCGAACACACAACTGCAGTTTGTGTGACGCTGGTGTGAAAAAGACAAAAGGAAGAAAAAAAAAAGAAATTTGAAAATACGATAAGGCGTTTTGAGATTTGATTGACGTCCGCGAGAGAACACGGTGGGGATCTATCGATGTAAATATATTCGTTGCCAAAGTCCATGTCTATTTATCACATGACTACGTGATCCTTTCAACGTGGTTTCGAATTCGAATGATTCACCCGGTAGTGAATTAGAAAAATTATTTCCCAAATGACGGACGAAGGCTTAAATATTTAGTCCGAGGGATTTCAATTAGATTCGTAATCTTGTAATATTGGGGATATAGTGAGATTTACATACCGATTTATAAATTACACATTTCCAAATGCACATCGTATTAATTGTCGATCGTTAATTGTTAATTGTGATCAATGATGAGTGGCTTCGGATTACAGGTCATAAAAAAAAAAATAAAAAAAGAAAGAAATATTAAACGTGATGAATTGAGTTTCGTAAGGTGCGCATGTGAGCTGTAACGTCACGTGGGTATGTGTTTTATAACGCGTCTTTAAATAACAAATCTTTGGTACAAGGGGTCCGATATACGACCAGTGAAATATCGATCGGCAAATCCAAACAAATCAAGGAACAAACAAAGCGTCTAATCCGAACATGAAATACGGCAACGATATCAAACGCACGAGGTAAGAATAAAAAGAACCCATCGATGCAGCATCGTGAAAAAATCAAATTTCAAACTATGTGCTAATTTTGCGAATAGTTATTATATGTTTTGACATAATTCGTTCTTTCTCTAATTCGTGTCATGGGAGTGGACCTGCAAACGACAATAATTAATTAAACTTCAAAATTGAGTTGAACAAAATACAGTGTACCGTGCACACCCCTCGGTCGAACCAGTCCATTCATTAGGACTTCATATCCCGCACGACGGGTTCGTAACAAGCCTGTCATAATTACCGTGCTAACTTTATTATGGCAGATAGACACTCGACCGTATGAACATATGCGTCTGCATTGTAACGTTGCGGTAAAATTAACCCGTTTACTTTAGCACTGCACTAGCTACTCGCACATCGGGAATATTTTAAAAAAACACCGACGACGAGTTACCAAAGAAAAAAAATTATGGAATTATTCAATTCTCATATCGACTCGTGTCACCTGGATTTCGAGAGACTATTCGATAACTTTGTACGGGTTCGCACGTATTATTTGATCAGTTTAATGGAGTTGATCGGAATCGGAGAAGAAGGACCACGGTGTGGAAATGGAGAGTGAAAACGGGGCCCTATGACGACCCACGCGTAACATTATGCAGCTGTATCCACACTTGGATTACGTACATGTAGATACACACCCACATACACAAACATTTACCAGTTGAGTTTATATATGTAACGTATATGTATCTCGATCGCACATAGAGGTATGTACGCGAGGTATACGTAAGTAACGGACGTGTCACGGAAAGCTGCTCCGGATGATGACTCCTTTTAGTTATAAGTAGTTGAAAAAAGAGAACCAAAAAAAAATTTCTACATCTTTTTCGATTCACTTACAGGACAATGCGATAAAAATGTGTTAAAATATATCCAACAAATCATCACTCACTTGTTATTACACTTCCTGTTGTACGATACAGTATATATATACGTACCTATATGGATATGTACGTGTCCATATAGATATATACCGCATATGGATATGTACATACTCCGGAACGTGCCCGTCGTTCGATTTGATCATTGATAAATATTCATACGATATACGTACTCGAGAAATCGTATCTTAATTATTTCTCCATGTATAACGACGTGGTACGTACTTATATATATATATATATATATTTGCGTGAAAAAATAATTAGCGATTATTTCGTCGAAGGCGAAAAAAAAAAAAGTAACTCCATCGATCATTATACATGGTTAATTATTCAATTAGTTCGCGAAAACTGCAGAACGTATGGATAAACTCCTCGTAAGCTCGTTCACTCGAATCGATCGAATGGAAAAATGAAGAAGAAAAAATAAAAGAAAGCCAAAAGGGGGAAACGAAAAAAAAAAAAATAATTTCCACTTTCGTCGAGTATGTCGAATAATTGAGAGGGCTGTCGCCCCTGTTACTTGCGACGGTCGGTAATAATACGCCCAATTTTGGTACACCTATAATTGTAATAGTTGGAGAAAATCGTGTTACACAGTACATATCCTAATGCTGCGGTGTATATAAGGGCTAATTATATTTATTCAATATTTACGGAGATGGTATCAGCGTACGGGGAATGAATGTCGTGAGTCAGGTTGAATGAAATGGCATATCGTACATTGCAACGTCATTCTGCACCGGCCGACAGTTCCGTTGTAATATACGTGTGCCCTGCACCGCTGTGCATGTACACAGGCGTGTCTATGTATATTTCTCTATCTATACACACTCGTATGAAAATCCTGACAGTGAAATGAGTACGATATTAACAATAGTAACGTCTGTTCCATGAACGCTGCTCTGTAAGTATTGTCTAAATAGTAGTCTGCTTCGTGGATTGATTTTTATAGTTAAAGGTGATACAAATTCGAACGATCTATTAGCATAGAAAGATGGTAGGCATGAAATCTAGGAAGAAAAAAAATATGTGCATATGCGCATTATCATTAAATTTACCTGGTCTGAAACGAAGAATTTTAAAACACATGAAATTTTGAAAAAAACAAAAAATTACAGATGATCGATGGGATGCAGCATTATGCAAGGTGCGGATCTAGAAGGAAAAGAAAAGGAACGAGAAAGAAGAAAAGGAGCGGAGGCGAGAGTAAAGGTGGAGAAAGTAGTGGAGGCGGCGGTAATGGAGGAAAAATATAAGAAAAGAAAAATAAGGAGAGAAGAGAGAATAGAAAGTCTCTCCATCCTTGGAATTATTAAGACTGCCATGTGCTTCGTATTAATAAATAATATTCAAGGAGATTCTAAACCCGCTGTATTTTTTTTCGTGTCTTTTCACCTGATAATAATTATTGGCGACGCTCGTATAAATGCCAGTAAAGGACGCTTCGAGGGTAAAATAAGGTAGAGCAAGGATAACGATGAACAACACGTACAAATAATGGTGAATAAACTTTTTCTCTTGTCGAAAAACCATCTCACGTATTATACATGTACTGCTACACCCATGTGAACACCTTTAGGGATCTCAGCTCTTCTCTAAGATGAATAATCCGCGCTAAACTTCAAACGATCACCGTATAGTACAGTATACGTCTAGAGACAAATTTATACTCTCGGGGCATTCCCGGGGTGACCGTGCATCTAAAATGACCGCAGCGGAAAAAAATAAGCCGAGAACGTGCCGTTGGGGTAGAAAAAAGAAACTCACTCCCCCGAATCACATTTCTACGATCGTCCCGCGAGCATACGAGAATCCGCATACATTATACTTTGGGATAGATGTTGAGAAAACAACCCCGAAGACCGATAGAGGTACACCGATCGCGTTATTTTTTGGCGATTTTCAAGAAACGGACAAAATTTCAAACGACCGTATAGTGAATATTTTTGAGCAACGGAGGCGGTAGCCTCTTACCGCAAGGGTATCCTATGCATACGGTCTTATCCGCGTTGTTTGTTTACATGAAGCTTAGGTTGTCGGTAGAACTGGCCACCGCACGTTACTATCGGTCCCGCGGTTATGCTTTAGCTTTCATCACCTCGTGATGCGCGTCGCCCACTATTGGATCGAGTGGCATGTACCGTGGGCGTCGATGGAATACAGACACACACGTGTGAATATACATAAAAAAAATCATATTTCTTTGTATATACGTATGAACGGTAGTCAGACCGTTTGACACGTTAATACCTACCGGCTAAGCCGCCACCGCCACGCGGTAGCACAAGCTGGATCACAGAGAATCGGGGTGAAAGTAAAAAGTTAATTTTACCGATACGTATCCATAGGAATCTAGTTTACTAGGTTCTTTCGCTGTAGATACGTGTATAGAATCATTTTCATCGCAACTTGGGTAAGGCAATGAAAGCTATCGAAGAATGCCTGAAGAACGGTGAAGAGGTATTTGAAGAAAGTCGTTGAAAGGACAATGGAAATAAATATATGTTCTCAATTTCTAAAATATACTAATGATCAATAAAGTATTTTTCGTTATTCGTTAATCTGGTGCTTGAAAACCAATTCCATCTATAGGTAGCTACATTATATGTGATCGATATAGGGGAAGATGTGACGATGTAAGAAATGTTATGGGTGCAGGTGACACTTACGTGCGGGTATGTACGCGATGTACATACGTATCTGTATGTATATAGATTATACGTTGATGGTTAGGTGCCCATTAATTCGATCTCGTAGAGTCCGTCGTTTCCTTATTTGCCATTCAATTATAAGTTGTTGGACGGAGCTCTGTGGCGATCGGTGATAATTAGTTAGTCCGGTATACCTATAATATACGCGTGTATAGTAGCTACGGACGGTAGCGAGGAAAGCAAATTACCGATCTTATCGTATTTTATTTCAGTCTTCTCTCGATGGTCGACCACGCGCGTGTAGAATATAGACACACGTGGGTATACCTATGTAATAATCGACGCGAGCCCCGCTGCTGCGTGAACAACGTCTGTACGAAGCAATATTAACAATTACACTTTAACGAACTGATTAGTTTTTTTTTTTTCCACCCCCATTGCCCGAGATTAACAGAAATAATTCTCGATACTCATTTGCAATTTTTTACCGGATTTTTCGATGGACAAAATAAAGAAACGAAATATCACGTCGGAAAATTGATTTCCCAGAGACCACCGACTTTTTGTTTTTGTTGACCTTCTACCCCCACTCGCTGCCCCAAGGACGACGGTCTCGACTCGTCTGGAGTTTAAGAAAAAGAAGCGAAAAGTTATCGCTGAAACGATGTAAATACCCCGACGTAATGATAATGGATTCGTCGTCGTAGATATATTCATACGGGGAAAGCTCAAAGCTCGTTCGCTCTCGACGAATAATTTGGATTCGTGAATAAGAATAAACGTTGATAACGATAGCGAATTCGCGCAGATAAATCCAGGAGCTGGAAGAAGGTTTACAATATTCTCCTCTGCTTCGCTCTCCTCTCGAGTATATCCGATTACATTCGCATCGGTTTCCGAGCCGCGGTAGCTGCCGTTAAGTCGGTTGTACGGTAAGAACAACATAGCAGCAGCAGCAGCAGCAGCAGCAAGAGCCGAAGCAGAGGCAGCCAGAAGTTCCGCCGGAGTTGAAACGGCAATTGAACTGTTTCTCGAGATGATGGATGACTCTATTGTCGAGAGCCATCGGACAGTCCTCGTCCACGTCCTCGTTCTCATCCTCGTCGTCGTACGCTTTATGCACCCCCGGCCCGGCTGTCGTAGGGTGTCAATCCGCTCTCGACGTTCGATTTTCCGAATCAGCCGGACATATTACCACGTATCGTCGCTACGTCGCAGATGGAAAGGCTATATCGCCTTTTTTCCAATTTTCCATACGTTGCAACCGATATTTCTTCGCGACAGCCAACTTTTCCCGCGTAGTGAAAATTCCAGGGCGACGGGGGAGTCCGCCCGAAAACCATCGTGACCGAAACACGTCGTTCCTGAGGTGCAAAGTAGACAATGATCCGGCATCAGCGACGGTCATGTGAGGCGTGGCTCGTTTGGACGGGATCAACTAACTCGGGAAGAAAATCGGGCGGGGTGAGGTCTCTCTCAAGGGAGCCTGGACTCACCTCCTCTAAAATTCCGCCCAAACTCCCCCGACAACTTTTCCCTTTATCTCAACTGCGCTGTAGCGTCCTGCGGGATCCTCGCCGCATTCAACGTTATTTGGAACAGTTAAACGCTCAATGAATACCCTATTATAGGTAGCTGACCCCCTGAATCCTCGGGCATATTTCCAAACAGGATAGTTTCCCGTCAGTCGGATTCACCACCGCAACAAACGGACTCTACGGGAGTGTTGTGACTTGATTTTTGAGTGACAAGTTACCAGACGCATAGTAGGCAAACGTTTAACGAGTGACAGTTCAGACCGTCCCACGTTTACGTTGTGCGTCTTTTCATTCGATTTTTTTCTTTTCTCTCTTTTTTTTTTCGTCACTATGAAATCTTCGGCCCAGAAGTCGGAATCGCGGATACGAAATCGGGGTGGTTTTCAACAAAAATGGAATGAAAAAGAATATCAAAAAAAAAAAATACTTGGAAATTTATTTTTTTTTACGCTATTCTTTATCCTTCTCAAATATGTTAGAAAAAAAAAAAATAAAAAAAAAAAAAAAAACCACGCGTATCTACCTCTTGCAGGGATATAGTGTGCCCGAGTACAGTATACGGTCGACGGCTATAGCTCGTGAGAGGCGGAGATGGGAGTAAAGTTTGTAGCTCGGCATGACAATGCAGGTGCCTCATCCCACGTCAAAACTCAGCGTGGCGCCAAACAAGATATAGCCAAAGCCCTGCTGTACGGTATATGCAAGCGGAGTCAAGAAACGACGACCAACTAGACTGTAATTGTTTAAGAGGATTATGCCTCGCAGTTTACACGCCGACGCCAAGAAATACTACGCCGTGTTATGGGGACTACGCCACGATATTTATCCGGCATTAGATGGCTGAACTCAAATTTACCGGGATAAGCCTCGGTATGTCATTAGGAAAACGCACTCGGTCACTCGATCGGTCGCGTTGCCAATCACACGGCTCAACGAACGCGTTGTCTGAGAATCCCCGTGGATACCTGCACGGGATCCGGACAAGGGCGGAAATGCCTTCGACACACGGGGACACCCCGGAGGCTGACTTTCTCGGCCTCAGGAGTCAAGAATTCGAAGCCCGACTCGAAGACGGCAGATTTACATCTACGATGCGAATTAGGAAGGAGACCTGACTCCGTTATCTCGATACCCCGACCCCCTCCCCCCCCGCCGATCCTTCAAAACCAAACCGCAGCCGCGCACACGTCAGTCTCGAAGAATCCTTTTTGATTTTATCAACAAAAAAAAAAAAAGCAAGTGTTTATCGATATTTGTATTTGATTTTAATATCTAAGATTTAATGAAAAATTTGACATATCGTAATGATCTGCACTGGATCATGATTGACGCAGGATTTGGCAAAGACGCCGCGTACATAAAATGTGGTTCTATCGATACAGATGTATACAATTTGAAAGAAGAGCTGTCGCTTTCCAAAGACGAATCGGGCGGCCCACGGATTTTCCGAGGTATATTTGTCAGGGTGTGACAACGGGCGATCAATTTCGGTGGTGTTAATGAGTGACGATGACCAAGCGGCAAGTATATAGCAAACGGTGGTCATCGGTAAAGAGACCTGGGCCAATTAGCTCGCGGTATGGTATATGTATATATAGGAAGGGGTGTTTGTAGTGACACCTCGGTATTATTGATTTCTTAATCTGTTCCTAATGAAATGATGAATGACCGTATTGTCTGGAGCCGGCCGGGATTTACGACCGCCTATATATATCAGTTCGTTCCAACCAAACATCCGACAGATTGCTTAACTAACTCTGTAACATTATCGTTGTTTTGTTACTTTCATTATCATCGTCGGACCTACACACGTATAACGTATTATATATATACCTTCGTTCAACCTGATTAAGATGCCACGAGACGGATACCGATCCTCATACGCACCTATATACTTCGCCAATCACTTCTTTTGGCGAGAATCTTCAGAATGCTCAAACTCTACGTTACGTGGAATTCAATTTTTTAGTATACAACGCTCAGTTGACACTAAACGGGGAATGGTCCGATATCTTCTCCGCATCCGAGGCGCGATGAGGATGACTTAAACAAATGACGAAGGTCGCCGGTAATGCCGCCGCGTCGAGTATACGGAATCAAATCGGAGGAGCTGCCGTAGCTCTGGGTGGTTGTAAGTGTGTAAAAATACTTTGTGGTATACCGAACGAACATCACGGTGAATCAGACCGATCGAAATGTCTCGATTAGGATCAAGATTTCGGGCGATGGGAGTCGTTCCGAGTCGCGGGTACACGGTTACCAAGCCCCGTGTATTATATACATCCCACACACACACACACACACGATATGCACCAGGGCATGGCTATTTGGTACGTACGGTGCATACATACGAACGGCGGTGCTCCAGGTTGCGGGTGGCCGCAGGTGGCGCTTTTTACTGCAGCCCTAAGCTTCTCACAGACGGTGGACTGTCCGACTGTTAAAACTCCCTGATACACCGAACCGTCGTGGTTCCAATCTTTTACCCTTCATGGAATGCGTCATCCTGTCACTGGACGACCGTCTCCCCTGGACCCAACAAACGTATACAACGGTACGATGTATACTATACCATGCAGAGGCTCTACTTCTTCCGCCTTTTCTCTCTCATTATTTTATACTCTTGCTCTTCGTTCTTATCGTTAACTGGCAGACAGTTTTTTTACCATAAAGTCCCGCGTTCGAGCGATTTTCTTCTTCTTCTGCTTCTGGTAGAAAAAAAAAAGAAAAAAAACAATTTGGTAATCGAGGAACGGCAAAAATTGGGGAACCACAATGACACAGTACAGTACAGTGATATTCAATCGCGACGACTTATGGAGGAGAGAAAATTTCGGTTGGCTTTTGGCAAATTGCTACGGTACTGTACATATAGCTACAGCGTATTCTGAATTGACCATTGAAATTCAGCCATTTTGTTTGCAGCTTGGAAGTCGAAATAGAATCTCAATGGATGTAGGTATTATATGGTATGTATATCGGTACTATAGGGTTCGATCAATCTTTCGCGTATAGAATACGAGCTAATCCACCATGGCAACAGTTTAATACCGCGTAGTCAACGGCTGCAGCGCGTGTACGGTGCGACACAATACCTAGGTATACGTGAAATTCACAAAATCGACGCATAGATATATACGACTTCGTATGAATTATGTATAGCGCACTTATTGTAATAGTGCAGAGTAAAAATGTTCGTTATCGTTGATTTCCGTAGAAAAATTATTCCACACATCAGCGAACGGATGACAAGAGACAATTATTCAATTCCCTCAATCGTATCCCCGCGGAACTCCGATACCGCAGCTTATAATTTGTGCGATCCATTTTCTGGCGAGAGAAGAACGAATTTTCACGCATATACATACCTACGATCAAACGGAGTGAACCATCATTTCCGCAAACGGTTCACGGCTGACGTTCACACTCCGGTGTGTTTGAGACTATATATAGAGGTATAATACTACCCATTCCCGTGGACGTAAGAGTTCACGCTTATAATACAGGCGCATGTACACGGGTGGAAGAAAAAGCGCAGAATATACGGCTGCATAACAAGATGGATCGGCGGCAGCTTGAATGGAACCAGAAGAATGGAGAATCGCTGAAAATCGTGGCACGTCGACGTCTACGGGGTGATCCCGAGTCGCGCCGAACCCATCGGCGAGACGTAAAAAAACGAACGCGACCTTTCGAACGATGAAAATTTATCTCCCATTTCAATTGGACGCCAAATTGTGATCTAATGGTTTCGACGTCACACGTTTTCAGAAATTTTTCCGCGATATCTTCACGACTGAAGCATCCCGGGCTTCGAGACACCTCATACATAAATCTACATATTCGTTCGCGTGGTTAAATATTTATTCAGGTATACACATCGTTACGTACGTTTATAGTATATATATATATGTGTTATAGACACTCGACTATAGCGTGAAGCGCGAAATTCTTTTTTTAATTTCCCTCGGTGAAATGTATACATATATGCAGAATACGTACGACGACGAATAAAAGATTTCGGTTGGTATACGTGCACACTACACATCCATATATACCTGAGTGTGTTTGACAATGAGTATAGGGAAAGTCTAAATCGGTGCGGCATCGGCTTTCAATCGGCGTCTAATCTCCGAGAGAACGAGGAGAGCGGGGTATTGTTGAGGTGAAGCAGCGTTGACACGGAGATGATGAATTTCATGGGCCGGCTGGAAAAATCACAAATTATTTCGTAAGCTACAGGGAAATACCCGCACCGTAACGTCGGTGTGTACGGAGGGCTTTTTTTCAACGCCCGTGTACGCTTGCCGCCCTTATACAGGAAAATTGAAGGATATTTTATTCATAAATTTGATTAACATCCGACAAAAAAAATCATCCAATCCCCGCGTTACTCCGATGCAGCAGCGAAGGTCCAAGATTATTTGGAAAAGCTCACAGGGCGGATCCCATTAAAAACATACCCCCTATATTTTTCAACCCCCGATTAAGAATTTCTCAAAATCTAATTTTCAACCGCAGTGAGATAATTATTTTCCGTATCTATCCACGAAAAAATGGATAGAATTGAAAAAAACACGTTCCGCATGCGGAATCACCTGGATTTATCTTGCAGATTGCACAGTGGACACAATGTGAGGAAAAATTTATCTAATTTAACATGAAAATCGTACAACGCATGTGGTTTCTGACCATAGAAATACGAAGCAACGAATCGTGTCAGAGAAAAATAATAAGGAAGGCATACGAAACGTCGGTATGCTTAGGGGGGTGACTCCGCCAAGGGTTGGATTTCGTTGGTTCGGGTGTCGCCGGACGAAGGAAGGTGGTACCAATATTACGCGGGTTGTTATATAGGTATACATATATATATATACATACGTATATAGCGATACGTGTCAACTGCAGCATGGGAGATAAAAGGAATGAAAATAGAATCTGAGAGCGATCCATCATGCAGCCGTAGAGCGGTGGCGGCGCAGCTCTCTCACGATTGGTCGTGTCCTCCCACTGAGGGTCACGTGGCCTTCAGGCCAAACCCTCCGCCACTTCCTCCGTTGATACCCAAAGCCGGGCACTACGCGCTATCCTCACCTCTGCCAGGGGATACCCTAAGGCACACCTGGTGCACCGGGCTCAAACCACGAGCGCCCGTGGACACGCCGCCACGCCGCACGACCGTCCGCGTTCCTCCGTCAGTCGCGGTCACCTACCAGTTAACTCGTCGGTTTGTTTATCCCGGAGTACGGGCACCGAGGGTCAACACGAGCTTGACGTAGCCTCGAGAACGGTGCGTCGCGACGAAGCGCACTTTTTTAAATCACGCGCGTTTTTTTTCGTTTCCGCGGACGCGGAAAATTTTCCGTCGCTCCGTCTCTACGCACGTGTCACCGTCGATCCGCAATCCTCGAGTGCGTCGAAATCCGAAGAAGTGCGTTTTTTTTCATCCAGTGCTCGATAGATATTTTTGGATGCCCGATGTAGCTGTACAGAGCATTGCGGAGAGACAGGAAGAGCGCAACCATCGTACGAAGTGTTTATATCGGAAGTGTGGAGTACTGCGGATAAGACTGTAAGAAAAAAAACCTGACTCGCGATCCAGTGGCGAATACGCGTATATGCGTTTGATTAAATAGTGCGCGGCGGTGGCTGAGTAACCAGGCGTCGACGGTCACCGCCTAGGTGCCGGTGCCGTCCACGCGACGTACGATTAGGCCTAATAATTGATCGGGAAGCGTATTTCACGTTCCGAAAAAAAGTGAGATAAACCGCGTCCCTTCGAACGTTATGTGACAAGTTTACGTTGATCGTAGGTACAGAGGACAATCCGGCATCACCGTAGATAGTAGAATTGATGTTTCCGTTTCGCGAGGATGATGATGATGGACATGGGTATGTACGGGACATACGGCAAGCCTGACTCCTATCCGAATTACGGATTTTCGGGTCAATCGGGGGTCCACCATCAGCCCGGTGGTCACGTTTCGTCCGTACCGCAGTCCCCCGAAATCGTACCGAGCCATTACTACCCCCAGACCGCGGTCGCGCCCTATTCCTCCTCGTCCTCCGAGCCCGGCTTCCTGACGTCCACCGATTCCGGACCCTCCAGCACGCCACCGCAGGGTTTCTATTCACCGACGGGCGCCGTTCTCCACGAGGATGGTACGGCCATCATATCCTCGGAGAACGGGCTCAGCTACACGAACCTCGATTACGCGTCCTACCCCGCCCAACACCCCGGATGTCATCCGAGCGCGGAGTCCCACCATCCGCAGGCTTACCACGTCCAGCCAACGGGTTACAGGGACGAAACGACGCCGGGACTCCATCAGGCGACGGTCGTCCAACCCCACCAGCACCCCGACCACGAACAGCTCCATCATCAGCAATCTAGTCATCACGAGGTCGACTACCAGATCACCCTTGGCGGTACCTCCAACTACCTCCACCACCAGCTACCGGAAGAGGTCCTCCACTACGGGCAGCCGAGTCTTCACCAAACTTCGGAGTACCCGGGTCATCCGGCGGCCCATTACAAGGAGGAAACGCCGGACCCCACCACCGGCTATCACGCGTTACAGCAATCCGGACACCCGCATCACACGCATCACACGATCGGACACTCCCATCATCCGCATCATCACCAACATACCCACGGGCACACTCAACAACAACAACAACAACAACAACAGCAACAACAACAACAGCAGCAGCAGCAACAGCAGGCTCAGGTTCCAACGTACAAGTGGATGCAAGTTAAAAGAAACGTGCCGAAGCCAGTGGGTAGGTAGTCCTGGTTATTCTGGAAATGTACGAAATGATTGTTTTTTTTTTTTTTGCCATCGTCGAATCAACGCACACGTATGTTCGACGAAACTAACTGTGGGAATTTTTCATCTGGTCGTATTTAGTGAGAAATCTTCGATGTGGGGATGATTTTTTTCCATCACCCACCGGATCTTCCTTATTTAACGGTTGTCTTTCACCGCCAGAAGCCTGCGAACGACCGTGAAATTATCTATTGTCAAAAAGCGGTCCATTATAGGATCGTTAGTCTGAAAAATGTATCGTGAGACTCGTTAGTAAAGAATACGTGTGTACGCTATATACACAGCTCTCGAAGTATAGTCGCGCTCCCGTGGACAAGATACTGCGGAATCATTCACCCAATTCGTCTATGAAACGATTCATCACAGCGCGCTAACTTATTTTTCATCTTACAACAGTTTACGATAGAAAGAAATAAGCGTGAGCTAACTGCCAAACATAATTAATTTCTTACGCGGAAGCTATAAAATCATTGCGGTTCGTTAACACGGCACACCCTGTAAATTGCGGTGTACTGTTATACTCTTTGCAAAAAGAGAGAAAGAAACTAAAAAATAAACCTGTCAACAATCAAAGAAACGAAATTGAGATCTGTAGAAAAAAAAAGAGAAAAAGATGAAAATTCGTGACACACGCGGAAGTGATTTTTTTCGTTCACGCAATTAACGACTTTGTCGTGCGTTATATGTATGTACAACATAGTCTCCTCCGCGAGTCACGATCATCGCCGTGATCCACAGTAGCTACCTTCACTACTTTACTAGCACCCGTACCTAACATAGCGTGTCGCTCGCAGTTGCGAGTCACGTTTTCATAGTTATAACCATACCGGTTGATACGATACCTTCTCAACATCTACCGATCGCTCTACTCATCGCTGTGATATTTTCGAACTGTGGAAGATGTGCGTAAAATAACGATTCCTTTACCCAAGAAACCCCCTACGCGTTCTCGTACTCCGTGCCGCAGGACTAACTCGGGCAAATTAACCGGTGTGAATCGGTGATTGAGGTTGACCAGAGGAAATGAGCTTGACTAGAACTTTTTGATTCCAATCTCCTAATTAGTATCGGAGAGAAAATCTCCTCCGTTTTCAGCGCTGAAAGGGAGAAATTCAGAAGATTTCAACATTCCCGAAATTCTCATTCCATCCGAAACTTGTGTAACGTAACAAAAAAAAGGGCGCGTGTAAATTCTCGAATAGGTGAATTGAATTTAACGAGTGGCGGTGGGCAAACGGCGGCACCCTCTGCGCGTACCTTATGTCGTACCGATGCACCGGTCGTCACAAACGCAACAGATAAGAACGACGTAACTCTCCTCCGCACGACGACGATGAGAAACCGACGTAAAGCCAACCACCACTGCTGGCTTAAGCGTATCACCGCCAATCCATGTTCCACGATACCTATACACACGAGTAGATATATATACATTACGTGTACGATACGATACATGTACACGTCGCACGGTTAATGTACTCGCGATCGTTTACACACATACTCGCGGTTGTTCAAATGCCATAAATCAAACGCGTGGTAGCTACCGTTCGTGTTACCTACCCACCGATCTACACTTCGACATAGGTTGCTCTTCACATATCCCCCATACCAATGTATAATCGTGCACCTTGATTCTCACCTTTTACCGATCAGTCCCTACCGAATGCAAATAATGCCACAATATCTCCTTTCCGACTCACGGATATATACAATTGTGTATTTCATTGCGTATACAGTGTGAGAGTTTGATAAGACGTTTTTTTTTTCACTTTTTTTCTTTCTTTCTCTCCGACAATATTTTTTAATCGTGTGCCGTACGCGCGACGTATTATATGGGACACACGTGAAGCGGTGGTCGAATCCGCCTCGCATACTTGTCAAGACTTTTCCGTCTGACACTCAAAGACAGGTGCCGAAGAACTCGATTTTTAATTAGCGGCTTACTACGAGATGAATCATTAATTGAGATGTGTGTATACGTGCGTCTCGACTATAATATGTATACCTACACTGCGACGAAGTTGTTCTTTGTTTTTTTTTTTTCGGTTATTCTACGGACTGAGGAGATACAGTTTTTGAATCGGCTGCACATTCATACCTAGGATCGAGCTGAGAAATGAAAATCTGAAAGAGTACAAACGAAGGTCCTCGGGTTCCTTGGGTTCGTTGGGTCGTCAGAAAATTCTGCTCATCTCGATTCATTTCGGTCGAGACAAAAGCTGACAGCAGACTGGCGCCGCACTATAATATTATCGAAACTCTCACGAACGATACATATACATATATATATATATATATATATATATAGGGTACCAGTTTAACGCGTTAGATCAATTAACACGTTGACGCAACCAGTCAACCCGTCGTTATCTTGACACTGGGTACGGTGCTGGTCAACGTGGAACACAATCGTGTTCTAAAGTCCTTAAAATAATAATACAGAAACGTGAGCATACGTATATATATACGAACATGTACGTACAATATAAGTACAAGGTGTGCGTATCTCTACCTTATACTATACATCGTTTGAATTCGGTTTTCGGAGCCCTACGGCCTTGACTAATTTAATTATTATCAAACGATCGTTAGCGACGACGTACGGTGTACAACGTATCAATTCTGGAGTGGTTAAACGTCCGGGCTTATTCAGTAGTAACTGGAAAATGCACGTTTGTGTATAAGCGATAACGCGATTACCACCTCGGGAACACTTCAGATTGAATACACGTACACAATAGATGTAGTTTGATCAATTTTATCATCAGCATTTTTTTTGATCGCCTATCGTCGATAGTTTTTGACGGGCGTACCTTTGACGTGAATGAAAATAAAAATCACAGACCGATACACGTGAATCTATGATTCGCGAATTAATTATACACATGTACACTACAGGTATATACACATGTACTCGTCGAGTGTTTGAATTGGCTGTACTAACTCTATTATAGGACGTAGGTGGGTATATTCATTTGGCACGTTTACATAGCTGACACATATATACGTACACATAACGATATTGGCTCGTTCTTTTTTAATCGAGATAAATCGTTGAATCGGATCTCTCGAAAACCACTATGTCAAGTTAATCGCTGAAAAGCACTTTAAACGCTCCGCGTTAGAAGCGGGGTTTAGGTACTCAACGAGGCTTGCCTCTGGATTACGCTGGTTCGACTTAATAGCTCATTATAATCGAATTAATAATGCTTACGCGGTTAACGTTTCGCCCGCCTAGGGTGAAACGCCAAGACTCATTGCACCGCGACATGCGAACCGTATTATAATAACGTCAACTGTACCGCCTCGTATACCGTATACAGTCATTTACATCGACCGAACACCAACACCGAACCGACGAACGAACGAACGACCGCCGAACCCGCGTCGTCGTTGTTGTACCTCCTTCAATTTTGCCACCCCGCGCGACAGAGTCCTGGAACCCCTCTCGAAAACCCGCTAGTTTTTACCCACGCCGGGTTTATATACCGCCACTGATTTCATAATTGCCAATTACCAACCCCGCAACTTGTTGCCTTAACCGAAACTCTTAAAACAACTATAACCGTTTAAGATTTATCGTTCTACGATTACTTGGCAAATATTTAACGCCGATGATTATAAACGTCAATTTATGATCTTTGGCGAGGGATTTTTTTCAACACGTCGTAAGTCAGAGGGCGATTCTAAAGAAAAAAATTTTCATATCGAAACCTTTTTCCGGACTAGGTTGAAAAAAAAAAAGAAAAAAAAGGAAAAAGGAAAAACTCCGGGACGCGGGTGCAGCGTCTCGGTATTATAATTCAGATGGTAAATAGCATTATTGGGTAACACTGGGAGAAATTGAGCCGAGTTTGATAGATCGGGGTGGTCGACGGCTGACACGAGGACGCGTCGTGACGCCGTTATATAGCGTCCATCTAGGGTGCGATCTGTAGCTGTAGGAGGCCCGGCTACGGACGGGCGTCCCGCGCTTACCCCAGACGACGCACGGTGCGACCGACTCGACCGACCGACTCACCCCATGCGGCGTTACCCCGTCCAGGGTGGCAGGCGGTGTAGGGTACGGAAAACTCTATTGTCAGACCCACCCAACCAAATCTCTGCGAAATTCTCCTCCCAGGAGTTTTCCGCCACGCCCATTCCGGTTACACTCTCTCGGTGGTAAATGTACGTATATATAGATATCGGGGCACTGATACCCTACGGAGGTAGTTATCTACGGGTATAAGTGACCGCGAATATATCTACATTTGTATTCCACGCGGATTAGCCCGATCCGATTTATCGGATTTCGCAAATGGTCGCCTATCTCGATCGCCTCTAATATTTCCGGTGTAATTCAGACGTCGCGATGACGTCGAGTTTTGCGCGACATCCGGTCCTCCTCCAACGTGTTGAAAAATACGAAATTTTTTAGGGTAACGTTCGCATAGAGCCGAAGTTACAAATTTCATTTGTCTAACTCTAATGGTAAAGTCGTGACGCAACATTCCTTTAGAACGCTAATTTTTTGCAATGCGAATCGCGACACGGTTGATTGTATCGATTTTCGAAGCGATTTCGGGACTTCGTTTTCGACCGTTTCGTCAAGGTGAAACTCGATCGAGCGTGACGAATGGGGGTATAAAAATCTAGGAATCCCGATACGATCTGTACGAAAAAAGAACAACGAGATAGGGATAACTTGAAGAATTCTTACGAATGAAATAACTTTCCGGAAATAATTATTTTACATATCTTATACTCGAATTACGCGGGAAAGAAACTAAAATGCGAACGTCACACAGCAGTAGTTGCATGTCCGTGAGAAGTATAGCTATCCCCATTTATCTGGTATACCCATAGCGGTAGATCGCGTGCAGTGAAATCGGAAAATTGTTTCGATGAATATTCGAGTAAAGTTTAGTGTAAAAAAAAAAGAAAAAAAAAAATAGTAAAAAAATCATCGTGTTTCGACCTCGCTAATAACGTTATCGGGCTTACGGGTAACGTACCATATATATATACCTTCGAAAAAAAAAACTATGCAATACGTACCCTAATCTCTTATAAACCCCCCAAAAAATATACGCGCGGATACAATTTGAAATTTCTTCAGGAGGGGGGAGGGAGGGGGGGGGGGAACAGATAAGGCATCTGGCGAATGCGAAATGATAATGAAATGATTTTTTTTCCCCCCTCTTTCTCTTTCGTCGAATCGAATTATATTCCTCAACTGGATGAAATCTAGCTCCGCCAAAGAATTAAAGTCGAACTCGATTCGACGTGAACTTTAATCGGCACAGGTGTTCTCCGTTCCGTATCAGGGATGAATATTACGGCGGTGAGCTTCGTTAAAGTTCCATGTAGTTACACGGCTATAGTTTTCAAAGCGTACTGGTACTGGTCAGCGGTAAAGTTCCCGCATTGAGGAGTTGGTATGCGTAAAGTTACATGTGTACATTCACATGCGCACGGTAAACTCGGTTGCGGCTCAGGGAGGGCAAAACCGGCAGCCGCGTGAGTGAGCGACCAATATCTGACGAGGGGATCTGAGGATCGCTCGCGTGTTCTCCTATGTGTTCCTATCGCGCCTGCCGCCACCCGCTGACGCCAACGCCGACGGATCCCCGACCCTCGAGTACCCTCCACGTGTCCGAGGATTCGGGGCGGTGATTTTTAATTCCGCAACACACCTCGACGTCGCGTCGAATGTACCGTCGAAGGAGGTAAACGAACGAGGGAAATCCAGCCCTTCGATTTACAGGTCCTCTCGTTTCAGGGGTCGAAAAATTTCACGCGGTCATTTTTTTTTTGGGAAACGAAATTGCGCGGATAATCACAGTCAAGGTACGCCCGGATGATTGTGAATACGCCACCGGTTCCACCGCCCTGATGAAGAAAAAAAAAAAATTCCCCCCGTCCAACCCCCCCCTGCAACCCGCCTAATTTGTAGGGTACAAGGCTGGAAGTTGCACGCACGCGGCCAAGTGATATCACGTGACTGTTACTTTCCATATTTTATTATGACTCAGGATATTAGCTATCACACACAACTGCGATGGGAAACCGCGGTGAAAATAGTTCGACGTATCGGACGTAAGACGGAACGTCGTCAAGTGTCACGTAAAATTCTCACCATCCCTAGCTCGGATGGTTTGAAAATCTATTTCGAATTCTCGGTTTTCTTAGGATTGGAATGAATATAATATCTTATACCACGTGAATCGATTCAATGATCGTCCAGGTATATTACAACAAGGCAAAAGTATAGTTGCAACCATTACGCGTACATACGGCTGTAATTATTGATGTTCCGCATCTGAGGTACACGGGATAAAAATTGATACGAAGCAATAATATTTACCGCCATTAATGTAACGGTGCACAATTTTACGATCGCTAATAAAAGTGTTGATATTCCTCCGTATGACGTACGAGAAAATTTACCTACGTTAGCTTCTTAGCCCGTACGACAATACGAAAGCGAGTCGAATACACCCCGGTGCTACGTAAAGTGTGTTCCCATATAAAAAAACGTGAAATCTAGATTAACAGAGGCCGAAAAAATTCGTCCTAAAAATTCAAAAAATCACAAAATTTTTGCATCCAAATTTTCCCTCGCCTCCTTTTTTTCCCAACTACTCACCCCAGTTCGAGAAAAAACAAAGAAGAAAGCAAAAAAAGGAAAGCATAAATTGTTGGAATTTATTCAGCCACCGTATATACGTATCAATATAAAGTGTACGTACGTAGGAAGCACAAGCGTCGTGTTTACGTAGGTACAACTTTACTCGCGCCCATCGAGTGTTAATACGTACGTACGTAAGTCGGAGTTAGCTGTACGTGTACGTAAGTGACCGTGTTACACAGTTGTACTCGTCGTATGGAATCGTGCATGCGCCGGTCGACCCGACTATACCAGAACCACACGTATCGTATACGTGTACACCAATATTAACACCACCGGCAAAGGCAAGTTCAGATTAAATCTTACGAAGCTTAATATTATTATTTTACGTACTCGTGCCCCACGGGTAGCCCCGGCGGCCTGCCACCGCAAACTCGTACCTGCCAAGACCGTAAGAGCTGGCTGCCCGCAGCACAAGAACCAACGCTGTTGTTGTATATATATACGACGAAAAATTTTCCCGACCTCCACAGTCCACGTACGTTCGGCCTCGCGGTCTAGTAGACCAACGCCGTACTCTAGAGCTAGGTGTATCGATTTGTTTCTAACAATAAAAAAACCAATGAAGTATATGAAAAAAAAACAAAAAAAAAAAACGAGCGAAGGCTGATTGTAACTGAGGATATGGATATATACGTATGGTATAAGTGTATGTTAGAATTTACTAGATCACAGTGGGATCGAATTCGCTTCGACGATGCAGATATATAATTATGTTGTACGTTACTGAGATCCTCGCCGGTCCAGTCTCACATTTCTAGTCATTTTCTCCGGCAAAAATACATTGAATTCAGGAGTTTTTAGATGGGAAAAAAACCCTGACGCTGTACATCGACAGCGATTCGACGGTAGAACGAAATACGTTCTCTTTTCCCAGCTATTTCAACACGAACTAAATACTCGTAAAAAACGGAAAGCTACAGAATTTTACTTGAAACGACACGTTCGATCGGCAGGTGATTCCGCGTCACGCGGTCAGTGCCTCCGACTCGACGCAGACGATGTAATTTTTACGATACAAAAGCTTCGCAGGAATTTTCGCACTTTTTTAATCGCTGGACCGTATTCGTTGTAACTCTGCGGATCGTTCGTCGAAGTAGAATGGAAGCTAAAAGATCAGCTCGACCAAACGGAGGTTCGAAAAACGGATATCGTATTTCGAACTAGGATCGCAGACTCACCCCTATCGCGTTGTGTAATAACATCAGCCGGGTGTGCAGGTATATGGGTTGAAGTAGCCTCGCGATTGGGAACCCTTTATAGTTCACCGCGAGTCAATTCCGTGTGCATACAGGATATCATCTGCTTAAGGCGGTATCCTCATCCCCTACCCACTAGGATGGCGCATTACGCAATTCAAATATTATTCAGTGGCTAAAAGCCGGCGGGCCAACGGGACGAACGAAGGACGTTATTGCGTATATATAGGAGTTGGTAAAAGGGCGTGCTATATGTATACATATTATATACCTTTTTGTATGTACAACTATGTAGCTGTATAGGCATATGCGATTTTGTATTATACATACCTACGTACCTTACACGCGTTGGGCGTTGCGTTACGGAGCGTAGCTGCCATCCAAAAGAAGCCCACTTATGTAGCCTGAGCTGCGCCGAGAGGGCTGAACTTCGAGGGTTGAAAAGAGCGGAGGGTTGATCCCGCTCGAATCGGCTACAGCTAGATTGAGGATTTTCGACAGTTTCGCGAAAATATGAGCGACCGTCCGAAGAATGGCGATGAAAATTTCAATAAAATACGAAGACTGTAAAAATTAAAAAATATTCAAACTCCCTTACCGTAATTATAACTCTCGTTACGATCGGCAGTCGCTGCCCCTCGATAGAGTTCGACATGGGAGGAGAGAGTTACAGTCGATGGGTAAAAATAAATTAAATAAAAAATTCAATGAAATACCAACGCTCGTGAAACTCGCTGAGGCAGCTGACGATCATGAGACAAAATCAGAAGGTGAAATAAAAATGAAATAAAACCATTAAGAATAATTAAAGAAACACCGAAGAAGCGCAGAAATGTATTGGGATATGGAATGCTTACGCTTACGCTGTTATCACTTCGTTCATCTATAACTGATGTCCGTTCCGTTCGTCCGTTTTGTGCAGCGGCCGCGCTTGTCCGTCAATCTGTCCATCCTCGCTAACGGGTGCCTCGGAGAAAAACTTGGTTTAAATATATATACTTCACATTCCAAATATTTTAGGCATCGTAGACAGGTGAATAGGTACAGAACACGGTTAGACGAATTTTAAAACTTCGGTAAAACGGGACGAAATATCAATTCCCAGCGTTATAATATACCTGGACTACGCACTTCACAGTGTTTACCCGTTTGTCGCAGAAAGAACGTGCGACCTCGCTCTGCGGAAATTTCTACGAGACTGATACCCGAACGATTCCGTTCAAAATAAATCAGCCCTCTTTCCGTTTCTGCGTAAATAAGAAATAGTAAATAGAGTGTACCGACTATGACATTGCGGGTATACGCGCAATAACACGAGTAAAGGAGATTAACTTTCGGATACGTAACATGTGATTGAAACACTCCAACGTGTATTGTAAGAAATATTTAAAATTTCTTTCGAATGAGAGGTAAATTTTTGAGAGTTTTTTTTTTTACGAGGCGTACGATAAAAATGTGTCGTCCGACGCGTAGCTCGCCAACAGATATATCCGACGGATAGACCGACCCCGTCAGCTGTATTTGCCCAATATCCGCTTCCTCCGAGCCGATTACACGGGGTAACGCCATCGGTAGCATCGGCGCACGTTCCTATTTCAATATTTAATATATTATTAAGCAGCATCCACGGTAAAGACCTATGGTTTTTACGAGCAAAAAATCTAACGACCCATTGTCAGCCTTCATGTAAACTCCCATAAAATCTCAAAACTCGTAAAAATGAAAAGCGTTGTAGATAAGGCGCTCGTTATTCGAGCGTTCAAACTTCTAACAAGGAAAACAAAAAAAAAAGAAAAAAAAAAACTCTACGAGAGAAATAAAAAAAGGAGATTTGAATTATGTTCCAATTCAGGTATAACGTCTCAATTTCAACGAACACCTGACCCGCCGACGGAAGAAAATGGGGCTAGAAATCTTAACGGGTATCGTGGAAGTGGTTCGTGTTTATATATCGATTACTTGCGGACTGTCTGCGGCTTGTATGTATGTGGTTTCTTGGTTTAACGAGGTAGCTGAAATGGTAGCGATAAACGACAAGACGTTCTCATAGGTGTTGTCTGCATTCTAAATGCTTCGATCATTATCCCTCTCCGATACAACGAATTTAAGATTCGAATTTCGCATCGATCCCGTTACCAGCGATCCGAGGGATGATCCGAAAATTCTTGACCATCTGAAGGGTCTGGTAACGCGATACGCGAACAAGGTGAGACTAAACCGAGCTTATAGGTACGTACAACCCAAGGGAGTCGTACGTTAACTAACTACTTCGACCTGCCATTAAGTCCGTAGTTAGTTATGCAGGAGTAATTAGCCTGTGCGAGGCGTAGAGAGGACTCTCTTGACTTGTCAGCGTTATCCAACGCTCACCTCGTCACTCGTGTCAACTCTAACCCACCTCCGAAAATTCTACTTCGCTCGCACCCCCACACCCTTTCCTTAATTTTTTATACTTTCAACCGCATCCAGGTCGCTAATTATAAACGGAATTCTTGATAAAGAGTAAATAGTCACCAAATGAATGTAATTGTACAACGGTTCGTCTACATCCCGGGCATGTAATATTGATCGTAGTGAGAAAATTTTTTTTAAATAACCAAAAATTATGTAATCATCAATCTTTATTTTATAGGTGCAACGTTCGGAATTCTTCAACGGGATTGTTCAAATTAATTAAATTGACAGTTGGGAGTACATAATCTCCAAATTTCAATTAAGAATATATCCTGTATACGGGTTATCGATGTTATACCCATACGGCATATGGTCAAAATTGAAACATGGTCATAGTTTTCTGATTATACGATTTACGAGGCAGACCATGAGCTTATCATAAGCAAAGTTACATCGATATTCGGTTATTATAATATACCGCGATAGAACGTCTAAATATTGTGTGCACCCTTCGAGACTTGGACGATTTTTATTTTCATTTTTAAATATAACGTTGAAGCATTTTCATCATAACAATACCTCCATACCACAATAATCGCCATTTTGAAAAACGGCAGATAAAACGTAGCTACCTTAAAACCGGTTCCCAGGACTCAACTCGGACCCAGGGTCCTCGTGCAATCCCGATATTGCATCCTCGTGCTGTAAAAATCGTTATTCGGTCCCACAGAAGCAACCTGAGATAAGAAAACTGCCTATCATTAGTTTCGTTGAAACCTTTCGGAAAAACGTGCGAGCCTCTTTTTCAAAAATCTTTGCGACGGATGATGCGTAAACTTGACGCAGGTATACCAGACTTGCCGTCGCGTCCATCGGATTTTCTCTTCGTATTCGGCGTGGAAATAAATTTTAGGTGATCGAGGGAAGAAGAAGACGTATAATTTTCATCCTATTTCGGAATATAGAAGTCGACGAATAACGTGCATAACGGAGGACAAATATTGAGGAAAAGTATATAGTGAAACTCCGCATGTCCATACAGTGGACGGTAGGAGATCGCTCACTTATCCAAACGTAAGAAGTGTGTCTAGTGGAATCTTGAATTCCCTGAAAAAGTTGCGTGTGCCCATTAAGTCCGCGGACTTTTCTGACCGCATAATACAACTTGGACAAGTTCTATTAAGCTTCGCTACGGATACGGAATAGAATGAAATCTTTTCCGTGTCTTCATTCATCAATTTAGCTATACTAACTGCAGAACCCTGTACAGCAGAAACTACGAACCTCTAAAAACCGAACCTTGTAAATAAGTATAATGTATATTGTGTATAACATTAGAATGGAGAAGGATTACGTATAGAAGAAGAAGAAGAAAAAAGAATCAATTCCTACGGATTCACTATGATTTGTAATTATTTTTTCTAATCTTGAGTAATAAATCCTAAATTTTGTGGTCGACTTTTACACCATGAGTCCGACGATTTTTACAACAGGGTTCTATCTTGTATTAAAAGTTTTTGTTTCTTTCATTTACCTTCTTTTAATTTTGCGAGTGATATTTCTCTCTCCCGGAGCACCTATATAGATATACGTATCTTTAGCGACCTGCGGAACTTGTACGGTCTTACGTCGTCTAAATATAAACGAACGTCTGTGGGCTGCACACGACACCCAAAGATTAGGTAATGAGCCACAAGACGGATCATCCTGTTTCCTCCAATCCCTCCCATTCTCCGGCGCCTTTTCCCTTCGATCTCCCCATTTCATCCCCTATACTCGGATTAATTCTTTTTCTCTCCCTTTTCCTCTTTATTCTGAGGGCCTCCGCCCATTTAGTCGCCGTATAGCCTCTTTTGCACAAATTATATGAACGTGTGCTTCTTTCAATGAATAATCATCTATTTCCGTACGAGAAACAATTTACGAATGATTAGACAAAAGTTCATTTTCATTCAACGTTAAGGGATTGAAAAAAAAAGAATTCAAAAGTGAAGCCAAAGCCCATAAACATTTTCCACTTCGGCGAGAGGTTTGAGCAAAAAAAGAAGGTCGAGACAGACAGGAGCTAAGGCGATATCAGAGGGAGACTTTTACGCATATATTATCAGAAAGATGATGCCAAGATGGTGCCACGATTGGTTTTTCCATCACCCTCTTCCATTACACAAATTGACTACGACGTACCTATTTGCCGACTAAATAATCCACTAATTTTTATAATGTATCCATATTAGTTGTAGGGTATACCGTAATCTCGTTCGTACAAACATTGAAGAAAACCTCATGCTTCTCGTTCAAACTTCGTTGCGTCATCTTCGCTGTACGAACACATAAACGAAAAAGAAAACGAATAACAGTTAATTATAACGTATGCTATTTTTCTTGAAAACTTCGACGGGTCTATAACGTCATATACACAGTTACGGTATAGATTCTACATCTCCTGAATTTTCTCCAGGTTTGGCTCGGGAGCAAGTGTCCAGGGAAAACAGGAAGTGAATGTTTACGTCCCCGCGTTTATTCTGTAAGGATTACGTGCCTGCAGCCTCGGAGAATCGTAGGGGCTCTTCAAGCGGGCGCATAAGCTATCAAATTCTGTACGGCGCTAATATGCAACCCCATCATTCTGCAGGCGCTCCTTCACCGAACGACCCCCAAAATACACTGACCCGTACCTAGACACTGACCCAACTGACCAGCTGTGTTGATTTGTTGAACAATCTACAGCTGTCGTAGAGACAGCTTAATCCTTTCGTATTAGTTACTCGCAATAACGTCCAGAGATTATTTTCAAATCTGGTCAAAATGAAAGATTATAACGAATTCTTCCAGATGTACGGACGCTGTTGACGAATCCGATGAAATTTCTTGCAAATGATCTTGAAGAATGATCGTTTCGGGGATATTTGAACAATATAATCCTGCAAGCGTAAATTTTTGCTCAAGAAATCCGCATGACAAGTTACTCACGATCCGAAGAATTAGCGATAAAAAAATCTCTATTATCGTTGAAAATTGGCAGAATTATTCTGAGAAGACAATACCTGGTTGATATCTGTAATTCCTTATTCTGTTTCAGCGCCCAAAACGAACCCGTCGAGCGGTGACTTCGGGGGTGGATCTGTCGGTAGCTCGGGAGCGGCGGCGTACGCGACATCGGCGACAGGGCCAGTAAGTTGTCTGAGCGGCGGTCCGTTGTCCGGGATACCGGGTGGTTTTAATAACACGGGTCGTACGAACTTTACGAACAAGCAGTTAACGGAGTTGGAGAAAGAGTTCCACTTCAACAAGTACCTGACGAGGGCTAGGCGTATCGAGATAGCTTCGGCATTGCAGCTGAACGAAACGCAGGTGAAAATCTGGTTCCAAAACAGGCGGATGAAACAAAAGAAACGGATGAAGGAGGGTCTCATACCGTCGGATAACGGCGGCGGTGGTGGAACTTCGGGACAGTTGAATCAACTTGGGCAATTAAGCGGGGCACGAAGTAGCAGCAGTTCACCAACAGGGTCTAATTTAGAAGTTGCTGGTATAGGCTTGGCTAATTTTACCAGTGATAACAGCAGAGAATCACCAAATTCTTCTTCCAAGGAGTGAGTGGATTGATGTTAGCCATAATTTTTGGACTTTTCGAATACTCCTTTTCTCCGTCAGAAAAAAGACGGAATGGACGCCGAGGGATTGAAAACTTTCCGGTTCTCTAGGCCCCTCCTTCGCAGCGAGGCGATGAAGAATTTGATAGCCAAATGTTTTCTTTAGAACCATTTTATTTCTATGAAGAAGAAAAAAACCACGTCGTTTTTTCGTATCCATCCGAAACTCTGGCTGCAATGAATCTACTGAATTAAATGCGATCTCGGGACCGATATCGATGTTTCAAAGCTTCGAGGACAGCTCAATATTTTCTTAGTCATTTTGAAAATTAATTTTAGGATGAAGAAAGCGATCAGTGTTTATTGCATGAAAAAATGAAGAAAACTCAAATTGACCACCTTGACATACATGTATATATTTCGCTTTGATTCTATCGAATTTTACAACAATAAAATCTGCGATGACTCAAAAATTCGAAGCTGCACCGCCCGTATCTGCGTTTTCACAAACGAGAATTTATTTGATGTAGTTATTGTGAACAAAGGCCAAATGTTACCAGTCATATATTTTATGTTAAGAAGAAAAATTAATAAATAAATAATTAATTGAAAAACGGGAATTAACAAACTATGAAAAGCGGACGCACTACGATAAAACAAGTTACCGAATTATTAACACCGCTCCGATGTAATGTACTGCATTTTATTATGCATGCGATTTTGACGATAGTATCGATACGCCCAATTGATCAGGATAATTGCCTCTATTCTCGAATTTTGTAATAAATAGGTTCGTTACTCTGCATAAACTAGCAAAATACTAGGATATAACATAGTCGAGAAAAGATGTTAAATTCCGGCTTGGATATTGAATACCTATAGTATTCGTGGATTTGATCAATTATCCTGAGATTTGTGGGACACAGAGAGTAGTCTGTACTATCCTCTTGTGATAGTGTGATAATGATAGATATGCCTACTAAATATATTGTGTATGTATGTAAATAGAATCCTTTGCAGATCTTCGATTGATAGATGAACAATTTTTACGGATGGCACTTGTTAATTTGAGAGACATTGATTTCACTTAATACTGATCAATTGTTGAGAATAAATTTTCAATTGCAAGCTCTACATTATATTTCATGAAATCATTATATAGTAACTTTTGTTGTTTGGAAACAAAAAAAATTTCTACTTCTAGTTTTGCCAAACTTGTTTGTTTCACTTTCCATTGAACGCGAACTATATTTTATAAGATTTGCACAGGTTTAAGACGTGAATTGAAGCGATGATTTAAGATCTATGTAAAAAAATAGATAATTGATTATAGTAGCGACACGGATTCATCGTGTGAAGAACGCAAGGCTCTGTACCTAAAAATTCCTATTATTATAAATTATGCTTAGTGAATATCTTGTAGGACTCTTGTAGAATTAATAAAGTATTATTGTATTATTAAAATGGTATACCAGCACGATATCCCATCTCCATACCCAGACAAATATTTGCAGCTGATACGAGATTTTTATTGATCTATATTAAAAAGAAAAAAAAAAAACCGAAATTCGGTAAAAGGGATGCAGCTATATCATAGATATATTGAATTCAATCATAGATATATTAATTCAATATATCGATGGCTATATTATCTATAGAGGCTTGAATCCTCGTGGAATCCGACCTCTTCAAAGTGATTGTTTGTGCGAATACATGTTCTTATATTGCATTGTGATCTCAATGATAAAAATCCAACATTTACAATAAATTTATATTCATCAGAAAACAAGAAAGTTATACCATTCTACTGTAAAATTTTTCTGTTAGTTCCCGCTAATGTAGGATAAAACCACAATTTATTGTCAAAAGTAACTCGAACGTAATGAATTCTGGATGACTCGCCAATGACGGAAAACGAGATTGATAGAACCGTAATTGGAGTGCGAAAATTCGTTTCAAATTTTTGTGCAGGATAAGTGAACTATCGAATAAATCAAAAGATTCGGATTTTTGAGATTTTTAGAGCCTAAAATGAAATTGTTGACTGATGATAAAATGCTCTCCAAATCAATTGGGCTCTGGCTTACCGACTCTGAAACTTGGTCTTCTGGTAGTACCAAAATCATTCGATTGGCAGTGTCTTCGAGACAGTCTTCTGAGGCAGTCTGCAGGCTTAACCTCACGCATGTGTCAGTTGTATCGTTGACGTTTGTATCCAAATTTTGCTAAAACAAGTAATCCGGCGATGCCCACCATTACGCCAACTAATGATCTAGTTAGATATCAAAAAGAGTTGAAAGAAGAGGAGGAGTTGATTCAGAAGATGCTCTCAAAAATTGACAGACAGCTTGAAGCACTGCAGGCAAGAAAAAAATCTGATCACATGGCAATTAGATGATCATTGTTAGGACATTCGAACATTGCAGTTGGAGGAATCGAAGAGTTTATTATGTTTATATACTCTTTTAGGTTGAACAGCTTCAGTTGATAAATGCCTTGAGAAAGAATGCTCGACCTGCAATGTCATCCACCACCACCAACACATATAGTGCACCTGTGAATAACATCAGTTTGAAGGAAGAATTGGATTTGGACCTTGATCTTGATGTACCAAGTTCTTGGAACCTTGTAGGCGATATGGAAGAAGAAGACAGTAACTAGAATAGCTATCCAAAATATAAGTTGCAAACACACCGAAATTCGAAATTTGATTGAAAGTTAGCATATTTCAAAAAGTGTAACCAAAATTGGAAACATTGGTTTATTAAAGTAAATTATAGATCAGTAGGTATTGTGGTATGACTAAGAACGTTAGAACCTTTTTATGCATAGTTAAACAACAATAAATAAAACATTATTAAGTAACATAACATATTATTATTTTATTCCATTAATCACTAAGGTGCGAATGTTTTCCTATAATGTATTCTGTACAATTTTCTTTGTCTTTGTCCAAAATAACAAAAAATGTCACGATGAAGTGGGACATTTATTCCCATGCGAAATCGGAGGTAAACCAATATTAAAATGTAAAGAACTAATTGAAATATCCTATGGAGAGTCAACTTCTAAGCTAGAATCAATAATTTGGGTGTTGCTCTCCAAGTGTAGGGGGAGGGCCAAGTTGTGACGGATCATCCACTACAAGAGCAGGGGGTTTGAATTGTTCGGCAGAAAGTCTGGTGAATAGAATACCGACACCTTCTATGAGTGCTAAGAGTACACCGCCTATTATTGCGCTTCCTGCCATCGCTGGTAATCCATTTCGAGCTGCAAGTATTCCACCGGTAGCTGCTCCACTGATTATAGAATTCCAAGGATCTTCCTTATGTCTGAAGTGGACTAATGTACAATCGATTGTTGAGAACATGCCACCCCAAATTGCAAAGTTTCCAGCAATTATCGGCGACCTCTGTTTTATGGCCATCAAACTCCCCACAAAGCGCTTGTTTAATCCACTCGGCGCGTTCCTGAATCCCTTTATGCTTTGAAATACTGCGCCTCCAATTGCTCCCATTGTAAATGCACCACCACAGTCATCTACGATACGCCAGGGGCATGGTTCTCTTGCGTATTCTTCCATTTTAAGATCAACTGTTCAATTTTAAATTCAGTTGTATATTCTTCAATCAAGTTTTATCAAAGCTAACAAAATACTCGTGCGAATTTACAAGTTCCATAGACTAGTATGAGAGAAATCGAGGTTAGGATGATGACACATTCGAGGATTGAATTAGTGAGCCATATAATTTATTGACGCGCAGCGTTAATTGATAAGTGAATATACTTCATTCATAGCTTATATTTTGGTAGAAATTTTGTGACAAGACTTGCGATATTTACCCTGATATTGATTGAATGGTATATCCGATCCCCTAACAACGAACCACACAGGTACTAGCGTCTGCGCTGAAGAACTGCTGACTGCTAGAGTGAACTTAATAACGAATTAGTTTCATTCCAGTCTCCGAAATGATGAAATATAATCTCAAATACAGAAAAAATTAAAAAAATAATATGCAACGAATTTCAGATCGATTCATATTTTCAATGATGAAGATTTTGTAGGACTGTATTTGTTTTGACTGCTTGAGCGCAACTATTCGGAACAACCCAATCCTGACGTCGAGGTGCACGATTTTCAAAATTTCCCGCATATTGAAATATAGAATTAGTTATAATACGCATAACGTCATGCATACAATAAATAATTCTAATATATTGTGCTAACATTTCAGTTAATCTACATTATAAGTATACATATATCTTTGTTCTTCAGATTATCCCTTTACCCATCCCTTTTTTGCTCATAGACTTTTCTAGGGTAAAAAAAAAATCTACACACTCAAAAAAAGGTAATTCAATTATATTGCAATTTCTCCTGAATTGTGAACTTTTTTTTCTCGATCTTTATGCCTAATAGTTTAATTATTGTGCTCACATCTTTTGCATCGTTAAAGCGCTATAAGAGCAGGCTGTAAAATTCAACGCGCAGCTGTGATGCAGAGGCAGCGAGAGTACCAAAATAACGCACACGCAGTTGATTTCCAAAAATAAATTGAAGAGCTAGTCGATTCTCGTCGTTCTGTTACTCAAGACGTAAGTATAAAGAAGAACTGCGATTCGATTCGACGAATCTGAACATGTGAATATATCAATTGATCATAATTAATTCTCGACCAAGCAATTAGACGTTCGTCAATAGCGACGGGAAACATTGCGCGGGAAACAATTATAACTCAAAGATAGTAACCTATCGCCTTGTCATTTTTTTTTTTTTTTTTTATTTATTTTTCGATCAATCAGACTCGTCTCGATTGCAAAAGATGTCAGAAAATATTGAAACCGTTTGTAACGCCGGGGGAGATTCGGTGGTGCAGATTGCTAGTGAAGCTCCATCTTCTTTGCCGGTACAAAATACCGGCGATGCAATTATTGTTCCCGTAGTTGATTCCCCGACGCAATCCGAAGAAGATGCTAAGCCCCGTGCAGTTCCTACACTCGTCGAAGATCAATCGCCCAAAGAGGTATGAACGAAAATATTATACGTACTTCAAGTATTCAATAATTCATCTCATAGAGCCTTTCGCTCCAGGAGGGAAATAATCCTCCTCAAAAAGACCTGGTAACATCAGAAACGAACGGAAATGAATCGAACACTGCAGCAGAGGTTTCAAAACTGGAATCAGAAATTCAAGTGAGTATTGAAAAATATTATCGTGCCTGGACCGAGGATGAATCCAACGAATCTTTATCATCCGATAGAAACGAACACACGAGCGTGATAATTATCAACGAAAACTTGGTGAAACTGAAAGAAAATTGGCAGCACTTCAGGCGTCCTATACAGCGGTTACCAGCGGTAATGGGGATGAAATCACCCTGCGAAGAGAAAAAGAAGACCTTAAAAACATGCTCACGCAAACACAACTGATGCTTGACGATCGCGGTCGTCTGGTCGCCAATCAACAAACGCAAATAAACGCCTTGTCGAAGCAGGTGTCTTCGTTGAAGGAAGTCGTTGCCATCACCAAGGACTTGCTCAACATCCGCAACATGGAAGTAAAGCATTTGCAGGTGAGTACCATCATCGTCAGTCAATCTGTAATCCTCAATTTTTATTTTTTTGAGATTTTTTGTTTACTAATAACAAATACCATAGACGTTATTGAAGTGGCTTATAACATATTTTCCTAATCCAGAATGACGTAGACTCGATGGAATCTAAGATCACAGCTGAACGAGACAGGCACAATACTATGCTGAGCAAAATGGATGCGGCGGTCCGACTAAACGCAGATTTGAAAAAAGAATACGAAACGCAACTTCATCTCTTCCAAGATCTTCGCGGCAAATACGAGCAAAAGGTAACATTGCTTTCCGAAGAGAATCGCGCTCTAGAGGCTGCAAGTCAATCGGCTGTAGTTTAATCGATGAAAAAATGAATGTCATTACTTCATATGCATGTAATGCATAACATGAGAGCGCGGTTAACTATAATTTTTCATCCTGATAAATCCAAGCAAACGGAGGCAGAATCTCCTGTGCAAGGATATTGCTAACACTATTATTACACGTATACATCGATTATATACTTATATTATTCTACACGGAATAATCGAGCTTCAAATTTGTGTACATGCAAATATTATTTCACAAAGAAACAGCGGATCATTTTTTTACCAACTAATTTCATTTTTATTGGTGTACCAGTGTTGAATAAAAAAACATGAAAAAAACTTTGACGTACTCGGTTTCTTTCGTGCCCAGTTATATGTATATACCTAGTTCAGTCGATCACATGACTAGGTAACGGAATTTAGTAAATGTTTCCGAGGTTTTCCATTTTGTTGGAATTCACGGTTTCTCCTGGTAAACTAATTATCCTGAACGTGAAAATTAAAAATTTCCGGACGTAACCGAACGATATTTTCGTATGAAGTTCTTCTGTATCGTCTTCTGCAATGTTATAATTATACTTGCACGTTATGGAGTAGGTACTCTACTGTTTGAGAGTCTGGAGGTGGTATAAAATTCACTTGACGATTCGGGATAATTCAGTCTGCGTCCGTCTCAGAATCAGTATGAAGCTCGAAAAGATCGGCCTAATTTGTGTCCTCGTTGCGGTGGTGGCGTTCACGGGACCGCGTGGAGTCGCCGGTTCGTGTTTGATGATCAACACGAGAACTCCGAAGGTGTATTTGTACCATTGTTTTATGTCGAATAATTATTTGGCCGATATCGAGAGTGCACCGATCGACATTCCACGTGTTAAATTCGACACCGCTCAAATACAAGTGATACGCAACAGATCGTTCGCTCGATTGAGCAGCGGTCTCGAGAGTCTTCAAATTACCTATTCCGAAATTGGAACAATTGAGAACAGCGCTTTCGAGGGTCTTCTAAAGCTAAAAATACTGGAGATTACGCACTGCAATTTACAGACATTGAAAGGTGCTTGGTTCAAAGGACTTCCGAGTCTGAAGATAGTTTCCTTCGGCAACAATGACATAAAGCGTATAGAAAACAGCTTTTTTTCCATCGTACCGTCACTCGACGTCTTCGACATATCGTGGAACGACTTGAACTGCATTCACACAGGATCGCTCACGCCTTTCAGGACGAAGAAATTCTTCTTCCGTTTAAATTCACTAACCTGGGAATGCATGTACGCTCTCATGGACTGGGTGGAAAAAAAGGGGATCGAACAATCCGATTTTGGGAAGGGCGACTTCGACCCTTCTTCCGAAGTATTGATGGAATGCGAAGATGAATTGCGACAAAGTTATGACCAGCTAAACGGCGAAAACATGAAAAGGTGCGCCATTAATACTCTGAACAGTCTCATACCACCGCAAGGAGAACACACGGTCAGCCAAATTTACCAATTTATGAAGGAGAGGCCCTCTCCACTCATGGCCCCTTTCCATTAAAGTAAAAAATTAGCTTTGCACAACAGAAAAACATAATCTAGTTTCATCAAGCTACGTTTTTCGTCGCGCTTATTAACACTTCCGTATTATTCTTTTACATTATTCTTTTAACCGTTTCATATGAAAATTAACACGAGGACAAAAAGTACACGATAATTCTTCTCAAACAGTTTAAACCATGCGTGAGCGACGCCAATTCTGATAATTAGACGAGTGCGCTATGCCTGCTGTATAGTATTCGCGGTATAAGATTCCGCTCATGGGTCGAGATAATTTAGTACGCGTCCGTCTAAGAATCAGCATGAAGCTTGAAATTGTTTGCCTGATTCCTGCGCTCTGCGTGATGGTGGGGTTGGTACAGGTGACCAGCGGTTCGTGTATCGTTAGAAATGTGACGTTACAAGAGCCAAGATATATGTACCAGTGCTTCAGATCGGACAACGATTACAACAATGATTTGGGAAGAGCGCCGGTCGACGTTGCCATGCTGACTTTTACTCGATCCAACATACCGGTGATAAGAAACAGGTCCTTCGATCGTCTGAGAAAATCTTTGGAGGTGATTTGGTACCACCGTTGCGGCGTTGAGGAGATAGAGGAAGATGCTTTTAGGGGTCTGACGAAACTTATGACGTTAGCTTTTATCGACAATAAATTACACGTGATAAAAAGCGCCTGGTTCGAAGGACTTTCAAGCTTGAGGGAAGTAATATTTCGGAACAACAAAATTAGGCATGTGCAGGAGAATTTTTTTTCCGGTTTTCCGCCATTGGAGAAATTGGATATTTCTGGGAATCAGCTCACCTGTCTACCGACGTTCTCAGTCGGTAATTTCAAAACCCAAGAGTTCAATTTCGGGCATAATCACCTCACTTTGATGTGCCATGTCCTGGTCATGGACTGGCTCAAGGATACGACCATAACGGGAGACTTTCTTGAACCCGGAGGCGTCGATCCCACGTACGAGCTTGCGAGTATTTGTGCATCGAATGCCCCAAGATTTCAACTCAACGAAGAGTTTCTTAAGAAGTGCGTCGACGAAACGAAACAGGCCTTTCTACCTAGCAGAAAAAATTATACGGTCAAACAAGTCTGCGAATTTCTTAAGGCGAGACCTTCGCACTTTTTAAATTGTAACAAATAAACGTGAAATAATCACAGGATCTTACCACAAGCTGGTAATACATATGGATATAATTATTTAATTCCTTTGATGTACAATGAAATACACATACCATGTATATGCACTGGCGTTATTCTCTAAAATATACTTACCTATGTACTCATGCTTCCATGACACTTTTGAGTTTATACTTATTTTCAAATCCGCTCCAAAACCAGGACGAAATATTCAGGATAAATTGAGATGAAACTTAAGATTTAGAAATAAATACAAAATAATCCTGCAAAATCAGCAATCCATTAGCCGCGATAAACGAACGTAAAGAATCGCCACGCTTGTATGTAGATAACTTCTGCATGAATAAGATAAGCATTAAATTGTAGACGGCTTCAATTACGCGGGGGTAGAGGAGAACAAGGCAATTGAGGTAGATTCTAGGTATAAAATTCAGTTCACGATTCTTGCCAATTCAGTGTGCGTCCGCCCGAAGTTCAGTATGAAGCTCCAAGGCGCGGGGGTGATTTGTGTTTTTATTCTGTTTGGGTCCAGCGGATCGCAAGTAAGCGGTTCTTGCGTGGTCAGCAACACCGAGAGTCAAAATGTTTACTGGTACCGTTGTTACGCTACGAATAATTATTCGATGGACATCGAAGCAGCACCGGTTGATGTATCACGTGTGACCTTAAGTAAATCAAGGATACCGGTGCTACGCGATAGATCGTTTTCTCGTTTGAGCAGCGCTCTAGAAAAACTTGAAATATCATTTTCCAACATCGGAAAAATTGAGGACAACGCTTTCGAGGGTCTTTCGAAATTGAACACATTGGAGATCAAAAGCTGCAATCTGGAGATGGTGAAAAGTGCCTGGGTAAGAGGACTGACCAACTTGGAGACCGTGTCCTTCGTGGATAACAAGATCAGAAGCGTAGAACCAAATTTTTTTTCGATCCTGCCACCCCTCAAAGTATTCGATATTGCCTTGAATGAATTGACTTGTCTCTCACCGAAAATGCTCGGAAATTTCAAGACCGAGAAATTCTTCTTCCAATTGAATCCGCTCACTTGGGAATGCATGTATGGGTTGGTGAAATGGGTGAGAGAAAATGACGTCCAAGAATCCGATTTTGAGAAAGGTAATTTCGACCCATCCGCGGAAGTCTTGTTGGTCTGCGAAGAGAAACTTTTGCAACATCACGAACAGCTTAATGGTGAGAATATGAAAAAATGCATGGAAACAACATTGAACGGTCTTTTGCCCGATAAAAAATATTACACAATGGAATATTTTTGTGGATTCCTCAAGAAACATCCATCCCCGTTTGTAAGTTGCCATAGAGAGTAATGACGCATAAAATAAAATGACGAGTAAAAAAAAGACATTACCTATCTCAAACGAAAGCTCTTAAACTTTCAAAAATGGATTAAGTTATTCTTATTACTACATGTCCATTCGCTTTATGAACGCTTCCGTTCTAATAATCCTACAATTTGCTGGTTAAAAGATTGACGCGAAGAGTTACAATTGCTTTGATGTTTCTGAGAAACTCAAACATTCAGTCGTGCGGCGCATCGTGACGATCGAGAACGACGAGACAATTGGATAAATGATGAATTAGCATTCGCGGTATAAAATTCCGCTCACAATTCTACAGACTCCAGTATCACGTCCGCCTCAAAACTAGGATGAAGCTTCAAAGTGCAGTTGGCCTAATTGTTATTTTCTACGTTGCGGAACTCGCTGGGAGGGCCAGTGGTCTGTGTTTTATCACAAATGGGTCAATTACGCCTGAAGAATACTGGTTTCAGTGCTTCAGATCCAATGACTATCTGACGGATCTTCGAAAAGCTCCGTTCGACGTGCCGGTTCTCTATTTTACTCAATCAAAGATACCGGTTTTACGAGACAAATCTTTCGATCGTTTCAAGGCGAACTTGAGAATAATCGCGTTCCTATTTTGCGGTATTGAGGATATAGAAGACAACGCATTTCAGGGATTGAGAAAATTGGAACGGCTTGGTTTGATGGGAAACAAATTGCAGGTCATTAAAAGCTCATGGTTCGAGGGATTGACGAATTTGAAGGCGGCCTTGTTCATGGGTAACAAAATCAAACACGTGGACGACACATTCTTTTCAGCTTTACCACCAAATTTAGAAATTTTGGATATTTCCGGCAACCGACTGACCAACCTACCCACGAAATCGTTCGAAAATTCAAAGTTGAAGCGGTTTAGCTTCGCTCGTAACCCTTTCACTCTGATGTCCTATGTGGCGACAATGGAGCAGCTGAAGAATACCCCGTCAATACGCGGGGACTTCGTTGAACTTGACGGCGACGACCCATCTTATCGCTTCGCGGTTACCTGCGCATCAAAAATACCGAAAATTCAACTGAATGAAGAGTTTCTTAGGAGTTGCGTCGAGGAACAAGAACGTGGATTTCTACTCGACGAAAAGAATTATACAGTCAAGCAACTTTGTCGATCACTCAAAGGCAGGCCGTCATCCCCATTTTTAAAATGTGAGGCCAATATTTAAAAAATTACAGCACGTTAGATATTGTATGATGAATATTTTTAGGTATAGCTTTCTTCTTAATTAGATGTTAGCTTTGTTTTTAGGCGAAAAGATTCTGAAACATGTATGAACATTATATTTGCTTTATACTCTTGGATCTTCGTGAAAAATACATATACTCGTCATGCTTTATCGATCCTTCTGTCCAATCCAATTGCAAATCCCGAATAGAGGACGAAAAATTCTAACAAATAAATGAGGTAAGTCCATGTCGAAAATTACTCTGAACCGCGGGATGGTTAAAAACCATTTTTCCCATAAGTGAATTGAATATTTTTTCGATTGAAATTCCTATTAGCTGAACATGAGCGATACTTTCTGAATAAAAATCACATTACGACGGCTGAGAATGGGGCGCAAAAACACGCTGAGGTCGCGGAGAATGACCCTTGGCGGTCAATGAAGCGCCATGACCAGGAAATAAATCGTACACAGTAAATACCTACGTTTTCTGTTCTTCTCCACACGCGATTCCTGCAATTAGTGTCACGTTACGAAAATTTAAGACAATTACACCGATATACGACGTGTTCAAGGTAGCTGGTATAAAACTCCTCCGATGTATTTTGAGAGCTCAGTCAACGTAGACCTCGACAGAATCAGTATGAAGTTTCAAAGTTTGATAGCAGCCATTGTGGTCACTGCGATAGAGCTTGCCGGGCAGACGAGCGGTTCGTGTTTACTGAGAAATGGCGGATCCAGAAATACGTTTTGGTACCAGTGCTTCAGGGTAGAAGAGAATGAGTTATTGACAGAGTTGAAAAAAGCACCGATCGATGTTGATCAGTTGTCATTTTCTATCTCAAACACGCCGATCATCCCAGGTGGAGCTTTTCATCGGTTAGGAAAAAATTTGAAAACGCTGCAATTTTTCTACTGTGGTGTTCGAGAAATCGAAAACAACGCGTTCAAGGGTCTCAACAATTTGGAAATCTTGGCTTTTGTGGGAAACAAGATAGAGGTGATAAGAGCTGCGTGGTTCGTGGGACTTTCGAGTTTGAAGAAAATTTCGTTTGGACACAACATCGTCAAACAAATAGAGGATAACGTCTTTTCAAATTTACCACCCTTGGATGTGATGGATATTTCTTACAACCGATTGGCCTGCATTCCGATCGACTCGATCGGAAATTTTAGAACGAGGCAACTCGACATCGAACACAATCCTTTCACCTGGACTTGTGATGTGTTACTGATGAAATGGTTGAGGAACACGAATATCAGCGGGGACTTCCGCGATCTTCGGAATTTGGACGAATCCTACGAACTGGCAACAATTTGTGCGTCCAAGCTGCCGAAAGACCGACTGAACGAAAGGCTACTCAGCGAATGCGTTGCGGACGAGGTTCGCAACTATCTGCCAAATAAAGAAAATTATACGGTTAAACAGGTTTGCGAGTTCATAAGAGGCAAACATTCCCCATTCTTGAATTGCACCGAGTAATTACCGATACGAAGTCGTACGAGCCATACGTATATTACGAAAAAAAAAATGGAAAAATAAAAACCAAAATGTATCTTGTACCTTGTATAATTGACCTATATGTTAACCGCAAAATTAGCTTTCATTGCCTGTGTCCTGCGATGACACTGTACAAAATAAGCCTAGAATTTCATAGTTGCCAAGACAATAGAGTGAGTCATTTCGCTAGATAATGTAAAATTGTATGATTAGAATATTACTACTTCTATTACGCTTGAACATGATCCACATTATTATCCTACAACCTTCTTCACGCACCTGATCCTTAAAAAAAAACTTCAATCGGAGAGCACAGGAAACTTTCAAGGACTCTGCTACCTATTTGAAAGGTTCAATATATCTATGGTAAAAAGATACACAATCATTTATCGAAAGCGCTCCAAGTTTCTCTCTCCGAAGAACGTGAGGGCTAATTTTAACGTTGATATATCTATGGTTGATCCACGTTGATCAAACCGCATATATTTCGACTATTACACTTCCGACAATCTGTAATGTCGAATGAAAAAATTTCAGACAGCTAAATAAAATTCGACCATGTACGAATACTCAGGCGAAAGATCCAGTTTTTTTTACCATTATCAGTAGTGTAAAGAACGCGGAGGTTTCATTCGACCTTACATGCGAGAAGATTGTGCAAACAACAATTTATTACCCAACTGATAGTTCAATATCAAGTCGGCGAATGTTACGTAACCGGATGAACTTCGATCATAAAAATAAGATTCGGTTTCATATTCGTCGTCATCATCTCGTTATTATCTCATCATTATCGGCGTAAATATTAGTCGGGACACTTCCCGATAAATTTGCATGCGCGATATTCGGAGCTTTAGTATATTGTCGACATCACAAAATGAACGGGTCGATCATGAGTTACGTTGTTCCGTTGGCAATTTTCGTCGCGGCGAGCCTTCCGGGATTAATGGTTGAGGGTGCATTTTGCGTTTTCCAAAGCAATGCTACGGACAGACAGTTCAAGAGCTACAAGTGCTACCAAGTTTCCAATTACACGAAAGAGCTTGAATCGATGGAGGCCGATACACAAGCGATATCATTCGGTTATTCGAGAATTCCAGTTCTCAAAAACCGATCATTCGACAAATTTGCAGAAAGTTTACAAGCGCTGATCATCTCTGACGCTGAGACCACGGAAATCGAAGACGACGCATTCCAAGGACTTCGTAACCTCAGTACTTTAATCCTGTTCGGTAATCGTTTGGAAGTCATAAAAGGAGTGTGGTTCAATAATCTTCCGGGACTTCACACTGTCGCGTTAACCAACAACCACATCAAAACGATAGAGGGTAGCGTTTTCACGACACTCCCGTCTCCGCTTCTCATATCCCTCGCCACCAACGAATTGAACTGTCTTCCAAGGGAGGAATTCCGAACAAAATATGCCGACATTACGGATTTGGCCTTACAGGAGAACCCGTGGGATCCTGAATGTCTGACCTGGATCCAGTCTTTCGTATCAGAAGAAGCCCTAGCTGAACGATTTCTCGTGAGCGGAAAAAATGTGAGAACTGAGCCACCTGCTTTTGAGGAAACAATTCATTCAGAGGAAGAGCTGTGTGCATTTTTAGAGACCCATCCTGATCTGTATTATGACTGTGGTCGCAATAATTGAGTATTTAGAGATATATTAACAACTTGTAACTATCTATTATAGACTTGTTACATGTATCCACTGCTGAAATAACTCATTGCCAGTATCAGAGATCTATTGTATTTATACATATTATTGTATTTATTGTATGCATATATCTTCACGTTGCTGTGCCAGTTAATGGAATTGGAATATTGGATGAGCTGAGATTTTATTCTGAGCCAAAACGCAAATGTAGCAATACTTTGTTTTTTTAGATAGACGTAGAGGGTATCGAGATCAAATCGAATAACCGCGATACTTTTCTGCTTACAAAATAAAGTTCATTTATCATTGTTGTTTAATTTTCTTATCTATTTTTGATAAACTTATACTTCGTCAATAATATTTTTCTAAAGTACGTACATAGTATAACTTTTCATAGTCCTCGGTTTTACTGAGAGTATTTTTTATGTTCGACAAATCGCTAATTTTTTGCAAAGCAATCGAACGATATTTTTGGATTATTACAATCCACATGTGCACAATATGTATAGGGCAAAGAGGTTGAGTTTTTTCCAGAGTCGCCTCACTTCACTCGACAGCCGTATATAAAACTACTTTTCCATGGGAAACCGTAAATTCTGATGTTGCGATGAAGTAGAAAAATATTCATGTGATCGGGTGATCAACATCTGTAAATAAACTACGGATCGTGAACGATAACGATCTTTGGCGGCTGTTACAGTGGCAAAAACCGGTACGCCGGTTCTTATTGCTGCTTGTAACGGGTAATACGATGGTTTTTTTTTTTGCACTTCTGAATATATTAGAATTCGTAATTTCGTTTATTATTTTATTGTAAATCGAAGGATTCAGATGTTTACTACCAGAATGCGCCAGTTCAGAGCTTGTTCGCTGATATATTTGCGCGCGTGAGTACCGGAGCCTCAGTATTTCATGCGCATCGCAAAAATAAAAGTGATCAATATGAATATAATTGTTACCTTAGCCATTTTCGGCGTGATTAGTTATTCGGGACTGATAGTTGAGAGTAAAGATCTGAATCAACGCCATTGTGTAACCCTAGGCAATACGACCGATTACGTTGGTTTCTACAAGTGCTACGCCATCTCCAATTACCTCGAAAGTCTTGTACCGTTGCCTTCAAATACCAGTGCAATATCATTCACTTATTCAACAATTCCAGTTCTCAGGAACCGATCTTTCGCTAGATTTGGACAAAGCTTGCACACCCTTATCTTCTATTACGTAGAGCTCGTAGAAATCGAAGACGAAGCGTTTCAGGGAATTCCCAAAATTGAGCTTCTCTTCCTGATCGGCAATAACTTAGAAGTGATAAAGGGGAAGTGGTTTGACAATCTCCCAGAGCTGCATGCTCTTTCGCTAGCTGAAAATCACATTAAACAGATACAAGGAGATTTTTTCACAAGGCTGAACTCCCAAGAATTCGGCTTGAGCATCGCCAACAACGAGTTGACCTGCCTTCCAAGGGAGGAATTCCGAGCGAAGTATGACTCATTCGAGGAGATACTCCTACACGGAAACCACTGGACACCTGAATGTTTAGCCTGGTTCGACACATTCTGGATTCCGAAAGCCCCTCTATACTCAACGCCCACAGCCGAACGTGGCAGTCCAAGAAGTACAGATTATCCAGAGAATGAGATAAATTGAAATATGAAAGACTTTGTATCTGAATTTTATATCAAGATAATCACTTGTATCATGTATCATAATTGTTACGATTAGCGATACACAAAATATTAATGATAATCAACAGACGGATGTCCGCGTATGCCATTTGGAAGCATTGTAAACTGCTGGATCAATTCTGAAATAAATAAATTGTACTTTGTTCTTGAAATATATACTTAGTAATATGTTATGTCCGACACGCAGACTTGCAAAAGTAGTTGCAGATAACCCTATAGATAACGCAAACGAACTTTTTAGTTTCATTTCAATCAGTATCCGAGTGGTCTGATGAATATTTTCAGATATTAACAATATTTCAGAAACTAACCACCAGGATAATGCTTCATGGGATCTACGGTGTCTATTTAGATTTTAATTCCTCGACCCAACTTCGTCGAAAATTGACACGGCAATTTTTTGGTCTCCAATTACCCTAGAGTGTCAATTGAATAAATGAGCCAGCCGTGTTCTCGACTATAAGTTTCGGTTCGCAAATAGAGACGATTCAGTACGCATCTATCTCAGAATCAGGATGAAGCTAGACAGGCGTTTTTCTATTCTAATACTCTGCGTTGCAAGTTTGGCTGGAATTGCTGACAGTTTGTGTTTAGTTAGGAACACTGCAACTCGAAATGTTTACTGGTACCAGTGTTTCAAGTCTGATGATTATTTGGCAGACGTTAAAAAAGCACCGATCGACATACCCAGATTGACTTTTACAAACTCGAAGGCCCGAGTAGTGAAAGATGGGTCATTTTCTCGGCTGAGTCAACATTTGGAAAGGCTCGCATTTTTTCATTGTGAAGTTGAGGAGATCGAGGACGACGCGTTCTACGGATTGACAAAACTTGACTTGCTCGCTTTTACAAGAAACAAATTACGCGTCATAAAAAGCGCTTGGTTCAGAGGACTAGTAAACTTGAAGACAGTATCGTTCCAGGACAATCAAATAAAATACGTGGAAGATGATTTCTTTTCAATTATCCCCCCTCTGGAAGCGCTGGATATCTCAAACAACGAGATATCCTGTTTGCCGACATCTACATTCGGTAATTTTAAGGCAGACGAATTTAATTTCCGACACAATCCTCTGACTTGGATGTGTCAGGCTTTGTTGATGAACTGGTTGAAGAACACCGAAATCCGGAACGACTTCCTAGGATCCCAAAATATGGACGCTCCTTACGATCTGACGGAAATGTGTTTGGGTAAATTACCAAAGCCACGTCTCGACGAGGATTTTTTGAATAACTGCATCGAAAAAACAACGCAAGAATTTTTACCAAACATAGCTGGAGATTACACCGTCAAGGAAGCGTGTGAATTTCTCAAAGACAAACCTTCGCCATTTTTGAATTGTAGGCAATTATTAATGTGACCCATCGATACTAATTATCTGGCAAAAAAAAAGAAATAAATAAAATAAAATATTTATGCAGCGCACCCACATACCTTCTCCCGCTCGAAAGTTCATAATAAAGATATTCCCAATTGCTTTCTCAACATTCTTCATCGTCAATCATTACAAATCCTTTTCAAAATTCCTTGCGAAGTTCCTTTTTTGATAAGAAGAGACGGGGTAAAAGAATGTAATACAAAGATTCCTGAGCAATATTTACGCATACTAGACAGGTATCCAAAGGTCAATCGCTTCCCTGTACAAACCCTCATTGAACACTATGAAAGAAAAACTTTAAATTTGACCCAAAGATCGACAAAAATTCCCAGAGATTTTTTTACATTGACCTTTATAAGTATACATTTTTTGACCCTGTTTGATGATCATTTATTGCATGCATATATGCTTACATAAGAGAAGTCAGGGTACCAAGAGTTCTGTAGTTTTAAATTTTCATTACAGATATCATGAGTTGGAAAATGCTCGCAAAAGATATAGGTACAAAACGTTACGGTTAGAAGTGGTGGCCGTCTTATAGGAATAATGTTCAGTGATAACATGGAGATGTTTCACGCGAATGAAATGAAAGTGGATTTTATCATCACGTGTCTCGTAGATTTGATGAACTCCACGTGCATCGTGAATCAGATGCAAGGAGATGCACCAAAATTTGTACGGCGGTGCGTGGACATTCAAGACTTGATATCGGAAAAGGGTATAAAATAACACCGCTATAGTTAGGAAGGATGGATGTTGGCTCGGAACGTAATAAAAAGCTGCGTTGCAAAGTCCCCTGAACATGTCTGTCGAAAACTGTGTCTTTACGACCTTACTTCAATCGCTACCGAATCTATCTACCCACTCGCTAACTGCATTATGTGCAATGAACCATGAGAATCCTTCACCTTCTTTGGTGCATGGATAGGAAATTTTCAAACGAAGAATCAAGAGATGATGAAGCACGTGTGTCTGGATTGCACGAATATAAGTAGCGAGGTCCTAAAATGTAGTGAACCATGCTTTGGTTCTCATGTTTGATTGTAGATTTCTTAAAATCTGTAATCTGAATATTCCAATTACAAAATATACACGTGTAATTTTAATTCTGATGATTGGGGATTTTACGTATATTTCTATTTCCTCGGCCGCCTTTCTCTGTACAAATTTTCCGCAATACTATCACCAACGCTATTCCACAATTTATTTTGTTACTGTTATCAATCGGTAATTTGCACAGTATCGTAAGGGCACAAGATCATTGGGACGCGTCCGAACGTGGCCTCTATAATTTGGAACCGCTGTCTTATCTTATATAATTATGACATTTACATAAAAAAATTTGCGATATAAATGCTAACTTTCATACCCAACTGATTCATACTGGTTCATGTATATCTCACGATCCAGTCTCAAAGTCTTCGTTCTGTTCTATTTATCTGCGGGGCAGGGATTGTAGGATTGGGCGACGGTGTTTGTGTCATTCGAAATTGAGTTTGGCTAACTATGTTTTGGTACCAATGCATAAGGTCGAGTGATTACCTGGAACTTGGAAGACCAGCTTTACCTCTTCACGCATACCGCTACATCAGATTTAAGAATTGATCATGAGAAAATACATTATCTTCAGGGATGTCGTTGAATATTCTTCAGTCGTGTTAATTGGATATAAAAATGTAAATTTCGTCACAGCTGCAGAAAATCATTGAACTTCACAGTCCCGAACCAGATTCCAACTTCTCTTAGAAAAACTTGTGACCTAGTAAATTTTGTAATCACCTATTCGCGTGTGTTTGATTGATATCTAAATTGTGCAGTCGAATTCGCGTTCATTTTCAAAATGCATTCACTCCTGTAGATGAAACTCAGCCTACCTTTTGTTCTTTTTTTAAGTCGGGAAATAGGTTCAGATAATAGAAAAACAATTCACAAAATGTGCAATATGTATATTATTATGTAAAAATCCCAGCTGTATATAGACTCTACAATAAATATATTTGAAATGTTGATATTTTGTAGACTAAAAAACTTCTAAGAAGTTTGTAAAAATTTCAGTCCAGAGATACGACAACCGGTGCTTCGTCATCTTCTTCATCCTGTAAGCACGTAAAATCCCAGAAAAATTTCTTTGTTAGTCTATCACGCAGTCTAACTGCTTGCGTCTTCAGCCGCCCATCAACTTTTTCACTGGCTTCAATATTGGCAAATAAATTACGAAGATTGTGATAGACGAAATTATTACTAGCTACGATATCGCACAACATTTCTTCAGGCACGCATTCTACTTGAGCCTCCAGCGTATTCAGGAACTCCGCGAAAATAGCACGTCTCATTGATATCGCTGCATCTGCGCCACACAACAGGCCAACCAACTTTTTCCAATGTTCAAATGCATCCAGACTCTGTCCTGATAAAAAGCAGACGAATGCCAGCTGAAGCTCTCCAATTATTTCGATCGGGCTGTAAATTGCGTAATTTTGAGATAAAACGAATGCATGTTGCGTACTCCAATTTTTGAAGTTGTGGATGTTGAATGAAGTAAATACTGAACAGATCCGTTCATGATAATAAGATAACTTACTTTTTTAATTGATTTAACATGGCGTCCAAAGCATAGCTAGTATCAAGAGAATGTTGTGTTACTTCTGCAGGTGTTGCATCATCTGGGTAATTTTTTTCAGGTAGCTTAGTTAACCTGAGCTCAGTTCCTGGTCTTGGTTTCAATTGTGGAAGGAGCTGCTGCTCTCTATCTTCCGCGGATAATCCACTACGACGAGTTCGTTTCTGGACAGTCTCGCCCCCTCTTGGTCTTGAGGCATCGTCACAATTTTCCAGCTCTAGTGCCGAACGTATATACCTGCAAAATCATGTATGTTGAAACATTTTCATACCAGATGAAAATGACATGAGATTTTTTCATACCCACAAACTGGTGTGCATCGTTCTATGACTGCAGCATCAACTTTCGTTGTCAATCCCTTCCACTGTTCCCAAATATCATAAGGATATGGCCCAAGATACTGATCAAGGCTAGCTAGATTCTGCTTTAGACGATTAACCGTTTCAGCTGAAGGAGCTTTTAAAAGAAAAACAATTGTGCAATTTAGTGTAATAATTTAATGATGGCTGATTATGTTGATAGTGACCATAAAAAGTTTGTTTTACTTACCTTCTGTACTAATGTCCTCTTTCTCGGCATCCCAGGTCATTGCCAAAAACTCAGATTTTGTAAAATTATGAATAAAACCGACACGGGGTGCAAGGTCATCGAATCCATTAGCAGCACTATACGTTAAAATAAAAGTTACATATCTATAGTTGTTCCACCTTAGTTTCAAGCTACTGTGCTTTCATTAGTTTACATATTTACCTGTAATGAATGTAATGAAAACCTGGAGGGATCATTTTAACACCTTTGAATTTGTCTCCAGTATTCCAAGATTTCATATCCACTCCAAAATCTGTCCCAGGAGGCACATTCAGCAACACCAACGTAGCTCCCTCGATTAATAGACGCTTTGCTAATTCTTGATCCATCTCTACACCGTCCGTACTACTCATTTTTGGTGGTCTGTGTTCCGCAGGGTGAAAAATAATCGATTCAGTTCTGTATTTGTTATAACATCGATGACTATTTTTCAAAGTATATCTTCACTTTACCTGAAATACTAACCTATTCATACTGTTGACTGAAATTGCAATAATTGCAAGTTTCGAATATTAAGATTCAAACTAGTACCAGTTTTTTTTAGAGCAGTTTTATATATACAAATACATATATAAGAACATTGCGTACCAAAGGAATTTAATATTTTGACAGATCTCCCAACTAGTAAACAACGAATCCAGAGCAGTGTAGGTCTGAATTCGTGACATTCGTTGGTTCAGTTGTATATGTATGTACACATGTACGTAAACTTCCTAGCCAAAGTATGTATACACCTATCTACACTCAACGGTATGGACACGACACTGTACACGACTAGTCTGGATTTAGTGCAGATGGTTCATTCTAGATGCTTTCCTTTAGTTTTCTGTCTTTACCGACCGCATTTACATTGAAATCTTATCATCACACATGAGCAGAACCGCAGTATTATGGATCAGCGCTGTAAAAGGCTTTGATAGAAGGGAGACTTAGGGTACATCGTGCTCTAAGGGATATAAAATTACTTTTAAGTCTACTCTAAAGTTATAGAGTTCACTTTACGTAATTTCATTTTATTAACTTTGTCACGTACTCGTAATTTATAATTACATATTACTTCATTTACATTAAGAATCATTTAAATATTTTACGATATATCAACTATTTACATGGTGTGTATCGATATACAATGATATACATATCATGATTAGTCATCATAAATCATAATACGACAATAATACGTTGTTTCTCTTAATCAAATAGAGTATAATACAAACAATAGTAGCATAATCGTCGATAAGAATCCTGCGTTCATTGTTAGCCAAGGCAGAGATCTAAGACATTTCTTTTCAACTATGGTGCTAGTAATGATAATTATAATATAAAAATAATAGCCTCCATTGGGCAGCTCCGAAGCTTTGGAGGGGCACCAGAGTTTTACTGGCTGCACAATTTCAGGTTTATGAGCATTTTTCCTGCATACAATAATGCAGCCTTCTTTTCAGTAAAACAAAAACGCACGGGCAAACATGCAGACTATATCATTATAATTCGTTCAATTTTAGTTTGCCACAACGTGCAAATTTTTTTTTTTAGGCACTACAATTATAATATGTGATGTCATTCAGTCCTAGTTGGTTTTTCTCTTTACTTTTTTGCTTACAACTACGTTTGTTACATATTTATAAATAGATCACGGTTCACTCTGTGACTATAACATAAAGTTTATCGGATATTATTTATTGATAATAATTTTATTGTTATTAATAATATTATTATTTTTGTTATTATTAATATTAATATTATTATCATTATCGTTATCATTATTATGAAAAAATTGGTTGAAGCAAGGAACTGTGTAGTATATGTATAGTAATTTAAATCGTTATGGTATAGAATTATGTAAGTTGATTATAAATATCACTCCAACGCTCCCATATTAAATAAGTCGAATAACGAGTATAAAAGATTCAAAATCTGAAAATTTTCACATCACTCAATACATAGTTCATGTTTTTTTTTCAGCCGTGAGTAATACAGCAATAAATTAAAAATCCTAATAAATAAAAATCAAGTGATTATTAGAACTGAAAAGAAGTAAATTCAAATGCATCTTGGAATAGAGCATTGTAGTCCCTCTGATTGAACATGAATATGCTACATGGAATGAATCACCTCCGCAGCTACAAATTCATTTCCATGATCATAATCAGACCTGACTGGATCATAAAATAAAACTTAAGCAATAGATACTTAAAACACCTATTTCTTTAAGTATTGTACGAATAGATGAATCAGGCAGCCTGACAGAATGATCGGTTTTCATGATAATATACTACATAGATAGAAAAAAATATTTCGAGAGTTTTGAATTGAAAAGTAATCGAAAATAGCAAAAAAAGAGTATCTGCTATTTGTTTTGCTACGAACTGTCAATACCCAAGAAAAGTAATTGAAAAAACTACTATTAAATAATTCTCAAAACATTTTTTGATTCAAAAATTTTTCGCATACAATATTTCCTCTCAATGTTCAGTTTTGAAATCTCTTAGCTACCAAAAGTAGTGCAAGTAATAAGAGGTTTGCGTCGCAAACCCATTCTTGACATTGTGGGGATTTAATTAAATTGATTTCAACTATTTTCATTGCAGATATAACGTAAGACTAACTGCCTTGAATTTCGGCAGTCGTAATGTTTGGACGGTTACTGGTGAATTAAAAATTATTTGCATGTTTTTTACATGATTCCATGATTAATTATTCTAATGATAATTCATTGACAACGAAGTTCTTCAATACGCCAGCATAAGATCAGTGAAAAGTCATCGAATTTTTTTTTTTAAATATAAATGCTGTGATGCGACTTTTGACGTTAATAAACGTTCAAGCGTCGCTGGAAATTGGATGACTCTCGAGAGAGTCGCATTCGGCCAGAGCTTCACCGCGTCGCAGAGGAAACTCATCTGTTGAGAAACTTTCAGCAACCAGGGCAGCTGAGTCAATGCTATCAAAATATCTCGGTGGCCACGCAGAATTTGTTTGAAAACGTCTTGTTGGTGATCCCAAAATGAATTCAATACGAGTAGATCCAGTTACCGATGATGTTTCTTGGTTTAAGGAATCTGGATACATCGATGACTCGCTATGTCTAAAGCTGCCACTTGTTGAACACCAAGAACTCGGAGGATCAGTGAACCCCTAAAAAATTCCAGCCTCTAATGAACGATCTATATGAATTCGGTCATAACTTCCAGTGAATATATGTATTATATGTAAAACACTGATGAAAGACTAGATATGAATCGAAAGAAGAGTTAAGATTACTTTTCTTTCATCTGTAACATTTTCTAATTTGAATATTTTGAATAATGTATATACAGAGACAAGTTACTTATCGAGGAGAAAATGATTAGCTGTTCTGTAATGCAATTGATATGATGGACAGAAACAAAAATTATTACAATAATGTTTGAAACAAAATGTGTGAGGAAGTGATAATGATAAATCCACGGGGACAGCATTACAAATTGTGGTCTATGCTTATAATGTATCCCTTCATAATGATAGATGGTCAATGAACCGCAGGCCAAGCAGGTAAGCGTGTCATTCGGATTATGTGAATTTATTTGAAGAGAGGTGCCATTATTGTATTATTGAATTTTCCGGAGGTGGCCGTATCCATGATCAGGCATAACTAGCAAATAAATAAAACTTGAGCAAATAAAATTGCAACTAAAAAAGAGACACATTCAATATAAGAAAGAGACTTGACATTCACGATGTGATGAATTATGATTCCATGAATGTTTTCAATTGTTGGTGTACTAATTAAATCGGAGTCGGCAATGAGGTGTTTTGTGTAATATCGCGTCTCGTCGATGTCCTATGATCGATTTCGATTCAGGGATTTGCATCAATTGTAACAATAATGATAAAAAGGGATCAAACCAAGTAGGATAAGGGCATTTCCGGGATCTAGAGGTCATCTACGGAAATTTATTTTCATGCACTACCAACTACTACTACATACCAGGGTTTCACCGTGGGTTCAACGAAATAAAAAGCTAAAATCGGATTTCCTTGACCAATAACGAGACAAAAGCTTCATGTATCAACAAGATGAAGAGTAAGATTTTGGCATCATTTTTCGGAAAAACCGACTCTGCTCGTCAATGAATGTGAACGCTTTTTTTCAACCATGAGGAGAATCCCGATATCAGCGGCGTGCAGATGCTGAGTAATATTCATCAATGACATAACGCAAGGTGTTACCCCTACAACCACTACTCTCCATCAGATTTACAGATAAGAATACGTATAATTATCGTATCAGGCTACAACCAAAATTCTAAAGGCGACATAACTGAGTGCTAAATTCTACAAGCTATACGGCTTACCACATCCATGAAAAGCGTTGAAGCAAATGATAATAAAATAAGCATAACTTACGAGAGAGCGACGGACGGACTGACGCGAGAAGGGGCCAATTATGTTTTGGCCATTTTCATTTGGACGACTTGGGGACGGGCTCGAACGCACGCACACTCGCTGCGCTCCAGATCAGACTTTTGGTAGAAGTGGATGGTGGTTGATTGATTGGTGCTATTTAATTACAGTTTTGCTGTTCGTTAATGATTATAAAAGGATTCTTTGCATTCGTCATTTATGAACGTTCCAACGTCAGTCAGTCGGCGGGTCACACAAATATTGGCTATGCTGGTAGTAGGCAGAGTCGGATGATCGCTACGCCATATACATGAACCATAGAAACTGAGTATCGACAATATTTTCAGTTTTTTTTAGAGCAAATCCTATCTCTGGGTAGTCTGGGTAGTGTACTGAAATTTAAAGTAAAAGTGGAGTGATGAGGCTATCGATACTACGACCGAAAGTAAGTAGGTAAGTAAGTAAGTAAGTAAGATTTACGAATATCTGTATGATGATTTAAGTGCTTCTGGTGATGATCGATTGAGGAAATATGACATTGTGTAACAAAATGTAGGTTTAGTAAGATGAACCGACGTGATGTGAGGTAATGATAAAATGACCATGAATTGCCAACTTTGTAGAAGGTGCGGTGAAGGTGGGTAATTCTTTTGATCGAATGAGTCGTAATATCTGACTGAACAGAAATTAGCGAATATACTGATGAATAGGAATGTGTACGACCGAGCCAAGGGATGATTTTGTCCCATGGAAAGGGTGGGTAGCCCTGCCCTATTACGCCGGACCGTTAGACAACGGTGACTTCAGCCAGCTGCTCCAAAAAAATTGCTTTGCTGGTCGTACCTTTCCTGTGTCAGATTCAACGACGGAGGGTCGAGCTAGACTGTGGGCACGACGTGCAGGTGCAGGAGGACGTCGTGGAGGAGTTCCCGGCGACCCTCCAATCCCACTTGACTCCAAAGAGTCTCTTGGTTCTCTGGCACGTGAAAGGGACGATGATTTGTTCAAAGAATCTCTTCCCGAGTTATTATTATGTCTGGGCAACGATTTATTGAGTGAATCTTTGCTACCAGCTTCTTTATTATTATTACTCAGAGTTCCATTTCCGATAGGCGTTGACGAATTTCTTGGTAGACTTTTATTCAGCGATTCGCGACTCGAGTCCCTTGTTTTCGAAAACGACTTTCCGCCCAGACTATCCCGGCTAGAATCACGTGGCTGTCTCGTCGTCAGAGATTTTAACGATTCTCTGCTGTTGTTACGACCGTGGGTGGGTGGTTTTGGAGCTGCTTGCTTCGAACCGGGGAGTGGGATTCGACTTGGTCTGCGACGAGGAGAAGGTATTATTTCTTGGTGGTGATCCCGTGCGGATTCAGTGCTACTACCGGGCTCCAAGCACCCCTGATCGCTTCCTCGGGGCAACTCAATGTCACCTTCGCCCGGATCCATTTCTGTCGGTGGCCGATGCTGGAGGCGCTCCAAAACTCGCACTCGAGCTCGCGTGCCTTCCAACTCAATATTTCTTTCCTCCAACTGAAAAGCGGAATTGTCACTGTTCAGCCAAATTCATGCGAGTAGTTTATAAACAAAGAAAGTTCGGGCCTCGACGTGATCGTTACCTGAAATCGGAGGTCGTCGTTTTCCTCTCGCGATTTGTCCAAACGTTCCGTTAGCAATCCCGAAGTCTTGTCAGCCTCATTCAGTCGCTCCTGCAACACCTGTGAATTAAAAATATATTATTTTCATTACACAGTTACTCGAGAACCAGACAAAGAGAATTCGAGAGTTCTAACGACGCTGACGAAACTTTAAACTCAATCTAGAAATTTTGCGTGCGCTCAAGAAACATCGATTTAGTAACGGAGGGCAATCATCTGGTGTAAGTCGCGTAATATTTCTAACGAAATTCACCTGATTATGGACGGTAGTGGTGATGAGATGCCGCTGTAATTCCAGTGTTGAATTTTCGTTTAATATCGCCTCAATTTTTTTCGAGTCGACATTCTTCACGTTGCGTACATCCTTTGGGGAAATAAGTACAGAATCTAAATGCCCCAGTCTGGCTCTTGCCGCTTCGGAGTAATTTTCACTATCGGTTTTTCCCTCTTTACTGCCGATAATTGGCTGGGCAATATTAGCGAGAACATTTTTCTCGATAGTTCTAGTTCTGAATCGATTTTTATGAGATTTGTTCGAAACGACGGAAGCAAAAGCCGATACATTGCTTCTGATATTGCCGGGAGACTTTGGCGAAGATATCGGCGGTGGACTAAGCGGAACTATTCTCTGAGCGCCGGGAGCGTATATTTCCGTTTTAGAGTCTATCTCAGCTCTGAGTCGATCTTCCAGACCATTTCTCAATACCGATAACGCCTCCAACTCAGATTGCAATTCCTGAGCACGTACGCGGCTCGATATAGTCTCTGCTTCAAGTTCGGTGACTTTATCGAGTAAATGTTCCCTCTCCCTTCTCAGTTCTAAGATCTGAACTTTTTCCTCTTCTTCAGCCCTAGCTTCTTCTGGTCTAGCGACCTTTTTCACAGCCTCAAGAACATCAGTCGATAAGCCAAGTTCCTCCGGTGCGGCGCTTTCCAATCTACCTTGAAGACACTCAACTTCCTCCCTGAGCCGGGTCCCTCGCCGGTGGATAACGTCAAGAAGATTCCAAAGTTCATCCTCCGCTTCGTCCAGGATTGGGCGCGGACTAGCTGGCCTCGGTATGGCCGTTGAAGCGCTATCCTTAGAAGAAGTTTCCGTACTGAAACCGGAGTCCTGTACCGTAGCACTGTGTTTATTGCCGCCGCTATGTGAATTGCTCCGACTTCTCGGTAGCGACGATGACGGTTCTCCTTCCCTAGCGGGTATTCGTCGTCTGACTCTGCCCGGTTCCCATTCGGCGATACGTCGGGACGATGGGCTAGTAAGGGGTAGCGGAATGTTGGTTGTCGAGGACATCACGGACGCCGAAGACGCGGACGCCGAGGCGGCCATCTTGTGCCTGAGGTTTGGGAACGTCTCGATGACGAGGTCCCGGAACTCGAGAAGGGCGCCGACTTCATTCTGTAGCTCCTGTAGGGCCACCAAAGACTTTGCCTGTTCACTTATCAGGTAATGGAATGGTCCAGGTCGAAGAGGCAGACAGTCCATACCACCGCCTCCGCTTATAACACCACCCTCCGTCGATCCACTGCTACATTGCTGAAACAGATTGCGGAGAAAATATCCACATCAGTCACGAGTCGTGTGAAATTTCGGGTTTTGAGATTTTCGGAACTTTGTAATTATTCACTCGGTAATAGTTTGATGCAAAATCCGCAAAAGCTTCGATATTGCAATAATTATCGCGGTAACAATTGCAGCACTTGTCTCTGTCCATTGAAATTTCGCTTCGATTTCGCGTATGTACTTGAGTTTCGAGGACTCGACTGAATATATCAACCGTAACCGGAGGTTCAACTTGAACTGGAAATGAATTTATTCCGGTCTTTGGAAGCGACCTCAGTACACATCCTAACCCTGCCAGTAATATGAATATCTATACAATCGTCACATTGTGTCTACTAGAGTCTTGACTGAGTCACGCAAAATATTTACTTTGTCGAGTGTCTCGGTATATAATTTATGAGCTTGGTACTTAAAACGTAACTAATTGTAAGTGAGATGAAAGATGTAAGACAAATATACGAGAAATTTGCGACATTAATTGTAATATTTTAACATGTATGCGATGCGGAATTCAGTAGGTCGTAATTAATCATATATACATACGTCGCAGGATTCATTCCCAGCTCACAAAGGATAATTTTATCAACCGTACTACCTATCCAAGCCTGTTGAAAATCTCAACAACGAACTATTCGAATTCAAAACGAAATAAAACCGAAAGTGGCTCAGAAGATACAAATACGTATCTACAGAAACGTATTTCTATACGCGTGTATATTCATACAGCACGTAGGTAGCTGTACCTTCGACTTACAATTAGTTAGCATTCAACAGACCTATATAATGATGACTCATTTCAGAGCGTAGGTTCATATATTGGGCGAACTAATCCGGGCGTTGATTTATTTCTCTTTCATTATTGTTTTATTTTTTTTTCTCTTTCTCAGACATGAGAAAACGCGTATCTCACGATTACGCGACTAACTTCCTTATAACAACCCGACTTTGTTTCGCATTAGACAACTTGGCGACATGCAGAATTGTTGGTTTTATGATCGTCGAGTCATGAAGTGAAATTCGAAACTTTCATGCACACGTGAGTACCGCGACCCGCTGCCGGCGTATAAAGCATAATCTGCAATACAACCACGATAATGAGAAGTGAAAGAAGAACGAAGGAAGAAGGGATGAGAGGACATAAAAAAAAGCTCTCGATTCCGTCTCAGTTTTAGCGACACCGACTTCTTGCCGACTTCGTCTCCAACAACTCTTCAACGATTCCGCAATTTTCAACAGCAATTTATTATCGTCTTACAACGAAGGGGGTTCAATTTCGCTATAACCCACATACCTGTACGTTACGTACGGACGTCTCACAATACCGAGTTTCCCTCAACAATTCAGTGTCTCGATGGTTTTCTAAAATTGTTTTATTTATTTTATTCATTCTTTCTCTCCCCTCCGATCCTGGATTATAATACACGTTGGGATCTAGGGCTGATATTTTATACCTTGAGCACGACGCGTTACAAACGATTTATTGCATTCGAAAGTACAGTTTCTATTTCATTTTAACATACCCGAGACAACTGACGTACTTACATATGTATTAACGAAAGAAAAAAAATTACCTCCAACAACGTAGGTTACGCTCGGCTCTGAACCTCACGCATTTCCTCAAGTATTCCACTCTTTTCCTTGCATTATATACCTAATCACGCCAGGTCCACGTGTAGTTATGCACGCGTGTATTTTACCGAGATCAGGATATGTAACCTAAGAGAAGAACGACTTATAACGTGCTAGAAACTTCACACACAAGTATTCTGGGTTTACTGTACGTATACAAGCGGTCAGGTTTACGACTATAAAATCCCGATTCCATGATGCACTCTTGCAGCGTTGCTGATATAAATTTGTTTGGACGTGTAACAAACGTAACCACTGACTCGTAACGGCACGTTTCACCTTTCAACCTCAGTTTGAACTTCGGGTGGCTGCATTAACGTCGGATGTAGTAATTATTTTTAACATTTACTTTCTCAAAATTTAAAACGCAGGACATTGGTGCAGGCCACACAATCGAGGAACGCGAATTATGAAATAAAGCGAAGGCGTTTTCGTACATGTATAGGCTAATATACCTGATAAAAGTCATCAATATCCCTTACAATTGTATAACGTCGCGTGTACGCTCCTCGGTTAATTATAACGCGTGCGTTGGCGGAGGAATCGAAGCCATAAATAACGAATGGTGTACGAATAGTTGAAAGCTTTTTTTTTTCTATACGGATTTTATTTAAAGCCCTTTAAGATTTTCAGGGCGATTCTAGGATTTCCTTTCGCGCTATCGTACCAGCCAATCAAATAACACTGTGCGGGGGTTGATTTTTTGAATCGTCACGCAATTTTTTTTTTTTTTCCTTCATCAACGTGCCAACGATTCGCCGGTAAAGAATGACCATCAAAAGACTCTTTGATGACGATCTTACTACGTGGACGGAATAAAGCTTCATGTATTACGGTGTAACGCTTACTTAATTAAGATTTGTACGTATATTATACAATAAAGGTGAATCGGAATGCAAGACGAACTGCTGCAACTTTCCAATTCACGCAATCTACGGAATTTGTTGATTCACCTAATTGTAATTATTTACGCTGTAATTAAGGAAGTCATCGTTGTCATTTGTGCGAATGACGGCCAGTCCACATCTTTCGACCGACGATTCGCTTCGTACTGTCTTTCACGATTTTCATCACTTTTTCTTCTGCCTTTTTACTCCGCAGTACTTTTTTATCTCGTAATCTGGTTCCTCCGACGCTGTATCCTACTTTCAAGTGCAAATCATGCAGTTCGTACCAAATTAAGATTAATAACGGAAATCCAAAAGGACATAAGACAAAGTTGAAAAAAAAATAATCCTCGTTACGATCAGCGATCATTTCAAATCCACCCTTATGATTACCGATCATCGAAGTAATTCAAAAATCTCAAAAAAGTTCGTACCAAGAGTGGGTCATCATTTTAAATATTTTCGGTGCACCGACCAAATGCCTATTTCTTGTTTTTTTTTTTTTTGGCACGAACTCTGACGCACGATTATCCGAACTTTGAAGATATTCCACATTATTTGACGATGTTTTTTTCACCGCCAGTTCAAAGCCAGTTACCACGATGCACGTTACATCGTGGATCTATTATTACATCGGACTACATCGAGTGTGATTTTTACACGATTGTTTATTGTTTTTGATACTGTATTATATACTCGGGTTCATTTCATACAGCGTTTCGATTCCCACGAATCGAATAATATCGCGTGTGTTATGAATTCAGGCGAAAATGTATCAAATTAAGAAATATGTACGCTTACGATCACCAACACAGATTTATTTACCTGTCGCACACTCTTCAATTATTATTAATTGGAATATAAAAGGAGAATAAGGTTTACTTGGTGGTGGTGGTGGTACACGTGGTACAATAACGCACGCGTTCTACCGATACACGTGCATAGTTATGGTATGGGCGGGTTAGGCGATCCGCAGCGCAATTAGCCGTATCTAAGAAAGTGTAGCCGATGGCTTAACGACTTAATTTGTGTCAAGAAATCACAGTGCAGTAATTACATGAGAATAAAAGGATATTTTCGAGGGACTGGTAAACGGGATTATAATTTACCTTACACACACAGTCTGTATACGGTAGACGCTTACCGGCCCCTCCCCCCACGTAAACTACGGGTTAAAAATTGGTCGTGTGATTCATCGCATCGTAAGTGAGCGTGCGGGGTTTGTATATATTTTACATAATCATTATTGCAAACCACGTATGAATAATGGTAATTTTGACTTCACGCTCCTCAGTTTTTTATTTCAATATTTTTGTTTCGTTTTTATCCTTTTCCTTTTCACGTGTGTACGTACATACATGCACTGTACATGTGGTGTACGCAGATAGATAGGTGTATACACGTTGCAAAACTGTACGCAATAATATCTCGCGACGGGTTACTGGATTTCGGGAACGAAACGCACGGTTGTTTTCTGCGTTAATTAGAACAGAAGGTTAATGAGAAGCCGAGATTTTCAAAGAAGCGTAACAAAGACGATTATAACTTGCGAAAAATAGATTTAAAAAAAAACTAGATGGGTATAGTTTTCACAACAACGAATTCTCGGTGCTTTTTTAGCACAGATTATATTTTTTTCGCAAATATCGTTGAAACTATACATTACTGAGAAGACGTCGTTCGGGAGTGTTGTGGGTTTTGATCCTTCGATCGGTCATAATATAGGCAAATTGTCAGTAATGATTGTACGGGTTAAAAAATTGAAAAAATTATCAAGAAAAAATTAATAATAATGACCGAAAGTCGAATCAATTACGTATTCGCAATGTGATGCAATACCATATAATAGTATACCTGCAGTTACGATACGTGGGTATATGTATACCTATAAATGTACATATGCTGCTTTTATCATGAAATTAGGAATTGAGAAATGTCTCATGTAACGTCAGTTACACGTATGGATATTCGAGCGTAATAACTCCGTAGATTATAATCAATGCCGTATTTATAGGAAAACAAAGTATGAAAATTGCGTGCGGTATTCGGTACGCAACAAAAACCCTGTTACGTTCTTACAATATTCCTACCAGCCCATTACATATCGCAACGTCCTGCGCTGCATTTACGTTGTTCTGCATCAGCTTCTCGAAAGCTTGTAATAACTACATCGTTAACGCGAATTCCAAGTTCCAGGACAATAATTTGATAGTTTTTTGTCCCTCTTTTTCCCAAGTCCAATAAAGGAATACACGCATTGATTTAAAAAAAAATGTTGCAACCGCACACGCGATAGAATATAACGGTAGGGCAATCCCGATATAATAATCCGATTGCAGAAGTTGACAGACGTTCGACACACGTGGTTTTGAAAGTAAAGAATTCACTAGCTAGCTAGGCACGTGCTCGACTTATCACGTGGTTTCAGTCAAGCCGTCGTCACGGACTGTATAGCCGCACAGCTATTAACCGTCACGTACGCGCCGAGTTCCCAAGTTGGGGTGAAAATTAACAGACTTTAGCAACGGTAGATGCTTTAGAAACGAGAATAGAAAAAAAGGACGAAAAAAACGTCGAGTCGATATATTGCATGACCGAGGTTTTAACAAAACTTTGAATTACTCGTTTTTTTTTTCTTTCAGAACTGAGAATTATCGAAAATTTACTGAACATGAGGTGCTGATAATTTCTTTAGCGACGAAGGTGACGTTATCGCACTAATTTCATCGGTTAACGACCCGTGAATAGAACTTGGAAAAAGTGTAGAGGAGAAAAAAAAAAAAAAAACGCCCCACACGATCCACCAACGGAGAAATAAAATATCCGAACACATTGCGGACGATTCGAAATTTGAGTGCAACGCGTGGCGTGAGTGGCAGCCCGAGGAAAGCCTGACAAATCAGTTCAGCTGTATAAAAGTCGGATGTAAGTCTGGCGGCTCTCTCCACTGACTCTACGCTCGTCGCCCATCTTGAAATACCAATGTAGGTGTACTACAGAGATATCTCAGGACTCTTGAAAACCATTACAATTTATAACTTTATATACCACGGGTTTTTATGAATTTCAAGTACCTCTACGAGTACACTTGTACTCGACCGTGACTGTAAAGAACCCCTCCAAAAAAAATCGATGAGGTATAAACGAAATTTTTGAACCTTCACGCCCGCATCTGTGACCTGTGACCTGCGATCCGCGCAGTCTGTGGGGATGTGAAGATTTTCGAACGGTGAATAATTCTTTTGAGGGTGATGATCTCGTTTATTTTTTTTTTACATCGAGAAGAAAGGATCGGATGTCGCGTTTTCGTAACATCGCAAATATTTTGCAAAATTTTCGCAACGTCATCACGACTCCGCGAAGTCATCTCTGGTCCGGTTCCTTCCGCTTCGAGCGATGATATAAACGCCAAGGTGCAATTCGCAACGAATGGACTCCGATTTACAATCGAAACGCAGGTTGACTCGCGGAAGTGCGACGAGCTCGATCAAGTTATGTATATATATGTAGGTATAGATACATGTGTATAATACATTAGGTACGTGTACGCGACACTTTGCATTTGTAAAGAGTTATATTATACCCGTTTAGTAAACGAGTAACATCTTAGGAAGCTGATGCAGCAGCAGCAGCACAGATAGCAGAGTCATTAAATCGAGGCGTAACTCAGGTAGGTTGCTGCAGGTGGAGAACCGCATTGCGTATCAATTATTTTAGTTGGCAAGTAAACGGGTACGTTGGCGTCTCTACATTCAAAGCGGTAGCTCGATTTGCTCCAGGTTGTCACGTGAAATCGCTGAAACAAAAGTTAACTTTCAACCTGCAACACCTTTTCACAATAATTGATTCCAGAGTGTCATTATGTCGGCATAAAATTATAACGATTCTCAAAAGAAATCGAAAGTGTAAAGATAATGGTTTATCCAATCTTTCATTTTCATTATTCGGTCGTTGTTCGTAAATTCGTTTTCTTCTTTTTCACTATCTATCCGTTCATTTGTCGAGCGTTCCAATTTTTTTCTCTCTTGTCCGTTTGCCTTTTTCTAGTTCAGAAGCCGCTCCAAGTCCTCCCCGCGATTTCTAGAACGTTAAATTTCCGTCGTGTCATGTTTTCTATTTGCTCGTCCATTCATCGAGACTGATTGAAGATAATTGGATCAAAAGTCGGTACGATTTTCGACGCTATTCCGTCTTTTCGACGACGCGGTGCAAAGTCTGTGCGAAAAAACTTCGCAGTCATTCGCCGGATTAGGAAAGACGATGGAACAGTGGTTTCGTCTTTTCAAGGGCTCGAGATATACGAACAAGCACGCACGCGGTATGATTCATCGGAATCTTCGGCCAAACCAGCTTCGCAGTTCCTCGAAAGGTCGTCCAACCGAGTATCGGGATACCGGGAGGATCCTCCGGTTTCGAGTGACCTTTGATTAGAGAAATCACAATCGAATCGAAGGTATTAAAAAATTTGCAATGAAAAAAATCAGGAAGACTTTCCGCGCGTCATATCGATGACTAATAGATTACAATTGCGTTGCCCGTATCGCAGGTACTTTGTACAGGTATACATATATATATATACATACGTTAGCGATACGTATGACGTACATCTTAATACATAGGAGAAGTTGGCGGAGTCACAATGAGTTTCAAGGGCGATTAATAATTGCGAAATAATTCTCAAGCGAGAAATGCTCGGAGCGTGGGCGTGTCAAGGTGGTAAGTCAGCGTTCTCTCGATGTTCCATTCATTACGGGCAATGACCATCTCTCTCCACCGTAGTTCGGTGTCATTATACGTATACCTACGCTTTTGTCCGACGCATAATACTCCAGCGTCTATCATAAGTCTATCTGCAGTTCCACAAACTAAATTTAAAACCTCGTCGCTCATTTACACGCCCAGAGGATAGTTTCACGAGGGGCTAGCCGCTCTCCTCCGGTTCGGATATACGCGTGTGGTGTAAAATCGTAGGAGGACGAAGAAAAGGGGAGCGTAGAATACGAGGAGATCCTTGGACAGATGTGACGATGGTTTTAATCGGAGCAGATCGTCTGGAACGGTGAGATCTCTCGGGCGTCTGTTTCTAAGAGTTCCTTAACCCCGTGAACGACGACGACGGCATTGCGGATGCCCTACGCGCGCGACGTATATCGTACATATATGTATGTATTATACATGTAAACTTACGTTGTATGTACGTACGTACGTCCGCGGTAAATAGCCAGGTTTGTTTAACGTAAGCAAGTTCTTTGCTGCTACGTTGATAGTGCTGCTGCTGCTGCTGCTGCTGTTGCTGCTGCTACTGTAGCTGTTGCAGTACCGGGCTATAAATAGGGCTACGTGTTTACACGCTACCAATCAGAAGTAATTGTTGATTACGGTGTAGAGAAAAAGAGACCATCGCAAGAGACCTTGCCCTGTAACGTTGTAAAATTGCCTCGCCTCACGTCGTCGCGAGTTGCCTTATGGCTATTTAATGATATCCTATATGACACATTTTGTAACAAGTTTGTAAGCATCTCATTCTCGTATACATGATTAATAAACGTCAGAGTAGCTTACGCAGCTGATCGCAAGTGACGAGTATGTAACTGCACACGGAAGCACGCTTCATCTCAATCGTGTACGATGTTTCAATTTTTTTTTTTTCAATTTTTTTTTTTTTTTTTTTCATTCCGTTCGCCTCACATTCTCGGCTCCCGGTGTAAACGGATTCAGGTCGTTTTTCAATGGACGAATGGGTATGACGTTACGTAGCTGGAAACGGAACTGATCCGCGAAACCGGATGCGAAACAACTGGGACAGCCGGTTTTATATCCACTTCGGTATACGTTATAGTGATAAAAGCAACGGATTTGTCACCCGCGCACATAATCATACGAACATAATTGACCAGAAACTGCGGACTAACCATATTCACAAGACCGGCTTCGCTCGATCCGATCTCCTGTACAGACTTTCTTTATCCGAATATATTCGGAATATTTACGGGGTAACCGACACTTGATTCGTTGTGGCCATTTTTTTTTTTTTTCACATATAAAACAGATATACATCAAAACTTTTGGATGAAAATTTGAACGTTTTTCGGCAGTTTTTAGTAATTTTCAAAAACTCCTCTTTCGATTGATACATCTTGGATTTAAAAGTACACAACGAGATATGTTAGATTATAAATACCTATTGATAATAATAACGTACTCCGGGGTTTATCATAGGTTTCTATATCGACAGAGTCAAGAGCGTCGTCGGACTCGCACGAGGGCGCGAAGACCCCGCGGTAGGGCTTCTTCCCAATAGGATTTTCGTTTCGATACAAGGAAAAGTCCGACAAAAAACGTAATCGAGCGTAGTCCCCACGGCTTACCACGCATTGATTATATTATGCCAATTATGGAAGAAAGCTGCGGTTGTGATTCCTTCGTTTTACGCGCGATACCAAAAATTTATTCCTCTCGACACCGCGTGCCGTAAAAATAGGTGTTCAAGTGTTGAAATTCTTCGAAGTTTTCAGGGAGAAAGAAACGGAATACCAGTCGACGCAGATCCGGAATTTTCTCCGTTTTAATGATACCTCCTACGGGGAATTTTACTCCGCCGATCAGATACTTCCGATCAAGGTTATACGCGGCGAAGAATTGAGAATCACGAGACGGTGAGAACTGGCATCCGACGTTCACGAGACCTCTGACTCCTATACCTCTGACCCGCGACTGCTGACCGAAGGCGTTTATTGGCTGGAGATTAAAATCTGATCAGAAACAAATCTCATTTCTGACAGGTATCGCGTTACATTTATACCATACCTACCCACCTTATGTACCGATAATATACACGTAAGTAACCGGGCAAACGTCTTTCGAGTATCCAGTTTTGCAGTTTGAACGTTGCGATATCCGCACTCGATCAAATTTCATTTTATTATTTTTTCCCTCTTTATCGCGATCGGTTTTATTCTTCTGTTCTACTGACACGTTTTTATTTTCGGATTTCTTTTTTATTTGGAAGCAGGTCATCCGGAGCGAACGACCGCGCTGTGCGATCGAAACGGAGATTTTCGAATTTTCGAAATATTTCCACCTAAAAATGAGATACCCTACCGAACCAAAATAACTTTGATGCCTTTCTCACTACTACGCCAGGATTTCTATCCTCGCGGACCACCCGCGATTACTTTTGATTGCGAGTGACGAATGAAGAAAGACTAAGCCCATCACCTGTCCGAAGAAGAAAGATTTCTCCAAAACTTGATTAACGTTTGTTCCTCGCCGCCGAATGTATTAAGAAAGAAAAAGAAGAAGAAGAAGAAAAAAAAGGAGAAGAATTTCTACCGCGTATGATTGACTCGGCTCGTATCCGCGATGCGAGTACATCCGCACGCCTACCATATAATTTGGCATCCGCATCGGTAGGCGACTGTAGTATTGTAAGTACGAATTGTTTTGAAATTTTGGCGAAAGTAGAGGTAGGAGAATAAATAAAAATAAAAAATACATATATCCCATTTACGACTCACACTAGAGGATTCCGATCGTCGCAATGAAAATTGGATCAAAGGTCGAGGGTGAAAGATACTGAAATCTGCAGTTGGAGAAGAAGAAAATTTAAAGACTAGAAATTCGGGATGATCGATGCTCGATGCTTACGGTTATCGATAAGCATCCGTGACAAGCTTCCACATATACATATCAGGCCATGAGAAAATATATTATACATGTACAACAAAGTAACGCGGAGAAGCCGACATCTGTACCGCAGATATCAGATATGGCGTCGGTCTGACAATTGTCGGATAATTTACCGTTTGAACATATATGTTAATTTCAATTCACATACATCGATCACGGATACAATCAGATACGGTGAATCAATGTGAAAAATGTGTCGAAGTTCAGCGACTTTTTGACATTCAAATTCACGATTTGAAATCGATCGTCGGCAACATCCGTCGGACCATTGCATGGATCGAAAGGTCTATCGGCGATCGTTGAAAATCAAACCGGCGTGTGAGAGAAAAAGAAAAAAAACAAACAAAAAGAGGAAGAAAAAAAACAAACAAAAAGAGGAAGAAAAAAAAGAGGAGAAACGGATGACATTTTTGTGACGTTTAAACAAACCCGTACAGAGTGCATCTGTAGCTGATGCGATGTCGCATACGTGTAAAATAGCGTTGGTACTCCGCTATAAGCTGGACACCTTGTGTATATACGCACACTTGTTTTCCGACAGAACAGTAACGCTAAGTGATTTCTAACTGTAGCTTTAACTGGGCTGAGGGACTTCGGGTGAAGAAAAGAAGAAGAAGAAGAAGAAGAAGGAGGAGGAGGAGAGAAGAAGCGAATCGGTAACATCATCAGCAGCAAGAGTATAACTGTATCTAATCGAATCACCGTGTCAGAGGGAATCACTTCGCCATAACAGATCAAAGTGTAACCTGCACAGATAGCGATGTGTAAAGATTTCGTTTGAGAATTATAATGCTAAAAGTACACAGATCGTTTTACCGATTTTGAATTTCAACGCTTAAGGTTACACCGCGTGCAGGTATAATAAAAATTAAAATTACACGGGTATTGAACGGAGTCAAAAAAACGGGATGTATATTATACGGTAAATGTTTTTCACCACTAGTGAAACTGCAATCATCCACCTCGACCCACGTCAGAGTATGATACAGATATGATACGTTAATACCTACGGCAATCATAATCAACGGCCAATACCACCGTCATCCAGAAACCATGATAAATATGTTCCCAGAAATTTTGTTACGTCGAGCCAATCGATTGGAGGTTTCATGTTGTAATATAACAACCTCACACGTCAACCTCCCACGTCACTTTTCTATATCAAATCCAAAATACCGATGAAATGCCGCAAGTAGAAACCCAAAATACAAAAAAAAACAAAAATCTTTACAGCTTAAAAGAAAGTCGACGAAACTTTTCACATCGAGTTCATTCTACGTATTTTATCAGATAATCTAATCTAATCCTCGCAAGTAGATATCCGATTATCATGCATAGGTACGTATCTATACACATATATGATCTGATTTCATCGCATCGATTTGCACGTGCATAATTCACCGCACAGCTACTACAATTTTAATGAATTTCGCAATACGAATTGAGGAATCGTAGGTAGATTCATATGTACGGTGGTTATATGACCACAAAAATATATATTATACAAATATGGTCGATTCCACCTTCCCCTGCTTTTTCTATTACTAATTTTTTCCATTCTGCTTACGGTGTTACACCGAACGCGTATTCGGTACTGCACGGATCGATCTAATAAGGAGTTCTTTGAACCATCGAGACTGCTTCTTCGGTCGCTCGCGCGGCTCATTGCTCGAGTGTTCATCCGTCTTAATAGCCCGAGCAGAGTTGCTGCTGCTGCTGCTGATCCCCCCGACTGACCATGGACCCGTTATTCAGCCGTGATCTCGATTCTCAACCCCCTTACATTCGATTGAACGACATGTTGTTGTATAGCTTAAAAAAATTATACGCTACAGCAGACGCCGATCGTTTGCTTCATCGGTATTCGGTACATAGGTATATAGTTACCTAAAAGTGAACGCGTTGCACTTGCGAATATATCATCGGTCTACGTGATTTTTGACAATTATTTTTCAGATAAAGAGATTATAAAATAAGAGGAAAAAAAAATTTTTTTTTCGAACACGAATAACAACCGTGACGAAACAAAGTCCTGTTAAAGATACGTACCTACGTGCAATTTTTATTTTCTCAAGCTACTGCGAAGCACAACGTCCAATCGGTTAATGTTATATTTATAGTCGTGCGATCTATGGACTGTGATCTAATCAGTTTTATCAGGTCTGACGTACTTTTTTTTTTTTTTTGGTTCATTGTTTTTTGTTTTTTTTTTCTTTGCTTCAACCAGAATTATTGACTAGCACGAGAGGGTCTCATATGCTCGGGTGTATAGACGGTCGGTTTTTTTTCCTTTTTTTCTTTTTTTTATGAGCCCTTCCTCGTTAATTTAGTTCGTTGAGATATTAGTCATCGTTCTATTGCAGGCTAAATGACTGAATCATTACGGGAGAATTTGCTATTAAATCGTATTCGAGGAGTATGAATGACTACGGAGGGGATAAAATACTGTATAATACGAGAGTACGCGACATAGAAGTGGAGCAAAAATTTCACCTAAAAAATTAGCAAAGGGTGGTTACGCCCACAACACGAGGCGATTGCATATTGCGGTGCGATAGAGGAAACGAAGGAAAACGACGTTAATAACGTCTTACGATATAACGCACATTTTAATTAAATTCTGCATAACTACGGTTTGTATTGTGCGCCATATACGTCCGGCCTAGCCCAAGTTAACCTGACCGACGATCGGGTTTGTTCGTAGGTGCGGATTCTAGGTATACCATACGTATCATGTATAATAGGTACATGTCTCCAGGATATACATGTACACAACTATTCGCGGTGTTCGCGTTTTGTTCGGATTAATTAACAAAGTGATCACGCTTCGTCGTGGGTGCAGCGCGCGGCAGTTTCACCGATGTACGAGTGTGTATATCATTCATTTTTATATACGTAGGTATGGGTGGTGGTGTAGGTGTACGTATTATATATGTGTGTACGGTTAAATACGTAACAGTCGAGACCTATTTTTCAAGATTGGCGCACCCCTTTCACGAGGAGATACCCGCTCGCCGACGATGAGAGGGCGGTTTCGAAGGGCGGTTTGTTCGCCGAATAAGATAAAGCTCGGTATTTCCACGGGTATAAGAGCGACGTCATTTCGGTAAAGGAAAAACTCGGCCAACCGATCGAATCGACGATATACCTGCCATATCGATTAATTCATTATCTGATCTCAATAAGTGGAAGATATTGTAGGTCACCCCGGTCACTCACGTACCGGAAGCCTTATAAGATATATATGTGGACTGTCCAGAATTCTTTTAGACGCCGATGCGCTCGAATTTATGCCCCCCCTGGAATTCTACCCGATCCTTACAAGTTCACGGTGACCGGGGTGGAATCTATCGACGCATTCCGAAAATGGTAGGAGTCTGATCTGTTTTTCACCTTTTTTTTTTTTTTTTTTTTTTTATTCAATTAACGCGTTTCAGGCTAGGAAGAATAATGGGAAAGGTGGAAGAAGCCGACTAGAAAATAGCGCGGTGGACTGGATATAGGGGAAGCCAAATATATGTCAAATTAGGCTCCTCTTGTTCTCAGAGTTCGGAAATACTCGCCCTCTATAGGATTGCAGATGTCGTATAAAATGTGACAGTATAAGAGAAAAGTCACGGAAGTCACAACCCTACACCGTTACTTACTTACTACACGGGGTTAGTCGTAATACGGATTAGAACGGGCCACCTGGTACCACTAGACAAGCCCGAATCGTCGTAGTCTTCCTTTTTACGGCTCAAAGGTATCTTTCCACTTTTTCACCACTATTTTTATCTTCTCCTATATCTCGACGTATTTCCAGGCTATATTTTCCATGCAACGACTGCCGAGCGACGATCGGTCTTCTGGATATTGGGATTTATTCAAATCCGGATTCGACAGTTCCTCAGGTATAATCGTGATTCGAATTTCCGACGTTCGATTAGTTTTTTTTCTCTCTCTTATTTTTTTAGAATCATTCATAACTAATTCTTACCGAAACGTGTAGTTCCGAGAGTAAAATATTCAACTAATATATGCTATAATCTTATCTGAGAAATTATACATTCCTACGAAGATAAATATCCCATTTGCTTATTGTTCTTGGTAATACGTCTCCGCCGAGTTTCAATATTTAATATTTACTCGAATAATAGTGAGAAAAGTCGTTCAGACGTAGCTCCCATTTTTTTTTTCGATACCAACTATCGTTAAGTTCGTTTGAAGAGCACCGAAATTTTTAACGCTACTTCGAATACGTTAGATAATAAAATCAGAGGCGATATAGTATTCAAGAATGAAATGTCGAAGCGCAACGAACATCGGAAACCTGAGACCGAGTCGAAGTCTCAGGACTGCAGACGTAAGATTGTCTGGTCATACGCGGCTATTATATGACATAATGGCGATCGAAAGAAAAAAAAAAAAAAAAAATTCAAGCAAAATACGTACCGGAGTACTGCAACTGTGCAACGTATGAAGTTATGCAAGATAACACGGTCGTGCGTTGCAGAATAAAGAGTGAGAAAAACAAAGAAAAAAAAATATCCTCGGCGGTAAATAAAATCGGTTTGATTTTAAAATTCGATTAATACGTATAGAATAATTGCAGTTGAACTGGATACGCAATCATGCCAAGTGGTTCTTACACTCGAATAGGTCTTCCTGCGGACTCGATCGTCAATAAAATCAATAAAATCGAAGACAACAAGGTTTACGAAAAGGGTAAAAAAAACAAACGGCGCCTTACTTACCGCAGTTACGCGAGCGAAGGGAAAAGTCGAAGCGATCAATTTTCCAAGCTTTGTATTTTAAAGTCTTTGAAAAATTAGTTTTTTGTTACAGCTGAGCACTAATAAGCGGCACGATATTTCCGGCTACTCGTCACTCGTCGTTTCGAGTTCGTACATACCTATATATATATAGAGTTCGTCAAGTCAGTATAGTTCAAAGGTGGAAACTGTGGCACTGCAGCCTTACCGAGCTCATCAGCAGCGGCATTATATCTAATTTTGTGGCGAACATTCAACCGATCCGGAGTCGATTTCGTGCCATCCCTCTGCCTGGCACACGTCGCTCCCAAAAACGTTTATTTCGTACCCGAGTTATGCTTGTACATATAACTATGTCGAATTTATTGAATTATGGAAGTCAAAGTCGATCTCTGTGAAGCGATTCGAACCCATCGTTGCACGACACGCCGGGTCGTTCGGTGGCTTTAGATTTGGAATTTACCTCGCCGCGAAACGGGTGCAAAACGAAGAAGACAGCTTAGATTTGAGTTTACGATACGAGCGCAGCGTCGTGCATGCGAGTGAAAAATATTACGGCAAAATCGAAACTGGTATCATACTTGGCGGTATGAGATTTCAGATAAAATGGGGTCGCGCAGGATGTCGTTGATCGTCGAGTAAAGTTGTAATATACATCGCGCTTAGAGAAATCCACTGGTGTCATATTTGATATGCGAGTCGTGAAAGAATTAAATATTATGGTTCGCCGACGCTAATCATTTCGCGTAATTGTAATCACGACATTTTACAAATACGAATTGGATATAACTGCGATTCCGCTCCTCGTAAAACTAAACTATAAATAAAATGATTTCCAGCAATTTTTCGAACAAGAATTCAACCTGAGGAGTGTTTCGAAGATACGTTTTATCGGATACCGCCGACGCATAGCAATTAAAATTTTAATGATAGTTTCTCGGTATCAAAAAAATTATAACGTGGACTACCGCCTTATCATTTCTTCGGATTGCGAGTAATTGGAAGCAATAAAAGTTAAAAATTGTACGAAAAAAAAATTGCCAAAACTCAGAAACGCGATATTCTTCGATATATACGTTTTGCTGAAAGGTATAGAACTAACAAAAAAACGAAAGGATAATTTATGGTACAAACTTCCTGCTCGTCATCGCATCGACCGTCCCGCGACGCCCTTGATGAATGTTATTTTATATAGACGAAACTAACAAACGAATACGTGTACATAGTACACATAGTACAATATGTACTATATATTATAGGGTACATAGTGTCCCAAGAGATTGCTTTTGCCGTAGATCATGCGACCGACCGACACTCTCAATTTTAATGTATAAGTCGGTGTATACCTATACGGTACGTGGAGCGTTGTTTGCTTCGAATGTATTTAATTACAGGTGAACAGCTGACGTGACTCACGGGTTCCCTCTTACTTATAAATATATCTATATTCATCTACACCAAGAGTAGCAGCAGCAGCAGCAGCAGCAACAGCAGCAGCAGCAACTTTGCGTTGACTGAAATCCACCTGGCTACTAAATACATCGGCTGCTGCAGCACCGCAGGTAAATTTTTCAAACCTTTGATGTCGGTATACTTATATATAGTATAGCGAACACCGCTGATTTCTGTCACGCTCAGCGATCACAAACAACGGACCATATAGTTACGTATATACCTATATACAGATAAATTTTAGGTACAGTTTCACGTAAGGATACTGTATATCACACATCGTGACTATGTAGTTATAACACGTACAAATCCGAGTATAAATCTCATCTATATATCCCGAGTAATTGAAACGGCAATTACTCGGAATATTTTACACCGCTCCGAATTCCATTACGTAAGTTTGCACCAGGTAATGATATACTTTTAGTTTTTGAGAGTCGAGTGAAATGGAGTAAAAAAAAAAATGAGAAAACGTTGATAGACAAGTTATATAGAAGAGAGAGGAACCAGCGAACATCGAACGTTATTCGATCAATTATCGCGACTATATCATTTCAATTGAATAATAAACGGACTCTCACTTTCTTTCTATTTCCTATCAATATCTTCTTTATTTTTTTTTTGTCGCTTATAAAGTACCTTCGATCATAAATTCACCGCGATTAGCCACTGCGGAGACTTTTAATTTTAATGAACTTGGATCGCACGATATTAGAAATTCCGTAACCGGATTCCGCGAGTCATTTATACCTGCTTCTTTTTGGCGCTATCAAATTCAAATTGGTATACACGTACGTACAATAGGTCAACGACACGTTTTCGAAGTATCGCGAAACCTGTATCCGTAAATCGCAAAATTTTTTTACCGGATTTTTCAATTCATGTGACTGAATTTCAAAATCACATCGTACCTTTTCGGTATAAAACTTTACGAAATGTACAATGGGAGTTCGAATTCCGTTGGATAAATTAATTTCAGCGATATTATTATAGCGTTTCAACGATTCATATAAATATGTATACTACATAGGTATATGGTATATATACATGCAGCGAATTGTGATTAGTCGGTTGAATGTTTGGTCGATACCGCGAATTTCTTGATACGAATGTATATATACCTTGCGTACGCCGCACCCCGAAGCTCGCACAGTTAGTAACTTGTTATTAGATAAAAAATGATGGACCAGGACACGCGCGATTGGCGCACGGTGAGTTCAAGGTTGTCTGGTAACCTTGCAGCTTCGTTCCCTTTCGCGAACCAGCTCCCCAGATATGTATACAAGTTACACGTATACCTTCAACGTCAATCAATTTATATTATATTTTGTCTTGCTCTTCCATTCTTTTTTCCCTCCTCTATAGCATGCCGTCCAACGATCGCGCCAAACTATACTTCCTGCTTTTAACTCGCGTTTTGTTACGTAAAACAAATAACATGCACGTGTCCATGAGCGGCGAATTTGGCAGATTACCTGTAAACTTTTTCTCTGGCAAAGAATTCGCAAAAATTGAATTCTTTTCAGGAACCTGCAGTGCGGTAGCAGCAGCGAGTGCATCGGTGGAATCGAATGAAGCACATGCGGCAGTAAGCACATCGGAACGTCGATATTTCAAAGAATATTATCTAACCACCCCCGCAAAGCGGCGGATACGAGAATTATGAAAAGTTCAACGAACGCCGAGTGCAAAAGAACGAAGGTCTCCGGTATACGCTGTGATTTTTTGGCCAAAAACGAACGAAACAATTTTCGTCTTTCCGTAGGTTTTAAAAATATACACCCGGACGGAGTAAATGTTTCGAGGTTTTGGTAGTTTCTTTTTTCAATTCCCCCAATTTTCTTTTTTTTTTCTCACCAAAACTCCCCCGCTTGAGGAAGAAACACGTGCGTCATGTGCACTTATGTATGTATATAATATATATATACGTGCACGTGATTACTACGTATACAGGAAAAAAAAATCTTTTGCACCGCACGTGTCAAATCGTCGGAATAACATTCTTGAGAGTAATGAGAGAAAAAAAGGAAGGGAGGAAATTGTTTCTCGAAAAACACGCCTCTGAGATTATTACCAGGATTTATTTGGTCTGCGACTCCTGCAAGGAAGCTCAACCCCTTATAATCCGGCTTTTCGACACCGGAAGTTTCGTGTTCCAGACACTTTTTTTTTTCTTTCTTTTTTTTTTCTTCTTCTTCAAACCATCAGCTGAATATACACAATGCTGCTACACCCTTTTCCGGACTGTAAGGGATGAGCACGATATTGACCCAACCCGATTACCAGAAGAGATAAAAAAAAGTGTCTTATACAATCAATTTTTATTTATATATACTTTTATTCCCGATAAAAAAAAATTAATATTTCCAATCGTATTAGTGGGAATCTCGAATGAAAAAAAAAGTTTAGATAACAAAATAAAAAGTTTTACGGTAGTCATCGTCTACTGTGCTTAAAACGTCCAGTGTTCTCTCGTACGTCCGCATGTGAGCGACAAAAAGACGTATGACGTATGACGTAACATTTCCCTCTCACGTGGTTTCATTCGCGAATGCTACAGATACATTCATGCGCGTACCTACGTACGTACGTACGTACGTAGTATTATACGTACTTCATAATACCTTTCAAACCAGTGCAGAATAATAGCGTGTCCGTCGTCAGAATGTCTGCAGGGTAAGTACTACATGTTACATATGAGGTATGTATACGCGCGCACGATTAAAGCGAATAAACGACGAATAAAGTGAATAAAAATCAACCAAAAAAAAAAAAAAAAGGAAGGTACGTGATATACGTTGACGTTATACCTACAGCATCACTTTCCGTGATTGCGTGCAGCTATACGTCCGATAAAATTGGTTAATGTGGATCGAGAGGAGGAGTTGGGGAACGAAGAGCACGAAGGTAGGTAGAGTCCCTCCCTTTCAAAATTTCTTTCAGAACTCAATCTATAGATCCGTGATCCACGGCAGCAGACATTACCGCCGTGTACGTATTGACTGTGAATTCACGTGTATCGGTAGATGCACACCACTGTGGCGATCACACCATACGATACATAATCCGGCAATGGAGGTACATGACAGGTGCTTCAAGGACGATCGCTCACGACGGATCAGATCAGCTATAGGATTCGTTTTCAGGTTCACCTTTATGTAACGTAATATATTTATCAGATCCCCGAAACAAAACGTCGAAGAGAGAGATCGCGGTGATTCGAAAATCGTTGGATCCCTGAACCAATTGGTTTTGATTTCTTTTTTTCATTTGTCATTTTTTCATCTCGTAAACTTGTGCGGTAATAATAATCTACGTCGATTCGTTACACCTTGTATCACGTGCGTCAGTGTCAATTAACACGATTTTTCCTCGAGAAATTCAAACACTTCGAATCTTAAGAAGCAAATTTGTTCTCGGTCGTTGCGACGAGTAGAAAAAAAAAAAAAAAAAAAAATTGGAAAAGAAAAAAAAAAACATACTGAGAATACTGTACGGGCACTTTACACTTACGTTCATTTGTACCGGAGGTGTGTAAGCCTAATTAGGAAACCGGTTTTATTATTTCTAATACAAAATATCGTAAACGCTGATTTTCGGTGTACGAGCCGGCCGATCCATAAAACGTCAGATTTTGATGAGGGTTTTGATAATAAAAACTAAATAAAATTCCCTTTTTCTCTTTTTTTCTTTCAAGTTTCTTTAAACAAGTCGGCTTACGACACGTGGTTGTGTGAAGAAATCTGACGATGGGGAAAAAATATAGCAAAATGTAAACGTGTGTACGATATTGAGGAGATATGATATTATTAAAGTGTACAATACGTCGCGACAATATACCGGATCAAATTTGTCCACCTACGCCAGTGCGGAGCTGACCGACGCGGTAATAAGCTGGATTACATAATCGAATTTAACGAGAAACAAATCAGCGAGTTCAACTTACAAGAGGCATTGGCGGCGGAGCTAAAAGCGCTAATACTTTACGTGCCGCATGACACATAACCGTGTGTACGTACACCTATAATAATCGGACTATCAAATTAGGTAAAATTACAAGCTGATTTCGGTCTTTTTATGCCTCATGCGCCTCTCCTCAGGGTACACATTACGTGGACAGGAACTGACATTTTCAATGGTGCAATGTATAATATACACTAATTCTCGCTCGGAAATCATATAGGATTCGTATGCTCGATGTGAAAACAGATTTCAGTCGGCTCTATTCGGCTGCGACGCGTGTGTTACAGAGGAACCAATTACAGCTTAATACCGATGTACGAAACGAAAAAAAAAAAAATAGGAACCAGAAAGAAAAAAAACTACACAGGTACAAAGGAAATGAAGAAATATAAGCACCTCATCTACTGGTAGTTACCTAATTTTTTATACATGTTCATACTGCACAAGGTTAATATAAGCAATAATGGTTCGATCCAAATGAAGTAAAAAGTGATCGATCAAATTGCATACATCACACGTCGTGTAAAATTTAAAAAGCAGCAGCCAGCCGATTCGGAACCGACCTGGTTAGCCTAATGTAACTCCGAGGATATGTGGAGATTTTGAGAGAAAAAAAATCGCCGATTGATTATTTTTCGTTTTTTTTTTTGGATGAATAAACGAGCGAAAGCGACCAGCAGATGTTCGGAAAGATCGGTGCAAAGGAACAGGTGGTGGATGCTGGGAAGATTCGAGATATAACGCGCAAGGTTAGATACACGGTGAATCGTCCGCACGATTTCCTATGTACGAAGAACGGGACGTTTCGAATTTCGGGCGAAATTGAGTAGCCCGTTCCGAATTTCAGGTGAAAATAAGCACGTTTCAGATTCACTGAAAATCTCGGACCCTACGAACCAAACTCGTACAGGAATTAATGATGTATTTTCGAGAGAATCATACGTGCATGCACGCGCGAAAATTCCCGTTCACTATTTTTAATTATCCTTAAAAAAAAATTAAAAAACGTGTACAACAATGACGATATATATATAGGTATAAGTTTCGTAAATGTACCGAGACGCGAATTCCTGTTTCGTGCGTGACTTTCAGTATAATTAAACCGATCCCATCCATCGCGCCACGCGATTTCAAAGTATTATTAACGCATACCAGTCGATGTGGTTTCCGATAAACCCCGTATGTGATTTTTTTTCTTTTTTTTTCTTTTTTTTTTACGAAGTAGATAAAATGCACTCGGACCTGTACGAAGGCGGCAACCTGTTGACGAACCTGGTCTACTAACACAGTTAATTAAATGATACGTCTGTATATATTAGTACGTTCTACATACATGTCCTTACGGTTGAACGGAAATTGCGTATTTCGTAACCCAATCACCGCAGCGATACGCGACGTAGAGTTGACAAATTTAATCGGGTAGCATCCGCCCTTTTTTTTTCAAGATTAAAGAAACAGTAGTAGGTGAGCAGAAAAGGTGGATTTCGGCCTCCTCGCCATATGGCAGGTGTGGAGTGATTTTTAATTACCTATCTTCGAACCGGATCGTGAAAGGAGATAAAAATTCTAAACGACACACGAATCTCAACGTTTGCGATACAATTCGTACGTTATACAATCTAACGTACCCGATGAGTTGTAAATTTAGATATTTTACGAGCGGAAGTAGCCGATTTATTCGAATGATCGGTAAAACGCGTTCGCGTCAAAAAGGAAGTGAAACTATCGCGCATCGACCGCAATAGCGAAAGCTGACACGGTGCAGTATAGAAGCGATGTGCGAACGAGTCGTATATATATACGTACACATCTAATTGGACGTAATAAAAATGGACAAAAAATATGAATAAATAAATGAGAGAAAAAAAAAGAAAAAAAAAAAAAAAACATTCTAAGGTATAGCGACGATGCGGCGCGTGGCGATTTCGCCCGAATTCGACGATCTTCTCGATCCGAGCGAATGGCCACACCGAAGAAAACCCGCATCTGTATATAAATATAAATTATGTGCTGCACCGCACCGGCAAGAAGAATAAAATAACGACGGTAAATTTCTATTATAATTTCTATATATATATATATATAGGTAGATGCACTCTGGGTACACCAAATACTACAATGATAATATCTAGAGCGTAGCGAAATGCTGCGTTGCACTTGTATCATTTTAGTATCATATACGTGTTTTTTTTTTATACGTATACCTGTAATTCATACCCGTAATGGCGAGCAAACGATACAGCTGGATAGAGACACGAGCGGTATGTCCAGAAGCAGAAGCGCAGGAGCACAAGAATACAGCGAGATACAATCCTTAACGTCTCACGTCTGGATACACCTACCCACCTACCTACCTATCTACCCACATTCGAAAGGTGTATATATATATATCTATCTCTCCATCTAACTAACTTTTACTGTCAAGAAAACCACGCGATATAATTATGTACAAAAGAATTATACCTGCCCCGTAATTATCGCTCCACAACTTTCTCGATATACGATGTACAAAATGTTGACATTAATTAATTTTTTTTTTATCACATCTCCAACGCGTCCGTACGACCGATATTTATCTCCGATCTACTCTTTCTCAGCTCGTCGGGCTACGATGATCTCCGGTTTTGAAATAGAGGGGACACATGCGCCAGCGACTAATTGATTTGCGGTTTTATAAATTAATCCGAAAATTTTCACACGTGATCGCTAACGAGAAAAATTTTTATCGAAAAAATTAATAAACCACGTTCTGTCGTAGGTAAAAAAAAAAAGACCGATCGGACGAACATCGTCAGAGATTAAATTTCATACACCCGTAATTAGCACAACACGTAGTTATATTTAATTGTACGTTACACGAGGCGTTAATTAAGGCTCACGGATAGTTGATGCTAGTTATATTTCTGGTTGAGTAATATGGTCCATCGAATGGTCTGTTATATACGGTAGAAGAAAAATAAATTATTATTAAAATGATAGAGGTGTAATGTTTCGGATATTCTGGTCTAAAAATTTCTCCACACATCCTAGATTTACTCTCATCCAATATTCATTATGTGACGTAGTCGAATCTACACGCGCGTTTGTCGAGGGTGGATACCGGCAGGTAAACACGTTCGTTACTTTATAGCACCAAAACATTCGACCTAGAATCTTTCGTTCATTGTTTTTGTTTCTTTTCTTTCAAGGTCGTGGCTAGCTAGCCCCCAACTGCTCTTTCCCGCAAAGTCGTTGCTGTGTACGTACGATGAGAAATGTACTGCATGAAATTAAAAAAATCTATGTAACGTAGGATTTACTGCAAGTGTAACAACGATGTATGTGCGACGTCTGTTAGATAGATAGAAGAAGAAGACGTTTATTGCGCTTCAAACGGCTAATGTAAGACCATAAGAGTTGTATAATCGGATCGAAGAAGCCTGAAACTGTAGAATAAGTAGAGCCATATCGAACTATTTTATTTAAGCTGGACATTGCAGTAGCAACGATATCGTTGGACGTCAATTCGTTCCTCACATTAAATCCGCGCAAGAATCGCGAACAGGTAAAAAATATATGAAACAAATCCGGAAAAAAGCTCGCGAGAACCTCGGACTCGTCCCATTGCCATAAACGCATCTCTATCGTATCCGAGGCGGGAAAACAGACGCTCCAGCATCGTCGCAATGAAAACGAATTTTATCGTCGAACCTGTACCTAGAGTATATCACTATTTATAATGTACCTTACTACACACCCGTAAGCAGCTACTCATGTCAGGGAAAAGAATGAGCAAAGTGCTCTGCAGGACATCGACGACGTATACTTCGCCACAATGAGGTTTACCGGAGCGTAGCACCCCGTGTGCATCCGTTTCCGCAGGATACAAACGCGTTCTGATGTTTGACTCGATTCAGGTGCGGGTGCCAGATATATACATATATATGTATGAAGGTGTGCATGTATATTTCAATAGAACTGGGATCGGCCGCAGCAAATTACCTCCAAATTACAAATATCTTGGTTATCAACTGCGCCCCGCGTTATTTTAAATAATTGGTTTTCGTTTTTTTTTTTTTTTTTCAATTTGTTCTTCGCGCATTTTGTGCCCAAGAATCGCAGCTGTACGAAAAACTGAAAAATGGATGATAAAATAGAAAATGTCGGGCGAACAAAATTGTTCTACGTGACGTAGCGTATGCGAGTATACGCGTTCGTAGGTGCGTGAAAAATGTTCGCAGTGCTCGGGCGATGCCCATTTCGGACGAAGGTACATATATGAGTGTAGGGGTTTGTACGTGCGCGGCAGAGATATACAGAGATGTGTAACTACTACCGCTGTGCTCTGCGTGGTATAAATGGGTATGCGGTATAGCTGAAAGAAGCGCGAGCTGCTCGGCAAAAGGCTGAAAGGAGGACCCGGAGCTCTGTGGAGTTCATCGAGTGCTAAACGAGTTCTGTAACTAGACGACCTCCAGAAGGCGAGCTTCGTAGTCTATATAGTTCGTATTATAGGTGTGTATAATGCTGCCGCGGCTGTGCCGCCGGCCGCTGCTTTTGCAGTACTCTGTAGCGGCAGACGAAGACGACGACGACGACGAAGAAGATCCCGACGATCGCCTCACAGCTTTGCATATCGTTCCGACCGAACCCCAGACGTATTATCCCTTGCGTATCGCGGCGCGAAGGAGACAGAGATCGGATGATGAAAAAAAATCTCGACCGACCAACGGTTATCGTAGCAATTGTGGATTGCATAACTCGAGTTACGGAAATTGGGGATATTCAGGATTATGAGAAATGTGTATCTGATATCACGAATTGAAAATCGACAGTAGCGTCGTTTATCGCTTTTTTATAACGATGATGATCGAAATTCATAACGTTGATATCGCAGGTGTGTATAGGTAGTACGTAAGTAGCTTGGTATATGGCACACGGTTACTCGAGTAACATCGAGGTATGCGCGCCATGTCCAACGTAACATGAGCTACGTATATGGGATTTGTTACAATAAAATTCGAACCTTGTATATCATGTCCGTCATACCGAAGTCGAAAATACCTCAAAACACGTATATCTACCGTAGAACAAAGGAGAAAAAAAAAAAAACGTTAAACCGAATTCCGAGTCTAATCCAGACACACGCGATATGGTATCCCGATGGGGATCGATCCATCGATCGGTGGGTATGATGCAGGTATAAAATTTCTGTATCAATGGGATGAGAAATAGAAAAATAAACCGGTCAAGTGCGAGCCGAACTCACGTGGTCAAGGTTCCCTATCATTTGAAAATTTTCACGATGCATTAAGAAGAATATTATTTTTTTTTCAATTTTCTAATTCACCCCCCGAAATTAACACCCAAAATCAAAGTTCACTTATTCAAACTACAGGTACGCCTGTAATTGGGTCATTCAACTCTGCATTTAATACTTTGAATCCATTTTGTCGAACTCATGTGATATACCCAATTATCCTGCACTTCCAGTTTTCTTGCGAACGAAAGACAAAAAGAAGAAAAAGAAAGGGCAGACGTGACGAAGATCGTTTCGACCGTAATTCTACTTACTCAAAATTTCAAAGTCATGTCATGAACAACGGAGAGGAGCCACTAAAATGAAAGTTACGGTAGTTATAGCGCGAGGGACTGGGACGTCACGAAATGTAGGTATACGTGCTTACCTGAAACAGAAAAATACGACACGCATATTATCATACCGGAAACTTTCTATTTCGAGAAAAAGATTTTTAATGAAAATGTGCCACTCGTATATTCTTTATTCCCATTACATCTAGGTCTGTACACGGTGTAGTTTTTGAAAATCGGAGGTCGGCGAAAGAGAAACGAAAAGTGATAAGCGAAATGGAAGAGCGCTGAAACAAAAACAAAAAAAAATTTTCCTCCTTTGATTTCTTCGTCTCTCGCTTTCTTCTCAATCACATATACGAAAAAATCAGAACCCGATGCCGCACGACCGCAGTCCGCAGCTGTCGCCCCGTTTGCCGCGGTTTCATGCGCACCTATTTCCGTAAAAAACTAGAATATCAAGTTTCAGTCATTATATACCCACTAAAAACTAATTCATGGATGAGCTCGGGGGCCAATGTCGTCGACGTAATTTGCAGCTACATAGAAAAGATCCTACGTACCTTCGGATGGAAAACCACGTCTAATATCTATGGCTATACGGTCAAGTTATAATACGTACCACTACATACTATACACCATTAAATATACAATGCTCCGATGGTGGTGCAATTTATATTCCACATAAAAATTGACGGTCCGCATCGCGACGCCCATATTATGCCCATCAGGCGCACGCGGGCTCGACGGTCATAATACGAGTCGGAGGAAATGAGAAAAGAGAGAAAAAAAGGTAAGATGGAGAAAAAAAAATAAATAAATAAATAAATTAAAAAGAAATCATCGCACCCACCGATCCGACGACCAACGCGTGGGCGGAAGTTAACGGTGTTTCACGAGGATATAGGCATCCGATGTTCCATCGGTATCCTACCTATAAAGGTGTATATTATACTGTACGGTTTCGTGTCAATTTGTAATTGTAGTAAAATAAAGCATTGCGCTTCGCTGCTGCAGTTGCTGTGCTCACCTCGGTATACGTATACGTACATATAATACGCCTATCCTCCAGCTATCCTATACCTCCACACGATTACGTGGGCGTCGTCGTCTGCATGGGATAGCCGTGACGAATAATACGACCGTACCTTCCACGCAAGACGGGAAACGCTATTTTTTCCAACTTTTTCTAACATTCCAATATTTTTTTTCCTTTGTCCTAATTCTAGTCTTAGGTATCAACGAAAAGACCCAATTTGAGTTCTTTATTCCCGATGATCCTGTCGACGTTTATTTTTTATATAAAAAAAAAAAAAATAAAATAAAAAAATAAAATTGTCGCGTTCTCGGAGTAAACCAGTGTTGACTCCTCAAGACGCTCCGCGTTCAAGGTACACGACACATTAGACATATTTAAAAAATTCATTTCCTTTACGCGATCGGGATTCATAATACGCGGTAAGCACTTGTATGTACTTCCTATGTGCATATGGATTTACAAACACGCGTGTGTGCGCGTGCGTCTGTGTGTTCACCAACGCGTGCCCGATGGTCGTAACCCCCTCCGGTAAATCAATCACTCCGCTCACTCTATTTCCTCGGTGAGGTATGCGCGTAAATTTTCTTTCCCTCGGTGTTGATGGATAATTAAATGAATCGCAAATCTGCGAGTACACCGGAAATATTCACTCGTAATAGATTATCTATAGCTAAGGGTATCCGACGTGAAAAAACATTACGTCGTCGTTACAAATGTCTCTGTGTACGTACGTGTGTACACCTATAGATGCACAATGTGCACACAGGCACGCGGTACACACATCGACGACAAGAACTGCTAACGCAACGTAGAATTTTATCAGGAATATACGATACACTCGGAAACTATAACCACCGACCGGAACTCTTCTACCCGTTAATAATAAAATAATTATCCCTGTATCCATGAAGCATTCAGTTCATGATTCCAAGCCTGTACATCATATACATATATAGGGTGAGCGTAAAGAATAACGTTAGGATTCCTCTGCACTTGCGTTGAGCAGAGAAAAAAAATGCCAAAAAAATGCCAAAACGAGGATTGGGTGAAAAATTATGCCACGGTAGGAAAACCACGTGTACTCGACGTGGATTCTCGGACATTGTTTATCCGCGGTACACAAACGCTCCCCGATATTTTATGTATCCTGGGTAAGTACGTGACACGCGGAGCAAATTATATACTCGATCTCTGGTAGCGAACGATGAACCGTTCCATACGATTTGCATCGATAATTTTCTGTATGCATATATATATGTACTCGTTTAATATTATAATGTTACCTATATATATATACGTGTGTATAGGTAAATGTGCGAACGGTCTCTCGTTTTATTCACCTATATATATACATACATACGAAGAGACAGGAAGCCGCAAAGGGGTTGCGACGTAATTCATCGTAGTTATACGGGGGTCAAAGAGCGACACGATCGCGGTATGCATATACATGTATACTATAAGCGTGCAAAATTAAGTTCTGCAATGCACAACGAGTCGCGTTTTATCCCGTATTGGTATTCACGCGTAGGTTATACCGACGTTCAACGTATATAAGTACATATGTATATGCGTATAGCTATGCATGGTGTAATAGTCGTCACCTCTTCTCTCTGTACTGTACTATATACGTATAAACGTATCGCAACTTTTGCAACGCTTATTTTACAGCATTAATATATGCCACTTGGTCAATCGCTGGGCCAATATATATACACAAGTCCATTCAATGAAGAAGTTATCGGGAGAGACCGAGAAAAAGAGCCGATGCGGTTCTCTATACCGCACCGTACCGTTATATTCTTTGGCCGAATAACGCTCCCAGGCTTACTGGCCGGCCATTCAAAATGATTAATAATAAATTTTTCTATCAAACCGATCGCTAATCACCTTCTACGATCTCTTCCTCAGGCTCGCTCTCCCGTACACGAACACGGAGTGATAAAACAATTTCATATTTTCAATTACAAAGAAAAGAAAAGCAAAAAAAAAAGCGAAATTATCGGGGCAAAAAATAGAGAAAAAACGGTCAGAAGAAAAAAAAAAACAAACTCTGACCCCGAATAATTTTGCGGAGAAAATGAAACCGGAATAAAAACGATGGCGCACGTCCGGTTCAGCTTCTAATTATATACATAGCGATATATCCTATATAATCCTATATATACGCGCAGGTAAATGTACATTATGTTATACCTATATATATATTTATATGATGTATGTAATAGAGGCGTGTGAAAATTGAGTGCATATATATATATATATATTATATGTGTACGCACGACTTGTACGACGTATCCGTGCATTTAATGACCAGAGAAAGAAACTCGGAGAGAACACAAGGAAATAAGGCGGGGTTGAAAGTTCAAAAAATAATTAAGACACGACCGGCACGCGTGGATCGATCTCCAGCCCGTGCGTGATTTCGAACTGTGAAACCCGCAAATGTTATAAATCGAAACTTTCGTTCAACCGATTATCCTTTTCGTACACGGATCGATGTTTGAATTCCCATAAAAAAAAAAATAGTACTGAGATTTCTTCTAGCTGAAGTAAAATTCGTATCGATTCAATCCGTGCTACGGTGGGTATAGCTACTTTAATTAATCTGAACAAAAAAACCTCGGTGACCGCGAAATATTTGAGGATATAAACGTCGGAATTGAGAGAGAAGACGTAATTGCCCTTCGAGACAAATTATACTCTTGCTGTCCGAAACTAGAGGATAAGGTCTTTGTCCTAAAATCCTAACTGTTGTTTGTCTCGGTCATAATATTAATGTTCTCGTCTGCGCGATGTTGTATAATTCTGTAATTGCCGTAAAACTCGTCACAGAGAGAACCACCACCTCGGCGTAAAAGTAATTATTCAGAAAAAATTCCGACGTAATTAAGTTTCGGAGCATCTTTACGAGGCGTTTTTACTCTACAGTTTGAAAAGCTTTCATATTTCGGTACCTTCAGAAAAGCATGTACGGTAATTGAATGGACCGAAAAGAAAACCTTGCGTATGTACAGTTGCGGTACGGCGCGTTATTAAGATTTTATATACGTATAAAATTTCCTCACACCTTTCGCGCAATTTTACGTAGGCTAATAACATTAAAGGTCTATTATAATTATTACCGTGCTTTCACGAGGAAAGTTTTCGTCATAAGAGATTCAATGAGTTGAAGTAAGAGAAGCACTTCTGGCCTCTCAACTTCCACTTTACTCAAACACCGCTGCATTCGAGAAAAAGAAAAGTCATGATAATTGTATAATACGTAGTATAACAGAGTCTCAAATAAGGAATTTATTTTCTTAGTAAAGAAAAAATAAAAACCACGAAAATACGATACTCAATGTTGGCCAATTTTAACACCTCAATTGGTTGAAAAGCTGTCTTACAATTAGAGGTCATTGAGGTTGAGAAAATAATTTTCTCAAACAGGACAGGAAATTTTTTAACGAAAGCTATCTCGAGTTTTTTGCGTGTCTTTTGTTTGTTTTGATGTAGCTTAATCCAAAATTGAGTACCTAATCGATACCAATAATTCAAAAAAGGTATAAAATTCTACATGCGATACACTCGCATGCATACTCATATTTCTTGTTAGTGTGTGTACGAAACGAGTGAGTCTTTGACGTCGTTAAAAATGGCTTCATATATACCTATACATCGTCAAATATTACAAGAGGCTATAGGTATTCTCCTTGCATTCGCACTAACGACTTGCGACACTCACATTTATGCCTTCTCGACTGTACAGCTCGGTCGTTCATTCAAGGGAACTTTTCTTTGCTAAAAAAAGCAGACGATGACGTTAATAAACGTCATAAGATTGGAAAGAATATCATCGCAAGACCATCGAACTCTCTACCGAAGCAGGACTCGGCTTCGTACGCGGAAGCAGCATCCTCATTCCTCTCGTCGAACGAGAGTAGAAAAAAAAAAAAAAAAATTACCAACAAAATCGCGTCTCTCATTCGATCTAAATTGAATGAACATATTCGTGTCGATATTCTGAAGCGTGTAATGCATAAGAATTCAAATATATGGAAGAAAAATTATTTCGCACAACAGGTTCTGTTGTAAGAAAGATCGCGAAATACGCGAAGGTGCGGAAACGGCGCGCCTCCTCGATAGATTCCATTACCGCAACGTATCGGTTTGGTTTTACATTCTTCGACGTTTCGTAGCGGCGCGGTTGATTAAAATGAAAATCAAATATTGCACACGCCCATGCAGACGGACGCATACCTATACGGACTTTGTTCAAACCTGCAACTTCTCTTTTCCGATGTCCTCCTTCGGGGACCGGTCCGTATGAGAACCGCGGTGGCCCATGGGCTTCGCGTGTGCCGCGTCCGTTTAACAACTCACCCGGATCGGATTTTCATATGTAAGCCAGTGTGCCGTCAGCGTCGACTAGTAGTTTTTAATAATTATTTTCCCATTCGACAAAGTATAGGTGTAGTGCACATCTGATTTGCTCTCACTTGTACGTACGTAATCTATATGGCGTATACGAGCGAGCGTCGGATGGGGCGTTCGATCAAGTTGACGGAGAAAAAGGAACCGAAGAAAAAAGTAATGTATATAATACGGTGTATTATATATCTCATCGAAGTAGACCCGTCAAACAGCTGATTACAGATCACGGAAACAGCTATAATTGATACGTCGTTATTAGACTCTGCTTTCGCTGGCTATAGATTTGTATCTGCAGTTGATCCTCGCGGATGAAAGAAAAGAAAAAAAAAAAAAAAAAGATCATGTAAACTGATGTGCGAGTTTCATCGATAACTCAATGATTGAGTTAAATCGAAGGATTTAACATTCGAGTGTCGGTAACTATATTTTGCGGAGGCCCAGGATGTTTAAAAAGGATGAGGATCTTTTCAGTCCTCGAGATTATGTATAGTTAAAACCGATTCAACAAAGGCACAAATATAATAAAGCAGATACACACAAGTATACGGGCGTATTACACACGGATCTGAAGAAAAATGGCCGCAGGAAGAGCCGGTTTCGTAACCGGATTAATTAGACGTCCGGAGAAAATTACACGACCTCCGACCCTACAGACTCCGTTGAAGGGTAAGATATACGCATGCACTGGTTGCTCGCTCTTATTATATTATAAATAATAATTATTACAAATCTTACATACGTACATACGTAACGCTAATTGGGAGAAATCCATTATCATTGTGTTACTGTCTACCTGAACAATATTTCCGCGTGTGTATATATATCGCAGCCAGAACTAAATTAGATCAATAGAAAGAAAAAAATGAAATACAAATATGACGAGGTTTGATTTTTATACATCTCATAGCGTATGAAGAGAAAAAAAAGAAAAAAAAAAAACCGTTGTTCGCCCTACAGTTATACGTCGCGTCGTGACGTTGACGCCGACCGACGAGCGTTGCGGTGGCGGTCGCGCGCTGCGTCAAATGTTCGTATGTATGTATACGATTCCTGCATATGACGATCATACCTGGGCGTACAGCAGAGACACAGGAACCGAAAAGTACCTGAGACGCATACGTGAGCACGATTATAACCGTCATTAGCTTCTGCTTCGGTCACCGCGGAATGGGTTAGGCTAGGTACATGTATATAATATAATGTGATATTAACGTCGACGCCACGATCAAAAGACTTGGGCGCTATCCGTTGTCTTCGAAATAACCGACTCTTGATACACGATGACCTCCCTTCCGGTTCGTTCGCCACCCTTTCCGCTTTGCATACATTCATATTCAGAAATTATACGCATAGGTCGATATAGTTGTACAACGTAGACGTCTGCGGTAATGTTACGTTGTAGGTGCTCAACAGTTCGCTTCGTCGTGAGGAAAAATCGAGAGAAAAACGAAAAAAAAAAAAAAAAATCTATTAGAGATAAAATCAAATTCCAAATTGGATGTACGTCTTTCGATTTGTTATAATATTCTAATTAAAATTCAAGGATTTCACTTTTTAATTGTTATTTCAATTTAATAAAACAATCTTTAGTTATATGGTGTATATTCTATAAGGATGCAAGTATCCGTAATCGAGTCTTATTTCCATTCGACTTGTAATGCACGTGTAGATTTAGTGATTCGAATCTCGCGGTTTTTCACGTACTCGATTCTTTCTGTCTTTCACTTTGCGCCGCGGTTTTATTCAGAAATTACATCAATAGAAACATATATATCATCCGTCAGTACAAATCCTTGAGCGCATTGAGACGTGATGATATTATGCGCGAGTACGATGCACAAATGCATCTGATGAATCGACGGACGATTAGCGATTTTCCATAGGATATACTTAAAGTATACATATATCCGAAGCACATCGAGGAACACACGTACGTACACACATAACGAACTACGGAGCGTGAACGCAGTTGGAGAATATACCGGAAGTTAAGTAACGAAAAATGTGGATATAATGTAAGTAAAGCACATACCACGTTCTACCGCGTACCAATACCATGACGAATTCCTCGGATGATAAAATAAAACGACCGAAAAACAAAAAAAAAAAGGAAGAAAATTAAGACGGAATTAATTCCGAGCGTGAAAGTTTCAGTGGGTAAATTGTTAGTAGCTGTACGTAAATATCTAACAACGGCAATACGCGCTGTTTGGTGATATATATATATATATATTCTGCACAATTCACGTACATAATATATGTGATATGAAATTTTGCTTTGCTCTTCAAGCACTGCTGACTCCGCGGCAGAATTTTTGAGATACTTAAAAGACTATGTACGCGTTAGGGTGTAATAAAAAAGAAGGAAAAACCCGTATATAAAATAGATATATCGGAGGTAGGTACATAAAACATACATAAAAGTATAGGTATTTAAAGACAGAACGAGCGGTGTATAATAGTCCTAGCGATAGTTTACGCTCTATAGTCCGCGTTTCGAATCCCGCGCAGTTATATAGGTTTCCGCGTACTATAATTACGGATAGCTAATTGCGGATTTTTCGTTGCGTGTATTATGAACGAAATCCTGTTAGTTTTCCGACCTCTGTAAAAAAAAAAAAGAATCTGAATTCCATCCAATCGCCGCGTATGAAAATCGGCTCCAGATCGTCGAATAAGACGATTGTAGATCACGATCATTTTTTTTTCCTCAAAGAATTCCTCGGAGAGAACCAATCAGGATTGAAATTGCTAATATTCAATGATCGCGAGGCAAGAGCCTCTGGGCAGGACGCAACAATAATGGCGATAGCGCTAGATCATAGAAACGGAACACGAATTATAATTCTTGGGCAATTAGATTGCGGTGCTCCGAAGAGCTGCCTTTCAAAGATTAAGAAACTCTGATAACCAACGACGTTATACATAGGAACTCCGTGACTGTGCGATTTTTGATTTTCAGTTTCTCTGAACCATTTTGGTCAAGACAGAAAAAAAAAAAAAAAAACAATTTATACAAAGAAGTCGGAAAAATACTGAAATATTTTCCACCTGAAAATAGTAAATCGAGGCTAACGGTAGAGACGTTTCAATTTATATTACACGATTATTCGTTCTCGCTTAGAGGCCGAGGTACTCCATTTGCCCTGTTCTCATCAATTAATTATTGAAGGAAGAAGCACGAGGTAGAAATCAAATGAAATTCATTCGCGAAATGATTGATTTCCTTTTTAATATTTGCTGCGCCGATTCTTCGATGCGCAAGCTTACAGATATACCCCGAGATAATAAAATAACGTTGATTTTAGTTTGATAACATGCGATAATTCGTCGACGATTAGATACGACGATACGTTTCGAATGATCGATATTTTCTCACCAGATTCGTAACGATCGATACAATGAGTTGAGTATCACATTCGATAGCCTAATCGAACGGATTGTTTGTTATCGTCAGAAACAATAGGACACGGGTAAAAATCGCGGTAATGAGATATAATTTTCAACAGACAATCGCAGCCGCTGGATTGAAAGTTTTTTTCGATAATTTTTTAACTGCTACGTTGAGATTCGTAAATTACATACCCACGTGGTAAATCATCGTCCATCGAGATATTAAATAGAGCATGCACCCGCGCGGTGTAGTTGCGTACTGCAGAGTATCAGACCGCTAAAAAAATGCGACAAGAATTTCTTCCCTAAATAATTTTAACGACGAACGAAATCAAGGACAATCGATGAAACGTGACGCGTCCGATTGTTGATACATATCCTCGGAGTTCCGCAACCTGAACTCCCGGAAATAACTATACGTTCGTACACAGGCGTATATTACATACGTGCGTGAAATAATTATACAGAGATTATTATTAAGAGTATGGAAAAACTGCACTGGTAATTTCAAAAAAGTTATTCAACAATGCGGAACAATTATATAATTAGAACTAAATTTCAAACCATTATCATGCACCAGCTAAAAAGTGTGTTATAAAGGTATATAAATAGGGGGGATATAGAATATATTTACATCTATGTATACCTATTTATAGTGGTAGGTATGTATATATATAACGTCGAAGCTTCCGCTCACGGATCCGTGAAATCAATTAAGAAAACTTGAAGACAAGCCGCGATGCATAGCAGCTTCTAATCCTAAGATCGCGATAAGGGATCCGCGTGCATGCGGCACGTACCTGTACACATATATATATATGCCAGCGAAATGTACGTATACGCCATCGCGCGATAAATCAATCGTTTCCCGATCTCCAAAAGTTTAGATCGATCTCACACCTCCGACGAACGTATGGTACATGTACGGTAAAATATACGCTAAAAATCAATGGCTCCTTATTCCCCTGAACGGAATGAAACAATAAATATATACATATGGTACGTCTGCTATCGCATGTACACGGTGTGAAAAAATTAGAGTGAGTTATCGAGTTGTATGAAGAGAAAAAAAAAAACTCGAAAACTATAATGTACACGTACATGGATAAGTAGGTCCGCGGTGAGAAAGTCAGTGATCACATGCATCATCATCATCATCATTATCGCGGTATCATATCATCAGCATGTCCAGTAGTGCAGCTATTGAAAAGCTTGCGGTGGTTTTCGTATCGGTATAAAACTACTGCAGTGTAAGAGTCTATTAGAATAAAATGAATAGATATAATATGAAAAAAAAACAGTTGTGTCTACCGAACGTCATATACAGTCGGTAAAGGTGGAGTGTAAGTCTTAAGATAAACCGCAGAATCTTCTGCATCGTGTGCTCAACATTTTGTCAATTTTTATTCTGTGCTTTTTTTCAAGATTTTTTCATTTATAAAATGTACAACTTTCGAAATGAACTACATATATTCTCTCGCCGGCGAGTGCAGCGTTATTATACACCGATATGTACGTAACTGTAGAATGTGATTGAAAATTCGCACGCTTTTTTCGCAACTCATTTATCGCCAAAGTAACTATCGAATGGGTATATATAATAATGTGGGGGATAAATTTCCGATCGAATTCGTTACGGAGTCATACGCTGCACGGAGTCGAAGACCGTACAAGTTCCTCGTAGCTTCAATCGTTTTTAAACTGCAAGACGTAACCCGCTTTCTACAATCACTTTACGTTCGGTTCATTCGTTCTCCGTGTTTCTCGGACCACGGTTGATCACCGTCAAAACCAGTAGATCGGTCGATCGGGTATAGGCGTTATAAAAATGAAAAACGAAAAAAGAAGACTTGCAAAAACAATGAGATATAAAAGGCGCGTTACATTCGTCGTCTCGTGGACCACAAATTTTTTCGAGGAAACAACAAACGGAGAGTCGAGTACCAAACTATGATACGTATATAGGAAAAGTGTGGACACGCGTTTGCGAAAAGAAGAGAAAAAAAATCCTGGTATATAATTACAGGCAATCAGTGCTCAAATAGCTGAGGAATAAAGTTTTTTTTTATAGTTCAATTACGACAGTGTAATTTGTGGATTTTCTAGATGTTGTTGCAGCCGCATCAGCAGAAGGTAACAGTGACAACCGACAATCACTGTTAACTTTTTTAGAAAATTGTAAATTTACATACTGAATTATTACCCTTCGGAAAACGGTATGAGAAAAAGATCTAGAAATTTATTGTACGCATAGACTGCAGCGCAATTGAATTCAAACTTTCATCAATTTTTTTCATGTATGGTTTGCAGTTTTGAGTTCCTACCTCTAAGGGTTTTTGGAATCGGCGTCGGTAACTCCAAATTTCAAATGACTCTATTCCCATGTAAAACGGATGAGACACAGCTGGTATTTTTTTCTTCTCGTGAAAGTGAAATTTCCGTATATACTTCGCGTAGCGGAGAAAAACAGGAAATAGAAAAATCAAAAAAACAAACAAAATACGTTGTTACAAACGACGTTATAAACGTGAACGCGACTTTACCGCGGGTTGCTGTACTACCGAAGGAATAAATTTCTACATCGGTCGATCGGTTCACTGGGCGCGGATGACGATCGCGAACATCGAATCTCTTGGAATACTGGAAGGGAAAAAAAATCAATTTAGGTCAAGCTAATGATTCGGCTTCGAAGCCAGACTGCAGTGACTTTACAGGTATAGAAGATGGCCACCGAGAAAAACCATACACGCTACGATAATCCCAAATTGTAGCAGGTGGGGGGGCAAAGAAATCCGTAACAGCTCAGGGCATTTCGATGTTTTTTTTAGATTTTTTCCAAAATAATTTGAAAAATATTCTCACCGTAAATATAATTGATGATTTGTGGCACGTAACGTTTGACACCGTGTAAAAATCTCACCTGCCACCTGGAGCGGCAAGTTTTAGTGAAAAGCTACGTGGTATGATACCTGTGTATTTGGCAGCGGTCTAATAATATTATATATAAATTTTTTAATATATAACTCACGTTGTGCAACGCTACAATTTTTGTTTTTTTTCTTCATTTTTCTTTTCCTTGCCTCCTTGACTCACCTGGGCTTCTTATACGTTATTTTAATTGATGTTTTCAAGTTTCTGTTCCTCACGTTTCATATTAAACAGTCGTATTATACGAAGTTTTAGTAAAACCTCGCACTAAAAAATTCTTCTAGTCGGGCGACCTTTGATCATATCTTCAAATGCAGGGTTTCTTATTTTTTTTTTTTTAGAAATCGTGCAGATTTCCAGATTTTGATTTTGAATATTCATTTTTTCTTCAGTTTTTTTTCTCATTAAATTCGTGAATTTAGTTGGTTTTTTTTTTTTTTTGTTTGTTTCAAATCAAATCAGAAGCTGTTACATCCATCTTCTCGCTACGTGCATGAAGTGAATAAAGGGAAACGAAATACCTCGTGAATATTTATATCTCAGGTCGTGTATTTGGTGATCAGATCATCGGATTTATTACATACCTAGGGTATAGGTGAGCACGAATATTGGCAAGCTTCACCGCAGCCTCGCATAAAAATGATCGTTTAGTAAAACGGTGGCTCGTCGTCAAGGCGATTCAAATGTTTACGAAGTATCGCACGCAAAAGTACAGCGTTGTAGTATTGTTCGGCAGCGTCACGTCCTTCGCGTTGTTCGTTGGCATCCGCGACCTCGGATATGACATCGCTGCTTTCACTCCTATGATTATACGGGTTGTAAAGGTAAAAAGAACTTCAATCAAAGTTAATTATATCGACGTAAAGATTCGTCAATTAGCGAACATCGTGACGACGACGGACGAGGATGGAGAGATTTGAATTCAAACCGTTGAAAAAAATAAAAGTCGAATAGTACATATCGTGTATTATGACACACGTTACCGATCGTTCTCGCCCACATTTCCAAATTGATCTTATTCTTTTTTTTTTATTCATTTTTGTTTCTGTCTTTTTTCGGTAACTAACCGAAAGTGAGAGTTGCGCCGCACGTACAAAATACTATACGTTTATAAATTAATGATGTCAAGAAAAGGGGGCTACGTGTCCCGATATACGTATACACTCTTTCTTCCTTCGTTCGGAAGAAAGATCGCAGAGATTAAAAAACGTAGGTATAGAAGCACACGAGCAAAATCAACTCCAACGCAACTCCCACATCGCATGAGATCTCCGTCTACTCGTTTCAGTCAAAAGATGTGCAGCTGTTATAATCGCCTACTTACCCGTACGGATACATATCTGCATCACCCACGTGCAGAAATATCACGCAGACCTTTTTTTTTTTATTCTTTGCAAAATCACCCATCTCGTCATGTAATCAAACCGAATCCGTATGGAATATATAATTGTCCAGCTAAATCAAAATTCGATTAAGCAAAATAAAAAAAGGAAAAAAAAGGATTTTTTTTGATTTTCAATCAACTTATCGTACCGAAATACCACGATGACTATATACGAAGTCTGCACGAGGTCAGTAAATATATGTATCTATATAACGTACATAGAGGTATGTACGTTATATAGATACAAGTTTCAGTTCTTCAAAACAGGGCGGATTTCACGGTTCGAGAGGACGCGAAGCTACGTGATTTCTTCTTCCCTGATTTTTATCTTTCATATTATGTACATCTACTAAGTACAAGTTTAATTCGGTCACTAAATAATATATATATATTATGTACGAAAATTCGAGCACGCCTTGCTGCCTAGGTAGTACGATCACATTAGTAGTATACCGTTAATTGCTCGTCAGTTGCTTTAGCAAAATTAAAAAAAAAAAAACTCATTATTTTTTCACCCGTAACGCATATTTATACAGCATATGTGCATAATTTTCAAAGTATTGGTACGATTACAGGTACGAATTAATGCTGTATAATAACGAACAGTGTATCGCTTCGTGCAGGTGAAAAAAATTGAAGAAGAAAAAAAAGAAAGAAAAACTGAAACTGAAATAAATAAAAACTCTTCCAACACCATCGAGTCTGCGATAAAAACGCCCCAAGCTCTACCCGTTAATAACTCTCTGTGCTGCTGCTCAATTCTGCCGCATCGCCGATGCTCCGAATATCAAGGTAGGTAGTCGTTTTCGAGGTAATCAATACTATTCGACACGTTCCCATATGTTTCGTCGCACGGTTAGTTTTTTAGGGGCCAGATATTCATGCGTTCGAAATATAATTCACGATCAAAACTATGCATATTCCATCTACCTTGTACGTTCGGAAAAATACAAGTGAAAGATTTGATCAGAGGAGCAAAAAAAAACCGTATCCGAGGAATACTAAGGTACCTGTAATTAACTCGATTAGAAAAAGGGAGCCCGACGATGACGTTTGAAATCGGCACCCGGTATACGTGGCCGTACACCCCGATTGGGTAGGGTGTGTGTACAGCGGCGTACGTATAGAAGCCATATAATAAGAGAGCTCGGTAAATGGGTGAGGGGGGATATGGGAGGGATTGATCTGGTATATACATTATCTTAATACATACGTGTACACCGATACCGATTCGCCGAGGACTATGAGACGTACGTTGTACACAGGTATGAATATCATACGGTGTTATCTGACTCGGCGTTATACCGAGTTAAGTTTTGAGTCTAATTGTAAGCGTGCCAACGTGTAACAGCTGTTTATGGACATCGGAACTTTAACTAAGACAAGCCTCGATGGCGCGTCCGTCTACCGTAAATCCGCTTAATTAAATCTCCAAGGAGGTTGTTCGTTGCAGTAGCATAAAAGTAGTGCTCATGAAGTTGAGTTTGAGTCGAGTCGAGTTCAGTCGTGTCGAGTGGTATGATATTATAGTATAACTGTATTCAAATATACGGCCACTACCGAGCAATTATAAATATTACATACAATTTTTATTATTCCAGATTCGAAGGTACGTACCCTACACGGTGATGCCTATAGCAATTTCTAACTCGTTATTATAATACCGAGCATTCGTAAATTAGCAAATTCAATGGAAGATAAATTCAAAAAATTCTACAATCGGTGTACGATGGGTTCTACACATCGATAATTAAATCGGACTTTGAGTACCTACCACATGAAAATTGGACGACCAATTTTGCAGTTTCACAGCGGAGTTTCCTTCGCTCACTATGAAATATGTAACAGTTTTTGAATTTCTTTTTCTGATCTTTTCCGAACGATTCAAATTTCGTCACCCGATCGTCGTTAAGGAAGTGAATAATTGTAATTTACCGATCGCGTACTTTGGAACACAACGCGCACAAAGGGGGAGTAAGAAAAAGAGTATTCGCTGCTGCAGCGCGCATGCATAAATAATCGGGGTTCGAAAGGACGTTCACTTTCGAAGCCCGCGACGGTTTCCGAGTCTTTCCCTAATTTCGTCCGTTCGCAACTGATACGGAATCGGAGTTTATTTAAGCTTTACGGACCAAAGGAGACCTCCAACAGTTGAGCTCTACCGGTAAAACGTGGAATCCATACTCGGTGCCAGGGCACTCGTAGTCACGAAAGCTAACATCATCCTGTAGGAGGCAGAAGGAGGCGACCCGGAGGCACCAGACACGAGACGTAGCAAATAATAAAACAATTCATGTAAAATATATATGTATATCGTATACTGGCGTGTAATAAAATTCTCAAGAATAATTTACACCAACTTCGGGCGATACGCGGATGTGCCTCGCGGTCGACGGACAAACAAAAAGAAAAATAAACAAATAAATAAAATAAAATTGGAAAAAAATTTCTTTTACACTGAATTAGTTGTAAAAAGTAAATTAACATTGGCGGGATAGCTGAGAGGGAGGTTCTTCCTTTCTTTTATTTTCTTCATTTTATGGAACGCCATATGGACTTACCGGGGGATAATTATATTCGTTGTTTTACGCGGGGTCTAAGAATTAATTAGCAATTCAGCAATTCAGTGTCCCGTATATGTATCAACATGCATACGCGTTGTCTGGATGCCTATGCTTCTTAATATTATCCTGTATATATATACATAAAAATTGCATTACACGTTAATTAGCTACTGCATACCTACTATGTGTACATAAACTTCTCGCACGAACTATCATAGTCTCGTGACTCAACGTCATAGAATAATTAATTTTTATACGTATATAGATCGTCAAGAATCGTATATGAGTAACTTGTCAGTCAACGAACCACCGCATCAGTCGTTGCCGCTCAAACCAGACGACAATCTAATAAAAATTGTAATGAATAAAATTTCAATGATCCCTACGCCGTCCGACATGCACGCGCGAACAAAAGATTCCCTGATTATCTTTCTCACGTTAATCGTGCGTGTAACACGTAGACGAATAATATTAACTACTCGTTCTCACCGATACGACGTACATTTTCTCAAACCTTCTCGACGAACACCTATTTTTTTCAACCAAAAAACGCTCAACTTCGAACACTGGTATCGAGAAGTTTTGAAGAGTGTGTAATGTGCGTAATAATGACAATATGTCGCCCTGATATATTTGCAGATAGAGACTTTTATCTGTACACGCGTTATAACGAATATGAGTCAGAATATCGTCGTGACGTAATAACGCGAATATATGTATAAACTGAATAAATGGCGAACAAGCAACAGAAACTGAACCAAAACCCGTATTGTACGCAAGATTATGGTGTACATGTGTACGCAAGTTTAAGTACATGCGCTATGGTACCTTTTACTGCACGATAATCAAATGAAATCTAAACACCCATTTACGTCCATAGATGAATAAAAGTTTGGAATAAGATGATGATAACTTTTATATCGAAGAACTTGAACCACCAGCGTTCACGTATACCTCGATCCACTTCCCTTCGTTACAAGCAGAGACGCATACATTTGTATATTATATTCAAAGTTTAATTCATACGGGTCATTTCCTGGTGATTATACCGTCATACCACGGTGAAAGCTATGGAGAAGAGAAGATTCCCTACCGCCTGTACATGTGCGAATGATAATGTACCCCTATGTGCACGATCGACGATATGATCTACGCTAAACATAGAGACACGTAACGTGCTACACAAAACGAATAATCGTCACGAGCGAGTTTCGACGTTGTTCAAAGGGCAATAAAAATTTGTGAGCTAAATTTTCGTTGTATCACCCAACACGAATATAATTTTTCATCTTTGTTCACCTTTGTTCTACGATAGTTTTTACATTTATTTAGCTGTCGGCATACATACATATATCGCTGCACATGGTCAGCCGGTCCAGTTATTGCTCAAAACCATTTCCGCCCGTGCTGAATTACCATTGCGACTTGCGAATGTAAACCAACCGCACGTGTACGTACATATACGTACGTACCACTCGTAATATACTTATACCGTTACCGCGGTATTTTTTATTCTCTTACAATTTTTTTTTGTTTTTTTATTTGCTTTTATTTGTTCTTGTTATTTTTTATTATTTCAAGCTCAATCGACACGCGAACGACTCTCTTACTATGTGAATATGGATTGACGATGAAAATATAACGATATTAACGAAATAACTTCGTTGGGAGAAAAGCTGCACATTTGACAGAAGCTGCGTCCGAATTACGTGAAAATCCGTACGCGAAAAGTGTGAGAATAGCGAGTTGTTACACGTACATATAGTGCATGAATACGCAACATATAGAATCACCTGTACGAACTGCCCCTCCCCAAAGTGTATACAGAGAGAAACTGGAGCGTGCGAAATGTCGTATGATTTATATTAATGTTCAAACTTAACGCCCGTTGGTGTGTGTGTACAAAGCAGAGTACAAAAGCCGGGGAAGCTGATCTTTGACGTTGCTTTTGCTGTTGCACGTATAGTACAGAGACGTGCAGATGACGATGATACGGCGTTGGCAGCGTTAAAAATTGAAAGTGACACAAATGAAATGAGAAAAAAAAAAAAAATTAAACGAAGAAGAAAAATAGAAAAGAGGAAAATAAAATGAATAATGAAGTAAAAACTTTCCCGGCTGTTTAATTATTACTCAGTCAGTCGGATGCGATTATACGGATTATGATTCTTCACAGGGATTAATTGTTGAACGAAACTTTTACTTTTAAAAATTCTCGAACACGTTGATCGCGCGCTCTTGATGTGATCATGGTCGTACGACGACGATGATAATTTTTCCAGATTTTTCACGCCCGAGTTATATTCGTTTTACATAGATGTACTTTTTTGTACCTTTATACCGTTCCCTACGAGATATCACCGCGGCCGTACGAAACGACTCCGACGTATGTTTTACACGCAATGAAAATTCTCCTAGAATTAAAATAAATGTAACGATTCTAATTAGTTTGTAGAAATTGATGAGATTAAAAATTAGAAACGATAAAACACGAAGACATGAATTGTAAATAAAATTTTCGAACACCAGAGAATAACTACGTGACAAAGAGACCTATGTTCGAAGTAGGAGAGTCGACAAAATGCTGTTTACACAGATGAAAACGAGCTGACATATGTAGACCGCGAGATAAAAATCTGCGCTGAAACGGATCGAATATCGATGTACGTGTACAATACGCTCAGTTCCAAGGATAACCGAACCCTAATTCATACGATCCTTTCCTTCGCGCGTAGTCACGTTTGCACTGTTACAGTCGATTACAGCTTACCCTGTTGTTACCGAGTCATTTTCACCCCCGAGAACGGTTCGAGTGTAAGGCTCGATTCGAGCCTCTTCTTCCAAGTAGAGAAACGGCAGTCTCAAATCTTCGCGAACCGCTGCCGAGGCACCACTTCGTCTGGATACTTGGATTCCTGCCTCGGTCTGATTCGGTCTGTACAGATGGATGACACAAATCATCCGGCGTTTTTATCACGATCGTCGCATATCGACGCGGGTGAAATATTTGTGAAATTTTTTTTTTTATCGTTTTTTCGTACGGATACCCTACCCGACTTCTACCGGAGCGTTTAAAGTTGCTGTGATCAAGTGGAACGCAGCTGCAGAGGGAGGTGGCGGAGGACTTTCTACAACCACCGTAGGGATATCGTTTTCAAAATCATTTTGCACCACTACAGGTACAGGTACGGGTACGGGTACGGGTACTAGCACTGGTGCCACGGCGACGGATTCATCGTTGATGTCATTCGGTTGATTTTGCTGCGGCGTCGTCACGGTCTCAGGTATCACCGATGAAATCGGGGTCACCGTGATATTATAATCCACTGTCGCTAATTTTACAACACACGTCCAAGTTCAGACTATATCTGATACACGGGTATCGCGTAAGTACGTTCATACTCGGTAATAAATTTTTTAAACAATTGGAAATCGTGAAACGAAACGAAGTAAATTTGTAGTTCGATTATTAAGAAAAATAGGTAATTTATAATTTACTCGACGATGAAATTTCCGAGGGTACTTTTGCAGATGAAGTGGTTGAATTTTCTACAACATGCCAACACTCACACTCTTCGATTTCATTCGATTTTTTGTTTTCCGATTCATCGGAATCCGGAAGGAGGAGATCTTCCGACGAGATCAACGTTTTCCGCAGATCGGATTCCAGAGAGTCTGCAGAATTTTTCAACGATATTTCAACGCGTATTCAACCGTCGAATGACTTTCGATTCGTACGTTGATTTACGTACAACAAATTATGACGGACGATTACCCGATGTCCTCTGATCAGTTTCGGCATTTTGATTAGAATCCGTAATTCCCTGATGTACTTCGATTTCGTCGATCTCGATCACGGGAACCGAGACAGCCAACGATCCCTTGGGCGAACCGACTATGATGACTTCTTCCTCGGTTTTGATCTCTCGCGTGCTACTCTTCAACCTCATCAACCTTTTCAGATGACTACCGATGTTGGGTAGCAGCCGCGACGATACTCGTTGCCCCGAATAAACCATTTGTGAATCGTTGGATATCGCAGATCTTGTGTCCGGGGTTCTCGACGAATCTAACGAAACCTCCTCGGCGTTTTTACCACCTCGATTTTTACCGAATAATTTTGAAAGACGCCGAAATCCTCTGACATCTTTACTTTCCTGTATCAGAGATTAGAACGAAGATAGACGCGTGGCAGATGATGTTCCATTGGGTTTTCAGGTGAAAGTAATTTCGCTATATCATTTAGCATCCTACCTTAGACGGAACTTTCAGAATATCGATTTGATTCAAGATTTTTTCCTCGTTTTCGGTGGCATCCCATTCCGCAGAGGGGGGATCGTTGAGCGGATGGTCGTTTTGGGGGAACTCGATTAATTCTCGAGTCTTCGGCGTCGTCTGCGGCGAGGGCAGCGTCTGGTCGTTCATGACGTAGCGGCGGCGTAGGGCGAAGACGTGAATAAATTACGTTCTCAAATATAAAGGGCGATAATAAACTCGGAGTTTGAGTACTCGAAATTTTTGTGATTTACATCATGATGGGGAAAAAAAGACAAACACAACCGTTCAACGTGATGAATCAGATTTTTTTGTTGTCATAAAACAAGAACGCGTACGGTCGCGCTACGTTCACGCTGTTGAATCTAATTTTACGAATCAACTTCAACCGATTTCGAACTTCAGAGAGTTCGTTCGGCTGTAAAAAAGAAATGTAAAAAAAAATACGTCGAGGGGTAGAAATAATATTTTGACAATCCCAACGGCCGGGGACAGAAATAAAATCTGAACCTGTTGACATGAGTTTTCTATTCTACGACGTTTATTCAAACGTAGACATATGTGACAACGTTTGCTACGTCATTTGGGGAATGTCGGGGGAATATTAAAAGTCACCCTGACAATTCGGTTGGAAGCCCATCGGTATTTACAGATCTGTAAATCTAGTTTCGACGAATCGACCATTACACTCCACATTGATTCCACTCAAGGTGGAATCGGGGATCAAAAAACGGGCAAATCGTTTTGTCGATTCGTACGTCAGACTGATATAAAAAGAAAAAAAAAATATTCAAGTCTGCAATTGGTCGAGATAAATTTTAGTCAAAACATACATGATATCTGAAACTTCTGTTTTGAAATTTGAACCACATAACGCAAGCCTCGAGGCAACAAAACATCTTACGTATAATTGGAGAAGTGTCTTGAAGATTCGAAGACGAAACGTCGTCTGGGGCGTAAGTCACGATAATTGTTGTTGACAGGTCAATAAAGCGAAACGTTCGTACACACGTATACATTGACAGATAAATTGTGCGATATTGGAACATCGAGAGATTGGAAATCATTGGAAAAAGAGATAAAAATGATAAAATACTCACCGGATATGCGTACGGTGCACAAGGGACGTAGAATTCTCTGTTCATAATAAATAAACCCAACAAACGTATGTAAAATCCAGCTGACGAAACGTGATGGTATGTCAAAACACAACTAGCGCCATCTTATGCCTGTTGCAAGGTCGTCTATCTGTCAGTGGTGAAAAGTATAAAAACTAGGTATGTAGAATAATATATTTTTCAATCAAACGGAGCTTGATGAATAATCACAATTTCATAATTCTGTCACTTCTTTTTCACGACGATCTTCGTGTAACATCCAAGGGTTTCGATTCCCTGCTTAAAACTTTGACGATACTTCGGCTCAATCGATTCTGATAAACAATTACAGCCATTCCGATTTAAACTAACTACTCGCAACCACCGCGCAGACATAATATCACCGACACACCTCAACAATATGATAATTCACAAGGTATCCACTGTATTCTACGGTGTCTGATTATTGACCAGGAATCGTTCCTCCTTAGCTCTCTTTCAAACACACGTTTTAATGCGCCAAATATTCGTCGTTTACTTCACTTTGGAGAATGTACCGTTTATCAACAGCCACTTTTTTTAGCGCTCTTTCGCGGTCGCAATTGTTATCGATATTATCATCGGTACTATTCGAACTGAGGCGAATTAACGACGATCGCAACATTGCGCCAGTCAGCGAGACGACTACGCCATTTTTATCGTCTTTATTCCGCTATGCGTTATCTACACTGTAAACTCGCAAAGCTCACTTGTCCGTTGATTTCGCCGACCACGACGCGCACCGTCACGGCCTCACTGCTACACTGCCGAGTGTCTGGCTGCTCTCGCGGTATACCAGTCCGGCCATCTCCCGCAAATCACGTAGCAGCGACCCTCGGCGTTGATTCGCGAGCCTCCACCCCTCCGTCGTTATTGTGCTGCCACCCTTCGGCGAACCCTTTGAAATAAGTCGACAAACCAGAAGGGCTGGTTCTTTTTTTTTTTATCGGCGGTTGGTGCGTCGCACAACGATCTCCGTCTTTGATATCAGAGAAGATAACTTTCGACCAAAATTTTGAACTAGAATCACCGAAAATTCCGAGACTTGTGAACGCATGACCTGATTCTTTGGAATAAAACACGAGTTTGTGCTAAAAATCGGCGTTATATTGTTTCCCCTCATCGTGCCATTTTTTTTCATCATAAAAAATCCTCCGGTCCGCAGACCAAACCACGTATGTACGGTTTTCTCCCCGAAGCCGATTGCTTCGTTGAAGGAGTATGCGGACCACAGGAATCTCTGTCCCCGAGTTTATTGAACACCTTTCTACCCGACGAACGAATAGAATCTCCCAACAAACCATCGCGATCCGAGTCCTTTCGGGATGAGAAAAATATTTCAGTATCGCTATCTCCTGACCTCGGACATGCAAATCTTTGAACCGCCGGAGGCAAGGTGAAAGCCGTTTCCGAAGAGCGGGGTGACATGTCAGCATTTACGGCGTATTCAAATACGTCTCCGCGTTTCGGTGCGTCCGGATGTTCTATTCTTAGGACATTCGTGTGATCTACGCATCCGACAACAGATTTTGGTTCTTCCGGGTGCGCGAATTTGAACACTGTATCAGCTGGAGGGGCTGGCATTCCTTCGGGATAAGCGATCGGTACGATAAAAATTTTATCCGAAATTTCGGGGAGCTTGATCTCGGGGGACGTTGGTTTCTCGTCGTATAATGAGTCTGTCTCCTCGTCTTCGCTGAATAATTCCGCCCATTTTCCCGCCTCCTTGTCAATACGATATCCCTTGAATCCTGGATCAGGTATGCTACCCTCGATGTCGCGAGGACTCAATTGACTCGGAGGTGTTGACGTGCAAACGTGAAGAGGATGGTATAGTTTTCTGTCCGCACTTTCGTTAGATGAGACAGCAGAGCACGTTACTACCGGTGCATCATTCTTCGAGTTACAAATTTCGATTGGTTCAGACTTAAGTACAGCCGAATCCTGTGATCTGGGATGTCTAGCAGTAACTGCATTTGGGTCTACTTCCGCTGTTACCAACTTGTTCCCTATTCGATTTTCAAGGTTGTATGACGTAACGTAGGGGTCAGGGGTGAGAGAGGAGGCGTTGATGAACGGACACCGGTAGCTCAAGTAGTCGACCGATCCCTTAAAAAGCGATTCCTCTTTTTGGGGGTAATCGGTGGCGATGAAATCATGTGAAATAAAATCGTCCTTGACAGGTCTGACCTGAGGGTGGTCAGGCAATATCCAATTCATGGTTTTAGGAAGCCTACTTATGCCCTCGATACATGAAAGGTTGTAGTCCAGGTTCAGAGCTCTGACTTTTCCCCGGATTTCACTCAGCTCATTCTGCAGGGGTCCGAGTTCTCCCTCTATGCGGGAAAGGGGATCATACGATTTACCGTTCGAATTTGCACGCTGCTGACGAAGAAATTCGGAATCCCTGTGACGCAGGAAATTAGGAAATTCATTGTTCCGGAGCATCGACGAGGCGGGCAACATACTCGATCCGCTTGGACTCGGATGAAATGTGTAATCAGAACCGAAGTTGGGATTTTTCATAATCGGCAGGACATTGAAGATCTCCGTGAAATTTTTCAGGCTCGTGCCAGACACGAATTTCGACGTTCGCGGGGTAGTCACCTGACTGTAAGCGCAATTTCTTTCACCATAAATTTGGTCCGTGAGAACCGCAGCATCCCGAGGTTCTCCGACGTTCTCCTGATGTATTCCGTTTTGGTGCAAAATGAACTGCCTGATTTCAGATTCTTCGGCGAATCTTGTTTTAGGTATCTGCGGATCATCCCCATCCATACATGCGGCAATGAGACGCATTTTTTCCTTCATATCAACCGGCGAATCTGATACCAACCGTTCAGCCGGCAAGTGGACGTCGGGATACTCATGAGATCCCCATGGCGTTGATACCTTGATGATGGGGAGAGACTCGGACTTGTTCGCGTCACTTTCCACCCTTGGAGTGACGCTGTACTCTGTCCTTCGAGTCTCCAATTCCACCACACCGCCATTCGATGGTATCTGAATTCCCAAACAAGATTTTCCGACCTCTGTAGACGTTTGATCCGCAATTTTCGCCTCATATGCCACATTTCTTACAGCAGTTCGCGGGGGCGAATCTACGGTGCCTGTTTATTCATGCACTTATTTATCCATTTATCGATAATTTCCCAAACATAATCAGCTTCCGAAAGTTATTAACAATGCTAACCTATGATCGTGTAACTGGCGTGGGGATCGTGACTTTCTTGAGCGCGGAATTCTTCGCCTGATGAAAGAGATGAACTGACTACCTGCGATTCATTGGATTCCGGAAGTTTACTTGTACCGAATGAGACAACGAAGGTCGTAGCCGATTGTCTCGAGTCTGCATTGTGAGGACTGTGTGGGCCTTCGCTCGAGGTTTCATAGCTGTCGCCTTCCGAGTCAACAGTTGCGATAGTAGATGGATTATTTTCGGTCAAGGTCACGGAAGAGAAATCTGAGGATTGTGGGTGCCGGTGCTGACCTAGCGAATCGTCAACAGCTACGAATTCTTTGGAATTGCACGTGTTTCTACCGTCGTATCTATCGCTATCTGGCCTATCATGACTTTCCATAATTTGACGTACAGCCGACTCTGAGGATCTTGAAAAGGGAGAAAAAAAAAAGAGGACGGGCAGCTGGGCAAAACATAATTACTCTCAGATGGTATAACGCGAACTTTGTCACGTTTGCATACATTTGGAGCAATGATTGAATTGAAATTCTAAAAAGCTGTAATGGAAACTCGCAGTGAAAACGAGCGGTTCTTTTAATACGTAAATAATATAGTGTGTACGTTTCATATTATCGTTTATATGCGATAGGCATAGTTTCTATACCGTGTAATAATTACATACTAGCTATGACACTAGACTTGTGCCGCACATGCATGTATGTATGCCTGTAAATATATTTTTTCCTATGATTTCAAGAGGTCACTTTCGCCCGGTTTTCACGTGGCATGGTTTTCCACAGCATACAAAACTGGCTTTGTTATCAGAAAAATGAGTCGGTGGACCCCTAGATGAAGGATGCTTTTTCTTCTTCTTAGTTTCTATTACGATATTAGCTGGGATCAGTATTTCTTCCCAAGGAATTTCAATATCTTGATCATCGCACTGTTCTTCGTCAGGAATGGGTCTTATTTCAATCGGTCTCTCAAGGGCTAAATCATTCCAAGGTATCTCTAAAGTTGAATCACATACTGCTCCATCAGCCCTGAGAGTCGGTTGCGGAACGACCGTATCCATAACGAGAAGGTCGTTCCATGGTAGATTAAACTTTCCAGTTGACTCTTTTGACTCTGCAGTTTTTCCCCCAAATTCTTTGGCCATGCCATTCGATGACGTTTCATCGCCTGCTATCGTAGTCGCGGTGTCTTTGACTGCGACATTGGCGCGAATCTTCATAGCGACTGCTGGGATGGCAATGTCTTTCCATGGTAATTCTATTTTCGAGTCACACGGTATGGATATCTGCGAAAACTCCTTACGGAGACAGTTCAAGTATGGTTCGTGCCATACCTCTTCGTCTGGATTGTACACCATACTTTGCCGCTTTCTCTTGCCCGGCTTCGACTTAGCCCTACCTTTCTTATTTCTTTTACACGAACACTCGCCTGATTTTCGATCTGCCATTTCGAGTTTTTTTTTTTTTTTTTCATCGAAACTTCTGGAATATTTTGTTGGGAATAGTGCTCCACATGACGATACTTGTGATCTAGTCGAATACTTGTGAATTTTTTCAATTTCAAGCTGAATCTATCACGCTGATTCATGTAACCTCGTCCATCGCGTCTTATTCGTATAAACCATGAAGGCATGGTATTGCACCTTTTGTTTCATCGATTACGCGATTGTGGGCATCATACATTTAATTATGAATCATGCCGTTGATTACTTTACGTTGCAAATATCGACAATCTTACAATGGCAGAATGGGGTTTGAAACTTGTTAAAGTTTCAAATGTAATTCTATTGATTGAGAGTCGTACAACTTTATAAATTAATTGCTCAAGCCAAATATGCTAACAAGAACATTTCGCGAGTCCCGTAATTATACAAGACTTTTACATATAACTGTATGTATTTTTTAGAGCCTAGATTCAAAAATTAATGCAAATAATGTCGAATAACGATGATTGTTCGACTAACAAAGACTATATCCCGTGTTTTGCTATACCGGCTGATAACATCAAGGTCTCTTCGTGCTTCATTGAATGAGATAAAGACACGTATAGCTAGGTAGAAGCGTATACTTCGGGTATTCACGGAATTTATCCTCAGATTGTAAGTAAAAAGAAAGGTTCATGACAAAAATGTATTCTGAGGAACGCATGACGCAATCGTTAAGGACGTCGAGGAAAGTTCGATTCAACCAACGGCAGCGGCGTCATAAGCCTTCTTTGAAAATGTGTTTACGTCATGCTGGTTACGTGAAATCATCATTTTATAACGTAGCCGCCATATTTCTCCAATGTCAATACCAGATCGGTAGAACAGCAGTCATGAATGCCAGCTGTTGGTCGCGCATTAGACGAATCCAAGTGCGCCGATACAAGGAAATCCGTAGAGACTTGATCGAGTTGGAGATCAAGAAATGAATAAAAACTGAGTTAGTCTTCAACGTTGGCATACCACGATTCGCGAATTTTCATTTACTATAGTTAATGAATTTATATCTTCGATTTTGAGGAACTGCGAAGGTTTTAACTGGGTAAAGAGAGAGCGTGTAAGGGATAGTTTGAGCAACGTAGTGAGACGACGTTTAGAAGGCAGCCATCTTGCAATCCCTAATCAAAGCTCCTTGGCTAGCGGGTTTCGTTGTCTGGTTTTTGGCCAGTTAATATCAATACACAGTCCATCAAATGGCTTTAAAACGAATTAATAAGGTACGTCAACGATTCTTGGTGTTAATGGGTAATAGAAACGATCGGCGTACAGTGTGGTGTGTGTAAAACCAAGTTGAACGCCCCTAACGATTTTGCAGTGAGAAGCAAAGTGAGCCAGCATTGAAAATCATGTTGGCTTTTACCCTTTTTTTGCATTCCCCGATTTGTGCTCTCGTTTCTTTTTCTCGACGTCCCTGCTTATCGGCGTGCAAAATATTTCAAAGAATCTATCAGATATTGAGTGCTGGTGATACAATTACATCTATTGCAGTGAAAAATCCGTTTATTCCTAAGTGGATGCCCGATAAATAGCCGGAAGTAACGTTAAACCGTGCGTTGCATATATCTATATATATATACGCGGCTATAGATAACTCAGAAGTCATGGAAAAACTAGTCAATTGAAAACACGAATTCCTTATCTAAAATACCACAAAACTAAGATATACCTAGCCACCAAATTTCCGGTATTCATCCATATGAACGATGAGCCTTTACGCTGCACATCATCTTTCAGTATTCCTACCATTCTATGCTGACTCGCACAATTCCATATCTGTGAAACCAATAACAAACCATGGAAGTAGATCCATCTACTTTTGTCCATATCCCATTGCATTCCCTATTTCCCTTTGTCGAATAAGCTCTACAAGCCAATGATCATATACCTCAGCCATTATCGATAAGCCGGAATGTTACGTAGCGTAGATCTCGAGCCATAGGGTCATTAGGAAGAACTTTGAGCAAGGAAATAGACAGTTTCCTCCAGATCTGTGCTTACTTATATTAATAACTGATTTTTGTCTTTTCTCCAGGAACTTCAGGATCTGGGAAGGGATCCACCTGCACAATGCTCCGCTGGCCCGGTAGGAGATGATTGTAAGTTCCAAATTATGATGAAGGATTGTGTGATTATTATGATCACATGTTAGCGTTGCATCATTTATTTATTCTCAAGCATTATCATTGGGTTTTTCTCCTAAACCATAAAAGATGTGTTTCTTTCTTCAAATCATCTGGATTCTCTCTCCTTCAGGAATATGGTCCTAGTTTCAGTCTATTCTTCTATTTGTATTTTCTATTTCCCTCATCACAGCTGCTATAAAATGCTCAAAATCCCATCCAATTCTGACACAAGCTCAAATCTTTGAGATGGCGAATATCATTTGAGGAAAAATCACATGGACATCTCTGAGACTAAATAAATGAAACTTAGAACAGTCTTATGAGAGCCATCAAGTCAATTTCGCAGGTTCAGTGGAATATTAGGCTTGATGTACTATTTCTAAGTATTCTAACTAGTACCTTCTGTAGCTTGAATGTTCCTTTGATATGTGAAGGTCTGGTTATATGCTCTTACTGAGCAAGATAACCTGGATTTTTAAAAGAATTTGCCAGCATTTATATAGAATCTATAAATAGTTTAGACCCATGTGGTAGTTGACTACTCCCACTACTTACCAGCTTACAATTTACACTTTTTCTTCTCAATAGCTCAACTCAAATAGTTCAGGTTTGCCTGTCTTTGAATTATGAAATAAACAATTCGTCTCACTCTGGTTCGATCCAAGCAAAACCAATGCTATTCCCTGCTAAAAATTATACCGTTTCACCGGCACTTAGTAAATTTGGGGAACTGACCAAAGAACTGAGATTGTATTCAGGAAGATTATTAATACTGATTTAATAAATCACAAATATTTGAAACTTGCTAGCTGACAGTAATCTTTCATAATTAAACAACCCAGACATTGTTTCTGATCCAGTTATAAAATTTTCAGCAACTTACGTATTATGGAATTTTATTCTTAGTCCACCTGACTCATCCCTGTCTGTGTCATTAACATGTCACTGCACAATAGGACGAAACATTGGTATTCTGTTAGCTATCCATTAATCTATTTTCATATCAGACAAAATACTATTTTCAATTTTCCAGAAGCATTTTTAATAAGAACTCATTACATCAGCACAAACTTTGGAACGAATAATTTCCAGTTAACTCATCAAAACTAACGCAAACTCTCGTTCATTTACCATTTTTTTCACTCTGTCAATACCTTACACACATTTGCTCACTTACAGTGTCCTTTATAAGTGATAAGCCTTTTCTGATGTAGCTTATGAAACATAAAGAGTTGTCAACTTCCTTTGTCCAACCACAGCATTGCATAATCATGTCATTTTGCAGAAACAAGTTTTTAGTCTCCAACACAAAATCTTAGATTTCTCATGGTGTTCAATATTGAGGAAAAAATATTATTTTACCGCAGCTATTGAAGAAGTTTAATATTACTGAATTCAAGCTTTTGATTCTCGCAAATAGTTATGCTACATTGTAATTTATTGATACTTCATATTTAATTTTTAGCATACAATAATCTTATTCTTATTTTTTGTTTTTAGTGTTTCACTGGCAGGCCACTATAATGGGACCAGTAAGTAGAAAAAAAAATTATATCATTCAATATCTCCATTCGTCAAATTCAGTGAATTATATTGATTCCTTTGTTAGTTGCATATACGCTAGACAGTCTTCAAGTTTCACACAAAACAGTATATTCGATATTTAGTATTTGCATTAGCAGTTTGCATAACATCAGAACTAACAAGATTCTCCCTGTTATTTATTTTGCTACATGTAACTGTGTACCTATATTTTTGTTTTGTTTTTGATGCTGGCAGAATCCTTACATTACATTGCAAACCCATATATTTCTGCCACGGTATTAAATCTGTAACTTTTGATTTAATTTTTATCACTTAAAAATCAGTGGTCTCTAATTATTGCATCTTCATTAAAATTGTTCAGTTTTTTGTTATTGATTCACAAACTTGAAATACCTCAATCATGAGCAAGTGTACGAAAAAATAATTTATCTGCTAATACCTTTTCAGCCTGACAGCCCGTACCAGGGAGGAGTATTTTTCTTAACAATTCACTTCCCAACAGACTATCCATTCAAACCTCCTAAGGTATGGAATGATGTTATTGGTTTTTAGTTTATATACATATTACAGGTATTCATATTTGATTAAAAAATTGACGAACAATCGAACTTTTTTTTGTAGGTCGCTTTCACAACCAGAATCTATCACCCTAATATCAACAGTAATGGAAGTATTTGCTTGGATATATTGAGATCGCAGTGGTCGCCGGCGCTCACTATATCAAAGGGTATGTTTATTTTGTTGTCATTTTAATTGACTAACAAAGAAAAATTTGTGTACTCCTAGTTTTAAGTTGAATTTGAAAAAAATAGTAAGCTGATGGAATTCTGACCGTTCGAATCAGAATTAAATTCTCGATCTCATTCATTTTCTACATATACAGTGTATTGATTAATGCAAAATTATTTAGAGAATTGATTTGTCATTCGGTGTTTGTGTATTAGTTATGTCAATTTTTTTTTTCTTGTGATGTTGCCAACCTCGTGCAAGTTACGGACTATTTATACTTATGGAATGACGTATTTTGCCATTTCTATAAGTACATCCTATAAAATATTCGTATTTATCATGCAGTTTGCGAGAGGCTGTCGCGTTTACTGTTTCTTCATTAGTTTTTATGCGTGATATGAATTTTCGACGGAATTCTTTTGTTGTCAACGGATGTTAGCGCAAGCGATAAAGTACCTCTTTTATTCATGTGATGCGTATATGAACGTTGTATCGTCGAAAGTCGTCATTATTTTGGAGGTGAAAATTCTTAAAATTCACACCTAAAAATACCCGTACATGAAATCAAAGAGTGAACGACTTTAACGGTGAAAAATATTGGCAGACGATTTTACGACTCAGCAATACGGAATGTAAAAATGTAGTCTAGCAATAAAAATAATTTTGATTTCGGTCTTTCAGTGCTGCTATCAATATGTTCTCTGTTGTGCGATCCAAATCCTGACGACCCTTTGGTGCCAGAGATAGCAAGGATATACAAAACCGACAGGGAGAAGTACAACGAATTGGCACGCGAATGGACGCGCAAGTATGCCATGTGATGCGCCAATAATCGTTGACCTTAACATCTAAACGCCACCACCTCTATCAGCAAGCAACCCCAGCCATTATGCCACTAACCGATCAACACCGATTCAACCTAGCAGCGGCCTGTCCTCTTTTTACGTTCACGCTGCCTGCCTGCCCGCCTGCAATTTCTGCAATGCCTGCAGACTCGTAGAACACGCTCGGACCAGTCGTCATCAGTCGTCGCCAGTCGTGATCAATAATAATTAAGTTCAAAACTTCACATCCCTTAGCCCTGACAATGAGAGGAGTTGGAAAAAAAGGAATAGGAAAACCACACAGACTAAGGTTTTTGAGACGACACCGCGAGACAGAAGCATAGAAGTTGAGGCAAATTTTAAAAAAAGGTGGTCACACAAAAACACGCAAACACACTACATACACATGCATCCCTTACACGACACAAACATTAACACAAAAAAATACGCCAACTCGACACAATATTATACACACGAAACACGGAAACAAGAGGAGAAGGAAACAACAACAAAAAACGTTGAAAAAAAAACAATAAAATAAAACGAAAACCGTAATGTCTGCTTTGATTTTCGTAAATAAATGAAATTTAAAATATAGGAGAGTGAAAGTAGGATTTGTATTTGAACTTGATAGTTTAATTCCTAATAATTATGCTTATGATGATGATATGATATTGTAATATTGTATACCTACTTTCTCAGTAAAAAAAGAAGAATAGTTAAAGAAGGAAACTAAAATACAAACAAAAATCAATCGACTGCAACAATAACAAAAAAAATGAGAACAACCTCGACTGACAACCCGCTGATTGTTAGTTTTGACGTAACAAAAGCAAACTGTCCCTTGAAACTATGCGGTTATTTCTTTTTTGTAAGACTGGGCTCTATATAAATACTACTGAAACTATACCTATATATTTTGTTTGATTATTCATATTCCTCACCTATAGATATGATTAACCATGAACAAATAGGTATCAGATTTCTTGACTCTTGCATTAGTCCATGTGTCGCGTATCATCGTATTATAAATGTACGTACGTGTATATTTATGTACGTGTATATTTGTGTACGTGTATTTTAGCTAGTATCATTGATTCGAACTGCCATAACGACTCCTAGTATAACGGATTAACGGTTTATTATACTGGCCGGTTGCAGCGTTTGAACACATCTCAGTACTGTGGTCGAATTCGAAACTTGTTTCATCAAAAGTAAAATTTCCAACAACTAGCAAATGCAATACGCCATTATTAGCTTTGAATTCTTTTTTCGTATACATATGCAACTACCTCTCATCGTTGAGGATTCGATAAATTTTGATACTTGTACCGTTGCATTCAATTGGAGATCGGAAAAAATTAAGAAATATTGTATGACTTAAACGCTGGTATTCATTAAGACGAAGAAGTTGTGGTCGCGTTATTATCCTCTCAATAAAACTTTAATTCGTTGTTTTCCTTTTTCTCATTTCACCTTTTATAGTGAATTTTTTTCCTATGAATACATAGCGTAATCACAAATTCTCTCGTCATAGAGGTGATTATCTTTTTTCCACGTTCATTTTTACTTATAGTTTTTCTGGTGTTTTTTTTCCACATTGCTGTCTTCAAAAAAAGTTTTTCTGTTTAAACGAGTAACCCTTTCATCTGCAATAGAAATATTTTATGGTTTTTAATATTCCCAGGTTTTACTAGATAAAGGAATATATAATGTAATGCAGAATGTATGTATAGTGAATTAGGTGTAATTATAACTTACATTGTCAAATATTCTCCAACTTTGTATTTTACGATACACATTCATATATATGTATATATATATATATACTATATACGTAATGTGGTTGTAAAGGATCTTAATTCTTATTATGAATAATTCATCTGAAGTTTTTCCTTCTTTTATCACATATTATCGGGCGAAAAAATTGTTTTTTTTTTCATTTTTTTAACTTAATTAATATCAACTAACAAAATGCTCATTTAGAAAACCTTCGTTCGTACGCTTTACTATGCGTGCGTTACTGAGCCATAAGCCTATTCGAATATTGGCGTTGCGTGAAATAACACTCATGACTTTTTTTTACCAATATTCTTATTCGCTCTTCACGTTGTTATAAGATTTAGTAAATACACAATCCGAACACATACATGCCCACATTACTCGAAATGGCGTCGGGATGATAAAATCTGATTATTACTTTGATGCTAGGGTATCTTAAAGTTGACACAAGTTGGTGAGCGGGTTCTTGAGCTGAGAGGGTTAATATAGTTTGAGAAGAAATTTTTGTTTTCAATGGATTATTAATAATGGGATCTTTTCCTTCATTAATTGTTGGAATGCAGGATGGTATGCATCGTCAGTGCACCGATCTATGCCATCTGAATCGGTCGATCATAGTAAAGCACTTAATGAAATGAACTTGGGGAAATTCAGAATTACGGAATTGAAGAAAATTAAAAATTAATAAAGAAAATGTGAAAAACGAACGGCAGTCTAGTTATTCAAATTTTTATCTTGGATGATATAGCCCCAAATGACTAAATAAAATGACGTGAAAAAAAATTTACGTCAAATAAAAATTGAAGTCAGAAGAACATCAAAAATACCCAAATTAAAATACATATTAATGTGTTATCATTATTATTAATTAATTAATTATTATTAATTTTAATTATTATTATTAATTATTATTAATTATTTTAATTATTTTAATTATTATTATTATTACCAATAACACAAAAGCAAAACAATTTCAGTAAGACTTCTCGTGTAGATTGAAAAACAAAAAACATTGTCACTTTATATGCAATAAATTTAACATAACAATCGAGCGTACCGATTCTTTTCAACTTCATTATTCGAATATTTCATTATCACTATGATTGTTATTGATATTAATCAATGCATGTCGTACAATAATGTAAAGCACCATTCCAATTTCGGACGAATGAGAAAAATAAAACAATGAACAAATAAAATAAGGTATATAATACGCACTTCGTGGTGTACACGAAACATGAATAAATATCGACGATAATTAGTTGTAACTTCATATAGCTGATAGATAATCATTTTTAATATGTTGTCATCGTGATCATCATGAGTAATATAATGAAAGTGGAGGAGGCGAACTAAGGGAAATACGAGTTAAGATAAGAACACCAAATTGATACGTAATTCCTGCGCTACTATATTGATCGAAGTTTTGGATAGATGAGCTAAAAATTAATTAATTATTGATGATATTTATGTATAAAATATAAGCTTTTTGAATCGCTATAAGGATATATCATTCGGGGCAACAACAAAAGGGAAAAAAAAAAAAATAATCTGATGCGCGGAATGAAATTATATCAAATTCCTGTAGCTTCCTTCACTCCTTGCATTATCTTATCATATCATCATAATTATGCGCATCCGCATAATTAATTGACCGACAAAAAAATTTCAAATGTATACGTTGTTTACGATACATAATATACATATGCATATATGCAATACCTGTAATTTTTAATCGTGTGTGTTATCGTTGTAACGGAATTAAGAATGAATTGGTGAATTCTATCTCTTACATTAGTTATGCAGCATTATTATACAAAATATCATACAAAATAAAAATTTCAAATTAAAATCATGATGGTATCACAACAATAATGATAGTAGTGGCACCGATAACGATGATAATAATAACAATAATAATAATAATCAAATTTCTAATTCAACAACAATCTTGTCTACAGAGTGCACGATTTTGAACGTTCATAAGCAGCTAAAAATTTGGCGAAATAAAACAGATATCGCTTTTTTTTTCTCATCAACTCTACCATTTTCAAAAATTCTAGTTATTGAAATGAATATCAATTCATTTCTCGACAAAAGCTTGTTGCTACCGTCAATAAAAATCTTACGACATTACAATTTATTCGTGATTTTGCTTGATTCAATTTTTTTTCGAATTTATTGATTATTACAATAAAAAATAACTAATTGTGAGCAAAAACAACCAAAGTATGAACTATAGGACTGTTTGAAGAATGTAATTAGATATTTCACCGTAATTCTTCAAATAAGCCACTCGGTAGAAAGAACGCGATCTCGTTATCACATCTACACGTGGTAATAAGTTAATATTTTCTATAATTTTTTTGTTTGAACTTAAGTCAAACTTATCAGTTCGAATACGTAATACGTATAACATGTCATATTAATATGCTATACGTGTATGCCAATATTATTTAAATGCGGAAGGACTTCATGGTGCTTGCGTCTAATATAGAATTTATTGAAAGATCTCAATCGATACTTGATATTCAAATCGGAAGAAAAATAAATAAATAAAATTTACTCAATTTTTTCTAGCAGTTATTATGATATGATTTCTTTTTCTTTTCAAACAAGACCTAGACGTTGACTAGGCATCGATTTTAATGGCGTAAAATAAATACAGCGAATAAATTAAATGGTATCAGATAAAACATTGATCCCACGAGACGAGGAAATTGCTGAATTTGGAATACGGTTTTTGAACGAGACCGAAAATAGTGGAGGAAGGAAGAGAAGTTCTGGAACTACAAACGATCATTCGAAAAACCAGTTTATTCCTCCTGAACACTGAAAAAAATTGCGGTAGCTTCATCGATTGAATGATATCACCGTAGCTACCTTGGTGGTGAATGGGAGAGGAAATATTCCGAAAAATTCGGCAATTATTCGAGCTTGCGACCGGTTTAAAATCGCGGCATCCGGAAATGGGACATGAAGTGGGGGTTCGGGTGGAACGTAGGGGTGCAGAGTGGGTGGTTTGGTAATCGTTAGCGGCGACGGGGGATGCCCTGTGTGTCTAGGACACGAGGACATATCGTCGTGGCGCAGTGCGGCTCTCTAGATTTCCTCCCTACCTCGTGCTAGCGATTCAATGAACGCCGTTCCATCTACCTTTATATATACATACATACACAATACCTCGTATACACTCACGCATTTGTATAGGTAAAACTCTTGATACGGTGGACTCCCCGGGTGTTCCGGTCAACTCAGTCCTCTCCGTTCGGCCAACTGAGCCGGTAGCTGTTGCTGGATTCACTGATTTCGTTTTGCCATGCAAGAGCTCTTTATCTGCTTCTGACACCACCTGCTGCTGCTGTTTACCTACTGTGACACTTTACTACCTCATATTTATCCGATTACTACCCACCGCCAATTTTAAGGTAGGTCATTAAAAAACTGTAATCAATTGAAAATATGAGTGATTTTTATCATTTCGTTTCAAAAAGTGGTTGATTCGATTTTTTGGAAATTTTTAAACATATAAGTTAATCCTTACTCACGGTTTAGAAAATTCATATTTCGTAACTGTTATTATACATAGTATACGTAATTCTACTTAATTACCGATCTTCTGATCCTGCGCAATGAACGCATAATTGCAAAAACCGCTGATGTATACTAGAAATATGGAGAATAAAAATTTTCTTCTTTCTCTTAACAAAAGAATTTTTTTCTTCATCCTACGGATTCGGTCGATGTAGGCATGTGTAGGAATGTAATCTTGGAGAAATAGAAAGTCTCATACTCTATCCCTGTACGTTCTTACGGTACGACATGATCTGCACGAAAATTTAAAATATTCACAAGTTTCGAATATCTCACGTGCAGTTTCCGTTATGCCATTGCATTTTTTTTTCTCGAATATGCAGTTGCGTCGATCGATATTCACCACTTAACCGGGTGTTCGCCTCCACGACATCAATTAGAATTGCCACATGGATGTGTATCGTTGTTTGAAACGTTGAAAAAATAAACACCGTGCGAACAAAGGACCCATGAGCGAAAGTTGCGCTCATGGGTCCTCTGGTCAGGGAGGAAAATCTGACCGACTACGTGACTTGTAATTACCGTGTGACGCGATTTATAATAATAATGAATGAATGATAATGTTTATACATAAGTATTATTGAGGAGAAGAATAACATGAATAAATCTACAGCAGGCTCACCGCGAGCCAATCATTTTTTCATACGTCTTTTTGGTTTTCATTTTTTCGTAATCCTGCCAACTGCAACGTATTATTTTGGCCGGCTCATCTACACTAATTATCTCGCGAGACTTTCGTATACATTGAAAAGAAAGCTGGGCAGAACAGACCGACGTGCTAATATCTGCTCAACGAAACCTGAACGTAGATGCTCTTCATTCGTTGTTTAAATTTATCATAATGGATAGATATTGAAGAACTCTTGACGCGATGATTACACGTTTAATAACTTGATTATATCTTCATTGTGAACCGCTCCGTACCGATGTAGCTGTATATCTACGTACAACTCAAACATACATATCGTTTCATTCGAGTTCAATTACCCCACGAAATTCGGGGCCCCCTCGCGATCTGCGCGTGTCTATACGTATAAGTAGATAAGAAATAGATGAAATATAAATCGGTCATCGCGTGACCGTATACAACGATACACGGTGTGTGAGTTGATATTTCTTTCTGTACCTTCAATCATATTATACAACACGATGCGAGTTTACGTATACCTGAAACACGGAAGTGTTCGAAGCGGTGTATGAAATGAAGTTGAATTTTTCATACACACGATTTCATTGTCAGATGTGAGGAATTCGCTGAAAAGTAAAACATCACCTTCGCCGCACCAAATTAGTAAATAAATAATTGTTTTATCGTGAGTAACGCTGTACAGCGTCCGGTTTATCGATTACCTATATCCGTGTGGATAACTTGGTCGATTGATTTTTGAAAAAAATTTCCGTCCATCGACGAAAGCTGTTATAATAGTGCGAATTTTAAACATCTGCGATGGGAGGTATCTCTATTAAGCATTGGTCCACCGCTCCACGACGAACAGTTCATCCAACTTTCTCGCCGATTAGAACGACGAGAGATTGCCTCGAAGGTGTACGGAGAGAGTAAACCTGGAGCCCCTGGAGGCGGTATACGGTGATCTTCGTCAGCTCTTTCTTTACCATAAAGTATTTCCCTCCATATTCTCGCATGTGTAAACTGCAGATCTTTCTTTCGTCGCGTCTCGTCTCGCGCAGAGAAGCATGTAGGCCACTCTGTTACACTGCAGTTAAACGAGAAACATTCACAGAATAATTATCGAATCAGACTAAATACGATAGTCTTAAACGAAACCCCCATGTGGATGTGATTGATGAACTGACGACTAGTTTCGGTGATATTTTTTTTTGTCTTTTTTGTTTTGCATGGATCAACTTTTTCATGTCGTTTTTCACTTTCTATTCGAATATCATATATTATGACCAAAGTTTGTGTAGTTCAAGAGGACTGAAAAGAGTGTGTGAAATTTGATTTTTTTTACGTGCGCATATATAATACATTGCATACGTATTACGCAGATACAGCGACAAAATCCACCCATTGCAGCTGAATCCTGAGAAAAAACTGTATGTAAGATTTCATCGTATTACACATTACATATAGGAGAAGGCGGGACAAAACGGGGTACTTGAGGAAATCATGAGAGAAAAAAAAAAATTTCTATCCAGAATGATATATGATTGATGTAATTTTGGATGGTTTTTAATAAATTTTTGGGGGTACCCCATTCCGCCCTGCTACCCCATATTGCCCCACGTTCGCCTATATATGTGATTAATAAATACGGTGAACGTTAGGGAGACTTTTTTTTCTTGGTTGTTTAATTATGACTATCTCTGACACCGGATACCTGAGGATATGTTGAGAAAAAAACTTCTTCTGGTTTCGTGATATGCAATGTGAGAACACAAAACCCGAATATCTAGACAAAATAATTGTACACCGCGAACGTCAAGCGGGCATCATATTCTATCCGCAAAGTGATAATTTCCACGGCAAGGATAGATAAAAAGGAAGAACATTCAGCTATACTCGGTTGTTATAAAAATTGCAAATTAACTTTGACCTGAAATTAGAAATAAATTAGCTGCTTCAACGAAAACTTTCCAGATATCGAGTCGCGGTCGCGTGATTACCCATTTCTGTATACAGTAATCGTCGGTAATTTTTATTTCTATTCTCATTTATTAAATTTTATTCCAGGTGTTTAACAGGGTAAAAGTAGTTCCAATGATGAAACTACTGGCAGGAGTAGAGGAATGTGACAAGCATGTAAAAGCGGTGAGTTGCAACGGTCATGTGGCCTGCGGTACAGCGCGGGAAAGACCTGGAGCCAAGGTTCAGCAGGAAGCCGCACAACCCCTCGTTTCTCAGGTGAGTTGGTCGGAATAATTGTGACCCAAATTCGCCACGATTTAGGTCACAGCAGTTGGAACAGGGCACCACATCCTTCGAATTTTTTCACTTATTGTCAGAGGATGTTTTGGACAGTAGTCAAATTTGCAGATATGCAACTTGCATATCAGGCAGTGGAAAACTTAATGATGCGAATGCAAATCTTATAACTTGAGAAAAATAAGCACGTGTAATAATAATATTACGATGGTCTTGAGGGTTACCAAATTACGTCAGGAATTTGTGGCTATGTAGGTTTACGTTGTTGAAATGGAGATCTCGATGTCGAGGTCAATCCGACAAATATTTAATTAACTGAATAATTTCCACCGAATTCACAGCGTTGGAATCCGAAGTTTTTACTTTCAAACTAACAATAAGGCCAACTATTTATGGACACATGTGTTTGACAGACAATGAGATTATTGTAATCCGGAAATTCTTTATTATACGATATGGACGCACATAAGTACATGCATACCATATCGAATTTCTCGGACAGTCCTGCAGGATGTTGTCATAAAAATTGAGGATTCTTCGAATCCCATTTGCCTCACACATGTGTTGACCTGTGCAGTGTTAACTTCCGGTGAGCTCATGGATGTACATGCGATAAAAAAAAACCGAGAAATTCCCAGGAGAAACGTTACCTCGACAAGAAAGCGTATCGGACGCAAAACGACTCGACGTGAGTTTCTGTCGAGATGCGCTATGGTATCGAAACAATATCCTTAGAATTCAGCGTTCGATGACAACGTATGAGAAATGATGCGACTTTCAGATGAATTCCGAAGAGAACTTGCAATTATTGTTGTAATGAAAAGTCACGAGTTATAGTTACTCCGATTTGTGTTTACTCAACCCACGTAAGACTCGAAGCCCGCTGGATGTCGTCCATTGCCTCGATTGAAAGGCTAGTCCCGTTGTGACCTACTGTCCTCTTTTTCTCTTTCGTATTTTATTTTTGATGTCGTCTACCGTGAAAAGGTAACTGATCTCCTCCTCTTCGGCCTTTCCTTCTCACTTTTTGTCTTTTTAACGTATCGTCTATCATGCACAACCGGTTGCGGTGGCGAAAATCTCCGTACAATTCGGACCTGTGGAAAAACAAATTTTTTAGCTTCGGTCGCACAGATACATAATACAAGTATGTGTATCGACGTGTAATGAGGGCCACAGGTCGTGTGACTATTAGAATATCCGGTATTTTGACGCGTCTTAAATCACGCATATGAATTACGCTGACGCGTTAACGCTTCTAGTTTGAAAAAAAAAAAAATGTCGTTTTCTGATAATCTATTCTCGTCTGTCGCAGTTGCGGTAAAGAGGATTCGATCTCCTTTTGTAATAATTTTTTCCCTGTGTAATTACATTTCCGTTGAGATAGTAAAATTTTATCTCGTGCAGGCATTGAAAGTACACTGCGGCAGATGACCGCTGCAGATGTCAGGTGGTGGATTGAAATTTGCTATTATATTTTACCCCAGTCACGATTTTATATGCACATATATATATATATATTTGTACCTGCAGCGCGATTGTGTGTAGAGTTTAACTTGTAAGTTCAAGACATCGCGATTATATATAGCTCTACAGTATAATACACTTTGCGGCCTACTTATGGTCGAGCTGCAGAGAAATCAAATAAAGTAATAACGTTTGTCGTTTTATTCTTGACCTTCGTAACGGTTCTGAAAACATCTCAAAGTCGTTTCAAAATGCAACAGCCTCGGCAATAACGCATCCACGCTCTCCAGTCTTTTGCAATTTTTTTGGTAGAATAAAATTTTGAATCGTAATTCGTACGTGTATGTACCGATATTGACGTGACTATGATGATTCCCTGCTCTGTTTCATTGTTCGTAATTTGTAGATATTAATTATATGATTTACGTAAGCATGCACTGCATATAACACATATGACCGGTACGTGTATGTACATATATATATGGATATAATGCTCGACTTCCGTGACTCGCCAATCACGCAATATAGAGTCATATGTAGTACATATATCGATTTCTCGTTTTATCCTCTGTAGTGGTATGAAATCTCGTTATGCTAAGTGCACCGGCGAATCATGAATAAACACGGTATACGTGTATCTGAATTACACGCCTATATAACAGTTACACAAAATGTGTATATAATATATTACGTCCATGTATCGTAGAAAGAACCTCGCCATCGTTCAACATTTTCAAAATTTAGTGTCGTAACTAATTACAGCCAAGGCAAAAGAAAGTTCAGACAACATACCATCCAGGCGTCATTGGTTGAGAAAATTTATAAGGAATATATCGATTAAATTTGACTACGAATTGCCACCATAGTGTCTACGCAGACATTATATCCCACGATTATCCACTCTGATCTTTACGTATATGGGATCTCTGATTGTCAAATTCAATATCATGATTTGAATATTTTCAGCGGACAAATTTTAGCTACATGGTTATCGCTAACTTTTATCTGCCATTGAACGATTGAATTATTATAATTTAGAACGATTTTATTCGGAACGTTGACTCCATTTATTCGAAAAATTGATTATACAAAAATTCGTCGCTTTGAAGAAAACAATGAAACGTTAGCATATAAGTTTGAATTGAGTTTACATAATGAAGAAAAGCACGTGTATACCATATGCATGGGTACGTTGCTGTTTACGGATTCATAGCATATGTATGTACGTTAATGATACATCTTATACGTGTTTGCTCTAAAATCACTTCTGGTTATGCTTGATACAAATGTATATGTGTAATCATACTAGCTGAAGAATTTTCGTTCAACTGGCCAAAGATGTAGAAAACCAGAGGAAGCTGCAATAATACCTTAAAAAAAAATCAGTCAGTTTAAAATTCGGGAGTTGATGCCCGCATGAATGATGCATTATTTTTATATGTTTTCGTTTGAAGTCCATTCGCCTTAGATAGTTTATAATATTCTCTCTATCTCGAATATCGGCAATAAAAATTTCCTCGTCATCGTCCGCTCTGACATACTTCATCGAAATTGCACACTTCCTCAAACCGAGTTTTTCTATTCCTCGAAATAACATCTTTACCATACGTATAATGTTTCCGTACTATAATGTAAAACCTGTTACAGACGAAGGATAACGAAAAATCGGCCGATTCTGCATCGATCAAAGACGAATCGACACTCCAAGATGAAGAAAAAATGCGGAGGCTACTTCCGTTCGCTGAAGCACCTGAATATCTACAGTTCAATCCGTTTATCCTACACGGATATCGGGGGTTTTTGACCACCAAGTTATGCCTTGAAAGGTTAGTCCCCTTTTTCACGCAGGCCTTTTAGAACTTCCTTGAACTTTCAAGCCTTCAAATTTTTCGACCTTAATGGTTCTCGCTGACCCTGAGAAACTGCTGCGTGGTCTTCCAGTACTCATATAATTCTACGTATATAAGAACAACATGTTCGGGTATTACGCACGAGTGGTTTATACTGATTTCCTTTTTCTTTCCTTTTTCGTTTTGCAGCATTTTTTGGTGGACGAATGAAACGATCAATATATGGAGCCACATATTTGGCTGGATGCTTTTCCTTGGATTAACGCTTTACGATTTATGTTTGCTCAATATCCACGCCCCTTTTGGCGATAAAGTTATTGTAGCTCTTCTGCTAGTCTGTTTTCAGGTAAAAAAAAAAAAGATTCGTTTTAAATAAATAATAGAACGATGTGCAAGATTATTGATCAATTTTTACACCTGCAGGCATGCATGATCTTGTCTTCCATGTATCACACGTTTTCTTGTCGGAGTGAGAAAGATTACTGGTGTTTCCTCTCCTTCGATTTATTTGGAATCGCTTTGAGCTTGCTGGCAATTTACATGTCAGGAGTTTACTACGCCTTTTGGTGTCATAAGGTCAGTGTTCAAACGATATCCGGAGGTAATTGAACGATAACTGTAATCACATCTGACATCTTCACCCCCTAAATTTGTTTCGCAGGAATTGCAGCAATTCTACCTCATTACTGTGCTGTTAATATTTGTAGTCGCTATGCTCCTTCAAGTCCCAAGATTCAACGTAAACGGGAACGTAAAGCTCTTAGTTTTCGTTGCCTGGGCAGCTTATGGGGTGTTACCGACTCTTCATTGGAGTATCGCTATGGGAGGGATGGAAAATCCCATGGTTGCGATGCTGCTTCCTAGAGTTTTAGGAATGTACGCCATAAGCGGCGGCGCCTTTTTCATATACATGAGCCGGATACCGGAGCGATTTTTCCCCGGTAATTAAAAACATCGAGATTCAGTCACCAAAAGTACCGACTCGAGTTGACTCGATCGTGGTCAATTATTTTTTGTTAACTTTTTTTTTAATTAATTTCAGGGTCCGTGGACTACGTTGGTTCTTCTCATCAGTGGTGGCACGCATTGGTCGTTGCTGCTCTCTACTATTGGCACAATACAGGAATGCTTTACGTCGAATACAGACTGAATCATGGTTGTCCAACGAATATGCGTCTCTGACAGGGTGATACGACCACCTCGTTCTCAGGTTCGTGTATAACAATTGACGCGTCGTTTTCGATAATTTTTTCTCACGCTGCCTTGCTTCATGAATGATAATCTTATTTTGGGATTGGTTTTTGATTTGCAGGTCCGTATTTTGCAATGGAGTGCGCGTGTGCCATGGAGCTAGGAGTATGGCCCTCTTGGTGGTACCAGGAGCTCCCATTTTACGCCACAAAAAGGCTTGCGACTTGCATAGTGGAAAATCCAATTTTCGCTTACCTCAGAAGGCGTAAAGTTTGATGTGAAACATCGCGGCACATTCGCAGGGGATCGACAATCTGTGTTAAATGGTACCAAAAGTACAGAAGATATGCCACGCGTCACCGCAAGAACAGGAATGAAGATCAAAATGATTATAATCTGCAGGCACAGAGACAAATCATTTGAAATTAAACAGACGTTATTAGACTTTAATTATAGTGAAGCAGCTCAAAAAAACGAATAGAAAATTATTGTTATTGTTATATTAATATACTGACAATGGACGAGTGGTTCGATTGGCAGGTTGACGTGCTACTGCCGCAATGGTCAAGCAACACGAGCAATGAGGTCAATTAAGATGCACGCTGTCTTGATGTGTTCATTTTTGAAAATAAAAACAAAAAACAAGTACACAAAAAAAAAAAAAAAACCAAAAAGACGAAGAAAAAAAATTAAATGTACATAAAAATTTATCCTACTTCTTCCGATACAATATGATAAGATAGTTCTTACGTAGGGATCATTAACTGGTCGTTCACCTTCTACGAATTAAAAGGCAGTTCTCATTCAAGTGCGGACACCTTTCTATATTTCTAAGTGGCATTGATTGGAGAACGCAAATAAATAGGTAAATATTGACCGGCTTGCGGCCGAGATATTTAATATTCTGATTCGATATTTTAGAAGCGTAAAATGATCTAGAGAATTTTAGCGCGTTCAACGTTGACTCGGTGATTCAGTTTAGGCGATAGTTTTCACGAGAATAATACGTACGCCTAGTTATACTTATGGTGCCTTTAGTGCCTTAGTTCGAATCCATCGGAAGCAATATGGCTAACAAATTTGGTACTGCGGAAATCTCTTGTATATGATGTATAATCATCTGAAGTACGTGACCATGGTATTTTAGTATTCCATTCGGTTCCTTTTGCTGCTTTTAATAAATGCAGCTGAACGTGAGATATAGAATTCAGAAGTATTAAGCTATAGAGAGAATCATTGGAGAGTGATAAAAAAAATTTTCTCCTTCACGTACGGTATCAAATGTATATGATATCAAAATGATGCATTTTGTACGAACCGTGGAGAAAATAATTATCATACATATGTAAATATATAGTATACGTTGTTAATCCTGTTGAAAACTATTAAATAAAAAGTTATACCAATCGATGTTCATCTGAGATACTGACGTTTGAATAGTATATGGTTTTGCCATTTTGCGTTCGTTTTCGTTTCAATTTTCTTAGAGATTTTATGATTTCAAAATTTCCTGTTCACAGAGAATAGAAAAGTGGAAAATACGATACCAGACGGAACTATCAGCACGTGCTTTGCACCGATACATCGTTTTTTAAACATGGCTTCGATAGAGCATTTTTGTTTTCACTATTAACTTCCTTTCGCTCAGGAGCCGAAACTGAAATTCTCTTCAAATCATTCACACATCTGGTTTCTGGAGTATTTTCACGCCAAAAATCCGTGATGATAAACTCAATTTATCTATCTCTAGTTATCGAAGTTATCAAAAGTCTGGTCTCAAAAGTCTGGCATGCATTATGATTAAGAGAAACTAATTTTGATATCAGATTCTTATAATTACGATGAAGAACGCACTGATCCGGGCCTAGCGTTATCACATCGAATCTGTTATGCTGGGCTTACAGGTTTTCTCATATTCGGATACATTGGCTTCTACATACCATATTACCGGGTAACAACTCCATGCAGACATGGCAGGAACACCGCTACGCCAGCCAGACCCCAGTTTTTTTCTGATGGTAGAGAATTCGTTTCGCATTAGCAATCCTGAAAATGTCGTACCAAGTGCATTTTCTTATCTGCAAGGAAGAGGAAGGGAGCTCATATTCATATATTACAGGCAATTAAGTCTCTGCAGATTAGAAATTACGATCCGATAAAAAAATCCACCACTTCACGATGCGCATCGGTATATTTGATTTCTGTCGGAACCTGCTTCGTATTTTCACTCATAGCGTGATCAGTGGGGACGGTAAGGATTAAGAATTTTAATGAGCAAGCAAATATTTCTTTTGATATGTTCGAATGGCTATACTACCACCTGGTCGGTTTGACAGGAATAGCTCAAATTCATATAGCGACAATCTTATCTGAGAAGTTTGTTATCGTATTTTGTGATGTTATACTTTCTAATCCCTTTAAATAATCAAAAAGCACTCAAATTTGAGTTATATTTATCACCTACGAGCATATATAAGAATATCTACAACTTTTACAATCTAAGTCTCATCGCACGACGCTTATGCGATGTTCGATTATCATAAATAGTTTTGGGATACAGAAGAGTGGATCATTAGGATATTTTCAAAGAGAAAGATACCGAAGGCTTCGAATAGGATAAAAAGCAGTGACCGCGGTGGATTTTGATCGCGAGAATAGGGGTGGAAGAGGATGGTACAGAATAAAATAATAAAGCTGAAGCAGTGATCGAGGATGTCTTTCGACAATGTGATCGTGGCCGTAGGAGGATTTGGGCGATATCAAAGAAGGATTTACCTCCTTTTATGCATACCTCCGATGTTTGCTGCCTTCCATTCAATGTCTGGAGTATTTTTGGCAGCCCAACCATCTTTCAGGTGCTTGAGTCCTGGGGAAAACCCCGAAAATGCCACGTTCGATTTACCACCAAACATTTCTGCTGCAGCCTTTCCGTGGGATAACGATACCGAAAGTTGGTCTAAGTGTGAAATGTATGATCTTGATATTCAGGATCAGACCGAGGATGTGCGTCCGTCATTATCCCCAACAGGGGCACCCGTTGTCAAATGTGATTCATTTCTGTACGATAAATCTATTTTTAAGAATACTATCACGTCGGAGGTAAGTAAATCAGCCGCCTATGAAATAATAAAAGAAAAAAATCACTCCGATTGACCAAGTGCAGGTTTTCTGCAGCCGATTTGTAAAGTCTTTTTTGTACGTAACGCAAAAAAAAAAAACGGTTTTGTCCGATCAAGTATTGATTATGTTCAATACTTTCATTGGAAACGCGATATCATTTTGTTGCAATTATTAGCTTGAACGATCTTGAATGAAATTTTAGTTGTTAGCAGCATTAGGTAAAATAAAACTCGTCAAAAATCTAATGCAAACGGCCTTAAAACTTCTCACATGTTACGCGATCAGATAATCTTATACGATCGATCTCGTCGTGTATATCAGACAGTAGAAGAGTTCCAATACAAATAACAATATTCACAGCTATACCCATGTGCCGATGATATATGCGTCTAAAAATAATTAGTTGAGATCCTAGAAACCCATTATAATTGTATTTCAATCATTTCTGTTTCAGTTCAATTTAATTTGCAATAGAGCATGGTTGAGAGCTTTGGCTGACTCACTTTTGGTGGTGGGAATGATGGCAGGAGCGATGGTTTTCGGCGGATTAGCTGACCGATATGGACGAAAGCCAATCATTTGCTTGTGTGCAGTGATTCAACTTACGGGAGCGTTACTAGCCTCTGTGGCTCCAGAAATATTTTCATTTATGATCTTCAGGTCTATCGTGACATCAACTGAAAATGGCTTACTCGTCATAACCGTCGTTAGCGGTGAAAATTTGTTGCTTTTAATCTACAGATGTACTCAATTATGGATTTTATAATCTGTTTTATGATCTTATTTTTCAGCGCTCGAAATGCTGGTCTCAGAGAAAAGATTACTGGCTGGCATTGGCATTCAGATATTTTACTCCTTTGGATATATTTCGGTTGCTTTGTTTGCTTACTTTATCAGGGATTGGAGATTTCTGCAGGCCGCTCTCGCCGTTCCTAGCTTTGGACTGCTCACGTACTGGTGGTAAAATAAATTCGAATAGATGTCAATAAATGCTTAATTTTCAGGATAAATCAGGGTGAATTGGATCGGCAGGAGTTTAAAAATCGTGAATGTTCAGTAGCTTCATTAAATTAAGGAAAAAGCTCCCTCAAAAAATTGCAGAACTTTTCATATCCAGTAAATCTTTTCGAAGCAAAAGCCAAAACTCGTTTCGTCTTATTTCGCACTAGATCCGATAATAAACTCCGTCAATTATCTCTAATTCTTATCACAATATTATTCTAAAGTTTATTACCAGGTTGATTCCTGAATCTGCTCGATGGCTTTTTTCCAATGGCCGCAGGGAAGAAGCAAAAGAAATACTCCTCAAAGCTTCTTCAGAAAATGGAATAAAATCATCCCATAATCATCTGGACGATATCTTGAATGAGATTTGTACCATTAACAAGCCATCTGAATCGGAAAAGACGTCGGTAGTTCAACTTTTCAAGTATCCAAATCTGAGACGAAAGACCATTTTACTTTCCATTAATTGGTGAGCGTTAAATTCATCACATATCGGTGCAGAAATTAATTCAGGGAAGATAGTCGTGTATTTTTCTATTCTCTTTTTTCTTTTTTTTATCTTTTTCAGGTTCGTAATCACAAGTGCATATTACGGACTGTCTTGGAACTCGGGCAACCTGGGTGGAGACCTGTATCTAAATTTTGCGCTCGTAGCCCTCGTGGAATTGCCTGGCCACATGCTGCCATATTTTACGATGGATAGGTGGGGAAGAAAGATCATGTTATGCGGATGCATGTTTTTGGCCGGGGTGGTTTTACTTCTCGCGCAATTCGTTCCAAGTCGTACGTCAGAAATCGAATGACAAATAATCTAGCTGAAGAGTGAATTATATCGTTAATTTTTTTGTGTTTGTCAATCTGCTTACAGACATGATCTGGCCAAAGGTACTCTTGACAATGCTAGGCAAGTTTGCGATCACAGCGGCATACGATGTGATCATCATCTTTGCGGCAGAACAGTATCCAACTGTACTGAGGAATACCGGCGTCGGGGCTTGCGCTACATACGCGACGATAGGCGCAATCTTAGCTCCCTATGTTAACTATTCGGTAATTTAATTTGAATCAGGAAAGCCTATTTTTCAGACACACTGATAGATGTATCATATAAGCGTTCATACGGTTTCCTGCATTTACCACGTGTTCACTGATTGCAGTCTGTAGTTTGGAACTCACTGCCATTTGTTATCTTTGGTACCGCTGCAATAATGGCCGGTGTGCTGGCCCTTCGTTTACCAGAAACGTTGAACCAAATATTGCCGGACACGATAGAAGATGGAGAACGGTTCGGGAGGTTTGTTTCTATAAATATAATTTAAACAATTATCCATTACGGCCCAACTGATATGTAACATCTTTTCTAATTGTTCTCTGACGATATTCTAGAGATATTTCGTCGGGATCCGGTGTACGAATGGATTATTACTATTTATTTTTCAGCCCAAACTACTCCGAACAGTGCGCGCATTACAAGACGAGGTCGGATGAGACGAAGAGCCTGCAGGAAAATGAAAAAATTTGAATGCACCTTTTTTGATAATCCACGGACATTAAATGAACAGAAGCGGATCTGATGTGGATGTTGATGAAGATAACAAAAAGCTTAAATGTACAACCAAAGTGCTTGGGTTCCACCGAGTTGGGACCGAGACGTATCTTCAGTCAAAGTCGAAAGAAGAACCACACTATTCTGGCCCGAACATTAAATTGCCGATAAATGTAGAACCGATTAGGTACGTTTCAGTGAATGCATGTATGAATGTATTTATCACGTATTCACAAACTGATAAGTATCATATACCTGCTTGATATCATACAGTTATTTTTTATTGTATTTCGCGCGACGAAGTTCTTCGTTTCAGTGGAAACCCCTAATGACTGAAGCTATTAATTCTATAATTATTGTCTGCATGATTATGTTTATTAATTTCAATTTCGACCGTAGAATATATGATACATGTGATGATATGGGCATGACAATATTACTTGCGCTCATTTTTAAATACGATGAAATAAAATACTTGCAATTAGATACTAGGGTAAACAGGCTGAGTGTACAGGATCGATTCAAATATTGAATCTCAGAGCATACGCCCAACAAATAAGTTCGGAAACATAAAATTGACAATAATTTTTGGTTTAATTTGGAATTGAAAATTTTCTCATTTATCTTAATCATGAGACAATTTCGGAATGTGTTAATCTTATTAGAATTAAAATCCTCGTTCCTTAATTAATCTTATAATGATTGTTGTACTAGACTGTTTTGTGCAAATTTAATTTGTGCAATAGGACAACTTCATAATAGTAGATGAACTGGAATACTGAATACGTAGAGATCTCATCGTATTTAATAGTAAGTATACGAATTTCAGTATTTTTTGTTTATCAATATGGATACAACAATAACGAATTCAAGCAATCGTCAAATCAATACAGGCATCAACGAACGTATACATGTAATTAGTCTTCTTTATTCAACATTCAACAAATGTATGCTCATGCTAGCGTTAGATAATATATTTATACTTAACGATTTATTTGAATATATCAAATATGAAAAAATCTCAAATTAAAGCTTATCAAGAGTATCTCCTCAGTTCAAAGAATACTGGATTCGATTCAAGAGAGTATTATGGGGTGATGAAATGATAATGAAGTGTAATTAATGTGGACTTACAACAGATGAATGCTTCGGGAGGGTGATTTGAAAACAGCAGCCATAAGATTAGCTTCCTCGATCAAGAGGGGTGAATTTAATTAGTACCAATAATCTGATGTGGCGAATCATTGAAAGCAACATCAGTTTGTAGAATGTCTAAATTTGTAGTTCTGAAAACCATTCTTTGTTTTTTTTTAACAAATTTTTTCAAATAGTCAATTTTAAACTCAACATTACAGACATACGTATGTACGTAGATTCAATACTGGCATTAAACGCGTAATATTACGCGCTGCATGTGAAACAGACTATATTTATTATCATAACAATATATTACTATCCCTATAATGCCATGTATTTCCAACAATCCAACATAGCTGGCTTTATTTACTCAAAGTATCCTTAAGCATAATTATTGAAAAGGCGGAGATCTAACTTTAATATTACATCTCCCGTTTCTACTTCATGTAGTTTTATTCTTTTCTGAATCGGTCCGCAAGAATCCCTGCTATCTCTTATTATATCTGATACTCGTACTTCGGCACGTCCAAGAAACTCTGTTGATATAATTGAATGATGAAGTTAAATCGAAAATTTTAGTCAGTCATTGTTGAAAAATATTCCATCACATTTTTCGCGAATAATTCGCACAGAAGGCACGTTAAGTTACATTGACTAAAAACGAAAAAACTTTGAAGTAAAAGCTTAATGTCTTACCATCAGGGCTGTAATAACCCTTGTCAAATACAGTTATACATAATGTATCCTCGTGCAAATCCTTAACTTGAAACTGCATGGATGTATCCCATAACGGGCAGTTTGTTCCAGTCACAACTTGTGTTCGTTCTTCCTGTGATCCCATGGCCACTTTGCAAAAAGTGTTGTACTTTCCTGATTTATAACACAACAGCAATTAACAGACGGACTAATCGTATACAAAATAGCCCGCACGAAGTATGATGAAATAATGTTCTCAAATTGTGTCGGAGTAACATGACTTGATTTCGACAACATCGGCAGGCTTTTTACTCTTCATTCTAGAGAATGATATGAAATGGAATTGAAAAAACTATGCTATCATCATACTTCATGGATAGGATATTTTTTTTTGGCAAATCGTGTATAGCTTTGTTAATCACACAAGGAGTTATAAGTGCTAGTCTTCATTAAGATAAACTACAGGTCAAGCGGATAAGCCTAATTGTGTATTAGTAGCGTCCACAATAACTTTACCTGATTTATTAAGACAGAGATCTTCAGCTTCTCTGACAACTAGTCGTAGGTGGCCCTTTGGGGGTCTCCTGCGAACTACAAGCATGCGACACACTAGTTAATTACATGCTGCATGCAGAATTAGATCATTAGTAAGCAGCTTCAATATTTTTGGGATCAGTTGAATTTCAAGTTGGTTAATTTTTCTTCAGTATAAAGAATACCTAGTTGATAGAAATCATGCAATGATGATCTCCAAGTCACGTAGCTGTGATCGTTTTTCAGTTCGCAATTCGAGATACTTTGTAGACACAATTAAAAAAAAACAAAAAGGAAAACCAATTAGAGGATCGTGTAAAGTATAATTACGAATACTAATGCGGCGCCAGGGTCTACAATTTCTCACATATTTTGGCATAGCTCTATAACTATATGATACTGCATTTAGTGTAGCGTTGATTAATGATGATATAATTAAGATAAAACTATATTAGAATACAATTTATAAAAAACAATGCATTTTTGAAGAGCAAACGAAAAGCAAAGCTGGCACACGACAAATCAATGACATCACACCTAACATCTCTAACGAAAGTCTTACCAGATAATGTTTTGATACTCGACCCTTCGAGAACAGTTACAAGGATGCGCCCACATGCGGCGAACTGCGCCTGTTCTGCTCAGACATTGACACACATAAACATTTTATTAAATGCTTTAGCAATAGAAATTTTGCATCGTGGACATAACTAGACATATAATACATCATTAGAATTCAATCGAACTGAAATGAATAAGGTTCTTATACATGTTACTTCAATCACACAGATCTTTTCATTCATCATTCACGAATCATAGGAAAATATGCATTTAATTTGAAGCTTTATTACTAGACAACAAACAAAACCCGACTTCCACCGAACTTGATGTTTGAATCCGGACAATACAACTACCTATTATTTTGAGTGGGCTAATTAAATACACTGACTTTGTTTGCTAGATACTTGTAACAGAATAGAACTGAAGACGAAGCTGGCACAATGTGAAGCCAAGGGTCATCAACATCATTGTTGATCAGTACTGAAGCATACTCATAGAGTGTGACAATTACCGTTAAACTTAGATCCTTTTACACATGCCATATGTGTGACAAACTGCACCTTTGATCTATATTACGCATTAATTTTTCAGCATGTAAGTACATAAAAGCCTTGATTTAATGAATTCTGTATTACTTGTTTTATGGTCGTATGACCACTTCTCGTGTTGGAAGCCTATAGGTTGCATATGGGGCATTCCACGTTAAAACAAAGTCGTTTCAACTTATTAATCTCCTATTGCCTTCGAAATTTGTTTAAATACAGTTTTCCAAATGAAATCCTACACCCAAGAGCATTTTTCGATCAGAGCTCTCATCTTTGAATTATGCATTTTTTGAAATTCACGAGTTTTACAAAAATGAAAATTTTGATGTTCGTTTTCTCAATGACAGTTCATTCTGAGGAAAAATTACGATGCCGATGGGATTAATTCGTAGCTCAATTGAGTTGACGGATTCGTGCTCCTGAGGCGAAAATACGTTAGAGAAGTGTCATGCAATCGATTTCAAAAATAATTCATCATTGACCGAAAACGCGAAAAAATCCAAAGGGGTACCCCTATGAGTTATTTCGATTTTGGGGTCAAAAATCAATATTTTTTTTATTGGGGTTTCTATGGTATTCTCATGTAGGTAGTCTTATTGATACAAAAATTGAAAAATCAAAGATGTTCCTGAAGTGAATATACGTCAAGAAAGTGTTTTGTAATCAATTTTAAAAATACTTTATTTCTGGATTAAGCTAATATTAGAGGCAATCGGGATATCTCAATTTTTATTGTTCTGAAAAATCAAAGTTTTCAATACAAAGATATATAATTTGAATATTAATGATTTTAGGTCAAATAATAAATTGTGTTAATTATCGAGTGTTCGAAAATGACCGAATGAATTGTCAGTCACCCTTTCATGATGTATAATAATGCAATGCACGGAAAAAAATAATTTATTTGGATTTTTTTTTTTTGTACACTCGGTGTCTCTGATTCTGAACTGATGCCTATGATTTAGCATGGCAATCGGGACAGAATTTATTATCTTGAGTGTACTCTTACCTACCTATTCAACTGCTGAAGTTTTACATATTTACTTTCTGAAACGGTTACATAGAATTTCGCAGAAATATCATTACAAAGGGAAGCCGCCGTACGGAAGGATCAAAGGGTTGATTTATGAGGTGCGAACAAGATCTTTATCAGGTGATGACAGGTCGTCTGGCACCTGCTAACAATAGTGCAAGAAAGAATAACTAAAGAAATCTCACACCTCATCATCTATTAAAAAGCCATAACATTTCTTTTTAAATGTCCGGACGTGCCGGCGTTCATTACGACCGGAGCACGTGTCTAAAACTGATATCGAAACATGCGGAACATAGATTTATTCCATTACATGGGTGAGCCGGGGCTTGCAACCAAATTACCTACAGAGTGAATTTGCCTAATGAAATAATTAAACATTTTTTGTTGCGAGAAACTAGCCAAGCGGTGCGCCGCGGAGTGGCAAGGATATGAACAAGATTCAGAGCGCTCGAGCGCGGCGCGCTGAAGTATGAAATTTCGAACTGCTTGACCTGCAATCACGTTTTCCATCATATCTTTGAAACGAATGATCGGAATTCGATGATGGAATTGAAATGTTCAAGATGCATTCTCGTGGCCATGGATTTTGTTAAATGCATAATTCAAAGATGAGAGCTCTGAATCAATGATGATTATGGGTGTGCGTTCTGGTTAGGAAAAACTATGTTTAGAAAAATTTGGAAAGCAATCGGAGACCAGTAAGTTGAAACGTCTTCGTTTTGACGCGGAATGTTCCATATGTATATTGTGATAGAACACGAAACAATCACATGATACTGTTTCATTGGGGCATAGTTAAGATGAGAAGGGATATTTTTGACGATCCTTTAGGGGAATAATGTAACTCCTATTGAAAATTTGTGTCTTGAATTCCAAATTTATAATAATATTTTAACAGATCAAGTATAAATTGATAGAAAAGACATGGAGTATACTCACTCGATCGCTGACGTTGGAGATGATTTCTTTCGTTCTCTATGAACGCCTTTCTAGCCTCTCTTATTCGTTTCGTCCAAAGGGTACATTCACTTGCAGATGGAGCTAAAAGAACTGTGATTCTCTTAGAGTCCTTCAATCGGATGGTTCTGGAGTTGTCCGATGTATCATTTCCATTCACCTCTGACTCAGTTAGCACTGAGAGCTCACTCAGAAATGTGGGCTAGAATAGAATGTTCATAGTTATACAGGGTGTCTTATTTTAATCGAACCATTTTGATTATTCGCAAGGATGAGATCGTCCGGAAAAACTGTCGATACCAAAGTCGTGGGGTTCAAAAGAGGAAAAAACTTCAGGCCATCCATTTTTTCAAGATCAACTTGGTTTTTGAAACTTATAACTTTTGTATTAAAAGTTTTTCCGTACCACCTCATTCTTTCGAGTAATCAAAGTGGTTCAATTAAAATGGGACATGTGATACTTTGTTTGTTGTACATGCTGTATGAACAGAAACATATTGGCGACTGAAATTGCTACTATGTAATATGTTATACAGTTTCAGCTAAATATCAAGAATAATTTTCTAGTCGTTGGGATACTCACTTTTTTGTATAATTTGAATTTTTGGTTCGCATTTCTCTCGAATGAAAATTGCTGTCCCGATGGTAATGACTTTGTTGGTTGAGCAAATAATATAAAATCGTTCATGAGAAATCCCACAAGTCCTTTACCACTTTTAGCCTATGACAAAAGGAGTTCATCAAAATCACTTTTATTGAGAAGCTTTGCAAAGTTTATAACTGCGTATCCCAATCGGCCTACTTACTTTGTGTAATATTCCATGATGCAAAAATTTACGAGGTTCAAGAGAGTTAGTTAACGAGTTGAATATTAATTGTTCTTCTAATCCATCGCAAGAAACGTGCTTTTGTAACCATTCCAGCCTATCGCTATTTTCTTTTTCTCTTACTCCTTCATTTACCTGCAATTATTCAAAAATATTTACGTATGAGATTTCTGTAGAAGCACCAATGATTCATAGAGATCGGAAGACATCCCTTTATGATTTAGACGTTCAACCAGACATAAATCAGATAGCGTAAACTGATAAAATTCCATTATTTATTGGACATCAAAACGTGATTGACAATAAGTTAAATTGTTTTTCTCGAATGAAATGATTCAGACAATGTTATTCTGATAAGAACTGAGCAATTGAGAGGGGATATGTTTTAAATTGTTTGCTCTCAGAAGCTTGTAATATGCGCATGGTAGTCACTCTACCACTATAATCGTGCGGAAAAATATTTCTATTCAAATGTGAAGTACTCTTACCTGTATACAAAATTCTTCTGCTTTTGCCAATGCTTCTTGAAGGTATTGTCTGTCAGGATGCGAGATGGGTGTGTATTCGAGAATCTGCATGAAGGCATGTTATGGTGAGCAACAATTGGTGGAATATTACTGATAAAAGTTCTTTTTTCAAGTATCATTTGCCAACCTTATTGATGATAAGTGGATACTTTGTTATCCTCTGCATAGGTTTGATGAGGAATGAACTTAATGGCATCCCCTTAGTTCTTGGATCTTGTTGACACTGTAGGGCCACCTCAACAAATTCTGATGACTTTTCAGTAAGCTGTTGTAGGTATGTTGCAGCTGATAGTTGACAGCTACAAAATCTAACATAGGCTGACATTCTTGGGATCTGTGAATCAGTAGTATGTTCTACATTTAACAATTCTAATAATCTTACAATGGAAAGTATTCCCTACTATACTTACATTTTCGCATAAAATGTCACCGATCATTCTGATAATTCCTCCGTCGCTGTTATCTCGTCGTATTCTTAAAGTTCTAAAAATTAAAGTTATGTGTCGTATGCATATATGCTCTGATACATTGGATTACTATTGTATCATTTTTAAAGATTTGTCGAGAATATTCTCATTACCTTAAGAAATTATCATTGCACACAATAATATCCCGCCAATTGACGAAAATCTTTTCAACTTCATCCACCGTCAATACCATACTCTGGAGTAAGGGCTTTTCAAATACCTGTAAACACACGCGAACGTTTACAAGTGAACAATTTCCTTATGTTTATCCAGCACATAATAGTCACCTCATGAACAAGACTCATATCTTCAATGTATGCTTGCTCAGTGGCGATTAATTCTTTGATATGCTCTTGTCGTTTTCTTTCAGTCTCATCAAGCAGTCCCAACATGACTTCACGTATCATATCACCCGCTGCACATAAAAATGTACGGACGTCTTTCACAAAATTCATAATTTTCATATTAGATTATAGTATGCAATGTTCAAAATTAGATTCAATCAGAATTGATCAGGATATCAACTTACGAGAGACGTGATCATCTGAATTAACACTGTTACTGAATAAATGCATGTTAAACTTGGTGAATTTTCAGAAATGCAAAGCACAAGTATTCAAGCCAGACTTTTATAGGTATATGGTACACAAGTCAATTATTATTTGGTTTATCAGCTCAATTTGGGAATTGATTGTTTTGATAACAATTAAGATATGTGAATCAGAATTTGAAGAAAATGGAAATAACAGACTAGATAAGCCAGACAAGTCTAATTACCTATTATTGACATACGCAAAAAACACAGACACCAAATAACCATGTGTTGTAACCATCTCAGGGTGAATGTTTTGTCCTATTGTCATATCAATTAATACAATAAGATAAGACACGAAAGTGATGTATAATGTGGGAGAGTCTGTTCAATGGTCTCAAGTTTTAGTGGAGTTGGGAATACTGAAAATACGTCACCTGTCTTTCATGATATCCTCAGCTAAACAATAAACTTGCGAAGAAAACATAAAATATATCCGAACATAAGGTGTAAGCATATAATCTTTTCTCATTTATACTATAACATTAACTTTTGCTGATGCTATGGTTTTCAGAACTTGGGAATGTTTCATAATTTTGGATAATGTTGTGAGGTATTTTTTAGTTGGCCACTTCAGGAGGCTTTCAACCTGTGAAATGGCATATTTATTAATGAAATATCCTCAACATAACTCGGCAAAAGAATAAAAATGAAAAAATTAACAGCATGTAACGGTGTTCATAATAGTTACATATTTTATTTCCATTATTATCTAATATCAGGTGACAAGGTTTTTCTAACAAACGGGGACAAAATCATATTAAATCCATGAGAAATTCTGATGACGAATTTCAATAAAATTTTGCCCACATTTTTACATTAATTACGACTCTTATCCCAAGATAACATTAAACATTTAGTACAGGTAGCCGTTTGTAACAATTTTAGGGATATATCATAACTTTTTATACATATAATCTACTATTATATATTTAATATTTGCTTGTCGTATAGAATCTCAGATGTATAATTGAAAGAGATTTGAAGTTATGCACACGTGGTGTATACCAGTATAGTAGGAAATATTCAATAACAATATTGACTTCTGTTAAACACTTCTGTATTCTATCAGTCTGCTAGACATATTCCCTGATCATAAAGATCTCGTTTCTGATAGAGAGCCATAAATTTCAGAAATGTGTTAACATTGTTACTTCTTATTTCATTTTTTCGCATCCCAACTGATAAATCACTCGACCAATATTTATTAATTGGTGCACATGCATTGCTTAACATTTTGAAATACAATTAATTACTAAATAACTTGATTAATCACATCTAACTGAATACTGGTGGAATTTATTATCGTAAAAATACCTGATAATTCATCGCACATCCGAACATATGGCTGTTGTTTTGCTAATTATTTTTAATTTCGTTCGAGATTCTTGTGCAATGTTATTAATAGCAATTTAGGATCCTAAAACAAATATCTGACCAGTCATAAATGTTAAATTTACAAATCATAATAGTTCCGATTCATATTAAACACCGTGTATCGTATACTGGTACCAAGAAGGGAAATGGTATAAAATAATATTTTTCTTGATCTTACGTTTCACATAATGAGCCTGTTAGCATTTATTAATGATAAGTGACTATGCTGCTGGTGAAAAAGAGGTTCATCGCTATATTTACTGCAGTACCACGATGTCTTGTAAATTTTGCTAAATTTTGCATACTCGACGAGCGGGAACTATCCCAGCTAGCATGTCCTCAGTAAAATATGATAATAACATGGCAATATTAACTATTGAGTATAAAATATCTACCATATTACAGGCCTCAAGATTTTCGAACTAAATCAATATGTAGGCTTCACTGTAGGTTTTCAGCAGATAACAATATCGTGCTCTTTTTTATGGTTTTCAATACAAATTTGAAACGTTATAAAAGTTACTGGATTAGGCTATCATTTTCAAACTCTTACTAGCACTCATGACCCCTACACAATAACTAACTAGCAATTGGATATGAAATCTATAGTTTGACTGACTAATCTATTAGCTATCTTGTTCAGTTTAACCCATTTATTAATCCTGAGGCATAACGTATTTGCTAATAGAAGAAAAATCACATTTTCACCTACTAAATAACAGCGTAAGTAATCAGTGGAGCATAGTTCAGAAGGCCAGCCATTATCGTTGGATGTTTTTTTTGTCCAATTATCCATGAAATAAGGATTATTGATTATTTAAGACTGAGGCTGAACAGAAGTATTTCGCGAATGAATTGATTTTCAAGCAGGTCGCTTCCAACCAATTCCAGCTATTATTATACCAAAGATCAACAACAAAATTGACTTTAAGTACTTCGTTTTGTGACACAGTCTGGTTAACTAAAGTTTACTCTTTTCAAGTAAATCTCGAATATGTGAATTTGGTATCTCATTGCTATCGGGGATGACATAATAAATAAGTTTAACATGCGTCATTTTTGATTCAAAACATAGAACTATTTCGCAACATTCGGTTAACATAGATAACATAATATTTTTGAAAAACCATTCACATATTTTTGATCTTGATTCTTTTTTTTTCGACAACTTGGGGTAATAAAAACTAAATAATATACTAGATCGTAGAAGAAACTAGCCAATATATAAACTGACATATCTCAGTCAATATTGTTTTCCAGAACAAATTGCCGAGGTAGCCGGGTTGCATCAAAAGTTCAGCTCTGTCAGGCATATATTTGACTGTGAACTATATTTTTCGGGAAGTTGATCAACGATTGAGTTTATGAACCAAAAGCCGAACTTCAAAAACGCACATGTTTCATAGATTCATTTGTGCGCTTATAATAAAGAGTAGATGAATAATGAATATACGTCTAACTAAATAATTACTTTACTTAATAATGACTATTTCAGAACTCAATTTATTGAATGGCCATTCTTTAAATTTCTCAATTAAATTCATCATGATTTCGGCATTGCATAATACTGTTGAAAGCAATGCTTACAATTGATTTTAGATTGAGTTTTATCATTTGAGAAAATCGCTGAAGTAAATATACAGATATAATCATGAATTTGGAATTGCTGTTGAAGAAATTACCTCTGAATTATATGTGTTACAGTTAAGTTACGCATAAACACTTTTGTAATCTATTAACATAGTCGGAATTTGAGAAATATAATACAAAGCTTGAAGATATTTTTGAACAACAATTAATGATATTTCTCAAACTCTGAATGATCAATTATCATAACAACATTATTTAATGATCAATAAATACATTGATAATAGTGATTCAATGTTTAGTTAATGGGAATCAGCGAAGATGTTGACAAGAAGAAATATCAACAGCCATTGTATTGTTACAAACTTAAATCAGGATTGATCATCTTATCGTTGCGGATCATAATCACATACCATCATACGTTATAAGCGAGTAAGCAATGTGAACGAACGACTATAAATTTATGTTGATTATATAAGCATCATATATTCGTCAAATCAACTAAGTTCATATATCGCTACAGTTAGACAGCGATCGGGAAAAGCAACTATCCAAATTTTTTCAATTCATATCATAGTCGCTGTTGAGATTTCTTATTGTGTTACTCTTTTATTTTATGAACAATATTTCGGGTGAACGACTGCTATTTGTAATTGTTAACGTGAGTAGTATACGTTATAGCTGAGGCGATGTTATACTACTGTCCTTAAGCTGCATGTGAGGCAGAGGTAAGATGTTAGTTGGATAAAACTCTCAATACGAAATTAAGATAGTTGTGTAAGGCAATTATTAATTCATACACAGGTAGTACGTTCACTTGTATTGAAAAGTAACACATTACTACTGCGACTTGCGACTTGACAGAAGAAAAAAGATACATGGCTAAACATGACTGTTATCACATGTTGTTGATGTTAGATGATGGTGTGGCAGAAGATGAATGACCTTATTAATCACAGAGGAGAATGCTTTTGATCCTTCAGAGATTCAATGGTTGTATTTAGGAAATACACACAACAAATTAAAAAATGGAAGTCCAACAAAAACAAAGAGGAATCAATTACGTCGACCATCTTCTGAGATGGATTTCATCATCAATTACATGTAAGTGATATTGATATTTAAAACAGAAGTAAAGTTTACAACCCTCTTTGGAAAAATTACTTCAATAGTTAAGATGGAACTGATGTAATATGTCGATGAAAAAATATTTATCGGTTCTGTCATTCCATAATTTCCCGAGTGATACGCAGCTTAGAGTTTAATGGATTATTCTAAGAATGATTACCTCAAAACGTTTATAAACAGAGGAACTAGATATGGTAACCAGACAGTTTGACATTTTACTAGATGACTAATCATAAGCTCGACTCGTGAGAAATAAATTTAGGCTTTCGAATCACGTACTAAGAAAATATATGATTTATGTTGATTCCAATGATTCTGTTCGTTTAAAATTCATGCAAATTATATCAAATAGCCTGGTTGTCAAGATTTCAGGTGTCTTTCTGTCTACACCAAACAACTTAAGCCTCATCCCTTTTATGGTACAAAGTTGAAAATCAGATGATTGATGAGATGAAAACTATGATAAATTACGGCAGAATTTATCTAGCTGCGACATAAAATGAAAATTTGAGAATTGGTACAACAGGTTTCCTGCATACTGTGAGGTCATTTCACCACTTATGCCTATTGCTAAAACAATTTCTGAATGAATGCGTATTTGCATCTATTTTTCTGTCATTCGCAACAAGTCTTATCTCAACCACCGTGTTTTATAATTTCGAGAGCCATTTGTTGGAATTGACACTTGGAACATACTTTGTAAAGGGTACCTAGAGTTCTTGACTCGAGGAGAAAATGTTTAATTGAATGATGGGTTTATTTTGTTTGGTGTAAACGTTGTAGGATAGTGGCACGGGACCCACGCAGCAAGGCATGCTAACGTCATAAAAAGAGGCAAGCCATGTCAAAAAGATGGAGAGAATTATAAACGGAAAGCTCAAGCAGATCTAAAGTTAGTGAATGCGATATGTATGATACGAATAAAGAGATTCACATGTTTAAAAATATAAATTTGATAAATTAATGATATTTTTGAATATATTAATAAATAATTAGATATGGCTAAATCGATTTACCAAAATAAACTCGTAATATAATAGTAGTGAGCAGAATTCTAAACTCTAATATTAATTTTTTCTATTGGTAAAATTCAAGTAATGAAGCTCGGTGATTTTATAGTACACAATCGTACATACCGAATAGAAGAATTTTTCAATACACCTTCGAGCTTAGTCTCTAGCAGCAGTACACATTCCGAATCATTAGTCAGAAGCAAGATACTTTGCTTCGATTGCACGAATCATCAAAATGGAATTACAAATTTTTTTCCCGAAAAAGCCCTACTGTTAGCCACTGGGTCGATGGATTTTTTATTTCAATCCATCAAGATATTTCGATAGTACAGTAGTTCTACTCAATCATGATTTAGGTAAATCTGAAATCATGCTTCATACATATATAGCTGTCACGAGAAATTTTCAATCTATTGTCAAATCTTGAAACGTAACAAGTGTTTAAATCCAAGAAGGAGATACAAAGACCTTGATTTCATCGAGTTGAGACGCGCATATTGCTCACAGTCATTACTTGAATTTACTGATGAATAGAAAATACAATAATTCAAAAACAATAAAATGAAAATGGAGCATTCATCACACTATTATGATATTATACACAGTTCGGCATATTAAGACAAAAAAAAAAAAATTACAAAAAAAAACCGATAACATATGGACAATTTTCTCCGATTGACGTGTAATAAAGAAAACTACTAAAAATTTATCCTAATCAATTAAAGATCTTCAGTTGGTATACTTTCACAGATAGTTAAAATTACAAATACTTCTATAACATAAATTCAACACTGTTTAATCTTTCTGAATTTCGAGACGAACGGATAAACCTAATGCAACAAAGTTGAAAGATAAATAGTGTGGAAAACTAAATCAATGGTGCCGCAGTGGGTCCCTGCCGAGTGTTTAGCAGACATACACTAGCGATTGATCAACGATCGTTGAAGACAGTATGCACCAGCGGTTCCTACAAAACAGATATATTTAAGCCATATTCCTCTACATTTTGAAATATCTATTTAATGTTAACTTTAGAATTGTCAAGGAAACAAATAAAATTAAAAAATTTGGGAGGTCGGCATAGATATGTATTGTTTCAAAAAACAATTATTAATCAATGATAAATTGTTCATGTTTCATTTATCAGTGTGTAATTCCACTGTTTATTTAACTGAGACAGCAGATGAAGTTAACTATAAAATATTTACTATCTATCTGACTACTAAATTTTGAGATTACTTGATTTAAAAATGCCATGCACATAGTTTCAAGGTTGAAATAAAATAATGTTAAAATAACCCGTTGAAATGCATAGCCAAAGATAATATTGAATTTTTCACGCATGTAGTCAGTCCAAAGTTGTGTTTACAGACTTGAAGTACAATAAGCATGGTTTGCTCCCAACAAGTATAATCATCATATTCATTACCAAATGCATCATAATATCAGAAAATTAATAACAACAGACTTGCGGTAACAGTATTTAGGAAATAGGTCGCAAGTGTAAGATCTATGCAGAAATTCGTCGACAAAACAATGTAAGAAGTGCAAAATATACATAATCATGTGTTGCCAGAAAGATGAAGATAATTTGAAAGTACTGATTTACTTACACATTGGAGAAACATAGTTGCTAGGGAATACGCCTGATACTCCATTCATCTCACCCCTCCACCATGCAGCATCTTCTTTAGCAAGAACAGTTATGACATCCCCTTTCTCAAAACTGAGCTCATCCTCATTGAGTGCTTGGTAAGGGTACAAAGCCATCACACGTTCTGCAAATATAGTCAAAGGCAATGTCAACACCGGTGTCATCGCCAAATTGGACCTGACAAAATTTTTATGGCATCCCTGACATTTGTAGCATTTCAATTTTTCTGATTTCAACGAGTTCATGGAAATTCACCAATAAATGAAATCGAAATACTTTGATAGAACATGATACATTTGAACATCGAGAGAGAGAGCTCTAACAGCTATATGCTTCCTTTCGACCAAATCTATAGTATACATAAATTACAACTCATAATTGAGTTTTCAGACACCCCGTTCATAATTTAAACTAATGGACTCACCAATATTAGGATCTGTGGGCGAGTCTTGATACCTATGAGAAACAGGTGTGCTGCGGTTGCTACTACTTCCCAATAACTTGACATAGGATGCAGGAAACCAACCAATTTGTCTTTTTTGACCACGAGCCTGCCACAAATAAATACAGTAGATTGAATTATCTATAGGATTTCAGTTCATGTATGCGAGGTCACAAGATTGATGAAAATCATATACAATGGCCATTTACCTGTAGTTCTCCTTCCCACCAGCCGGTTTCAGTTTTCTTGCGAATCATTATAAGTTGTCCTCTATGTAGATTTAATTGTTCAGGACTAGTAGCTTGATATGGTGCAATAACTTGTCCAATTTCAGGTTTTTTACCTCTTGCCTAAAGAAAATCAAGTGTTAATTTGCTACCATCATAGATATATTCTCAATTTAGTTGAATGAAAGTTGACAGAAATTAAATTGCATATTGATGGTCAGATACAGCATTGAACAGAATGACACGTGCAAATAGAAAATAGTTCACATAACTGAATTATAAGGGAAGAAATTTCAAGATCTGAATTTGCTGTAACAAACCAGTAGTCGAACTTATCGAATGAATTTGAACAACTTGGTCTCCTTATCATTGAGAATTGCTATAAGGGTTGCCAGGAAAACCGAGGTGGAAAAATAATAGCTGCTCATATTTCAATAATCATGATAACTTTTAAAGAAATATACTTTTTTGTAAGAATCTACTTACCAAAAAGGATTGTAACGCTTAAAAATTTCAAAACCACTCACATACTAATTGTGCGTTACAAGAATAGAAGTAACATTGATAGTAACTAATGCAAAATGTAAAAAAATTAAATTTAAAAGCAGGTGGAAGTTAAAAGAATCAAGAGTAGTTAAACAAAATGTAATACAAGGTACTGCGGATAGGGGAAAGAAGTGGATGGACAAAAATACCTTAGGGTACTGCGGCGTGGACGGCTAAGCATCAGCAGCAGCATCCAGAGGAAGCAAGCACGGCCATACATGTTAGTATTTAAGAAGGCCACCACAAGAATTTGAGAGGATAAACACCTTACAATTTGAGAGGATAATAATCCTCATTAAAATAACTTTCAGGATTTCAGAACCAATTAATTCATTTAATTGAGTTCTGCTAAACTCATTGCCTATGCTCCAATAATTATCAATTGAGCTAAAGCAGCACGTTTGTGAAGCAACGAAATTTGTTTGTTATAATTCCTTGAGTTATTTGATTAAACATTCGATTCTGGTAAATAGAATTAAAATCAACTCAGTATATCCTGTAGTGGCTGCACCTTGGCATTCTTGGTGTTAAACACATAATTTGAATTACATTAAAACATTTGATATGATGAAAAACCATTTGATACACCATTTGTACACGGAAACATCCGTTGCATATCAAAGAGAAACTAATACAAAGTATTCTCACCCGTGAATCTTAGTACATTAACGTATATCAAATCATAAGTATCATGGAATTTGTGGAAACGTTTATGAGATGTGTAAGGATTTTGTTGTACATATGTTTGCGATATCTTTTACATTTTGAACTGCAGTTTTCTAGCCATCCTCTGTTACATTCAAGAAAACTTTGTGCATGTGTAATATAAAATGTGTATCGATATATGGAAGACATTTAGATTGTAGCATGTTAATGTGCAGGCGCAAGGATCATTCACCAGTAACCCATGCGGACATAGATAGTGTAAGAAAATATTATTAACAGCCATCAAGTTTTTCGAACTAGCCGTAATTTCAGCTTCATTAGCTACACTTAATAGTTTATAAATTTCTTAGCAAAAATCTGGAGTTGAGATCTTTATTGATATTTCCCAAATATTTTTGTGGTAAAAATTGATGTCTGTTATCTGAATAGAATAATGATATGAAGAATGTGTTGTGTAAGTACCTTGGAGTCAGTGTCGCTGCCAAAGTCCTCGGACTATGTACAAGTATCAAGATTCCATCACACAAAAACGTAATAGAAAACACAACAAAGGAACACATGTTATTCTACAAGAAAGTGAAATGTATGGAAAGACAAATTGTAGTCATATTGGTCCGGCATGACTTTACCATTTGATACTTGCAATTTTGTCTAATAAATTTTATGAAACGCTCCTTTCTGCAATCAATTGTAGCTAGCTTTTAAATTGAGGAAGTTTCAGATCATCTAGTAATAAGATTATGTCATATTATTAACATATAATGGGTTTGTGGAAAAAACTTATTTATACGATTTGTAAGAACATCAAATACTAAAGGGAGATCTTCAAAAAAACATAACTAGATAAAATAATGTAAAAATGTGTAAAATGTGTTTCATTCACCTATTGATTCTAGGTAAGTATACATAAAGTACTTTGCAGTCATAGGATATTGTTACGTATCAAAAGCGATCCTGTTATTTCTTACTCATTGGTTTTTCATGGAGCCTGTCTAGAAATTCCATTTTCAAATGACTTGTAGAAAGTTTTTTGTTTTATTGTGTATACGTTTTGTCTGTGTAGTTTATAGTAGTGTAATCAATGATGAAAAAGCCCTGACCCTCAGGTAATAATTGAGCCACCACAGAATTGTGAAAAATATAATTCCCAATCAACATTACCTGTTGTGCTGACATTGCAGCAAAATCTGGCAGCTCCGCCCTGTCTTCAGCCTCAGCCCTCTCTTCTTCAAGTTCTTCCTTCGTTTTTTCCTGTAGCTGAACACACACCCATTCAACTCTAGCTTACACATTAATCTGTTACAAGCTGTTAGAATATTATGATACCCCTGGTGCATATGATTACTCTAGTTTTTCTAGATGCTAAAGGGATTGGAATCCTCATGTCAACATATAGCATAGTTAACATTTGCGGGTCAAACCAACAAGCACGAATTCAATTACTTATTTTCAGTTCAATCCAAGGAATTACAAAATCGGGTATTGATTTTAATGACTTCAGACAAAATCTGATGGCAAAAAAGTTACATGTCCTCAGGTTTTGAAGCATCAAATTGGAAAATATATCGAAAAGCTGTTAGAGTTGTTGCTTAATTGTATAGTATAATTTTGAGTGAGTCTCTTGTTGGGTATAGTTCAGATTTTCAACGACTGGGTTACTGTTATGATTGAGCTACATACCGGTGTTCCTTGAGCTGAGTTGGAAGTTATGGTAACAGCTTGTTCCACAGGTTTTTCATTGACATTTGTTGGCAAAATCGCTTCCACGATTGGCGTCGACGAGTTTACTTCAGGAATGTTAGCAGGTGCAATTGCAGTCTGATATATACAGATATACATATTGAACAAGATGTAAGAATGTTATTGCCTTGCATGATAGTTAAATATTAGTTGAGTCAAGTTCCAAAATCAAACGAAAACTTGAGCTTTCACTTCAGTTAAAACGACTAAGTTAAATGAAGTTAAATTTAGTAGATAAGCCAGCAATTGAGAAACTTTTTCATGAATATTCTGTGCTATGCACTCAAAACAACAGCATGACTCACCTGATCTGGATTATCACACTTTTCAACATAATTTGATGGAAAAATTCCAACACGATCGCCAATAACGCCCGTCCACCAATCCCCCTCCTTTTTAGTTACCATCATTATCTCCCCCTGGTTGAAACTAAGATCTCCGGTCTCGGTTGATGCATAAGGATACAACGCGATGTAATATTCATCAAGCGTACCAGTTGACAATGACACATCTGTTCTAGTCGGCGTGATAGTTTTGATGTACGATTTGGGAAACCAGCCTTCCGCACCATTAAGTTCACCGTACCACCAATTTTCCTATCGGACGCAGAACCGAATTTATTGACAAAAACACTTGAATCGTAATATTTCAAGATTGAAAAAATGAAAACAAACCTGTTGTTCGGTAACATTAATCGTATCCCCTTTATTGAAAGAGAGATGTTGTTGGATGATGGGTCGGTACTGATACAATGCAGTAGCTTGAAGATTACAAACGGACCCTAAACCTAAGGTGGGAATAATGGGATCCACAGCTGGGCCTTCACCACCAAGTGATCCAGCATCTGATACATTTTCAGGAACTTCCGCAATTCCTCTGTTGATAAATTCAGATGTAAAAAATAGAGTGATATTTGGATGAATAGTGTACCAGGTATCTTTACATCTGAGCTATTGTAAATTTACATCACAGACAAAAAATTATGATTATTCTTACTCCAGGGTTCGCTTTTCAATACTGTCTTGTTGGACGAAAGTGTCACTGTTCGAAATCACAGTATCAACTTCTACTGGCTCAACGTAAGACTCTGGGAACCAACCAGTATGGCCTCGTATTTCGCCAGCCATCCATCCTGGTTCTGCGTTCTGGACTGGTGGTACCTGGAAATACATATCGCCTAAAATATACTCTAATTTTTTTGATTCTGGTTCATTGAAATCTAATTTCAGAAATGTCTAAAAAAACGGAACTCAGAAATATTTATCATTTGAGAACTTTGTCAAAATGCTTGTGACTTTATTAGATTGTCAACACATTGATTATTTATGGATTCTTACCATGATTATGTCACCAGGCTGGAAGGATATTTCATCCTGATTTCTTGCCACAAATTCATACAAAGCTCTGTATTTCACCGCGCCAGTACTATCCCCGGTAATTGTCGCATGTGAGGTTGAGGTATTATCTACTGGCCAAGAATCGGTATTTACTGTCCCTGAATCACCCCATGCACTATCTCCCCAAGCAGACGAAGCAAACTCTCCCGTGCCGCTACCAGCTCGCAATTCATTCACTTTCGATTTTTTATCTTCAAAATTGTGGTAAAGTTGCCCACATTCGGTAACGAGATTTTTCATCTGCTTCTTTATATCGTCGAGTTGGCTATTATTATTTTCAATATCTTTCATTTTCTCATTTATCTGAAAGTATGAATGCGATAATTAAAATCGATGTGAAGGCCAGTTAATTCTTCAGTTATTTCTTCTAAATATAGCTCACGATATACATCTGGGGCATTTCACACCAACTTGCACACCTTCGACCCTGACCTCACGTCAGAAAAAATGATAGGTTGAAACAAAAATGGTCAGGGTTGGAGGTGTGCGACTCGCACGTGCAATTGCCCTACCTGTTGTTGCAGGTCGGCGATTTTATCTTTCATTTGTTTCAGAGTAATTTGTTTGTTAGCAAAAGCCATTTTTACTGCCTCCTGCCCAGCAATATCCTGTGCATTGTTTAATTTATTTTTAGCTTCGATTCTGGCTTTCTCCTGGCTTAAGGAAAGCAATCTCTGATTTTGTTCACGGAGCTTATTTTTCAATGCAGACATCTCCTGGAGTTGAGTATCACGAGTAGAGCGCATACCATCGATGGTAGTTTTCACGCCAGAAACACCGAACCGAGTGTCACATATTTTTTGTGACAGCTCTTTTACTTTTTCATTCTGGAAGAAAATTCAAAACCCATTGGTAAATTTAGTATGTCTTTAAAATCATACTTCTCAACCACCTCTTTTCTTGCAATGAAATGACTGCTGTGGACTTACCAAAGTACCCAACTCAATTGTGAGGCCTTGATTTTTAGCTTTAAGTTTTAGAAGTATATCTTGTTCTTTCTGCCTTTGTGCCTGTAGTTCTTGAGACTTTTGTTTTTCCCACTCTAATTGCCGTTGTCTTTCCATTTCTCTATAGGTTTTTACATAAGAGAAAAATATATATAATTTGATGCGATCAAAGCAGAATTCATCAAGAATTTCAAAAGGACTTACTTCCGTGCAGAATCTCGCTGTTCCTGTGCTCTTTTTCTCTGTTCTTCCTTTTCTTGTTCAATTTCCTTCTGTCTAAGCATTTGCTTTTCGATTTCAGCCTGTCGTCGTCTCTCTTGCTCCAATCTATTGACACAAAACAAAAACCGTAATCAGAATCACGGAAGAGAGTAGATACTTTGTACACCCATACCTTATTTTTTCTTGTTTTTCTGCCTCTTCTCTTTCTTTGCGTTCTCGTTCTTCCTGTTCTTTTCGCTGGATCTCTAATAGAGTTTTGCGTCTACGTTCAAGTTCTGCCTGGCCCTTTTCAAAGTTTTCTTTTCTTTTGTTCTCAAATGATGTCTGAAATTTCAATACACGTTTAGTTTCTTCAAGTGCTTCTGGTATGATAATATTATGTTCAATTTTGAATAAGTCAAATCTCAGTTAGAAAATTTGTTGTGGATATACTAAAACTTGGACTACAGAGAACTGGTCATTATCTAACCTGAGGCATGCCTGCAGATGGATCGATATTTTCTACTATTCCTTGTGACGTGATGCTGCCTTGTCTTTGGCGTCTGAATGCTGGTGGAATAAGATGAATTGGTAAAGTTGTGGGTATTTTTTCTCCAGCCTTAGCCATATCGCACAAATGCATGGCTAGCACAAACTCTTCACATCCCAATCTACCATCAACATCCATGTCTGACAGAGCCCTGAATTGGGAGAATTCGTGGTTCAAAAAACTATACATTCATTCTTACATAATTAGAAATAAGATTGAATGGTTATAAATGTTGAATAAGAGAAATAGGATTATTCGATTTCCAACACTATTTTCCCACATACCATACTTGAGCAAGAATGGCTTGCGGCAGTTGGGTTTGAACCATAATATTTCTTGCTTGTGGTCCAGACAAAAAGCCAGATCTGGTTCGATCCCATGTGTTAAATAACTGAGTATATTTCAATTTAGTTTGATGGGGTACTGCCCATTCGACTTGTGGAGACCCAATCGAATGCTGACTGTGTTGAGAGTCCATTGAACCAACTCTGTCTATGCTAGGTGGGCGGGTTGTCGTGCTCATTGGGGAACTAGTTGATACAGGGGTATGGTTGCCATTTACTGATGGCGCAACAATAGGTGCCACTGGTACGTTTCCTATGAGCGGCTGTACTGATGCTGGAGGAATATTAGCGATTGGGATACCTGATAGGAAAAAGAAACTTTCAATATTATGATAACAGTTGATGAAAATATCCATTTCATCGACGTGTAGGAGTGAGCGTAAAAGCTTTGGAGCTAACACAAATAAATGACAGTCATGTACATGTTATACTAAATGATCATTGAATGATTAGTAATTTATGGAACCCTACCTGTGGACATCGGTGGGAGAGGTGCCATTGTTGGAGGTAACATGGCTGGTTGTATAGGCATTACACCGCCCATTCCAAAAGCAGCAATTGGTGCTGGATTTGTGTTAAGAGGCGCGATAGGTGCAACGGATGGAATACCTAATCATTCAAATAATAGCTATTAAATTGACTTACATTGGATTTCAAAATTGATGGCAATGCATTGGCAAGCTTACAAAGCTGAAAGTAACGATTTTAGGCAAAAACATGAAGATAATACTTTAACAAACGTATTTCCACTTTTGATCTGAATGAAAACTAACGAATTCAGATAGATAGTTGACTAACAGAACAGAGAAATTGGCTCCTTATCGCCTTGTTTGGTTTTCATTTCAAATAATTGTGAGAAATGTTAACACACTGCAAAAGTTTTTTACTTGATGGAATACAAATACACACATGTGTCAGCAAAGAGTAGGAATAATTTTCAAATACAATTATAGTTAACATAATATTTTATGTAAGATCTGAAGTCCCTGGAAAATGCATTTGTAAAATGAAAGTGATATTTGGCAACACAAAACAAATGGTGAACAAAACCAAAACTGACGCACAACTCATGAAGTTTGTCTATCTATTTTAAATACCTTCTGAGAAATCAAACTCGAACAAGTCTGTAAAAAAGAATATGTTGTGAGAATCAAAAGTGTATGTGTTTGGGGCCATTTGAATCACTAGGTAAAGTAAGATAGACCATTTATGCTATTCATTAAAAATCAAACTTTTATATGTGCATTTCAAAACTCTTGTGCTATTTACCCATTGGTGCAGCCGTGGTCATGGATTGCACTTGTTGAATAGGAGGAATGATAGGAGCTACAGTTGGCGACATTCCCACGTTGACTGGGCTGTTTGGAAAAGATGGAGGGGCAGGTTTGGGCGGGGGACCTCGCATCAATGGCACTGTGCCTGTAAAAATATGTATGAGTTATATGTCCCCGAAGAGACTACTTAATTCTGTAAATGCTTATCATTTCTTTAATCCAGAAGTCTGGAACGCAATACCATAGAAATCATATCAAAGTGCAATCAGTAAATGAATTCAAAACAGGTGTGACAACATATCTTACAATTACACAGTTCGTTGAAACAACAAACATACATTACATATATCATACATCAAACCAAAATTGTTTACCTAACACCAAACACTTCCCTCTAGTGATTCTGGTTATTGATGAAAATGGTAATTGTTGTATTTTAAGGGGAAATCATTTTACTCTCAAGTGGTGCAATCAGTTCAATAGAAATTATTGAACTAAAGTCAATACATCTGAACGAATGGCAAGTATGAAAGCAAATAGCAAAGTTGAATAAAATAATATATGCTCTGCTTATACATAGCTTGCAGTATCGTGGTTTGCCTGAGAAGACTATATTTCCATTATCTTTAAAAGATACGTATACATTTTGGTCATATGTATACTTATCAATATGCAACCATTATAAGATATGTTAAAATAATCTGTAAAGTTGCATTTTCAGTTGGATTATTTCTTTTATCCTGGCTGAAAACATTCACAACCTACCAATAGATGTTGGTGGTGTAGGCCTTTGCGGCGGACCAGCAACTGAAGCAGAATTAGTCGCTCCTTAGTGCAGCAAAAGGGACAAGGCAGTAGAACGTGAAAAAGAGCACACAGACTATGAATCTTTCGAGGCATAGGATAGGTATAGAAATATAAAAAAAAATAATGAAAACATGAAGAGTATTTTACTGAAACGAACACCAATACGAAGCTCAAAGAAAATCTCACACCTGGTCCAGAAAAACGATTAATGAATATTGAAAAATATATGTAACCACGTCGATCTGTGGCAGAACTCAAAGGAGTATGCTTTTACAAGGTAATTATTTTTGCAACATATAGTACTGCAATTTAATGTAAAAATTTACGATAAAATCGAGGTCAAAAAGAACTGTGATCTCCTAAAAGATAATGTTATCAAAAATTTGTCTTCGATTTAAAAGTCGTCGAATTAAACATGCAGAAAAAACATTCATGGTCTTAGAAATATGAACACATATGCAGGTATTTGAGTTTAATCATTACACCATGCAGTTCAAAGCTGTAATGAAATGTTCAAATCTTGTATATGATGGTAGCACTCTATAGGTATAATGATCACAATGAAGCACACCTTGAAAAATGTAACATACCCGGAAGAAATAAATGTGCTGATCGCATAGGTGTCAGTGGTGGAGCGGAATCAAAAGATAAATCAAGAAGTGGCGCTTCCATTATGAAAGTAACAAAAATAATTAATCTTCTAGAACAGCTAAACACAGACAAAATAAAGAATTGGAAAAAGAGGAAACAATATGACACAGAAGAACGTACAAAGACAATAATTCCAGAACTACCATAAGACTTAACTTACAAAAGACAATCTTATGCACTAGCTCTAATGAATTGCAATCCGACATCGAAAAACAAATCTTTAGCACCTCTCACTATCTCCTGTTTAACAAGGTTTGCAATTTACTGATTTGTATTTTTTTGCGAGCTTTTTTAGTCACTTTGACTTTTACTTCCATAAACTATAAAATTAGAAATTAGTAGGAAACCCTTGAAAGAAAAGTATAGAAGTCAACAGATGCTTTAGAACTCGGTTTTCGATTAGGTTTCTTCTAATTGATAGTATACTTACCAAAACTATCTTGGAAGATGAATAAATAGAATAGATGGACAGATAAATCAGTACCAGTAGTGATAAAAATGTGTGGGTCGAATTCTGCTTTGTGTTTTTTTAATTTTGAGGAATTGAACGTTCATAAGAGTGAAGACAATCTTCGAATATAGTAACAGGTAATGTTTGGTTTGAATCGTTATCATCAAAAATGAATAGTTCATTATAGGAGTTTCTGTGGATGTCCTAATGGAAATTGGGGCATTTTTAGACAGACACATTTTTATGCATTGCATTACGTAAACAGGCATACCACATACCCATGGAAGGGGGTGCAGGTCGAGCGGGAGGTTTTGATGTTGCATAACTAGTGATGTGTGTGCCAGGAGCCACGCTCGGTTTATTCTGGTGTGAGGCTACAAGGTGTAGTACGTACATGTAAGATACAGGCGCTAATTAGTGAGAGAAATTGTAGCTACTGTCAAATTTTTTTCCGTAACAATTTGTGCAATAAGGAAGCACAGACACCTTAACCGTTTGAAAACATATTGACTATTAATCAGAGAATAGAGAATGATCAGTAACATTACTGATCCACCAAAATGTTCATATGGTCGACCAGGTTTTTCTACTTGCTAGGAGTTATCAAATCCTGGTATAGTTATAGTCCAGCAAATCCATATGTAATCTCCTGGGTAATTCGTACAAACGTAAGCCTAAGTCTATGCCAAGGTATGCTAATTCTTGAATGCCTTATGGAATGGCTATTCAAAATGCTGTAAGTCATTCACCTCAACATTCTCAGCTAAAACTAATTATGACACAGGTTTTATTGAACGTGCATCTATGTGTTGGAAAGAGCAGGCCTAATTTTTTTTTCTGCAATACATGAGTTGAAATTACTAGAACTTTCACGCTGTAGTTTAAAAGTCTTTGAACTTCGACTCTTGGTCTATATTCTGAAGCTCGAGTTTATATATTATTTGAGATAAGAGGGCATTGTTACTTTAGGTAGTTCAGGTAAAAGTTGAAGCAAACATGTATGTATCCAGAGAGTAATGAACTCACCCATTGGCATCGACATGGGCGGAAGGGGTTGCATTGGTTGTGATGCGGATCCATTTAAGCCTGTGAGAGGTTGCATCATGCCTCCAGGTACAGAACCTAGTCCTAAAGGTTGTGCAGTTGTAACCCCATTTATGTTACCACCATTCACTAGATTAACCATGTCCCCATCTTCATCGAGCAGTGCACAAAGTTAAAGCATATCAAGTCAATCTCAATGAACATTTATTTATTCAATTGATGCATGTGTTATGATGTGTGAAAAGCAAAAATGTTGCCACGGAATAATATATTATTTTCCCACTGTTTGTTAAATTCTGCCAAGAGTAGATGATCTGTTCAGAGAATTATCATGCTACATATTTTAATCACAGATACCATTTACTCTTTGAGCTATTAATATTAAGCTACAGTTTCACACAAACTTTAATATTTTGCTCCAGAAACATATAACTAGTATCAATTGTTGGAAATGTTGCTAAAAACTTTACCATTTGGGATGACTTTCAGACTGCGTATCAGACTTGGTGGAAGGGCATTTGGAATTTCGAATCCCCGTAACTTTAGGTTGATCAGCTTACAGGCAATACTGAATTCGTTCAGATCCATCTTTCCATCTGCATCCGTATCCGACAGCCCCCTAGATTTTAGAATAATTAGACAGAGAATAGTATAATACCCATAATTTCTGCACTCCAATTTTTTGCCATCTACTAGACTCACGATCAGAACTGAAACTATAGACTAATAATGTGGGTACTCAAAATAACTCTTGTTTGTTATTATTCCAATTAGTCTATTTCTTCTAGAGGTAAAAGATAATGTAAAAAAGCAAAAGGAACTTTAGCTCTAAGTATTACCATATTTTCCCCAAAATCGGCGGTGGCAACTGGGATTGAAGAAGGAAGCCCTTTACTTGATCTCCCGTAACAATTCCATTTACTGGCTTGAGAGAATTGAACTGTTCCTGGTACCGAGCACGTTCCCGTGGCTGGATCACCCACGGATCCACACCTAAATAATATAAATCAATTTTGTCCTCAAATCACATCCCATCAGTCAACAAATATACTAAGGAACCTAATCATAACCAGCTGCTAAAGTCGACTTTTCTGGACGCCAGTGAAGCTCAGTTCAAAAGTTAATGATACATAACGCACAGATATCATGTGAATCATTAAGTAGATAATAACACTAGTCTGATGCTGTAAATAAGAAACTGAGGTCAACAAAGTTCAGGACAAAGATTGTATCATCAACAAATTTTCCTTCGATTTGAAAGGTAAGGGGACTAGTAAATTCAAACAATTGTTTTATTGAAGAATTAAAAATACAGTTTGTTCATTAGGTTTGGGTAGAACCTAATATTATTGCAATGTAGAGTATCATACTATCGATTTTTGAACTGTATTCCAGTATTGGAGTTCATGTTGATTGCTTCTTTGTAAAACTATTTGTAAATTTACTCTATAAGTGTTGCATTATCTAGACATCTACTATCATAGTATACTTTGAGAACACCTAAGTTCAAGTCTACAGACTTTCTCATGGGTGAAGAAGAAAGTTGATAGTTTTGATGAAAAATAAAATCAAAGCTTGAATTAGATTATCCAGAGTTAACCTAGCATGGTTGTGGAAATTGGCAAACAGTCTCTTTTTGATGTGTAAAAAAGTGATGCCAAAGATGTATATAGTTGTGACTGAAATGTCAAACACTGGAGCAAGCTGCGGGTTATTTACCTAATGCTGCTGCTGCAGCCATCTCTCTCTGGTCCGTACGCCGAAGAAAGACTGCAAAGAAAAAAAAACAAGGAAATATTTCATTCATATCTAAAAAATATTACGATAATGTTACAGTCAAGGTTATACATATAGGTGCTTTAGGATCGATGCGATTCTACGTTATATAAACATAAACGATACTATGTGTGTATCATAAGCAATTTAGGGTTATTGAATCACATAGTTGAAAGTTAATTAAATGAAGTGGAGGTCGTGAACCGAAAAATTGATCGAAGTGTCATATTGGTGTGATAAAAAAGTATGCGAAAAATCCATTTAAAACATATGTACAAACCTCAGAATAATTATTCAGGGATATTGACACGATGGTATCGCCCAAATCATTACTAAACGGAATGCATCGTTACTGTTTTTTAATTCCCTGCAAATGCACAGATCCTAATTAATAACCTGGAAATAACTTTTCACCGACACTAGCGGAACACGGGACTGCCCACTTTCGATGACATACGTTGGATACGTCACTTTAGCGTGTTCGGATGACCTCGGGAATCTTCGAGAGGAATCGATATCGCTCGCTGCTAGCCTCACCAATAGATGTCGAGCAAATGCCGAGAAGAACCGAGCCTCGAGTTCGACTCTGGCGGTCAAGCTTTCGGTCAATTCAAAATCAGTTTTTTGAATGACGGTTAAAATGCAACCCGTTTTGTTATCGTCATTTATGCTCAATGACATGCAGAACTTGTTTGATTTCACGCAAATTGCGCACGTGAACCCGTCTGGCAAACTGGAATCCGATTCACTATTTCAATACTGACAAACCAATTCTTGTACACTTATATTTAATAGGTAAACTGATCCAGATTCAGTATCGGAGATTAGATACGCAATTTTATGGCGCTTGAATAACTCACGAGGCGTTACAATTTACAGGGTCATTATATGAACATAGGCTTCTGCCCACTCTCTGAAGAATCATATCCCTAATGTTGATATCTCATTATTTTCGTTATTAATTCCTCACTATTGGCATATGCCAATGTTCAGTCAACGCTCGCAGTCTTTGCCGCTGAATTCGCAAATTCGAAGCATTTTCAAACAATCTATAATCGAAGATGTTGGAAATATTGCAAACGCAACTAAAACTCCTATCAGCAATTTTTCTAACAACATAGAGATGCGACAGCTTGACGTATCTCGACTCCTAAATCTGATTTCTGGCGACAGCCTTGTTTGGTGTAACGGACCATGGTAATAACATTAGCGTTAAAAAATTTCTACAACAAGTAGAACCAATGTCGGTTCATCGCTACAATAGCGCCCCAATGGTGGTCAACCCTCCGGTTTATTCGTGTACATGATTACATAAGCTTGTCATATTTTATTCACCGCGGAGACGGTTTTGTTCGGTAACCCGGATACGCATTGCGTGAGCCCGATAGGTATCTCGATTCTTGATTGCAGACTCGAGTTTCGCGCGTGATCTTAACTAGCGGAACTTAGCCTACGTATAGTGGTGCGTAACGTCCGTCGGTGGTGGGACACACACGTGGACACGCATGTTTTTTATACATACATACACGCAGGTCGCGTGTCGCGTTAGTATACGTATGTATGAATAGACCACATGTGAAATCCGTCGGCAGCGTGGCGCTATCAAGGCGTACTTGATTCTAAAGTAAACGGGTAGCCGGTAGCTGCCTGCAGCTAACTCACAATAAGTCTAGAAAGTAGATGATTTTCGTCGTCTTGTCGCGGTGTGTCCAAATTTTTTATCTGCATCAATAGTGTACCATAAAAATGGATTTTTACCGCAGACAGGTGATGGACAGTTGTAAGTATGAACTATCTTTTACTTTGATTTAATACGTTGTGATCTTATACGCTTGTGCTACTCGTAGCGATTATATCACTTGCAAACTATTCGTAATTCCTCTCCACATATAATATAATTGGATTGAATCGATGTGTTTTATCAGCTAGACTAAAGCGATCTTAGGTGAGAGTGTACGATATTGATGGATGATGATAAAAGTAATAACAATTTTGATGATTAAATTTGGCTCTCTATAGCGATAGTATCATTCGGTTTAATCAGCATGCGATGCCTTGAAATTTTTCGATATCATCAGATCAATATGCACCTGTACCTACATACGTGTGCGTTGAACTCTTGTTCCTTCGTGCGTTTTCAAGTGGTGAGATTTATTCGTTTCAAAGTGGCTTAACTTATCATTGTCGTAAAGCCGGGAGATACAACCTTTGATTTGTAGTGTAGGTTTCAATGCTAGAGTTTAGTATCAACTAACTAAATGAAGAACATTTACTGAAATGAATTTCTTTTCTTCTGCTACCTTCGTGATTCTTTGTTATCAAGAGCCCGGTTTTCATCAATGGCAGGGTCTCAATCGAATGTAGAAACTCATCTCTGTTGATCTGATGGAATTTTCCACCATTTTAGATAATTTAATCAAGCCGTGAACAAATTGTGTCACAATTAAATATTATATATGACGGAAGATATCGTAAAAATTGAGCTGCTCGGATTCTCTTTTGATAGCGGAATCGGTACATAGGAAATTATTATGCTGGTTTGTCAAACCATCAGTAACATTGAAATACACACGAATCTACATACCCGCATTTTAACGAAGCCTTGCAATCATCATTGTAATTCATTACGAATATACATACGTTACGAACGCTAATAATAAAACGGAAAGTTAACGATTAAGCTAAGTGATTGTGAAACGTTGAGTTAAAAGATTTATACTGTTATAAAGTATATACGGGGAGAGTTCCTCGAGCTGAACAATTTATGAATTTTTCTAAACGATTAATAAGGAAATGTATTCCAAATACATGCATGCACGATAACATATTCAGTTTCCGACTGATTTACACGCAGGTGTCGCCTTACTTCTGTGAAACGCTATTTTTCTCTCGACGCCGAGTTCACCTAACATTCGCTTCTCTCTTGCCCGCTTACACTCTATTTCTTATCAGTTTTCAAACTACAGAAATAGAACTAGCGTGATTAAATAATTATACTCCACATCGTCATTCCATCAGCTGACCGATGAGGCATCTGCACCTAGTCGTAATGATGTTTCGCATAATTATCGATGGATCAATAGGAACCATGATTGCTCGAAAGATGAACCCGAAACAAGAGGAAATAAAAAAACAAACAGACTTGTGATATCTTTGAAATTACAATAGCCAATCAACCGCGTTTCTTTTTTCACAGAAAAAGCCTCGACCTTTCGGGGAGACAGAGAACGATGGGCAGCCATCCATGCTTTGTGTAACGCGAATTGAGGCGCGTCCGCCATAAAGGGCATAAGCTAATTGAGATAATTGTATTTTGATAAAGTCTCGTTGATTTTCAATGTCGTCGAAACACTGATTATTCGAATGTTTCGTAATGAGTGAAGATAATTTGCCCTGGGAAAGTACAAAAGCCGAAAGTACGTCCAGCCGATCATACGATGTTAGAACGACGATCGTATCTTTGTAAATATAAGAGCGACGATGTACGATAAATGTGTGGCTGGACGCCGAGAGTTCATTCCCCCAATGGCTGGTACCATAGATATATGTTCAATATATCTATGATTATACTATACAGCACGTATTAGTCAAATAGTATAAGATAGAATGAGAGAGAATAGGTGAGGCAATGAGTCAAGACCGTTCGACACGTGAGGAGGTAACACCGTAAGCTGTCACCTACGAGTCACGTGTGCGCCCAGAGAGTGAGTGACATTCACGTGATTTGGCCGTGGGAATATATCGACAGGATTAACCAGTGTTCCAATTAAAATAGACAGGACAATCTATGCCAATTTGAATTCAGTGATAACTTGAATTTTTTTCCGAAAATATGCCCTTGCAAATTCTGCCACGTGTAACACCGGAGTTTGTAGAGTTAATTCAGATTTTTCTGGAGATCTTTTTCTCTATCTTTTCTCTAAATTGGCATTGAATGTCTTTGTAACGGTGGATGTGGTTTACAATTGGTACCGTCCATTCAATTTACATAGATGTTTGTACTCCACAATATCACATTCGATATTTTCTTGTGTAACGATTGCACAATCAAGTGCAAAAGCTCATTTCACACCTGAAGGCAGATCATATTACGTTGTCCGACTTATATTGCACGCCATATATCAACGTCCCAGATCATCAAGTGATATGAATGTTACGTTTATCAGGTAGAATTAGAATACATTGAATCTGATTGAAGATTTTGTAACAAACTTTCAAAAGGCTCTCGAGTCATGGATATGGAGTAATTAAGCTTCGCTCACGGAGACCGAATGTAAATATGAGTAAGGAGAATCAAGGCTCGTAAATTATACGTGATAATTATTACATTTTGTTCATCAATCGTACGATAGCTATGATCTTAAAATCAGTTGCGCATGTAGCTCGAAAGCTTTCTCGGAAACTGCATTCCTATTAGAAGCAGGTAAATAATAAAAGATGAGGGAAATAAATCTCGATTTTTCATATTCGTGACACTCGAAAGAGTCTTACGTTTTACATATACTGTTTTTTTTTTTCCCCTCTAACACGCATAACGATTACAATGACTTCGAACGCGTGATCATAACTCGGAGGTAACTGCAGTAACGGGTAGGTGTTTACACGATTACACGTGTGTCACGACTGTTGTATCAATTCCGTGAAGAGTCTTTCGACAAAACTTTCCTGCATTCCCACGTCATGCATGGCCATTGCAATGATTTCAAACGTATGCGATGATAACTCGACAATAACTGCAGCATTCGGTAGACATGTGTGCACGTCGCACGTGTGTCACGACTATCGTATCAATTCTGTGTACGTTTCACAACGAAACTTTCCTGCATTTCCATTCATAGGTTTATAGCAACAAGCACTGCAAGGTATGCAGGGAGAGCCTAGAATTAGAATCATTACGATATCTCGAGTCATCTCATTGCGAGTTTTGCCCAAATAAGCTTACAATTAGCCCTGCAGTAATCGCAGGTGTTTTACATTAGATTCGCATCGCTGGCAGGGACCAAAGAGTTCGTTGGCAGGATCCTTACGCCCTGTAACGCTTGGGGTAGGACGAGGGGTAGGAGCTTGTACGGCCGTGGCGAAACCGCAGTTATCGTACCTGCAGCGCGATCTCTGAACGGGTCGTTAAAGCTCAAAAATAGAACCCCAAATAGAACATATAACACCCCTGAAATCTATGACGTCCCCTCGCAACTGAACTCAACGTAGAGCGTCGCAGTTCGACAATTAATGACGAAGTATTTTTACCGTATTTAAATTAACGTTCTTACCGCGTGCTTTGGTCTCAACGATTTTCACCTCGAAATGGATAACATTAATGTATGTATGAATAAAACAGATTTGTGTTGTACCGAATGATTTGCCCAGCTTTTTACTCCTGTCGAATAAAATTAAAATCTAATGTCTCAGCATGTGCTTTACTTACTCATGTGTTTTCACATGATCCATAAAACAACGTGTCTTCTGTGAGGCACTCTCGTTCAAACCTTCGGTTCACTCAAGTTCTTGGAATGGATTCAGCAGCAGCTAGAAATTACAGTTTACCTGCAACACGTGGGGGAAAAATTTGTATTCCTTAGCATGCAATCCTCGCACGATAATTTTGCAGAAACTTTCATTTCCTATTCGTTCACAAGAAGTGGCGTGATGTTTTGCTTATGAATGTCCTATAGCGTACGCTCACCTAACGATGCCAGGGTCTATTTTAGGATGGGAAGGCGTTTTGCATTCGGAAACTTTCTACTTTATCTACGTTCCATCGACTTTAGAAGAGCACAATTTTTCCCAAAAAAAGCGGAAGGTGTTCCGTTTTTTGAAAGATGTATTACGCGAGTTTTTGCCCGCAGAATTTTCTTCTTTCGAAAAAATTTCTACGTAATTGTATATTCTTGTGTTTGCACGATTTTACCGTTTTTACGAGTAATTCCGTACCGTAGGTTGCAGAACAAAAAAATTAATTACTATACACTTACAAACGTGATAAACTCGTAAGTAAGGGTTGCATTTATGTGAAATTACATGCGACCTCGAATCGACGAGAAGGTTTTTATTTGGCAAGGGAGCAGGTATTCAATAGGTGGTCATCACGAAGTGTATAATTATTGAACTTTTTATCTGGTTACTTTTTTTTTATAGCGGACCATATTTGGTCTGGGTATCGGGTATGTGTAAAGTGTATCGATCGAACGATGTCGAGGACTATTTTTCCATCTACCGATTCTGAAAAATGACAATTTTATCGTTGAATTATTTACCGAAGCGCAATATTACGGTGACGAATAATAACAGAATATTACCGAGTTTCCAAGTAAAACTCGAATCGATTTCATCTTCTGCACCTATAATTTCGAACGCTGGTAGTCCGTATTGTAGATAAACGTCTAGACTCTCAGAGGTTCCTGCGGTACTTTAACTCTACGTTAGCAACGTCCCGACTATCTTGCAGCCGCGTTGCAGGTACGAGCTGATATTTTTTGGTCGCAGAAAACCAGTCGCATTTTTTCGTACGGCTGCATGAAACTAGTGGGGCAACTCTCTATAAATAGCCTTGATTATGCAGGTCCCACGTAGCCAAGTAGCTAAAAGGGCCGTCAGGGCCATCAGGGCCCAGCCCAAGAATTTTCAAGTGGAACTACGAGACGTTGTGCCCAATTTTAGCTTCATTCGCAGTGTGTTAGATATCCATATGTACGTTCGGTTCGGTTGATCGCGAATCGTTTTGCGGCCGAGCTCGCTTGGACAACTTTTCGTGGGCCGTCCAGCTACACGAAAAAGTTGTCCAAACGCGCTCTGGACCGCTAAGCGATTCACAATTAATTCAACCGGGCGTACGTTACACATATATGTATACCTATGTAAGTGAACTTGTATGCACCGGCTGTACTGCAACATATCATAATTGAAGGAAGGTCATGGTCCATGAGTCGATCGTCGGTGTGAACTTGATTGCTCGTATGACATTCGGTTGTTTGTCTTGAAAATTATCGAAAAATCTTCGAAAATCTGTCCCTCCCTATTCGATGAACTTGTTAAAATTAAGAACGACGCAATTGTTCGTCACTTGGGATTTCGTGATATTTGATACGAACGTGTGATACGAGGTACGTTCGCTGATTCGATGATGGACAAAGGAGATAATTTTAGTCTGCTCCCTATTTGAACTTCCGAGGTGAACAAGGTGCGGCACTCCGCGCTTTGAACGTTCCTGCTGTAAACGCGTACGTGTGGTACATATGTACCAGAGTTATTCGTTGAGGCATCAACTTATTTGACGAAAGGTTATCGTGACTTGCTCAAGATAACATTGTGATTGAGTATACGCACATAGAGCGTGTTGAGGCGTTGATAAATTATGATTATATGGTCCACAATATTTTTCATGTTTCATCGCCGGTACGTATTACTAGATGCTTCCCATCGTACGAGTCGATCGTTTGAAACCTTGCGATCTACTTACATTCCTCTATAAAAAATTGTATAAAAGGAGACATCGTCGATACAAAAGTCGCAAGGTTTTCGATAAATCAGCACCAAAAGTTTTCATTCAGTTTCCGATTAGGTGCAAGATGAATCCGCGCGTTAAGGATCATCTGGTATCGTTTATGAGGCGTTTTCAGATCAAAATACTGTTCGGTGGTTATCCTGAATAATAAACGTTATCAACGTGCATCGCGCGTGTGCTCGGATGACCCATTCAATATACCATTCGATCGTGCCAGCGTTTCTAATTTAAAAATTGACCCAGAGAAGTGCTCGACTTCATTTCGGAAGATCATTCTCCTACGGCTAGGTCGCGCATCCCCTGAATTTTTGTTAGTTTGTTCGTTTAATTTTTTATCGGCAAAACGAAATGAAGGTGGATTCAACGGCGTGCGACAGGCCACATGATCCAAGTTGCGATTCGTTTAGATACCGACTCCGAATTGGGAGGGGGGGGAGGGGGGAATTGAATTTGAATACTTGACCGGACTGCCTTGTCGGGGCCGCGAATGCTGCAGACGATCAGATCGTTAAACCCTGCAGTTGAAATTCCCTACGGATTTATGCATAGTTTCTGATTGCTGAAACCCGCGCTTCCACTGCACTCTATACCTACTTATATTTATATTCATGTAATACGTAAATATATATCGCGCATCACGTGTACGGAAAGATATCAACGTGCGCTGCTGCATTTCTCGGATGAACAGATAACGCCGGACTTTTCTCTCGGAGTCAAAAAACTGCAGAGTTTACTCAGAGCTACCTTACATTCTAAACGCGTGATCATTGATCAGATAAGATCCGATGAGGGTGTTTTCGATCATCGAGAGATCTTGATGGCTTGAATTAATGTTAGCTATTCGCTTTGAGAATTGTTTGATTGCAAATCAATCACAAGTATCTATTAATTAGATCCAATGAAGGAATTTACGATATGCTACCCCAACCGCTTTGATGTGCATATAATTTTTTGAAATCAGTAAACGCCTACATTCATAAATGGCTGCAAGTATCGATGAAAGGAGAGGCGAACACAACCGTAGCGCTATGGGGGGGAAAACCACCCGCACAGCGGTGTTCAGCGGTTTAGGGTTGAAAATCAAAAGCGAATAGTTAAAAGTCCTTGGAGAATGCACCATCCCGGTAGACTCCGATGCGATGTTATCCGCCGCGTCAGTTGTCGTCCGGACACCGCCAAGTGCGAACCTCGGATTTGGTAGTTGGTCGAGGCAGTGTTTGGTCCGGTGATCATAATTCAGGTATATATTTCATTCCTTTTGTTTCCCTGACGAATTAGATTTGAAAATTATCAATCGAACTAACGCGACCTGCGTCTCGTTCAGTTTCTCGACCGAACCTGCGGCCCTTCAATAATTCTGATCCTCAAACTTCTTCGGAAGAATCGATTTTCCCGCCTGCAAGAATCGTAGGTCATGGGTCAAAGTGCCGAAAGAACCGAGGAAATCCTCGAAAGATGCTCATTCGAAACTTGGCGCGTTCCAATCATTTGTATTCGACCTATCGTAATTGGCTCTTTCAATTGCATTTTTTTTCTTCTTCGATTCATACGATTACGGTATACGGATACTTTACATTTTCAGTTTTCGTTATTTTCATTGAAATGCGCTGTAGGGCGCGCATGATTATACGAAGATCGTAGTATAACTCGAATGTTGAATGATGAATGTGAACTTAACCGCATGGTATAACACAGTTACGCGTTCTGTGGCCCGACAATTGACACAAATTAATATATCAACTGTGAAGCTTTGCAGCCTCCGCGTATTACGAGAGCGCATGATGTTCATACCTTTTTACACACATTCGAAAACATGATTCAATTATTCAATCGGAGGGTCCAAGATCGGTCCGATTATCGTATACGGAACGGTTTCTTCGGCGTATCGATTCTCACCCACGTACATGTTTCACATCAGATTAACAATTTGTTCGAAATCAAGTTCTCGTGAGTTCTGATCGGTCAAATGCTTTCGGTAATATAAAAAAAGTTCGCAATCGGGAATATTGTGTTAAAATGACACTCAATCTGAACGATCATGCACCGATGTATGCAGTGATTCACAAAGTCATATATTTTTTTTTCTCATTCATAGTTTTCTTTAGGCTTGCTTTTCAGGTTTTTTTTTTTTATCTTGTGTGATACAACAATAATTTCGTACAACGTCTAGCATGTCGGATTCGGGATCTGCGGTAGCTTGAAAAAATCACGAAAAAATTCCTATTTCTATACCTCCGAGTCTTAGGAGTCAGCCGAAGGCAGTAGCCACGAATCATCTGTTGGTTCAATGTCAACGCGATAAGCGAATAAAAGATCATGTGTGGAAATATATAGCTGTGGAGAATATCGTATCGGCGCGTGCAATTATATAGGGGGCACGTCGCACACCAGATGATTGTTACTATAATTTACATGATACGCGTTCCTTCATTGAATACGATTCGAAAACCGCGACGATCCGCGCGTTAGATGCGCGTTGACCCGTCGAACGCATTGTTCAAAATTCGTGAATCTTATAATATAGAAAACATGTGATACAACTTTTGCGATCCCGTGTACGTTATAGAAATTTCGGTTCTACGTACGAAATGAAATAGAAGTTCGGTAATGGGATACTGACCACACTGATTGTGTGGCATAGGAAACGGAAACGGAACCCTTGATTTCATTTAGAGATATTTCGGTATCTTTAATCAGAGAAGTGCGCTATTATTTCTAACCGCAGAGAAAAAGGCGTACAAAATGACATACATAGACAGAATGAATTTTTATCAAAGGAGGTGTAGAGAAAGGCGAGAATCCATGAGGGAAAATTTTTTTTTAATTCAGAATGATGTTTGAAATCCTTCACGATATATATGGCTACGTATATCTGATAAAATCATAATCGGAATCCGGAAAGAAACTGTTTGGCTGGAAGCCACTGCGGTCTACGTTGGAGATTGTTGGACAATATGAATGAAACTCATTGCAATGACAACAAAACAGCTGGCTTCTAGGCTCAATGAATTCGTTATCTCGTTGTTTTGAACTTCGCTCACGGGCTTTCAAAGTCATGGGTTTTAATTTGAAGATCAAATTCATTGTTCACGTATTCGGAAACTTATTGAATTCGGAAATTATTCAGAATACAGTATCGTATTATGCTTTTTTCGAGATCGATTCTCAATAGGTGTTAATTTGGAAAAATTCATTAATAAAAAATCATGCAATCAATTAACATGAGAGTTTGTTAAAAACAATTTTTTTGGTTTGATGTGAAACTAGGGCTTACGAATTTTATTCCAATTTTCTCACCTTCAAATGATAAATTATTCCTCTGTCTCTGGCTGATAAATGTGTGCGATTTCAGCTGACTCGCGGTCGCGTTGTTTTCAAAAGCCTATAAACACCGCTATCGCTATTGTAAATTTACATGGAGAGTTATAAAACATGTTGCGTTTATTAAATACGTGTGCAACGCACAGATTTTCCTCAGCGGGCAGATTTTTATAACTGTACGGTTATTGATTTATGATAAGAATAAGAAATAATATTTAAAATTTCCCCCGAAGTTAGAGGCAAAATTATCGCATCACAAGTGCACGTCGTACATCATTTCTTTTTTTTTGATCCACACAAGATATTTGATTTCATTAGAAATCGGGTAATTGGAAGTTCGAATGATTGATCAATGCAATTTTTGACTTGCAGGATATAAACGCTGCCAACGAGCCTGACGAAATTACCAAAGACTCGGCTTCGTTTATCCCTGAAAAAGTCCAAATCAGACCTCTGGACGCTGCTAAATGCAAAGAACATCCCATCGAATCTCATTTTCTCAATAATGCACCGGGGGTAGACACCAAGTCTTCTAGAGCCGAACAAGGAGATCAAAGGGTACAAAAGAGCCCGAAGGGGGTCGTGGAAAAAAATTCTAATTCGGCGGAAACAAAGTGCCTTGCTCAAAGTAATTGCGAAGACGTATTGTCGGCGTCTATAAATAATTCTAATTTGGAAAAGCCCTTCTGCAAAGTAGACTTGACAAACGGAATCGGAACATCGAAGAAAGATCTGAGAGACTCGACATCGCCAGCGGAAGAAATTAAGGAAAAAAAAATGGCGTACGACGACATTATTCTACACATGGGAGAGTTCGGGCGATATCAACGCAGAATATATCTGCTACTTTGTCTGCCTGCGATATCTTGTGCCTTACACAAAATGAGTGGAGTATTTTTGGGAGCAAATCCGGACTTCAGATGCCTATTGCCACACGAAGACCCCGCCAACTCTACTTTTCAGCTCCCAGAAAATATTAGAAACTTTACGATTCCATGGGACACTAAAACCCGCCGTTGGTCTCAGTGCGAAAGATATGACCTCAACGTTACCGATCCTCAATATGCCTTGGACGGAAATTATACAACGAAGCCGCCCTCCGTCGCGTGCGAATCTTACGTATACGATAGGTCTCTGTACCAAAGTTCAACTACATCTGAGGTAAATTGACGCCGACTCGGGTGAGACGTCGAAATTGATTCGGCGTCTGAATTTCATACTCGATTTTACGCTTCTCGATGGATAATTATTTCGGCATTTTTTATTCCATTTTTTAGCGAAAATACTGCAAATAAATAATCGTTCATCACTTCGTAATAACGCCAAATTTGAGATGATCGTCTTCCGACCTTTCAGATGAAATTGTGTGAATCTTTATCTATTCCAGTGGAATCACGTCTGTGACAAAGCATGGCTAACAGCTACAGGGGACTCACTGTTCATGGTGGGAGTGATGCTGGGCTCGATGGTTTTTGGTGCATTGTCCGATAAATATGGACGCAGACCGATATTCTTTTTGTCTCTGGTCATCCAATTGGTATGTGGTGTGCTCGTCGCGGTTAGCCCCGAGTACGTTTCGTACGTCATCTTCAGATTAATCTTGGGATCAACAACGAGCGGCGTATTTTTGGTAGCTTACGTTATTGGTAAGGTTCATTCTCGTGAAAATTAGATACCACCCAGCTGCTGCACGAAATTAGTAAGTCGGTATCTACTTCTCCGCTAATTGTGGTCTCAATGTTTCTCTTACAGCACTTGAAATGGTCGGCCCTCAGAAGAGATTGGTCGCCGGAGTTGGTTGTCAATTATTTTTCACAACTGGCTACATCCTCACGACTGCTTTCGCTTACTTTCTTACGAATTGGAGATATTTCCAGATAGCCATCACCATACCCAGTCTCATTTTCCTCTCGTACTGGTGGTAAATTACATGGTTTTATATTTTATAAAGCTCCATGTCATTGCTTCTCTCGATTACCTCCAATGACATCAGGTTCGATGTTCCAAATTATCAGATTTTGAGCTTTTACCGATTCATCGACAGGTTTGTTCCCGAATCGGCACGTTGGCTATTGACGAAAGGTCGTAAGGACGAAGCCAAAGAGCTACTTCAGAAAGCATCTATGGAGAATGGCGTTGAATTACCTGAATCCACCTTAGATAGTTTGTTGATCAACGATGTCTCCAGTAAATCAGAGACGAAGGAACCGTCGCTATTCGATCTCATCAGATATCCAAATTTGAGAAAAAAGAGTCTACTGCTTTTCTTCAACTGGTGAGTGTTCAACGGCAATCATTCATGCAATTTCTTCCCGATCGCCAGATGATATTGCGTCAAGCTATTTTGTGAATTTCTCATATCCTCAGGTTCGTCAATAGTGGAACGTATTACGGTTTATCTTGGAACACCTCAAATCTCGGGGGTAATGATTATGTCAATTTTGTAGTCGGTGGTTTTGTAGAAATACCAGCTTACACGTTTCTGCTCTTCACACTGAATAGATGGGGAAGAAAAGTTATTCTATGCGGTTGTATGCTATTCGCTGGAACGGTATTACTTCTAACGATATTCGTACCGGCTGGTAAGCGAGCCTAGATACATCTGAAAAATTTCACCACCGTAATAAAGACGCAACAAATCTTAGATCGTGATGAATCTCATGTTAACAGATATGCAGTGGTTGACGATTCTCTTGGCAATGTTGGGAAAAATGGCGATCACATCGTCGTATGGGGCCGTCTATGTCTTCACCGCTGAACAGTTCCCTACTGTGATAAGAAATGTTGGTCTCGGGGCTTGTTCCACCTTTGCCAGGGTGGGCGGAGTAATTGCACCCTACATAAATCATTTGGTGAGTGATTTTTCGACGAAAACTAACGATTGTTTCCTCATTTTATCGAATCGATAGTTTGAAAAAAAAATCGCAACCGACGTGTACGAACGGAACTCTCAAACGCACTCGTCGTAATCGAATATTTCAATTAATTGCAGGCTAAAATTTGGGTGCCACTGCCATTGGTTATTTTTGGATTCTGTGCGTTCATCGGTGGACTAATGTCATTGCTTCTACCAGAAACTTTGAACAAGACATTGCCGGAAACAATTGAGGACAGCGAGCAATTCGGAAAGTACGTACTCCGATTGATTCATGTTAATACTTTAGATCGACCTCGCTGTCTATGCTGAGGTACTGATGGTCGTGTTACTGCTTTTTTCCAGGAGAATTAGTAAAAAGAAGGCGCATCTTGACCAATTGAACGACATTGAATCAATGAAGCCATTAAAAGTGCAAGCGAACGGGGTGTACGAAAAACAAAATGGATGATACACCAATGACCGGAATCGTTACTGGGCACAAAGTACGGTACCAAAAAAAAAAAAAAAAAGAAGGAAACTGCACGAACTACTTCCTGGGAGTTCGAATCAATCTTACTTTCAATACGCCAATACTGGAAAAAAACATTTTTACACTTAAGTGGCTGCTGCGCGCATAATTTTACACTTTATAAACTGCTGTCTTATTGTTAGCAGGCTGAACAAATTTACACTATAAGTTACATAAGGCAGGGAACTCATATATCAATCAACCCTCGTGTAAAAATCATATATGTCTGTGCGCATGTCGTATATATCTTGTAAGAAAACTCAGAATAAGTCTTGTGTGTTTATATAATTGTTACGAAGAAGTCAATTTCTAGCATTGATTACAACTACGAGGAATTCCGTGCAAAATCACCTGGTCTAGTCACCGAGTCTGACTCGAGCTGTCGCACACACGGCAACGTTCCGAATTTCGAAGAAATTCGCACAAACTTTTTTATGAAAAGCGATGTACGAATGATCAAAGGCTAGGTGATTCGGTATCGAATTCCTAATATGAAAATTGACCAGCTGCTAGCTTGATTTTATACAGTTTTGTCGATTGGATAATAAATTAATTACAAAGTCAATCGTATAATTATATAAAAAGGGACCACCGCCTGGATGTTCGCATAGTTTATCATCGATTTATTTCATGATCTTTGGTACTGCTTTAAGTATAGCCACAATTTGAGCAAAGTTTCCTCCTTCATTCGATAAAATGACGAAGTATAATTTACTGATTAGATCGATCGAAACTAGCGGAGAATGTGCATCGATGGTAACTTGCATCAAATCGTGGACTAAAATGGGGCTATTGGGTGTGGAGGGCGCCTAATATTCAATCTCCGATGCCAGTTGGCAAGCCAAGCGCGAGTCAACGTGCAGATCAGAATCGAAGTTTTACTCCTCTTACTGGAACGTCGTCAAGGTCGAAGGTGAAATAGGGTTTCTGTAAAGTCTACGTAACGGGGGCGGAGCTTTTGATGCATGAGACCTGAATTACGTACAGGAAAATAATGAAGATTGCGAGAGTTTGATTTTCCAACGAATTATGATAATCGCACATACCGTTGAACTTCATATACCAGTACCAGTTTCATAATCCGTGTAGCTAAAGAAAACAGACACTGCTGCAGCAGTTATATTCGAGGTATAAGTTGATATTATTTGAATTGAGAATGCTCTTCTTTTCCGAATGCAAGTTTGAATGAAAACGTGAAACTAGTTCATAAAAAAAAAGCTTCAAAAAGAGATCGATGTCGATGACAAAATATTTGTAATGAAGAAAATTTGTATCGCATATTGTGAATAAATGTCTGTTTGAAAACAACCCTATTAAATAGAAATTCGAGTGTCGTAAGTAGACTACAAAATCGTTCATTGATTTAACTGTACATATGTTGTGAATTCGATGGTAAAAATTTCGCCCAGTAAACGGAAAGTTCGTTAAATTAATTGAGAGAACAAACTGCTATTCGAACTATCGCCCATTAATCAAGATATTTGCGAGGACATCATACTATTCGCCGCGCGCATCCAAAAGTATCAAATGATGATTCTTCGATCGAGAAGGACTCGTTCTTTCTTAGCCATAAAACTAATTAAAAACCAACGCGCAACGAAACAAGTTTGTTGATTGAACGAAAATTTTTTTACACCCAGAAATCAAGCTCGTCCAGCTCTCGACTTTGCGTTTACCACGAGCTACATCGAACTTTTCCTCATGGCTAATTGTGAGTCAAGGATTGTTTAATAATCGTGGCGCTGAATATCGCTATAAAATGTTATGCACTCAGTGCGTAAGGATCGGGTCTCAAAAATCGTTATTCCGATGGTAATGAACTCTACTCACGTGCATGCACAGATAATCTTGGCAAACCGTGACGATCGGTCCCACCAAGAGTGTTGCCGCGCTTTTTCCTTTTCCCTCTCTCGATCCACGGCATGCCCCTGGGATTTCCCAGAGAATTGTACATTTTTTCCTTAAGCCCACACAGTGCACTGATATAAACAAACCTGAGTTGCATTTCTGTTCAGAGTTGTGCCGAACACAGTGCCGCGGGGTCCGACACACCGAGTGAGTAGCAGGTTCTAATAAAGCAGCGCGAGAATCGTAGCTTTGAATTTGAATTGGCTGTGACAAAAATTTTAGGTACCTCTAGTTGAAAATGAGATCGACCGTTGGATTCGATTTTATCTCTTTCATTGTATCGTTCACAGTGTTTCATCGTATTAAAAATCAATCAATTTCGATAATTACTTTCACTATGACATATGCGATCAAAGGGAAAAAAATTAAATGCACAACGCGCGATGCTGTTGAGATTAATTGAAACTGGTTACATTCTGCTAGGACGATTTCATGGCTATTTAGGTTCTTACAAAATGAAAAAATGAATTCTCGTAATCGTATTGTCATGTGATACCTAAACCTGCAATGCAAGTATTTCATCATTTGTGCAGGGTATCAAAAATCGATGTAAAGGGAGATCGAAATGCAGCCTGAAACGCAATTTTTTCATTGAACAATCATTTGTGATCGATGAATCGTTTACTATAATGTCGAGAATAGTTATTTGCGCGTGACGTAAGGCGAAATACGTTGGTCTCAAAATTGATAATAAATTTTCAGTTTGTCTTGGGTTTCAGGACGCTGCGAAACTCTCGAAAAAAATTTGGCCGAACGGATTTGGGTTGGATTAATCCGTCTCCTCGCATTCGGAGGACTAGAGCAGTTTCCGAGAGTTCTTCTACGTCGACGACGAATAGAAGAGAATATTTTTGAACAGGAAACACAGTAGCTAGTTAGTCTGATACGTATTCGAACGATAGACAGAGATTTTTAAAAATGGGCTACGACGACGTGATTCAGCACATGGGCGACTTTGGCCGGTATCAAAGGAGGATATATTTCCTCTTATGCCTACCAGCAATATCGTGTGCATTCCATAAAATGGGAGGAGTTTTCTTAACGGCTAAAACAGATTTTCGGTGTGCACTACCAAACGAAATTACGACGAACTCCACTTTCCTTCTACCACCGGAAATCTCTAATCTCAGCTATCCGTGGAACTATGAAACGAATACCTGGTCGCAGTGCGAAAGATTTGATCGAGATTTTAAGGATTCTAACTCGTTTACTGCGGATAAAAATCTATCGCTTGCTGTGCCTCCGACCGTTACCTGCTATTCTTTCGTCTATGATAAAAGCACTTACGCGCTAACGGCCACCACCGAGGTAAATCAGAGATAAAGAAATAGCTGCTCTAATTACATTTAATTTGATAGCTCTCACCGATATTTTCTTCCAGTGGAATCTGGTTTGCGACAAAGCTTGGCTCCGAGCCCTCGGAGATTCGCTTTTCATGGTCGGAGTGATGCTGGGATCGATGATTTTCGGTGGAATGTCAGACAAATACGGACGCAGGGTGGCATTTTTTTCGGCATTGATAACCCAGCTGGTCGGTGGTGTCCTTGTTGCGGTATCACCGGAGTACATATCGTACATGATTTTTAGATTGATTGTCGGGTCAACAACCAGCGGGGTATTTCTGGTCGCTTACGTGATCGGTGAGAATTATACCTTCGTTCATTCTTTCATGTGATATAATTAATTTTCAAATTCTTAAAGTCAATCAACTCTTGAACTCACAGCGCTCGAAATGGTTGGTCCAAAAAAAAGACTCGTGGCTGGGATGGGTTGTCAGCTATTTTTTTCGTCAGGATACATCCTTGTCGCTGGATTGGCTTATTATTTCACAAACTGGAGGACCTTGCAGATCGTCTTCACCATCCCAAGTGTTGTGTTTCTCGCTTACTGGTGGTACAGTCGATTGATTGCTTTGAATTATTTGAGTTTTTTTTTTTTTTTATTTGTCTCTTCATGGTTTCATCCCTTTTTTACCACGTCTTTATAAACTGACTTTCAAATCTGTCTGTCTGTCTGTTCGGTAAAAATTTTGCAATCGATTTTCAACTGAATGATCTCGATGAGCTAGAGACTTGAAACTTTACACAAAGCTCGCAACTGGATGAGAATGCAATTATCAATTCCTTTTCAGAAGAAAAAAAATTGATCGATGATCAATAAAATTTATCACGATAACACCATGTGAATTGTCCCGAAGATCTGTGATTGCGAGTTTTTGAAAGCAATTAAAATAATTGTAAGATTTAAAACGAAAATCGTGGGGAGCATGCAACAGATAATTGATACGCAAATAGTAAAACTGAGTCAATAACAATTTTATTGCACTGCAAATGATATGAACTGACGTAGTTTTCTCGACGACGCCGACTCCTCACACTCCTTACTATTATCTATTGCATGCGCCGAACGTTTTTAGTTTTAAATTTTACAAGTAATTTCATAACTATGAACAATCCTCAGGACAATCTGTATCGGTTCAAGAATCTTTACCGAGCTATAGAAACAATTATTTTATACCTTTAAATCCATCCTGAAAACGTGGTATATCGATGAAAAAAAATTAATATTCAAATAACTTATTCGACAGGTTTATCCCTGAGTCTGCAAGATGGTTGTTGACCCAGGGACAAGCTCGAAGAGCGAAGGAATTGCTGCAGAAGGCATCTTTGGAGAATGGTGTGGAGTTGTCCATGAATACTGTGGAATGTTTGTTGAGTATGGGTAGTGACGGGAAACCAACGGAAACCAAGCAGGCGTCGTTCGCCGATCTTTTCCGGTACCCGACTTTGCGGAAGAAGAGCCTGCTACTATTTCTCGTTTGGTGAGTTATCAGTTTCATGATTAGATTTCAATTATATTACTCTGATCGACGAACCGGCTGCACCCTTGTCTCTTGCGTCTTCAGGTTCGTCAACAGCAGTACGTATTACGGACTATCTTGGAATACCTCTAATTTGGTTGGTGACGAGTACGTAAATTTCGCAATCGCTGCTGCCGTCGAAGTGCCAGCTTACCTGTTTATACTGTTCACATTGGACAGATGGGGAAGAAAAATTATCCTCTGCGGATGCATGATGCTCTCCGGTGCGGCATTAATTTCAACTTGGATGATTCCAACAGGTAAGTGGAGGAGATCTTAGAATTATCTGATTAGATACCATTAGCTCTGATTGAATCACTTTGAGACTATCAAATTTGATCAGAACGAATCATAATTATACCATCATCACAAGAAGTTAATAAGTTCAGACCTATTCAAACTGTATGCAAAAGTCTCAAAATAAATCTCATTAAATTTAAAAATTTGTTCCATGAAAGTTAGAAACGATTGATTTTTACAACTTACCAAATTTTATGCAGATATGCCGTGGTTGGTCGTCACTTTTGCGATGGTCGGAAAAATGGCAATCACTTCTTCGTACGGAGCGGTGTACGTTTTCGCCGCCGAGCAATTTCCTACTTCAATTAGAAATGTCGGACTCGGAGCTTGTTCCACTTCGGCAAGATTTGGCGGAATTCTAGCACCTTACATAAATCATCTGGTGAGTTTGCTGATGATTGAAAATTCAGCTCATTCACAATATTTTACATAACAGGCATCGAGTTTTTATCATTTTCATCTACTAATGTTGGTTTTTTAATCACAGGCTGAAGTTTGGCAACACATGCCACTGGTGATATTTGGATTCTCTTCTTTGATTGTTGGTCTGTTATCGTTGTTCCTTCCGGAAACGTTGAATACCAAATTACCGGAAACCGTACAAGACGTTGAAAATTTTGCAAAGTAAGTTGTGGCGTAAAATTTTCTACCAAAAAACGTTTGAAAAAAAAAACTCTGACTTCATGTTCGTAATATTCACCTGTTGCAGAAGCGGCAGGATATTCGATCAAGACATCGAAAGATTGGATGACGATGCTGCCAAGCCATTGGCAAAACTGATAAATGGAGCGAGCAATAAACAAAGTCAAGTTTATTGATTAACGATGTTCCGTTGATTGTTGTTGAAAAACGGATAAAAATCGAACTCTCAAATACCTCAGAACGGCAGCTACGTTGCAAGACTAAATTTTAAATACTTGACTGATGTGTTACCTTGGATGGGATACCTTCCAGTGTCCGTAACGCGCGATGTGCAAAAATCCCACCACTAGGAAATTAACACAATGATATTTTCACTTGTGATCATATTCACCGAGCATTCCTACACTTGAGAATTTGTTGGAGGGCTGCCTCAATGGTTCCAATGAGGTGAAAATCGTTGGTGACCACGACCACAATGGCAGATACCGAATGTGAAGTTTGTAAAAATTTCTGTACCGAAAACTTAAGACTGTACGATCATAAACCATATTATACATTAAAGTTCACTGTTTTTATATCAGTCACTGTCCGTGATTGTTCAAACACTGTTTTATCAATTTATTATGAAAAACGCCCGAACATCAAAGGAGGACAAATTTCATGCGTAGTTCTCCATCGGGCGATATTGACCTTCACCTCATCGAGTCTGGCGAGCAAATGGCCCGAAGCCTAGATGTAAAGTCTCGGAATTGTGTTTACAACACGTTGTTCAGAAAAACAAATCGAGACACTCAACTGTATCGAAATAATATTGCGATGTACCGTTCGTATAGTCGGCCATGTAAACCGTAATTCCGTAGGATTATTAAAATTCATTGATTTACGGAATATCGAGGGATCATTGAAAAATTGATTTTTCAAATTTTCAAAAAAATTTCTCACTTCGGTTCGACAATCAAAATGTTTTTAACATTCGTGTTCCGGATTACAATTGGTATATTACAAACAGGGACTGTGAGAGTAGATGAAATTTGAACACATCCAAAATCTCATTTCAATCGAAGCAAAGTTCAATATTCTTCGTCATTCGATGTGGTGGGACATTTAACTAGCGTAATAAATACGACGACCGTTGAGCTGTTGGACGGGCCGATGATTCTCACGAATAGAACTACCATATTTGTTGCGCAAAGTTCGGAACATTTTCGCTTGATGCTCCGATATTCTGACAGGTTCTGGGAATACTATCCAAGTAACGCACTCGTGATAAGGGCTGGTCGTTATCGAACCCTGATATGTGTAATATCCGAGTGTCTGACAGGCCTGTCTCATCCAGGCCAACGCATCTGTATAGCAAGGATCATTATTTTAACCAGCGTTGCATGCGCTGTCCATATCACGATTCCGCACAAATTGCGAATGGTGAAAAATTGACAATCCATGTCCTTACTTGGAGCGATTTTTACGGATACTTCTGGTTGGATAACGTCGGGTAAGTTGTCGGTGATTTTGATGAACAGGGGATGTTCGTACCACGGAGGGAGATGGTAGACCTGTAGCAAGTAGGCACATATCGCTATCCCGTCCTTTTTGTCCCAGCAATTTTTTATCGAACCATAACGCAAGTTCCAATGTATCGCTTGGGCTTCCATGGTGAACCATGTACCGTTCAAGGTATGCTCGGCCCCCATGCAATCCGACGCACCCCAACGAAATACAACTTCGTCCAGCTGATACACGTCTTCGCCTAAAGGACCTCCGCGAATTGTTGCCGGAAGTCTGTCGCTTCCGAGGGTTATCCGAGCTGTTAACGTTAAAAAATGGACTCGTACGATCGGAAAACTATATGGATTTTTATTTGTTGAGTTTTGACAGTCTGAATTTTATGACGAACTTCGATTGAAAAATGGACTACCTGTGGTCCCGGTGTTCACGAGCCACGTACTGCCATCCTGATTCCAGTGGCCGCTCATCACCAGTGGGGGAAGTTGGATTCCCACAGCGTTTTCTTCCTCCAAATTTATCGGGGATTGGCCCGATTGTTTGTTGCCGGCTTCAGAACCACGTGTAACACAGATACGATCATCGATCATCGCGTATTAGAAGTTGGAATAACTACTTACCCATTTGATAATTCATCTTCGGGAATCCGCGTCTTTACATCTAGGTTTTTTATGGTATTTTCTTTTTATCATACGCTCGGATTTAGTGGTTAGAAGGGTATTTTGGAAACATGTGAATTCCGATCGGATCGATGCGTCAAAATTTCAAGCTTACTCGATCGTTATTCATACGAGAGACTGGATCAAAGTAGGCCAGGAACACGAATTCGTTAATTGAATTGACCTACGAATCTACGTGTTTGATTAAGGTCTTACAATTCCCGTCTTTTCCAACGCTTTTTTTGGGGAGGGAAAAAAATTCGAAATCGAAGCTGTAGTTTCCTCAAAAATTGATTCTCTGTATATCGAAGATAGGCAATCGGAGACCAATAAGTCGGAACGTCTTCGTTTCGACGTGGAATGTTCCACATTTAGATTCCGAAGTTCTTTATCATTTTTGATGCGTGTACTTAAAATACGACCCATTCAAAAACAATTTCACAGTCATACAAAACTTATATGAAAATTATTAATAATAATATTAATGATTAGATAATATACATGGTATAGAAATCTGTAAACTCTACTTGGTAGAATATAACGATGCATGACTATTAACTAGTCATTAAACAATGATATTATTCTAGAGAAGTCACTTCGAAATTGTATCAGCATCCGAACAACACACGTCGTCCGTTGAGACCTTGAACTGGACGGAAATTTGCCGTGATGCAACCCCCCGAATGAGACTTCATGTTGCGGAATAGTTCAGCCTGTCTTTTCGTTATCCTTATGGGGTCCGGGAACAGAATCCAGGTGACACATTCGTTGTAAGGTGGCGTAGTCAAAGAACCATGGTACGTGTAGTAGCCACTGCACAGACAACGACCTTGCTTCATCCAAGCCAGAGCATCTGCAATTATTTGTATCGTTCCATCAGTCATTGATGAAATCAAAAAAAACTGTCCATTGAATCCTCCAATGGCGTCCCTAGATGTGAAATATGGATGCATAATTACCGTGCGGAAGCTCGGCCTGGGTATTTGGTTCGACTACGTGGTGAAGTTCGTTGGTAATTTTTGCAAACTGCGGGTGATCCACGGTTCTGTCGTCACCGACGACTTTTAAAAAGTACCCGACTACCACCAGACCGTCACGTTTGTCCAAGCAGTTTTCAATGCTGTCGTATTTTTTGTTGAAATGAACGGCGTGAGCCTCCATTGAAAAACTGTAACGCATGATGAAATTCGTCAAAGCGACGTAGATGGAAACAGGAAATATGATTTTAAATAAATACTCACAGCTTTCCGTTCAAGGAATGTTCAGCACCGTGACAGTTGCTCGGCCCCCAATGAAAATGGAGCTGCGCGAATTCGAATTCATCTTTCAAAGGTCCTCCGGATAATATCGCCGGTGGTCGGTCCAGACTCAGTCTAATTTCAGCTGCGTTACGGCGAATCAGAGGAAAAATTGAACAATTTTATTAACGCATCCTGGAGTATTTTGCGGAGAACTTGGATTAAAAATCACTGTATTTTGGTGATGAGGGTGGAACGTAACTCACCTGTATTGCCGGTGTTGTACATGTGCGCGCTACCGAGTGGAGTCCAGTGCCCGGTCATTTGCAATGGTGGAAATTCTTCGTTATGTACAACGTCGGTTGGCGCTAAATCAACCGGTGATTGACCACTGACACCTGAAAATTGATAATGATACGTTAATTCGTCATTATATATCTTTCGCGAAACACATCACACCTGATAACATCGCTTAATGATATTGAATTCAAGTGGCCTGATAAAGTAAGCATGTGTATTCAGTCAAATGTGCCTCTGCAAAATTGATGGATTGCGTCATAAGGAAAAGTAAATAAAACGAAAATCAGAAATCTGTACGCTTCTCGATTTCATAAATACCTACCTTTGTGGTGACAGGTCTGCTCTTTATTTTTGTGAAGTTTGTTCAATCGCCTTTTGATGGATTTCGCGGACCGAAGACCTGCGAGGAAATTGATGAAATTCCTTTATTTTCTGAGTCACGCGAGTTAAATTCTTTTCCTTCTATTTCACCGATTGTCAAAATAAAAATTCAAACGTACCGGCTCGACAGGACACCTTGCAGCACTGTGACGTTGAAGTGGATCTCTTCAAGGCTAATTTACGTCGGATAGAACGACGCCACGTTGAACGGGTCTGATTAGGAGGCATCTTCGATTTCAAATGTGTTTCTTCGCAAGCGACACGATCAACTGTCAAATGAATACAACGTCAAGAATCGATCTCGGTGGATCGAAAAATTTACGACACTCAACAACGCATCAAAGCGCAATTATGAAAGCCTGTGCCGTAATAAAAATCAACTTCTGCCGCATAACGCGCACATTGTCCATTAAGTTAATGAAATTAGAACCGACCTGTTAATTCGTCCGTTTAAGCTGGTCCGAATAATGAGGATGCAGTTATGACGTAAGAAACTTCTCACTTCCGTGCACAATGTCTGGTGCAGAAGTGAACTAAGATTATAAATCTCGCGACTGAAGGCGCACGTGACGAGCGCCTATACTTATAGTCGGCTGGATTGCCTAATTATCGGTAGTTATTTATGTCAAAATGCCCGAGTAATCCACGTGCTCGATGGCTAAGCGACCGTATCGGTATCTATAGTCTGGCGACGATATCTTTTCGCAAATCGTTATCGTATGTAAGACGGGAATTTACTTCCAGATATTCACACTTTCGTAATCATCAATTGTCTACCTGGCGTTCAGAGGTGTAATGAAATACCTGACTCGGCTCAATTTTCAATTAATTTCAGGTTCACGTTTCCACACCAACCATATCTCCTACGTACCTATGATCATGCACGATCGTGTGGACTCTCAATTTTGGAGCGTTGAAAAAATATTGTGCCAGAGTCCAAGGTTTAAATATAGAAGCTTATTTTTTATGTCGACGCAAAATTTTACGCTACTGCTTTCTCGAACCGTTATTGAATCCCAAAAGCACGTGCCGCACCGTAGCAGATATGATAATAGATGTTATCGATGTGTATTGGCTGATAAATACCGCGATATACATACCAATATGCCAATGGCAATAAACTAATTTGCACAACAAACATGGTCACATGTTCGTAGTCTTGAGATGTTTTATTTTTTTTTATTCGTTCTCGAATCGGCTACGATAAAGTAAAATTTCAATTTCGTGAATCGTGTTAACGGTACATTCGCACGCTGAAACGATTGATATGTTCGCTGATTTGACGCGTATAATCGTCAAAAATGCAGAAAAAATGAACTCTAACACCGGTTAAAACCGGTAACATGATAAGTTACACGCCACTTATGACTGATTCATTTTATTGATATCTCGTTAATTGCGCGATTAGCACAATGAATTGAAAACTTTTTAATCGCTTGTTGATACGGCAAACTTATTCGTGACACTGTGTAGTGTGAGAATAAGAACGTGAAAAAATGTGCCGTATGAAATATAATCTTTTCGCATCAACAGCGGCTCGAGATGTACCTATCGGTTAATGAACGTCATAAATTGTATGTTTGAGAGATCAAATTTATAGATTTCTTTTCTTTTCTATTTTTTTTTTTTTTTTTTTTTTTTTCTGATCAGGTAAATGATACTACAAAGTCGACATTGCGATAAATAGAAGTATAAAAACCTATGTACGGGCGTTTGAATTTGATACTGGAAACTTTACGAGTGTCCTGATTGATTGCGAGGAATGTAGACGTATTGGTCATCACTAATGACTCACGTGATAGAAAATTTTTTCCGGAAAACTTGCGATTTCCGGAATAACGTTATCTCTGATTCACGCTAAATGTCTGCAGGCCATGTGAATTGCTCAATTCTATTGTTTTCATTGGAGAGCGAAATTGTCAGTTTATTTATAATGAAACAAGCCACCGTCATCTCGCAGTTTTTACCATTGATCTTGATTGATTTGATCGAATATTTTTAATATCTGAGACATCGGTGCTAAATTTTCAAGTGATCCGTTGTTTTTTTTTTTTTTCAACGTGCGGAAATAATCAGTAGATAAAAAATCCGGCCCCGATGTTATTCGATAAAGCAATTTTCATCCTGGACCTTTTGCAGGTTGATTAAAAATGTTCGACTTTTCTTTATCAGAATTTTTGGTGGTTTGTGGCAGTGTTCTACTCGTAGGTACGCCCAATTAGTATATCGATAGCATAATAATTTAAAAATGAATAGCCTAGATTTCATCGAAAAAAAACGTTTCTAGTTCTCACAAATAAATTATTCCGGTTTCAATTTCATTGGTTAGATTTTGATTGACTTCTGTGACGTCTGATTTATTATCTCGGTGACAGATATGAAATTTTATGGCTCTTATGTTCTCATGGTTTAATTTTAATCCCACGAATTGTCAATGTGACTATGAATCGGCAAGCGACCTTGATCAATCGAAGCCGATAAAATACTTCCATGTCTACTCGGTTATTGATGCTTCTTCCATCATCGGTACCGAAAACGATCGGTCAATTTACTTTCCAGTCCTTCTTCTGACCGAAATCCTCGATTGGACCCAACTATTCGCTCCTCTGGACTGCCAGCACTCTCCGGTCTTCGTATTCGGATACGGGGACCATAACGGACCTCACACATGGAAACTATCGTACCCAGAAAGCGGAGGAAATTCTCAATCTCCGATCAACATCGTGACACGTGCAGCCTGCGTTGTCCAGCCCAGCGAATCGTTGAAATGGCGAGGATACAGCGTCCAACCCTTGTCCATGACGATGGCGAACGACGGTAACGGTGGTACGTTGCTGCGGTAAACGTTAGACATCAATATCTGTTTTTTTTTTTTGCCTGGGGAATCTTCTCACTTCGAATCGATATTTTCTCAGTATCAATCTGCGCTTTGTGGTCGCGATGTTCGAGGCCGAGTATTCAAGGAGGTCCGCTCTGCGGCAGCTACGACTTTTACTCAATGATGTTTCACTGGGGACCCTCGGACGTTGAGGGTAGCGAACACACCGTCGATTACGTTCGATATCCCATGGAACTGCAGATGATTCACGTTAAAAGAGGCTTCAATTCTCCCTTGGACGCTATCGTCCTGGGCGCTAAAGACGGCGTGATGATCACCGCGTTCCTCTTTCAGGTGGTTATCGTCTATCTCGATATTATTCGGTGCCTGGAAGCGCAAAAATATTCGACGTTCTCATCGAATTTTCTCACAGATTACCACCGTGGATAATCCGTACCTGGACCACATCGTGACAAATTTATGGCGCGTCGGTCATCCCGGTGCAAAAGTTTACATACCTCCGTTTCCACTCGAGTGGATGTTTCCCCCCTTTGAAAAGAATTACTACACTTACAGCGGGTCTCTAACTCAGCCACCGTGCAGCGAGGTTGTCACTTGGATCGTTCAGCCGGAACCAATCGCGATATCGTCTGCACAGGTAAGTTTCCGATAAATTTTTATCGACGCACCTCCTGGGTGTTTTTTTTAGATCGCTCATCTTTGAATTTTTAATTATAATAGTTGAACGCCACATACTTGGAATGATACACGACTGAAAATTTTATGATCCCTTTTTTTTTCCTTACTTTAAAAACTTACTCTGATACGAAAGATGATTTCCAGGTTTCCAAATTTCGAAAAATTTGTTCTGCGGATGGTCCGATTCTTCTGAATTCAAGACCCGTGCAGAAACTCAACGAACGAAATGTCTACCTACACGAATGAATGTGTAAAATCTCATCTCCGTGATTCAGAGTCCGTACACATCGTATAGTTTTTCTCATTTTTGCTATTGTCCGATGGTTTTTTTAATTTTTGGATCGCTATTGTAGGTATACAACAATTATCATTGCAGCTCTATATAAATATACACCTAATTTATTATCATCTGTGTTTCTTTTTCTTTATCTTTCATACACGTTATTTATTCCATTGCTTCAAATGATAAAACAGTACTTCGAAAAAATATATATAGTTATATATGAGCCTGTATTATTGTTATAATAAGTTATTACGTTTCGCGCGTTATTAAAAATAATACACGTGTATATATATTTGTATAGATATTGTACATACATATATATATATATATGTTTCATATATGTACTGTTATTTCGTAAATGCCGAGTTTTATCTTTCTTTTTTTTCTCGCTTTTTGGTTTTCTTCTTCGAAGTTGGCGAGTCATATACAAATCGTGGAGTGCGCACGAACTTTCATTCGAATTCATACAATATATATATCATTCAAATTTTCATTAAAACTAAGAGAACACGCTTAATATGTACAAACAATTGTTTTTTTTTTTTTCTCGAATATTCGGTACAGTATATGTATATATGTATAATTATATAATGTACGTGTCACGGACTTATGGTGTAATATACACATGGCGAATTCCACGCGAAATCGACCCGAGAAGAAACAACCCCTGACCTTCTCCGACCGCTACATCGTGCTCGCGGTAGAGTCGAGATATTTTGTAAACTTTCGTTCGATAAACTCAACGGATAACTCATCACCTGCAAGCCGAATAACAACATCGAACGAAGATCTTCAGAACATGAAAAATTATAAGAAGGGGCCAGGGTTTTGGTTGGGTCGATTTTACGTGGTATATCTCATGTGCATGAATTTATATATTATATAACACGGCACGAAACAGGTGTGGACATACCTAGTCTCGGAACATTTACGTTTTCAATTAATTATTTTTTTTTTGTGCTTCCGTTTCGCTCTCTCTTTTGATTAACACGTTTTTAGGTACAGTGCACACTTCGTATGGACAGATTACATATATTGAACTTGAAGTATTTTGTATTTTCATTTTACGAATACATATTGCTTGCGACATTTATGTATTAACCGGTAGGTATCTATATGCACAGCGTATAGATGTTAAACACACGCCCCCTTCCAATTCGATGGAACAATGGAATGATCATTAATTCTTCTTAATTGCATTTGAAAAATTAACAAATATGACCACAAGGTATATGTATCTCATAAATTCATTACGCGGACAGATTTCATTTTCTTCTTTCTAGCGACACGTGTCTTACATTATCGTATCGTATATTCTTTCGATGATATATATAGTTAACAAAAAAATATATAATTTTGCATCGTGACGTTGTTTTATTGCATAAATAATCATAATATTCATATGTCTATGATTATCTATCAAGTATAGTTTCTACGGATTAGATACCTGAATATTTTTCTCCTTCTGCTTATATTTTTCTTTTGCGCTCTATACATACAGTTTTTTTCTGCTCTTATATGTTAAGTGACTAACATTAATAGAAAATGATTGAAAAAAGAAAGGAAAAAATATAACATGCGATAAAATCTGAAGACATCTCGTCAGTAAATATTTCTATATAATAACGAATCTACGGTACGGATTCAACCGCCACGTGATTCGAATTGATCAATACCGTTGGCATCGCGATAAAAACTATTCACAAAAATCCGGTGATTCAGATTTAAAAATTCACACAATTTATGCATATACTCGCTCGAGTATAATTACAACTTTTTTTTTTTCTTCTATCATATAGTAGTAGTTATACGTACGATGAATTAATGAACTCACACTTGACGCTCGAATAATCGCGTCTATTTCAAGCTTCATAATTGACTCTGATGAATGGGGTAGGTCATATAGCGATACCACGTGAAATTCTTTCACTCGATTTCATTACATACCTACGGTTAAATATTTTATTATTATAGAGCCAGTTAATTCGCCGGTGTATCCTCAACATTCGTTTGGCTAATAGTTCGCGTCAGGCCTCGTTATCTTTTTATGCCTCACGCGTATCACGTACGTAATTGGAATGAATATCGTTTCCGAAGAGCGGGTAAAAAAATCGGCCACCATGTAAAACAGTTCAACATGTAACAAGCGAGTGGGGTAATACCAGTGGCATTGTATCGAGAGCTGGGAGCCAAAAAAGCGTAACCCATAAAAAATAGCGGCTACCGCCGCGAGAACGTGGTCCACAAAAGTGAACATTCTATAGAATGTGCTTCAAAATTTAACAAATTTTTCATTATTTCAGTTTCATTATTTGTTCTGGACTTTGATGCGATCTACTAACGGGTGTAGAGCGTCGGGTAAATTGAGCTTCGGTGAAATGAATAATTGAAATTTAGAATTTTCGAACGAGTTGATTTTTGAAGCACATTCTATTCGAATGAAAAAGAATATGGGTCACCCGCGTCTGGTTACTAGACCTCGTTTTTTGTAATTCGGAATTTACTTTTTTTTTCAACTTTCATGGAAAAATCATCACAGAATAAAATTATGGAATTGTTATTTTTAAAGATATATAATAAGCGTCGATTGCAAGATAAGATATATATGATTTAAATATTGATTAACCTTAAGTGCAACAAGGCCACATATAATACATGGTAAATTCAATCAAATGTTATATTTATATTTTAAATAAAATATCTTTACCCTAATCAACGCATATAATATACATACTGTATTTATATGTACATACGTACAAATATTTGCTCAATTCGGGAGCGTACGTACACATACACAGGTATATGTATATCACTTTGCACCGCATCGTATTTATAATATTACGTGTCATACTTATAAATGTACATCACAAAACGCGAATTAACATATTATCAACATACAGTATTATAATACATGCAGCAAACATCGATATTCCCAATCATATTCTTTATATATATCAATGAGTCAGCAATTGGCAACTCAATTCGCGAAGAACAATATTATTCCAGGAGGAAAATACGTGAATTTTCAATTCAATCGATCTCAAAGTCCCAGACGCAACTTTTTCAACGTTTTTTTTTTTTTATTTTTTTTGTTCTCTCTGTTTCACATTGCGTTAATGCGATTCCGTATATTCATCGTACTACCCAACTGCAATATCGACGAAAACAATTCACGCGGCATTCTCGTTCGAATGATGACTTTTAAATTTTTACTTCGATTCAACCGGCTACTTTTACTGTCCTACTTCATTGAATGACTTATTATTTTTCTGATTTGCTTTCTAATGTAATATTATTATCTCATGTTCTTGTACAAGGAAACCACGAAGTTCGTTACAATTAGGATTACAATACGTTCATCGGTTCGCGCGATCTGAGGCGTTAGCCTATCGCAAAAATATTCTGTGTGCTTAGGATTGTTACGTGTCAACGAACTTATACAATTAGACAATACCGCGCGGACTGGGACGAAATGATCGTTGTTCGATCGACGTCACAATCAGACGAAAGACTCGCGACGGTGCGACGATCCACCCCTTCCCAATCATGAAATTTCTCACGCAAGACTCCAACGTACGTACGGTCGGATCGATTGATTGGAACGATGATCTGATTCCGTTTGACTTCGTGTGCGTTTCAGTGCTACTCCCAGGCAACGTTCGGTGTATTATAAGTCACATTTAATCCGTCTCTATGTCTCGAAGGGTGCGGCAGAGGAAGGCTGACGTGATGATCCCAAACGTCTGAACCAGGCGAGACATAAATTATTCAAAGTTTCGTATCCCGGAATTACGATTGTTACTGTTAGATGCAATTGTATCTCACCTGAATACCAGCCATCGCCATGCCGAGGAACACCAGAGTAAAACTTTCAGTTTGTAACCAGCTCGTTAGTTTGTCGAGACAGCCCTGTAGTAACAAACAAACGAAAGTATTTGAGAATTTTTTCAGTTTTTTTCTCGAATGATTCCCAAAATTGAAAAGTAAAACCCAAAATCATATTTTTTCACCTAACTCTTTTATTCTTATTCATCTGTTAAAAAAAATTCTTGCGCATAACAAAAAATTGTTATTCGGGACAAGTGGAGGGCCACTCGAAGCAGTGCTTCGCTCGCGGTACGGAGGGAAAACGAAACGACGTACTGAATATAAAATTTACATGGTATTTTTCAAAATGTGACAGCATAGGGTAGACCTACGTACGACAGAGTTCGGGTGAAATTGATTACCTCCTTGTGTCTGTATCCTTCGTGACCTTCCACGTCTTCAATTTGACACGAAGCCTCGTCTTTTGGCTGAGGACGAAGCCATGGCTCTTCATCCTACAGATGTCGAGGACAGAGAAAAAAAACACCCAGCCATTTATTACGTCGTGAAGAATCGATAACGACGAGCAGAGCAACTAATTTGTTCGATAGGAACTTACGTTTCTATGAAATACTCTGGATACTACGCTGATTGGGCTCCCGGCATTTTCGGCCTGAACAGAATCGAGCGGAAATGTATTCGGTCGGATTGTCAAGAAAATATTGGAAGTAACGAGAAAAAAAAGGACGCTTTCACAAAACTCGTACCTCGATATTTTTGAGGACGCAACATGTAAGAGGAACTTGCCGTCTGCTACCGGATATTCGGCCGTCTCTCCACCAGGCAGTATTGTTGTAGTCCTCGTCACCGTGGATCCCACAGCAATTGAACTGGAAATTGATGAACAAAACGAGCAGAGTTTTTAACGGAAACGCTCGACTGAATTAGATGCGAATCGCAAGCGCTTTGTCGCAGGAATAATTGTCGGAAAATTTTTCAAATAATTAACCGTCGCGATTTCACCCTCACTTCGAACGTTGGATGACAAAAGGTGACTTTGGTGACAATGCAAACGACATCACGGTAGGATACTAAATCGTTTCAATTACCGATTAGTAATCGTGGCTGAATCCGTAAATCATAAACTCTGAACTTACCTTGTACTGAGCAAAATCGAGGCTTCGACTGAAGGGAATATCACTCGTAGGATCGTGTCCGTAGTGATCACCGAGCCGTTCTTTTAGCCTGGCTTCTAGGCCGGACAAAACGCGGTATGTTACCAGACCACCTGCGGCTGCGGTCACTAATTCCGTGACTATCAGTGCGATCAGCATGCTCATGTACTGAAATTCGTAAAATTAGCGGAAAATCTTCAATACGTTGGCTGACTTTTGTCGAATATCCGACAGATCGACTGGAAATTTCGTATACTTCGAAGGTATCTCGAGTGTCCCCAGAAATATAGATACAATATACGTGACGTTCCACTTCTTTACATCGGGAAATTGAAATCTGAAATTTCTATATCCGATCGTCGCATCGGTGCGGTTCTTTGAACGACATTTCTGTGGCAATGTATTTTCTACCAATAGTCATTTTTATTCAAAGTGATGAAAATGCGTGAATAAAGAGCTACCGTTTCATTCGTACTTACGATCGCTAATACGCATTGGTTTTCGTGAAACGCAGCTCGACATCCGCAGAATCCGACAGTCAACACGGTGATGCCGAGACCCAGAAGACTGTAGGCGATCAAGTGGATAGTTTCTTGCGGGGTTACGTTGGGGACGAAAAGGTTCAAAAGGTGACCTTTACTCGGCTCCAGCAAGAGCCAGGCACCCATTACCAGCACGGTGCATCCGGCCAACTGAAGTTTGAAAAGCATTCAGTTAATTCAAATGTCCGATTACCTCGGCATAGTATAAATCCGAGGTGAATTTACTCGGATTCAACTTCGACTCGTACGTAGCAAAGGGGTTCATTTCGTACCGATCTCCGATATTTGTTTTTGGCATGAAAATAGCATCGGAGACGGGTCCGATGGGATCGGCGAAATGGGGGGGGGGGGGGGGGGGGGGGAGGAGGTAATTAATATCGTGCAGTAAAATTCTTCAAACCAATTACCCATATCAAAAGGTTGAACATGAAAAGAGCGACCTTTAGGTACTTCATACCGTGTTTCTTCTCACGGAAATCCAGTCATCAATCTGTGAATTATTTCAAACACCGAAAGATTAGCCGTCAAGGAAGACAGTTGACGAGTATGGAATTCGAGTGATTTCGAGGGAAAACAACGCTGCAGAATCTTATTCAGAATGAATAATATCGTAAGGCGAATGAGCGCACACATCTGAATTTTTAGCCCTACAAAAACCCATTAGCGGAATTACAAATCCATTATAATTTCACCCTGGTGAAGAGACGTCCCCATTTTTTGTTTCTCCGCGTCAGAGTAGCGCGTGTTTCATGACTTTGAGCGAGAGAATCGAGCATGCTAGTCGCGGAGTTTTATCATTTGACATGCGTGTGTTGACTCTTGTACCCATACTGCGAGCGTACGGCTGACTGGGGTTAAAGGGCCTACTCTCTCTTCCAGCGATGATAAAACGAACAACTCAGCCAGGTATTGTTTACGTACAATTAAATTCAACACGTGCTTCGAGTTCATCAAATGTAAAGGGCGCCAGCTGACGCGGCTTTTCACAGTTTCCCCGTAGTGCTTCGCTAATTTTTACACCGAATGGAACGAGTTCGTGAATCGAATAATCGCTGATTGATTTTTGCGATAACTCCGATGATTTTTTGAACTTTCCGATTCGGGTTAATTCTTCCTTCTCTTGGAGCGATATTATTCTGAGACTTGATACGGAGCAGCGTGATTGGCCAATTTCGGTATTAGTTCATCGTCTGAATGGATCGAATAATTCGGTAATCAAAGGGCTGGTGTATCAACGTCGTATTTATAAGGCCTTTCAGCCGTTTCGCTGGAAATCTACTTCCGCAAAAGCTGGAAATTACGTTATTTATCCGTAGATTCGCTGTATCCGTAGACACCTCGTTAATTGGAATAACTAAGTTAAATAGATTCTGCTATCCCAGTTGTATGTTATACGCTAAATTATTTGGCTGGGACAATTATTATTCCCATCCGGATGCACGGGTCACTGCGAACGGGGTAAGGTGACATCACGTTCATTAAAATATTTAACTGCAGAACGCTAGAGTTTAAGTGAAAAAGCTTGATGTATATTTCAATATGTTCATCAAACGGCACGGTTATATCAATTTTGCATGTACGTCGGAGTTCACGTATTCGTCGTGAGTCAAAAGTTTTCATCTAATATGCGCGTACCTTTTCTCATACAAATATGATCGTTGATCGCAATAACCAACGTGGGAGAGTTATATACGGTATAATTAATGTGCTCGGTATCAGGGTATGAAAATTATGCCCAACGTAATGCAGAATTTTCATGATTAAAGGGCTTTTGAATTAAATTAAAGCTCTGAAACGCTGAATTGATTAAAGATTAATGCCCCACTGCAGCGAAATAATGCTCCCTCGAGACAGTCGTCGAACCTCGAATCGAGTTATAAATTTGGCCACTTTTTTTTTTCTTTTTCGATCTGCAAATCCGTCCGCGTCGAGGAATCAAAAATTTAATGGTCGTCGTCCGCGGCTTAATTTTTTCTCTCGTTCTTATTCTCCTCTGGAATTCGGTAGGTCGATAATATTCGTCGGCCATAAACTTGGTATTCTCATACGTGAGATAATTTAATCAGTTGGTGGGACTCTACATCGGGTACCACGAAATCTAGAGCGTTTACAACCCCCGGACAAGTTTTGGGGTGTGAAACCGAATTTCCCCAAAGGCACCTCGGGCCAAGATTCCCGTACTACTTCGTTAGCACCTCGACCCCAAAGTTTTGGTATATTTCCTTTTTCCGTTTGGCTAAACGCCAAAATTTAATAGCGTTTACAGGTGGTTGATTTCGTCTGTCACGGCAGTTCCCGTTCATGAATAATATTATATTTTCAATGATTGCGCAAACAAAACCACCCCCGCAGTATAACTCGGAGCACGTTTTCACCTGACCTGTTTTGAAAATGAACGATAAATTTCTAACCCGAGACTCACCGGCGTCCGAATGACTAGCATCAGCTCTTACTCGGTAATAACTTCAATGGCCGTGCTAATGTCTTGATATTCGTTATTTCTTAAACTTTCTTCTTTTCGACGGCTCCGTTTGTATTTCACATATCAATCACCGGGGCCTTGTAGCACATATTTTCTCGATCGAGAGCGGTGAGACTGTCATAACCGGAGTCGCGAAGAACCCGCACGGTGTTAGGTCCACTTGGAAGAAAATACGCTTCGAAACTGATGTCATCTGGGCAGTTGTAGGTAGAGGATTGTAGTCCATGGGGGTTGTACTGGTACGTCACAGTGGTCCATGCGCGGCTGCGTCGACTAAAACCGACGCCGACGCCCTGATTTCATCTCCGCAAACGCTCCGGATAGCCTTCGCGAGCCATGTGCTGTACGAGGCACACACCTACGTATGTTTATGTACACCAATATAGATGTACGTGGATATGATATTCACCACCCTTTTCAGACCATTTCGGTACGGCTGCGTCGTTCTGCAGCTTCCTCGTGGTTCTCTTCTGTACCTTGATGTCGGCTCAACCACCCCCCAATTCTCGTCTCAACCTCTGAAGCCAGCTTTTAGTTCATCGATCGACTTGCTCTTTCAGGATGTTTGCCGGCGTATGCTTCTCTCTCCGTATAACTTCGCTTCCGTTGTTTCGACCACTTTATTGTTTACATGCTGGAAACTAACGTCGTTACACTATACCCAGCTGATGTATATTCCGGAAATGATTTCTTGCCCGGTTTAATGACAGTTTTGTTATTTAAGTTCGATGCGTTCAAATTGATTTCGCAACGATGTGAAATTTTCCACCTCCACTGACGATGGAAAGGGATTCAGAATTTCCAGAAACAAATTTCATTATCTCATTTAATATTTATTCGAGTAAGCGATGCGTCACATCGCGTTTTCTACAATCGAGGTATACTTCCTGATCCCGAGAATTCGTATGTTTTAGATTTTCTTCCCCTTCGAAATGATGGTGCCTCGTTGTAGGATAAACGCTCTCGCAGGAACTCGAGCACGCATTCGAGAGAAATATCAACTTTCACATCTCTAAAAGGTTGAAATTTTGAGAAATCACGTTTTCAAGAATTATGAAATGCTCCAGATGCATCGCGGATCGATTGGTGGGTTTATTTCTCTTCTTTTTGTAATGGATTTTGCAAGTTTTCGTGAGATTTCAAGACGGTATTTCGAAATATTCTTCTATCGACTCGCGTTCTGGATCCACAGACAAAAAAAAAAAAATTAAATCTTGTAAGAACGAGATATTTATTTTCATTAAGATCATTTATATTTCTTACCACAGTTGATTACGTATTCCCTGCATCATCGGAAAATTCTTCCAAATATTCGCTTTCCACATGAACAATATAGTACAATAAATCTTTTGTACAATTTTATTATTGCTTTCAGTTCTTCAAGTTTCAATTGAATTTCGAACAGTAAAGTAATTTTCATGAATTTCAAATTCGAATCTTACACGTGTTGGCGAAGCGTGAGGTATACAGGCATTGCATACCGTTCTTTGCTTTTTCTCCATCTTAGCTAGGATGCGAGTATTAGATTCTGTTTCTTTATTACATGGAAAATAATTGAGGTGAAACTCGCGTGCAAGGCTGCCTTAACTTCTGAACAACAGTTTTGTGAGGAGGATGATCGACGGATGGAAATTTTTCCGTCTTAACTTTTTTCTGTTCAGGTGAAAATGATAGTTTTGTTTTTTTTTTTGTTTTTTTATTAATAATTATTAACAAATTTTTACAATAATATAATTTCATTTCGTTAAATTAAATATTATGCGTTCGACCAGATATTCCTAGTGTAAGATCGTCAAGGATTTTTCGTTAATTTCTGTTTCCTTATCTCGTAAGACTCGACTGACGTACGAACAGTAAAAGTTATGCACCGATCACCACCTGCAGCTCCCGGTATTTTCCTCGATATGACGTCGTTCAATTAACCATCTTCGAATCGAGACTAATGCGATTAAAAAAATAAAAGAAAAAGAAAAAAAAAAAAAAGACAAACAAGGCACACATACGTTTCATTTAACAATAATTATGCGGTTACTAAAAAAAAAATGCATAATATGAGCAAATGCAATTATTTTTTCCTCGTTTTTTACTCATGTAAAAAATAAGAATTATTGCAACGTAATATCATAAATTATAGTACGAGATCTCATTGAATCTTCATACCTCTATAGTATACGTATATTTGTAGAACTGGGTCAGTTGTAAGAATTTTTTTCAACAACTTCTCGTGTGATGAAATTAAATATTTTCATAATTCCTACTTATAATGGACGGTTACTGACTCCGAATGAAAAGAATTATTATCGATCCTCATGTCGTATTATTAGTTTTACAAAATCGACCGCCATATTGCGCAGTTTATGTTACAGGCGTGTATTATGCGAATATCGTATCTTTTATTTTTTACCGACGTTGATAAAGTTATTTAATAATATATTTTTTATCATACATTAATCTCATGTATGGACACTATTACATACCGAGTAAAAGAATACATCGTAATAATTGCCGCACAATTCCGTCAGAATATCAATGTACAAAAATATTATTTCATTATCTAAAAGTAAGGAGAATTTTCTATCGAACATTGGCAATATTATACATTCATTCCGTCTTCATATGACCAATTATACTCCGCGATGACATAATTTACACATTTATAATATATATAATATATATTATAATAAAAACAAACAAAAACAATTCGCATAGCATTGCAGCGTACACACGTAAGGAAGTATTATTTATATCATTAAAAAAAAAAAAAAAAACATTATATTAATAATAAGTGTAAATTTATGAAATTATTTTCGTTGATTAAGTACACTCTACAGCAGTCGTAAACGCGACGTCCGATTACATTTGAAAACGTTCACATGTTCACATAAATTATAATTGAGTCTTGAAACGCGTTTACTTTTACAACTTGTCGCCGCGCGGATATATCGAAAACGTATAAATCGCGCAGCCTTTTGATTCTCGCAAGGGACACACACGAGCAGGTTTCCAATTTTACCGAAATTTTATGACGAGCTTTTTCTTTTTTTTTTTTTTCTACATAAAACGATATCATTCAGTAAAATATACTTGTCAATATCCCCGCAGATGCGCACATAGGATTAGATTGTTACAACTATAAAAACTCACGTCATTTTCGGTACAAGTGTGATCCACTTCTTCCATTTTTTTTCCGGACGGTTTACTATAATTCCGTGGTTGTTTCGACGGGACTTTGATCGCCGAGATAAGTGAAACCCAGATGAGAGTAATCCTTCCTTTCTCGAAAAGTTACGTTATCGTTGGAAGGACTCGGATTGAGAAGTTCGTCCCCGTGGTTGTAGAGCGGATTGAGAACCGGCGTGTCGTGATTATGATTGTGACTATTGAGGGTATTCATGTTGTTGATGGTGTTCATTGTATTTAGATTGACGTTTTTTCGCCCTAGCGTATTACGACGTAAAGATTGGGCGTTCGAATCCGCGTGATTTCCGGCGATGCTCGAGGCTCTTGCGGTTGTCGCCGCTTCCGAACTCACCGGACTCTGTTGACCTGAAAGATTTTTTATCAACGAAATGTTTCTTTTATATTTCACTGGACCGATTTGAAGAAAAAAAAAAAAATGAAATGTATTCGAGTTCAATCATAAAACTACGAAATTCGCCCGTCAATCACCTAATGGGTCTGAATCTTGACCTCGTGAGATACCGCAGGGGTTCATTTGGCTGATGAATTTCGAACTCGTTACTCATTGAAGGTGGTTGCGTCTAACATCGTATGATATTTTTTTTACAGTCTAGGGTGGATTACTCATTTATATTTTTTTTTTCCCGGTCGTCCACGTTTCCATCCTATTTCTAAATATTTTCACGAAGCACAACGAAACGGAAGCTCACCTGTGCTTCCACCGTGATCCTTTGTGATGTAGCTGACATTGTCGAGGCTGAAAGCGTGGTTCTTGTTACTGAAATCGAGCTGCAAGTCGTTGTAGCTGTCATTGTCATCGACTGGTACGCTCATCTGCAGTACCTGAGTCTCGTATTCCTTGAGATTCGGTTCCACGTAGACGGGATCGTACCTCGGTACGACGTACATACGTTGCATACGATCTTTGTAAGCTTTGTACCTGCGCAGATCATGTGAAAAAATAATGTTCATCGATTGTATGACTCGCGAGCTTCTGACGCGGCGACGTTATCGCTTCGTCTTTACGTCTGAATCGTGAAGATTGGAAGTGGTAATGACCTTTTTTTTCTTAAAAAAAAAGCTTATCGAAGTTTTTTCTCTTTCGCGATTTCAGACCAATTGTAAGTTTCTATTTTCCATTGCATTTGATTCGGTCTAAAAAATGTCGACTGCAACAATTTCCATCGGAATGCCAGTCAGACTGCGAGCTTTGCATTCATGCGGAAAAAATGTCACGATGTGAAAACGACCTGAGGTCTCTTATGTACATTTTGTCCGGCAGTGGCGACGAATTAATGTTAATTGGACGAACGAACGAAACGACGAATTAGTACTATGCTATTCGTATGGTCGAATCATTTCTGCCGACAAAAGAAAAAAAACCAACGTGGGTATAATGTAAAAATGTGAGTGACGCTGGACGTTTACATCAGCGGAACGTAATGAGTAGCTCAAGTTCACTTGTGGTGAACCGGAAATAAGTAAAAAAAAAGTAAATACCTATAAGGTAAGGAGATAAATTCGGGATGAATATTCAACGTTCGGTGGACAGATACATATTATGCATTTGAAATAAGATCTTGCTGATTCACGACACGATTATTACCGTTTGAAAAATGTTTAATAAAAATTTGCTACCGAACTCGCCACGGAGTGGGTCTTCCGTGTAAAAAAAAGTAGAGATAAAATTTTAATGAATGTGGTACCAAAGTATACCATTGTAAAATAGTTCATATGCACAAACGTGTATAGGTATTCGTATTATACGAAACGCGAATATTCGTCGATTTTCAGAATTTTGGGATTGCACTGTAAGTTACAGTCAGGTAGCGGATTAGATTTGGCTCGCGTATCCGTGATTCGCAGTAAATTGAACTGAATATCGTTAGTTGATTTTTATAGATATCCCGGTTCACGGATAATCCGGAGAAAAATCTCCGCATAGAGGAAAGCCGATATAGCTATCGGCGATGTTGCACGTGATTTTTGACCACTTTTCCAGAAAAATCTACTTCTGCTATACACCGAAAACTCTTGTATGAATTCCTGACTTCCGATATCGCGAAAAATCTAGAGATAATTGAGGATTGAAATTGAATTTCCAAAGCTGAAGTTGGTTGAATATGCATTGTAGGTACGTACGTTTACCGTACCCCGCCTGCCGCGATTCAACCGTGCAGGCTACGAAATGAATTTTACGGAAAATAAATCGAAAAAAAAAAGCTCTCACCTTGACCACGAGATGCAGATGTATATTATCCCAGCGATTCCCAGGACTAGGATGATGCAGGCGATAACGATTAGGGCGTAGGGGAAAACTTCGCCACTGAACGCAATCGTTGTTTGTTTAACGATGGGCTCGGGGACGGACACGGGTACGTGAATATCAGTAGCAGTCGCATGGATCAAAGTCGAGACGTCAAAAGTGATGTTGGATACCGCAGATCTGTCCAACAGCACTCTGAAAAAAAAACAAAAACGAATGTCCAATTAATTTTTTAACACCGAGTAGGCTCGACGAGGCTTACGTATTTTCGATTACTGTAAGTCCTCCTCAGTCGACGTTTTCGCACATGAATAAAAACGAACACGTTTGCAATTGACTCTAAAATTAGGGCGAGAAAAAATTTGAGCCCACCTTTTGATCAGCGAGCTGTTCCCTTCGAGAATCTTTTCGGTGACCGGATCGATGGCATAAAACCAGAAGTCCGAGTCTCCAGGGATAGTTTCGACGGTTCCATTCTTTGTGATGGATCTTCTCACGGCGACTCTTTCAACCCCGACCAGTAGTCCAGTTTTGTCTTCGATAACGCCGGCGATTTTCGATACTTCTTTCTGAAGGACATCCGCCGGTGCGTCCTGAACGACGAGAACCAGCAGATTTTCACCACCGATCAAATTGACGATAACCGGCGCTTCGATGGCGTTTGAATCGGTCGTCGAATTGGGATTATCTCTGACTTGGACGTTGAATTTGAAAGGCAACTGGGCGTTGTCGACGTTATCGAACGTAGTGGCGGTTCGAATTATACCGGAGAATCCATCCATGGTGAAGAAATCCGAACCGCGACCGTTGAGGATTTTGTACTCGAGTTTTCCAAATTTTCCATTGTCCTTGTCCAGAGCCTTCACCTGGAGAACTGTCGAAGCAAATTGTGCGGACCTAGAGATGGCCGCGAAGTATCTACCCTTCGTCAATTCACGGCCGCTTTCCGGAAACACGAAATAAGGCTTGTTGTCGTTCACGTCGAGGACCTGGATCTTGACCTTTAATGAAATTGACAAGAGCATGGATTAATTCAAGCGCTATTTACTTAAATGTAAAAAATAAAAAATAGAAAATAGTCGTTCACCATAGTCGTGTTTCTGTCGGCGTTCACGAGTCCGGACAAAGATTCGAGTTTGATTTTTATTCGGTAAGATTCATTGGTCTCGTAGTCCAGTCCACTTTTTTTCAATTTCAGGGCACAGTTTCTCTCCTCGGTAATGCTAGCTTCGAAAAGTCCGTCCTCGTTACCGCTGTAAATGGCGCATCTCAACGGCGGTGTATCGTGATGAGCGTGGTTGTTGATAATGGTCAAAATTTTAATCAAAGTATCGTCACTGGCATCCTCCGGTATCTCGACTGTGTAAGAATCTTCGGCAAATCCTAATCCGATTTCCGGTGGAACGGTGGCCACGTGGCGAACGAAAATTGGCACGGTCGTAACGGAGGAGAGCTGCGGCGAGCCCAAATCGTACGCTCTGACGTCGACCTGGTACGGAAATAGATAAGTGAATAAATGAAATGAGAAAACTTTCCGCGAAATTCTATCGCAACGGTTCCGAATCCCGTGTGTTACCTGATATTCGGAGTCAGTTTCCTTCCGCAGATCGTCCCGCACTCTAATCACTCCGGTATCCGGATCGATGAGGAAATATTTACTCGCGATCCCGCGTCCGATTATTTCGTATCTCACCTTTTGATGAGAAAAAAAAAATTTTAATTTCAACTGAATATTCGGAACATGATTTGGCGAGGGTTTTCGAAATAAGAAACGATCGTCACCTGATTTCCTGGCGCAGTACCATCGGAATCGGTCGCCACGAGATTGATGACCGTCGTTCCTATCGGAACATCGTCGTCCAGAGTGATGGGGCGGGGTATCGAGGTGAAGACGGGAGGGATATCGTTCTGATCCTAATGGAAATCAACGTCGGCATATCAATAATTTGACGATCGATCGGCTCGCGCTGCAGTTTCCGAGGTTGAACGATTCGTCGACGGTTTGGATTTGCTCACCTGAACGTTGACAACGACTCTAGTCGTTGCACCCGGAAGATCGTTGGTGTTTTCTGCGGTCCCGATAATGAGGATGTGCTGATTGTCTCTTTCGTAATCGAGACCTCTGACGGTTTTTATGACGCCGGTCTTCGGATCAATGCTGAATAAGTCGGTATCGCCTTGTTTGATAACGTATGTGACCTGTTTCTTGGTATCCGGATCATCAGCCTGAAAGCAACAATTTTAACCATCGGAACGAGAGAAGCAATTTACTTCCCCGTCTCGACGCTGTTTATTTGAGAGAAATAGAACTCACGGTAACTTGGGTGACCATGTAATCGGGTACGTTCTCTTTGACTCTGGCTTCGTAGCTACTTTGATGGAAAATTGGTACTTCGTCCTCAACGTCGATGACTTTGACGGTAACGGTCGCTGTGGCGAGTCGGGGATCCGGTGCCCCGTCTCTGGCGGTAACCACGAATTTGTACTCCTTTAAAATGAAAGGATTAATCAAAATCGGATATCAATTGACTGGAACGAAATAAAAATAGGTCAATAGCTGGCTAGCTCACGTGATTTTGCTCGTAGTCAAGGGCAACTTTGGTGAGTACGTCACCCGTGTCTGGATCGATGGTGAATGGGATATCGTCGGGAGCGAAATAGGTCACTTCTGCATTTATGCCCTCGTCCGCATCGGAAGCATGTACGCGACCGATCAACTTCCTTGCCTCACCTTCTTTTACGGAAAATTCGTAGGGCAAATTCTCGAATTCGGGATTCTTGTCGTTGATATCGGTCACCTTGATGTTCACCGTCGTTGTGCTCGACAGTCCGCCCGTATCCTCCGCTTTGATTACCTGTGGGAAAACCGGACGTGCGAATGTCAGGGTAATCGGGATAATCGGGAATATTACGACGATCGTTGCATCGATTGAACAATTATATTCGTCAAACCCACCAGTTGATAGCGGGTGAGGTCCTCTCTGTCCAATTTCCTGATCACCGTTATGACACCTGACTTGTCGCCGATAGCGAATTGACGCAAATCATTACCCGACAGAATCGAATACGACACAGGATCGTTCTCAGGATCAACGGCCTGCGTGGATCGAATCACAGTTTCATTTAAACCAGTCGTTATATCTCGATGCGATCAGACAAAAAAAATTGCTCTCAAAATACGCACCGTGATCGTAGCGACGGTGGAATTTATGGATGCACCTTCGCTGACTTGTACTTCGTAAACGGGCTGTTGAAAGACAGGACTCCTGGTATTAGGGCCCGGAATCACGTTGACTTCGACAATGGTCTGGGTGAATTTGCCGCCGTTATCGGTAGCCTGTACGGTGATACTGTACTGTTCGCCGGCGTTCAGTTTCCCGATGGATTCGATCATACCGGATTTAGGATCGATCTTGAACTTCTGAATCCCGTTGTTCGATACGTGATAAATGCTGTACGTTATCTCAGCGTTCTCGCCCTCGTCGTTGTCCGTTGCCTCCACCTGTTGCCGTAATTTCGCTAAATTATAGACACCGTACCTCGCGCTCAAATTACGGGGTGTACAATCGCCGATTTGCTACGGACTTTGGCAACGGTATTCGCACTTGCGTTACACGGACGTGACTTATCGAACGAGATTGTATCGGACGTTGAAAATCGGCGAGGCTCCTACGATTCGCGAAAAATTCTAATTTCTAAAACTCACCCTGATCACTTCTCTCTTCGTTTCGCCGGCTTGCACGGTTATCGGTGCCGTCATGGGTAGTACCGGTGCGTTGTCGTTGACGTCGTTCAGCGTAACGACGAAAGACAAGGGCGAAGACGCCGCTATACCCGATTTTTCTCTGGCCACCACTTGGAATCGAAAACGTCCGGGACTCGGTGGATCGCGGTCGAGGTTCTCCTCGTTAACGACGAGTACGCCGGACGAATCGATGGCAAAAAAGTTGGTCGTTAATTCGAACGTGTACGTTGGCTGCGGGTCTTCCGGTCCCTGTGAAAAATTTCACGTTACTCGTTTTTGTTTTTTTTTTTTGTTTTTTTTTCTATCGCTGCAAAAAAAATGGACGACAGCTTCGCACGGGCATCGATATGCCGATGCGACGTGCATGCCGAATACGGGGGAATACGGAGGTGAAAAAAAAATTATCGTTATTCAGCGTACACGCGATGACGCTCCGGTAGCATACGAAATCGCCGGACTTTTCTCCGAATAAGGATTTACGAAAAGTGCCGTAGTACGAAAGGATGATAGGATAAGCTTTTTCACGCCTCTTTCCGCCGTGTATCATTACACGGGTGTGTACAGCTTCTATCCAGCTGCTTCAGTTGCCCATTCAAAAATACTGCAGATACCCGAAGACACGAAAAAAGACTAGCTCTCCGAAACAGGTATTGGGAACGACAATTTTTATCAAGCGTTCTGACCTTGTTCGAAATCGGATGGGTACCGGGTACAGGAAATGTTCGTTGTTTTTGTTTGTCATTTTGTCGTCGTCGTACGGGGGGTACTTACCAGATCAGCGTCGGATACGGTGAGCACAATAAAGTTGCCTTTGGCATCGATGACTTTGGTACCAATGGGAGCGTTTTCGTCGACAAATCCCTCGACGGACGAGGCCTTAATCGCCGGTGGATTGCTATCAACGGGTTTTACCGTAATCGTTAGCTTCGCTGTCGCCGATCGCGAAGCTTCGGACACCTCTACAGCCTGTACGTAAAGATGTGCGATGTTAAGTTCGATGGAAATGGTTTTCGGGATTAATTGAACGGTTTGCAACGCGATAGCACGAGCGCATCGCATCGTTTTCAGAGAGGCGACGCGCTATTATCGTCACACGCATACCTTGATAATGATGTCAAATTTTTTGGTGACCGTGGTGTCGACGGCTTTTATTTGCTTCACGGCTCCTGTGTTTGGATTTATTTCAAAAAATTCTCCGTAGTTCGGTGGATTACCGCTGAGAAACGAGTAGTGGATCATCGCGTTTATACTGTCCATGTCAACCGCTTGTATTTTCTCCGGCGAAATATTGAGAATTCCCGATAAAATTCCACTGGATACCTGAAGGATAATTTCATTATAGAATCCGTTCGATTCGGATACGTCAGCTGTAGCTTTTTTCATTCGTCGACTGCATCGACATTCGTTTACTTACGGAAGCGGAATATTCCGGATTAATACATGCGCCGTCAGACAGCATGCAACCCTGGTAGATAAAAGATGGATCCTGATCGTCGTCATCTTTGATGTTTACCGTAAGGGTAGTCGTCGAGGAAAATCTCCTGGACGAATCCCTCGCTCGATCCTGGAATTGTAATAATATTGATACATTGTAAGTGGAAACCTGAATTCGTGGGACTGATCACCGACGTTTTGTTCGGTACCATCGGTACTGAAATTCAGGTGCGCATTCGCACGCAGGAAGAAATTTTTCACAGCTTTGAATATTTCGTGGCAATATTTGTTGTATGTGACAATATTTTCCTAGAATTCAAATCCGCGATTAAGCAGGGCAAGCGAGAGCGGAAGTATTCATGAATAAATTCCACATGAATAATTCTGGTTCACGGTAGTTAAGGGTGGAAGTGATTTTAGCATTCATTTAATTTGAATCTACAAGATGTATCTCGTGCAACCGATTTCTCGGAAGATAATCGAGTGGAAATTATAAATGGTGCTTTTATGTACCTAAGAATGAACATTAGACATCGCTGTCTCATCACGATGTAGGTGATATCATCATAGATATATTCTACATTCACCTGAACTGGTCCAACTGATTCTACAGCAGTAGAATATAGAAAAGTTTTTCCATTTTTATGTAGAAAATTGATTGCAGGACACTTTGCTGACGTATTTTGACCTCGGGACCTGATAAAACTGTCGAGTAAATTGAGCCAAGAATTTACCCCGTCAGGTTATCTCCATTCTTCTGCTCCAAAAAGTGAAAAATAGGCGATAACTCGTTCAGTCTGCTAGATAGATCAATTTGGCTTTCAGATTCGGATTCCTCGGATCGAAATTTGCAAGGATATTCAATAATAATATTTTCAGTTCAGTCGACTTTTTAGAATAGAATTTACGTAGATTCGTAGGCTGCCTGATCCTCCGCTTATAACGTATGCAATTCAGTTCAGTGAAATTCTTGTAGTTTGTTCCTGGGAAAATGCAGCTGCTCCACAAAAATGTCCATCAAAATGGGGTGGGGGCATGATGTGGCGGTCACAGAAGTAGGTCGACGGAAGAGGCAAATATAGGTCACTCGTCGTAGTTCAATCGAAATAAAATTTTGACGAAGGGTAAGAAAAGGCCAAAAAAAAAAAACAAAAAACTACTCAATCAAAATACTAAAATTCCGTATCCCTATTCGGTACAAAAAACCAATATCATTCAACGCCGAACCGAAGAAATAAAGATGGAACATCCCTCATCGGATAAGAGAGAACAACACGATCGCCTCTGGGATTACAAGGATGTAGAACATTTTCCACCTTATTACTGACTTAAATCATTCCGCCGTCCGTATCTGCGACGGCGTGTAATCTTGCGGCGTTTACGGGTCTCAAATTACCAGGTGAATCCGGTACAACGCCGTGTCCTCTACATCCGCATCGGCCGCGTCTTCTTCTCGTCTGCCCCGCAGTCGTTGTAAAATGTTTTGTAGAATTTGCCCGCGGATGTCAGGCGCGGTTTCACACCAGTATAATCCGCCGCTTCGTTTATTCGTTCTTTTATTCGTTGTTATCGTATCGCTTCCTTTGAAAAATATCGAATGGGATACCAACGGTTGCGATACTCGAAGTCGTGAGGTTTTTTTATAAAACGTTCTTCGAACACACGTACAATAATATATCGTACGCAAAATATGAGAGAGAGAGAGCTTCGCAGCTGAACGTATGATATGTGAATGAAAGTAAAAGGTATAATACAACGACCATGACGAAGAGTGATGATCTCAAACGAAATTATTTGCTTTACGTAACGCGCTTTGCGATCGAAAGAAAAACTTATTGAAGATGAGTTCTAAAGAAGTGTAAGCGAATCGATTTCATACGGATGCTTCTGCTTTATAGTCTGTAGGATACATTAACTTAGGCGCTAAAATATGTCTCCCGAGGTAGTAAATTGTAAAAAAAATGATTGATTTTCTTATTTTCTTATTCTTACGATCGGTACGTAGAGATGGTAAAATCGAACTCGGCACGTGCAGTGCCTCGCGAAACCCGTGGTACGACGAGTCGATGCCGTGTGTATATGCGTTAGAAATCTCCGATTGAATCAATTACTGTACTCGAGTTTATTGAACAAACAAAAGTACCCACGCTACTTTATTGACATTGTCAATATTTGTATACCGAAGAAATATGGAATCTCGCGGCTTCCTTGGAGATTTCATTGGTGAAAATACCAAAAATGTAGGACAGGTATACGAGCACGTATGGGAAAGTTTCCGGATCAGGGTTGTTTTTTTCCCAGGGTTATGATTGTATCCAAAGCTTCCGATAAAAAAATTTTCAGCGGGACTCGGAGGTATACGAAGAGACGATCGACGATTACCGATATATAAAATGCGCGCTAAATCGAGCGTCGTAGGTACAGCTAGAAATATATTGGTCCGATTATTATCGATCAATATTTCATCCGTATCGGGTTGTCGTTGGACGTAGAGTAAAATTATTGAGATCCCAGGTCCCTGTGTACGAGGTTCGTCGGAATCCGCCCCGGCTGTTCTGCCCGTTGAACTCAAGTTTGTTGTTTTTCATTCAACGAGGCGCGCAATTTCTGTCGTATTTGAATTATCCACTTTCGGAATACTCCCGGGACCATGGCCGCTCGAGTAGCTGGAAGCTTATCGCGATTGAGACCTTGGGCGTGCGAGGCATTTGCATCGATAACGGAAACGGGTACAAGGATTCTATTCGTACATCTGATGAAGCATAAAATTGAGAAAAGTTTTATCGAAAAATATTTTTCGACTGCGCGATCAAAATTGCTTGGCAAAACTGAACCGAGGATAATTTCATACCGGTTATTTCTATCGCGAAACGAGAGCGAGTAGAAATCTCATGTTTTTCGATCTTCTCCCTCGATTTATGCTTTGAGAAAATATTTACTCTCCTCGAAGTTGCGCGAGATTTTATAGGAAGATAACTCCGGTAGTGTAAAATAGGAATCGCAGTTGATTAACGATCGTTAAAAATTCGCAATTCGTAATTTATTTAATAATTTTATTCGCAAATTTTTAAGGAGGTACAACGTACAGCGATTTTTGAGATTTTCCTTCAAAATCGCTTTACTCGAGTCCCGCAAAGTTTTGGAAATAGAAGCGAGCCGATAAATAAATTTTGCCTCCAACGCGAGCCACCGTTTCGCTGGACCGAATTCGATGCCAAGCAGAGATTTCCAGATTATAAAATGCAGACATCGGGGATCGGGATGCAGCTAGGCAATCAAAACACTAGCCGTATTTTTGTAACAAATATCATGGAACGACGAAACGTAGCGCCGGATACCAAATTGGGACATAGAATCTGACGTTCCGAAGAACCACTTACCGATGGGGAGCCACCGCTGCTCTTGTAGTCTGACCCAGAGCTGATACCCGCGAATCCAAGGGCGATTAGCACTTTTATCCAATCAGAAACACTCATTGTCGGTTTATAGGGTGAACGAAAATGCGATCACTACACGGATTATACGATGGTTGGAACAAAAGGGAGGGCTCAAGTTTTGTACTTCGTTGCTCGTCGAGCTCGAACTCCGACTCGGCTACGAGATAATACCTAAAAGCTGAAAGCGTTTCTCTTTCGAATTCATGTAAAAAAATTTCGCTAACGATCGCGTGTGTTGTACAATATCGAATTCGCTTGTCATCGACGAAACATGGACATCGAGAGATACGCATATATTCGTCAACACGCCTCAGGGTCCTTCGGATTATCGTCAAACTTCGCGAGTCTCTGAACAAATGATGTCCTCTGCAAATAAGATACGCACGTACATATGTTCGGGGGAAAAAAAAACTCACCTGACAACGAAATTTTTCGTGAATAATATCGAATAATCAACGTACAGACAACTCCGGGTACTTTATGCTTCGATTTTCAAAGAGAAGAGTGGGCAGAAAAATATCATTTTATCGTGAATCGAAAAACTTTCCCTCGAAAAATTACCTTTTCTAAATTTTTGTATCTCCTATGGTTTTCATAGGATTATATACAGTCAATGATGAGTTAGTAGAATAGATGGAAGGGTAAGCAGATGTGCAATGTAATTGAAAAAAAAGGTTCTTTACCCTTCTGAAAAAGTTAATAAAATTTTAGTACGTTTCTGTCAAGTTCTTTTTAACTTTTGAAAAAAAAAGCCCTTGTGCCATCTCACTGGTCCATGAACGAAGAGGCGTGGGTCGCGCTCTGAAAGTTCTTAAGCCCTCGATAAAAGGTAAGTGTGCGTGTATTTTTTTCCGTCTCAACGTAATCGCGATCATATTGCGGTGGAGCCGGACGGTCATTACCGATCACCGATGACTGATAACAGTTGAATTTCTTCCGCGTTAGAATTTGCGACACCATGCAGTGGATGGAAATGCGTTGGCCCTGTAGCAATTCCTGTACAGTATGTGGACCTGCGGTAGAGACAGCCCGGAGTATAAAATAAAGCAAGCGACGCGATCGGCGACGAGAGAGACGACTGTGTGCGGTGTGTGGGCCGCATGAAATTATACGGTAATCTCGATTCCCGATCTTATCGAAGCGTGCAAAAGCATCGCTTTGAGTTCGCGTAAAGAAAGAGATGAAAATATATCGTGGCAACGTGCGCCGCGTCAAAGATCCGCAAGCAGCATCGTTGTGTACGTATACTTGTATTTCCGGTATCATTGAGAAGTGGTTGCATTTCAACGCAGCGTCCTCGTCTTTGAAGAGACACGCGAAAGCTTTCAGATCCGATTGTAACGTAAAAGTTTAATGGCAACGGAGCCGAAGCGGAGGGAAAAAACACGTGAGACATGCGCGCTAACGTGGTTTTCGCAAACTTCGAAATCTGAGATAACGTTACCGAAGATCACCGGGAAACGCGAGCTCCTGATTTTATTCGCAAAAACGAGACGGTGGTAGTAATTATAACTTGACGCTAGTTTGATACCGACCCCCACCTATATCGCTTTTCTCATCCCACACCGCACTGCACTAGAAGTTTCACGTTGGTATCGTACACAAGACGGTACGTCACGTGTGTATAATCATCTGAAACTAATTACGCGCTACCAGGGAAGAATTGTCCACCGCGCGCCACGCGATTGCCGCGATTGACCCGCGTTAAGTGTAACGACATTGAGGTGAAAATAAAATAAGCGTCGAACGGTGACCGGTGCGAAACGGCGACTGACATGCCTAACCGAGCACGCAAATTCACAGAGCCTTGCCAAGACTTTGCATACCTACCCACCTACCTACCTATCTACCTACCTACCTACCTTCTCGAGCATTGTGCAAGTCGCAATACCTCAGCTACCCACTTTATCGGATACCTTGGTGAGCTTGATATTTCTTTGTTCTATAGGAATAACCCCGATCGGCGTAATTACGGCTGAAGGATTTTGATACATTATCGTGGAGTCGAATATCCGGGCGACGATGATCATCCCAGATTCGTTTCGCAGTTGCATTAAAAATCACGAGCGCGTCAAATTTCGAATTATTCGAACGGGAGCCGAGAGACGCGCGGATTTCGCAGCGAGAATTCGAATGGATGGGAATCGGTTTTAACGACTCGTAAAGTTATAAGGTATGCCTGCTTATTGAATATCATCATCCAGCCGAGTCGGAACAGTGCGTCCAGCAGAAGCGGGATGAAATTTTTATCGTTATAATAGAATCGGCAATCGGTCGGCTTCGTAATTGCCAGAGTTTCCAGCCGGCATATGCCGCAGTATTTCATCGAGCCGTAAGGCAAGGCATGGCATAAGAAGGGCTGCTCATCGGAGTTCAATTATGTTTAAGATGCACCTGCGAGAGGGAATATTACTCGTCCATACGTACGGCGCGGCGGTACCAACGAATGGGTAGGCAGAGCGAGAACGCACCCATCGAAGAAGGGGACGAGTCGGAGGCCATGAGCGATCGACCGTAGGGCGAGAAAATGAACGTGGTATGGTGGTAAGGTAAGGTACTGCGAGAGAAGCGCATCATGCGTGGATATATGCAAATCGGCGAATATGGCGAGCTATCGGGAACTGGGATACGGCGTGAGTCACATCCATGGATTCTACCCACGCGACTGACCACTTGCACCGTCGGACGTGTACATCCCGTATCGTTCCGCCGTCGTTTTCTACCTGTTGCTATTCAGACTCCCCCCGTTTTCTCGAGCACTTCTGAACGCGTCTCCGTACAAGCTTATTGAACCGTCCTTTTTTTTTTTTTGTCGACTTATGGGCACGATCAAGTGCCTGCGCGATAAGCTAATAACGCCTTATCTAGGCCTTCGCGCGAAACTAGGGTGAGTATATATATAGCTTTGAAAAAAAGTGACTCACCGAAGCGACGACGGTGACCAGGTAACGTTGAGTTTTTTCGTAATCCAGCGTCCGATTGACGGTGACTTGTCCCTGATGAGGTAAGTTGATGCTGAAGTAACCGTAACCGTCGGCGGTGGTTATTCTGTCGCGTCCGACTCCGTCGCTGTTTCCGATTCCCGATCCATCGCCGGGAGCGATGGAATATTCGACCAGACCGTTTACTCCGGCGTCCGCGTCCAGGGCCATGATGTTCTTGAAGATCGTCGAACCGACCGGCGTCAACTGTTGGACACGAACGAATCGTTAGGTGGCGAATTTTGGCGATTAATTTTTTCGACGAAATATCGCCGATTCGTCGTCGAACGTTGGAAAGGGGTGCGGTAAAATTTTTGCAGTTTTGCGAAATATGGTATCAGGAAATGAACGACGTTTCACATCGTGTATGGTACAACGTGAGCGGTGTACATTCGTCTCACGGTTCAGACGATACGTTATTATTCACACGGACCGGAGAACAAGTGGGGAATAATTGTTCGCGTTAAGAAAGAAAGTGTCATTCGTGTCGTATAATTGTGGAGAAAAATCTGATGCAAGAGGTGCTCTGTAATTGGATCTACCGGAGGCAAAAATGCAGCTCTAATCCGGATTTACATAACGTTGTGCAGCGTACACGTTGTTGAAGCGGTTGATGCAAATGAAAAATAACAGCATCGCTAGGAAAATACATATTCTATTCAGCTGAATGAAGAAGAATAAGAATAAATCATTCGAAAAACCACCGCGATTACCTTCGGCTCGGATCAAGGGGGATATTTTATTGCCGTTTTCTGATTCTCATTCGAAACTGAAATATCAAAAAGCGGTCGATCTGCCCACACCGTACACGCGGACTCCCGTGCACTTATCGCGATTTACGATCGTTTCTTCGGAAGTGAACTTGATATCCGACGCCGAGACGTTAAGTCCGAGCTACCAAAAAATGATCACATCCCGTATTGGACTTCACGGACTTTGAATCGTGGGCGCTTGATACAAGGTTTATTGAACGATCAACCGTAAGTCATATACGAATCCCGTTGATTATCGTGATACGGATATAAATAAGGTTGCGGTGTTAAGAATTCGAGGATCGATTTCTATTTTGTAATAAACGCCAAGTAAAAAGCTGGGGGCACCGTAGCCGTGAATTATGACGGATGATTGGAGACTATTCATCGCGTTCAAAAGCCTCGGCGGAGTTGGCCGCCGAGGCGCGATCCCCGGGTACGTTGATTAATGGTGGAACTTACCTCGGGTACGGTGGTCTCGTAGGGTGTGTTGATGAATTTCGGTGCGTTGTCGTTGATGTCCGACACTCTGACGATTATGGGTATCGTACGTTTCTTGTTTGTTGATCTAACGGTGCAGGTCAGCTGCGGGCGAAAACGATACGTGTTTACAGCGATTCGGTATTACAAACTTTCGACGACATTGACAAGGTGACAATATCGTCGGACGCAGCCCCCCCCCGAATTCGCCCTCTCAGCTGTACGGGTTACACAATCGCTCCGTTCTTCGGTAAATCGATATTCAGACGATTGATTCGCATCTGGAGCACGCTCGGACGTCGCCAATATCAATTTTCAATTATTTATACTTCCAAAAACCATTTCACGCGATACCCTACACTCTCGGATCCGAGGATCAGTTTTCTTTTCAGAACTCAACGTACGTGACAACAACCACCAGCTACAGGTTTACGATAAGATTATTTTCATTCAATTTTTTAATTCCAACGAGTTTATTTTTTTTTCTATTTTCAATTCTTTCGTCGTGTATCGTTAATTCGATTTCGATATCGGTAACGATTGTAGAAATTTTTGGAATTCATGGAATTGATATCAATCTGACTGATTAACGAAACGAAACCGACGTGCTTCGGGATGTTGATCGAACATTCCTTTTGCCGAACTGGAAGCTCAGGTACAGCTCTAATGATCGAAAGTGAACGAGGGTTGGCACTTACCTGAAATACGACATGTGAAAGGTTTTCAGCGTCCCTATCCAGAGGCTCGAGAAGTTTCAGTTTTTTCCCAACCAGAGTGAAGATGGGCCGTCTGCCAGGGAATATCAGCTCTAATGTGGTTTCGGTGAAGGGATCACCGGAAACCGGAAGTTCCTCGGGAACCGTATCTTGGTCGATACCTGCGTTAGCGATTTCATAATTGTTAATTATTTTTCACCATTCTCAGATAACCCGGTTAATCGAGACGATTTTCACCGAAATCACCCGATATCTGCGCTATCTCGCGCACTTCACATCCTCTTCTGAATGTCATTTTTCGATTCTAGCGGCTTATCTCTTCGGAAAAGGTACCGTTACTTCCTACCTTCGCTTAAGTTATTTCCATCCTTTTTCCAAAACGCGTCGCTGGTTTTTTTTTTTTTTTTACTAACGTAGAAAGTTTGAATTGCCGCTACGAGACGGGGATGGACCCGATAGATAAAACCTGCAGCGATAGGTGTACATTTCGTCCTTCGAGCGACGCTTAAATAGACCAAATCGTTTTTGCGACTATCTATCAATTTTCCGTACGACGTACACGTAACCCAGTTGTACGAAAAATAAAGTCGACAAGAAAGTACGAACACCGATAATATTTTATGATTACGTTCATTACTACTAGGTGGGTATTGGGAGTTGCAGCAAAAGTGTGTAATACATCGCAGTTGTTTCTTTTCCTGTAAGAAAAACCATTTTCTTTTTTTTTTTCTTAATTTTTTTAAATTCTTTTCAAACTTATCCCAACAATTTCAGAGGCTATATCGTACACCCCGTTCCCCTCTATCCGCTGTTCGAATATTGCTCGAAGGCTGTGAGCTACGGCCGAAATTTATCTTCGTTTGAACGGCGGTCCTGAGACGTCTTTATCCGACTGATGTACCCTGACGTCTGAAATATTTGACATGAAACTGAGACGGGCATTGGAAGCGCTATGCACGGAGGAGTACCTTCGGTGTACAAGTTGCGTGATTGACGGGACTTCGATCGTATGTCGCTCACTCGAAGAGAAAGTCTGGTCTGCTCATCACATCGCTACGAGATCACTACTAATCACCGGTATCTGTGGGTATAATAATAATAATAATAATAATACATGGGGCATTCCGCGCCGACTCGAACCCCGACTGACTTTTTTTTTTCTTTTTCCTTCATTTTTCGTTCACGTGGTATCAACGCATCGAAAATGCTCCACAGTTTCGATTGCCCTTTTTTTCCGACGAGCATGCTAAGAATCGTATTGTAAGCTTCCTGATTCAGCTCACGTTTCGGAGCGATGTCCTTTTCACCTTATTATTTTGTCAGAGTCTAAAATTTGCTTCGACGTGTGTCTTGTGTTTTAAAGATCTTCTGTTGCAAATCTATAAGAAAATTCGCTCCGTTAGATCGGAAAGATATTCAAGTGCGAAGATCGCCGGAGAACCGTTGAAGCCGGGGGGACACCTTCACCTCTTCACGAATATAATAATGGCGTACCGCAACGTGTGCGATGATTACGGATACGGTGCACGCGTGTCTAATAAGCTATGCTCATCCATTAATAATCTTCTAATTATTAATAGCTGACGTCTCGAGAAGACCAGACGGTAGATCTCCTCTGACCCTAACGGTATGGTGCAGGTATTACACGCGTGTGTGCGTACACAATTAATTCGTATGATCGGAATCACCTGCGACGTTGGACGCGGTGCGTCGACCCTTCTTGAAATTTGAATATCGTATATCGCGTATCGGTGTCGAGGCACGAGAGGTAAAATAAAAAGCGAAAGTCGAATAAATTGACGTGTGATTAGCCCGGTGTTTCGGGTCAACGAACTCACCGTTTCCTCTGCTCTCTTCGATGTCCAGAATGATGTTCGACTGACCCGTCTCTACTTCGCACAAACCTGAAAACAAAAAATTGATATGAAAGTGTGCAGCAACCTCCGGATCCGAGGATCCGTTTCCGGCAAAACCACGAATGTCCTTCTTTCTCCGATGCTTTTGAATTCGTAACGGCGGCTAAAATTTCTAGCCACTCTCGCAGTTGTTGCATAGCTTCGATCGGACGCCAGAGGTAATTCGATGCGATTTCCCTATACGTGTGTCCGTTCATCGCGGTGCAGCGGTAAAATTATACCGCGATAAAGGAGTAAAAGATCGTGGAACGACCAGATTTCGATATTCAAGTCTAGAAACTTTGCTCGTTCGCTGGTTATTTTTCATTGACCAATCACCGTTAGAATATCGTTCACGCAACTTTGATATCTTCCGCAATCGAAGGGATATATTCAGAACGTTTCAACGATACCGAATACCGTATCCAGTACGGAAATCGTTGCACAACGTTTGTTCTTTTCATACAACGGTGTCTGTACGGTTACGGAAAATCTACGGAGTCCTGCTGCTACGGAAAGTTTCAAGTTCTATGGCGAAGAATTCGCTCGTTTTACCATTTTTTACACCCTCGGCTAACTTACACGCGGAACACAGACACAAACAAACGCACAACGGTATACCGATGCAGTGAGTCAGCATTTCAATGCAAATGTCATCGCGGATATTTTCTCAGAGAAAGGCGCATCCTTGGCGTCTGTTATTAGCCGGCTGCATATAAGTACGATAACCTTTGTTTAGAATCTATAAGTAAAGGATTCGCATCACCGCACCTTCACCCGCATCTTTTTAACGGTTCCGTTTCTTTTTTTTTTGTGCGCTTTGAATAAACGATTTCTTTTTCTCGCCCTGCGGGAACATGTTTTCTCATGGAAAAATCGCTCATTTTTATGTAACGTTTCTAAATTTTTTTTTGTTGCAAACTATCTGTTACGTATAATGTGAACAGAGCGGTTCGAGTTCGCTCTCTTCAGTATAATATATAATTCGCTGGAATGAGTCCCGCCGCGTTTGAAGTTGACGGGTTTGATCGAGATTTGTCGACAGCGGAGCCCGTGAGCATATAGTTGAATAAACGGCCGATCGTTACTTGGAAGAACGCGTAATACTGGTGGCGACGAACGAACCACGTCAACTCGGATGTTGTGATTTCTCATTAGTTTTTTCGAAGAAATAATTCGTTTCGTAAAAGGATACATATTCACCCGTATGCAGAGCACCGACACGAACATCGCTCGGGTTCTGCAGTCCTCCGAAGTGCCGAGATCGAATTTATGTGATTTATTGTTCTCGAATCACCTTATTTCCCACGATCTATGCAATCTCGAATTCAAATGCCAGCGCCGTACATTATTCGCGTGTTTCGTACCACCGCGCTAATTTTCACCTCATGGCTCGCGACGTGTCGAGTAAATTCGCGAAAAAGTATCTATTTTTGAAAGATTAGAGAGCCGAGCTTCTCGGACCAAAAATAATTTATACCGATCGAAAATCCTTCATTATTTAGCATCAGGGTGGGCTGCGGATCGAAAGAAGGTAATCGCACGTAGACGCGAATTATCATTCGACATTTTAGTGTCAAAATTTACGTTCTAGTCTGACCAGATATTAAAGTATATATATTTTTTTTTTTTTTTTTTTTTTTTTTTTTTTTTCTGTACGCAACACTTATTAGTATCGAACTCACCAGCCTTGGAGATGACACCCGACGGCAACTGCGCTGCAATCGCGAACCCACACAGCCACCAGATCATTGCCCGCGCCTGAAAAAGAACAGAAAAATTTTATCGCCTATTCCATACGTACAACATCCGTTCAACCGTCGATGTTCGATATTAACGTCACTTTCTTGGCTGCTTAAACGAAAATAAAAATTAACGATCAAATTGCCAAACTGACGGTAAGACAAGATTTTGACCCAAGTTTCCAATACGAGGTGAAAAAAAAGGATTTCCTCGATTTTCTTAACTCTTACAAGGATATGAAATGGCCCGATAGCGGCATCCTTACTTCAGCCCTTGATACGAGTACATCCATAGGCGTACTTATATGAGCGAAGAAAATCAAAGTCCTCGTTTTCCATTATACCCCGCCAATTAACCAATAATTAAATAGTTCCACTCCAGTTAGTTAAGGCCGACTCGATACGGCATAGCTTATGCTCAAATAATATATCAGATCTAATTATCCGGTTGATAAATATTCATTACGGGTATGTCTCCGCGACATATAGGTAGATGCATATGATGATAAAAAAAAAAGTTGAAAAAAAGAAAAAATAATTCGTACAAAAACAAGCTTATCAAGTTTTGCGGACCAGCGTCACCTGCGCTGCAATTTATACACATACTCCGAACATTTGAAAGTGAATGTTTCAGTAGGTTTATACCGAGGCGCGCGCGGTTCTGACATATTTCAGTTAGCGATCCGAATGAAACGAATTGACTTATGTAACGATAATGTCTTATGCACAAGTATGAAGTCATACGACTGTGCACTCGAGTCGGGACGTGAAAAATTGAAAATACAATGCATGCATTTTTTCAGGATAAAATATCTAATTTTTAAAGACACACTGCTTGAAGATCAGGAAGAAACAAAATCCGTTGGCGTGTTATTTAATCAGCGAAGATCTTCTAGGTAATTATTTTCTCATAAAAAGGTCATTTCTATCTATTCAAAAATTTTTATTTTTATTCGTCGTGGCAATTCGAACGAACCACCCCGTATACGGGGAAGCCAAGTGTTCTTTCTACGTATATATATAGTACATTTATCGCAGTAATTAGGTAACGATGCGGTGGAATTCTGCGACATTATATTAAAATAGCTTAATTACTTCCAGTTTCACAGAGGAGTGCGCAACCGCGGTACTATCAAGACCAGAGAAATAACTTTCAGGGGGGGGGGGGATGGGGGTGCTCTTGTATACTCTGCAACGAACTAGATGCATTACAAGTAGAATTTTAATGATTCCGTTTGATTCGCCACTCACAAGCGGCTGGAAAATATCATTCCAAGAAATCGTAGGAATAACGTATGACAAGCACCTGTGATTGAATCCGAAGTTACAGGTAGTTACGTACGTACGTTGCGGATACGAATAGCGAAATTCTCCTACGCAGGTATACACGTTGAAATTGGGAGATTTGTTATACTCGAGTCGCTATAATTGGTGTAAATCATACCACTCGGCGTAATTAGCGAAACACCCTCCGCACGTTCATCCAGTTTACGAGACGGCTTGACCTGTAGTGCCGGAGTAAGCTTATCAAGCGTCGTCGAAATCTATTCAAAGTGAGAACGCTCCACGTCAGATCATCTATGATCTGATTCGAATCGTATGGATAATTGGGGAAACAGTAACAACGTCGACGTACATTCTGTCGCAATATCAATCAATCAGACTACAGATATCGTTCTACGATCGATTCATTTTTTTCCCTAGTTCATTCCTTTTTTTTTTCCTCTGCTACAAAATACACAACGAGCATACGCTTTGCGCACGAACGCGATAAATAACGCGGTTTTATTCTTAGACGGGCGCAGGAGGTACCCAGATAATTGGCAGAATGAGATCTACGATACGATTCCGCCTGGTCTACCGAACGGCGAGCACCGTAGTCATCATAATTTAACCAATTGTGAATGTTCCGCGGCGCACGGTAGTAGGTGAACAGAGAACACGCGGGAATCAGAGCCCTCGACTTCTGTGCCGCAATTCGGTCACAAATTAGTTTGATCGAATCGTTGAGTTGTTTTTTTTTTTTTTTTTTTTTTTTCTTCTTTACGGTATCTCTCGACAAGGCAGGAACGATCTAGGGCTAGGTAAATTTGTCGTTTAATTTTTTTCTTTCTTCGATCGACACGAGTGTCCCTTCGATTTCTGCGACAGAGTAGATCACCGGTGGTCGAACGCACGTTTGTCATTTCCGCGTGATTTTCTCTGATCTTTGCCGCTCCCGCGACAGCAATGGACCGTGCAGCAATGTCCCGACGTTTCACTCGCTGCCTGTACCGAATATGAATGAGGTGGAGTCGCGAATTCTAATCGATCTTTTCGGATCGAATGCTTGAACTTGAGCTCCGCTGAACGTCGCCTGATGCGCTCTTATATAACATCGAGCGATCCACGAGACCGCTAATTAATTGCGCTGGAAATAAAAAATAGATGGAGCAAAAAAAACGATAAAAAAAAAAAAAGGAAAATATTTCAAACTAATTGCGAAGAGGTTGAAATAGCACGTAAGAAATCGATCTTGAATCGCTGATGCACAACCACTTGTAAAATTTTATCGCGCACCGGCTATATCGTCCGCAGACGACTGCCGCGGTGCCGGACTGAAAATCATCCTCATGAAAGAAAATTGGAAAGAATTCAATCGATCCTACGGTATACGGTTAACTATTCTGTAAAGTTTTATTGGCTCGGTTTTTTCCGGCGGTACGTTGAAAAAATGTTTTACTTCACGGCAACTCCCATAAGATTTGAAGCCGACTGTACGCGCGTTGCATGCTAATACGATCGGGGCATCGCATCCCCGTGGCAACATGGCGTACATGTTCTCTTGGTGAATGTAATGTAATGAGGCTGATATAATACCGCGTGCATGGGGCGAGTCTCACTCTGGGGTCTCGTTAGTTCTTGACTCCGGGTATATGTATATGTGTGTATATATATGTATACTTAAAGCCGTAGGTAAACGAAAACAATGTTATCGGCAAGCCGCGTGCTGCAGAGGATGCCCGGTATATTTCTCACCTAGGAAAGCCGAAAGGCACCTGCGGTTCTCATCACCATACAATGGGTTACTCCGCAGGCTCGGAACTCTTTGGCAACGTTATGTATGGGTACATAGCTTTGGGTTACGCAGCCATATTAAATGCCGCAGCATCGTTGAAGCCAACAAGGCAGCTGCCCCAGCCCCTGGGAGTTTCGTTGATTTCTTCTTCGAGTTTTTGGATATTATTACATTGTACCTCGTTAAATTCATATACTTTTAACGATTAACTGAATATGCAACAAGACGTACGACCACGTGGCCACGGGGCTGTTGAAAAACGTGGTCCTCTGGCCTCAGGTATTACATTTTTTTATTTTTTATTTCAACACCTTTCGTTGAAGGGGATTATCATCTCTCTGGAAGGTGAAAAAAAAAAAAAAACATCAACCTGACTCCGATAATGCAGTTTTTATATTTTTTTTTTTTCCAAACTCCCATACGCGGAATATAGTCACAGCATTGAAATTAAATATAGCTCGCAATCGGTAAGCGATGAGACTGAAAAACCGCCACGGGTACAACCAGCTGTTAGCGCTGTAATTTGGTTATAAACCAATGCGAGGGAATTGGAAAATTGCCCTCTCTTTCCGGATGATCTTCATCCAGGCGACCTCTCCCTCTGTACCGCGAGGCAATGCATTCTGCGGTTTTGGTTTAAACCAAATCGTAATTAGGTCGGAACTCGAAGCGTTTGCGAGTGGATTCTGTCACGTGTACGTGCGCGCCTTTTACCTTCCACCTTGTACACCTACACTCGTAGGATCGCACACGTATACGTATATACACGTGTATACCGCTCTCCGCGGTACCGAGTGCAATTGAGGGCGCGCACGAGGGGTGGTGCGGCGCGCCGAACATTTACCTGGTCAGAAAAACGTGCGGCAAATCAAATCATTAAGTTTTTTCCCTCCCGCTCACGTTATACACTGGGTACTCATCGTTCGACCTACGTGCAGAAGAAGCGCAGGTGCCGCTTATTAGATATCAATTTATCGGACAATCCCTTAGAAAATTGTATCCTCGAAGAAGTATGTCTCCCCGTTGTGGAATAATAATTGATACCCGATTTCGCAAATCTAAAGAGAGAATAATAAACGATCTCTCGATAATGCTACCGATTAATTTCATTCCGTTGACGTAACGGCCGAGACTATATAAGTAGTACGTATAATGTGCCTACTTATTGTAATTGGCTGAATCGAGAATTCACTTTATTACCTGATTGACGGCTATATTAAAAGAGAATGAAAGGCTCCTAAAGTCGGTAAAAAAAAATCAATCCATCCATCGATGATGTAATCACACGCAAATGAATTCTGCAGGTGGTTTGTGGCGATCTTTGAAAAGATCTGTTGATCGCGTGTGTGGTGCCTTAATTTTACATTTGTTACACGCGAAAATAGCTGTGGAGACATAGATATTGTGGGCAGGTGTTTCGAACGAAAACTGGTTTCACTTTTTTTTTTCCTCTAAAAATCATTCACCCACTCCGTTCGTCAATCTTTCGAATTTTGCCATTTTAACGACGATGTGGATTCTTCAAACTGCTGGAAAAAATGAGAAAAAAAAAAAAAAAACCAAAACTTGCATTAACACAGCAGCAACAAAAAATGTAGGTAATCGGAATTTTTGAGAGACTACTTGTTCTTCGACCTCCGTAACTCCAAAGAGGACAAAAACCAAAAATGAGAACAGTAGTGGTGTCGGTTCCCAGCCCCATCGCGGGGTATTCTATGTACACGATGTATAACCGACAATAGCAGCAAATTACTTCACTTTCTACAATCTGCCTTATTAATCTGGGAAGTGGACCATGTGGAGAGACACGTAAATATACCCGTATACACACATATTCGCATTACATACGCACACTCACATCGTCGCATGTGTACGTTCTGTTATCTGAGTCGGAAGTAAACACGGTGGTGTACACGTCTGTACGAAGTGTGCGTGTGAAATGCAGGTACTACATAAAGCACACGTATAAAAAAAGGAGTACCGTACACTTATTAGCTGACAATGAGTACGTTTTGCCTATACCCGAGCTTTGGTGAACAATAATTGGTAATTAGCGAGCGGAAGAGAGTCACGGACTCGATAATCGCCGATCTTTGTGGAAGTTTTTTTTTTTTTCGGTATACGCGCGCATGCGGATACAGGTGCCGGCCGAAACTTTCTTTCGCGTTTCTTGTGAACCTGCGGGGTATCACGTGCGTCGCCGTCAATGGGACGTTGGAGAAAATTCGACTCGAAAATATTGCAGATCCAAAAAATCAAGCTCCTCCCAATCTCAGAGTTTGGAAAAACTCACCCCGCGTATGGGATGTAATTGAAACAGTTTTTTTTTTTTTTTTTTTTGGGGTGTACCTTCGCGTACTTCAGGTTCAGAAATCCGAATCTACCGAGTAGATCGAAACGATCGAGAGTTGGCAATATCAAGTACGATTGTCAGTGAAAATCCCGTGCTTCGGTTGATCATACTCGGTATAAGTTTTTTCTTGCGGTCGTAACGCTGGAGGGGCGGATAAATAGGCGCCAGCGGACGCGTGGCTCCAACAGCTATATTTTCAGAAAGCATTTAGCTTCGGTGTGTGTGTCGTGAAAAGTGAACTCATGAATTTCGTAGAAAATTCGAGCCCGAGTAGCGAGAACGGTGGTCAGCTAAGTTTCTCGCGAGATGAGAGGGACGAGAAAGCTTTGAAGTGGCTTCAGCTTCTCGTCGCGTTCGCGCGACACCCCTTTGACGTCATTAAATGTGCATAGCCTCTGCGGTCTATTTAATTTAGGCGGATTTCACCGGAACCTGGTATCACAGTTACAGCGTACGACGTGAGTTAGACTCGCGACGAGGCGTTGTAGAAGATTTTGAAAAACTGCTTGCTTTCAGTTGTTCGTACTTTTTGTTTTTCCGCTCCGGGATTTCGACGAAATTCCCAAGATTTTATGATGAGAGCTTTATTCGCGGCGTTACGCTCTCGCGATTCATACCACATAATCCGTTACGTAAGAAATAAAGGACAACCCACAAATCCTTCCTCTATTTCGACGAATAAATATTGAGTAACTGGTAGATACGTTTCCCATAGGATTCTCAAGTTTTTTTTCCACTTTTCGACAACTTTTCATCCAAGTAAAACAGCGACTCGAATTCATAGTGATGTCGCGACCTCGTATATACACATGTAAAAAGGAAAACTTTTCGTCGCTTCTCTGTAACGTGGAAAGTCTTTAGAAAAAAAAAAATTTTCAAGTTCATCCCAACGAGACGCTGAGATGAGAGAACGATTATTCAATTCGCATGAAATTATCAACAGAGAAGAAACGTCGGAGCCGGATGAGCGTGTCCTGCGGTCGGCGGACGTGGATGTTGAATATAAGTTATACACGTGAGATCGTTTCTGGAAAACTTGTCTTACTCCGCAGCGTGTACCTTATAACTCGACTTTAGTTCGATTTACTTTGGATCCGCTTCATACGCACCTCACATTTATAACTCGCCCTACTCCGCGGCCTCGTCTTACGACTCGCAGCCTCGTACCGCGTAGGTCTTACCGATCGTATACCTTACCGAGACAGGACGGGTCGCAGTCAGCCGTGACCACTACGGCAGCTGCACCGGTGGTTCTGCAACTGCGGACGGACTGAACCATGAGATAATGGGCCGAACATTGCACTCTTTAAGGATTCGCTGCGAACGTTTGTAGAATCCAACCGCGAATACAACTGCGTTCGGAGCCTCGCGACGCACCTGCAACACTTTCAGCTCCGAACGTTTTACGAGCTTTTAAACTCCGTGCGTTTGCTGAAAAATTCGCAAAATTATGCTATACATTTGTGATACAAGTCCAGTTTTGACGTTCGATTTCAAATTTCTCACGAGAAGAAGGAGTCAGTCTGACCAAAAAGGAGACTCGAAATCTCGTCGGACGAGATGAAATGAAAATAGCTATTATTTCTCGTTTTTTCTTTGCCGGATATCAGAGATAAAGCGATCGTTTGTATCGCTGCAGTGTGGCGGAAACCACGTCGGATCTTATGGTCGATCGCAAAGCTTTGACGTTCCAAGTTTAACGTCTGCACGGAGCACGGTAGGTGTTCGCGTGAAAAAATGACCTCGCGTTTTACGAAAGCGATAAAATTATTGGTATATTATTATCACAGAGGCCGCGAAATATGAGCCATCGAACGAACGCTTTCGACAAATAGGTCCGAAACACGTCGATCTGTATCAGGCGTTCTTTGACGAAGGTATAAAGTGGAATCGATCGATTCAACGTGTAATTTGAACAAGGTGTACGTGTGTATTCTACGGTCTGATATACATATATATTTTAATGGAGCCGAATAGAGCAATTCGATATTCACCGCAACGACCACACCGCATAAATATCTCGCTAAGATACACACAAAAATTGCGTAATGCATAAATCGATCGAAAAGTTCGCGAAACTTATAGTAAAAGTAGATAATAGACGAGAAATCAACTTTCTACATAATTTACACCGGCGTAGATCGCCCTGTTGTATATATGTATGTATACGTGTAACGCGTAAACGCAGGTAAAATTTATTCACATCCATAGGTATACCGAATGTCCCCACGGGTTTTAAAACGTCTCGTTCGTCCGTCTGGTCTGGTAGTCGTCTAGGATCGGCTAGGATATCGTTTCGAATTTTTCATCGGCAACCCCGTCGTCCCTCCGCCATCTTGTCAGCCTCACCTTATCCGGGTTGTTTATTGCTCGTTATAATACGGCCGGGTATACCGTGTACGTGGATATACGTATACGTATATGTATATACAAGGCACTTTGTAGTCTCCGGCGAAACGCCACCCGAGGAAACGGCAGCGTGATCGAGATGTCGATAAGATCGAGGCGCCCAACGATCCGGGGGATTTATTGAGTCTCGCCCTCTCCCGCCGCGGGTTTCTAGGCTCGCAACAACCGTACGAACGATCGTCGTCGCTTAAAACTTCCAGCGTACTCGCGGCCTTTCAATTAACCATATTTGCGAGAAAATTTCAGCCAACTCCCCTCGATTCCCGTAGGTCTCTGTGCGTATGTCACGGCGTATCGGACGATTGAACGATCGCGCAAACGAATCGTACGAAATACGAAGTGTGAAATACACGCGTTCTGAAATAGGGTAATAATTTTTTCTATATCACAGTTCACGTATTCGCCCAGACTTTGACGTCGAGTCAAACATTAATACGTCGTTGTACGGCGCGAACTGCATTCGTTTTATCGGCGCCGTGTGTAAGTCCGGCGGTAATAATAACGGATGGAGAAACGTGATTCGCCGATTATAGGATTATATACGTATAATGCGGGAGTAACTCGAATTGTCGGCTAATTAACGACGATCGTTAAAGTAATGAAATAATTGAAATCGCACCGTCGCGTCGGTACTGTAAGCGGGCAACTGTACACATAGCCGACGGGGTGAGAGCACAATTTGCTACGGAAATCAGATGGAGGTAAACGCATGATTGCCACTGCACAAGAGACAATCGGTGCGCGGTGCAATTATCTCCTCTCATAAAGAGCCACATCGGGGCCCGCGAATAGTTGGAGTTCACGATTCGGTAACGACCCTACCGACGCGCGATCCGAATCGTTTCTATTGTCGCGACGAGTTTTGACGCCATTTTCTTCGGATAAAAAAAAAAAAAAATCCCATCGCATCTCGGAACCGCGGTATTTTCGACGTTTCACTCGAATATGAAAAGAAAAAAAGGGGCAAAACTTTCGTTGGATTGAATTCGATTCTCGAAGCTGCAGGTTACACGTCGTCGAGTGAAATGAAGATGAAAAATTTTTTACTTTCAGAGACGAAAAAAGTACCCTGATTTCTTCGAGTGATATAGCCATCCGATACGTAATATCTCGAGCTCGTTCGAGCTATAGGAGGATGAAACGTGAATTTCAAGAGCTGCAACATCTGGTTCTATGAATTTGAAATACATAATACCGAACGTTGACATTAGGATATCATTCATCGTTTGGTAATAAATAAAAGAACGTACCTAAACTACGGAAGTCTTAGTTGTAGCTCTTACGGGCAGATATACGCGAGTCTCTGAGTCAATAAACTTGCGAGTTTATGTGCAGTCTACCGTGATGGGTTACAGCGTGATATTGGTATAATATCAACGTGTACTTCTGTCCATTCCTATGATATCTGTATAGATTTCATACAATATGGATACACGGACAGCGGTCATATGGACCGCGCGGTGGTTCTGAAATTTTCTTCCAGTCGGTCGAACGTTCGCAAGTTCGACGCTGAATCGGAAATAAGAATTCGACAACAGCTTCACGAAAGGATGCAGATTTTGTAGAATCGATAATTAACCGGGGTATTGCACGGATCGTGGTATTCGCGAGCTCGTTAAGTGCAGATAATGGGATGCGATTTGGCCGGCGGGAAAAATGAATATTTCAGAATATTTTCCCGTACGTGTGTACGTGTGAAAGCAGAACAAAATCGTGACTATGGCGAAGCAGATAATGGGTGAAAGTACTTCCACGGTGCGCCAGTAGCTGGCTTCAGCTAGACCGCCGCAATTTCAGTCCAAGAAGCGAACTCGAGGTTTCGATGTGTACGAGTGTTGGAAATACACGGGTATATAACGAACCGGGAGATTGATCGAAACGTGCCGGAATTCGAACAGATAAAAACCGTCGCGTGCAAATAACGCGAAACTGAACCCGCCGCTGATCATGTCCTGCATGTTAACAATGCACCGCAAGCGCTTCAACCTTTTAACGAATTGTATATATGTATATTCTGTAGCCACACACACACCTCGAGAAATATTTATAAGGTTCGTTAACCGCTTGTTCCAAAGTGCTCGCTCCGTAAGACATCCCGTCAAAATCCATAGCAGGTCTGATACTCGAACGCGCTAAAGTCAAGATTTTTTTCCGAACTCGCGATAACAATATCCTGGGGGGGAATTTCAGAATCGAACCGGTCGCCACGCCGTTCGATTCCCACGAGGGAAATTTCAGTTCCGATTCAATGTACACTCCGAGATGATAATCCGTTTCATCGTCGACGCGTTTTACCTGCGCTACTTCTGTACCTACAGTTATTTTTTTCAACGAACGAGGGACTAATTTCGCAGTAAACGTCGAACGCGAAATTCTCATAGGTGTTTTCGCACCAGATCCTCCGAAGATGATGTGCATAAATTTTGATTAATTACTTTTTTTCCCCGTCACCGAAACCGATTCGAAAAGAAAAAAACGGTCGAACCGATTTCCGTGATCCGTACGGTTTGTGCCCGAGTGAAACGAGTTCGACGCGAAACGAATTGACATTCACATAGCGCGGTACCGCGTCGCCGAAAGGTTTTACCCGTGTGTTAAACGCGACTAGTTAATTAATAAGGGGAAAAAAGTACAAACGAATTGCAGTACATCGAACGCCTACCGTTACATGATCGGGATTCATTCTCGATGATTTTTTTTGCCAACGATCGAGGCGTAATAAGTTGAAGCGATCGGTTACACCTGTCACGCTCGAATTCTCATGTTTTACAAAAAGTGATGGTACAACCGGCATCGTTGAGTTAGGAAACTGATCGGAAATTATGCTCGAGACGGTAGCCGTGTGAAATTTGAGTTTAATGAGCTTTTGTGCCCGATCAACTGTTAACAATATTGTCACTATGAAAATCGAACTCTGCGTTGAAATCGCATCGATCATTTCCGATCTCGCATCGGATCTACGTAACGTCTTCCGATCTACCGCAATGACAAAGTTGACGGACATTCGCGAATCGTTCGCAGAATGAACGCGATGCGGAGCGAACGTTACGTGAGTCGAAACGATCCGAGGTGCAGAGTATCAAATTTAACTGTACGGATCCAGGTTATCGAATTTCGCGACTACGACCGGAGAACGAGGATATATAGTGTATGATTTTGCGTAAACGCGAGTTGAATTTAGCCGTAGAAAAAAGGTAGGATGAAAAAATTCCGATGGATTTTTCTGGAAATCGTGCGTGAAAATACAGGGGATTTTCACCCGGTCAATGGAATTTCGCAACGAGACAATCTGACCTAACTCGAGCTTGGCACGCACGAGTTCAGATTGTGTTTAGAGTTTCCCTTGGTCCTCGTTGAAAAGTCAGACAAATTGCACATTGGTAAGTATACATGTATATATAGGTGTGCACGTGCATACGAGTGTGTGTATTTATCGCGTATATGCGGCAGCGGGTCAATCGTGGAATCTGGTATCGGCACGCAATCTGATCCAGAGCAACGCCAAAGGTGCAAGATCTCACGGTACAACCGCAAAATAACCACCGAGTCCACGCTCTCTCAACATAATCCACCACATCAAACACCGACCACATATCCGCGATAATAACTTTTCACAATCCGATAATATTCGTTTCGTTGTTTTACATGAATCGGATATGAAAAGAAACGTGCGTCGATAGCCTAATGGATAATTGATATCGACACGCCTCTCGACACCGGCATCCGGTTTTTATTTCTCCAAGCCAAGACATTTGGAAGGAAGAACGTCGGTTGGACGGTCGATGTGATCCGAGTCTCGGTTAACAATGGCACCTTGTTTTTCGTCGAGATTTAAAAATGATAAGTCGAACGGAAGCAATTTCGGCGATACAATAGCTCAGAGTACAATATATCGGCTCTACGATAATAACCCGTAGCTCGACGTGTCTCGATTGACATTTTGCGACATCGAAGGAAGAAGTGAACAAAAAACAGAGAGAACACTCGCGTTCCGTACAGTAGGGCAAACGCTCTTACAACAAACGACAAAAAAAAAAATACATAAAAGAAAATAAATCTTACGCCATCGCTCATTACTCAACCAATATTATATCTCGATGGAGCAGTTAAACGGACGAGAAGCACTACAACACGCGCCTCGATCTCGAATGGAAGCAATAAACGGTGAAAGTAAACGTAGCTCAAAAAACAAATTTGATATTTATAAAAATTAGCGCTTACACGGTGCTCGAGTCCCGCGCTTTGGCGAACGATAAATTAAGTTTTTTTTTTTTTCGAACGACAACTGTTCCACCGTGAGACGAAAGGACGCGTATATTTTATCGTCGTTATTCTATTCTTCGGATTCCGCTGACCGGTTGGGGAACGTTACAAAGCTCGAGTTCAGAGGTTCGGCGCACGTGCATCTGGGTCGACTCGAGACACATGTGAATTTAAAACAACGACGACGACGACGACGACCGTACGTCGTAAGGTGCAATCCTGCGAGACCTTCCGGTTCCGTTATATCTTGAGAATTGTTTTCTCCACCGCCGCTACCGAATACGTGGCAACTTTTCTGCGCCGAGTAACAACACACGCGTACCCGCATCGCTTAGTTGGTAACACCGCGTAATTAAAATCCGAGAGGAACCTCGTTACACACAACTACGGGTACAGGTGTAATACAGAGCTTCGAAACGGTACGACTATATTTCATCCGAGGTGGGACAGCTGAAAAGCAGGCGATAGAATCGCTGTGGGAATGAGCAATTCGTACCGTTTCGAGGTTTTGGAATTCATTTGGTTTTGAGTAACGTCGTTTCGTTCCTTATGCAAAAATCGTACGAGCCAACCGCCGGCGGTTTCGCATATATATATATATGTATATACGCTGTGCAAACGCAGTGTCCATGAAAATGAAATTCTACAAGTTTGGAGCCAGTTTCACATGATCGAACAACAAGAATGCCGCGCGCAAGGGCGTTTGAAGTTCGTTATACCTCCGACTGCCGCTGTCCAGCGGACTGCATTTACGTTTCGTGCGCGTGATAGGCTACGTTTTAAAACTTGATTTTCTTCATTATATCTCCGACGTCGACTTCTGTCTCTTGCATTCCATCTGACAAAGGTGGAGACATGAATCGCGTGTCCACAGCGTCTCAGATAATATGAAGATATCGGTTTTATATTTTCTGTAAATTCCTATCGCCATTATAACGATCGTAGGAGAAAACCTGATTCACAACCCCGATCGACCATATTCCGATAATGGGAATAAACTCGACGCACGTTCGCTAAAGCGCTCCGAAATTCTGCTTTCTCATGTTAAAAATTCATCCCTGCAGAGTAACGGCGGAACAAATTCCTTCCGTACGAAATCGCTCCCCCTATTACATACCGTTGGAAGGTATTCCAAAGATCGGAATAAACCGCGGCACGTTATCCAAGATGCAAGAGATAGAAATCTACTTTTTCTTCGTTGCATCATGCGGTTTGCTTTTAATATTCTACATCAAAGATCCGATGACTTTCCCTCAAATAATTCACTTTCGCTGTGTTGGAATATGATAAAGAAAGCCGGGGGTTTTTTTTGTTTTTGTTTTTCAAATATTTCTCGTCGTACTAAATTTTCCGCGCATTTCTATTCCGATCTATGTACGGCCCGGTGACATTTCAGCTCTCCGGGATTCAAATGTGATTTATGAAAACGATACGTAAGACCCGGAGTTCGAATTCATATCTGAATCTGCACCGCGAAGATAGAGGAGTCGTCGTGTACATTCGCGAATTCAGAATTTGCGCCGATTTCTGGGATTTCTAGAAAACCTTATGCTCGGGTACACGAGAGATCCGAACGTCTCTATACGTAACGTCCGTCTACCCGACCATATTTCTTGCTGCATTCCCACTTAACGAATTCTCCCCGCGCTAGTGAATCTTCTCTTCTCTCATCATTATGCATTTATGTATGTAACCGGCGGCATCTCAGACTTTATGCAGGTTATATTAGACTCGATTTGCGGAAAGATTAGGTCAGGAGATTTGCTGCTTCTGTAATTTTATGGAAAAGCGAGATATTTTTTTTTCTTTCTTTCCTCCTCTTCTCACTCTTCATCCATATGGATGTGGTGTTATTCTTTAGAGATCGGAGACACGTCCCCGGGGCCCAGTGGTCGTCCTCCGATTTGTCTCCGACCGTGAAAAATTTGCAGCCGGCTTTAAAAGAAAATTACACGCGATAAATTCGCAAGCGCGCGCACACGCGCGAGAGCTTCTCGCGTTAATTGAGTCCACCCTCGTGATTACATCTATTAATTGACTCACTACAGGAGCCTCTCCCAATCTCTGCAATTTCAACGAGCCAACTTTCGATAACCAACAGCGACTATTATTCGCGTCGTCCGATGTATACCACCTCCCACCCCCCGTGAAGTACATTACCCCAGAGGCGATGACTACAATCACCGATAAACACCGATGACGACGCAGCATCCTCTACTCGACGCGAACAGCCCACACACCATCAACGCGATAATGAAATCGCGCCCTTTAATCCGATAATCCCTTTAACCGTACACATGCCTCGCGTACCCTACCCACCTATACGCGATCCCTTTTTTGTTGCGCAGCTTTTTTTTTTTTTTTTGTTTCGCGCGCGCGTTCTCCCTAAAAATTTATTCATTCATTCATTCATTTTTTTTTTGTTCACCAGTGCCAAATTTCGCCGGAATTTTTTTCTCCACCCAATAAAATTAGCCGCCGTGTTCCGGTGTCGCGTTGCAACGATATATAATTTACCGCAGCGGCGCTATACCTGTACGTGTATATCGTCACGTATGCTCGAACAACTTCGCGTCGGTTACAACGCTGCCGCAGGTGTATTTGTTGTCGAAGATACGGGCGGCTTCGCAGTCACCCACACCGCAACTCACGTGAAATCGTGCACCGGCCCACATCACGAGTCCGCTCGAGCTCAAATAGCTCGTCATCCCCTCGAATGAGCCCCATATGCACCGACAATGATCATTGCTGACTACCCGTGCGCAATGCATGGCCGAAATAATCGCTCGACCACCACCGGATTCAGGGACGCCAACGTCCACGGCTTGGCAATGATCGTACCGACCTTGGCCCTTTGTAATATTGCCATCAACGGTGGATCGTTTGCCGGAGGGGAGAAGAGAACGGCCGACGGAAAATACCGCGATATTGAATACCGTCGATAATTTCGAGACTGTCGAGATTCTGTCGCAAAAAATTTGAGCTTTCCGAGTGCCGGGTTATTCTGGTTTTTTTTTTCTAATTTTTTGATCGTTGAAATATATAGTCGGAAAATAATCGGATCGCCCGGAGGTTCTGGGATCTATGAATTATGAATTTCGTAAAAATGAACTTTTTCAAAAACTCGATTTCCGATGGAGCCATACCGGCATTATTTGGGATAAAAATGGTCCTAAATCTTGGAGGGAATTGGGAATGAAAATCAAGAGCTCGACCGCTTTTTCTCGAACGATCGGATACAGTGCTCTAGGTTCTTACGCAAATGAATCGAGAACTGGAAATGGATATATATGTGTATATACACCGCGCTCACCGCGTGATTCCTTAAAAATTCAATATACACCATAATAATATGTTACGTATTCAATATTACGTCCAACAGCACGCGGAAAGTTGAACACGATCCGCGAGGCGTGCCATGATTGCCGAGCCAATCACTGTACATGTAAAGTACGAGATTAAAGAGTATGACGATTCCGCAGAGAACCGGGCTATTTCAGGCGTTTACTTTGCAATTATGGATTATATGTATACCGGTGGACCGTGCCTCGAAGCTATTACATCGTACATATGGGAAAATAAGTTTTATTGTAAATTATACGGTGTAATAATCTCATACGAATACCGGCTACTTTCAACTCTATTCGATATTCATTTCTGGCGACAGTTTAAATTCCTTAAATTATTACCAATTATTTCAACTACGTCAATTTGAGGAATAGACGAACTTCATTAGGCATATACCTATATACGTATATATGTATAAGCAAAACCCATAACTCGCGGTTGTTTTCAGTAGGAAACGTTCCGAAATATTAACCATCCGTGAAATAAAGCGTCCTACCGTGAAGCCCGTGCATCTAGGTAAACGATACTCCTTTTTTGTTTCAATTTTTTTTTTTTCATGTCTTCTTCCGAATAATTATATTTTAAAACCTATATCAGCATAGCAGACGATCGAGTTCCTCGAAGAATACGTAGAAATGAAATACGTATTACAGGAAGCCAAATGGACGCCATGAAGACTTTTGTCCTCGGAAAGTCTGCCCAGACCTCCTAATTCGTTATCCTTAGGCGACGCTCGTTCGTATGGATATTTAACTAAGACGTGAAATCCTTCGGACTTGATTTTTAATCGGGCAAGTCGTACGTCCGGTTTGTCGTATCTAGAAAACTGCCGGAGAAAGAGATCCTCGACAGGATATTGCGGCAGGCTCACGAATTTATATCGGTTTTTAAAATAATATGCTGATTTTGGGAGCCATGATCCGAAATCACCCGATTCGCTTTTGCAGAACATCAAGGCTGATTGACTGACCCGCTCGATCCTTAGTGCGAAACTTCAACCCGCGGAGTCCCAATTTACATATACCTACAAAGTCCTTACATTGTCCGATGGAATTGCATGCCTTTGGGGCACCCGAATAAATTTACAACGGATCGAGAGAGAAGCGTTGCATCGTCTTTTCAACGGCCTGCAGCAAATTTAGGGAAAGTAGAAATGTTTCAAGAAAATTGGCTGTGACAGACGGACGGACAGGCGGACGCAAGAGTTACCCTGTAAGGGCTCCGTTTTTTACACGAGACTTTAAAAATAGAGATGAGAATAAAAGAGCCGTGTATTACACACGTGATAGAAATGTATCGTCTGAGCGACGATAGGGTTTTTTTTAAGTCAAAGACAATTTATTCTCAGAACGATGTATACGAACTGAGTGACCAAAAGCTCGATTTTCCGAGTCTATTAAGAGAAAAAATAGGTCACTGTATACGTTTCGTAGACGCGTTCAGCTTTTGTTAAAGCTTGAAGATGGTCCTTATTTTTGCCGCCCACCTTGTACCGCGCATCAAAGCTCCACAAAATGTATTCCATTATTCGATTCTTCTTCTATTTCACGTGGGCGGGTGAGCGGATGACGGAATAATAAAGTCTAGTCGAGTGAAAAAAAAAAAGAAAAAAGAACAAACAGAGTATTAACCTTCGATATCATGACTTTGGTATTCTGGAACATGGTCCCTGCACTCTAACCCGACTACTACTGCACTCTCTTTCCACGGTCTATTCAAACACACCTGTGCTGACTTTGCTCACCTCAATTTACATCTGTAAATAACTCGTCGGGATGTCGAAAGTGTTGCGATATGTTCTCGAATTGAACGGGAGATTCGAGTTTTCTTGGACCAGAAGGACTTCGTGGTTCAGTAGATTCGAACATCACGATAAACGCGATTGGTTTGTTTCGTGTTCACTATTTTTTTACGACATTCCTTTTTACTCGAAATATCTCATTCGGGTAGAAGATAATCAGCTGAGAGAAAAGTTTCTTCGGAGATTCCAAAAAATCGTTTATGAGCCATACCAAATTTTGCCGCAGTCCGCAAACGTGTTCCGAAATTTTAAGGGTTTCTATTCGGTTGGAAGCGAAGGGCCGCCGTTATACATACCTGAAACAAAAAATCCGTGCGATTCATTGTTAGGAAACCTTAGCGAGTCCTTAATTTTCATTCTTTTTTTTTTTTTTCACCGTACTTATTTCTACGTTACAACTTTTCGCCTGCGGTGGTACACCGGTCACGCGATGTACGACGATCGCTAATCGCGTGAGAGAAGAACCGATGCTCAGAATGCGGGAAAAAATAGCGCGTCTCCGCTCTCGCATACGATGCGTCGATTTTTCGTTTTTTTTTTTTTTTTTTTTTCAAATTAAATCTACGACTACACATCGCATGGCGTTAACGATGATTGCGTATGGAAATTTTTAGAAACGGAGTAATTATTTCCAGAATTTTTAACGAGTAGATTATTGAAATGGATCGATGTTCATGTGGGTTAGCGAATCGGTAAAAAATCAACTAGATTTCGAATAAGCGAGTGACGGTGTGGGTTCGGCGAAGAAATCACCCTTTAGAAAGTCTACGTAGTTATGTAGGTATCGTATGAATAAACGAGAGAGTGGGCTTGGAAAGAAAATGTCACTTCTGAACAAAGGTCACCATCCCGCCGCGATTCAGTGCAGTCTTACAATGTGTAAATGTACGCCAGTTTCCATATGCGGTTGGAACAGCATTCAATGAATACTTTGAACGCGGATAACGTATATCGCCTCAACTTCGCTTTTGACTTTCATCGAAGACACCTTGAAAAAAAAATAAATAAATAAATTACAGAAGTTCACTCGCTTCTTTCTACTTTCTGTAACACGACGAACCAAAAACCGACATCAAAAAAATTAATCGCATCGAAGTTCCTACCATTTTCATCACAGAGGACGGATCGGAATAAATTCTGGTTTTCAAAATTCACGAATAATTTTTTAGAATAAATATCAAACGGCGTGCAGATAAGAAGAATACAGTTTGAGCTGCACGATGTACAGTTACGGGTCATGTTTTACCGAGGAGCGAAGATCTTACACATTATTAGGAAGACTGTTACAGAAAAGCAATATCTCATCGGCTTTCTTTCCTCGTAGCGAGCACTCGGCTCGATAAGAGAACTTAAGTGCCGATCACCCTATGAAAAATATCGGGGTTTACTCCGTCGTATTTTTCGTTACACACAGGCGATGCTACACGATACACCCCGTGCAACGTCCACCCACGGTGGTCCACATAAATTGCAGCTTGTGACTAAAAACTACCGGCTTACGGTACTGCGACTTATTGGACAGGAGTGATTTCGTGGAATCAACGGCTCAAAAAATCTCTCACAAGTCCGACCGATTACCCGATAGGACGTTGCGCGGTCAGGTCGAAATCGGTTCGAGACGAAACCATGAGAAGTAGAAACGAACTTTTCTCAAGATACCGCATGTTTACGATCTTCCGTCTGCGAAATCCATAAAAATCCAGCCTCCTCTCGAGTCGACGGGGATGGGAATGCGCTTATCACGCACATGCGTAAATTCCAAATGTACACGTAACATGCGATGCGATAAAAGTACATAGAAACGGTATAACGTACCGTTCCCGAATACGTTACGTGGCTTGTGAGAAAAAAGTCATCGTCTCCTACCGAGAATTTACCTAAAGATTATGACATTTTTTTTTTTCAAATTATTCCATTGTGGAATCCAGGTAGCTTGAACGGCACACTTGCCATCTGCATCGCGTTACACCTGCAACTTTTTCACGCAAAGTTTCTCAACCGATCGAGCGAATTAGCGGGTAGTTTCATTCGACGTGAACGATCACAACGGGAAGTTTTTGGAATCGCAGTTTTATTATTTGTAATTTTATTTTCAGCTACGAACGGGGAATGTTTTCGCAAAAGTTCCCATCCGGGATTACATTTTATATTCAATTCTCGACGATAACAGAGAGTCACGCCCACAGGTACGACTATAGGTTGTATAAGATTCTCATTTTCAGCATACGCTTAATATTCCATCAAGATCCGCAGCGAAATTCTGCGACACACCTTCAGCTACGTCATTCCCTTGTCAATTCGGTTTGTTTGTAATAGTAGGAGGCATAGGTTACACCTTAGCCGCGAGAAGCACGTAAGGGAAAATTATTCATCGGGTACAGGTATTCGGAAAATAAATATATCGTACCAATGGAATCATGACATCATTAGATGAAGATCGCGCATCTGGCAAACGTTCCGTAATTCTACTTCCACATTTATCCCCAATGTCGCAATGTTTCATCACGTGTACCGTATACCAATAACCGAATACTCGACGTGCTTCGCCGACGACCCTTTATATTCCACATACATATCCTCGATGTACTCGGCACATTGAAACAACCTAATGCCAATTACTTCGCTTCGATATACGCCCCAGTCATTTGCATACCCGGCGTTCGCCCCGGTAAATATATTTATACCTATCCACAAATATATATGTAAATTATAAACTTGCATGTATTATATTCACCTGTGCACCTCGTACGTGACAGCGTGCACACGGGGCAACTATCGCGCTGTCGACGGACTGATTTTTGCATATAAAAAGATATCCAATCGAACGAAAGAGAAGAACGCGAGTCGCGTATATACCCGCGATAACGGATGGCTTATCTATTCCCGGCACTACTTCGAATTACCTGTTGAAAAAAACTATCGACGCGACAATAGTCTTCACAGCGGTGTAGCGCGCGGTTACATGTATTGTATGTATACCATGTTCATGTGCATGCATAACGATCGAAGCCGATTTCCGTTACGTCCGCGCAGTGCGCGCGTTCCCCGTGTCTTTGAAACATGCATGCTTAACTTTTTCAAGTGCCGAGTTTCGATGTAACAACGTAGCAGACCAGTCATGTGTATCGTGTTAGCGAAAAGTACTACCGTACTGATCTTTGCCCCTTCCGTATAATATCGCCAATGAAATGGGTCTGTCCACATGATTCCGTATGCGGTTCTCGTCGCACGCATGCACGTTACAATAATGTCGGTGCAATATCGTGCAAGGTGTGTGTGTGCGCGTGTGCGCATTATAATACGTAAACGTAAAGATATGTGTATGCATATACTCGTAAGTGTAGCGGGCTGTGTATTGGACTCGTGAGAAAACTAGTCAAATTGACTACGACCGCGTCGATTTGGCATTAGCTATCCGGCTATCGATATTCGTGAAAAATGGAAACCCCCTTCAGCTCGATAACCCCGGCTCATATTACCCACTTCATATTACAGTGAGCTAACGCTCACGTACTATTGCCCGTTACCGTTACCCCGTAGAACGCTCGTAAATTATTGGGATATATACTCGTATAGATAATATAACATTTATTTAAGTTGGCGTCTCTGTGCGAGCACGGTAAGCTGCGCCAAAGTCTATAAAAGTATATATACATACGTGTGTGTATGTATATACCTATATACCACGCACGCGGAATCCACGAAGTCTGTGAAACTGCCCCGGCATATACGAAGATATATTCTGCCGCACTGCCGGATGTGGAATGACCGAGAATTTCAGGATCGTAAAACTTTGCCACCGTCATTCTTTCTACCGCGAAATTTACTTCCGCTGCATCGCCCCGTCGAAAAGATCGCTACGGACAATCTCGACCGCACCGAGTCCCCGACCCCGGTACCTTCCAAAAGATGGTGCAAAAATTTCGCCGATCGACCGATGGGGATACCTATAGGTACTCCCGAAATAACCCGATCTGCGAAATCGCCCCCGCAGCGATCGATGCAGAAATTTTTTAGCCATTTTTAGATTCCAATTCGTTCATCGATCCCCACTGAAACATGGTATCTGGAAAACATGTCGACGAACAAAAGCGTTGAAAAACAAAAAACAAAATGATCAAATTAACGGTGCGAACACCTTCCAGTGAACCGAACACCGGTTGACCCTGACAATCGAGTCATGTGCACGCTATTGAGGTGGAAAGTCAACGGAAGTCTTTGCTCGGGAATATCCAGAATCGGTTCGCGATGTCCGAGTGGATGCACTTCAGCGATTGTTATTACGAGAGTCGAACGTTGGTTCCGATTTAAAAGGTGCTCGGATTTTCCGGCCCGCCACCAAAGATGGAAGTGACTCGTGTGTTACGGTTAATTTATGAACGAGTCGAGCGAAAGATCGAAAACACTTCGAGGCCCACGCGACGCTCATATTTTAGGCGTAGGTTGTCTCGGTCGTACCGCAGGTACTTGATCCGTGGCCGAAGCAATGCGACAAGCGCGGAACGGCGCGCACCTGTCGACTAAAGTTCTTGAGCAACCTTATTCCTTTTTTACCCGCCCACCTCCGCTTTCCGGGTACACACAAATTCGTAACCGTGCATTCAACTTTCATGATTTTTCCTACGGGAAGAACATCCGCCGGTGACATCAATACGAGCGAGAGACGCGAGCACAGCGGCGTTCCGGTGGTACGGGGAGGAATTGACTTTGAAGTAAAAATAGAAACTTGGGGACAAATCCTTTCCTCGATGTCGTATTTGTTTGTTTTTTTTTTTTTCATTTTTTTCATTTTTTTTTTTTGTACGGCAGACAAGTAATCAAATCGTCGAGCGGCTTAACGGTGATTCCATAAATGAGCGTGGGCGACAAGATCTCGCGTAGCCCGTTTGAAATGTCAGTGACAAGTCGCTGGGGTGGGAAATGTTTCTCAATCGAGCAGCAACGTGCAACCTTATTTCAGAATCACGAGTCACTGACGGTGTGATAACGGAGAAATGTGAATTCGCGGTTTCTTCGCGATTCACCGAATAGACGTACACTACGATTTATTCTTACGAAAGAGAATCCGAACGGATTCTCTGACCGACTTTTTCTGTCTCAATTCAGCGTTAAACTTTATAACGAATAAGTAGGAAGCGCGTTATTCCTCGGCTACTTTACGCTCTAACGAAAAGCTATTATAACTATAAGACAGATGGTCAGGAAATGGGATTCGAGATATGTAAATATGCGCCCAAAGTCGCGGCGTGCGAACGGTAATAATTTATCCAGAACGATCCCGGGAGCCAGGACGAATACCCCATACAAGAATTGAAAAAATATATGTACGTACAAGCCCGGCTTGTTAGTGAAGAGGAGAAAAATGACGTCTGTGTGGTTACGAAACATAAACGTTCGCTTTGAACTTCGGAATAAAATCGTTGAGGAGAATTGTCGTCGTCTTTTTTCGTTCCCACGGGAAATTTATTCCAACAATCCTCAATATTCCATGGAGCTTCGACTTTTTTTGAATCACCGGTGATAATTGTAGATTGTCACTACACGATATGCAGAGTCCGTAACGATCACGAGTCGGAAGAATCGAAGAATTTCTGAAAAGTGGATAACACATTTTCCCATTTCCTGCAGTATTTCAATTCTCGCCCAGATTATTCGACATCTCTGGTACTTTTCGTCGAGAATTTCGTTCTTATAATTTCTCCTCACCGGAGATTTCCAATCGGCGTCTACTCCGCTTGTTTGTCCCGAAGGTTTTCCTTTACACACACGAAGGCTTCTTTACCCGGTCAGTCGTCTTTCGCCTCCGTCGACTTCGCTGCCCGCAGCATGAGGTCGTAAACGCCAGATTTTACTGCCACCTGATGCCACTATCCGAGTTCGGATGCTACGGCATCGCGTTTGTAAGACTGCGCGTTTCTCTCATCCGTATATTACGCTATCGTTCGATATACACGACTTCGGGTCGCACTTGTCGCCGTTCGTACGATATCCGAGGGGAAGAAGAAAGGCGTGCGTTCGAGGCGGAAGTCGAACTGTTCTTTTTCGACAAACGAGGGGACGCGAGGGGGCTGCGTGCAACAGGATTTCTTCCACATCCATAAAGCTCCGAGTTCATCGAACAGACTATCGTCATCCCAAGAGTTGAATAAGCATTAAATTCATATACGTATATATATGTATATCTATATCTATATCTGTATCTACCTTGCGGTCGAAGATGGGCGAGGCTTTCCTGTCTCAAGGACCGCTCGGCACGGCGCAGCCACATGGCCATTGATGTATGCTAAACGCGCCCGAGAGGGTGAGCACCCGAGTCCCCTTATAAGGGACATTAATGAGAGAATAAAACCTCGAATCTCATACTCGCAAGAAATAAATGCCGTATAAAGAGCTTCGTAGTAAAAGTGAAACGATAAGGTTCCGAACGCGCGTGTAACCCGTGGAATCGAGAGGATGTAAAAATTTGTTCACCGATTTTATTATCGTCTCTTTTTCGAAATAATCGGACTCGAGATAAAACGACGAACGGAAAACAGAATCCATCGGATTCGTCGCGTTGCAATTATTTCTGCGATGATGAAAGCATTCGATTATGCGAACACGTCAACGAGCCAAATTGATGAAAAAAAAAAACATTCTCACTCTCGATCCGTGGAGACGGTGGTACGACATTTTCACACGGATAGCCTAGGAATAAAATCAGCATGCTAACGCATCCGTGCGATTGTAATTGCGGGTCCCTAGGTGATGAAAAATTGAGGTGCTTCTCGAGTAGTACATATAAATCGAAATAGGTGAATCGCGCAGGTGTGGTAGCAGCATCTTCGTTTCCATAAGACGCGTGAAGAAAACGCGTCGTATCGGCTCGTTCGTCCTTACAAGTCTGCGTGTACATTGTGAAATTAGCACATACACGAACAGGTACCGCGCGTTTATGCGTTTATAACTGCAGTAGAAACTGCAGTAACAGCTGCACAAAGGGGGTTTCTAAAATACAATGCAAATAGAAGGTGGTTAACCTTGGAGATATTCCCGCTGCGGGAATAAAGCCCGACATTTTACCCCTACCAATAATCACGCGTGTCCCAGACTTTGCCGCGTGTAAATATCGTGATCCTCGCTCCGAAGTACGACGAGTGGTTAACGCATTAACGCTTCGACTCTTCTGAAAAAAGAAAAAAGAAAAAAGAAAAAAAGAAAAGGAAAAGGAAACTGAACGCTTAAATAAAAAGAAAAGACGAAACAAAGACGAGAGAATATTTACTGCAGGCGGCGAGAGTCAATAGCTTATCTCAAGATACCGAGAGTCGAAATGCAGGTTTATTATTCGGTATTTTAAAACGACCGAGACCGAGAAGATTTGATAATTCGATCGTCGACATCTGGTTAGTGGGGAAATAACGGAAGCAACGTTAGAAGCTTGACGTAATCGAATTTTTAACGGGTGACCGAAAGTCCGAAAGTGACTGTCTCACAACTGGAGTGAAGCGTTACGAACGTGTCCAGGTAAAGAAACGAAAGCTGTTTGGAGTATAAAAATTTTTTTCTTTTTTTTTCTATCCAAATCATTTCGTTAGCATGGATTATACCGTTACAGTTTCCAACCGCACAGCTGGTTTTACTAGTTTATCAACCTTCCGAATTAATTCTAATGTTCCGGCGTAACGTTGACCGCGCTTGCGTAATTAATTGTAAAACGTTGTAGCGGAAAATTCAACGATTCCAAAAGCCAAACAATCCGCACCGCGGCACGCGAATAATTCGAAAATAAAAACCACGAGCGATAGAAATAAAGTAACGCGTAGCTTTTAAATCAACTGCCATACACGCACGTGTGTACGAGAGGCGTACAATTCGCGTGGGCGGATTTTAATCGGATCAATCAATCCGGTTCGCAAAACCTACACTCCGAACGCGTAACTCGTTCGCCAGCCCTATGCACATTATGTCCGCAATCCGCGGTAAAAAATCACGAAAAGTAGCCGCCGCTAGAGTCGGGTCTACAAACGTACCTACGAATCTTGCGCAGTGATTAATAACCAGGAAGCCATCAGCGAGTCAGCTGTGGTTACCGCGGATTCAGTCCCGTATTCCTAGACCAGAATTCAGACCCCTGCAGCCTACAAATCATGAGGTCCGCGATCTTCTGGGGTGGTCGAGTTTACCGTTCTTTTCAATGGAACAGCTTGCGGTGGCATTAATTCAATCATCGTCAAATCGTCCGTCAAAATCGTTGATCCGATCGCCGACGGAAGGACGCGGAGTCTTGAAAATAGAACTCTAATTACGGGCGTCGTCGACTCGACGATATATTTTTCTTCGAGCGTCGGTGCAAGTGTGAACTCTGAATCGCCGCATTGTGTCTCGGTAGAATAGGGAGTAGGAGAACGATATACAATTTCGTGCCCTTTGACTTACTCTTACAGGGTTGGTAGGTATATCGTCGTAAACGTTTCCCGCGGTACGTATAGCGCGTCGAAGACGCGGAAAGCGCCGGTGGTTCTTTCGACGGTCGTTTCAAGGTGATAATGGTTAGGAACAAGTGTATCGTGGGAAACTACGTGAGCGTAGTGCCCACACTCTACACTCTCGAGTTTATGTAGCTCGAGCTGACCAACTCAAGAAATGGAATTACGCGCGGACGTTGATGATTCACTCGTTCGAGAACGCCCGTGGCGCGTCAAACTTGCGACTCGTTGTGGGTGAGAATTGAGTATCGTTAAATTGTTACACGCTGACAAGTACGTGTATCGAGCTAACGCTGCGTCTGTAAGGCGTGAAAAAAATTTCAAGTACCATGCGGGACCGCACTTAGCTTAGAAAAGAGCTTGCAGCGATGTTGCCGGTGAGACTTAGCTTCTCGCTCATGTGAAAAACAGAAACACGTCACGGTCCGTTGAAGCCTTACGAATAGTTTTCGCGATGCAATTTGTAATTCATGTATAGGAAAGTAAAATCGTCAAGCATTTCTATTTCATCCCGGAACAATAAACTCCGGCTTTCGAATTCAGTGTGAACTTTATCAACTGATTGGCGAACTGCATTATCTGGTTGTCTAATTATAAGTTCGGCCAAAGTTTCTACCTGGTTTGAGATAGTTTGAATTTGTGCTAATTTGACGTTAACTATGATGATTATAGTTGGGATCGATTCGATATATATTACTCGGAATTCTGGAAACGTGCCCGAGTAGTCGATTAGCGGCTTCGGATGCCGAATTCCAAGGGCTGGAAATCGGACGGCCGTGACCGTAAGAAAATGGAAACGTTGTCGCGAACAGGGTGCGTTATTCGAAAAACTACCAAAAATTAGAAACGTCGATTTGAACTTGGTGGGAAAATTCGATCTCTTGGAAATAGATGGGTGAATTCGTATTGAAAATAGTCATGCGAATCCCACGTTTTCTTTTTTTTTCCTAATTAGTTCGCAAGCTCCTTGTGTACGTAAAAAGGCAATATGAAGAGTATAAACGTATAGAATCAGGAGTACAAAGAGAAGATAATAACGAGCTTCCTCCACGACCTGCGTGAGAGCGACCATTGTGTCGGTTTTTAGGGTCATTTCGACGTCGATGGTTCGGATTCTGAGGTCGTACCGGAGCATAAGAAAAATTGAGGAAGAGGGAGGGAAGCGGGCCACAATATTTCAACGATGTATCCGAAATCGATCTCCCTGTTTCCGCGATTCGAGCAACAACGTCTGGAATATAAATATACGTATGTACGACACACGCACAGTGGCTTAAAAGTGTTTTCGTCGTCATCGTAACGACGACGATGAGATTGTCCGAGATGTATGCTGGTCATGAAGCACCGCGCACTGTTCATTACGGTAAGCGACATCAAGGAAGAACTAGTTTTCAGCTTTTTCTTCACCGTGCGCAACGTGGATGCTGCTGTTGCTGCTGCTGCTGCTGTTGCTGCTGGCCCTGCTACAACTCGTTTGCCTGTACCTCGTGCAGTAATCCGTAGGCAGAAGACGTCGCGTCGTTTCAGAAGATCGTGGCGACCGCCAGCCCACACCCTGCACAGAGGCCCATCGATGGTAGATATCATATGTACATTATATATTGCACCGCTGCAGGTACTGGATTACGATATTCAGGCCTCGTTACAGTTAATGACTCCCTGCCGGATGAGAGACGACGATTTTCTCCGATGGAAATTCAAAACTTTCCTCGCGTCATCCTCCCGCAGCGGACATCTTCGATCGAAACGTGAAAAAATTCAATGAGAAACGAGAAAGGAAAAATCATAGTAATGACGTCGAAATTTCTTTCCAATTTTGCATCGCTACGAGTCCGTGATAGTTATTTCTCGCAAACCATTTACGGAAATTTTCATAAACGCGTAGCCGGTCGTTATCAATCTCATTCTCATTACCTTCAAACCAGCACTATATGATGATCGTCATCTCATTGCCGGTCGAATATGGCATATCCCATCAACATTCGTTCGTAGTAATTTTCTATACCCAATGATTATATATTTTCATAGAATAATCCTTAACGGATGTTTATAATTGAATTCGTCCACGTATAATCTAAACTTCTGACGTACACCTCCGTACCTAGACTAATCTTCAACAGCCTCCCGAAAAAAATCTCGGTAGAGAGAAAATGCGAAAAGAACGGCGAAAAACGCGGCTTGGACTTTCAAGCCCAAAACCAAGCCGTTCACCCCCCCGTAGATGCGAGAATTGGAGATCATTCGTCCGAATAAAGTAGACGAGTCTGCAGCGATGTTACGTGGTGAGCGGAGTGCGGAGTAAGTGTGGAATATTCGCTAGTTCTGTAAGGACGATAACTGACTTATATGGTCCGTAAACAGAGGCCCCTGGCAAATGCTGGAGTCAATAATCTATATCAGCCTCTCGCAGGCCGAGGAGAGAGCAATTAAGAGATCGATTTATGGATCGCGCCAATCGTTACACTGCACCGGACATCAGCGATGCCCGCACTCCTAATGACGTACCAGCAGCCGCGCATGCCGATGATACACGAGCGCACCTCAGTAACTTATCGTTAAAACCCGACCAACCCTACGAATCCGGTACTGATATGTACGTATACGTTACATACGTATGTATATTTATATGTGCAGTACGCGCAAAACCTACGGCTAATGATTTCCCTGTAAAAAAAAAATATATATATATGTATTCCTTTTTTTCTACCGTTCGTTCTGCGGTTCCGCTGCACTCGCAAATGTACTCGCATACCCTCTTCCGCGTGAGCTTCGAAATGCGAAGAACGACTGCCGGAAGCTGCAGTCGAGCGCGACAAAAGAATAAACGAATGAATGGAGTAGAAAACAATTATTTTTCACGTAAGAACAATATATAATATCGGATTTAATCATAACCATTGTGGAACGGAGCGGAATTAGATTGAAAATAAGAATGAAACTTCGCTTTTCAAGATCTCGGGTGAAGAAATTTATTACTTCGAATTCGGTTGCATTTCCGAACGACTTGTGGTTATTTTCCGAATCCGACGTTCGATCGTTGCTGAATTTTTGAACTTTGTCGTTCCATTCTCGGACGAAGCGAATCGTCGTTTATTTCTGTATCATATGCATGATATCCGCGACGTATACGTACCTAAGGTATAAATCATCGATGGCGTTACGTTGTCGTTTAAAACGTTTTTTTTACCTACATACAGTACGATAAATCTTCGAAATTGACGACCCGACGATTGAAGTGGTAAAAAAGAAGAATACGAAGGTCATCGATCAGCGGCTCCGAGCATAGGGATTGTCGAATATCGAGTCTTGTTCCTGAAGGTCTCGTACATACAGCTACCGCGTCGAGTGATTGTAATTACCTGTCGTATGGCGTATACCCGCGCATGTAGCTCGTAGCGAAGACCTACGTATTAAACGAGTGAAGAACTATACGCGGAATTGTCCGGGGAATAAATTTCACCCGCTCTTCATCGGACGTTCGTAATAATACCGATTGATTAGGTTTACACTTTTACGCCGCACGAACGTAGGCACGCCATTTATTTTTCATCAGTGATCGATTCCCGAGTTCAAAGGTCCGTCGAAATTCTCAGTTGGCTGATCAAATACAGCGGCACCTGTACGTGAACTTTCACCTATTTTTTGTATCCAATCGACTCACGCGCTCGAGAGATATTTTGCAACGATTTCGTTGAAATATTATCGAAACTTCGAAGTACCGAGCGACAGAGTAGGTTTCGAAACACGTTCGAATCGTTGAAAAATATCGATTTCTATACCAAAAATTGATCAACCAGAATTATCGTCCACTTATTTTCGATTAACTCGTTTCCATTTATAAACTGCCACGGTGCATTCGAATGAAGATATTGAAAGAGAGTCGATCGCGAGTCCTTTGAATTTTGCTGCGTCAGCTGCAGATGCATCGTTGACGGTGAAAAACGACCAAAGTTCTCTCGCTCTCCGAGAAAGTGCAACGGCGTCGATGACTAGCAGCTATTCATTTTTCGTTTATGATTGTTTGTTTGTTTTTTTTTTTTTCTCTTTCTTTTTGTTTTCAACCGACGCGCTTCCATGTTTCGCGTCGACCTTCGATTAATTTTTTTCACACCAATAAATCTATGTTCAACCGCCTCCGCGGCTAATGTACGCGGGTATAATAAATCAAATTCGGCGGTTCGATATCCCGAAGACGAGCGACAAGTCCGGTACAATATGAGGTTTGTAGTGAATAGATGAGTCTCGATTGAAAAATGTAGTTGCAACGGGGGAAAAAAAAAAAATCCCGATCGCTCGAAGTACATTGAAATTTGAAGAGATCGGTGGGAATCAATCGCATTCGTATACGCGAAGTTTGTATCCCCGTGATCAAGTATCACTTTCGGTTGCTAATATTAAAATTACATAGCAGAAATACATTATACATATACACACGAGATAATAACGAGAGCCGCTGACCCGGCGTGCGCTTTTCGACCCCGAGACACGCGACGATTTATAAAACTGAAAGGAAGCGAGTAAGTAATTCGATTACCGGTGGCGACAGAGCGCTGTACTTTCGAGCGTTGTTTTTTTTTGTTTGTTTTTTTTTTCGGGGTCCCACGAACCGCCCGGGGGGATTCTCGTCGTCGAGGTCCTACGGAGCTCGAGAAATATTACGAGATCTTTAAAGATAGCGCCGTTTTACCATCTCCGCGTTTAGCGGTCACACGAAATGGTCATAACGTTGGCTTACGACTCTCTTCTCTCCGCCGGTTCGTACGGACGAGCGGCTTTTCCTCTTCGAACCGGTTGAATCAACCAGCGATACGGACGGAGCCGAATAACCGCCGCGAACAACCGCGAGCGGTTATCTTTTTCCGACTGAATTTTGTACAGATTTAAGCGCAACGTCGACGACGTCGAATACACGGGAATTCTCTTGTACGCCATGCACGACAAAGAAAAATCACCAGATCGTCAACGATCGGCGTTCATTCCCGGAATACCACGCGTTCGCGCCGGTCATCGTTTCGCTGCGAATTCTCACGGTCACGCGAATCTGAATAGATTTTTTGCCTGTGTTTTTTATTTTTTTTTTTTCTTTTCTAACGATCACTTTCGCATCAAATTTTTTTATCGATCTGTCGAGCAAGCAAAATTCTGGAATCGAATCGAGAAGAATAAAAAGAGAAAAGAAATAACGAAAAACGAAGCAGATTGTGAAGCAGATAGAAGACCGTGGACTCGGTGGTCGCAGATTTTGAGGATGCATGAGGAGGCGGAGTGCAGACGCGTAGCTGCAGGACCCACCGATGGGCGATACGCTTATCTTGACCCAAATCCTCGCGTACCACCGATACAGGCTGTACACCGAGAGCAAGAAAGGAAGGAAGAGAAAAAAAAAAAGCCAAAGTTCGCATCGGTTACGCAAGTAGGCTACGCGGTGAGGCGTACGAGCAACGCGACTCGGCAGTTTCGTCATTACTCACCGTAAACGTCGATGCGATTCGCGAACGCGGACGGCGGACCTCGCGCCGAGCTTAATTTCGTGGAAATTATTATACGGTAGGTAGAATGGCCCGAGGTGCTGGTGCAACAGGACTTCGGTGAACCGTATAGTTTCTGCACCGAACGCATTTACTCAGGAAACTCCGTATGTTAGTCGAGCAAACCTCTCGATGCAATCAGGCCAGCGGGGTACGTACGATTTCAAGAGCGTCTCCCCACACTCATACCCATATAGGTATATGCGACGCATCCGATACCCGAATAGAAATTCGTAAAAAAAAAACTGCGAGTCAAGTCGAGTCGAGTGAACTTTTTAGTCAACTTTGCATTTTTCGTTAAACTCATTTTATTGCAGGGTAGCCAAAAAAGAGAGAATTGAAGTTCGAAAGCGGGTGAAAATTTTTACTTTTACAACCCTCTTGTGCAAGTATATCTTGAACGATAATTTTCTGTCTCCGGCGTGGCTGCATCTGCTGTCGTAAAGCGGTCAATTGCGGCAACGCGATGCATAACGTATATATTATTGCTACCTCTACCGCAAAATTTTGATTAAAACTGAGCCGCAACGTCGGCACACAATTCAGTCAACGTTTCACCGTTCAACACCTGCAGATTGTAATTAAGCAAATGCAATACTCGGGGTTCATATATCGCACTCGTCCGCTACGTCAAAGGAACGTTTTCCGAAAATTCATTTCTTCCGTAGTTTTTTCGTACGACTCCATAGTATACGTGGCTAATACCTGCTCTAGTTTTCCGAATTTTTTTCACCCTCACATGATGCTGCGTACGCGACGTGGCCCCGGATAAGTATCGTGCGAAAAGCTGTGCGATTCAGTTTTTGTGCGATATGGACTTTCTTCTTAACGAATCCGTTATTCGTCTCTACATAATATATCCGCACGTTCCCACGCGGTAAAGCCTGTTTCTCGCTTTTCCATCTCCGTACGGAGAAATTCTCGTCAATGACAAATATGTATGGAAAATATTGAGTTCGATGAAAAAAAGTAGTCAATAAATAATAAAATAAAACAAAACAAAAAAAAAAAAGGAGAATCCAGCATGCGCGGACCTATACCTAGAAACGAACCTCGTACGTGAGTTGTCCTCGATATACTTTCGATCAACATCACGGCCAACTTTACAGATCTCAAGTTGCGCTCGCAATACATAACGATATTATATATGTATATATATATGAGATCACGTTTCTTACGCAATCGAAACGCACGTATTCGACGATCGAGTTCATTCGGTTCAGGCTTCGCTGAAAGGAAAAAATGAGAGAAAATGATTTTTTTTTGTTACCGACTACAATAAATTTCAATCTTCGAATAATTAACGAACGATATCGTACGTGTAACTAGCGAGAGGAATTACGTACGATTCTCACCTCCGCGTCGCACCGTGGATGTAACGACGTTCTGTATGGATGTATAACAATTATCGGTTTGCAATTAGCGAATCAATTAATTTTTTTTCATATGACCCTGAAGGAAAATAATCAGACCGTAAGATTCGGTTGTACCGTAGACGACTGTTTATAATAATTATAACCGAATGTATTCGTTATTCGTAACGCGCACACCGCGTACATATGGCGCTGCTTATACGCTGTCCTCTACACTCCTGGTATAAATTACGACGTCATTTTTATTAATAGCTTTCATAAATTTAATAGAATAATATGTGGGGCATTCGATGCCGAATAGGTTAGCCCCGACCCCGAGCATTCGACGTACCTTTTTTTTTCATGTTATATTCAATTCTCATCCAGATATGTACGATAGTCCGCACCTCAAAAATGAAAGAAAAAAATGTACATGGCTTACATATCGGCGAAAATGGCGAACATGCAATGCCGATATGGTTCAAAAAAATTCTGCAAAAAATGTAGGATCAGCAGGGGGTCACATGGAATCAGTAATTTCGCTCAAGCTGCCCCTATATTCCAATTTGCTCGTCCGTCCAGTCGGTCTTCGATATTCGAATTTGACTTGAGGTCACATTATAGTATTATTTTTCATCGCATATCGAAGGCGCATTTCATATACGTATGTATAGTTACAAGTCATATTTACACATGTGAAAAGACCGTGTAAAAAGAGGGAACAATTCTACGATGTGTAAGAGATTCTATGATCCGGTAATAGCACCTGTTTAGATCCTGCTATCCAATTACCACCCGCAGTGTATCTTTTTAAAAAAGTCGAACAACGGGGAAAAAAAATCATAAGTAAAAAATCGGACCAACGTCTGAAAGTTTCTATAGAGTTATCCTTCGGGCGTACAATTCGTTATACGTATAATGTTCGCTGTAAAGTACAGAATTCGCAGTTAAATTTCGTTCGGATATATTCTTGATCGTTACCAATGTACGAATATACAAGTACGAAACAAAGTTCACTTCAAGTCGAGAGCCGGCGCTATGACCCAGTTTCGTTAGAAAAGAAAAAAAAATAGGGTACAAGTATTGTCATCGATAAATTTTCCCAGCTTTATCAAAGAATTTCGCTCGTGAGTAGCAATTTTTTTATTCATTCACTCAGTTATTGATTGTACAATTTTTTTTTCTTTTTATCAGCTACTTCTGTACATTTCAGCGATACAATAATCCGTTGCCGGTACGACCGGGTTGTCGGAATCAGAGGAGAAGAAAAAGAAACAAAAAAAAAAAAAAAAAAAGTATGAAAAATCGGTTGTCATTTAACTCTTTGATCTTGAACTGCCGTGGAAAATTAATTGCTCCAGGGGTAAGGGCAAGAAGTCTAATTGTAAGTAAAATATATTTGTTAGTTAGTAGTTGGAAAAAAAAAAAAAAAACTCATTCATACCTAATGTATACAGCGTCTCAAAAAGAGTTACAAGAATATGAATGATTCGACTCGATCCATCGTGACGACTTCCCGTATACCTTTAGAATATAATACTCTGTCTGACTTGCAGAAATAACACCGACTCGTCCGAAGAATGATTTTATCCAATTCATTTTTTGTCGTTGAATAGTTGGTTTTTTTTTTTTTTTTTCTTCTTTTTATTCGTTTTCATTCTTATTTTCTCAGTCATCGTTACAACACGCGGAAAGTTAACCGTGCGTAACGAATTGCTGTGCGAAAAACATGCGTTTGAATTTAACGCGTGTATTCTCGGGACACCGGGTACGACGTGTAATAATGGCTAAATTATTACATCTTCATCGTGCACCTGCGTGCACTCGCGTATGATTTATTTGTACGGTAGAGCGCGATACGGAATTCGAAAAGTGAGACCTTGCGCGGAAAATTTTTGCGCAAAACTGGCCGGTTTGACCGTAAATTCTCTGCCGTGAACAGGTATGTATTATTGTATTATATATATAGACGTGAAAGGCTCGGCAACGTTTTGATGAAAAATGCTTACGGTATATTCGTGACATAATTCACACAATTATCACCGAGGCCGTTGACGAGAATCGCGTACATTGCAATGTCTTTCGCGAACATTTCGCAGTGATACTGTACAACGTGTAACTAAAGATAATAGAATAAATGATCATACCTTGAAACAATTTTAACGTAAATTTAATGGCAAAAAGGAACAGAAATAGAAATGATTTCAAAAGAAGGAGTTATCGAGGATGCATGCGAATTCCGTACGGCAAAATGACGGATGAGAAAATGCTTCGAAAGCATTGAGAATCCTACTTTTCAAACTCCTCCTCCTTTTTCAACGTATAACTACAGCTCATTTGGAAAATGACTCTTTTGTTGGGGCGAATCTACACGATCCTAGAATTTTTCATACTCATCTTGACAGTAAGCAGTTTATTTCTCCACATTATATGTAATGGAAAAATTTGTTACTCGCGTAGATTGAGTACACGTATCATAATGAATCGCGGCACGAGGTAACATTTCAATCACAGTTTCGCTAGACAGCGAGGAGATGCTAGTTCGAATTACTTGTTGCCAATCTCTGTATCCGACGAAAGTGAAAAAAAAAAAAATGAGGATAATTCGGCGCGCTGCGCTCTTCACCGTCAAGGTTCAGGAAGCATCGTATTCGATTCGGAAGTATTTTCTGAATATATTCTACGATTGTGACGAGCAGTCACAGTTCGTATCCAGACATATTACCTATGTATGTGGCATTCCACGTCAAAACGATTTTCAAAAAAATCTTTATATTTGTTTTCTCAATCTCGTTGTAGGAAAAGAATTGTATGTTTTTTGATTTCGGAGTCAAAATTTGACTTTCTTTGTTACAAGCTTTATAACTTGTTTTTTATTTTTTCGAATTTATAGACTATTGTCATGTAGTTTGATCTCAGAAGCACGAATCACTCGACTAAATTAAGCCTCATTTTTTTCCGAAACGTTTGTCTCACACTGAACATTTTACGCCTCATAATTTTCTCCCTGGAATGAGCAGTCATTGAAAAAAAAAAAAATGTCGAAATTTTCGCTTTCGTAAAAATCGTTTCGACGTGGAATGCCCCGTGTATATTTTTCACAATAGCATCTGCCACCGGCTAATCAACTCTCAACGATTTCCGCAAGCTGCACATTGGTCATACGTAAGTTGACTTTTTACGAGTGTACAACATCTCGAGACTTGCGGGCAGCTGATGTTCCTTCGTCTTCTGGCTAATCCGTTACCGTATATTATATCGAACGGCGAATGTTACGATGGTGCAAAAACGGCGAACAAAATTATGATTTACGTTCTACGGTCAGCGTTTTAACCTTAGATTCTTTCTCGGAGCATACGGGTACACCGGTACATCCTCTCTCGCGCATATTTCCTCTTCAACTCGTAAGGAAAACGCTCCAACGTTATTGCTTTCTCCCCAGCCACCAGTTGCTTCGCAAAATTTCGTTCAAAACCTACGCGAATTTCGGCTAATCCGGCCAATCGGTTAAAATCGAAATACATATCTATGTGAACCAAAAACTTTTGGTCCAGGCGAAGGCGTCTCGTAAATGACGCGATAAGCACAATCGCAGTGATACGAATCGATGATGATCATTTTTTTTTGTTTTTTTTAATGCGGAAGTCACGCACGTCGGCGTTGTTGGTACCGTGCGTGAATAATTATAGAGCATAAAATATAAGAAGAAAAAAAGAAATAAATTGAACTGCAGTAATGAAAAACGCGACGACGATATCAAAGGGAGCTTCGTATGAAATTCCATTGCAATTCTGTTGGTTTGAAAGCGATTTTTACAAACGTAATTGCGAGCCACGGTCCGCGATGCAGGGGTAATACATAATAGTAATGATCCGTGCGCGATATAATTTCTCCGTACGCTCCCGATGTGCAGGAACAATGATACGGTACATACGTTTATCTACGGCGATGCCCCGGGTATAATGAGACCCGGATATCCCCCATAATTTGATCCAACGAGTAACCGCGCAGCAAGGTGAAGAAATATGCGATCGGCGAATGACGAGCAATATTAGATTTTGATTGGACGAACGAATCTACCGGCCATCCGGAATTCCAATTATATTCGAACTATCGATATACGTCGAGAGGAAGTCGTCGACGAAGCGGTTGCCAATTTAACCGAATCCACATGAATTCGCAACAATTTCAACCAAGCGACCCGAATATCTCGGGGGCTTCGAAAAAAGGGGGAACGAAAAATGTGCCACCTGTGAGGACATTCGCGGCTAGATCGAAACCGCAATGATAAGGCAAAGAGAAGAGGAGAGAAGAAACGCAGACGGTCAGTTCTTGAACGATTTGACACGAAATGCCCCGTACGCACATGAGTTGGAAGAGCTTTTTACGTCTGTGCGACGTTTCCTTTCGAGTGTAGCGGATGAACGCTTAACTCGAAGCGCGGAACACTTGACACTGTACCGAAAGTACCGTGACTCCGTTGCAGCGACGTAATATAATAGTAGATATATCAAAAGCTGGAGGATTTCCGGCTCCGCTCCCGATCCCCTAACAGCTGCAACGCTTTGCTTCTAGAGATTACAGACTCCGCTTCCGCTTAACAGATGAACATCGTAGAGGTGAGAAACCACTCGCAGGTAGTACGCTCGACATGTCCGATCACATTCGACAACGAGTTCTACGCACACTTGAACCTCGTACGACGAGTTTATCGACCTCGAAAAGCAGAAAGTACGACGAACGTCTCCGATATCAATTTTCAATGGGGGCAAAAAATAACGTTCGTTAGCTACGTCGATAGCGTGGTAAAATGCACGGATACCGTCTCGGAGGCGATCCATCGAGCGTAAAAAAGTCCAACTAGTTATACGTATGGAATTTATGCAATAGTTTTACTGTAGCTCGACAGTGTTGTTATTATCCACATTGTTACCTGCGCTACGTTGTTCGGTAGCGCCGTATAATAACCATAACCGGTAAACCAGCAATGCTCGGGTATTTAGGATTTTTTTTTTCATTCAACTGCGGAGGTGAACTGTGCTCGCTGAGAGAATATAACGAGTAACGCCGAAAGATCGTTGGAACAGCAGCTATACGTACTATTCGACTTCGCTTTACAATCGAACGGAGCTTTTAATTCCTTTCACTCGTGACCAAACCGCGTTAAGGAGTCTGCAGTTTATCGGTGTGCAATTTATCATTAACAAGCGTAACGTGCGGAAGATATTATACGATGTATATCGTGCATTCAGCGGTACGCTCTGCATGTGCAAATTTCGAGTCGGTCGAGATTAATTAACCTCGACTATTGGGGTCTCGTTAGTAGCTTTTAGAATTGATTGTAATTTCAGCCTTTCAACGTTTCGCTGATTACCGAAATGATTGAAGCGAGAAAATCGAGTCCGCTAGCCAATAAAATATATATTGACGTTCGTTTTTTCTTTCACATTTTGCCTTCAATTTCGCAGACTTGTTGGTAAAGTTTAATCATTTCGACAACGCGAAATAATCGTTAGATTGAAGAAAAAAAAAAAAAAAAAAAAAAAAATTGGAACGATTCAACGAACGCAAGCACAGATCTCACGCGCACCTGTTATTATAATACTTCTGCCCGTATTCATGTAATGGGGAAACTGTACGTTTATACCGAGAAAGTAAGTTTTATGATCGGGACGATCTTAGGACTCGGATCTGCTGCACGCATTTCCTGCACACCTTGGCTTGCCTATAACGAATATAGGAGTAGAAGAAATTAATTGTGCTATCGGTTACCCCTCGCCGTATAAGGGGCGGGACTGTTTCAAACGCGCGATATATTAGAGATAAGAACCTCGATAACTCGACTCCGTAAACTGCACATTGTACACACGTGCCTAGTGTCTAATATACGATTGATACCGGCCCTTTAATTAACCACGCCTATTTACGCTACAGGTTTTTGCTATATTCGTTCCTTTTTCTGCGCCGCTAAACGCCGAGGGGAAAATTATGTGTGCGAAAATTTCAGTTCTTGAGATCAACTTTTTTTTTTATATTATTCATGGCTGCTCTACTACATGCTACTTATTTTAGCGATGTGCCTTTGAAAGAGGATCGTGGATGTTTTGTGGGCCACGCCCTCCTGGTTTTCGACTATCGAATCGACACCGGATAGGATTTCATCGGAAAATATTGCGATAGCAAAATTATTGGCCTCGGAGCTTTTTCTCGAATCGACGATATTTGTATAAATCTGTAGGTAGGAGGTATATCAATCGTATTTATTCCAAAAAAGCAAAGATCTTCATAAATACAAGCGCATGTACCTCGAGAAGGATTTTTTTTCAATATCTGCAGCGTTTATGAGACACGCGGAAAAACCCTGACCCACATTTTGGTCAGAAATAGCGTCAAAGAACGTGATACGTGCTCGCGAAATTAGTCGAAAATTGCACTTCGGGTCAGCGCACAAAAAATATCATATGCATGTGGCATAAAAAAAAAAAAAGAAGAAATTACTGATTAACGGGGAGCGAAGATATAGTTGTGTGAGCGGAGGAAAGTGATATTAAAAAAGCAATCTCTTCCAGCGGTTTAAAATATTGGCGGATGCAACCACTGCAACGATATAGTCGATCTTTAACCGCACTACGCAAAAACGTTCCTTCCTTTTTTTTTTGTTTTTTTGTTCTCTTTCAATTTCACTGCACAAAAAAACTAACCGCTATATATTGAATTACTCGATATGAGACTGCAGCCAGTCGTTAGCTCTTCATTTTCTTCGCAGAAGCCGCAGACGAAGAAGCTAATGTTGAAAAGATTCTCGATCTTCCGAGTGGTTGTTTTCCGTAAGTAGTATATACGTATACGTATACCATCCGTATCCTACTTATTGGATATACCACTCGAGAGGAAAACGGAACTTATACCAGATGCTCATCACCTATGCATATAAACCATACGCAAGTTGTTAAGTAAAGATTCTCTCGACCGAATTCAGCTAGACACGTATGTAGAAATAATACAGGTGCGTTTGAAATATACTTACGTAGTAATTGGATGGAAAAAAAAAAAACTGGATTCTACCATTATCGAAAATTCTCTCTTCAACGTGAAATATCTACCACAATTCAACTTACGATCCTACGAGACAGATCTCCGAGTATTTTTTCAAGGATATTCCGAGCATCTCATGCATAAATTAAACATGCGAGTAAAAGTTATCCTTGTACCATAGCTCGACGGAGGAGGGAAAATGAATTAAATTGGTAAAATTACGTTCGGATACTCTCGGTTACGTAGAATCCGCGGCACAAGTTATAACTCCGTTCGATTTACCGACCTGTAACGAAGTGGGTTTGTAGATGAAAAAAATTAATAGAAATAAGAAGGGGGAAAATTGGAAAAAAATTTCAAAACTACCAGAAACGTAACGTACGGTAGATTTACACGTGAAGGGACCATCGTGTGCACGGACGATCGTTCGATTCCGTTACCGAGATCGATCACGAAGCAGAAACGTGATTCATGAGCAAAACTATGAGAAAAAAAAAAAAAATTTTTACGGTTCTCTATACGTTCGCCGAGCAGATGGCGATTGTAGAATCCTTAATGGCTGATTGCTAAGTGTAAATTATGCAGAGAGAATGATGGAGAAGATGCATCAGTTTTCCTACAGGTAAATCTATACTCGCCAAGGATGAACGCACCGTTACGTAATTCATCTCCGCAAATCTTTATATATATGGTCGCTCGTAAAAATAAAACTATCGGAAAGACGCTCTCCCGCGCCTATTAAATTGTAGGCAGGCAAGGCCCACGAAGTATAGACACACGACTGCTGTATCGTAGAATATTTTGATATTTTGCAGTGCACGAATTTTTTACACAGGCATTCGAAGATCTGTAATTTTTATGCGAACATTTTTCATTCGGTCCTCAAGGGGAGTAAAATTTTGCAATTTTTTTTTATAAATCGAGGAAACTTTTGGAATTGAAGTTTTTTTTTGCTGAACAGCCAACGTGAGTAGATACGTGTACTCCACAGCCGTATTAACGGAGGTATATTATCGTACGATGACGAAGTTTTTCAGAAATGTGATTTCCTTGATTCCAGAGGTAATAACGTGGGAATTGAACGTAACATCATCGCTATTCTTTTATGCCGTTCCGCGCGTAGACGAATGAAATAATGAACATTCATCAGAGTAGAAATTGTTAAATATTATCTCGGTATGAACTCAAAATTACTTTAGCACCATGCGACGTTATTCCGAAAGTTTTCGACGTGCGTTATGGTCTGTCGTTCCAAAGTCGTCTGATGACTTAAGCAACTTGGTATTTTTTTAAATTCGGTTCAACAAATCGTCGTTATTTCGATACCTACCGAACTCGCAATGAGTGGGATAAAACGACAAACACTTTCCCGGAGCATCAAGTTTCATCGGACTTACCTGAAACATAAAAAAGTTTGGATATCACTGCGAAAGCTCGTACTTCAGATCGAGCAATTTTCGATCCACTTGGACACGTGGGTGAAATAATTCACTCATTGTTCTAACGAACTGAAAGTTGAATCGAATCGGGATCGTCACGAGTCAGACGGTACGATAGCCGCAACAGGAATTACAAAAAACCGTTCAACGAACTCGATATTCGACTCGAGTTCAAATAGGACTCTTCTGAAACATGACTATTCAGCAGTTACTGCAGCGGTGGCGGTATCGGAGAGGATATAGACCTATAGGGGGACTCTAAAAACTTGAGCAATTAAAAACTTCTTACATTTCTAGAAATATTCGGCGATTCACTCGGACCGTTAAGACGATGGTCTTGTTCGAACGTTATCCTCGATTCTTTCTTCTGGCAATTGAACGAGCCAGCTTTATTACACCTATATACAGATTTGATAGGTCGATGACGTCATTTCACAGTCGAGTGTCTCATCGCGTAAAGGTTACATAGACTGCGTGTCTTACACAGTTATGCAAAGCCTAATGTAAGTCGGATGATGATCGGATCCGGTTGTCGCGGCTGGAAAAACACCGTGGAAATACAACGGTTGAAAATAACGAAAGTGTCTAGCCGCGACACGGATTATCATAAATTATTCATTCGACGATGAGAAAACTAAAAAAAAAAAAGAGAAATGAATTCGCATCGATCGAGCGTTTATTACTCCCGGGTCGGAATTATTGCCCAGATTTTGTTACCCGCTTGTAAGCATTTATCGCAGTTATTTCGAACGAGTCACGGAGGTGCAGCCATAACAACAAATTAATTCAAATATCGACACGTAATCCGTTTGAAAGAAAAAAAAAAAAAACAAAAAACAAACAAACAAATAAATGAAACTTGAAACATACGTGGTTAAACAATCGCGTCCAATTAGTTAGCCCAACGAAACAACGGTATTTACACGGGATAACACAGAATCTTGATGCGGTCGCTGTTCGAAGCGCGATATGGGTGATTACATCCGGATGTACGTATGTATACGCGTACCTGTGTATGGCGAAAATCGGATGAGCGTCGCTTCCGATCGTCCATGATATCGGTGCAACACGGTGGGTATGCACCGAGATATAGGAGCCGCAGAATCAACGGGGCTTATACATACATTCAACCGATGTGGGTGACGGTCGAAATATTTAGCGCGTATTCCGCACCATCGAGAACAACGTACATAACGTTTATAGGTAACGCTGATTACACCGTATACCGATTACCGTAGGGAATATCATAGAAGCTATCGGTACCTACGGTGCAAACATCAGGGGACACCGTAAAGCTTCGCTGGTTCTAAATTTTAGTATACATACGTATACAGAGAGTAACGGGGAAAACTTAACGTGGGCTCAAGCCTCGTATGAAATTTGGCCAGTTTCCCTGGAACTCTTCGTTTACGTATTACGAATTCAAGAAATGCAATCGCATCCGAATCCGTCTCCGAATAAAACTGGACTTTTTAAAGGGCACATGCGTTTACGTTGGATTTTTTCGAATGTTTAGATACGTCCCTGTCGATCCGTGGTGTTGCCGGTGTATACGGTGCGTTCGTGTCACCCTGAAATTCTAATCGGTCCATTGAATCCCAGCCGAGTTGGCCCCGTGCCAGTGGCGGGACAGCAATAAGCGATGCGAGCAGCGCGTGTATTGTATATTTGTATACGATATCCAGTGACCCCTGGCACCGTGGAGCTTATCCGAGAGATATGAGCACCTGCAGCTCTCGTAAGCCGTGAGAATTTGCACGGCGAATATACCGTGATGCATCGTCGATACCAGCGCTGCGGGGGGTGGACGAAGATTCAACGGAGGGAATCGGTTTGACGCAGGCCGCGTCGTGAGCTTGCGCAAAAAAAAAAAATCTTCTGACGCAAGAAATATGTGTATGTGGGTATATATATCACGCGGGAAAATCTGCATCCGAAAGAGCGATTACCTGTACATCGAGGTCAGAGTTCATCGCTGACCTTGGACAAAGCGCGCGCGCGCGATCGGCAACCGGTAATTTGCGGATACGCTACGTAGCTTGTAACGTGCGTTCACCGAAAGATATTAGTACCCGGATGCCGTGGGGGTGTGTGGGAACAAATTTTACCCCTATGGAATTGGATTCCCCATAGGGGTTTGCCAATTATACTCTGTTTTGCGATGCAAATAAACGACGATAGCTTCGATTGATGCTACGATGTTGGTCCACTCGACAGAGGACGACCAAAGAAGAGGGGGGGGGAGGGGGGGGGGGGGGGAGGGAAAAATGATTGGCTGCAATCTGGAATGTTCAAATTAAAATCTCGCGATCTTCGAGCGTTAGCTCGCGGTGCAGGCTCGAATGACCGTCAGTTTTTTGAATGGATCCAAAGACACGGCGCTTCATATACACGTGTAGTATTATATGAATGTAGTTACGTGTAACCGCTTGCGCACATTTACTGCCCACGTAAAGCAAGCGTAGAGCGCACGGGTAACGTGACATCAGTTCCGGCAACGCCGAGCGCCCACCACCAGTCAGGTGAGTGGTAAACCGAGAGTAAGGCTTTTGCCCCTCTTTTTCTCGCTTGTACCCAGCCATGTTTGTTTTACTATCTCAACTCGGTGAGATTTCCAGTTCCGGAGAACTCGTCTGACGAGCTAATACGGGGCCACGCGGCGTCGACGACGCCGCCGCACAGCGTCCGTTCGTCGCTCAACTTTGCAGATTACATCTGCATCGCTCGCTACAGTTTCATCGGTATTTGCGCTACTGATTTTCGCCAGGTGTAAAATTCACCTGATAAAAACGTGCGCGTCGACCGCTTCGTGGGGTACGAAACGATGAAATGATATTATTTCCACCTCTGCACGATGATGAGAATGAAAAGCGCAAGCGCGGATAACGCGTTCCACGTAACGGAAAGCTCTATAAAATCCGGGGGGGGGGGGGGGGGGGGGGGACGCGACGCCGAGCGTTCATTGGACGCGATCTTTGAAAGCCTCCAACCAGTCGAAAGAGACCGCGCCGTATTCGAAAAATAATTTCGTTCGATCGATTCTCCAAGTTTACACATGTCGCATGTTTTTTCCAGTTCCGCACTCGCGATTTCCCACAAATACACACACGTTGCATCGCGTTCAACCGTGTCCGCGTTTACGGTATGCGGCCAAACGTGAGAAATACCGAAGCTGGACTTACTTCGCGCCGTAAACGTAATCGCCGCACACGTGGCCGACAAATATTTCCATCGGAAGAATATCCGCCTGGATTCTTCGAATATTTGCAACCAGTCGTTCGAACAGCGGAAAGTGTACGGATACACCGTAAACATGTTGTTGGACATCGGTGTTCGGATCCTATCCATTACGACCTTACCTAAAAGTCAATCGGTCAAGCTGCCACACGATCGTCACCCCTTACCAACTCCGATCCACCCCGACGCAATGATACCTAATGTATTCCACCCGGGACCGTCCAACGGTACGTTTAACGTAATTGGTGTCGGTAGAAGGTGTCCGCGGTTCACGAGGGGCAATTTAGTGTTTGCAAACGAATTTCGAATCCAGGTATCCAGGAGCTTCCGCTAGAACTATTTCAAAATGGCGTGGTCCCAGAGTTAAATCAAACTGTATTTAATTCGCATACGTATGCACTAGTCGAAATTTTGAAACCTTTCAACGTATCAGCACCGCAGTTTTGTCGGAATTACTTTCAGCCTTGAAGTACCAGCTGTGAAAAAAATGGAGCGAAACAAAAAACTTCAGCCCCCCGAGTAATTCGACTCGTCTCCTTCGACCCCCCCGAATCGCCCTCGGGGACGACGATCCACGCGCGATCGCGCGGTGAGTTGATTGGTCTTCAGGGTTCGCGGCGATACATTGACCAACGATGCAATTACCGCATAATTATCTTTGTGTCCAGGAATAGATCGCGGTTTTGGATCGTTAACTCGCTTATAGTAGCGATCGACAGTCGCGTTACGTGTACAACGGCAAAATTGTATACCTCTCCGTAAATTTCCATGAGCTTGCTTACACCGAGAGTACGACCAACCGAAGTTGAACGTTGTAAATAATATCACGTGCTGGCGTATTAATCGACCGCGTCCACTACGCTATGGTATTTTCAGTGATCCTGCACCGGGGCAGCTCACCACGTGTTTTAGATTGTGAATGGGAGCTCTACCGCAGTATTCCAGGCATTGCATCTCTCTAATATGGTATACGACGTAATCTGTAATGGTACGCGTCGCGCTAATGATCGCAGACTATAACGATAAGCCAGCTATTGATCTAGGGCTCTTGCTCCATTGACATCCAGGTCACGCACGTATTTAGCCCTTGGCAAACCTGCTTATGATACAATTTTGGATTACGTTGTCCTTCCAAAGTCTCGATATATAAAAATCATTTTTTTTTTCGAGGAAATTCATTCGATGTAATCGTACTTCGGCAGGTGTTTTTAGCCTATGAATATTTCCGCACGACGTAACTCGACCTCGATCGAAAAATTTCTTTCCAGATTTAACGTGGGATTATTCGCACCTCGGAGACGCCAAAGTTTGGATGAAATATACCCACAGCTTTGAGACACGGAGTAACTTATATATTGTTTCAAGTTTTAACCGGCTTTCCTCAAATGCGTAACAACCAAAATTTATCAAGGTGGATTTACTTTCGTTTACCAAATGGCCTTGGGAGGTGGTTGGATTCGTTCTCTGATCGGTACGTCGACGAGAAAAATTATACGTAAGAAAAAGCCATCCGCTTCAGAGGTGAGTGTCTTTTAATTTCGCGTAAGGAATTTTGATTTTCGATCGCATATTTGAAAACTGAAATCGTCAGGTACTCACGAGTTATTTACTGCAAACGAACGAGCCACCCTGGACATCTTATTTCGTGAGGTACGCCGACGTAGTGAACGATCAAAGAGGAATGTCTCATTTCAACTGGGAAGTTGGAAACAGTAATTATCACATACTAAGAACTGGTTGTTATCCTTACGTCAAGTATCACTGTACGAAAAGACCAAAGGAGGATCTAAGCGCAGACAACACCCTCTTCATGCTCATTAAAATCATAAATCTCGGTACGAAAATATCCAAATCCCTTTACTCGAGTGACTAAACAAACCGTAAATGAAATCGAAAATTACATTTACTCGAACGTCTTTTCACTTCAGGTATTCCTACTTTGATATACGGACTGACGGCAACTCGGTTAATTCGCCATCAGGAAGTTGTGGAAACTCCTAAAGGGCACGTTACCATCTATTTTCTACTGCCCGAGGATAAAGGATCCCGATATTAGCGCTCGCCTGTGAAATTGTCAATTATAATCTATGCCGATCCTACTGATAATAAATCCATGATGAATTAACTCGTTTTTACTTTCCTCGATCTTACGCGAAACGTCGTCCAATAACCGTTGGACGGTGCAAAAAAACCATCCAAAAATAATTTCGGTTCGGAACTATCGTTTCCTTGACCGATAGCGACGAGTGCAATTCCGTCGAAGTATGTAACGTGGGTGTCGCTGTCGATTCTGTGTCGCAGCTGTTTTCCAGCAAAGGTCGGTTGGTTCGCTGCTTTTTTTGCACTCGGTGCTATATTGCATTCCGCTGGACAACTACAATTTTCAAACACAATGACATTTCGTTAGAAACGGACATGTCTTTGAAGTGGACAAGCATTATTAATTTGTCACCCGAGACTTTACCGTACTACGTATATCTTCGACCGGGAAAGTCTCATTGCGGTAAGAAGGTTCACGGTCACTGTGGAAAATGTCACACATACCTCCGGGGCTTTGTTTCATGTGAACGAGAAATTCTGCAGACCAGACACACCCCCAGCGGACAAAATTAACCGAGCCATTCGCGGACGTCTTGATCTCTCGAACGCTGAGAAGATTTTTGAAAAAAATGATGAAATGATTGCGAAGAATTCCACACCAGATTGTTCGGAATGAATTCGACGAACGAAATTCCAAGTTCTCTTATCGTTAGACTTGAATATTTTCAAATCGTCCTCACGACGACGAGCTTTCGGCAGATAGGGACTTACGAAGCTTTCCATAAAATCAACCGCCGCAGTTCGGTTAGCCTAAGTGGATCAATTACTCTCGTAAAGTAGTATGCAGGTACACAGGACATTTTGAAGAGCTATGAAATCACTACGTCCGACAGAGTATTCATGGTCGATAGAACGGTAAGCTCTCTAGCGATTGACATTTAACGAGAGTGTTTACGACCGCACGTGGCCAGGTCGATGTTAATACGAAGCGGATAACGACGGGGTATTAATTTGGTATGTATGTAACATGAGCTGGCGATTCGATTCGGTATTGTGGTGGAAAAGCGAGGCACCCACTTCACGAACGGACCGCGAATAAGACCAAACGTATCTCACGGTCGTCGAGCTCGAGTCGAGCAACGTGACTTATTGTACACCTACCTCTCGATCGACTCAATAACTTCGGCTGGAATGGAGCAAACGACGAAGACAAGCGACAGGGTCGAATTGGCGATATGGATGTGGTATAATAATTATAATCAGTAGGCGAAATGAATGGGCGAGGGAGATGGGGGAATCGGGTGAAAAAGGCTTACAATTAGTTGCGATTTGGTGACAAGCAAAGGTAGCTCAACCGGCAGGGCGCGGGCATGAATGGTTACAGGTATATATGTATATTAAGAAGGTTGAACCCGTTGAGCGCAGTCGGGGGGTTCGATGATTGATTTATGTTCCGTACTGAAACGAGAGTTGCCGGCATTGATACCGCGCGCTATAGAAAGCTGCCGGCTTACGTTCAATTATGAAAAGAGTGACGTAGATAGATAATTAACAACGCGTAGGCGTTTCTAGCCCCTTTTACGCAATCGTCTATACGTCGTGTAGAAATGTTCAAAAAAAAAAAAAAACGGCGTGGGGAGACGTGTGTATTTAATAAGCGGTTCGAACAATTTTTTTTCCTTCAAAATTGAATTACGCGCGTGTTATTAAATTAATTAATTATTTAATCGGAGTAATTTAACTGACCAAAGTCCACTTCGCCGCCCGACAATTTCACGCAAGTGTACACGTGTGAAGGGTGGGCAACAAAAAAAGAAGAATCACGCGATTCTTTGCATCGCGAACAAGATTGTCTGCACATACCATTCATGTAAAATTGATTGGATCGATTGATACTTCAGGTGTATTTGGGGTGATTTAGTTTTTTCATCATTGAAACCAGGTAACGAGCTAGATAACAATAATTGTACAAACTGGTGGTCGCTCACACGAAATGCAAAAATATCTGAACATAACAGTCGCGTTCAGGTGCGGGCAGGTATTTCATTCTCACGATATACCATCGCGTTGTTTGTCGAGCTGATTTTACCGCAACATTATGATTCAAAAAAGGGAATTCGTCATCCGAGTCGCAACGTGTGAAAATAGTAATTCGTCTATATATGTATATGAATTCAATTAGGAAGTACTTTCACTTTCTCGCACGATCGCCATCGAAACTTTCCCCGAGTCATCCTATTATGTGCCCGTTCGAACGGACTCCTCTTTTTGCCCGAATACCGCCGGCTTTGTCTCTTTTCTCCGATCCGAAGATACCCAAAGAGAATCTTGTAACGCGCAACAAACTCTACGCCAAGAATCTGTCCTCGTAATTCGGTGAAATTCCTTCAGCCGTGATCGGTACGATCATCAATGATGCCGGAGAAATTATCGGGGCGGGCTCGAGCAGTTTTCGGTGGGGTGTCGATTTTTTTTTTCGCCCACAAGCGCCAAGTTGCAGATCTATCGGAGGAGAGTCGCTACCAAGATCACTGAAAATTTATCACCCAGTTTTGGGTCCATCTGCAGTTCGTGAATCATCAAAGACGAATCAATTCAACGTAATCTACTAAGCTGTAAGCGGGATCGGCTCCTTAACGTAATTAACTTTATTACATGAAATTTTTTTCCTCCCAATCTCTCGGGATATTTTATGTTCGATTTGAGGTCGCAAATTTCCGAACGCGACAGACGCAGCGGGCATTGCACAAGCTTTCCAGCTCCGGGTATATTCTCAGTTTGCATAAATTTCATTCGCATGTACGAGGATCGGAACATCCTTTTGTTCTCGACCGTAAAAAGAAAATTGTTCCATATATATGAAATCAGTTGTGAAATCGTATACGGGAGAACGTTCGCTAGTCTCCCTTTCGGCAATCGGATACACGGAATAAATTCATGCGGAGTACGGGAAAGGAGGCGGAGGAGGTATGGCGAAAATTGAATTAGGCTATCGTAAAATCATCTTCGCGGAATAACCGTGATACGGGGTGAGTCGCAGCCACCGCTATGTTGGTTTATGAGCGAGTCGGGCGAAAAAGAAGAAGCGATTGTTTCCGCGGACGATAAAATTCAATGTTTACGATCGATGTGCCATCGTAATTGGCAGACGGACGTTAGGACGGACACGTTATATTCGCGCCCCATCGATTCCGTCGGTGCATGGAAACCGAATGCAAATAACTACGCGACATCCGCGTTCTATCGCAACTAACGTCTGTCCGGGAGAGAGAGAGAGAGAGATTTATATCCCTTCCGCGCTACCTAAATATCACCGCGTAGCTTTTGCCGTACGGTAACACGTCGAACAGAAGCAAGAAAGTCGGAAAAACATTTTATACACTTCTATACAGCCGTGTGTGACAACTATTGAATCGCGCGATTCGATCTTACGACAGTTAATTATTTCTCCAGCCGACACTCTCGGACATTCTTATTGGTTTTTTTATGTTTTTTTTATTTATTGTTTTTTTATCTTTTTCTTTCGGTTCTCTCTCTCTCTCGTTCGACGGACAACGCGACTCGTCGAACCGTGTGACGTAATTTCTGTCCTATCGATAAAAGAAGCTGATTGTACGAAGTGTGGAAAGAAATGTTCTGTCACCTGCGCCGCGTCGCACGAGCCTTCTCAACGAATCCAACATTTTAATGGTGAAAGTTTACTCCACCCCCACTTCGTCGACTCTTGATTATAGGCTATTAAAAGTTGACTCACTCTTCGGATGATCGCGGGGTACGTTATTCGCAGCGGTGCACGTAGGATCCGAGAATACAATCGATGAAATAGTTATTTGCTTACAAGCTTCTCGACCTTGATCAATTAATTCGTACTTCGTCATCGAGAATCGAGAAGGTGGGGGAAGTCGAGGCGATACACAGCCCCGATATTACCAGCCAAGGCTGAAGATGATAATATCTCGGAGGAATTTTTTTCTTGTATAATATCACGATATATATATTATTTGAACAAAGAACAAAGGAGGAAAAAAAAATCGCACGCGAGCAATCGAGGACCTTAAATAATTTTTCTGATGGATGTTTTTTTTCGTTCTTGTTTTTTTGGACTAGGATCTGGTACGATCTTCCACTATTCTAATTATCGTACAATTATTAAGCCAGTCGAAAATTATCGTCGATTAATTGCTAATTGCACATTCTTGTCACACGGATTGCATTGTAGTTTCATTCTCTTCTACATACATAACTCAGGTTACGGACAAAAAAGGTTTTGCTTTTCGCGAATCAGCTGCTGTATGCGTCGAAGCCTTGAAACGTTCGCAGTCACGTTGCGGCAGTCAGTAATAAGCGTAAGTCTGATATATCCATTGTGAGAAATCTTAGGATACATGAAGTACGGCGACGTTCAATAATTTTGCACACTACAAATCACTTTTGTTCGTCGCGTGTGTGTGTGTGTGTGTGTGTATGATGGTACGCATCGACGTGTACCGCGGCCGATTCGCACACGTTCACAATTTATCAAAGTGTAGGATTATTCGTCGTCGATTGGTCACAGTAGCAGATTGGAAATGGCAGATAATAATCGCCCCGACTATTATAACCGTAGGTTACGATATATTAAATGCTTTCTGACAACTGGCTGTACAAGCTAGAAGTTAATAATTGTTTCCAGAAGAGAATGTATCACGTGGGTGCGTGCAAATCTCGCGACATTATGAATATAATACATATTTAAAGATCTAGCGCCCACATAACATCATACCCATGGAGCTCGGGTTCAGCTGCACAGAACATTGATTATGTACACATACGTTTTACACACCTGGGGCGGCACTGCACCGCAATGGATATTTAATTACCTGGATGAAAATTCATAAATTTTAATCATGCGGAACGTGTAGAAATGTACGAACGTTTCGTACGATGCGGACAATAACAAGGAAGTTCAAATTTGTTATTTATTCGTCCGTTAGAATTGTCTGAGAAAATGGAAAAATTTTGACAGCTCCCCCAAAAGGATGGAATATAATGGAGAATTATTCGTTCGGAAGATACTTTCGACGAACGAGATTGCCGAGTGTAAAAAAAAATCCCTCAAACTGTAATGAGTTCAGGTGTGAAAAATTCTAGGCATATTTAGCGCCCCTTGTGCGAATATCGTCGGCTCGTGCAAACGACCTCGAATGAATATACACCGAGGATTCGATCCACCCGCGAAACACCGTGAGCCTTCGTTGAAAGAAATAATTTTTGAACTTGTGCCACTTTTTGACAGACTTCCTTTCGCGGCGCGGAGACCTCGACTATATTATCGCCGGCTTCAACTAGACGAGGCTCACGCTAAAACCCGCAGGGAATATACTATATCGTGAGTCAGATCCAGATCTCCAACAAAGCGAGCGGCTCTTAGACCTTTACTTTTACGTCGTAACCAGAGTTCAAGCTTGACAGTCACGATGGACAATACCCTATCTCTGTGTGTCTCTCTTTCTCCTTTTCCATTGCTCTCTTCGGTTCAAATTTTAATAGAACCAGCGCGCTCGCCGCATTTCATTTCGTTCGTCGTACAAATTTTTGTCTCGTAATTTTTTTTTTCGATTCGACAGCGTTACGTTTCACACGCACGTAGTAGATAGGCGTCGATTAAATTGAGTTGGGAACAAATCCCATCGAGATATCCTTGATTTTTTACTTTTTGGATCGACAAATTGGCGATGACTCTTTCAATTGTATGGATAGATCAATTTGGCTTTGAGGTTTGGATTTTCCAGATCAAAATTTCCAAAAATATTGTAGAAAACTTGATCACGAAAATTGCTAAATTTCGTCGCGAATGTGGGAAAAAATCTAAGACTGTAGTCTTGGCAATTTTTGATTTTATTCGAAGCAAATTATAAAAATATGATCATCGCTGGTCCACCTGTACAGTATACACGATATAAATCTTCGCCTCATTTCCAAACGCGAAAGAACGCGAAGATGAATGTCTTTCGATCTTATCACGTACATGTGAACAGTTCGTCATAATTTTTTCTGTCAGCGCATTCGTAAAACCCAGATCAATGATTATCGTTATTAGGACCATCGTGAGCGGGAACTTTTTATTGAAAAAAAATGACGTTCACGCTCAGAGAAAAGTTATGAGGAAGCAACAAAAATACACTGCATCATCGTGAGATCGCATTTTCTGGGAATTCGATTGTAAAACTTTGCTCAGGCAGCGTATAGGTGAGAATTGCGCACTGCCCAAGAATTTCCGGCCCACAATAGCGTTCGTGACGGTGAATTTGTCGTCTTAAAAATTTCCGAGACGTGTATTAATCTTATTCCAAGGTTGAAACGCCGCGGTCATTCGCTGGGGTGTACACCAAACGCCACTTGAAACCCGTAAGGTTGTTCGCTAGCGTACATAAGGTCTTCAAAATTACAGATCTCTTGCACGAGTTTCAAAAAACGACCAATTTCCCCGACAACGAATTTCCAAAATCGAAGCTTCTTGAAAACTAAAACCAAAACATACCCAATAGAATCGTCTCAACGACCGAGAAATTTTCTCATGGGATTTACATCTATTGTTAATGATCTCTCTTTGAACGAAAGTATAATCCCGGTTTCGTAGAAAGTTTTGGTATCGGTACGGAAACACCGTACCGATAAATCTGCCGCGAGTTGCTTTATCTTTTAGAATGAACATGCATGCCTAATTACTGATTAATTCACGCTACGCGCGCTTCGACTTTCGGCCCGTATCACGTGTGCTTCGAACGCATGTGTTTTCTACGCATTAAAACGTCCACATACCTATACTTTCATTTACACGTCTTGGTCTACGGCTTCCGACAATGAGACGGTACCCTGTAAGATTTTTTTAAACCTACGACGTACGACTGCGGGATTCAACCGAAGGGCTTACGAGCAGCTGAGGCAGCTGTGCAGGCTCCGAGATCGATCCGAGAAGAAGGACGTAACTCAAGAATTTTAATTGCCTTTTTGGGCCCTCGAGATCAACACTCGATGAAAGTGTATATAAAGTACACCGCGCGTAACGTGCGCACGCATATATTTATATATATTATATACACCTGTTAAGGTACACGGATACTTTTCTCCTCTTCGACTTCCCTGCACCTTTCGACTTTCGACGATTATTTTCACGCGTATATCTTTCGCCGCCGCACAGGCGTCTGTACGTAGGTACTCGGCAAACTATCGATATTCAAAGAATGTCTTTCTCCGACACATGTTGCCTAGATGTACCACGCCTATCGGACACGACCTCGCGCGAGGACATTAACGGCGGGTGCCGTGTGCACTCCTAAGCTCTTGGTGGTCATCTTATATATGTATATATGTATATGCGATTATAAGGAAGCAGGTAAGGGTACCGCAGGTGTACGTGACCGTGTCATTAACCGGTTGTTTATCGCGAGGAAAACAGTTACGCTTGTCCTATTACAACCGGCTCTTCCCTGGATTAAATTTCAATCGTCACCTCCTCGTTGTTGAATGTTGTACATTGTACTTTTCCTACGTTTAGCAGCTACCCCTTTGTAAAAAGTATAAGTAAATTATGGGTTTTTTCTAACTCTCTCGATAGCCAGTTATTAATTCGTTAGAAACGTATAATGTAATCCGATTCGTGACGGTGAAGCGACGAGCGATGTTTTACATAATCAGATAGAGCGGGGGGGGGGGGGGGGGGATTTGTTCCGAAAACGCCATATGCGGCTAGTTATTCCGGATCCGGATGATGCAAATTCGTTGGGCGTGAAATTCAAAGGGTGAAATTTATACCCCGTTCGATAGTCGCAGGTGCAACTGCGATATGCTTCGTGGTCAGAGTTTAGCCGTTCAACGTTTACGCGGAGTATACGTAGAGGTGTGCAGCAGCGTACGTATATTACATCTCGGTATAACACCGTGAGCAACCTGTTGCGGATGTCACGCGCCTACGCAAAGATCCCGCCGCGGGACACGTGATCTGCTACATCGCAAGAAAGGCTATAATAATTCACGATTTTCCTCTCTCGACTTCTATCGATTTTCACCATCTCTTCTCTCTCTCTCTCTCTCTCTCTCTCTCTCTCTCTAATTACCTTACCACGGCGAATGCATAATACTCGCTACATACCTTTCGCTGAACTACCTGTCCGGTAGATCTGAAATCTGCGGACGGGTATATTAATGTGCGGTACAAGCCGGATGGAGCGAAGTTGGAACTTCTTTTTATTTCTCTCCATTATAATAGCGATACGACGCCAAGAATGCCGTCGATAAAAATTGTCTCGAAAACTGTGGATGGCGAGAACTTCGAGCGATTCGATGCCATTGCGACAAATTTTCTTACTACGAGGTGCGTATTTCGCGTAGGCGACGCACGGCTCGAAGATGTGGCATTGCATGTACTCGTAGCGACCGCGGCGTTTCAGAATTTCTTTTCTTGAAGTCGGCGCGGTAACGTTTTACGTGGTATCGCGATTAGCGGCAGCAGCTTCTCTCGCCGTTTCTTTCCGTACAGTTTCACGCTATGCACCTGGCTACCTGAGTCTCCCGACAGCTATTCTGAAAATAAATCTTACGCTCTTTGCTCGGAAGATTTTCCCAAGAAATTCAGTAGTTGGGTAAAATCAGAGGTGAACTGGTCTTTTGTGTAAGTTTCTATTTTTATTGTGTACAATTTTTACCTCTACCTGCGCAACGCCGTTCGACAACGAAATGTCACCCGCCTTCGGAAGTCGCGTCAACCGTAAAAACTACCACCGAATTATTCATTTATTTATTCGGTTGAACGTTCTTCCCTCAAGGAGGAAAATAAGGAGTATAGGAAGATAAAATTTCTCAGGCTACGAAACTGAGAAAACATATATATACGTATAACGAGCGTTATCGGAATCGTGGGTGCAGAGATGGACCTCCACGCGTGGAAATTCGTACGGCCCGATGACCCGCGAAGGCATAAATTAACACGCATCATCGTTTCTGTCTAACTGTAAACCGGCCCGAAAAATCACGCCGACCAACGCGCTCTCGTGTACCGCCTATGCTACGCGTATACATATAAGCTCGGCAAACTAACGTGAAACCGTGTTATCTGTCAAAATCAATCACGATATACATGTTTATCTAATTCCAGAGATTCATTCTCTTTCGCGAGCTAATGACCGTTACAGGCGAAGCGCCCCTGCGGTGAAGCGCACCTCGTTCGCACATGCAATATTCATGTGTATATACATATATATATATACGTATTCATGTACCGCGGAACACGCACCAGCTGTGTATTATGTAGATATCGCGTACGCCGAACAACCAGTTATGAATGGTTAGAGAAAATACGTCGATTTCGTACGTCTGTATTCATACGTATTCGTATACGTTCACAACCCCGCGCCGCGGTGTTGTTGCGGTGGTTCGTAAGCTCGATATAACGCGAGCTCCGCAGCGGTTAGAGCTACCATTTTCTTGCGACCGATCGCAGGAATTCCTACGGCTTGTTAACAAATATTATGTAGGTACTAAAAAGGGGCGCCGGAAGAAACTGCCCGTCGAGTACTGCGCGCAAGCCCTTCTTCCTCATTATACGTTTCGTTCGTCCCTAGCCATTGTGTTATACTTATAGATAGGTACGTACCTACGCGTATAGGCAAAGCTGCAATCTTCGCACCTCGTCACGTTTCCCTTCGCTCCGAAGTCGAAAAGTTTTTACAGGGGGAGGTTTACGAGCTACGCTGTGCACCGCAGCGTTCGCTTTTATTTCATTCAATCTCATTCCTATTTTTTGGGGTGTTTTTTTTTTTCTGCTGCCTACAGATTCGGTGTATAGGGGGTGATTAGACACGACGTACAAGTGGGGCACTCCGGGCAATATCGTGAAATTTGAATTTTCCAATCCGAAATAACGACCGTCGTACTTGTACGTTATTTAGTATTTTCCCCGAGTTTCCGCAATCCCGTTGATATTCTCTCTCGGAACGAGCTACCGAAATCTCGAGGCCCAACACAGAGAATTTGAAAGTGGAGCATTTTCTTGCTCCGGTCTAACGGATATTGTACTCGAATATACGCGTATGAGCTATTACCTATGTATAGCTTCGTCGAAACGGGGGAAAAGTTTCGAAACGTGGGATTATATGCAGGTTAAAAAGAATTCAATGCCGCGTAATACGTAAGGTACGTACATTGTACGTGGACATAACAGTTTCGAACGCTAAAGTAAACGGCTCGGCGTGCCATCGTCTATGTGTATAATGTGTATACGTGCTGTTAAATTGATTTCCCAGTCCAACGGTACATCGCTAAAATACGGGAATTCTGACTACAACGATGATCATCCCACTGCATTCCATTATTCCCATTATCGTATAATATTATCGTTTTATCGTTTTACCACCAAGATTATTATAAAATCTATACGAGTACGGTGTGCACACCGCGTTTACCCTGCCACGGTAGATCCCGTCAAAGTCAAAATCGTTCCAATTTTTCAATATCTACCTCATTTAACAGACGCGCGTACCGAAATCACGATTATCGTGTGTACGCTCGCCGGTTTTACGTTGCGGGGCCTCCAGGTGGTTCGGCCGTTATACGCGTTACATTCGCACGTGTAAATTGTGTACATATGTATAATGTATGTATATATGTAGACTGTAGTACGTACATGCAAACATACACCCCATTAACGCGCGAATGCGCGAATGTGTGTATAATATCAAGTGCAGAGAGCTCCGGTCGTAGACGAGCCGGACGTGTACTACTCCGTATGCATTGGTGTAATAATTACTAACGCGAACGGCGGATACACGGACGCGGTTTGCGTGCGGATCCGGAGAAACGTAGGGTATAATACGTTGCCTACAGGCAGCCGTGGGCGCTAACATAACGGTGACGGCGCGGCGTTACCGACGTTCAGGTCGCCGATGGCCTCCTTTCGGCGTCCCCGTCTCGGCGTGCCTCTCTTCACCTCAAATGTAACTGTACTTGCGGGCGAGGAATCTCTTGGCCCGATATCAACGTACGCCGATTGTTGAAAAGCTTTTCACTCCGATACCGAGAGGCGTACGTCCACATATCGCACTTCGACAGGCTACGCAGTAGACATTTTTCAAATTCAGCCCATATAACTGCCGTTCCGGAAAGTCAGGCGCAACGTTCGCTGGTCCAAAAATCTTTCGTCCCCTTTAGCGTCATGGTTGGTGAAAAATGGGTAAAACCATGTAAAAAAATTTGCCCTCGCTTGCCTTATTATTTTGCATCAAAATGACAGGAAGATCATTCAACTGAGTACGTATAATTTGGCATCGATCGCTGGCCCGCACTGTGGAATCGAACAAGACTCGCATGCCTTGATATAATAGAGATACAGAAGCGCGGTGTTTGGCGGGTCCGCGCGTTGTACCGAAGAGATCGGATGTATCAGATTAGAAGGATACTCCCATGGAAGAGCCACCTGTTCGCCCCGAGAATCGAACGAAGGTATGTAACAGGTCGCCGATCGATCTGCTGCCCTGTCTCCAGGCATATTTATATGTACCTGTACGGGATATATGACGGGCGAAATGTGAGCGTGCGGAGCGTCTTTCTGGAGCATAAAGTGGGGGTTGAGCAAAGGGCAAAGTTCTTCGATCTCCGTTCGGGAGCGACAATTATAGGAAAATCAAATTCTGGTCCTTCGTTTGTAATTTTTCAAGAAAAACGAAACGATTGCAACGCCGGCTATGACATACCCATGAAATAGAAATTTGAGTGACGTGCAGCTTTCTTTGAAATTCTTCGACACGCGCGTAACTCGAAAGATTGATTCTAAGTAAATTCGGAAAAGCACTTTCCAAATAACGGATATGTAGCGTAATTATATACCGCATTCTATTCTCCATAATGGTGTAATTTTGTTTTGGAGATGCTGACTGCACTCCATTGTGCAGTTATACTTAACGGCCGCTACGTAACAGAGCTAAAATGTATAATTTTCTCCTAAAATTTCGATAAATAATATCCAATTTTTTGGTAGCCCGATAGATAAAATATCACCTGACTTTTTGCGGTTATTTCCGGAGGTCGGGTAACTGCGTGAACAACGAATATACCTATACTTGGGTTGCAGGTAGAATATATTACTGCGGAGGTGCGGTGATTTCTAGCGTGCGGTGATCGAGTTACGTCAACGTGGTAACGTGACGCACGTAAAGGCGATCGTATTATAGGTATACGTAGTCGCTATACGATCTACACGGACAACCTCCGTGCGACATCTGCAGAAGACGCGTTGCGTCCCGTGGCTATCTCAATCTTTATTCCGATCTCTCGGACCGGTCTCGATCCCGAAGTAAACTTTTGCCACTCGTACGTCCATCCGCAGCTATGCAGGTACAGGCTGCTGGGGGTCACAACGATCATTCCACGTGTGTCATAATAGGATATATTCCAAATTATCTTTACGACGGTATGTGCGTAGTCATCCGTACGCATATTATATCGTCATACAACAAGACAAAATATATTTTTTTTTTTCCACATACGCGACGATCATTCGACTTTAAATTAACGTGCGATGTACGACGATATAAATGTACGTATAAAAGAGGCGGATAGAGCCGGTCGGATTTCCACATTGAAGATGGCGTTCGTTTGGGAAAAAAAGCATCTTCGATGCACCGAGAAAGCCTAGTATAGAGCTGGTTTAGGAGAAGAACATACGCGTGCACGCGAGCGGCTTTTCAAGACGCGTGGACTGCCGCCGCCGCCGTAGGTTGCCCTATAGCCGGTTTGCTTCCCTCTACTCTTCAGATATATGTTTCTGGTGCCGGGGACCAGTTCCTCAGCTATTATTCCCCACTTGTTTCACCGCGGCATGGCCAAACGCAACACGTATCTGGAGGAGCGTGGCGCCGCGTCGCTTATGTATACGCGCGTTGCCTACAGCCGCGACTTTATTTCACTTCTCGAATATATATATATATATAAGCACCGAAGATCTTGTCTAACGACGAAATACGTCACGTACGTTTATTGTGGCTTCAACCTGTCAACCTCGAGAAATATCTCGGAGCCGTCCACGTACCGTAGGTTTGTTATTCAACCCCGTATCACGAACCGGCCCGATATACCTGTGTATTTTTGCCGCAGAAAATAACGTCACAGATTTATAGTTATTGGTCGTGCAGACGCATGTATTCATGTACAAATGTATGTACAGCACCTGTCGTAACTGCATCCCTCATAATACCTCGTTCGGAATCATTAACTCAGGAAAAATGACGAGATAACGCTGTTCACCTGCGGCACGGAAACGCACAGGCAGTACATACTACTATACGCTGGTTTTGCAGAGAACCGGAAGTCGACTTGGGGATGGATTTTGGGGGGGATTCGCGTGCAGAACTCGGTAGCCAGACTTACCATGATTGTTACGTTGAGTTAATCGGAGTTGATCCAACGGTAAAATATCTGCATATCCGCTCCAGAAAAGATCAGTGGCAAAGAAGTCAAAAGGTCATAGCGATCGCACGTTTGACACACTAGTCACAAGGCCACGGTCACAGGCACGAGCACTTTCGTTATTTACACAACACAAACGAATTCGGTCGACGAACGATAACTTGATGAAAAATTTTGAAGGGAATTATGAAAATGAATTGGGTGAATGACGAGGTGTATATCTTCCACGTCTTACGTGCTGCCGATATGGCGAGGCAATGTTGAGAGATTTCCGGCGAGGATCGGGGATATTAATAAATCCGCTAGTTTTATAAGAACACACTCCGATACACACGGAGCAACAAACGGCTCGTTTCAAATCATGCGCACATACGTAATCACGATCGATATTTTAAAATTCTAGCGTTACGAATAATTCGAGACGCAAGGCGCGCTACGTGTAGTGCTGAATAACAAAACGCTGATTTTGAAAATTCCATTCGGTCAATCGGTGCCGAACATACGGTGCAATGTTTGAGGCACCCGGCTTATGTCAGCGCGATATGCACTTGACGATATAGTTTTTCCACATGGAATTACGCGATCGCCCACATGATACTGTTATTCTTATCAGTCTTATTATTATTAATATTATTATATTCGTGAACTTCGCGTGCCATGTAATCGAATACGCGCGCTTATTACATTCGTTCCCTGATCGGATCGTTTGTTGACACAAGTGTTTTGACAGCGATCAACAGGTTGAACGGCGCCTCAAACGCGTACGCGTGATGGATTTTAAACCTGGCGGACTCCGACTGAGCGCTTGGCGGTGATCAGGTAGACCCCGAGGTGCCGTCGGCCTCAACGGGGCCCCCTTCTTTTCCCTTCTCTTTGCTTCCCTACAATTCTCTCGGCTTCTCTTTTCTTAGTGGGTCCCAACCGCAACTGGGCCCCTCCTTTTTCTTCTCTCTTATCCTTCGAACGCCGACTTTCGTCGATGGACCCTACCGCATTCGGTGTGCACAGATTTTTACCTGCCGTCAGAGTTTACGCAGGTAAACGGCAGGTACCGGCACATCTCGATGAACCGATTGCGCCCGTTGAAATCCGATAAATTGAGGAAGATATTAACATAGTCTGGTTGTGATAAAATATGTTTTACATCATTCGTCACATGAGATGTAATAGCACTTCATTCGATAAAACAAATGAAATAAAAGACTCTTTCACGGAGAATAAAGTACACCGTTGAATTTTGAAAAAGATGCTTTGCCATGAAATTTTTTTATGTTTTTTGGTTCTTGATGACTGTGTTTTTGGCTGATGAAATTGAAGTACAGTCTCGATCACGTGATTTTGATAATAGTTTGATTAGTGGAAGCATATGTAATGAAGTTCTTGAAACAGAAAATATTTGAATTGTTTGAATAATTCATATTTTTTTTTTTTAAGTGAAGTATGGTATCTCGATCAAAAAATCGAGTACTCCGCATACCAAGTATAAGATGATCCATGAGAATATGAGATGGACGATGGTTTTTCACTAGGGTGATTCTTTTCAGTCCCCACCTGGAAATTTGTTTAATACGTCGAAAAAGGAATTCCTTGACAATTTCAGCCCTTAATATCAATTTTAAGTACTTTTCCAGAGGGTAGAAAGATTTTCCATTCAAAATAGAAGTAAATTAAAAGTTTTTTTTTAAATATTCTATGACTCTGCGCCATTTTATATCATATTGGTTTTGGTCGAAATCAATGCTGAATCGAACGACGTTTAAAAGTGTTCAAGACTTGCATTGGTGAGATGGTACAGGTCATTGAAGTTGATTTTTACCTAAAATTCTCGTTTTTTCACTGTTATTTTTGAAATGGCGAACTTTACTGAAAAAATGTGTGAGAAAATTTTGTTGGAAACTTAATTCTCTACAAAAATGGTCTGTTGAACCTAAACGCTCCGATTAATAATTTTTGAGATATTTAATTTTAACTTACTTGTGTTATAACAGGCATAAAAATGATATGCTGGCATAGCAGGCATACAAATTTTATATCACAATTAAGTTTAATGTCAATATCTCAAGAAATATCAATTCAGGTCTAGGGGACCTTTTTTGTAGGTAATCTAATTTCTAAAAACATTATTTAGAACATTTCTTCCAACAAGGTGACTATTTTGGAGATAACAGCGAAGAAACGAGAATTTCGGGTTACTTTAATCACCCGTACTATCTCACAAGCTCAAGTTGCGCTTATACCGTCTTTAATACATTTGTACATCTTTCAATGTGCATTAATTTCGACCAAAATAAATAAGATATCGTAAAATACCGCAGAGTTATAGAAATTTAATTAAAAAAAATCTGAGTTTACATGTTATTTGAATGGGAAATCTTCTCACGTTTTGAGAGAGTACTCAATCTCAATATTAAGGGCTCATATTTTGAGGAAACTTTTGTTTTGGTACTTTCAACAAAATGGCGGGGAGCGGAGAAAAAAAATTCCTCAAAAACAAATCACCCGAATGCATACTTTTTCGATTCTCGTTTTTATTTGTTGATTATTCATTCATTTGTTCATTCATTTATCATTCATTCATTCATTCATTCATTCATTCATCGTTCATTCATCATTCATTAGTTCGTCAATCATTCATTCATTCAATTATCATTTATTCATTCATTTATTTATTCATTAATTCATTATTCATTTATTTATTCGTTTTTTCATTCATTCATTAATCCATTAATTCATTAATTATTCTTTGATTTATTCATTAATTCATCATTCATTCATCATTCATTTACTCACCATTCATTTATTCATCATTCATTAATTCATCATTCATTCATTTATCCGTTTTATAAGTCATTCATTAATTCATTTATTTATTCATTCGTCATCATTTATTTATTCATTGAATTATCATTCATTCATTCATTCATTCATTCATTCATTCATTCATTCATTCATTCATAAGAATGAACCAACGTGAATATGGGAAAACCGAACAAAAAAAAATCCCTAAATGAGAAATTACGATACACGCCAACAGCAGGGGAATAATTGTAATTGTTAAAATAGGAAAGAACTTGTGCTAGAATACTCGTCTCATCAGGCATTTTCCTAGAGACCGTCTCACCCGTCGACATTCATCTCAATTACACTGGGAAAATGGCGTAATTAGTAATTAGTCGTCTTTCTACGTTTCGTCGCAATTAGGTGACGTTGACACTGTAGGCAAGCCACTTAGTTGCGACAAAACTTTTAGCAAGCACTCAGAATTTGGATGACGCAGTAAGCACAGGAGTCACACTCAATCGAATGACTCATACGAAATACACATGACTGCAAGTCGCAGCCTTTCACTACATCGTTTCTCGAAATGCAGAATATTAATTTATAATATTGAACATGCGGCATGATATCGCGATAAACATCGAGAGTAATAAATGGATTCATCAAACTAACAGAAGCAGTTTGTAATTGATTTTTTTGCAAAAAAAATTAGAGAATTAGAGAGAGATATGGGTTGTATTTCCTAAAGTATTTTATTCTCCATATTTTATTATCTACAGAATATGTTTGCAGGGTATTCATTAATTCGATGAAGCAGCGGCCTGAGGTTCTTCTTCTTCATCATCATCAGCAGCATCATTCGCAGACATTATATATTTCTCGAAATCTACTTTCAGCTTCTCAAGCGACAATTCACTAATTAATCGTGCTCTGAAAACGACGACCCGAACAAAATGAGGTGAAGGTAAGTAGTTTTCCAAAAATAAAATCGCATTTGTTCTAGGAGGAACTGAAGCCATGGAAACGAAATGCGAAAACTTACCTTGTGATAAACTCGCCGGGGCGTTTGGGTTTTTTTCCGTCCACGTCATTTAGAAGAGCAGAAAAATTTTCCTCCAAATGATTTATTTCCATATCCAACTGAAATTTTTTTTTACGATAACCGTCATTTTATTTTGATAGTTTGGGAGAGAAGTTAAGTACTCTATTATATCAAAAGGGGAGCGCAATGTAATTATTTAGAAACGTAGTAAATCTTCAAACGGTTGCTGGTGGAGGATTTCGATTGAAATAGATGGAGTGGTAGTTTCAGAGTTATATTTATGTATGAATATTTTGCGCGATTTAGATATTTAGAAAATCTTACGGTTCCAATGGCAGCGTTTATCGTTCCAAAATCAAGCTCATGTTCATCTCTGATAGCAGTATATTCAATACCATTTGCAAACCTATCTATGCAAGCTTTGATGTCCACACTCAAGGTGCCTGATAGATAAAAAAAATGGAGTTATTCCTTCCGCTTTAGAGGTTGAGGGCGATTTTACAGACTCGCATTTTTTACTTGGTGTTCAAACAAAATGATAAAAACATACCGTCTCTCATGTTTGGAAACCTCTTCTTCATCAGACCTTTAAGTGCCACTAGTTCGGGGAGGATATTCGGATGAGCCACTACCACCTTGTAATCCCGCAAAGAAATATCTCCTGTCTGAAGAAAGAAAAGAATCACATTACATCACAAACACTATTCAGACAAAACAAAGATAAGGTAGGACAGGAATAGAAATACTCAAGTGATTAAATTTCGTAACAGCAAAAGAGTATTTTAACAGTACTTGAGTCTAACTGCTGTTTAAAAATGTGTCTATACCATGCAAACTTTAGAATTTAGACACAGAAGGCATCGAATAACTTTATGACTCCAAATCTAGGTTCACTATTCTGAAACTATTCATATGCGAAATTCTGCAACTAACCATGATTTGTTTGATAATTGGGGCTCCTCCGACTAGAGTAGCTCCAGCGTTCATTGCGTCTTGTTGCATGTCTTCTCCTTTGCATATCGCAAGTATACTTCGTTCAGTTTGCAGTTTGAACTTATGTGGTACAGCAACACAGCTAGTAAAGTTATCTACAAATTTATTCTTCTTTGCAGCCTGCAAAATAAACGTTACCATACTATTCAAATTTTCATTGTTCTGCACATTTGAAACATGACCACATATTCAAGCTTTTCAATACTCTATCTTGGTAATTGCATACAAGTATAATAACCTGCATGTTAAGTTCGAGATACGCAAAGACTGGTGCATCAGGATAATTGCTAACAGTAGGATGGTGTATCTCCCTGTGGCATTGTATTGCTTCAGCAAAAGAATAAACTCGCCATTGATAATGTTTTGACACCCATACATCATCTGATGCTTTGTGCTTCCATGAATCATCGATGCGCTTGCTGGCTAGAGGCACTTTTGAACTGAAAATAATGATACATATCACTTTCATGAGTGAATTTAGAACAAAACTAGTAGTTCAGAAGATGAATAATGCTCACAAGCTTGTGATACGTTGATTGTGAGGGATGAAGCCAACTTTCTTAACTTCGTGTTTCACCTTAGCTTTGAGCGCTTTATCTCTCGTGCCTTTTCTCGCTGCATACCCTCGAATCTGGCACTGAACACCCAGTTGTGCCGAACTTCCCAAAGTTTTTCCATAGGCCGAGCAAATGCCTTTGAATATTTGTCCTGTAAAGTAATGAGATATGTCACCAGCGATTGAGACTTGGCTGACAATATTTTCAATAATCATTCTTGGCCTCTCAAACATAAAATGGAGCCAGACCCGACTCTATCGCCAAAGTCTCTCTGTTCCTGAATTTACTCAGACTGTATGTGGATTTGCGATTAGTACTATAAGAAACTGATGTAACAATAATTCTGAATGGTGGCATAAAATGCTCATAGTCACCTACTGGCAAGACAGAAAACACGGCACAACCAAATGACAATACGATAAAACTTTGACGTTAATCACCCTGTAAATTTAGAGGTTATTCAACCCTTTTTTTTTATGATCTTTGAACCCACAACTATGTCACTACAAACTTTAATAACAACCCTCATACGAATGTATTTATCTCAGACAGAAAAATGTAAAGAATGAAAAAAGTTCTGCATTCGTGAAGTAGTTTACCTCCGGTAGCGGTAGCCATTTCGTACGATACGCACGCTGCCTGCAGGCAGGTAGGCAGTAAGCAGCGGTGCGGCGAATCGCGGCGAATTGACCAATACTAGGTAGCAGAAGATACTTTGCTTCGTCAAACTTCGGTATACTCCGTCTTGATTTTTATTAGGCTCTCAGCCAATTGGAGTGTAAGAAAATGCCCGATCAGTGCAGTTGATAAATGGAGGATCTGTGTTTGTCAAGGTAGTTTTGTTTACGCGATATATTTCACTCGGAATCAACTCCCCGTGCGTTTCGTGTGTGTTAAGAGGTAGATGAAGGTGCGTAATGGTTTTATTGAGTGCGGAGAAAAATCTGCAACCTCTCGCTCATCGAGAAATAAAAATATCCGCATAACGCGGTTGGCTGTCGTCGAGGGTGCACGGATCCTTACCTCGAAAAATAATGAAACTTATGAAAAATAATTTATTTGCATGACAAAACTGCCTCCCTTCACCTTGCGACTTCCCCCAAGTATCGCTTATCCTACAGAAATCCAATCTACGTCCAAATTTCACCCATTAACCACGATGAACAGGTTAACTGAAATTACCTTATGATAGGTTATGGCTTCCGTTTGTTCATATAGTTTTTCCTGCTGGAGTCGATCCTCGCATCCCGTTTATCCTTTCCCAAATGATATGAAGATTCAGTGGTGCACGGTCCCCTCTGTTTTTACGAAATGGCTCTACCTGTGACACTGGTCTGCATCGAGTGCCTCATGCAAAGAGACATCTCGCTATTCCATGTCAAAATAACCTCAAACACCCAACTCCTCTGCGTCGCCTGTCCCACTCATACCATCTCGTTCTTTGGCCTAGGTTAGTTTGAAGAGCATTGTTTGCTTTGCGAAGCCAGAAAATATGACATCGTCCAATTTGTTTTATGATCCCTCTATGTTAGTCTAAAACCCACTAGCTGCGAGTTTATTGAGCAGCTGCAAGTAGCAGCGGTACTGGTCATATCTATTACATTTGTTTTATATTTTTCTCTTATATAGTCAACAAAATCTTATAGCAATCATTTGATTCACCTGTGGGTACTTTGGCAGAATTAATGATACATAAGTTGTAGTCAATATGCTGGTAATTTGTCACCTATTCGCTATAGTCTTGCTGAATTAGCAGAAACCAACAATCCAACAATTTTATTTGTGCTACATCATGATTTTTAAATAGCGATCCAAGTTTCTTCTTTATTCCTCAACCAGTAGCACCAGTATTCTCTACAAAGCAATATGAAATACCAATTTCTTTATATTGTCTACTATTGTAATTTGTAAATCAAAAGTTGAATGGGATTAGAAAAATATCATGAAGGCAAAATACTCCTTAAAATTAGTTACTAGTTCAAGGTGGGGCAGAATCATGTTTTTTGTCATAAACTATACACGTTTGCTTGTCAAAAATGCCCATAAACTCATCATGTATTATCAGACTCATATATTCTGTAATCAGTTGGATTGTTTGTCGATTAATTAGTTGATGTGTGGATGATGACCGCATTTTCCTCGCATCTTATATATAAGTAGTTTAACTAGAATTGTATCAATTATTAATATTTGGATATTTATGAGATTAATATTTGAATGTTTTTGTGTTTCAAAGGATTTAGGATGTCCCGCAATCACAAGGATAAGTATGAGAATGCTAACCCACGCCGGACACATACTATCATGTCCACCGAGGACGCAAACTCCGGAAAGAAATCTTATTGGCCGGAGTTGGAGATAACAGGCAGCATCAGGAATCTCAGCCCAAATGTATGGCAGCTGACCCACCTTACAGCTCTATATCTTAACGACAATAGCCTACAGAGGATACCGGCTGAGATAGCTCGCCTTGCTAGCTTGCGGCTCTTGGATTTAAGCAGTAATAAACTACGTAGCCTGCCTGCCGAATTAGGGGATCTCATTTACCTCAGGTACAGAAATTTACCGAAAAATGCATGCAAAATCGTAGGAATTTTTTTTTTATCGTATGCTTCTGACTTGCGATAACTTGTGATAAAATAAAAGTTTAGGCAAGTATGCCATAACAGTAGTTAGTTTTGAGCTATGCGGAGTTCGAAATATTTATGATTTATGCTAAATCAACTATGAAATCTTGTGTTCCTGACTGATTCATAATATGAAATTTTCTAGGGAGTTGTTATTGAACCAAAACTACCTTCGCGTGTTACCGTACGAACTCGGGAAGTTGTTCCAGTTGCAAGTGCTCGGTCTACATGGTAATCCATTGAATAAGGAGGTGCTGGCACTCTATGGGGAACCATCTGGAACTCACAAGCTGCTCTCTTACATGCTGGACAACTTACAAGGTCAGACTTTTATTTTTTGATGGTTTATCTGAACCTTATATGTTTGGAAAACGAATCCTTCCAAAGTTATACCGCTACCATTTTATTATCATTAAGTCGGCCACATGTTTGCAATCAGACTTGTACTACTGAAATTATGTCTTTACCCTTTTACCTAAAGGCCAAAAAATCCGATAAACATTATTGCATGTTATATGTTTGAAGATCATCAGAATATGACTGAGTAGTGTTTAGCGAAGCGAGCAGCAAATTTGTCTGAACCGTAAGGCCACAAAACAAAGAATTCATTGAATAATTATTACATATCGACTCTTTTGAAACCTCAGATAGACTGATACCATTCTATCGCTCTTATAAAGTATAACATATAGTTCACCCCAAGTCCTTGGGGGCTTAGTTCTCTGCCGCATAAATGACTCTCATTCAGGACTAAAGAGTAAAAATGTGGCTATAGACGCCTGGAGCACATTTGTTCATACATAATTTAATCTCTTTTACATCGGGGTCAAATGGGTGTGCCCATCTCTTCTCTGTTGTAAAATACAAGAGGTTTGGGTGGGTGTGGGTCTCGAGTCTTTGAGGGGATTCATCCTTCCATCCCCCTGTCCCCTCATTCCTCATCCCAACTCTCTGCATCCATTGTGTGTTGCAATTTTTATCCATTACCCAATTGCAAGTATTATTTTACTAAGCTTGTACCTTCCAACCAGAGAAGATATTTACTGGTATATTCACCTTCGTACTCTCATGCTCACACCCCATTGCCTTGCGTTCAGGCACCTACTCTTTTTACCAACAATACCTGTGGTAAGTATACCTGCCTTCAAATGTCTGTACAGAGATAACCACCAGGCAACTCGCAACCCCGCCTATCTATTGTTACCTGATTTTTACTAGCTAACATCACCGTGGGCGTGCGTCATCTCTGATAACACCGCTCCGCGTTCGATTGCTCATGTTCTTCTTCTTATTATTGACATTTTCCTTTTTCATTTTTTCATTTGCTGTGCGGCTTATACACTCAAATCTTTTGTGCACGCTGACTACGCATTTATAAGGGTTCATTATAATGGAAAGCAAGTTCAGATATTTATCGTAGGAAACCTTTTCTGACGTTGAAAACATGTTAAAATAACTTTGAAGATAACTTCTCTGAGGTTCGATTCAAATGAGGAACTCAGAGAATTGAGGGATTACTACTATAATTGGCTGTAACATCCTACTGACATCAAGCTGCATTGTTCTGCTCCGTAAATTAATCTGTGTGTTTAAGTAACCGATGTACATAATGCATAGATCGATCGTATGTTCAATTTCGTGTAGGGTTTCTGAGAGATAGTAAATTCTTTAATTTCTGGAAATACTATCTCGGAATCCGCTGCACATAGGGCTCTTCAAACGATATTGGCGGTATTCCAAAAGCTTGGATTTTCCACTCGGTTTCACTTCGTCTTCCCGTCACGCGCCTACCGCGTTGCGGCCTCGTTAAAGGGTTGAACTCAGCTTGATAAGGGTTTTGGTCCTCACCTCGCGTACTTACTTCGCAGCCTGAAGATCGCGTTATAGAGTTTTTCGTTCATCCATGTCCATAAATTTGCATATACCGGCGATATTCTTCTTCGTTGAATTTAACCGAATATATCCACGCGCTCAGAATAATGGGCTCGCAATTCGAAAATCATACATTCTGCGTGAGGGCCAGAGTTCTAAAGTCGCTCTACCCAGCAAAACGACCCTTTTTCATATCTTTCGATTAGAATATATTCCGTACGAAGTGGTACAAATTTTTGAGGGATACTACCTCAAGTATGAACGTGTCCCGAAGATTTTTCAAACTTGCGAAAATATTTTTTGGGTGATTGTTCGCCGAGTCGTTTTATTGTCTTTTGAACAACATCATTTTCGAAAGTTTCCGTGGAATATTTTGAATATCAAGTTGAGATTCACGGGGACAAAAAGAGAGAACTTGGTAAGTATTTGAGGTGAACTGAAGCGGGCGTACCCGCGTAACTCGCAGGAGATACAGAGCGGGTAGGTACCTGACACGCGTGTATGAGTGCCGTGGATGTAATTCTTTGAACATTCGAAAATTGTGCTTGGGAGTGAAAAATGAAGTCGTCGGGAAAACAGGGCTGAACGCTTCGGTACCGACTCGACTAGAGAAGTCAGGGAGTTCAACCCCTACGACTTCTTTTTCGTGGATGGGTACGAGAAAGATAGGTACCAAAAATGCAAATGAATCCATTTTTCGTTGAGACAAACTCACGTTACATTGGCAACAAGGTTGGATATATTTTAGATACCACGTCGAAGACTCACTACGTGTTTTCGATAAGATTTTATCTACGGGGATGATATTTTAGCTGTGCGAAAGGTGAATGGATGGATACTTGGAGAAGTGCAGTTTTCTGATTGCACCATGCACTCTAGGGTGGTCTTTAACAGGGTTGTTTTCAAATTTCGATGCTCCCAGGGGTTCAAAGACTTCCAAATGAATTTAAGGAAATTCTCTGAAAATCTGAGCTTTGAAAATAAAATGTTTAATTTCAATTTTTTGAAAAATAACATGTTTGTACTATTAATTTCCGAGAACAACATGTTCGTATTATCAATATCTGAGAATAACATATAAATTTCCTCGATTCGTCGAGAGTCACATGTTTGTTCATCTAATTTTGTGAGAAATAACATGTATGTTATTCTAATTTCTTAGAGAATGACATGTTCGTGTGCCCAATTTTTGAAAATAACATGTTTGCATTCCGAATCTTTCGGAAATAACATGTTTGTTTTCCGGATTCGTTAGCGATAAGATGTTTGCTTTGAAGAATTTTCAGGAATAACATGGTTGTTCTTCAAGTTCGTCGGAAATAACATGTTTGCTTCCTGAAATTCTCAAAGAAAATATGTTCGTTTCTGCAAATTTTTGAGAACATTATGTTTTTCCTTCGAGGATTTCGAAAATAACATGTTTGTTTTTTTGAATTTCCGAGAAAAACATGATTGCCTCTCAGAATTTCCAGAAAGGACATGTTTCTGATTCGAAGTTTTCAAAAACAACATGTTCGCTTTCAAAATTTTCGTAGAACATGTTTACGATTCAAAGTTTATGCTGAAAACATGTTTTTCTTCTTCAAATTTTCGAGAATAACATGTTTGCTTTCCGGAATTTTTGGAAATAACATGTTTGCTTTCCGAAGTTCTCGGAAATAACATGTTTGCTTCTTCGAATTTTGAAGAATAACATGTTTGTGATTTCAAGTTCTGATGAATAACATGTTCGCTTCTGAAATTTCTAGAGAAAAACATGTTCACGATTGAAGATTTCTGCAAAGAACATGTTCGTTCGTTTCTTCAAATTTTTGAAAATAACATGTTTGCTTTCAAAAATTCCCGAAAATAACATGTTTGCTTTTCGAAATTCCAAGAAATAACATGTTTGCTTTACGAAGTTTTTGGAAATAACATGTTTGCTTCTTCGAGTTTTCGAGAATAACATGTTTGCTTTTTAAATTTTTCGGCAATAACATGTTTGCATTTCTAATTCTTCGGAAATAACATGTTCGTCTCCTCAATTTTTTGGCAATAATTTTGCTCCCTGAAATTTCCGGTAATTACATATTTGTTCTTAATTTTCCTGAGAATAACATGTTGGTGCCTCGAATACATCGGCAATAACATGTTTGTTTTACTAATTCGTCGGGAATAACATCCTCGTTTTTCAAGATTTCGGAAATCACATATTTGTTATTCTAATCCCTCGAAGAATAACATGTTTGTATCCGAAATTTTCGAAAATATCATGTTCAATCTTTCTATCTTTGGGAAAATAACATGTTTGTCTTTCGAATTTTCGAAAATAACATGTTTTTTTCCCGAATTTGTCGGAAAAAACATGTTTGTTCATGAATTTTTTGGGAATGACATGTTTGTTTTTCCAATATTCGTTGGTCGTTGACGAAAATTTTAAAGAACTTACAGGTTATTCTCATATTGCTTCCATGAGAAACTTCGGTGGCAATGCGGAATATCTCAGAGTTGTCATTTAAAGCTCAGATTTTCAGGGAATTCTTTCAGATTTATTCGAAAGCACTTCAACCCCTGAATGAATCGAATTCCGAAAACAACTTTCTGAAGGACCACCCTAATGCACTCGTGAATAGTTCATTGCACGAATACGAAAATAGCTTTTTCGCAAATTGTAATTAATTGTCAAGTAAAAAAAAGTTATTGTAAATACCACTTCATGTAAAAAGTTACCTTCATTCGCAAATACCGCAAAACATTCAATAGTTAGCGGTCCATGTGTGAAATGTTAGTAATTCCCAGGTCCTCTTCTATCATGTCGCAATTCAGTTCGGAATGCTATTTACCACTGTTGAAAATCTGGAACTGAATTTAAAGGCTGAAATTCTGCTATAGTTTACTTAAAAATTATGTAAGACACGTTGGCCGAATATCTGCATGAAAGGGAAACCTGATACACAATATTCGAGTTCAACTACTTTATAATTCCGGGGATATACTTGACTCGTATTCGGTATAGTGCTGAGTTCGTCTCGACCAGTCCCGGTTAAATGACTAACTTTCGATTTCAACGAGACTTTAGTCTGCGAGCTTTTAGAGCACCAGCTGCAGTAAATTCCAGTAGCATACTTTGGTGGTACTCTGCTCGATGACCGAGTAGGAACGAGTCTCCTCGGTAGCTGAGGCTCCAGAGGCATCGCTGCCCCGAACCACTGCGTGAAATTGGAAAGGTGAAACGCTAGAGACGGGAAACGGGAAACGGGAAGTGGAAGGTGGGAAACGGGAGGCGGGGGAGAGGTCCACGACCTGCGAAGTCAGGAGGGAGTGCGTTGGCCGTGACAGGCAGATCTAGGTCAGACCGGACGTGACCTCGATCATCGACCGACATGAGACCGAGGAGAAAGCGGTGAGGCATCGGCTACCAGACAAAAGAAAACAAACAACAAACCTGTAAATCGGCAAACGCAAAGGTAATCGCGAGGGTGGTGGAATTGTGGCTAAAAATAAATAACTTGATCCACTTTAACGCGGTGCCTTGTGCACCTATACATATAACTTCGGTACAGCGATTCAATCGAAAAGCGAATACTGCAGGGGCTTTACACGGTCAGCGTTGAGCGAGAGAAAGTTCCACGCCCGGTGGGTGAAAGGTCAAGATTCAATCAATGTTCAATTTGCACGGTTCTTTTCTCACCGATCGTGAGGTGGTGATAAAAAAATTAATTACTCGATTGAAAATTTCCAGTACAGTGCGATCTGTGATCAGTGATCAGCTATCACTTTGAATTATATTCGCGAATGCTTATGCAGTTTTTTCCCCCACCTCTGTTCGATGTATTAGGTATGGGAAAGTTGGCTGTTTTCACGAGGAAGTGAACCTCCATCCTCCCCGAGTACAGACTGCTGGAGTCTTTCATGGTTTTAGCTAGCCGCAGATTTCTCTTCCCGGGTTCTTTGTTCTGCGTTTATTATAGCTGACCTTACGATGATTACTGTCATAGAGATTCTTTGAGAATTTAGGTATAATGGTATCTCCATTTCTAATTTTCATGCGTCCAGATTGAGTGACCAAGTTTTTTTTGCAGTAAATCGCTCTTACCCCTCTATTTCGAAAAGCTTTTTCTCTAAGGTGCCGGGTGGAAGAGACCCCAGCAATTTTTTTCTTCCGAATGGCGATATTAGATTCCGAATATTCGAAAAAATATGGGACTTGTTCGTAAATTGTCAGCGGTAAAAAATTTCCTCTCTAAAATTCGGTGTTCCTCTCTTTTTTATCGAAATGAGATGTTCGACGATGCGATGACGGGGTATACCGTGACCTGACCAACAAACTGTAGTCCTCCTTCACGCACGCCTCACTTTCTACGCGGATCTGAAACTGTCGCTCATCCTTGGTTAATGCGTAACTTGCTACCAGGGATCATGATACTTTCATTTGAGGTTGCAGGTTTTATATTTCTATCCGTAAAGCCGCAACCATTTTCGGTCGTTAATCGCGTACGCGTGAGCCACGCTTGATGTCCAGTTTGACCGAGTTACCGAATTACCTGACGTACCCACGCTTCTAATTTACACCTACTCTTTTTAGCCGATGCGTCAGCGCCCGGGTCACCAACACTCTGTTTTATTACACCGTTGTCGATGGCTATAAACGTCGGAAAAAGTGCAAATTAAACGCGAACAAGAGCAATGCACCCTCGAATGAACAGTAATTCACCCGCGAGGGATGCGTGTCTTGGGGTTGGCCGCATTACCACATGATGCTCCGATATTTTATGGTACACTTTGGCCCTGAGGCGATGAGAAAAAACTCGTGGCGAAGGAACCCTCCTCGGAATCAATCGCTCTTTTTTCCAAACCGCTACTCTCAGCTAGGTGTAACGAATTCATTAGCTCGACGAGCGAACATCCCTTCTCCTTCCACTATCTTGTTTCCCCCGTTCCAACCGTTTTTTCCTTAGATTTTTCTCACTTGGCCTCCATCGCGCATGACCTTCTCGGGGGCAAAACCCAGATGAGGGTTTGACTATCTCGAGTATAAGGTACAAATATACGACGACAGCTCCGACCCGAATGCAACATAGAAAGTGTGTTCGATCGTTCGAGTGTTCATTTCACCAACTAGAAACAAGTCCCAGGATCTTGTCCACTCGGGGTCTATAAGGTACGCGTATAAGCGCGTTATACCCATAGGCTCATCTACAGGGTGACCCGTAAGTTTCGCCATTTTTTAGAAAGCACGTTCCTTCCGAAAAAAACATCATTCGTTAATTAAATTCAAGTTCATCCCAGAAAGCGTCTCACGTTGAGAAAAATTCAAACCTGCAACTTTCCGTCACGCTTGTCCTTTTACCTCGAAGCAATCGTTCGGCGATAGGGAGATCTCGGAACACCCTGTGCACCGAGAGGTGGAAGGACCGGAGGCAAACTCACGGGTACTCGGCACCCGCACGAACGGAAACGGAATTCGGCTGGCACAAGTGACCGTAATCCTTACTGCTGGCCCTATAATCGAGTCGTTTCATCTCGACCGGGTTTGGCCCAGATGTGGCCCCAATTTTGGGCTATGCTTTGTAGCCTCCGCAACGACCGATGGTCGGATTAATGGCGTGGAAAGACTTCGTCGTTCAGTTTGGCCGGATTCCCTTGCATTGTCAGTCTGCTTATTAGTGCGCGGCCTATAGACGTTTCGCTTAGTCAACCGCGTGTTTTCTAGTTTTTGACCGTGGCCGCGGGAATAAGGGGACATAAAAATTCGTTGCCATTACGGAACGTGTCTCCACGCGAGCGTGTTCCGTTTCCTTCAGACTCCGATGGATTTTCACATTTCCACTCGCCCGATCTCCGCTTGTATTCGGCTACTAGATACAAACCTCAAGCTCTAATTTCTCTATTATTATTAGCTGCTCCTACAACTTTTGGTTCGACATACTTCCATCGTTTGCATAGATGATATGGGCACACACGCACACGCACACAAAATTCGGCGACATGTGTCTAATTTCAAGTAGCCGCTAACGTGGTCCCAAAAAAATTATAGTCGCGTATCACGAAGCTGTTCCCATACATCCATGTAGCCTCTGATGCGAGTTGTATTCGTTTCCGAGAATTTTTTTATAGTCGGAACGAAGACGGAACGCTCCGAAGCATAATTTTGTCCCGTGTGTAATAATATTTGAACATACGTACTTTCCAATTCGCACGCGCGGGTCCCTCTTCTTCTCACCTAGTTGGAGTAATTGTGTACACTTATTATCAAGAGGATGGAAGAGCGCACGATACATGCAGGGTCGATTTTATCGCTCGCGGTGTCCTCGAAACGCGCCGGTTGTGCCTTATTCCATCCTAAGTGTATAGAGAGCGTAGAGAAGATAAAAATCGGTAAGCGGCACGCACGCCCTCGTTGACAATCGTAAACACAAATCGTTCGTTTCTTTTTCACCACCGCTTGGTTACTCACCGCGACAGAGTCGCACCGGGCGTAGCACCGAATCAGGATTGTCATCGGATCTTTTTGTGCCCGCTGAACTTGACGCGCACCTTGACCCACTGAACTCTTGTTCGGAGGCACCGCCTGCTCCGGGAAAATAAGAAGAAGAGCAACCAGAAACTTCGAATGTACCTATACAGCGGTTGGCTTAAAATTAACATGGCTCCACGTTTGACTGCACGTTGTATTAGAATTAGAGAGCAAGTCGCATTATGTGACCATGACGATTGTGAACTCGGGAACGGTACCCTCTATGATAATCGTCCAATCTTGATCGAAAATTCTATTGTGATATTCACGATCAATCACTCCGTGAGTCGGCGTTACGAGCGAGGGAGTTTATTATTAGTCTCTGTTCTCAAATGAATTTCATTAGTTTCGCTCACCAGGTGCAACCTTGGTGTACCTTTTTTTTTTCTTCTATTTTATTTTATTTCGACGAACAAGAAGTTTCTGGTTCCAGTTACGCGGATCCTTTCAAGGTGTGAGAAATCAAACGAACGCGTTTCACGGGTATTAACATTCGATCGGAAGTACTTCAAGGAGATCCATCGTCCGAGGTTAGATCGTCCGCCAAAATCTATAAATTGATCAAATTTCTGATAATTGTTCCTAAAAAATCGGTTGAAATTCGAAAATATGTACTTTTATGCAGTTAATTTTACGTCGCGGTACCTGTACCTGCGCCTCCAGTGGGTTGGGAAGCTCGAAGCACGTACGCTTACTCTCCGTAGCTATCGCATGGTATCCCCGTTATAGTATTCGTATACGGATATATAGTCGGGAGTTTGGAGAATAGCGTACGACGCTAAGACAATCGTGGAAACTTGGATGTAGTTTACGAAGTACGCCTTATCTACAACTATCTTATATAGCAACGCTACACGTATACTTAGACGTTATAGCGAGACTCCGGTACCGCCGCGATACTGCGGTTACAATACCTGTCAATTTGGGTCACTCGTTCCGTTCAATTAGGTTTGCTGAACTTTACAATTGCGCGGACTATTCTCTTCCTGCGGGCTGCATTAAGGTACTCAAAGAGTTGCTACGTCGAGATACAACGGACTGCATTTTTCCTATACCGTTCGTAGTATAACTGTATACGGGCGCAGATGCTAAAGTAGTTCGTTGAATAACCAACTTATTTATACCAATTCAATTGAATTTCGTTGTTCAATTTTATTCGGAAAATAAGGAGAAGAATATTAAAAGCCAATGCCGGTAGCTTCGGCTAACGCTTTTACTCGGGCTTTTTCGTCACAGCTTTCAAACAGCACAGAAGTTCGCGGTGGTTTCAGAGAATAAAGATGTGACCCACGATAACAATATCTATTATTATATCCTTGAACTAAAAACCTTCGCTTCATTCGCCGCGGTTAAGGCTTAGACTCATTTGCAAAAGTTGTCTCGTTAAATTTACATAATGTATGTGTATCGAACCGCGAACGAATCGAAGAAAGAAAATACGAAATAGTCATCCGCGGGTACACGAGTCGTGTACGCGTAACCGACAGACATGACTTTGAATATTGTCTTTGATGAATTAGTTCACATATGGTAATTTCTAAGGACACTGTGCACGCTACGTGTAAAAGTCGATTGAAAGGGAGCGTGACGAATGGTACGAGAGGAATAGAAGCGTTTGAAAGTGCCTTCAATAACGCCTGGAACGGAAGGCGTGTACGTATTCTTATCGAGCAAGTGCGAAATGATATTGGCTCGGAATGAGTATTGTAATTTGAGAATTATGCTATCCGGTTACTAGATATTTCAACGGAGCTTCCCTACCTATATTATCTGTTGTTCGCGTTCGATTACTGACTGACGCCGCGCGGTCAACATGTACTACGTGTTTCGATTACGGATAATCAAAATATATACATATTGTACAGGGTGTTTCCGAATCCGTGATAACGATAATCGAGTAAGGTTGTATTTTTTTTTTTTTCTTTTTCGAACGACCAAACCAGGACGCGGACACGCGCAAGCTCCAATTTCGTCATCTCATTGGACAGTTGCAGAGCTAAAGCGTCAAAAACGCAGCCAATCCATCAAGTAGCCGCCTTCTGGCCGAACGAATTTCGGCGTACACCCATTTGTACGTACGTACGTGTGACGCGCGGAAAAGTGATGGAATATACGTAACGTGCATTGGTGCAGAGCATCCGTATGCTACTGATTCGAATTACAGGTGATCGCTAATTGAAATGCATCGACCAATGGGAGGATTTTGCCCGCGTGCACACCTACCATTGTGCAGACGGATCGTAGTTGGCTGTAGAAAATAGAGTTGGATCATTATTCAGATTTCACGCAGCCAAAGCAGCGAGGTTTCCTTTTCGTTTCGAAGAATTCAACGACGAAATATTTCGTTTCAGATTTTTTTCGTCAGTCTGACGCGTCTGAATTCTCGCGGTGTTTCAAGTTGTCAATTTTTCGCCGTGTTACGGGCGAACACGCCAGGTTGGAATAGCGTCGTCGTCCGTACGTGCTCGTCAAATTATCTGTACGGGACGCGACGGCGATGTTTTTAATCGTGTACGCTATATCTGAGTTGAACGAACGAACGGAGTTTCAAGGTTCTGTGGGGCTTCAAGGTTTCGCGCCGTATGGTTATTAAATTTTAATATTAGTGGATATATATTTTTAATCACTTTACCGCAGTGTCACTTTGACGCGGCCATTTCACATAAAAAATTCTAAAAATCACCTTTTGCCGCTACGTATCTCGCATAGAAAAATGAAAAAAAATTCCACGTACGTAACGACGTTCGCTTTCGTCGGAATCGGTTGTGTATTATAAATAACTTTTTTATCTTGATCGTTTTTACTAATGAGCTATTCGATTTCTTCTAGCTAGTGGCGTTTTCTGTTCGTCGTTCGCTTGAACTCGGACTTTTGCTTTTCGCATCGATTCGCGCTTCTCCGAGATCCCATTCCCCCGGAATACGTCGATGGAGAGAATTCTGCAATTTTACACCAGCGGATTTTCGAGACGTTTTTTTTTTTTCTTTTTTTTCTATTATTCCGTCAGACTCAAGGTACACAAAAGCAGAGTATATCTTAGGGTGGAGATTAATTGGAAAGCGAAGTAACTTTATCAGGTGATTTGGTACGGTGTGGGCGAAGTATATAGGAGGCGAGGATCAAGCGACAGGTCGGAAGGGGGTCGCCTTCGCGGCTCTGACCTAATGACTATTGTAAATCACCTACAACAATCACCGCACTCGTAAAGCGGCTCCATTCGCTGGCCATTCACTTGCCATCCGCTTGCCATTAGCCGCTTCTCTCGTTGATGTCCGATTCGCGTCTGCGGCGGTCCGGATGATCAATTTGCCTGGGCAAATTTTCATCTCCCATGCTTCATTTCTCCTCTCGTTCGTCTCTTTATAAATCATTTGGACACCCCAGTCGCTGTTATATTATATTCGCAAACTAACATCGACTTTATACACGTAGTTTTGTTTTCATACAACCCGCAGTCATTTAAATTGTTCCATATACATTATGTCCGACTCTCTATATAATTTTCGTTGTATCGCAAGCGGTACGGTCGACGCTTAATTCCATCTGTAATTTACCGCTTATATTTTACACCCCGTATACGATTCCGTGTGTATCGGCTTGATCGATTGTCTTCGTAATTGCTCACAGGGATCAACTATTGATTGCGCACGTCACCGTGATTGCATCTCCGTAATTGTCGGTTACATTTGTAATTACATACGTATTGGCTCTACGATATCTACGCTTCGACGATCCGATAAACGAATTACCGCGTATTATTACATCCGCCCAAATTTAACGTCGTTGTATTTCTTCTCTCCGATGTAGACTACTAATAACACACTCCGTGGCATATATATATCATATGGAATTCGATGATGTCAGCTAGGTCCTAAAGACCATGCAAATCTTCCTACACGGGGACACGGACCCCCGATGGACTGGATAGCTTTTTATCATCTCTTTTTTTTTTTTGCTCTTCCGTTACTCTTTTTACGTGCAGACGCAGAGAGACAATACCTTGTCATGTTGACCTCTCGAACATTCTATTGCGCACCATAAAAGAGTCTACGTTTTCGAGACATACCTCATACACACGTACACCCGTCGTACAAACTTCGCTTGCATTTCGAAACTTACTTTTATTCACAGTATCGCCGTATGCGGTACATGCGCCCCGTGTACAGGTATTACCCGATACGTAAATACGAACTGATATTACAACCGATCGAGCGAGTATCGAATATTGACCTCCACGTTCACCTTGACAACACCGATACGGTCGCGTGCATCGTTGAGGTGCTCCCTGTGCATACAGGCGACATTTCCGAAACCGAACCCCCAGGACTCCGTGTAGTTGTGAGCGATCGAGGGTCGCCCCCGACACCAAGCTGCCTTTGAGTAACTCTTTTTTTTTTTTTCTCCACAACGTTTCCTCTTTCGTACCCCGATAAATCACGGGAACGGGAAGAGACCTCGAGACTTTTCGAACTCGCGAAAAGGTAGCAAAACCGCGCGCGGAAACCCGGGCCGCGGATGCTCGTGCCTAAATAACCCGAAAAACGAGGCCCACGTCACGCGACGCCGTCAAAAATTAGGGATAAAAAATAGATTGATCGATCGGTGTGTGTATGAATTCAATGACGAGTAAAATCATTAGCAGTAGCTCGAGCACCTTGTTTCAATCGATCGATCGAAAAGTGGGCGTGTTCGACGAGTACGGGCAGCACCCTGAAACGTAGACGAGGATGAGGCTTCGGCACGGGGGTTTGTTTTTGCCAAGATTTCTCCCCGCGGTAGCTCATGTCCGTACGCGTGTTCGACAAAGGTGCTTCTTGCTCTAATGGATGTCCATGTCCTGCAAATCCTGCCGGTATATATATATGTATAATACTTATACGTAGGCTCGTCTGCTGATCCGTCACGTGCGATAATTGGAAACCCGAGCTGAGGACTCGCTGGCTCTTTTTCCCCATCGGGAATCGAGGGAACTCGATACACAGTTCGATAAATACGATTAATTGCTCCCGTCAGAATTAAACGGCGACTGCTGGCTTGACGCTTCGACGGAATTCGACTACGTCGCACGTCGCGCGTGTACGAAGCGCGCGCTACACACACGGTTCGGTACATATGCTTTTCGTCCGCATCCCAACAACGACGTATATTCGAAAATTTATACCGTCCAGTTATTTTTATGACACCTCCATAAAACCGCGCGCCGTCGCCCCTGTTACGAGTGACGTTTAATATAAGCTAGCTGCAGGATATCATATTGCGTCGTATTCGGTATTATACTACTCTATCATTTGGACGGCTATACCATCCACGGTATTGTATACATACGTATGTACATAGATAACCCACGCAATTGTACGTACGTACCAACGCCCACACACGTACGAAGATCTAGTCGTTTTCAATACCGATCCCATTTCATTTTACCCGCGATTCTTTTCCTCGCGAATAACTCCTAGGTTATACGGCTCTGTCAATTTTTCCATACTATCTCCGGGACTAATTTGCGTCGCACTCGACACCCTCGCGGTATTTTTATGGAGTGTGATCGGTTGCGGTTGAAGACCGGAGCTTTCGCAGCGTTTATCGCATCTTTTCCCGCATGATCGGTCGTTCCGAAGTCAGGGCATTATTTTTATTCGCACATTGCGTGAAATTGGTGTGCATCCCGATCTCTTGAATAAGACAATATGTGTATTGGAAAAACGAAAAATTGTCAGGAACCAGCGAACTCATTAGAGCTCTCATCTTCCCGCGTCTAGTTTTTCCTTTTCCACTTGACCGTGGTGCTTCTTGCCTACCTTTCTCCGCCGGCTCCACTCGTTATTCGATTGAGCATCTGTTCGCCCTTTCGAATACGACGTGCTGTACACTGCGGCCTGTTACCTCCAGGAAGTCCTGAAATCGCTCGCGCCTCACAATTAGTCCTCTTAATTATGGCGATAACGATAAAATAACGAGCCGAAAATCTTTAAATTTCTCCAAATAAAGAAATCACGGTGCAATCTCTCGGTATCGCTAGAAGAAATCTACTTACAGCGGGAATTGCGTTATCGGATATAATTATGAGGGTTAGCCGGACTTTCGCGATAAATATCAAGTCGCGAAAGTCGCGCGTTATGCACAAGGTAACGCGTGGTAGGAATATAATATCGTTCGCGAAAAGACAATTGTTTTAATAAAATTCCACCTTCTACCTATTATACGTTTCATACACCTTACGCTGCATCCGATTAGATGAAGTCCGACTGCAGCGCAGTTTAAAGCGGAGATTGTGTCGCGCCGGAGTTTTCAACGAATGACTGTTTTAATCGCTTTAATAATTGGTAATATAACGCGGAGTTAAGAGCTGCAATCTTTTTTCGTATATATGTATATATATTTTCTAATCTCGAGTGTGCCTTTTAAAAAATTTTACCCGTTAGAAACAATGTTCGCACGTATCTCTCAGTTGGACGGAAAATATGGTCGCGGTAAAAGCGATCGTTTTTTTTTTTTTTTTTTCAAAAAACAAACAGCAAGTTTAGTGTCACGACCGTATATTTCATGCAGTTTTCGAATAACTTCGCATCAGTCAGCGGTACGCGGAGCGTACGCGGTGATGATTTTCTACTTTGCACTTCCGGCTTTTATCGCTACCGCCACCCTCCGTAGCCGTTTCCATTTGCTTTTTTTCTCACATCGTATACCCCGCGGATAAAAGGAGGACGCGACGTCTCCGGGAAAGGAGAGGAGCAAGAGCGCGGGGGGCGCGCGGGCGAATGTGGGGGAGGACGGAGGGAAGCGAGGAACCTACTTTCTCCAATGATGATTGGCCCACTAACCGTGATATTCTCGCACCAAAGACTTCTTTCGCTATGTCTTACTAATATACTTATAGCCGTGCCTTTCTAGGTGCAAAGTTTTTAGTCTGCCTCTGCCGCACGTTGCTACCTATACGTAGATAATTTCACAGACGACGGAAATATGAAATTACGAGTTCCGATTTTGGATGGAAAATTTTTTATTTCAGGAAAATTCGAGAGATCGGCGTCGAATTCGAATTTTCGCGAATCGAACATTTCAATTTTCATGCGTTCTCGATCAGTCATGGCTCCCTAGCTACACCATACGCGCGATCGCCTACGGGGGTTTGTCCAGGTATCGCGCTTCGGGATGTTTGCTTCAATTTACGGACGTTCCATCGACGCCCACTGTACACCGTACACAAATTTATTGATCAAAAGGTGCAGAAATTTTACAACCATTAGACCATACCTGATATGCAAATACACTCGCCATGTTCCGAATTCCTAACTTTATAGTTTGTTGATTCAACAACACTGACATTTATACAGGAATTTACTTATACGCGTACGTATTCATTAATTTAACGCATCGAATATTTTTCTCTCCAATGGCGAGAATCAGGGAAAAAAGATTTGAAAAAATTACTCACGGATAGAGGTATGTATATATATATATGTGCGGGTGACGTTCGTCGAAGCGTACGATTATTGTTCTGATGATTGAAAAATATTTTCCGACCTATAGAATTCTTGGAGGATGATGAAGAAAAGTAATCCATATCGGAAAACTCGCGGTGCATATCCTCCGTATTCAGCGTATTATAGGTAGGTACATGGTACACGGTGTGCGAGTATATATGAGCGTGTGTACGCTGTATTATACATATACATATATATATATTTGTGAAACGGGTCTCCTCGTGCCCTGAATATACAGAGCTACTATACGCTACGAGCTAAGAGAAGGGCTATACAACGATCGCTCTTGTTTTCGCTGACCCGCGGGTTACTTCGAGTGCAAATGGAAGTTATTTTGGAAAATCGAGGTCCCTGCAGCAACATTGGTTTGTAAGAACGTTCGACTCGCTCTGTTCTTTGCCCCGACACTCCTCGCGCACGGTTACCCTACTTATCCGAATTTATCGACTTGCAGCTTCTTTCACCGTCATCGTTCCATTCATATACGAAAAGTTGTCCAATCGACGGAAAAGCCTCCACATTGTCTGTCGAGTGGCGTTAACCGTCGAACGGTAGTTACGTACGGACATTGAACATTTTAGGCTCGGAAGAAACAATCTTATACATCACGCGTAATTCAGAGAGAGGAACATTTTATCGCTTGCGTTACTCTTCCACGCTATTTTTCATTCATTTGAATTTTCTATCCCAATTTTTCATTCGTTAGAACAGCATCCGGCGGCTATGAATATAACTTATAAGCCTTGGCTATAAATATGGTATTATAACTATAAATGAAAATGTGCTACCGCGGTATACGGTGGCGGCAGCAGGTTCTTATCTGAATGGGGGTCATTCACCTTTCGCAAGCCTCGATTTGTCGTTTTTCCGTTTTTTTTATTATTTCCATTATCTCGTTTTTCGTTCGTTCGCAGCGACGAAATCCGCACGATATATGTATCCGGTTACTGTTGCACCGGCTTATCCACCTCGTACGTACACAGTTGTAACCTGAAAGCAACTTCGCACACAACTTCGCTAATTTCATATAAATTAACAAGTGTTAACCTCCTGTACTTTCGCGATGTACAGGTATACCTGTGTATACAACCGCGGTAGGAGAGATCTCGTTCGCGCGTTGTAATAAAATGCACCGCGACACTCTGACCCTCATATCATCCTACGTTGCAGATCTTTTACTTTTACACATGGGTAATACGTATGTGCGTGCACCGCTGTTACGCACCACACGGTGTACGATTTTGAGACCGCATCACCGTGAGAACGGACAGATTTAAAAGGATTTTCTCGCGTTGTACGCGTGCTCGGAATGAAAATGGCTGTGCGAAGAAAACTTGCTATTAATGTATAAAAAAAAAAAATATCAGACTCGCACGTGTCGAAGGTCGTATGAAAAGTTGAGCGAAAAGATGGGAAGGGACGTGATGATGTTGCAGTTGCGAACGAGATGTTTTATTTATCGTTATTAATCCGCATGGCGTAAATCTTAACACGCGAGCTAGAAACTTTTTCACGGTTTGATATTTCTGCCGCTGTTTCTCCACGGAGTATACAGCTTCGAGGTAACCCTGATAAATTTCTCTACGACTTGTACGTTTTTTTTTTTTTTTTTTTTCCCTCTACCGCGGTATTTCTAGATTTTTGAATCCTCAAGTTTGGAAAGTACCGCAGCACCTCTTCCTCTCGTTGAACGTCTCTCTTGATCGCTGAGGAATAAAGAAGGGAGCGAGGAGTAGTGGGTCTGGATAAAACAGAATGCGGATAAAAGCTGAAAAGACAGCTTCAATCAGAAGATAAGCAAACAACTTCTGCTCGTGAATGAAATTACTAAAGGCACAAAGAAGATAAAAGCCACTCTGTACCGCGTATCACGTATCCGCCCATCTATATACCGACGCATATTACGCTGTAACCGACCAAGCAATCCTCTAGATTCTCCAGCTAAAAATCAGGGAACATCAGACGCCGATCTCATTGCCAATGACCCGGTTTATATCCCTCCGTATATAGGTATAAAAATATCCACCCCGGCTACGATAATCGTATCGATTAAATCAGGTTCGACTATAACGCTTAATTGTATTGCCTTTGATCGTGAAGTTTTTAACAAAATTAGCCGTGGAAACTCCCAACGTTTCCAGCCACTTCCAGCTGGCTTGACCAATCGAGTTAAGATTCGGTATCCGAAGATACTTCGAGCGTCCCCAAATCCGACCCGACGCCGGATCGCTGAGCGTCAACCTGTCCGAAAATGGATTCAAAACAACCAAGACGATGGAAAAATTGGATGGTTGGCTTCCAACGGCGGCTACATGAAACTCGATCTGCTTTGGTCGGGCTAAATACACGTTTCGATAAAAATTCATTTATAAAGTTTGTGGAAAACTGAACTCCGTGGACCACTCTCGCGGGATAGGAGTATACCGGGAATTCGAGTCTGATATGCAATCGGCGCGTAGAGCGTCTCGTCTCCGGGGGCAGTTTGGATCCGTGCGAATCGTGGAAAGAGAAGAAAAGGAACGCGAAAACGTTACGGAGTTCGGGGGTCTGGTAGGCCGAGCAGCCGCGGAAGCGATAAAGGGGCTGGTTTCTCTTTTCTCGCTTTTCTTTCCTTTCGTCTTTCTAATTTTCTTTCACCTCGTACGTCCGAGGGTAGGAGAGAAACGTTAGAGGGGGAAACTCATAGGGAAACGAAGTTTCCACATGATCTCCGAAAGTTTTCACTTACTTAGGAAGACACGCCGCCGTGGTAATGAGCAAAGTGGGTAGTTCCTCTTTGAGCGTTTAAACTTCCCCGAAGTTTGGTTAGTCTCCGTCCTAAGGCAGCGGTATAACCCACCTCTATACGTATACCGCCGACCCTCGGATTCCTTCTTTTCTTCATCCCGCTCGGCGATATCGCTGCGCTATTTACTTCCTCATTTGAAAAATTCTCCATCGCGATACCACCGCGCTCGGCGATAGGAAAAAAAGCAAATCTACGTACTCTTGTTACGATAATTGATCGACGATTCATTTTATTTGGTAAGAATGTTTTTCAATCGTTACGGAGAACCACCCCTTCGTCGGAGCCCCCCCGCCGATTAATTAGTTTCAACTGGTACAGCAAAATTGAGTACATCCAGTCTTCTCCGTTCCTCGTCTGGTTATCGCCCGTAGCCGGATAAAATATTGAGACAAAGAAACTTGATCCTCGGGTCGGTCTCCGTGGCGCGGCGAGGTTTCGGCTCTCGAACCGTACGATATTGACGTCCCGACACCGGGACGCTCGCTCCCTTACCTCGTCTCAATTTTCCGTCGGCGTATAGCTACACTTCGTCGCTTCCCACCTTTACCACCTTCGCCGTCTTCGGGGAGACCTGGGCTAATTATTCCGTTCGAGACGAACTTCATTTTCACGGAGGCTATGGGAATTATACATCTCAGGGTATGGCTATCGATCGTCGCTGCCTCTCCCCCTTGTAACTCCTCGGCGAGCTCTACCGACCGAAAAGACTCGGTTAATTACTTTTGAATCCTTAGCTTTTTACATTTTTCTCTTTCAATTTTATTTCTTTTCACCCGTCTGATCTCGATCCGTGAATATTACACGTAGCTGTGATAAGGGTCTTTACGAACCGTAACGCAGGTACAATCGGAGATAATTACTTCGGTCTCGAACACGAATCATGCAAATCGGCGTAATAAGCGTCAACTTCGATCTCTGAGATCCTCAGACATATGAACTTGTGGCTTTCGACAGGCCGAAAAATCGAAGTTATTCGAGAGCTCCGCGAATAGGAAACGCTCCAACCCTCAACCAGACATCCTCCAAGAACCAAGCGAGGGTACGACGGATGAGCCGATGTCAGCGGTCGGGCAGCGGCATCCCTTAAGTTTGCCCACGAGGCGTTTTGCGCGAAGGGTTTACGCCGTGTCTTTGTAATCCTCAGAATCTGGAAGACCGGGGTTGGCTCGGTTGCTTTTCCAATTAAACCGGCCATGAAATTATGGCGCTCATACGACGGGATTTCTGCATTATTCAACAATGCTTCGCTCGTATTAGCGGCACCCGGGATTCCGTATGGTATATAGCGGCCGTCGCAGTTTCAGGTACAGTCCGGGGCGTCACCTATTTCCGCGTCCGCCGTATGTGTGTATACCTAGTTACCTTTTACACACGCGTGCATAGTGCATGGCCTCGGCGAGTTGGGAATAGCGTCGTTGTGAGCTACGTTGGTATTAGGACGTAATGGCAAACCGGGGGATACTACAGTTTGTAGCCTGCCACCTAAAATTCAGGCTCACAAATCCCACGCGAACTACGGTGGCCCGCGTTTCTCCACCGCCACCGCCACCGCCACCGACGCGACGCGACGATATTACACGTATTCCTGGCATAGCGACATATTCATTCCGAAGCGTTGGAATTTCGCATCATTTGCCACCGACTCTCTCTCTCTCTCTACGGCCATCCGGAGTCGCCTCCAAATATTTGCGGCTTCAACGCACCCGGCTCACTCGCGACGCGCTAACTCACCCTACCCTTTTTTTTTTTCACCCGCCCCGGCTCTCCAACTTTTTATAAAAATTCTATCTCTCCTTCTCAACGATATAAACATTTTCTGCACGTAACTGTTTCTGACGTCTTTACATCGATACCGTGTAGACGTCGACCGGAGACGCCGTATAGGGGGAAAAAAATTCATCGAGATGCTCTGATAAATTTGTCGTCTGGAGGAAGAAAATTTCAAAATTTGAGTACTTTTTTTTTGCCTCTAAATCAGTCTAGCGTGTAATTTGAATATGTTGTAACGGAACGTTACGTATTTTGGAGTCCGATCGGTTCGACGGTAGAAGTTTTCGCAGTGGTACGAGACGCTCCGGAGTTGTATTAATGGGGTTGAAATCCCGTGGAATCCTGCGGAAGGTTTCATATACCTATACTTTATATTGGCGAAGATGAAAGTATATTGAAACTCTCCGAAGACTCGCCGTTAAAGTCACGACGAACTTTATGACTCTTGCAGCTGCAGAGCAAAGTTCGGCTTACTGAGTTTTCCAGATTTCCTCTTTGAATAACCTACCTTCCGACAAACATTTTTAAAAACCTCGACAGAATTGGAATAGATTCGCTCGTCGACGATACAAAAAATCATCCAGATCCCGATCGATCAAAGCGATCGATCGGACTCTTTTGATTTGTTTTGCGCCAAGAATCTCCCCGGCGTCCTCATTGTTCCCTAATTGTTTCAGCGGTTCCCGTTCTCATCACCCGGCGTTACAGAGACGTCGAGTTATTATTAGGTCGAGGAGGTCATCGAGTTCACCGGCTACATGCGAGTTGCACTTGACCCGATTTTAGCGTCACGTTCGCTGCGCCAATTCTAACCTTCGGATCTCGGAATCGCCCGTCAGTTTTCTTCTCCTCGTTCAATTTTTGTTTTTCTTCCAATCTATATTTTTTTATTTTTTTTTTTCCCTCCATTTCCTCTTCAGCGGAGCGCCTCGGAGCGTCTAGTCCGGTTGGGCGGGTGGCACAGTGGCACAGTCGGGTGTTTCTATGCGAATCGTTGTACACGCGGTTGTTACATGTGGAGCGCGACGCACTACCGTTAATATCGTACAGCGTCACAGGTTTAATTGGCAGATAAACGAAGACGATAGGAGCTCGTAGTTGCTGCGAAAGAAAAAAAGAAAAAAAAAAAAGAAAGAAAGCAAGACACGTTAAAAAAAAAAACATCCTATTACATTCAATCGCGAGACACTCGGTAACGCGAACAGAAAGAGAGCCTCTCGCAGAGTCGTGAATTAGAAAGTAATTCCAACTGCATAGATTAACCGTGTCAAGAGTTCCGCACAGATTCGCACAGAAATTATATACTTATATTTATGTATATATATATATCGTTCGTTATCAGCAGGTTGATATATTTGTAGCTTTTTTTTTCCCCGCGCGTAGCAAACTTGTTAATATTCTTAATATATAAAGAGGGTAAAATCCGACATAAACTCGCTGACCCTTTATGCCTCCATCCTACGCGTTAAGCCCGGTCAAATCTCTGACGAACCTTATCTAGAATAAGGAAAATAAGGGCTGTAACGTGTCCGCGGGTAGGAAAATTAAACTAAGCAAGGAAAATTTATTACAGAGAATATATATGTACGTGTGTATACGTGATACACGATCCCCGGCTTTCGCCGGCTATCAACCGACTTTCGACGGAGTCTCGCGTAACGCGAGTAAATTCACGGGCGTGTACTTTTACATACGTTACGTACGAACGTTGATACGTCGCGCGATGACCTGTTCGTTTTTCGTCCTTTTTTTTCCCCCCCGCGCCGAAGTCGACTTACTCTCTTCGTACGCGAAGGTATTAGGGGCGTACCGTTTCTAATGCACGTGCGTACAGTGATTCGATCCAGTTGTTACGGAATATGGTTAACCCGTCCGTGTGTGACGTGATTTTTTATTTTCTCTCTCTCGTCATTTCGGTCTTCCCACATAGCCGAGATAATATCGGATGTCTCCTAACGAGGAGAGCGAAGCGCGCGCTTCGCTCACGGGGTGAGAATAAGAATAATGAAGTGAAAATAGATAGAAAAAAAAACTAAAAAAACTAAAAAAAAAAGAAAGTGTCGAAAGCGGTGGGATAGTTTCTGGAACTCCGTCGCGTAACGAAAATAGACGAGTTAGTTTCTGTGAGGATTTATATTTCTCTTTGCGTAACCGTGAGGATGATAGGATAATGCAGTTTCTACTACGGCAAACGCCACGCGATGAATTCCACTCGGATTATGCAAATTGATATTTGATCTCTACCAGCGCGGCTTAGATATACTTTGAAAACTGCCTTTCCAACACCATCGCCGAACCACATACCGATCCCGTGTACGCACACCTACACCCCGCTACTCTGTTGTACTACCCGCGTTGTTATGATAATGTTTTTCCATTTTTGAAAAAAAAAAAAAAAGAAATAATGCATCAAATAACGCGGATAACATCCGAGCAGTTTCTCAGTGGACGGGAAAAAAAGTTTTTCAAAATTTAGCGAACATCGTACCGCTTCTTCGAGGCGTTGATTTCGGATACATTCGCAATGACGAAATTTGAAAGCAGCGAGCGTATCATCAGCTCGGAAATTTTCACCGTATCCCAACACACGTATGCGCATAATTTTGGCAACTGTCTGGGCGAATTATACAGATTGTCGAGGTATGACGGACGTCCGAATTGGACGCAACTTAAAATGCAGGAGGAACCCATTCCGTTATGCTGCAATGCCGGCTGGCGTAACCGCGCCGAACGATATTTCACATGTCGACAAATATACGCCAACGATTTCTACAATTTCACCGTGATGTATGATTCGCGTAAACCTACCGGTATACATACGTATAAAACGAGCGGTACGCGTACGGCCGTGACATTGCCGCCGAAAATTAAACCAAATTACTACGCTTCTGTTGCCGAAAAGAGGATTAACGTTCACCTGTTAAAATCAGTGTGTAGCTTCAGACGTGCAACCGCATTACACGATACACCCGTTCGCGTCGTATTATTTCAAATTATTCGCCGCCGCCGTTCCGATGCCTGAATTGGTGAAAATTTCAAATCGAGCCTTGTCAAGAACCTAATTGAACTGCACGCATTGCATGTAACGTTATTCAATTCTACGTATCACATACGCTGTGGATACAACGTTGTAAAGGTAATTTTGGTTTACAGCTTGTGATGTAACAAGTTTGTCACCGTGTGGTCCGCTGACAAGTGTTTTCGTGTAATTACAGAATATTTCTCATCTAATATGCTTGGTAATACTACTCGAGTATAATTACCATAATAGCTCCTCGACATACATATATATTTTTATATTGCGGGAGTAGAAATTACACCTCGTATCTGAACAATTATTTTTTATTTCGACACGTACGCAGCGCGTGGTACGTGGGATGCGTTTTTGGGCCATTGCCACAGCACCGTGCTATCGGGTGATAAGTAAAAAAATTTTTACCCCGTATCCCTCGCGCCGTAATAACCGAATGACTTTCGAGTTGCGAAATTTCGCACCGTCTGTACGTCGCCACGTCGAAGGAAATTATCGATCGCTTTTTAACGAATCGAGATTCCCCGTTTATAATTGGACAATCGATCGGGTCGCGTTTATTTGTTCGAACGGTCCTTCCGAGTGTTTGCCAACCGTAAAACATTCCGCGATTGTTCACATATGATGCGTCGGGGGGAAAAATCTGGCGAGCTGACATTTAAACCGTGTGACCGTCAGATTTACGATTCTTCATTATAAGCTTGTAAAAAGTCGCGAAACGTTAGATGAAAACGTTGTTTTTTCATTCGAAGCCGCTGGTTTTGTTATCGCTCTGAAATTCAACGATTCGGCGATTTACCGTAGATGACTGCCAACGGCCGGTATCTCCGTTCGCGATCCAGAGGCGTTCGACCAAATAACTTCTACGGTTGCTACGGCAGAAATACACGTTTCAAAACTTGTACGAAAAATGTAACGAATTCACACCGTGGGATTGATGTTTGCCTCTCGAAATGCATAGCTCTCTCTCTGTATATCGCGTATGAATTTCGGCTATCGCAATCGCCGATCGTGAGAGCTTTCCAAACTGTTGCTCGCGATCATGTACACGTTGCCCGTGTTGTTCCTTTTTTTTTTTTTTGTTTTGTTTTTTAATTTTTTTCTTTCTTTTTCGATTCGTGCAATTGTAACGAGAATCATTACCGTCGGGTAGCCACTTCGTGTAACTGAAGCTCGATTTTATTGCGAGCACTTCATCGAACGCTCCGATGGGTGACGTTATTTGGATAACAATGTTGTGAGTGGTGTAAGTTTCAAAATCACGTTTTTTTTCTTCAATTCGATATTGGACCGGATTTTTCGGAGTGTAAACTGGTCCAACTAATTGAAAAATGGAAGCAAAAAGATTCAAAAAAATGGGTCAGGTTAATCATGATCTCTGATGATTGTGGTCGTAATTCGTTGTATCGAATGTACACTTCAGCGAGGTCGAGTGATTACAATCGACGGTTGATTCGATTGTAAATGAATGCAAATGATGCGGGCATTATCGATGGTTTGGGAATGGTACTTATTTTTTCGGTCAGCTCTATGTATCCAGACTCCGGTTGATCGAGTTATTTTTTATGGAGTTAGCTGCCCGTTTGTTATTCATTCGTTCGATGTTACGAAGCGAGACGAAAAGAATCGCGAGATTTCATTTTTACAACGTTTGTTATCCGGATTTAAAAAATTGTGGACGTTGCTTACGTTAACCGTCGCTGTCAACCCGTCCGCCTGCCTCCTGTTTTTCTCCCTTTCCTCTCCTGAGCGCTCACCGATATGGTAATATTCCGGATACGTTCGAAGATATCGGAACTGCGACGCGTCGTTCTCGTATAGGATTGGTTTCGCGATCCACCAGCGTTACGACGGGGATAGAAATCGCGGTAGTTTTTTTGCCCCTTCGATTTTCATCTTTCTCATCCGATCGATTTTTACCGAATGTTTTTGGACTCGTCGATAACCGTGTAAACGGCTCTCGAAGGCTCGATCATAACCGGGATTTCCAAATCTATAGGATTACAATGGATCGAATAGATACGTCACTATATTCTTCCAATCTGTTACAAACACGCCGCTATTCCATGTATACATACGGTAATTTTACACTTGAGAGCGAAACGCGTGCTCACGATGTCTTTGCATTTATTTTTATTGCTACTCGTGACTGTGTAGCTGATACGGCCACACGTGACGACGGGACTCGACTTTTAACGATAGGTCGTGCGAATTGCTTTTAAAAAAACATTCTCACCGGAGACATGATTCGAAAAAATGTGAAAATAATCATCGATCTACGAAGTGTCTCCGCACTTAATAAAAGTGAGGCGAAGAATTGACAAACATGTTGAAACTTACATTTCCAACGATCGGACATTTCAGACATTAAACGACGCTTGAACTTTTATCTTTGCCGTTGCACATTTTATCTGCAAAGTACTCCTCGTATTTTTTTTTTTTTTTTTTTTTTACAGGTGTACGGACAGCTGTCAAACCTGTGTTGAATTTTATATCGTTTAAAGTTATTTTGGGAGACGGGTCTTTTATGATGATGGTTTCGCGAAACTTGCGTGGTATACAGAAGTCTTCGAATTCGACGTGAGAAATCGATATCGAATATAAGCTAGTCACTTCGATAATTCCCGTTACTCGACAGTCGAACCCTTCGATGTCCAGTCATATTTGAACCGTGGACGCGGAGCTTGAACTTGGATCCTCACAGCACCCTTTACTTTTACAAGTAGCGGCGCCCGGTGCAAGTTGCCGAGAACAATTGCAACTTATTGCAAATCTGAAGGGCTACGGATGATGATCAATTATACGAGTAAGTGAAGGTAGCGTGCAGTTTAGTGCAAATGTTGAATCGCAAATTCACCGGTGTTCGATGAAGAGGTTTTCAGCTATTGACGTACGTCTCAAGGATCGTAATTTCCTGTCTGCAGAACCGAAGTCATTTCGACTACAAACTATGTACGAGATGCTCTTTCGTTTGTTTGGTTGAAATTATGAAGAATGTTATGCAAGCGGAGAAACTACCCGGTTGATTCGTTTGTTCGAAGAATTGGCAAAAATAGGAAATCGTCCTCGACAGAGAAAGGTGGATGGACCCTTGGGATTGGCGGAGCAGTTCTCTTTGAGACTGTCACGTTTCGACTCTCCGCTCTTTCGCCGTTCTCCCTTATTCTCGGAAGTATCTCCTTCCAGTTCCGTCTTCCACGAAGATCAAGGACACTCGGTGACTCGGTTCAATTGGAAGCTTCTCGATGCTGGCACATCGTGTCCCACCAACGGGCTTTCTGTCCTCGTAGTTTCGACCATGAGACAAGCTTTCGCGCCTGAAGAGGCATTTGCGTCTCGTCGAACGCAATTTACCTGAGAGCTGTCTTCGTTTTGCAATGCCCTTGCGGGTTTCACGTTTGTACCTTCGGCAGTGAACCCGGAAAAAGGAGACGCGACAGACGACACGTTTCATCTCTGTACAAACAAAAGTGCGGATGGGACGCCTACGAGATTGTAGATTTAATGGAGAACGTACATCAATTCGAGCTCTGTAGCAATCCTCTTGATTCTCAACGCCGGACTTCGCTTCGCATTCGCGTCATCACGTAGAATAAGTTTCCAGTTTCTACTCCCCTACTTAAATCCGAGTTGAATCGATTTGCATCAGTCGCCTACTTTTCTTGTAGTCTGGTGAACGTTTCCGGTATCAGTGTTCATTTTTAACATCAAATTCTCATACTGTTCTCGCCTTGTTATGCACAGTGTTCATGTTTCTTTAGGCTAATGTTACACTCGGCAATGATCATTTCCAATTAAAGCAGATTCCTTTATTCGTAGTGGTTGGACTGACGTCTGTTCACTCTGTACGTCGCGTTTGTAAGATTACTCTCCTATTATCGAATGAAATCAACGAGAGTTGTGGTGACGAGGAACCACGGTTATAGGGATTTCTGTACAGAGATAGGCGCGAAGAGAAACTGCGTTTCTGGATACCGATGACCGAGATAAGTCGAGGCCTGCCTGCTCCGAGGTCTCCCGGTCCGAAAAGTGTTCCTTCGGGATTCTAATCGTTGCTCTCAGGGCCAGATAGCGTGTCCAGACGTACGGAATCACCTCGAGATGAACTCAAGACCCCGAAGAACCTTACGTATGTTTGTGATTGGAAATCCGATCCGGGATGACATCACACAAGTCGAGTTACGTCTCGCTCTCTCGGATTCCACAATTCTAAGGTTATCAGAATATAATTCTCATAGTTAGTTCCGTTCGTTTGTTCGATATACATAGGTGACAATTAGCAGTTCGTCTTTCCCCTGAACAGAAATTCAAGAAACAAGAAAACTCGAAAGAAAGGTGAAACGAAATTCCGCAGATTTGGCAGATCGTCGCGACAAACATTTCACCTGCCGTCCAATCACTCTCCGTCTCTCAACAAATTTCAGTTACCATAACATTTCGCCGCATGTGTGCTTGGGAAGTTCTGTTTAATATGCGCATCAATATGTTGACTAAATCCATATTGAATCTGCTCTAATTATACTCCGTAGCTCGACAGCTCTAGGAGTAGTTAAATCAACATTGGAATATTCATTGGTCTATAAAGTCGCACGCCGGTCGACCGAAGGAGCTGCTGCCGCTCAACTGCACATCTAACCTTGCGACGGTATAATTTTCGACATTACAATTGAGATAAGGAGTAGTACCGTAGAGTTTTTAGTCCGCTCGGTGGATTCACCTTCCTTTCTCGTCGTTATCAAAACGACGAGATCATTAAATGAAAATTCGAAAGGTGATCGTGAACCAGTGATCAAGACGATATTATATTTCGCTCAAGGGGCTACAATAAAAGTCCGTAGGAAGAGTGTAGGTCCTCTGGTGATCAGAAGGGACCCCCGTTGTTAACTGAATTGGAAATAGCGAGCCGTGGAGATGATTCGAGCAGCAGCAGCAGCAGCAGTCGGAGTATAAGGAAGGGAATGGAATCGGCGAAGGAAACTACAAATCAATAGCGACTCGCGATTTTGTTTTCGAGGGGTCAGTCCGGTGACAGCACTTGGCATTGCGCCTCGCGTATATTACAAGTTCCGTAGGATGCACGAAATATTCCGGTATTCGCAAACCGAACACGCGCCCACTCCGGTCCTTTCATTCCTCGGCATATCTCCGAGGGCATAAATAACTCGGTCATACAGCTACTTCGTCTCATACCAACTACCCATCTTTCCTCTCCATTCTCTAGTCGCTTCGCTCGTATCTTCTGTACCTCCGGGTACGGAGAAATCACTACATATGTATTACACATAACGTAATACCTTCGCACATACGTCTCTTTCTATAGATTTTCGACGTGTGTGAGGTTCATACGCGTTCGCACGTACCTGTAGTAGGTACATATACATACGCGTAGGATATCCGTGTACAATTTACGCATGTGTAGCTGAGATTCGCGCAACGTGAAACCGTTTCAATTATTCAAGTCACAATCGCATATTACGTCGATATATGGCGAAACAAAGCGAGTTGCGAATATAAATTAAAATAAATTATAGCCACCTTGATGCCGCGATCATAATATCGTACACCATCTTTTTTATCGAACGTTTTTTTTCGTACAGATCTTTCATTGTTTAATTACTTATTATATTTCGAACGTGACGTAATCTCACGTTTCGTCTAATAAACACACGAGTGCGTCAGACGCGAGAGAGAATCTGGAACTCCGGCTAATGAGAGCTGGCAACGATTCTCGTCATTCGTCGAGCTGTGTCTAAGCACGACCAATTTTCGGTCGTTTCAGAAATTTCACTTTTTAAAATCCCGTTCAATTCTCTCGTATTCCAAAACTCTACGCTCGCGAGAATAATTCTCATAGTTCCGTTCCGTTCGTCGTTCGATATAATACACACAGGTGAAAATTACCGGTTCGTCTTTTCCCCTTGCACATTTTGCCGTTTTACTCCACTCGACGTTACCCCAATTATTTCGAATCCATATTTTCATATTTGAAGAGTCTACCTCATGCGGCGGTAATGAATATTCGATACTCGCTCGTCGCTTTTACCATTACAACGTGTGTGTTCACATTCAATTTCCTCCGGTCCCCAGAAATTACTTATACACGTACACGTACGATGATGTCACAATGTTGGCGTAATACCGTAAACAATAATAAACAAAATCTTTAATCCTGCCGAGAAATAAGGGGGGCGAGAGCGAGTAGCTACACCGCTTTGGAGAACCGTGAGCTCATCTTGTGCAGCGGTAGAAAGTTGCGGCGTATTTCTTCCCCCGCGGGCGCAAATTATCCAGATTATAAATCCTCCGTTACTTCGGGCTTACAGCCGTGAAATATTCCCGTAAAAATATCAGAAAAAAAAAACGAGTGAAATGATAAAAAGAAATGAAAAAAAGAAAAAGAAAACGGAGAGGAAAAAAGGCAAGAAAAACGCCTTGGCGCCGCCGCTTATACACCGCGAGGCTCCGGCCACTTTTTTAACCGGGATACTTTTCACTTTTGCCATTTAATTATGACGCTATCGGGCGGGCCACCGGGTAATCCTTTGGGGTCGTAATAAGGTCGAGAACGTGTTCCCGAAAAATTCGAAACTTTGCCAAGTGTTCTCATACCCTGAAACCGGGGAGTCGAACTAGCGCGCTAGCCGGGTTGGCACTTCTTCATTTTTCAACCCCCTCGAGGATCGCTGGGAATTTCTCTGATTTTATAACCGCCCCCCCCAGCAGCAACGCGGCGTGTGCTGTATATCCGAAAGATGATGAGCCCGCAGCTTTCGCTCAAGTTTGCCTATCTCGAATGCGTAGCGAATGCAACTTTTCCGAGCTTGTGATTTCGATTAAAAAATGTGCAAGCGTTCTCGCGATCGTCGGAGCACGAAAATTCCGCGGGCTGCTCAAACTCCGACCGCGTGGTAACCGAAAATTCTCTGAACGTCGAGTGCAACTGGTATCCGAGGTACCTCGAAACGTCGCGTAAAGGTTGTACAGGTATATTCCGTACATATACCGAAAACCGACCACGTACTGACCGAGCGGTACATTATGATTTTTTTCTATTCCTATTTCTTCTTTCTAAAAAAGAATTTTTCTCCCGACTCTTGATTTCGGCGGAGGTTTCACGTAGCTTACGAGGTCGCTCGGCTCGTAGAGGAGTACAGGTATTCCGCAGGGCTGTTGTTTTCGAAATTTTCTACCTTTTTCTTTTTTTTTTTTTTCTTCTTCTTCTTCTCATTTCTTACCGTCAAAGGATCATACCCCGGGCCTGACTCAATTCACTCGCGTTGCATTGTCCTTGCTAATTAACACTCGAGGTTTTTCCCATAGCGTTCCACTCGACGTTCCATCTCATCCTTTTTTCACTCCTCTTGGCTCACCCGTCTCTTCCTTCGTACCGTTTTTGTTTTTCTTTTTTTTAACTTTTTTTTTTTTTGCAAGACCAGAACGACAAACTCCACGAACGTTCTTTCGAAATTATTGCGGTCCCGATGCAAAAGCGTACGCGGATCCTCGACATTCCCGCTCTACACGCTCCGCGGAGATCGTCTATACCATCCGCGGAAAAACTTCCGAAAGACGAATTAGACCGGGAATTAGACTGTGAACATCATTTACGTATACCCCGTTACGCTGCGGAGAAAAGTATTACGCGTTCTGTTGCTCGCTCGTTATACTTCCATTAAAACTTCGTTCGTTCGAAATTATCGGCGATTACATTTTTCTCGCATGTGAAGTGAGACCGTAAGAAATTAAACGGAAACTCCGTACCCCAATTCTCACGTACGTACTTACGTGCAACCTGTCGCTTTTACTGTACGGTAATGCTAAAAATACCCGCGGAATTGAATTTAGCAAAAAACAATATCGCATTATTTATAATCAATTGGGTGTAGTCGTCCCCCTCCGTTCTTAGACACGGATGACTCGCATCGAAAAAAGTATCCTGTGGTTTAATTTTGTTTGCCATTGTTTTTCTGTTGCAGGTGAGACGAGCTTATTTGATTTTTTTTTCTCCTCATTTTTCAACGGTGATTAGTGACGGTTGGAAACGGCTGGTCGGTAAGTAGAACTATCCCACACCTCGCCTACCCTATATATATATATACACACCCCGTATAGTCATTTAGCGTCTTGCTCGCTTTATCGCGCTCGGTTGCGTCGACTGCGCCAAAGATGCAGTAAACCCGACAGTACCCTGTACTGTTTATAGAGTAATAATACGGCGGTAGTTAATCTTTCCGCCTGTTCCGCACCAAGTAATTAAATCCCCTTCGGCCAGCGTGCCGCGAAAGCTAGCCTTGAGCTATACGGACAAGACTCCGTACGTATATAGAAATAGTGCAGCTCTCGTACACACGTATATACATACATACCGCTTCGAGGAGTGATATAGAAACGGAACGATGCTGCTGGCTGAAGCCTTCCGGAGTTTTGTAGGAAGTCTGAGTAGAAAAAAGTGGATATCCCTGTTACCCCAAGTTTGCGCGAAACGTATGCACCGTGTATTGTATTTCGATGCGGGATGCATCGATCCGTAGACGCGTTCGCTCGATATACCTCGACGAAGTCTGGGGCGTTTTTCTCGACCTCTCGGGTCGGCTGGAGAAGCTGGCCGTAATTTTCGTACGCACCGCAGTTACGTTTCAACGGGGCATACGTACGGAGCCAGGGTAAAGTCGGTGGTAATCTATTTGCACCGGTTAAATTATATGGTCCTCGCGTACGGCGTCGTCGTCCTTCTTTACATACGACGGCGTTAGAAGGGGAGGGAAAAAGTTTTATTCGCAAACTTTGCGGATCCTTCTTCCACTACTTTAATGAAATTGCTTAATCTACCGTACGCTGAATACCCGGCATCCCATTGTGACTTGGAGATACGTTCTAACGCTATATAACGCCGTACACACGTTGTAATATAAGTATATACAAGACGTACCATTTTAATTAAACCGTTTTGACTACTTGGAACAACGGCGTCGTACGGAAAAATGTCTTTTCTTCCCCACGAGTCTCGTGGTTCGGAAAGAATAGAACTCGATTTTCCTTTTCTCGAATTACATCGTCGGGATGAAATCAAGAGCAACTCGGTATTTTGATTCTCGAGCAAACTTGAACTGGATTCGACGACGCATTAAATATATTCGGATTCAATTTCGAATAATTTTTCTTACGATTAATTATGTACACTGATAATTTTTTTCATCTTTCGCGAAGTTGCGCGATAGAATTGTTCGACATTTTTTGATCAGCTATTACAAAAAACACGAGTAATTCTTTCATTCGTCCTTTTTTCCCCCCCCCCCCCCCCCCCGCATTTTTATGCGAACAAGGAAATTGGTGACCCTGAGAACTGATTAGTTTCCGGCGGGCTCTTGTGCTCTGTGGTTTTGATTGCCCGCCGTCAAACGGTTAGGGGGTGAAGCGCGAGTGTAGGTGGGAAACGGCCGTCTCCGGGAAATCGCGCTCTTCTTCTGTCTGGTCCTCGGATTGGCGAAAGTAATAGAGTTACGCTCGATGGCTGCGCTCGACTCGAGATGAACAGATTGAGAAGCGGGGGACGGAAAGATGAACGCTGTCAGTCGGTGAGGCTGATTTATTGGCTTTCGGGCGAATCACCCGTTGCTCAATTACCTCGTGCTTCTCCTCTTTTACTTCTCTTATTCTGAATTCCTGCCCTTCCATACTCCCGTTTTCCTCCGTCTCCCGCGATCCCATTCCGAAGCCGTGGAGCAATGGTTTTTTTTCCTTCGTTAAATCAATTGATTATTAATACCGGGTACGTTAGTATTTTCTCAGAAATTTATCTCTTTAAGAAGTCTCGATCATCCGGTTTCGCTTCTTCAACTCTATTTCCACTTCGGTAACTGCAAGCAATTTCTCGTATTCTTGCAGTCTTTTAACTTCTCTCTATTCTCCCGTTTTCCTGATCCTCCTCTCTCTCTCTCTCTCGCTCGCGGGTAAAACCTATACGTTCCACCTTCTTGTTTCACTCCCATCCTCTCTTTTTTTTTTGTTTTTTTTTTCATTTTTTCTTCGTTTATCTTTCTCTCATACATTGACTGGGATATTGGAAACTCTTCCGGAGTTTGCCGGTTCTGATGACTCACCGGGACTGCACTCGACACTTTTTGCTCCCGGTCGTTTCTCAACTCTTTCTCCGTCGTTTTACTTTCTTTCTCTCTCTCTCTCCCTCTCTCAGACTATCGGTCCTGCTGCAACGCTACCTGACTCATCTAGCGAACGTCACCACGGGTAGCTGCTGGCTTTCGATATTGAACAATCTCCCGGAAGAATTTCTCACGCGTCAGACGCGAGGATGGCAAAAAGAAAATAAATAAATAAATAAAATATCATCACATTCTGCAAGGGAAGTGCGAAACAAACTATGGAAATCAGAATCGACTCTGTCTTGTATAGATAAAGGGCGCGCCTTCGTCCGCCCAAGTGATAAAAGCGCGACGTTGAGAAAGTTTCGAAAAAATTCAGGCGTTGATGGAAATACGAAATTCCCTACCAATTTCTTATATCCAAGAGTGAAAAATATACGTTCCAAATCGCGCCCCGTTCATTTCAAGAACCTGAAACCGCTTCGCTCACAACTTATGATTATATTATGTCAGATTGTGCTCGTAAACATGTTTATAGCCACGTTAATATAACTAGAAAGTTTAATCGTCGCCCCTGGGACGGAGTAATTTTCGTTCGAACAAATTTGCGCACGAGGTTCGGCCTGGATTCGGTTGACATTCACCTGCATCGCCCTCGTGATCCTCCGAATGTGAAAACGTTCAAAGACGTTTGTAAAAATGTGAAGAAAAAAAAAAAAAAAGATAATTCACGGCTGGAGATTTCCCGTCGTAAATGAGAATATCGTACCGCCGACTTGTAATGGGCAGGATTTCATCTTCACGCTCAACGACACAACTGGGCTAATTTTGTGTCCTCAATTACTCGCATATTCCGCACCGGACACAAATTACCGAAAATGAAAATATAACGAGAAACGGGAAACGAGAGTTCGAAAAACCGGCGATTTCGGTCAAAAACCAAAAAAAAAAACCAAAAAACCCACGCTCATTTGCGACTACTTTGTGTAAACTTTGCTCACTTTCTTCACGTGTACAGCAGTGAGTCAGGTTTCGCCCAGTGGTAGTCGGGTCTCTCCATCCGACTCTTATTATACGTCCCGGTACTACTCGCTACACGGCGGCAACGGCAAGTTTCACTTTTCAATTACAGGACGTGAGTCTGCATCACGCTATACTTCGCCACGTCCGCGGGTCGCTTCTGTAGGTAGATAAGTGTAACGTGTAGTGTATCCAGACGTGCTGTACATAAGTGTACAATTATTTCAAACTGGGTAACTGGACCGGAGATTCAAGATTGTTTGTACAGAGAAAGAAGTACAGTTCCAGATCGTTAGCGTAGGAATTTCAATTCTTATTTGACTAGACCGCTCGACTTTATATCGCTCCATTGTTCATCTCGTTACTTTAGTTTTCCCAATAATTTTTTTTCTTCTCTCCAAATCATCGTCCTCCAAATGCGTTGTCTTACTCGTTACGATTCGATGATTCCAGTGGTGGCGAAAAATGAGGTATTAAAAAAAAAAAAAAAAAAGTTTGTCGCATGAAAATTGTAACTGCGCCAGTTTTTTTGCTGAAAAATTTTTCTACACTTGTTGCCGTCGATTTGCGTCGAAAATAAGATTGATGCACCGCCAGATTACGGGACGGTATCCTCCACAGTGCACAATAAGCTCGGCTAGACTTTTCTCGGGGATGATGGATGCCCGAAAGGAGCTTCCTGACCGGGATGCGAGAATAAAGTAATAGGGAAAGGTGGCCGGAGAACGTAGGGACCGGACACGGGCGCAAACCCATCGGAAAACCTTACCCTGTACCGTTGCAAAGTCGTTATCAGATTTTCCGAGCCGCTGTGAGCCGAATCGTTGCAAACCCAACGGGGTTAGCTTTTTACCACGATTTTTCTGACCGCGCTGCAGCTTTCTTCGTTGAAAGAAATAATTTATAGGGTTTTTTTTTCTTTTTTTTTTTTTTTTTTTGAAAGGTGAAGAAGGTTTTCTTTCCATCGGTTTCAATTACCACGACAGGGTTAGTTTTATACGCGTATAGGCTGGAAATGAGGAATTTTTTTGGAAAAATAAAACCATCATTCCTCGCGATGTCGTGATGTCCACACGCGAGCTTATTGCCAACAGTGATCTTCGCATAGCGAATAAATAAATCTACGAACTTACTTTTGCCGGTCGAACTTCAACGTTCATCGCGGTCGTGTTACGAGGAACGAAAGACCAAAAAAAAAAAAAAAGCTGCGCCCTCGTACGTAGGGAGTAGTTTATCGGGTTAACGTTATTACCCGAGCACCGTAAATTCCGAAGAAAATACTCGGCAGGTATTTGCCTCGTGTCTTCACCCTCTTTGTCACGCACGAACGCACCGGGTAGCTGCGACGCATCCGCTGCTCGACTCCGGTAGAAATTGGGGTTTTGAAAAATACATACAGCTCTCTCGCATATTACCCACCGAGTTCGGGAACCGGTAGATCGCGACCCGCCTCTTAACCACCGCGAATTCAACCTCGTTCATAAAATTTTGCATCGAAGGATTCAACCCGCGTCGTTTTCACGATCGTGTCGCGTTTGCGGTTCCAGCACAGCGGCAACGTCAGACTAAAAAAAGCTCCGCTTTTCGTCGCTGCTTTTCCGCGGTATACGGACCAAAGAGTGCAAGAGACTTCGGTAGACCATTTGCCCACACACATTTGCTACTAGTCTGGGGTAATATCGCGTCGCGGCTTGTTTCGGGCCATAGTGGCGAGTCCCGAGGCTCGTGGAAAGGGAACGCGCGCGCTTATCCGTTCGGAAGCGAAGAAGCGCAGGAAAACGTAGTGAAACGTGGCGCGTAGACGTTGGGGTACGTAGGTCTGCTTCTCCGTACCGTCCGTACGTTGGTCGCGGATGGCGTTCGGGGCGTTCCACCCCCGTTGCAGATACCCCAATATCCCTCGGTATACGGCAATTTTGCTTGGAACCATTCGGATATTGGCCGAGCGGCTTCCGTGAACTTTACGACCGAACAATACCGGGTTCACTTTTAGTTCGGTTCCGAAGGGATATGTCGCCGGCTGATATATATGTTCGCCGCGGATACCTCATACAATGCCGATGTTTTTCATTCTTACGGACCGCGGCGGATAAATATGCGCGTACGTGTGTACCGCGTGCACGAATACAGGTGGTGGGTGAAATTCATCTTGTCTCCGTAATGCAAACTTCACGATCGATAATCTACGACCTCGTTACTGTTTGAAGAACATTAGCCGTACGCCAGGATGGGAAACGAACGGGTGTTTTAATATCCCATCTTTTTCAATTATTTATTTAACCTCGCGGGTGTATCGTGTGTAGGTATGAGGACTCTGCTACGGTCTATCCTTCCTTTTCTTTATTCTCGTTCCAAGCGTACAGGTAGGTACGTGGATGTGTAAGTAAATGGTACCTGGCGTCTCTCTCTTTCTTCAACGTTGCTAACTCTTATTCTTCTTTCGTATATAGCTTTTCTCGCTCCAAGCGGATTAAGTGCCGTGAAAAGAGCGATTCCGTTGAAAGACCCAGTTGAAAAGCGATTACCGCAGACTACTCGGATGTCTCCACCTTATTCTTCGCTTCTCCATTATTTCGTCTAAATTTTCAAACCACTCGTCTAATTTATAGGAAACTTCGTTACGACGTGAAACTATTGTAACTCTCGCTCGTCTCACTCGTATTATTACTGGTCTAATTACGTATTATAATCTTCGTGATCTTGAGGACAGAATATAATCTTGATCCCAAGGCTCGAAGCGAAACGTGGAAACGGCGAAGGTACGAAAATACCCTGGGCCACTTTCCCTTGCTCATTTCCTGCGTGGGGAAATAAGTGGCCATAAATTTAGTCGATGAAGAATTAGTGGCGCTCTTGAATCCGTGGGGTTTTAGCTACGGTGTAACAACGCGGTGGCGTTTCTAATAAAGATTTTTTACCAACGATTTGGGTCACGGGGTCGAGGTCCAGGATCGTATTTGCATTCCCGGATTTATCTTTATCGCGCCAATAGCCAGCGATCCTCCGGCGAGCCTCGCGCTTCCACGTTCCCCTACGGCTCGGTGTTATATGTGAAAAACGTGTAGACTGAAGGAGACCCGGATAACCGGCGATGCGGGGTATTACACAGCAGTCGATTCATCCGCGCAAGAGTTTTCACCCCCCCTCCCCATTCCGCAAGGGTTTCGCAGAGTTCAACTGTACAAGGGTCCGGGGTAAGAGGCTGAGCGTATAGGGTTGGAACCGAGGGGTTTTCAGGGTCGTCGTCTTATTCAGTCGTCGCGTACGCACAGCGGTGTTAACCCGTCTGACGGGGGATGAATAGCGCAGCTCGGTTTCTGGGCTGGAAAGGAGTCCCCCCCCTTCCCTGCCTCCCCGTGTTCGTCTGGAGCATAATTGTCGACTGTCAGTTAGCACCCGGTATTAGGTAATCGCGAGTTCTACTACGGGCGAGGTGGGCCTAATTTTTGTCGTCCGTAGGGCTTCGCAGGTTTCGTCGAGAGGAAGGGGGGAGAAAGTTGGAGGACGCGCGGTAGGAAGAATTTTGCGCAAGGTCCTTTGACACTTCTCGAGGATGCTCGTTACGGGGATCGATGAATGAAATATATATATGTATACCAGATTTTGGGAACACGAGATCTGAGAACTTTAATTCTCGTGTAACAAGTATCGCCGAATTCTTCGAAAAGCTCGGGTTATTCAGAGTAAACATACAGAGAGAGAGAGAGAGAGAGAGAGAGGGGGGCGAAAATCTCCCTTGGGGCTTGTTCTTTTGGGTGGAGAGAGAGAAGCGGAGAAACGCTTATTGTTGCGTTACTACGAAACCCTTGTCTCGTCCCGGGGAAGTTTGTTCGAGTGAAAACAAATCCCTGCTATAATTACGATTATTTGCTTTGCGCGTAAACTCCGCGGAAAGATGTAACCCGGGGTATTACAGGGGAGCACGTATAAAAACGTATCGCGTTACAATTCTCGTATTACGTCATCTAAATGGCAGTTTTGATCGGGTGTGATTACCTCGATTCCCAGAATCCACCGTATCCCCGATAAACATCGACGTGATCTTTTACCATTTGAAAAGCAAAAGCTAACGCACGCGGCAGGCAGTACATTGTACACGGGTCCCCTAAAATGTCACGTTAACGTGCGCCGTGTTCGCTCGGTGCAAGCCCCTATCTTGAAGCGCGGTTCGAATAGCAAGTGCATGTTTCACGTCCGGCTACTGAAATATCACTTGGCTTTCACTTTGCAATTCATGACAGTTGCCATCGTCGAATACACTTCGGGTTATACCGGCGAGGTCGTGAGTTGTGTGCAGCCGCTGTTACACGTGTAACCACGCGAGTGCACGCCACGCTTTACCTTCCCATAGCTCCCCCAGATATATACCAATACACAACCTCGTACCTACCTACCTACCTACCTACCAACCTACCTACCTACCTATTCGCGATGTCTGTCTATAAACACGAACTGTTAGGTCCAAAGAGTGCAGCGGCTGGTCTACAGTAAAGTGAACTTTCTCATTCACTCGCAAACCACTTCGCTTCTCGTCACGGATTCTATGGGGCGAATTAAATTCCACACACAGGTATAGCTCCGTACCAGATATACACCCGTAATAATACATTTATCCACGTCCTGTTTTGCTGGAAATAGTTAAAAGAGAGGGGGGAACAAAAAAAGAAATCACATCACTCGAGCAAGTATAATACTATATACGTAGAACTTTTACCGCTCGATTTTGCGGGATACAGATTCTACTTACGTTGCCGTATATGTGTGCGAAATTTAAATAGGAGAAGTAAAAAAAAGAAAGAATAAATTATCCGTTACGAACGAGGTGGGCAAGAGTAACGGACCATTTTGAAATATGAATAAAATCTGAACGTGCTCGGAGATCTTTTTATTTCCCATGAAAACTAGCGAAATGACGATTTTCATTCGGGCTTAAAAGATTTCGATATTTTAATGAACCGCAGAGATACACGCAGAGTTCAAAGTGGTGATGCTGAAGGAAGGAATTTTCAAATGAAGCTCAGAAACGAAAAAAATGCTTTTCCATCTGTACTGATCACGAGTGAAGAAAAGATAGAAATTTCAAGCACCGATCATCGCTCTAAAGTAATGAGACAATGTCAATTTTATTGATTGTTCCGGTATCATCTCAGCACTGCACCTGTTCCAAGTTCCATGTTCCAGCGCGGCCTTCCTTATGACGGTGGTTTGGAGATTTTCCAAACTTTCAAAGACAAATTGAAATCTTCGTTATTTTAGTTTCCAAAATAAACAAAGCTCGGCAAGCTTTAAAAAATGACTCACTTCTTCCGCCTACCCTGTACATAAATCACGCGCTGACTGGATGGAATTTTTTTGGTTATCCAAATACCGATGCCGCGTGGGTCTGTTTGCATAGACAAACTCTTCTCTCGGGATTTTTGTTTTTTCGAACCGGCGAATGCGTCTTTTATGGTCACGTGACAAGTGATCGGGAATCGGCGATCTTTGGAGTGACCTTAACCGAGCGATTGAAAAATCGTAAACAAGAATACACGGCGAACAGAGACGGCGGGCGGACGCGGTGGTGTCGTCGAACTCGATCGTCCAATCGAATTTCTTAGAGAGGAAAACCTACGGATTGTGCGTTCCGTTGCGCAGATTTTGATATTGATACGTCTGACAGCATCTCGTCGTGAGTGGACGTGGGCGTCCTGTTATACGTGTGTAGCCATGTCTCGCCACGTTTGCGTCGTATCCTTGGCCTTGACGCGAGGAGATACGTCAGGTATAACGTACAAGAGATATTATATACACGCGGGTTATACGTACGTACGTATACATATATTCGCTATCGTGGGAAGCTGACTCGCCCGGGCTTACGCTACCTGGAACCACCGGGCCCGGTTCGTCCGATCTGTCGCGCCGCTGGATACGCGATGGAATATGGAGAAAAATAGCGTTCAACTCAACCCGCCACTCCGATGAGGTATTCGTAACCCGCAATTAGCGATTTGTTATTAATCAAAGCCCGACATGGAGAGACGAGTCGAAACGAGACGAGACAAGATCGGACCGAAGTTTCTTAGGACTTTCCCTCGAACGGCGGGTTTTTCGTTTTTTTTGTGGTTTTTTTTTTTTTCTTTTTTTTTATTCCTCCGGCGTACGGTCGTTGAGCAGGTAAAGAACTCATAATTACCCGGCGTATCTAGTTCCCGTAATTTCTGCCGACAAATTAAAACCCTTCGTTTAACCGACGTTGCGAATCACTCTGAAATTATGTTCAACGAATGTCGAGAAAGATTTGCCTGAAAATATCACATCGTACTTATTATACCCGCGTATACTCACATGTTTCGATTCTAGCCATATCCGATTCTTCGTTCAACATGCAAAACAGATTCTACAGCGCCGGATCGGAACGACGGGATCGAAAGTCGTGTACGGGTACTTCGGCCCGACCCTCCATACCGAGAGAAATAGAGAGACAACCTCCGCGACTGCAATTATGATAACGAGAAAAATGAAAATACAGGCGAACCGATCGCCTCCGTTCCATTTACTTGTAAATTTCTAACAAACGAATCGACTTCAGCGCGAGAAAACAATACGCTTCTCCGTCGAAAGCTCGGTCTTTCTTGTATTACTTTTACGTCCGCATGGGGGAGGAGCGCATCGCATCGATATGCGGAGGAACGGAAAGGTTCGGTGGCCCACGGTATGCGCCCGGTGTACGTACACGGCGTGTACGCTACGTGGGTTGAACTCCGTGCGACGCGATTCCGACGTAGAATTCGATACAAACGTTGATCACAAGTTACGACCCCCCGCCCGTGCGCTTACAGATGTAACAAATATACGTGTAAAGTAGCTGGTACATCGACGTTACGCGCGCGTACGTGTTGTGTTTCGGGTTTATGTGCGCGGGTGGAGTTCGGGTTACGGGGTGTACGTTGGTAACGTACCTTGTATACGAAGAACAAGGTACGCCGGGTAGCGCGAAGGCGTAATGCCAAATTCTGATTACACCGACAGATTAGAGAGCTTTGGCGTCCTATATTGGACGTCGGAGGCTTAGATGAGGCCGCGTAACTTACGGCAACACACCGCGAGTCGGGCGAATGCCTTAGGTGAGAAAACGATCATAAATCACACCGGGTAACAGTGGCGGTGGTGGTGTCGGCCAGCTGGGGCTAGAGCTCTCGGAACTGGAAATAGGATGGGGGTTTGTGGAACAAGCTCGGGATCTCGAGCCCCGAGGTTGCTCGCGGTGCTTTTACAACATTCTGCTTTTGCCTCGAATTTCGCGAAGGAATTATCGTTCCATAACAACTCCGTCTCTCCGTCTCTCTTTTTTTCTTACCGAGGAAATTGTTCATCCCCCTCCGCGCTCAATTCTTACACTTGTAAGAAACGAAGACGAAACCGATGATATGACGACAAAGGAGAAAGGGCAACTGGGCACCCCCGAATCGCGAAGCTCCGACATGGAACAATACATCGGTCTTTACACCATCGAAACAGACTCAATTACTAAGTCCGTTGACGTTCTTCCTGACCTTTGGATTCGAACCGTCGAACTATAGTCGGATCCACCGAACTCGTGCGATTCGCCAGAAACTTGTTACATCTTCCAACGTCTGTTCCCTTTTAGGATATAACATTTCATTGTGAATTAAGCAAATGAAGTGATTAAATTTTCGTCGATTCGAAAAGCTACTCCCACGCGAACGAACATAGGGGTGAAAATTCCAAGTCGATGAAAACACGCAGTCGAGTCGAAGAGATTGGAAAAGCGGCAATTCATCGTTTGACAATCCCCGGATGAAAATCGATGAAGGGATATATTTGATATAAATAAATCCCGTCGGACTGATCTGGAAGTACACAATGCCGTTCGTTCTTTGACTTGGACTGCGTCGTAGCTGAACGGCGTTGGCGGAGCCCAATCGTCGATTTAACCAAACGAACTTGAGAAACTCTCGAAGCGGCTGGCTGCTGAAAACATTCCCGTTAACAAGCGTGAGTGAAGCTGTTCGGAAACCCCCCCCTGACACGCGATCTATCGAACCGTGTCTCCAAGCGGAGGATAGAAAGCGAGGCGAAGATTCGAGTCACTGTAACATTCCGTGATACCGAAACTCAATGTTTTTTTCTCTCTCACCGGTGTACGAGGGGACGCTGAAAATCCACGAAACCCGTGACTCGCGATTCATCCCAAGTAAGTATCGACTGACTGACTCTCGTATACCAGTTCGCGTTTACGTTCTTTACTTACGGTCCAAGTCCTCAAATTCAGCATACCTGTGTATAGACGCCTTGTTTCAGCTCTATAGAATATACCTATGCACAGTCTACCGGCTACATTATCTCTTCGTCATCGCAAAAAAAAAAAAAGGAAAAAAAGAAGAAGTTATTCTTGCCTCTGGAATTCCAAGCGAAGGAAGTGACGTGGGTAGAATGAAAAACACTCTTATCATAATGATGCAGTGTTCAGTCTATATACGTTTATGTCGTCGCATGCCGACAATAAGTATATCCTGTTGAAAGTCGCGACCTACAAGAGTTCGTTGAAGCTCTGCTAAAAACCTTGGCGTACGCCGCGCGAGATCAGATCCCCCCGGAACCCTTTGAAAACTGTGCCGAGTTCCATGTGGGTTTGGATCGGATCGTTGAATCCGTGTGAAATTTCGGTTAACACTTTTCTCGTTTGAAATTAACCTCGATAATATTTGCTCGTTGAAATCCGCCGGCGCACCTAATACAAACAGTAAAATAGCGCAGACCAGATCGTGTTTGCCATGCGGCGCGATGAGAGATAATGGAGTCCCGTAGTGCTTCGAAGGATGAAAGCAAAAGTAATCACTCGATTAACGAAGCCTTTAATTTTGCAGCCGCTGTGCGGAAAATCACTTGCTACCGCAAGTAATAATTGCGAGGGTAAACCTTACGTACTGCGACCATCATCCTGCCACTTGAACTCAACACGCGCCCGATGTGTATATAATCCTTCTTTCTTCTGCGTTTTCCGTTTAAAGCAATACCGGAAGCAGTTTATATCGTTCTCACACACACACCGTACTCAAATCGTCGTTTAACTTCGCACATTAAATGAAATTCCACGGGGCTTGATATTTCACCGCAATTTCAAATTAATCCCACGCTCGATGTTCATTTTATTAATGCGATTAAATCGACACCAGGACTCGACAGCGTTATCCTACGCCACGTATCTGATTCAAATTGTGTCAACTCCGATATTAGTTGGCATTTTATCGCCCTGGGCGATGCGGCTGACTGACGCTTTTACGGCGCAAGATAATAAAAGGGCGTCGTTCGACAACGAGTCGGAGAAACAAGCGAGATAATCAGCGACAAAAGGGCCGGTACTCCGTTAATCGTGTAACAAAGTGGTACGGAGAAGGGAGGGAAGCCCCTCTCTCTCTCTCTCTCTCGCCCTACGCGAGTCAACCACCTTCGGGGTGCGTCGATCTTAAATCCTCAGGACTTCCGCTCCAAACTGCCCTCTCACCGTTCCACCGAACCACCTCCTTTCCCCAGTTGTCTAGGTCAGACTTGCAAAACTGGTGTTTAAAGCGTAACGCTGTCATAAAGGCATATGTATTAACTCCAGGTAACACACGTACAGATATATTTATATCTATAACTATGTTTGTATCTATATGTGTATCGGTATACCGTAATCTCGGTAAATTGTAGCGGCGGAGAGAACACCGCGGTGTACATAGAGTAAAGTTTGTGGCGCTTGGTGGCACTCGACCAGAGCTTCGGGAGCAAAGGGGACAGAGGAGGGTGGGGGGTTAGGTAGGGCGAAGGTAGGAAGGGGCAAAACGCGGCGATGGTGGAGGTGGCGAACGCGGCACCGAGGTGGGGGAGGCTACATACCCGGGGCAGAAAGACTGTGTCGGCGCGCGCGACTCTCCGAACCTCAGTGTCGTTCGGGACGCCACTGCGCAAGGTCGTCTCGTAGAGGTTTGTTCGCGTTCGACTTCATAATCCTCCTCTTCCTCTCTCTCAGTATTCGAGGATCAGTCGGTCGTCCAGGACCCGAATGGCTGGAGTCGATTATTTGGAATTTTCATAACCGAGATAGTTGACCAGCAGCTTAGATCACCGCTTTGGAAAGGTGGATATCGACTCGAAGTCACCTCATCCGAGTCGATCGGTGGGAACTAGGTAGATCAGCACCTCGTTGACCTAGTTAAGAAATGCGTAAATATCGCGCGGATTGAGTGAACCGTTCCTCCGATTCGTCCGACATGGAACTGGTGGTTTTCGTATCCGGTGGAGAAATCGGATAACCGATACAAGTCTGGATAACGATCGTCGATCAGTACCTTCGTGATTACAGTGCGATAATAGACTGTGGGGATTTTGTAATCAAGTTATTGCTTGCGGTGAAACGATTCACACCTTTGTAATCTGGTGCGGGGCAAATCCAGCGGAATGAAAAAGTTCACGAGTCTCGGATAAACTGGAATATCTTTTGACGGACAATATCACGTAATCATAAACATAAATTGGTACGGGAGTATCGACGGTAAGATGAGCCCGACCTCCCAGGGCGCTTTGGAGGTAGAAAGATACATCGGAAGCTGTTTGATATCGTCGAACGCGCGACCCGCGATACACAAAAGCGTGAAAAAACAAGAGCAACAAATCGCCCGGGGTAAACCGAGGTATCCCCAAACTTACGGGACAACCAACGGCAACGATCAGTGTCAGGTGCAATATGTCGCACCGGCCGGATGGCAGGGTGCTCCTCTCATCTCGATGACCTCTTCTCCCAGACGGAATAATCATAGGTCGTCACCTGCTCCTATCCAACAACAACAACAACAACAACAACAGCACCAACAATCGCAACAACAGCAACAGCAAGAACAACAGCAGCTACAACTGCAGGTTCAGCAACAACAGCAGCAACATCTAGTTGGCGATACCGATCAAGGAAACATCCATCAACGAAGCCCGTTATCGCGGCTGGCCATACACACTCAGGGTGCTCCGCTTATACTGTCGGGTCGATTTCACGCCCGGGGTAAAATCCACAACGGTAACGCCGGAAACGCGAACAACAACGGCAATAACAATCCCAACAACAACAACAACAACAACAACATCAACAACAGCATTGGGAACGGCAACAACAGCGTTGTTGCAGGCGGTGTTGGTAACACGAGTCTTGGAAACGGATCTCGGTATCTACCACCGAAGTTTCAGCGAAGTGTTCCGGGTGACCAATTGAAGAAAGGTAGCAATTTGAAAGAAGTACAAACGGGCAAGGACATCAACGGAGGCAACGTGGCCAGTATAGACTCCCTGAGTGTGGCGAGTGACGAGAGTTCTGGATCCAACAATTCCGAGAATAGCTTGCCGAGGATCATAAAGCCAAGAAAGCGTAGAAAGAAGGATCGGAAACCCCCGAACGTGACGACGGAAATTTCAAAATCTGAAGAACTCACCTGTAACACCGTCTCGGAAACGTCTAGCATAGTCACCCTGAAACCGTACGTGCCGGTATGCTACGAACGGTTCGAACCCCACCGGACACCGTCTTCGGGTGGCCAAAGAAGACTACCCTCATCGACCAGAGAAAGTTACTCTTCCGGACGACCTCATTTGACACAGGAGATCGTTGACACCAGGCAAAGATACCACCGACACCTCTTCAAGGTCCTCGACAACAACAGGAACGTTGTCGCTTTGCCGCCGAGTCGAATTCAGCAAAACAACGTCGATTCGAGACTCTACCGGAATTCGGGTCATCAACTGGTCCACGTGGTTGCTGACGGCAGTAACGAGGCGACGACGAGATGCGAGGACGGCGTTTTCGAGGGACCCGGATCCTGCCAATGTCGTTACTGCGACCCTTCGGGATTGATATGGGACGTCGATCAGAACGGTTACTCACCCTACCTTACACCACCGATGAACGACTTCGCGAGTTCTCAATTTCCTCGGGTCCCCTTGTTCTTTCCGCAGGGTCTGCCCAGTCAGGAAAAGTCCGTCGAGTATTTCGAAGAACCACCTGCCACCGTTTCCAACTCGTTTTACCTGGAACGGGAGAACGCAGCGTTGCGACGAAGCTGGAGTGACCCCACGAGCTTCTTCAGCGATGAAATTACGACGCCGAACAGGAGCGTCGGTGTTATCGGTGACAGAGCTCCGGTCGAAACTGGACGAGGGAAGCGACCGACCTCCTGGAGGAGCTGGAGTTCCCCTGGAACGAATTCGACGACATCCGGAACGTCTCAAGGACTCGAGGTATCGACGGAGATCGTCACCTCGCCCAACGGTCACCGCGATCTCGAGATCAAATTCTATTCCTCGTCACCGCCGACGGCCAATCAGGAGGACGAAAAATCGGATTTTGGATTTCCGGACAACGAGGATTTCAGCGACATTTGGAGCTACCACGAGTCGAAACTTCAACAGGATCTTCGCACGCTACTCCAAGCGGAGGAGTGAGTGATCAGTGATCAGTGAGTTAGTGGTTTTTAATGATTCACTGTAATTGCGGGGATGACGTGCCGCCGATATCAAGTGGAAGCTATCCGAATCAGTGAACGCACGGCTGTTATTCAAAGCTGATGAACTTGCTGATCGGCTCGGTACTTTTCTGTGCTACATGAAAGTGTCGTCGATAGTCGGAACGCCTGGCCGTCAGAATCCCCCAACGTTTGTCGGACTCCTTTCCATGCTAAAGGACTGTCCGATCGTGTTATCGCATCAAGCGTGATTACGACAGACGAGCTAAGAATCCGAATGAATATTCCATGAACCTCTGCAGTCACACGTGACTGAAGCTATGGACGGACGCGGAGAAAATCAGAGGGCGAGAACAGGCGGGGCAAGGCGAGGCAAGAGAAAAAAAATTTTGAAACTAAAAAAAAAAAAAAAAAAAGGAAAGACTTGAAATAAAAACAGCGGTGAAACGTAAAATACAACTCGGAGAAAGAAAGAGAAAAAGGAACTCGTAACGGTGCAAGTACGTGAGCTGGTTGTCGACGAGTCACGTATATCGCTTACACTCGTCGGGGTACTCGCCGATTACATGCTGCACCTAGACGACTCAGCATGCGGGGTACGCAAACGAAACGTAACTTTAACGTAAGGCGTAACGTGCGCGTAACGTACGCGTAATACCGTATACTACCTTGGTACCGTAAACTGCGATGTGTTACGTCCACTAAAACCGGGCTATAGTACGGCTACTTCCGGTTACCTTATCGTTTTTTACCTCTTGTTCTTTTTGTCCAATTGAACCGTCAACTTGACCGAGGTAACCGACACGATGAACTCTACCTGATGTGCACGTCGATTGTAAAAATTCCGCTCCGCTCCTTCTCCTCCTCCCCGTCATCCGGCTGTTATTCTTCTTCGCGTTCGTCGGTTGGTCAGCGACTCGCTGAGAATCATATTTAACATATTAAAAAAAAAAGACCGGTAAAGGACTCGCGGAGAAGGGTACGGGGAGGAAAAAAAGAGGAAAGGAAAAGGAAGGGAGTGCTACTTATCGTGCTAATGACCGACGTCGGTGCGAAACCTTGTAAAAGGCGCGCGTCTTCAGGCGTGTACGTACATCATCGAGCGACTGCACAATCGCCCCTTCAACGGCGGCAGCGTGTTAATATTGTGCGAAAAGCGTGACGACATGATTAAGAAATGAGAAATATCTGGACTCACAGATAAGCGATCGTCGTTAGAACGAGGATCGAAAAAAGAACACGAACAACTTCACCGATGATATGACGGTCTACTTGCTCTTCGGCGCATCGGATGCGAGCGTATCTCTTTGCGCGACGTACCGCGCTACCCCAATATACGCAAATGCAAGAGCAGCGGTGCATACGACGTGGAACTTCACACCGCTGCCCACACACTCGTTCGCCTCGGGACATCCAGATAATTCCAGCGCATGTTAACGATTGCCTATAATTTGTTGTATTATATATATATCCAACGATACCCGTATAACATCTGCAACCGATGTGTGGAGAACGGCTATTATCGTCGGTTAACGAATTAAAACACGTGCATGTGAAATTAAACAGTGCGACGACAGAATTTATTCGTTCCACGACTCGTGCACACCTGTGTTATCGAACGTAACGCAGAAAAAGAAGATGACTAAAAATGATTGGACGAAAAAAAAAAAAATAGACTCCATCTCATCAACAGTTCCCCGATGTTAACAAACTCCGTACGATCTCGCAACGATCGTTCGATTATGTCTATATTTGTATAGAAAATCCTAAAAAACAGTCTGTACATCTATGTATTATCTATCTACGTACATATATATATTATATATATATATATATATTTGCTGTGTGCTGTATGATCCGTGTGTTTCACCTTGTGCACGTGTGCGCGCGCGTCTGTCTCTGTCCCTGTATGTCTCTGTCTGTCTGCCTCTCCGTCTGTCCGTCTGTCTGTGTAACGAGGGGCTGTGCCGCGCACCCCGGGGATGTTCGGGAAAAGATGAGGAGGAAGAAGGGTGGGGGGAGGGGGGAGGGAGTCGACCCGGTGTTTGGGTAAGGATAATGGTTTTACGTGTGGGTTATAAATGGGTCGCCTATACTACTTGGTTTAGGTCGAGGGAACGGACTCGACGACGCCGGGCGGCGAACGTCGTAGCTGAAAGCCACCGCGTCGAACGACCCACGCATATTACGTTGAAACTCGAAATAACCTTTTCTTAACAGCTTCGAACAATTTTCACCAACCTTTTACCTTGTCATCTGATTCGCGGCTTCAGAGATCCAAGCTTATGACGATACCTCTTTGGTCATTTTTGTCGTTTGACATTCATTTGAGCAGAAAGCACGGGCAGTAGCGTGTATCGTTGATCTCGTCGTTTGATCCGCTATCTTCTGATCTAATTTCGATTTCCATGGCGGATCGCTTGTTCGCTCCAAAGATTTTTCTGAACTCTATTGATTTCGGTTCGCTGATCTTATTATCGTATCCCGCTGGATTTCTCATGACTGTCCAACCGATGATCCCTATTTCACCCGAATTCTCAAGACTCGAGAAACAGATCGAAAGTCATTCCCGGGTTATTTTTTTTTTTTGGATCGAAAATGTCACGCGATAGTCGCGATCGAATAACGAGTAGAACTCGTCGAATACTTCGTACACGTTGCTCGCGAAAATCGAATTGGGAATAAGAAAGAAAGTGAGAAAAAAAATACAAATCACGAAACACGACGGAGAAAAAAAGCTCGGCTCGAAGGTACGCAAGAAAAATGTCGGGCGAGTTGTACGGAAAAATTGAGAAACTCGCGTTGAAAAAAGTCCATATTTTAGCATCACCTTTCCAGTAAAACTTTTCACTTCTTATACGTACATAACTTACTCGCATGTGCAGTGCGCCTCGCTGCAGTTTATAAAAATCCACCGTATCCCTCTGGCTCCAAAGAATCCGACGCATCGCTGCACCTTTGCTCCTATATTTCCGAGTAAACTTTCTTGGGTAAATATTTCCGGAGCAAACGTTGATTTTTAATTTTTTTTTCCTCCTACCCGCAACAATTATCCCCACAACCAGATCCGTAGGTCCCCGCAGCAGCTTTACGTACGTATACTTGGTAGAATCGGATTTTGTCGACCCACAATCACAACCACATATCGCTCCTAGTCTAAACCCTATATCGCTAATTAATGTCACGTACAAACCGAGTATAAACCTACTTGATTGTGTGCCGCAGGTAATCACTATTTATGTAGGCTGTAATATATAAATAAACATAAATAAAATTGTGTACTTGCGTATGCGTGTGTGTTTATATGCGTGCGAGTGTGAGATAATAAAGTATTGAAAATTCATAAAAATTATTACAATTATTAAACCTTGACGATTTTCCAAGAGGATCTCGTTTGATTCATCTTTTTCCTCCCCCCCGCCCCCCTCAAAAGAAATTCTGGACACGCATGATAAGGGGTTAGACATTTTCGTTACACGGGTTACATATTTTACAAAATTTTGTGTACGTGTGCTTGAAAGTTTTCGGACTTAGAATGTAATGGGCGCGTGTGCTTTTAGGAAAAGAAAGAGAGAAAGAAAGAAAGAAAGAAAAAATTAAAAATAACCAACCGAAGGCAGTAACAGACTATCTGCTACATCATCGGGGCAATAGATACGTAATAGAGATGTGTGTGCAAGTTGATTGCTCTAATCGCTATTTATACCGCTGCCGATTATCATCGACCGCTTGATACTATTGAAATGAAGCGATAATGTTTAATCGACGTCTGCGATAAAATTGAAACAGAAAAAAACACAGAAATGACATTTGATTGTTCACGCGGGAAAATAGCGATTGCCTGTTTACGAATCATATATATATATTAGAATACGTGTGTGTTTATATAGGATGTAGCCTCGTTTCGGGTATTGAACAATTTCACCAACGCGTGATCGCAATTTTAACTTGGCCTTGCTTATTTGAAAAAAACAAATTTAATTGGATACGATGTATGAAACGTGGTAACGAGAGTGACGAGAAATATTTCATTTCAATTATCACAGTTTCTCGCTGTTATAATACAGTTTTTTTTTTTTTACGAATGAATTAACATCGCTGTTCTTTTGTATGTTCTTCTGTAGCGTATGTCTCGAGTCAAGGTTCGATGTGAAGAAATTTTCATTTTCTTCAGTCACTCTCGTTTCTGTAATCCTATGATATTGACACAAAAAATGCGTTTCTTTGGATATCCTGTTAAAAAATACGAGACGTTGTTACATATAAGAATCATGTTATTCCTCCTAATATTATTTATTTTTATCGATACGATTGTATAAACGAATAATTATCACATTTTACATTAATTTTTCATTGATTCAACTTCTTTTTTTTTTTTATTCCATCACTCTCGATCATCTGTGCGCCCAAAAACTTCCATCTTCCGCGAAGTGTCCTGTCGATACGTGAGAAGTACGCCGGTACGAGAACCCTCGAAAATTTCGCGATCGAATTTGAAATAATTGAAAGGATGTCAAAAAAAAAAAAAAAAACGGAATCTGTTGCGCACCACACTACCTATTCCTCAACTACCCTTTCTGAGAACTTGTTCAAACATTCCAATGACCCAACCCTCCTCCTCCGAGAACCAATTTCTCAACCAGTCCGCCCCTTGCAACAAATTTCCCACTTCACTTGGCAGCCAATCGCCACGAATTAACAATCTTTCACCCTCGCCAATCCCTCCGACTCTCCGTACACCCAACTTTACCTCGGTGCGGGACGTTGAACGGAATCTGAAAAAAAAGTTTACCGCGGTGTTCCGAAGTTGAGCGTCCGGTAGCCCGCCGTCGCTATGAGTCTAGAGGTAATTAACTCGTTTAAATTGTGTGCGAAGAAGAGACGAGAGAAAAGAAAAAAAAAAAGAAGTAAAACATCCGCATTCGCGGCACTTTCACTTTCGATGGTTCAACAATACGCTGTTTTTTCACGTGTTTCGAAGCCACGCATCGAACAGCGCGCACGTACACGTAGTACGTACTTGTACGGAGGTAGCGAATGGAGATGGAAGACTTTTTGAAGCGTAAGAAGGTCGGAGCTCCGCAAATCGACGAGTCACGTAATTACGGACCGCGTACGAATTCGGACGACTCACATATATATAGATATATACATTGTATACGTACATATATTAATATACCTACCGTAAAACGAATCCGACTTCGACGACGGTCCAACAATGCCAATTTGAATCTGCGATCCAGAAGCGAGTGATCCACGTTTTGTCACGTACTCTCGCTATAGCGAAAGAGAGAAAGATATAGACTGCAAACCCGGCGCAGTTGGTGAAATTATTCTTTACAATTTTACATTCGTGTTTTTTACTTACTTTACCGTCTAGATTTTCTTCTCAGCCAGTATGAAATGAAATACACTGAAATAATAATAATGATGACGATGAAAGGGAAAAAGTTGAAAGGAAAAGCGGAGAAAAAAAAAACAATAAGAAAAATTCAATTAAAACAATAAATATGATGAAAATCATTCGAAAATATCTTCATCGTTTGTCGAACGAGTGTGTTATTTCTTCCATACCCTCACCACTTGTAATATACAATTCCCATACTAACATTTGATCTACGGTATTCAGAAATGTTCCTCGATGTACATGAATCATCGATCCGTGCATCTGATTGATGGTCTCTGATAACCGAGCTGATAACTAACTTAATGGTCAGACTCACAGTCAGCAGAACCTACGTTATATATTCATTGAATTTTCAATTTATAATCATAAATTTTTTATAACAAATTCATCTCAGACACAGAAACTACGGAATCTGGATGAAATCACAGCTCCAAATTCTCAGATCATACTCAAATGCAGTACTTATTCCGATTTATGATGCGTCCCCAGTTAAATTCCGCAGATATATGTATTTACCGTTCCTAGTTGGTATCTGCAGTCTTCTCATTAGTTCGGTTATACTTTCACCCGCATATACGTTGCGCCCTCGTCGGTTGTGCCTACGGAAACTGGATAACGGGCTCTGGTTATATACACCTTATCCGACGAGGATAATATATGTATCTCTTCTGCGCGTATCAAAGCTTCATTTACACCGCATAGTTTCGTAGAGGTACAGGTATAACTATGGAGCATAGAAAGTTGTGGGCTCACCTGTCGTTGTGTCGTGGGCCTTATATGCCCGCAACTGTAAAGTATAAGCGCTTGTACAAGCCTGTATGTAGATACACGACGTACATACATATGCATAAGTATATTACGTATGTCGCCGGTTAGTTAGTGTAACAGAACTGCAGGGAATGGCTATATTCCATATCACATTTCAACGCCGTGCGTCGCGTCGCTTTAAAGCCTCGCCTTATATGCAGGTATAACTATACGCGATAGACGAGGAGAAAAGAGCTGAGAAAGGCGCGGGACACCAATAACATTCGCTATTTGTTCCTACGATATCGAAAAGCAGCTTTCCATTAGTTCGCGCCAATGTTTGCGTAACCGACGCGATTCGCATCGTCCAATCGAATGGTTTTTCGAACTCGATATTCAAACCGCCTTTTCGTCAATCCTCCCCACAAATTGAAGAATCTGACCACAGTTTGACCTCCGCAAAATTGCATATTCGAGGATAGAAATCAGCCGCTAAAAATATCAAGATAACAACGATTTTGGGTCAGAAAAGAAAAATTGGATGACAAAAGGCAAAGGTGAGAAACAACGGGGCAAAATTCCATCCCCATAGCGGTGGAGAGTGACGCAGAAATAAGGACCAGCCGGTTCGTTTATACATTTCGCGAGGAATCTACCTGCTAACGTTTCTCTTGTTCCCGTATTCCGACGAAGTCTCCCCGAGGGCCACGGCCTGTAAAGTGTAAGTTACCCCACAGGTCCTGCGGTGTCTATTATTACGTTTGAGAATACATGCGCGCGATGGGTAAGCGTGTGCCATTGGGTAGCTGGGTAAATATTTGAAAAGTCTTAAGTTTCACCGCGGGGTCCTCTTACTCCATATTTTCCCTACTCGCCTCCGTCCTTTTTTTGTCTTCTCATTCTTATTTTTCTTCCCTCTTATGCCCCGTACGTTTTTCTTTTTACGTATATATGTATATATAGTTTTTTCGTTTATTATGCCCCGAGCGGGAGTATTGCGGCCGATGGATCTCCCGGGGTGTTATTCCCCGGTACTTGGTCTTTGGCATATCCTTTGAAACGAGTAAAACTACCTTGGCGATGAATTTTTCAAATCTTTTCGAGGGTCTGGGCGGTCGCGGAACGAAACGAGAAATTAAGACCCGCGGCTCGCAAACGTACCGCGTAGAGACTATAGAGACTTCACTTGAGGCGGTGCACCGTGAATAAGTGTCCTTTCTTTTAGGTATTTTTTTTTTCTCCATCCTTTTCGCGTGACCGTGCGCCTCTTTGAAATCAGGTACGGAAGCAACGTTTACATCAGTAAAACCGTACACGCGGTAATGGGAATGAGAAAAATATATATACGTACATACATACATACATACGTATATAACCGATGCGAGAGAAAATTGCAAGCGCATTTCAACTGCGGAAGGAAATTAATGTTGAAGATGTTGGGGCTCTCCGTGTAAAACACGAGCGGTTCTCCTTTCCTACCGCCAACTTATATATTTTCGAAACTACTTGAACCGACCGCTGAAGAGCTGCAGCAGCAGCGGCAGCGGCAGCAGCTTTTGCAAAGATACCGAAATACCACGGCGATTATTTTTATATTTTCTCGGAGAAATTTCCCGACGGTAGCCAAAGAGACTTTTACGTTACACTCTCGCGTTCGTCTGGTCTCGCGAATCTCGAATAAAAGGAGCTCGCCGCCACGGAAGGATTCTTTGTGCTCGTTCAATTCGAGTCTGCTGGCGTTATTATTCCGTTAGGAAAAAATTTCGAACAAATCCCACTTCTCGCTACGTCATCGATTATTCCGATTTAACGAATCCGAGCGAAAATTGCAACCATCAAGCGCAGACGTTGCAACAATTACCGCCGCTTTATCGTCGTTTAGCCGGAGTGTTTTATTATACGAATATCCCGGTAAAAAAATACGCGATTACTTTATTATCACCTCCTCTACGCAGCGCCTCCCCCTCCTTCTCTCGGGGGATCTCGGTTGACGTGGCAGCTGGAAATTACCGGGCTGTTATATCAGCTGGATACGTCTGGCTTTGACAATGAGAACGTACACAAGATACTCCTCGGTTGAATGTAGAGAGTCGACGAGCAGCTCGGGTGGGTGGGTGTAAGAGGGTTACCGCGGTCGACGATCACCCGCGGTCCGATACACTCGTGAGTGTTCCTCGGCAATTTGCGAATGCGTGAATTATATGAGAGGCGTTTTATATAAATCGCACGATATCCGCACGTGTTCCGTTGACTCGTCGGTGGTCAAGCGAACGTTTTCGTAATTACAACTGTCGTTCCACGCTCGCGACGATCGCTCGACGGACTCGTCTCCTTCGTTAAGATTTTTCCTCGCAACTCAATGAAATTAATGGAACCACTTCGAACCCGGTGTCGACCGTTTCCCAGACGGCCTGATCGATCGACTTGACGTTTGGCACCAAGAGTCGCCCAGAGTGTCCTCTAGATCCCACTCAAAGCCGGGGTACCGCGCGTTAACGCGTTCGAAAACGGTATTCAAAAAAAATTCAACCCGTGGCAAAAAATTAGTCAGAGATTCTGGGCTCGGTGGACCTGGGATACCTCAAGTATTTCCAAATGCGTCGATTCGCATTGTTTCGGCTCTCCGCGGATCTGGAAGACACCTCGGCTAACTACGTCTGGTATCCCATTGAGCGAAATATTACAATGTAATATTGTCCGGTCGACGTTCCTTAAAAAAAAAAAAACACGGAAATTTCCATCTACACGATTGTTTCCTACCGGTGCAACGTGTGCCGACCGAGGTACGCGACCTTTTCGCGGTGGTAATAACGGATGCGGAATGATTTCATAAGTTTGAAAGGCGTTCGCGACGTCCTTTGTCCCTCGAACGTCGATTTCGCAGCGGTTTTGCCATTTTTCAATGAAATCCGAGACGATGTAACGCCGCCTCGCGCTACTTCGATTAGCTATTCACGATCCCCCGTGTATAAAACGCGTAGCCAACCCGATCGCTTTTTTCTAACGGCAGAACGCGAAACGCGCGTTCTCCGCAAATTGTGCGCCGATTGGACGTTGGTCAGTCGGACGGGCAGGTAGCGTAATAAGTATAAACGAGATCGAAGTCGAGACGATCGTTGCGATAACGCGGTTCAATAGATACCGCTCCTTTTCAGCGGGAAAATATGTCGGACTGTGCGGTTCGGTTTCATCGTGGAATACGGAACATTACGGTCAACTAATTAAATAAGGATGTGGTCGCGCATACCGCCGTACTAATGAGACCGCTGGTACAGATTAGGTATTTGGTGTGTGGGCGCCCTTTCGCCCCGTCGTTATTGAGAGGCCGTCGTACAGTCCGAACGGGAGTACACGGTATATAAGGTACATACGTACGTACGGAAGTAATTGCGATATGGTTTCTCGTCGGCATTACTACGCGACTACTTATAAACCAAAGAATTGCAACTGTTTATGTAGCCTGCTAGGTGCTCAACCAGTTAATTATACGAATAATCTGCAAACTGGATTGTGTATCCGGTGATTAACCTCGTGCGCGATCACCGATCGCTCTCTCTCCCTCTCTTTCTCCTCTTTTTTTTTCTTTTTTTCCTTTTTCTTTTCTTTTCGTCTTTCTCCCTCTATTTCTCCGCACGAGCGTGCGGCCCGGCTACGTAAGTTCGAGCGAGTATCAAGTAAAGTGCACTCAACGTACACGCGTTACAAGTATTTGTGTACCCGCATATCCATCCACCGTTTTGTGTCCGTCGTTCGGTTGATAACGCAATTAGATTTATGCGCACGTCGAGTAACGTGTATTATATACGCCGTGACGAGTCAACGAGCATGCGACCCTGAAACTCGACGTTCAATTTTCCCGATCTTTTTCAAACGAAATACTACTAATAAACATTATTACGAAATCACCCGTTACACGTGCACAATGGAGTTACTTCGTTCGAATCGACGTAGGGTCTTCCGCATTTATTATTCGGAGTCTGGAACGATGCCAAAATGCGTGAACTCGGTGTGGTAACAAAAGTGCCGCACGGCAATCGTTTCGTCCCGATCGATGGTATGGTAATAACAAACAATTCCTCGTGACATTTGCGAAGGAGACGGATTAAGGGAACAACGTCTCAAAGTAAACAGAGCAAATGTGCCTGTTCCGACGCTTACGGTCAGTGATCGGCGTGACGTTGACGAAACCGGATCGTTTCGCGTACAAGCGGTTCAACGATCGGTGGTCGGTGCAGCCGGTTGTTGGTTCAGAGTTTAAATCGTCAGGTGTTTGTGCGTGTCGTGCGTGCGCGGCTACGACGAAGTAAAAAAAACAAGATTTTGTGGACGTTGCACAATAATTTTTGTCAAGTACTCGCTGCTTATATGGTATGTATAATTATTACGAATTTCATAATCATGTCCTACCCGAATACTGCTGCGTGGGCATCAGTTCGCTCGTGCGTTATGAAAATACTTCGCACCATTTGTGGATTTTTCGGATATCTTGGGATTAAATTATCCACAAGATTTCCTGGGCTTCTGCCCAGACTCCGGACGTATGAATATCGCGATACTTGTAATCGAACCTTCAATCAAGATTCGCTTACCGATTACGCGCTTCGTTCTAACACGTAATACGGACCTAATTGCGCAATTTAGAGTTGATGCGTGTCAGCCGAATTTCGATCAAATTGTACAACCTCTGTATTCTCGAAATTCCGTGAAAATACTACGTCGAATTTTGTGGTCTCCGATGGCGAATTTCTACTATGGTAAGACTGCGCTAAAATGCGCATTTTCGTCTATTTAATAATTTTAGACAATGAGTAATGATTAGTTGATTAATAATCGTTGATTGAAAGATTTATTTCTCCCTGATTTCCTGGAGTCGTATTGAAACAGTCGACGTTGGCGAGGTAAATGCATACCGTGGAAAGGTTTTGATCAAGGTGAAAAGAGGCTCTGTTAACGGCTGTTTTTCTTCACCGTGTTACGCCATAATCTGGCACTAGACGACTGTAGGCACCGTAATACGTTAGCCAGACGTCATTTGACGCTTTCTTTCGTCGATTTCTCTCTTTTTATATGCCGGGTATATTTTTTACCACCGGCTGTATTATAGCTCAAGCGCCACAACGCGATGCGATGCGATGCGATGCGATGCGACGAGGCGATGTGCCTCGGGGGCGTACAGCAACTTCGCGCTACGTTAGAGACGCTGGAAACTTCCGGTGTTAATAGTTCATTCGCAATTCACTGCTTCTCATCAAAACGGAAGTCACTCGATTGAATCTAATGATTATTTTTACGCAATCGCGTCTAATTATAGATATATATCGTTAATAATAAAATACGGAAAGGTAGCAGCTATGCAAAACGCGAAATCGAGTGTTCTTTTTACTATTCCCTTTTTTTTCTCTCTCTCTCTATCTCCAATTTGTTCAATTCTATGACAATTTCGCTTCGTTGCGGGAACTCGAATAACTGAGCGTCATGTATGTGAAACGTATAGATACATCAAACAGCGATCTATCACCGTCTCCGAATGATTTCATTCGGTACATTCAGCCTTTTGAATAATGCAGTGGCGGTAAAATATACGGTGAAAAGATTTATTTTATTTTATTTCTTTTTCGTTTCTTTTATTTTTCTTTTTTTCTTTTTATTCTCAACAAAACATCGTTTTGCCTCGGGATGATTATTTTCAACGACAGTTGACCCGACCGCTCGTAAACTCCAAAAAATTAATAATCACCAGACGTGTGAAATTATGCGCGAAAGCAACCGAAGCTGTACCGGACGTACGTACGTCGGAGTCTTGCCTCCCGCCTGATTACCCAGTGGGATTAAAAAAATTGCGAAATCTAATACCTCGACGTTGGCCCGTTCCGTTTTCGCATACATTACACACGTGTGTGCAAACGCGTATGTATAATTGTTCCACTATTTTCGCTACGGAAATAACAGCTGCGTTATAAAACGCGCAACGCGCTCGACTATACATATATATATATATATATATATATATATGTATATATTCATCGATTCGCAGATTCCATGTATGTTCGTCCAGCTATATCCCATGTACGTTTGTTTATCGCTGACCATGTTTGGATTCAACGTATAATGTATAAAGATTAGGTTTGTAAATACTTGATAGCTATGACCGTCCTATATGCAGCGGGGCACGATTGATTCCACACTTGCTGTGACACGGCACGTTTTCATGACTCGCTACAGGCTAATGTAATGAATAATGGACCCCAGCAGCCATTAATCAGACTGTCCCGGGTTTTACCTACAAACACGGCTCGCCCCTACCGATTGCTCGCTGATACGTCACTCACGGATAACTTTTGCACGCGTTTCGTTGCCATTTCACGCGTTCCTAAACGCTCTAAAAATACCACTTGCTTCTTGGCATCCGACGGTCCTTTACCTCCGAAAGCACAAGTTTCATCGGACCGACCGGAATACTCGTGAAAAGAAAATGCGAGACCGTTTCACACGACGCAAACGACCAGTTCAGCCTTTGCTGTTTTCCACTTTATGAGGTCGACTTTTTCTTCGAATAAAATGATGAAATTTAGTTGTGGATTTGAGATGACGTAGAGCGAAGTATCATTCGTATCACGACGTTCATCTCGAATGTGGTATTAATTAAAAATAACCTACCGCAGGGATGTTGTTTGAATGGTACATTGAAATCGCGTAGGTACGCATTGGATATTTTGCCGATATCGTCACTAGCATCGATTGCCATTCCAACGTTGAAGTTATCTAAATTATTAGATCGTTCGGTTTGTTTGTCATGAACACGGTAGCAAATGGACCGTGTTAATTTGCGACTTCATCAATAGACGATGAAGTTCGGTATTTTGACTGCATGGTAAAATGTAGTGTTCGCGTGTTACGCTGAATACACTTCGGTTGTAAATGTTAATTAGTATTCCGAGTTTATTATTTTTTTTTAAAAATACTCAAGTGGTCGCGCCAAATAGCGCGGATCGCACTACCGTCATGGAAAATGTACAAGTTGAATAACATCGAGCGGTCGTCTATCTGTTGATTCGGTCATCCCGTCGATGCCTGGATATTCAACTGCACACTATATTTCCATTAGCATCAAAAACAGCAGCGGGTACCATCGGAAATGCTTCCTGGATATTTTAACGAAAGAAACTCGGCATCGTGCGGTGTCGGTTAACTGAAAACTATTTCCAAAGCTTCGCTCTGGAAAGCATCGTGACGACGACAGGTACCGTTTAGTCAACGTCAAAACTTTACTCGGCAAAGTTTCTCAACACTTCGGGTTATAATATGGGTTACATTACGCGATATTCGTACCGCAGCGTACGGCGCTCACGTACGGAGACTTTTCAACGATCAAAGATACGCCGATCAAAGTCTTAATTTAATCGGAAAATTCAATATACCTTCGGTACGTGTGTCCCATATGCAAAAAAAAAAAAAAACAAAATAAGCAACCGATGTAGTTACACATACTCCGCGTACAACCCAAAGCTGAAGCAAAGGTTTACCAGGCATCGTTTCAGATGAGAGTCTACCGCCGGTGGCTTGACTCGTTTGTAATAAAATTAATGGAGCGTGGCTAACCTCGCGAGGACATTCTCCTTGCTTTCATTTGCCTCCGTGACTTCTGCTTGAGCAATTCCACGCTTCAATTTCCACATATGCTCGCTGCTGCCGTTGCGCTCGCTCGCTATTGCCGCTCCTGCCGGTATACACGGCTTATACCGCCCGCTTGATCGTTCCCTATTTTCCATCGAACGCTTTACCGCCGCTGCACGAACCCCGTACAATTCCCTGCAACATTATTTCAGATCCTCGTATCGTTGAGTGTGTGTATATATCCGCGCATACATATTTAATTACGCAACCGATCGTAAGGTACAATGGGGAAACGATGCACAAATTTGCGTCCAAGCAAAGGAGCAATGAAGTGCACGATCCTTCTTCATCATTTTTTCAACACCGTCCGGTCGTTTGAACGAAGTAATGTAAAACAGACGAAGAGAAAAATCTGGAGAACCGCTCTCTACGAGGGATAAACCTTTTTCGAGTAACCCAGCCGCGGTTTAATTGCGATAGTTAGCTTTGGTTTACTTCCTCTGAACCGACCGTGTTCTACGTGTACGTTCTACGCAATAGTTCGACCGTACTTGGATGTTCATGGCCAACGAGCCGACAAGTCTCTTCGGCGCAAGCTAAGGTAATTGCTATACTTTATTAGGCCACACAATGACACGCGCACTGACATTTAGATGAATCGCTTCGCCTCCTCGCTCGCTTCGCCTCCCCTACCCTGCTGCCTGTCACGTAATACCACCGTATTCCCACTCATATACCGACACCTAACCCAACGAAGAATCATAGCGATACACGAATGCTTCGATCCACCTTTCCACCTGCTATCTCAAGCGTCAATGCCCCAGATGCCGAGGGCTCGGGACGATATACTTTCATAATCGCCGCTCGTAGTTAACTTTTTATTCCTTTGTCACTCGTATTCGTAACGATTTCCACTCATTGAATCGGGTGGACATCAGTTGTGCACGTACGTACGTATAATCTAGGACGGAAGTTGATAGCGCAAAAAAGTTTTTCTGGTATTTGTTGGTTTTATCTGAATGCACTTTTGTTCGGTACTTCTCGTCGGCATTGTTTGTAGTAGTCGTGGCTGACACAGAGAGACGTCGTTTCGAAAGAGCTGTTCTCCCGTCTGTATTATACTTAGGCTGATTCGCAAAACAATAGGCAAAACTTTGTGAAATATATGTGCCATTTTACCGAGCGAGAAAACAAACAAAAAAAAAACAAATAAAAGGAGGAACGGGTATTACGGATACTTCGGTTCTGCATGCAGCGGCTACGGAGGCGATCGGAAAGTCGGACGACCGAGTAGAGTTTGCTCTTCAAAATCGATCGGGGAGATAATGGCGTTGAATGCAGCACGTATAGAAAAATGACGGTGTGACGAAACCTTTCGTGATATACCAAGTCGAACGATCTCGTACCTGACTTCCTTCTTTGCTTCGCTATATTCTTTCTACCATGATCCGAAAGGTTTCAATGCATTACAATGAGTCGCTGTGCCAGAAGGGGGCTCTCGTCTTAACTTTAACCTTAATCAACTTTATCGGGCTTTCTGAATCGGAATGAAAGTTCAGAGGAAGTTCCTTGACACGCGAGGAAACGTTAGCGACTAATCAGAGACAATCGACGTTCGAGTTATTACTCCTGTGGCAATCGCTCAACTGAACGAATCGAAAGACGGTGTGCGAATTCCGCCTCGTCAAAAGTTCAGCTTTTCAACCGGCGAAAGAAATTACGAAAAATTTTAACGACGGCGATGTCGCACACGACACTCGCGCAATACGTATTGGATAAACCGTATAAATTAATTGAATCGATTCGATCATCGATGAGGCCGGTCAGTTTCACGGCGCTGCGAATATAATTGCACATTTTGATTAGCGATGCAAATTCATACATTATCCGACTTTCAGTTCCGCTCGTCATTAATACCATACTGATCCAATTTGGCAGTAATTTAGGAAAATAACAGTTCGCCAAACTTTTTCAATTTCACTGAACATTTGACTATTGATTTGCACGTATGACCATTCCGCGTCGTCGTAATCAGCCTGCCTGCCAATCCATTCGGTCGGTCTGAAATATGCCGGTGACCCAGAAAGAGAACGTGTAACATTTGAATAACCGGCCAATCAAAAGTTTAGGTCACTCGATGAGGTCCCTCAGTCCATCGACACTTTTTAATCAGTCTCACAGCTCTCCCGCGTATATCTCGTTAGAGATTTATGATGCGTAATTATAACGCTGATCAGTCACGAAGCGTAAAACTAACTACTTCCATACGCGAAACACATATCAAGGCGATAATAAACAGAGACCCGATCCGGTCGTCCTGTACATATATATACCTACGTGGGGATACGTGCTACGCGGCGATCAGAACAAGCCGTCTAGCAAGAGGCGCTGTTTCCGACGGCGATGATGATAACGATCGTGGGTGGGGCGAGGCTATTTGGGGACAAAACTGCCCCGTGAGCTATCGTCAAAGTTTCTTTGCATACAGGCGATTACCGTTACAGTTTCAGATCATTGGCACACTCCGGTTACGTACACCTTCGGGATAGCTTTTGACCAGACTAATCGTACACGACTTGGCAACGATCAGTTTCCTTCTAATCGTTGCTAAGTTTGTTCACGATGTTCCGTTTACAATGGGAGATTGAAATCTAGTTCAAGGGATGAATTCTCAAAATTTCACAGAGTTTAGCGTTACATCTAAGTATCATGCTTTCAGTTTCAGGACAAAAATATTTGCGACAATAATTGAAATTGGGGGTAGATTTGATCGGTGGACACGGCGTACCCGGGGATGACTGGTACCGATTGTCATCGCGTTCATTGACAAGAGTGTACGTTACACTACCGGCAGCTCATTAATGTCACTAATCCATCAGTCGGTTTGTTACGAACATATCTAGGCTTCTGATTTTCACTCCCGTCAAAAACTTTCCGCACTCACCGAAGCCTCGGAAGTTGATTATCAAAGTTGGCGAGTATCCGAGTACGGCTGAACACGAAACATTGATTACGGACGTATGAATTGTGTTCACCCGTACTGCAGCTCCGCTGTCCAGACTCTAGACCCTGAAGTGACACGTGGAAATGGAGTGACGGGCGTACGGGACAGGTCGTTACACATATGACTACACAAGGTATGAAGGTACAACGTGTACAACGTCCGCGAATGGAATTTCAATCACGCGCCTTTGGCTCTTGAAACTTTCTAATAGATCGAAGGTGGGCGAAGGGCGGCGTTACTGCGGTACCGCGGGCGCGGGTCGCTTGATGAAAAATCCATCACAAAGCTAACAACTAAGTTAAATTACCCAGCCCCGCGGGATCGAGGAGAAATTTAATAAAAGTATAGGCGACATGTATACCCGGTTATAAAGCTACCGATATTCTATCCCCTGCGAAAGCTGTTGGTGTGTATCGGGTGGCCAAGATCAAGAACATTCTCTTCGTGCAATAAATCTCTAATCAACGTTGAATTAATTATGGATAGAAGAAAGAAAATCAGAAAACGGCGCGTGGAAATCGTTAACGAAATTTATCGCCGAACGTGCCGATGAATTTTTAATAACCAGTTCATGAAAATTAAGTGATATACAGACGGTGTAATTAGGACGGATCGGTAGCACCGGGGTGTATTTGCGTAATCGTCGCATCATCGTCACGTTGATTGTGGATTTTATTTCTCGTACGTTTTTACGACATGTTTTGAACGAAAACGATTGTTTACCGATGAATTCAACGAAGGTAAAGAAAAAATTCAATCCGATAACGAAGCGTGCATCGAAAGTCGTGCGGTATCCAGCCGATCTTCGCAAGAAATTGCCAATTGGCGCTAAGATGATCTCATGAGAAGTTATTAATACCGCGGAAATCATGAAATCCCTGTTCGCGCTCCGCTCAGTCAATACATTCGATTAATTTGAGGTAATTAACGTAACGCGAGATAACGCATGCCTGCAGGCTGGTAAGTCGTAATAACATAACGCGTTACTCGTGCGAATCAAAAGAGTTGTGAAAGTTTTGATTAACGCACCGGAGAAATGTTTCGAAGAGGGGTACCTACTGATTCTCTCAATGTTCGTCTTCGTATCTCTCTCTTATTTTCTTCACAAAAACAAGACTCGCCGTTGCGAGAACTCATCAAAACTTTTATCAGGAATGTACCTTGCCAATTTCTTATATCGAGCGCTCTTTTTTTTTTTTACTTTTATTTCATCATATTTTTTTATTTTTTTTTATCTTTCTCAAAAAAAGTAATATAATCTCGTCACAATAATCATCCGGAATACATTTTTCTCTCATATTCGCATTCTCTATTACATTCTATTAATATACTATACCGTCGCAATTATCCACGTGGACGAAAAAAGCGAAGCGAGTAACGTTTCTCGAACGAAAAATATTTCGAGGAAAAATTCGTCGGAGAGAGAAAAAAGTTTGAGTAACCTTTCATCGTTCTTATTAGGATCGCTTCTAACTTTTGAATTTTTCGAACGACCGACTGGGATCGTCCTTTCGTTGTACATAGCAATTATTTCGGAGAATGCAAACATCCGTATACACACACAGGTATACAATAACGGATGCAATTTTGTATCGAACTACGTTGAAATTCCGCCCAAGTGGAGCCGTAACGTTGAATTCCTCTGCAGATATCCGTCTGGTTTGAATAGAATTATTTTAATGAATGAGAACGGATCGAAAATCCATAATATACTGCAGACGTACTCCGTCCGTCCAGCTGCTTCGAAATTTATTGTTCGACGTTTCCACGTCTGCGCGGAGCTTTTTTCATGCACTTTACGCGGAGGCAAAGTTCCGCCCGCAGTTCCGTAATTTCATTGTTCATTCATTTTTTACTTCTCTCCCCGCCTAATTTCCCCACCGCCGCGCGCACGGATGGAAAAATAAATGTTGTTCGATTTCAATTACTGGACTATCTTCGGCAAGAATCTTCCTGCATTATTCATGGTTATTTAGTGACCCTAAAACTTGTTAATGCCTACTTAAGTATTCAAACACGGTTCGGTCATGGTGTTAGTTGGACAAACCACGGAGTCAGCTCGTCGTGCCGTGTAGAGGTCCCACACTCTCGCACCCGAGTGCATTTGCGTCTTATAACCGCGTGCATGTCGCGTACCTTATTCCAGCGTACACCCGTCCCGGTGCTACGCAGGCGTAATAAAGTGCGTTTCAGGTGTTTACATGCAATACCTACGTTTCTGTTTCCACCGGGCTGCTGCTGCTGCTGCTGCTGCTGCTGCATCTTCGGACCAGCGCAGCGTCTGGCCGATATTAATGGCAGAGAGCGGGAAGCGCACCCTTTTTTCTCTCACTCTCTCTCTCTCTCTCGCGTGCTTCACCCTTTTACCGCACTTATCTCTAATTGTTTTTCACGCGCCAAGTGATCGCGGCAGTTTCAGACAAGGGACTCAGTTTCTCTGAGTTGTACAAACGGCTTCGATGAGAATATCGTGTACCGGTTGAGTTCCACTTGTCCGAAAGGAGCGAAGTACTCGCCCACGGATTATGGTGAGGATATAATATGCGGTATACGTCGTTGCCTTTTCTCGGGTTTACAGCCGGGGTGGGGCTTGTATGATGAAAACGAAACGTTCAGGTCCGGAAAAATAGTGGAGATTTTCGAAGACTGCAATTTTCTCCGGACGGTACCTCGGCGGCGCCGCGGCGGTGTGACTCTGGAGAAGGGTCGATTGGATACTTTGTAGATGCTCTGCTCCAATGACGAAAATAAATTACTCCGTAGAAGCGTTGAGTTCGCAGCGCAACGGATTACCGGTACTACTTTGTCTCCTGCTTCGGTAACGAATGTTGTTAGGTGGCGATAGTTTGTTGGAAATGAAAAGTTCCCCGACCGCAGTTACCTCGGCTCTGATGTTGGGTAATTTTTATCCACTCCAATACTCGACCCAGCAATGCGAAATTACGATGTTTCGAAGTTATACCAGTCCATCGAGATATCCGCACGTCCGCGAACTATTGTTAACGGATCGCGGTAGTGATTTTTATGTGGTAAAAATCGTTTTTTAAAAATAGAGGCGTAACTTTCACCGCGCAATCTTTCGTCTCGAACGTAGCTTCGAACCGCTAACGACCGTCGCGGTGCGTTAACGTATTCGGCGCACGATCATCTTTACAGAGGTGATTTTTTTTTTTTTTTTTCATCGTTATTATTTTTCCTTCGGTTTACAAATATATGTATACAGATACGTGTGTACGTAGGTGCATTATTACGTGATAAGATTTTTAAGAGTGGAAAAACGGCGAGGGATGAAAATCGGAATTAACTTTTTCACATAGGTATAAAAAGTTGGCGAGATAAACCCCGTTAACCTGTCAGTGGCGATGAAAAAGAAGAATTGAAAAATGTCACATCATAGCGAATTTTATAGCGGTTTATAATGGCCCGAGAAGAACACGCTTGTCACGAGACTCCGCGGGTGTGTTTGGCTGGCGCGACGACGTTTTTCGCTCATAATTCTCACCCGGGAAGGGGACTTCAGCGAGTTCACTCCGAGACTCGAATCTTGGCGTTCCAAACCTCTCGAATTACCGAATAATAAGAATTTTCGTGAGCCCGAAATAATCGTGAGATTCGTCGTTGAATTCGTAAAAGTGAATTCGGCTAACGTACATTGTGCAACCAACTATTGTTCCACCATTGAGACCGGTAGAAAGCGCGCAGTCGACTTCCTCACCCCATAGACGATGTCCATCGTATATTCCGGTTCAATATTCCTGACAGCCGCCCCCTCCCCCTCCCCTCTCTGTGCTGCACGAGGCAGCTGCCACCCCGTTTGATACAAATAGACGTAATACCTAGCACCTGCCTTACGCGAGACAGGTTGCGAATTTGCATTCAACGCTATCCGCGACTTTGTGGTGATTGCGCGGGATCCTGATCCGGTGCTTACCTGTCCTACGATTAGGATTCAGAGCGATAGCTCCCGAGGGCTGCTGGACTCTCCGCCCCGGCATTATATACACACACACGTGTGATTTTCGCTCCACTGATGAAGCACTCCGCGCGCTATCAGCCGTTTGGGAATCAATGGACGAAGGACGAGGAAATTGAAATGTACGGCAAATAGCACGGGACGCACGGATGTGCGCGTACGGGTGTAAGCCGATGTGTTAGCCCGAAATCTAGAGTGTCGGATGGGCACCCGCCGCCGTACGGAAGTCGGGACGACGCCAACGTGTGCAAAAAGCAACGTGTCAACTCGCTGTTTTATAGCCGATAATCCCGCGCCGGTATTGATCGAACAAAAAACTGGCTTGTTGGTTGAACGAATGAAAAAAAAAAAAAAGGGGGATGGAAAAAAGAACTTCCACGGCTTGTGGATGGATCAGACCGGCTTTCGAGGGACGTTCGCGGTACGAACATTCAATTTTGTCGTAGGAAAATTGAGCGGTCGAAAACGTCACTCCGGACAGTTGGCAGCCGGTAGAATAGTGATCGAATAACTCGGCATCGGAATTTTGAGCACCGGACGAATTTTTGTGATCTGAAAAATTGGGGTTACTTTTCTTTTTCTACGTTTCTAGTTTTCTAGTTTCTAGAGACAGTTGTAGCGAGTGGGGTAATCTTTCTTTTTACAGTTCGAAGCCTTAGGTGATTCGTTTCCATGAATTGACGAGAACTGATTTGGGTTTGATTTAATTATATTCGTTACCACAGGGTCTGGTGAAAGCGATACTGAAAAAAGCGAAATTCGATACACGAGAAGGTAGCGATAATGTCGAAGTTCCGCAGCCCGAAAACGGCATCGCATAATTAACGTTGGTGTATAACATTCGGTGTCGCATCGAATTCGAGAACCCCCGTCGCTCCCGTTTCCTGCTTCTTGCTTTCCCCCTCCCCCCCCTTTCTACTTGTACACCAACAATAACAGTCTCGCATATCTTACCGAAGCGAGGTGAAAATCGTGAAATCGCTACCGTGACCTAAAAAAAAAACGCGCGGTTATTAAAGAGCGCGGTAGACAGGGGTGGTCCCGAACTCGTTGATGGCTGCCTCTTATCTGTCGCGTTTTGACGACAAAAATAACAAAAAAACAAAATAACAAAAACATCGAGAAACAAATAGATGGGAAGATAATCCCGGGTCGACCCGATATCGGATAATTGGACAAATCAGGAGGTTGGCGAAGTCACGCGTGTCATCTTCTTGAAATTTCTTCATCAATGCGTTCTGCTTCAGACATCTCCTTCATGGAATACTTGAACGCGGAAGGGAAAATCTGAATGTAAATCCTGAATGAATAGGTATACTTTGCGTGTGACGTATACCCTAAAATTGTACATACCTACGTGGAGTCTGAAGTTTATCAGGGTCTGCTTCGTTTTCTCCTCAACATCAAATAACCCCTTTAAGTTTCGCAAGCTGATTGTGTTAAAAGTGCACCTCAAGGTGCACCGAACCTGATACAATTTTCCATGGAAAATTGGAGTCGCGAAATCGAATTTCTTCGATAATTAGTTTACTTGAAATACGTTAATTAAATCGGATTGGGAATTAACTCCGTCGAGTTTCCTTGATCTTTAACTTTTTTAAATTATCAGTAAAAAAAAAAAAAAAAAAAAGAAACAATGTCCGTCGTCTAATTCATTCCGGAGCTTCGTCGTTGTATTATTCTAATGTTTTCGCCAACGTGGTATCGTAGAAATAATAGTAACATATTGTTAACGGACGGACTTTGACTTGCTCGATGATACGTGCACATTGAACATGTAGGAGGTAACAAGTTGATTAGAAAGCCGGACTTTGTTCCAGTGTAGCGATTTTTCGATTGTATGTGTTTTTGCTATCGAAGCTAGCCGCCTCACAATGCCCCGCTATTTACCCGTGACTCCGACTATTGTCTGCTGCGCCGTACTGCACGGGGGTTAAACGACGCTAGCAACGTCGTGTCAGCATTTCCATCTACTGTACATCCGTACAATGCTAGGCGACAACAATTTAGTCGTTCTAGACAACGGAGAGAGTAAAAAAAAAAATAGAACAAAAAAAAAAAGGAAAAATTCTTAACCTTTGTTCTCACCGTTACACATATCGCGATCGTACGAAAACTATCGACGGAGTAAAAAAATACCGAGGAGACAGAGAAAAAAAAAATTAGAAAAAAATGAGAAAAAAAGTAACTTCAACGCGTATGGTAATTCGAACGAGTCGAACTTTGGGAATAAAAATTCGCGAGAAATTTGTTGGCGCACGTATCGCTACGTACACCTCCTATGTGTATACCTGTACCTTCTGTACGGCGTAGCTATTGGGTACACACAGCACTTTCACAGTTCACGGTCAATTTACCTACGGAAAATATATGGTACTCGCAATCCGTGTACTTATTTGTACACGTGAAATTCAATTCTCTTTGTACCTTTACTCCGCGAGCTAACCAGGCAGAGAGACGTGTGTACACAAGAATTAATTTTCTAATATCGGTCCTCCGGCGGGGCTGTTGTTAACGCGCCCCTACTGCCGCCGCTTTGGCAACGGTATAACTTTTACGCGGATGTTGATGTTGCTGATTCATTAGATTATCAACTAATCTGCATGTATCCGAACTTTATCGTGCGCTATCCAAGCAATTAAACTCGCAGACTAGCTTACGTTGCGAATATCATTTTTCCCCCTTGTAGTTATTATTCGTGTCGAATGTAAATGTATTTTCCATGAAAATTTCATCGATTTTTACGAATTGGAAAAATCAGTTCGACCGTATGATTCGCATTGAACGTCGGTTGTTCTCTCTCCTTTCGTAAATTTATTGGTTTATTTATTTCCCCTCGAACGAATTCGTCGGGTGTACACGAGGTAGCCGGGGTATTTGCAGGGGTTCATCGCGTGCGTGGAAGTGAAAGCCGAGTGTTGATATAAGGTATAAGTTAGGTGAGTTAGGTATAGAGGTAGGTACGTACGTAACGTAACGTACATACGTACCGGAGTGTAGTTAAATCAAATCGTTGATTGCGTCATAAAACCTCGAGAGGCAATCAATAAATAGGACGGAGGCCCAGCCCTCGTTCCAGTATTCAAATAGGGAGTAAAATATAGGAATGTATTTATATACATATATATACATGCATATGTATATATGTATAATGCACTTGACGCGAATCGGTTAAAACTAACCGTCGTCCGCTACTATATACCTACTGGCAGAAGTAGGTGCGAGCTTGCACCTATATATATGTATGTACATATATAAGTATATATCCGTGTAACTTGCTTTACCACCTCGGTGTCGCGTACCAGCAGCTGTACGCTACTCTTTTCAATCGAGGTGGTTAATTGAATTTTGTGCCGATGCAGAAGCAACAGAGAGCGGTCGTCGGGATAGCGAATAGTTGAACTTTTAACAGTTCGATAATTTTTATAAGGCACTATCGCCGGTTATACCGTAGCGATCCGATGACGAAATTTCTAATTTACCCGCGTTATATGATTTTTCAATGCGGAGTCTCTAGATTACCGCGAAAAGCAGCTCGATTCAATTTTTTTCATCGCTGCGACACCCCAGCTGTTGTATAAAAATTTCCGATGCGCGTGTACAGACAGCAATTTACACAGCTCTTTAGGTCGCCAAAATCCAACGAAATACAAAAGGGGAATGGAAAAATCAGCGGCACATGACGTAGAGCAGCTGTGGCGTAGTTGAACGTACGAGAAAAATGTATATTGAAAATGAAAAAATTTTAGATACGATATCGCGTCGAAAATGTCCGCCCCGAGGTTCACCGTGCCATTCACCATAAGTATGGGAGGTAATCGTAATTTCGAGAAAAATGGCGTACGAAAAAAATTCGCTCCGATTCGAATATCGAGTCGGTTTTCGAGGTGGCGTTAACGCGGCGTCGGTGGCGGTATACGTATTATATTTGCGTGATGTGGAGAGATATTTTCGACTCTGAAATTGTAACGCGAATTCATGCTCAGGTAGTATATACACTAATAGAATATACGCCACGAGTGGCAGATTTCAATTAACGTTACTGATGGAACAACTGTTTCTCGCCAGCTCGGCTTATTCATATGCATATCGTAACGATGTATATACCTGTTGTATACAATCGTGGTACAAGAATAAAAGAAAACGCAAAATGCGTTAACTCTTAGAAAATACGTGCCACGTCGTTACGAAGTAACACCCATATTTATTACCTTGGATTTTCTCCATGCATTACCTGGGTAAAATCGTGTTACGCGGACTTCGTGAATTTAGGTGTTGAACATTTTCACCTTTTTTCGATCAAATTTCTCTGACGTTCGGATAAGATCATCAAAGTTATTATTTCTTTATTTTTTTTCGATTGATGCCGACCCTTCGCCGATGTACGGGATTCACGACGTTACCGGCCAGTAACCGATTCACCGATGTGTCGCCATAATTCAGGCGCATTAAGTCGCATGCTATTAGCGATAACTGGTGATAAGCGGTAATTTGACGGTCGTCAGAATCGATTAGTAAAGTGAAATAGAAAAAAAAAAACTAGAGCGCTTCATGCTCCGAATGGCTCCAAATTATGTGTAATTGACTGGTTACTTTCTTCGTCCTACCTATTGGTAAAAAGAGAGGCAGCACGCGTTATATCGCAGTCGTTATTTTTTTCTTTATTTTTTCTATTTTTTCCTTTCTATCTTCCGCCGGCTGTCGTAACAATTTGAGGTATTGACACGCGCCCCGATGCGTGACGAAGCGTATCGCGGTGAAAGTAATATGAATGACGGCTGCACGCGCGCAAACGGTAATGAAAAGTTGTTTCGATACTCATTTGATCGCCGCGAGTTCAGCGGACCGAGGGAATCCCCCCCCCGTCGTCGATCGAGGCGAAGCTTCGCCTCGATCGTCTCGCCTCCGTTGCGCCGCGGTACCGGAAATTCATCCGTTTCCCAACGGCGAGACAATGGATAACGTTTTCATGCACCGTACTTTTTTTATCATTGTTTGGCAGCAGCGGACCAATGTGCAACGATCGAACAGTAAAAGGGTCCGCGCGCGCGTTTGTTGCAACCCAACCTGACTTGACGTCGAACGGACGTACGCTGTACGTTGTATCGCCGAATGAAGATAGAGGCTACCTGGCCATGGGTATAGGTCGTAAGTCACGGGGGCTTGAGGTTTGTCGCTACGGTTTGGCGAGGCACGCCTTCGTCGACCTGCAATTACTCGCGTTCCGGAGTTCAATTCAGACTTGGAACTATAACCATTCATTTCAATGCAAACAAACCGGCTGACTAATCGCTCTGCGGTCCTTTGGGTATCTCGAAATGAACGCGTGCAACCCGTTGGTTCTGTATGGTTTTGAGTACCTTCATTTCACCTATACACCTATCCTCATACACTCACCTGATAACCCTCCGGGTATCGAAACTCCGAAACCCTTTCGTTGAAGCATCGGTGAAAACCGGTTGCGAATTTCATTTTTCGCGATGTTTCTACTTCATCGAATTCCGTTCGAGTCGCTTTTGGAAATATAAGTTTCTTGCAAAACTTACGCTCGATCGCCTGGACGGAAGTTGGGACCCGATCGTCGCCTCTGAAGATTTGTCGAGCGCGCTCCGGTTCCTTCGAAGGAATTAAAACGGCGATACCGTCCATCTCGTTAGAATTCGGGGCACAGATACAATGGCGGCCGGTAGGATAAGAACGGCGGGTCTAATTGCTGCTTGAGACATTGCGGCCGGAAGATAGATCACTAGCTGGCGTGTTCCCCGTGAACAAATCCGCGAAGAGAGAAAAGCGGCAGCCGGTTCTGTTCACCCTGCTCCACTAACCGTTCCGGAACACCGCAACCTTCGTCCGATGGTAATTTAGTGCCGCCGGTATCGACCCCGTTTTTCCCAAAACTCATCCAGTCTTCGGACTCCGTACCGGCTTTTTACCGCGAATATAGAATATGGGTGGAAACGATACGAGGCCAACGTTATTTCGCAATAGTTGCGACTTCGCGGAAAGTCCGACTCTGTGGATGAAAAAAAAAAAGTTTTCTCTCCCTGCGCAGTCTCTGGCCGTAGGTTCCGTGCCCCGAGAATCTTTAGGGCTAATAAATTCAGACGAAAAGCACAGTGGGACTGTCCCACGCCAACCGCAGCGCTCCCTAAAACGAGTAAAAAGTTTCGCTGTATCGTAACGTTTTTCCGATCACCCCGTCCAACTCGATCCACTCTCCTTACGGTACGTTGCAAAAGTAATCGATTGTGCTCCTCTCGTCGACCTTTCGAGCATCCGAAAAAGGTCAGGAGTGTTCGGATGGTAGGGAAGTGGGGTAGATAAATGTGGCTGAATAAATCCCTCTCGGACGTCGGAAAATAAAAGAAATTGATACAGATGTACCGAGGGAGAGTGACGCGATGAAATTTGAAGTAACACAGTTAAACGTGAAACAATTCAGTCGGTGAATTCGTTTGGCGTCATTCATGGAAATTTTGTAGCGTTTTACCGTCGATCTGTCTTCTTCGTTCATCCGATTATAAAAAGAAACAGATGCCGAAGTGCCTAGAGCCCGGTCTCAGACGCACTCTCAGCAATTTCAGATGCAACGGAACCACCAGTCACTCTCTTCACGTTGAACGTTAACGAACGGAGGACATCCGCCGCTCGTGTATGTGGGTAGCTGTGCCAGTTGCATCTTTCTTCTCGTACATCGCGAAGTAACGCGCAATCCCTCCGGGCTCTTTCGTATCGCGGGATCACTGCGATCCTCTCCACGCAGCTATTCCACGGTTAGACGACATGCGACGGGGAACCGACACCGGTGTCGACTGCTTCGAGCCGGGGGCCAAGTTGTAATTGAGTGGTTTGCATCTTCGTCGACAGTGGGACGGTGTGTGTGCCGTTCAAAAGCGGGGGTTCGGTTGCGATCACGCGAGGCGAAACCCGTCAAGCCGAACCCAACTCCGTGACACCTTGATTGATCCGGGAGACTCCTGCAGGTTTCGCATGCGGCCGGAACGTCGGCGAATCATAAGCAGAAGGGAACGCCTCGTTCGGATGTCGGAGAGACCGGGGGTTGGATGAAAAAGCGGAAGACTGGCTCGTGGAATCTTTTTTTGTATCTATCTTCCGTTTGATTTTTTCTTTTTCTTTGTTTCTAACGATAGTCGGTTACGGGGGGCGCGGGAATATCTGCTCGCCGGTGTTATTGCGATCAATTAATTTCCGTTCCTTACGATTCGCGATATATTCGTCAATTTATTCGAATCGCGATACAGTCGACGGACCAATGGGCTGCACCGCACGCGCGCCAGGTACTGCGGGGCCCTTCCCAGCCGATCGAGATATCGATAAACAAGCTATAAACTACCGTGCCATGGAATATTGCATGTCCATGGTTCCCATCCTTCTGCGCAGAATTAATAGCTTCTATAAATTTCAATCGTTCGATGAAACTCGATGATAGACCTCCGATCAAGTTTCCAACGCCGGTGTTTCGTCCAGACCTCACGCGCGTCGAAAAACGCAAACGCTGTTCAGACTCGGGACCTCGACTCGCGTATCCTTCCGTCAAGACTCGCTACAGGTACCCGCGGGACACACACGAAGAAAACAAATTTTTTAATCGAGTTGGAACGATAATCACGATGATAATGTCGACTGATCGCTTGTAGAAGAGTTGCGAAAACTAATGAAAGATGTGCCGATGAGAACTTGGGATATTCGGATGGAGGAGCGAGTCGCTGTTATACTATAGGTGGAGATTTCATTTTAACGCGCATAAATAGTGTGTCGCCTCGCCTCACCTCCTCCCTAAGCGTCGCATTTCCTCAGCTTTCAGCCCTCGACCCTCGTAATGGGAACCGATATTGTCGTACTCCCTTTCCCGGGATCTCGAACCCTTCGAACTCGCACACCCCTAGTCTGACATTATTTGGCGGAGCGGTGTAGGAAACGCCGTTTATATAGGATTATAAATTGGTTTATGCGCTAACTGAGAGCCAAGAAGCGACAGCTATACCTGTACGTGAATTTCTAACGAAAGAAAGAAAAAGAAAAAAATCTCTATATCTAAAATCGGTGTCTCTACCTCGAGTAAAAAAGCTTTTCAGATACCTCACGCTCTCGTTTGTCTCGGGCATCTACCGAAAATATCTAGGCGAGGTATCGGCGAAGCCGACCCTTGTCGATGAGATACCTAAAAATGTGTCCATCCCACGTTCTTGCGGTAGGTAATGTAACCTCGACTTGATCACGTTCCAGCGTTTTCTTTCGAGCAAACCTTCGCGTCACTCTACCCCCACCCGATCTTTATCACCTAATAATCGTTAAAAGTCTCCGAAGCGCACTTGCCGCCCAACGTGATCGAGAGCGAACCCCAAAGACCGACAAGAATGGTTTCTTTCTTCACCTACGAGTAAAAAACTCTTCGAGCCACGTCGGGGAAAAATGACGATTATTACGCTCGGACACGGCGGATCGACGTACGGTCCGGCGATCGAACCGGACGCGACGCAACGATGTTTCCGAACTTTCCCCGCCGGAATCAACGAACCGACCAATCCAACGAAGCCTCGTTTCCAGCCAACGCTGGTCTTCTTCCTGAAAGCATAATTGGCGTTCGTAAACTTTTTTTTGCCAATAGCTGAAATGGTTTGTTGGCCTCGGTTAGTCTGATCTGTAAATTCTAGTCACGCAACACTGCCGAAAAATTTCTATTAATACGAATATTTGGATCGAGTAATTATTGGAAAGCAACTGAAAACCCATTCGGCAAAGGTGGAGGAGCTACGTCAAAGTCAATTCGTCGAAGAATTTTTACCGACTGTGCTCTACGAACATTGCGGATCATTCGTGCGCGACGTTTTTTTTTTTTTTTTTTATCGCGCCAAAAGTTTGCCAGCAAATTCTTCGCGTTGCATGTTTGTACACTTATCCACCCGAGAGAGAGATACGTACGTTTGATACGGATACAGCCGACGAACAATCGCAACATGCGGCGCTCGCTCGCTCGCTCGCTTCGCGTTCAAACTCCGCCGGATACGTGACTCGGGACCGTCGACTTCGGTATGCCCGCGCTTTCTCCGGCTCAGCTCGTTCGAGGAGCGATAGTTTTTCTCGGGGTAAAACGTTTCGCCTTATTCCCTTTATACCTCAACGACTCGTTTCGCCGTTCATTTTTAATGGGTCGATTCGAGCGTCTCGCGTTTCCACCTTCGTTGAATTCGCTTCGCGAATCGCGCATGATATTAAGAGTTCGGTTTGAGGATTCGCGTCGCATCTATTCGCGCGCACTTCGAGACATCGGGGGTGAGGGGGGCTACGAACATACGTCAGAGAATTGCCTCCGCGAAACGTTCAAGGGAAAATCAATTTAGGTGTCGCTTCGGGTAATCCGCGTACATACACGTTGGTACAGAGAGCTCCGTCGACTATCACCGCGCGTACGGAATATACCGGTAATTCGGTCTATCGGCACGGAAATCTCGTCGTCTCGTCATCAACGGATTTCGGAATGTCTGCGCTTTCGGAGTAGACGACGACGACGTACAGGCGTCTCGCTGCAGAGCTTACAGTAAACGTACAGTGTATGATGTATACTTTCCAAAGTTATTGCGCACGCTCGCCAATACCGGGGGCTTGTGAAAAGCTTCGTATACCTTGAGATTGAGCAGCCATTTCCGGCCCATTTCCGAGCAATCTCGAACAGAGACTCAAACCTAACGTGACCCAGCTTCGCCGGCTCGAGCCGATATTTCAACATCGAACGAATAAAACAAGCCGCGTGAAACCCGGTTAAATATCGAGCTTCCACCCCGCCCCGTACCCCCGCCGCTAACCGTGCATGACGTGATTTCCAAAAGTCATTACATCCGACGGGATAAGGTTCTCCTCTTCATATTTTCGGTACATCGTGTGTCTCCCTTTATCGATTCGTCCGTAATCACGTATAACATTGCGCCAGTGTCTATCGTCATTTGACCAAGTCACATTGTTTAAACGACGGCCAATCGCAACGTAGTACACATTGCGATCCGAACGATAACTTTCGCACGGCATTTCAAAACTGCTGAACCATGCGTCCTTTTATTTGTTGTACATTTAGTTCGCGGTGCAACGGAAGTAAACACCTAGAACTTTGATCGGTTATACGTTTACGAGTTACTTTTCCGATAGCGGGTAGTTTGTACGGTAGACATCGGTATCTCGTGACCGGAATCTAACGATCTTGTGCGAAGGCAATCGGATGGCCAGTTTGCACCGTTTCGATTCTTTGCCCAGGCGGTTGATGTAAAGCTAATCATTAGGAGTTGAGAGAAAATATGACCCTATTACAAGTCTATCTTATGGGGCTGGCCACTTTGCCACCTGAACAAACTAACGCCGCGAGGTAAAGTTGCACGATTATTTCTAACAATTAGCGTTATCGTTTTGTTTACGGTTATAGGAGAAAGTTCTTTAATCCCCCGTGATAATGTTGAGCGATGCGCGTGGTCTGTGAAAAGATTTTTTATAGACGGAGGACGACTAATTGTACGTTGGTTCGGAGCGGTGATATTACAGCTTGTATATTACCGTAATATCCAGATGCTATGAGGTTGCGCACTGTGAGCTCGAAGCAGCTCACGGCTCGGACCGGCGCGATTATATTTACGTACATGTGCGTAGAGAGATAAAATCTACGCGTTAATTTAGAGCTTGTAGCGGAATGGAAAATCCATCGGTTAATATATGTAGATGAAATCGGAACGGTTGCGTTGAAAAATGTACAGTAGCCACGGTCGGCTAGAAGAGAAATAATTAATTAACCGCGATGATACGTTCGTCAAGATGTGGGATAAACGTTCATTCCGATGAATAATTTGAATCGTAGGAATATTTTTAATTAATAAATGCCGACAGGCGAATTTTTGGAACGAGTAGGTACCCCACCCCCCGCGGTAGCGGTTGACTTCGTTTATCGTGAAGCCTTTGGCGTTATTTCCATTAGATTTCAACGGTATTAGAGCGTGATACCGCGCGTAAAAAGGACGCCGAGGTAAAGGAGAAACGGGAAAGGGTTAAAATAGGTATCCCACGGAAAAGAAGAATCTACCGAATTCCTCTAATTGATCTCGTTAAAAGTCCGAGAAAGAGATTAACCCTTAGGTAGAAAATGGATGGTGGCGAACCCGAGAGGCTAAAGATAGACCATTATCTTCCAACTCTAAGATTATTAGGGCGCCACGGAACTTGGGCCAAACTTTACCTGCACCTGCCCCCCCAATCTTGGGAGGCTAACAAAGGTCGTCGCCGGGCGCCCTGGGTAAGCCAATGGCTCTCCAAACCTACCGCATAATGTCCGTCGCACCCTTATTACAACTTTTATTATCATTGTCCCATGACTGACTAAATAGTTACGCGACCACATTCGACTCACGATTCTCGATATACGTATATTTAATTATTTATTCACATTTACTTATAGTTGAACTTCTGCACGACCAATTTTTCACGAATCACGAAGCTGAAAAATTTTGTCTACCATACGTGCGATCGATTTCATATCCATACAACGATCAACGATGCGAAAAGCTCGACAACGACGGATGAAATTTCGCGTGAATTCCTCGGTGATTAGATAGGTACACCGTATCTGTAGTGCTTTCTACGAACGGATATAACAGCTATTGGCTCCTTGTGAGATCTTTGCGCAATCCGGAAGGAAGATCTCGTACGATACATCGTCTGAATTGAAGTATAATTCATGGAGCGCCGAAACGCTTCTCGTTTCCAGTTCCTAGCTTTCCATTTACCCCGATTCAATTTTCGAGCTTGGATACTCATAGCGGTTGGTCGTTACCTTTGCGCATAAATTTTCACGGTAACGAAACAACCCCGAACGACGTATCGCCTATTGCGTAACAACGGAGACGAGTCGAGAGTCGATCGGTGTAACGATATAAGCCCTGATTCGCACGTGCCGCCTGCATCGGTTGAGATTCCGCCGTTGATCGTACGACGGTAGTCGAAACCTTCGATCTACGTACGTACCTACGGCGCGAATGTGTGCGGGCAATCGACATTCGCGAACCGTTGACGCCCGGCGTCCCAACCGGTTCTGACCAGCCGGTGGCATAGATTCGCTAACCCGCGAAACACGTTTACGCCCCGAAACTTCGAGCATTTCCGCAGTGGATTGTATAACAACGAAAGGCATTACCTGCCCACGCCCAACGCGATCAGCTGCGCTTGGCCCACTGAAACGTAGCCCACAAATTATCCTTCTGGAACATCTGGCGCCGAGGACCGGCTCCTTCGGTGGGGATCGAAACGGGGCACCTCGCCGTACGAAAATATTATCCCCTGCTGTTGTATAAGGTGACTCGGTAACGACGGGAAGAAACGAACGGGGACTTCCAAGTTCACTTCGTAAACCTGATAACCGACGCCTCTTCGAAAGTTTGTTAGCAACCTACCGCATCGCGACGTAAAGGACCTTTTGCAAAATTTTTCTCGTCATTCGGAGGTCGACTTCGGATGGAAAAATTAGCAAAATTCGGGGAAGACGTTTCAGGAGTGTCAGGACTCGATGGTTTTACTTGTCACGAGCGTAGCGTGAACTGGTGTACGCCATTAACGCAACGGCCGGTCTCAAATGTGTTCCAATTGGCACGCGGTAAGACCGGGGCAAGGTCGCGGTGCGTTGGTCAATTCGAAAATTTGGCGAACGTTCAACAGAACCGAGGGGTGGTGTAGAGCTGACCATCACCGTGAATCAGTGTAGCGTGGCTCGGCCGAGAAAACAACCGTACATACATCCATAAGGGAAACTATGATAATAAAGGGCGTCCACAGGCGGTTATCCGTCTTCGGAGACAAACAAGCGAGAAACAAGTTGTTGGTATCCAACGAAGATGGATGGTTCAGTCTGGCCGAAGAAGACCGCAGATGGTACGACCGACCTTATCCTCTCGTTTTCCCCGACGTAGACGGCCGGCTATTGTCCTAATCTCCCTCCTGCACCTCTTCGCTCTTTAGGTTCAGCCGATGTATCCGTTGAGTTCGCGTTCGCTGACGATATCATTCGTTACCTTTGTTTTTTTTTGAATACAATTTTCTTCCCATTTCGAGACAACTTGATTCCGGAAACGTCGCGACCCTTCTTTCATCTTTATCTTCGATACGCGGCTCCCAGGTTTATTATTTCACTTTTGTTATATTTTTCGTTTTCGCGCTCTTCCTTTTCCCTTCGTCCTTATCCCGCGGATAATCTGGTTCCGAACAATTATCTTCGATAGAAAAGTCAGCCAACTAATGTCATTATTTTCTGTTGTTTCAGGTAAGCGGTTTTCTACACCGACGACGGCTCGGTACGCTCGAAGTCTTCGAGGTGTGAGTAATAATCATCGCCTATTATCTCGCCTCTGTTTGCTTCTTCCGTACGTACGCCAGTCGCGTTAAAGTGGAATGAACCAAGAGAATGCCTCTTTTCCTTTCTCTTCCTTCGCTCGGCGGCGTAGCGCCTTTTTCCACCTTTTTTCCACCATATTCCTCCTCTTCCTCCTCTTCCTCCCTCTCTTCTTCTTCATTTCGCAGTCATTCTTCTCTCATGCTTTCCCGTTCCCCGTATGCTCAACGAGAACTCCCGGAGCCCGGTAAACTCTCGACGGCGGGTACTACACCCGACCTCGCTAAAATAATAATGGTATAAACGGCCATTGGGAATCGTGGCCATTATTACTTCATTAAAGTTGCTGATGTAATACCCACATTTCTACAACGCCCGACTCACTCGGAAGTGCTTTTTTCCCCCTCCCCCTATTCGCGTGCGCGTCTCTTTTTTCCCCATCGTGAAAAATTCTCCGGGCTCTTCGTACGGTCGAGTATCGAGCAGCGTTTAATTCATGGCGAATTTTGTGGGATTTTTATCGATTAATAATATGATGATAATATAATTAATCGGTCATACCGATATCTAGATCTTGTTGTTTCGATTTTTGGTGATCCAATTTCGATTCGCTCGATCACCTTTGTCACCCTTGTGGGGTAGATTTGGACTCTCTTAGCACTCCCATTTGTGTTCTATTTCTTCTCGTTTTTCTCAGATCGTTGTTTATTTGGTTTCCTTCTTTTTCCCTCGCCATTTTTATGCGAGATGTTTGCTTTAGCAACCCAAGAGACCTCTTTAGCAACACGGTCACAGTATTCGCAATGCTCCGTTTGTTCTACGGGGTTTTGCTTATAAATTTACCGATCCCACTCAGATATTTGAAATTCTTTATATCTATGATGAGAAAATGAATGATCAAATTAGCGAGCAGATTTTGCTCGAAGGAAATTCAATTCGTCGGACAGTAAACGCAACATTTGCTTTCCGAATTTGAAGACCTCCCCCATTCGGTAAAATACCATTTTTCACATTGTCCGTAGTCACGCGCGATGATTAATCGCACAATTTTTATTTTAAACCAGCCCTCTTTGTCAGAGTCTTTTGTTTCCAGTAGCGCGTGGGTGTTAACTGTGAACATCAAATGACAGAGGGTGGAAAAAAGTAACTGTGGAAAAAAAATAAGTGGGCATAACATCGATCCATTTTCTCACATCGGTACTACATTATCTCTCGTACAACAAAGTGTAGATAATCACGAACGTGATTTCCATCGCAGCTGTATCAACGTTACTTTTTTTCAAAGACGAGAAATTCTTCTTTGTTTTTCTTTTTTTTTATCTTACCTCCCCGTGCGAAGTATCGCCTGAATGCCGACGATGAAGAATCAACTCGCGTTTAACGATTGCTTGTAAATTATACGATAATTATGCAACGTTTTTCCATTGAAATTGAAACCGCGCTGATATCATGCGATGACCATCTCGAAGATATTCATGATAATGTTATTTGCTTATGAATATGTTATTCCACGTTATACTCGTACAGCTGCGAAGACGGGTCGTACGCGAGTAGGAAAATTTAGCTTCCATCCCATACAGTCCGGTCGGTAGGTTTTCGCTATCGCGTTAACCGCATGCGCTTAGCCGTACGTGAGTCTCCGGCTCTTTGTGATTATGATTTAATTATTCAGGCGAAACTCGCGGGGATGTTACCGACTTCGCTCCAATATAGCGAAAACCTCGCCAGCGTTCGAACGTACGTACGAACGACGGGCACGCAATCCTAGCTCCGGTCTGGCGCACGGTGCACGTGCACGGGAAAAAAAAACTTCGTATTTCGCCAAGGAAATTGCGCCAGGGGTTTTCAGCTGCGTCATTCGTCCTTTCTTTTCGCTTCACACGACACTCGCTCGTACGTCGTACGATGCGCGTTTGCGAGATTCCATTTTCGAATGGATCGAAAAATTCGTTGTTTTTTTTTTCTCTCACGAGAAGACAAAGAAAAAGCGTACTATTTTCCGTACGTTGGAATAAAAATTAGAAAAATCTCAGGTGAATATCTCCGAATCGCGGGACGATTTTACGATGAAAAATATATCGTTCGTTCTCGAGTGCGGTAAAAATTGAGTAAAATCGACGTCTCTCTACACTTTCTTCGCGAGAATCGTCCGCGACGATAGTCGATACGGGAATATGAGAGACGAGAATATGAATATTATTCCGCCAAGTTGTCATTATTGCCAGGTATCGACGTACCACCGCAACCGCCCGCACCGCGAGAACTGCGAGTCCCGTCGAACGTTATCGACGTATCAATTTGCGAGCTTGAAAGTTAATTTAGAGGCAGTCAGCTGGTATCGTTCGTTATGGTCGGCGGTATTTAACGCGCTTACCTGTATAACCGTATCACAGCGTAATTATGCTCCGGGTACAACGTAGGTACACATACGTGCATCTACGCGGCGACCATGGTACCGGTACCCAGTTCCCTAGTAAATACGTGTACATACATACGTACGGGCGATATGTTTATGCAAAAATTTCAACGTCCTCGACTCATGTCGCGGGATCTTTGAAAACTTCACAAGCACGTAGTGAATTTAACGTAAACACTTGCAATTAGCGACGACCGGGTAAAGTACAACGAAGCTTTGTAAAATTGTAAATGTAATTCATTTAGCACCGGCGCGCTATAAGGCTCGATATTTCGTAACCAACCACCTGCTGCAGGGCCGATTTTCCGCTTGCCTTTAGCCGTGCGCGTACGAACGAGACCCACATCGTCGGGGGCCTCCCGACTCTACGTGCCCAGGTTTACATGACTACCTCGAATTGCGTCACTCGTATGTATACGTGTGTACAGATATTGGTCACACCTCTTTAGAAAACATGAAAAAATTTCCAACGTTGAAATCACAAATATGGTTTGTGTTGTATTTGCGACCGCACGCAACCGAGGAGAGACGATAAACGAAGGCGATGCCGAAACTTGAAATTCTTATCCAATTTTCACCACTCGACGATTCATTCGGTTACGTGTGTTCGTTACGGAGTAATAATTTTCAATGAAGTATATTCGTAAGCCCTTGTGTGAAAAAGTCGGTGTTCCGAGTTACGGTAATATCGGGTTTATAATAGATTTCTCATTTCACAAATGATTCTATTCGCGGTAAGCGGAGAATAACGACGAGAGACTTCGCGTAAGGAATCGATCGTCGTTCGGCGTTGGACGGACGGACGTTCCGTTGTTACCGTTGTTATTCAGTCGGTCTCTTTATTGCGCTCGCCGTTGTCGTCGGCATGGGATTCGGTCGGGCTAGCTTTTATTAATCTCAATTCGATACTAACTCCTGAAGGACATTAATATTCGCGCGCGATGCAACTCTAATGAAAATACAACTGCCGATGGTGCAGCTATCGTTGGAATTCGGATGTTTGAAATTCCGTCGAATGTCAATTTTGACATCAAAGGTGAAAGTTGATTATTGAAGTCTCTGTTCTATTTCAATTTACCAAACATACACTCTAGGGTAATTGAAAAAAAAGCGTTTTTCTCAGAACCGTGCTCTGAAATTTCGTATATTTGATATCAGGATTGTCCGCATCGATCTTTTCGATTTTCCATAAGAATTACACAGGAAATTTTTCATTCATTACCTTCTCATTTTTGTAACCTCGGTCAATATCACCATCAATTCGACCGTTTTTCTGAATGATGAAAAACAATTTGAAAAAAATTCATCTCAATGAAACGATTGATGCGAATTTTCGAATAAAAAATCCCCAATTCAGAGTTAACTTTTATTGAAAAATTGTTGAAAGTATTCTGTCTTTCTTTGTCGTAGCAAACAATACCGGTCAACAGATTTCAGAAGCCCAACTTGTATTGTGTAAGAAATTTTCGGCTTTTATTCTTTCGAAGAACATAAATGAAAAATAATGATTGAATAACAAGCTTATCTTGGTTTTTGATTTTTATCGTATCAGAAATATTCTGGGAAATCTGCCGACTGTGATACAACATTTAATGGGCTCCGTTTCCCGGAATGAAACAAATTACGAGTATACCTAAAATGGGGTTTCATAATTATATGATTAGCAAAGCTTTGAAACTCTCTGATCCGATGCCAAGGAGAAACGTGAGGCGAGCCCTGAACTTTTAATACATCCTCTTTTATATCGAGGAAACTACTTTTTTTCCTGTTTTGTTTTCTTTTTTTTTCCATCGCCTGAAAGCAATCCAGATTTCCCTTACCCCCATCGCAGGTCCTACGGTCTACCTGCGTTCCGTTTCGCCCTTGGGGATGACGTTGCTATTTTATCGGAATGCACTATATATTTACAACGCCCGAGGTGGTCCATCTTGCGGTTTTGGCGGTAATATAAATTAATCGGGCAAATTCCGAAGCAATCATCCCGTACGCCATTAATCAAAGAGGGAAAATCTCACAATGAGAATCATTATAAAAAGTATCGGCCGACGTGAGACGACGAAGTTCTCCTCCCTCTGTAATACCTCTCACAATTTTTGTGAAAATAATTATCCATTGCCGCGTCTGTCGGATAGTAGGATCGGCACCGATCGATCGATCGATCGAACGACCAATCGCGATCAATAGCGAGTGAATTTTACGCGAAATTGCTACGGTAGCGGAGCGGAGTGGAGTCCTGTGACACCTGCGCTTGACCCGTTAAATTAATTAGTTCCTGTACCCGGAAAAGTTTAAGACGCTCACGCCCGGGATATACGATGTATAGTTAGTCCCTCGCCTCCCTAATTCCGTCATTGTGGAACGGCGCCGCTTAGAGGCGTAGCTATATCTATCCGCTATTCTGGCATGGTTCCAATCAGTCGAAATGCACTTCGTGCATATTGCGCTTCTGCCGTTGCCCGGAGGAGGCTAATTAGTTCCACTCAGGATTAGCTCAGACCTCGCACTTTATACCTTTGGACAATTAATGCCCACTGTCATTTCGCCTAAGTGGTTATAATACACGTACTATTTACCGTTGATTGGTGTAATCGCGTACACTGTGCCAACATTGTATTAAAACTATCTTTAGATTACGTCGCGTGTGCGATACCACGATATCGTACACATGCTATAAAATCACGATACCGACGATGAGAGAAAAAACAAACAAAAAAAAAGCCGCGTGCAAATTCTTCTCGTACGACGTATAATTTTACGCGAAGAACGCGGTGTCACAGAAAAGTTTAAATTTTGAAACAAATGTGCTTTGAATAAACATCGAGGGGGGAGAAAAAAATTGAATCTATTCGTTTCGACCGACGAATACGACCAAAAAATGAAAAAAGAAATGATAATTTATTGCCCCGTTCAATTTTTTTTCACGGTGTAAATAATATTTTGGCCCGTAACGCGGGCTTATACCGTTATACACGCGACGTATGTAGGAATGTGAAATTAAACTTTGAACCGCATAGGTTGTACAGACGCGGTAATTAATTTAATTGATTGAGTTTCATTTGAATTCTCCGGCTTGTCTGTAATGACGTATTGTACGATGATATTGATAATTCCGTTATGAGCCACGGTTTGCGTAAGGAGGTAGCGTGTCAGAGGTGGAAGGTGAACAATTTGACTGTGGAAAACGAGCTGCAGTTTTGACTATGAATTTTATAAACGACAGCGATCCGAACGATGGGAGATCCGACTTCTAGAAAATTTTATTACGTAACTATACAAGGGCGATCATATTTTTACCAGCTGAATATATCGCGTCTATAGACATAGCGACGTTGAGAATTTTCGAGGCGTGGATTTGGCAAATTCGCGTAAGCAGTCGCGTGGGATAGGGAGAGGAGAAAGCAACAGCGAGCGTACGACCTGCCTACCATATTCCGTAATTAAAAGCTCTTCCATATCTCACAGCATCCGGGCGGGGGGTGAAGTCCTCCGTTAGCAAATATAGACTTTATCACCTCGCCTTGCACCGAAACCTAACTCGCTACAATCGAGTGAAAACCCCCCACGGCACGATTCGTGTACAGGTGATCATCGTCGATCAATACCTGCCGATAATTCAATATCAGTATCGAAGAACCTATGTCGCTCCCCAAAATGTAACTGTCAGTAATCAACCTCTACCGTCGTGCCATGCCTCCCAGGTATACAGATACGCGTGCGTCTACCTATATCTACATGGAACACCCCTCCTCGTCGAGATATTTCGATCCCCTTCTTTTATTCCCTCTGCTCTTTCATTTTCTTTTTTTTGTTTTTCGTTTTTCTTTTATTCTCCAAACGTTCGAACAAACTGCATAGGGAAAGAGATCCAAATCGTGGAGAAACGAGTTTTGAGAGAGAAAAAAAAAAAAAAACGAAACAATTTCTCTTTTGCGGAATGACAAATTTTAATCGAAAAAATCCGAATCGTTCTCCATGTGCTTAGAGATAGGTGCTTCGATCGAGCGTCTATACAGTTTCCCGGGGTTAGGGAACAAACGTGGTTTTCTACGGATTGTCAAAACTCGACAATACCTAGTTTCTCGTCACTGTGAAGAGGTTTTTCCATTATCACGATCAAAATATCGTTGATATCGCTCCGACGAGGGAAAGGATTAAACATAAAAAAAACAACAACGAATTTACAAATCGGTATCCGCGGACCGGTGATATCGGGGCTTCGGAACGAGAAGGGTGTAACCCACAAAAAAAAACTGCCGGTGGAAGTCACGTGAGCGGAGGGCGTACATTGAGCCGTTGTTGCTGTTACTGCCGAACACACTGTCACTGGTGTATTTCGATGGGAGAACAAGCACTCCTCCATCGATATCCGTAGAGATTGGCGTGATGCGCGTGTACATAGATATATTTTTACCGTGTAAAATGTAGAGATACGAGAGATTACATGCAGCGTGTAGCTGTTCGAGCACGAACCCCGAGCTTAATGCTGTTGCGCCAGCCCCGGCGGTTTTTCCGGAAATTCGGTTTCGCGACATTGATGAATGTGAAAGGGATCATTTCGGGGCGTATTTGACGATCGAAAATTTTGACACTTTCGAGGATCTCTCTTAGAAAAAAAGACCCCTTGATCGGTGATAATAATCGTCATTGGAATGAATACTTTTTATTTTTCCTGAAAAATAATATACGGTGAAATGTGAAAATTCGTTGTGAAACGTTCGTAGAGATCTTGTAACACGGATACAGGACGTATGTACGGTGCATTGTTGTGTAAATACATAACAACGCATTGTACATGTATCCTGGTATGCTGTATAGAAATGTACAAACGGACGACACACAACACTGCAGCTATGTGATTTAGCCCGTTACACCACCGCGGCGTTGCATCGATGCACAATGCACGTGACGCCATGACTGACGGCATGTGCATTTGTTACGGAAATATCACCGTTATCGATCATCGTCACATACGCGTAGACGAAATGTCACGTGCGACATCGATTCTACCGGAGGTATGATCCTCTCAAAATGTCGTTGAAATTTTATCCAATGTCTCTGTCGACTCCAATTTTCAATCGGATTTTCCGGAGCTTCTTTTGCTGAAATTGCATTCGACATACTTAGAAACTGTTGATCATACTCGGAGAAACAAAAAATAAAAAAAAAAAAAACTTTGATATGAAAAAGCTTCGGTTTTAAGTGCACTCCAAAGTCCGCATATGAGATTGGAAAAAGTTGAGCGACCCTCAATTGTATGATAAAAAAAAAAAAAAAAGAAGAAGAAAAAATCGTGAAATTAGTTTTCTGTTTTGCCTCAAACGTCGTTTTTTTCTCCATCCACATGACGGAGAGTGATCTGTCTCCTTTACGTTTTCGCGAAATGGCAAATAAATTGCCAAAATTTCGATGAACTTTATCGCAGTGTTTTTACAAGAAAGATCGCGAAATTATCATAATTTCTGATTCGACGAATAAAAATTCCAACGAAAAAATTTCGTCGCGATCGTTACGGTATACGATCGTTGTTTTATTACCTAGACAAGATTTTCGTTACATGGAAGAAACGCACCTCCGACGGCAGTTACTGACACGGAGTTGGACACGTGCTTGGCCTGCGTAATCCGTCCCTTGCAACGACCGTTCGTACGTACCGTCGTTTTGCGTACGGTAGGATACAATCGAACGAGCAATCTCAGGGCACGTGAGTGATTAGAAACGCCGTTTGAATGCGCGGAAGATGACGACATCGAGGCGCACCACACACTCGGAATTCCGCGCGCCGCACGAAGTCCTCCCTATTGTCCCGCTCCTTTTTTTTTTTTTTTTTAATTTTCTTATAATCAACTCGGGAGTCGAATTCGTCTTCAGACATAAGATTCCGCGTATCTCGATACTTGGCGAATATCGGACAGCTCTGCGAACGAAACAGTCGAGGATTATAATTTTCTCGATTCTTTTTATCCTCTGGAAGTCCCTCTTCTTCGATTCATATACAGCATTTGTACGGGTATACGTATGCGCGAGATTTTTTTTCCCACGAAACCAAATCGCACCGATAACCAGAGAAGGAGATGCGAAAAATTAAGCCAGATACCAGCTCGTACTCGTTACGTCGTTTACTCGAACCTACAGTCGAATATCCAACTGAATTACAATCAAACCGATCAAATTCCGGCCGAAGATACTTCGGCGAATCCATCCTTACTTCTGATTTTTTTTTTTTCTTTGTCCGGATGAATTCTCCCGTTAAGAAGATACCGAATGTAATCGAATCGGACAAATCAGCCACCAATGGGGTCGAAGTTGATCGGTTGAATTCCGCGAGTGTTCGAGAATCAGATGTGGAGAAATAAATAATTTTCAGTCGAATTACGTAACACTGCGTTACACAGCGCCACTGTAAAATATCACGGAATCTATTCCGATCGGTTCGTAATACATACATAACGTCGTTCTAAACGCTCAATCGTAATTGAAATCGTACGGAAACTTCGTTTACTTCGGGGGTAATCAAATACCGAAATGAAATTCAATTATCACCGGATGTAATTGGACGGCCGTGGTAAATGTGTCTCGAGACAATGAAAAGTGGGCTGTCTTAATGTGGGAAATATATGTATATAATCACCTCGCAGCTTCTCTACGGTGTAGGGAAATCAATTTTTCAAACCCGAACCGTCGCACCGCAGGCGAAATGATATTTTCTCGCAGAGTCGCGAGTCGTCGAAATCTCGTGAAGTAACCGAATCCGAACCCTTTTCTTCTAAAAATTTGTCCCAAGCAACGAGTTTCCGAATAAAATTATCAAAATTACGGTCGAAAGAATTTATCAAAATGTTCTAGCGTGCTTTGTTTTTTTTCTCGTTCATCCTGTCGTATTCCTTTTTTTTCTCTCGTAAGGGAAGGTTGCATAATATACAAGTAAAGGTGCTCGACCTCCGTTAGGCATTGACTCGAGTTCCAGTAGTCACTTCGCAACAGGGTGGAGCGTAGATCAATCTTCTTGGGTGGCTCTCCGCTCTTTGGTGACCAAACGTGTATCTCCCGGTTGGCTGGAGGATCGGCGCGTAAAGTCCGTGCCGGGAATACGAAATTTCTATCGCCTCAAACGACTCGCGAAAGATATACCGTAGGTAGAGGGTGGAAGAGAGAGAAGTTGCACCGGGCGGGGAAGAGCTACATCGGAGAAAAAACGAGAAAAAAGTTGAGGGAACGAGGGGAAAAATAAACGGGGTATGCTCGGCGGCGGGTGTAGGTACGAGTACGAAGCAAGAAGTCGACCCTTCGCGTCGTTATAACCGACGCGCGTATCGAGAGGTGAACGGCAAAGGGAATCTCTCTCTAGCGGAGGGTTTGGTGCGGAGGTAAAATCGTCTCGGCGAACCCTAAAACCCGAATCAGCCGAGCCCGAGTCAAACTCTCGATACCCCTCCCCGACAGCCGAGCACCGCGCGTAGCCGCTAAGGTAAATAATTCTATGGTCGAATTTGCGTATCTCCCATATAATATGCATGCGTTAACCTTCCCCCGAGGTTCACGCTCCTTTTCGCTGAATATTTCAACAGTGAGATCCATCCAGAGACGTTATCCGGTGAGATGTATCGGATATCATATACTCCGTCAGATCTTCCGGCGAATAATCGGGGGATCGATGTAAGCCCCGAAACGTTGCATCTTCCGCTTCTCATATCTCATTTTATCGTACAAAGTAGAAAAACTACGAATGAACCAAAAATTTCCCTACCCGAATTTCGGTAACAGTGGTTACGTCGAAACCCCGAATTATTCCGTTGTACGCGGAGCGCCCTTTGAGTCGGTTTTCTTTTTTTTTTGAGACGCGAGAAAAATGGATATGAAGCGGTCGCAAATTGTCGGTGAATTCGCGAAGGTGCGGCTGGGTACCGGACAAACGAGAAGTTAATCGCTGTATTTTAATTGAGCCGAATCGTTGGAGCGAAATAACGAGTTGAAATTTTTTCTCCACGGGAATAAGGGATGTTTTCTCGTTATATACACGGTCGAAATGTACCGGTTATCTTCTACGACGGAGGAAGAAAAGGGAAAAGAAAGAAAGAAAGAAAGAAAAAAATAAGGGAGGAAGACAAAGAGAACGAGAGAAATAAATTCCGCGAATTCTCGAAATAACGATTGCACAAAATCTAAACCCACGCGGAGAGATGTAGGTATTTCAGCTAGAATACTCCGGATAATGCTTATACGATATCGAGTCCTTTGAGTACACGTCGTATACGTATAAGTCGTCGGCGGTGTACGTATAAAATACATGACGTATACATACGTAGCCACGTTGTACGGCGGTATCATATTTTTCACGAAGGACGCCGTCTATATCTGTGCGAACGTCTTGTCGTTTCGTCTCGTCAATTGTGTGGTCTGCGAACAGGAGAGCCTTCCGTCGATTCATTCGGGATTCAAAGGAATTTTTACCCACTCGATGCCTTTGCTACTTCTGCACAAAATGAGAGCTTACCGTTCGCTTTCCTTGTACGACGGACGGACGACGCGACGCGACGCTCCGCTGTGTAGGTTGGTAGGTAAACCCCAATCGATAATTTAACCCAGCGCGCACACCCTATATATCGCCGCGAAGCTTTCGTTAAAGATTAATTCTTCGAATCGTGGAGGGTCTCGAACGAGATTGTACGCGCGTGTTTTCTGCGTTGGTATACCATATATTTGTATGTATATATATATTTTAGAAAACCACGGGAAACCGTATCAATTATTCCTCGATACTCTTCCGCAACAACCTTTGCAGCCAAAGGATATCGTCAAAGGTAAAACTTCTATCGATTTTACTCTTTCACCTTTGCAGCAACGACGACAATTCCTCGCACTACTTTCTCAATTACATGACTGCAGCTCCGAAGTTTTTTTTTTTGTTTTTCTTTTATCTCTAATTATTGATGGAATAATTTCTTTGAATTTCATCCGACCCGAGCGTCGCGGTACAGCGTCGCTGAATCGAGAATACAAAAATAAAAGAACTCTCGAATGAATAAGGTAGTTGCATTCACGTGATTCAGAGACACGAATTATTAACCACAGTTTCGGTAAATAATTTATTTTCTAATTTCCTTTCTTTTTCTCCTCCGTCGTTAAATAATCGATCGTTTTACCGCAACGTGTTCAACGTACGTCAAAAGCATTCGAGGAAAATTTCTTCGATGCCTTCGGGACGTAGGAAAAATAATGTTGAAACTTGGTGAATTTCAGAACTCTTGGAATAGGCGCATAAGAGATTCATGTACGAATACGTACGAGCTGCAGACGCATAATGTACGTCCTCGTATATACCTCCGCTTGGGACACAGAGCTGCAGGGAGGCGATAAAAAAAAAATAATGAAATCATCTCACTCGCAAGTTCTGACGGCAAGACGTATTCACCTCGGCATTCTTATTGCAGAGAACCTGCATAAGACCTCCGCACCTGCAACCGTGTTCTAATTAATCATCCTGTAGCGCGGAGCGACTCTCTCCGTGTGGGGAGCTTGCGGGAGCTCGGGCGCGACCCCTCGGCAAAGTCGCCGGCGAAGCCGCCGGAGCGCGCCCACCGGAGATGTAAGTTCTGAGTAATTGAAACACACCTTTCGTTCACGAGTCGGGACCCCCCCCCCCCCCCCCCCCCCCCCCTCGCCCCCGGTAGCCTTCGGGGGTTTTTCGCAGCCCTTCCGGAATTACATCGGCCGACATTAACGTCAGCCCGGCGCAATTTCTCCCCGGCAACTCTACGCCGGTGTTTCTGTCCGCAGGGGCGCGACCGGCGAGAATCCCCGTCTTCCGTTATACCTGTAACCGAGGCATCGCCGGTATACATATATATCTATATATCTATCCATGTACTCCAGGTACATATATACGCACGCAGCAACAGCCGAGACTGAACTCCGCTTCTTGGTGCAGGTTCCGTTTATTAATTAGGCAGCAACAACCAGCTCCAGCGGGTCGTTCTGTCAAGTTTCGACGGAACCGGAAGTTTGAGTAATTTCGTCGATTGGGGTCGCGTCCCAAACTCCTCGACTCGGCTGCCCCCCCCTGCTGTCCCCCCTTTGTACCGATTTGGGGATGTGCTCCGAGTTCGACGAACAACTTGATAATTCAACCAACCGTACTGTGAGGGGGGGGTACGGATATACGCATGTTTACGGATAACGGCGTGAATTCTGCCGACGAATTGAAATTCATGAGAGGATATAGCTTATCTAGCGAGTCCTCAGCAATGGGATAAACCGACTGCTGAACGATCGAACGGTTCATATCCCGTATCTCGAGTTTGAAAAATCTGATTAAAGGTGTGTGTGTGTGTGTGTGGAGATAAAAGGTATGCAAATGCCATTTTACATCCCATTACATAGAAAGTTTTCATACAGTTTTTACATTAGGTCTGGCTATGCCCGAGTTTTCTCCGATAGGATTTAACTGATATATCGAGGAGGATAGTAGTTGGCCGCGTTTTCCTCCTTTTATTTTCTTGTCTTTCGCCTCTCACTCCGGGCAATAACGGATCTCTGGAGGGCGTGCAGTCCCTTAGTGTTGGTGTACACGTATACCGCTCGGCGTGCAGAAGTAAAACGTGGCGAAGAGCCCGTGCTGCAGAGAACCAATTTCCCAGATCGGGAAAAAAACCTTGTCCCCCAGCTGAATTTATAGATATACAGTGACACGTGTGTACACACATGCCTAAATTTTTTTGCGCTACGTCATCTCCTTCTCTTCTTTTTTTTTTTTTTTCCTCTCTCTCCAACGGAATTCGCTACACCCTCGGCCCTCCGACCTCCGTCTCTACGTTGCCTTCGACGGTTTTTTTTTTTTTTCTCCTCTTACTTCCTCCGTTTTTCCTCTCCTCGTACGCAAGAGTAGACATTCGTTGACCGTCTCGGAAGCGTCCACATCGCCCCGTCGATAAAACGTGCCCGAAACACGCTCGTTCGCTACGCTGCCCCCCCTCCCGATACACGGATAATTTAATGTATTAATACAGTGCGAGAACGATGGGCGTGCGAATCTTAAACGCGCGGTAGATTTAGCTAGGGAGGGAAGAAGGTGATTTTCACCAACAGCTGTCGTCGGCCGGTCGATCTTTGTGGCGTAAATTGAATCTACTCGGTAACGAGGGTTTGGCAGTATGGGGAAGCTGCTGCGGCTTCGCGAGCCATCCGGATGTTTTTCTTTTTTCGTTTCCGTTTTCCGTTTTCCGTTTTCGTTTTCGTTTTTTTCGTATTTCTTCGCCCGAAGCTGTTCGATATCATCGAGTTTGTAAGGAAGAACGCCAGCGCGTTAGGTGACGAGTACGGTGGGGGTGGAATAGATGAGACGGTAAAAAGCAACAGCCAATAATTTAATCGCACCGGTACCGCCCGTCCGTTCGTTCACGTATTGCAGAACGTATAACGCGGTCAGACGAAACGATCGCCGGTGTGCGTCGGGGTGAAAAGCGAACAAGGGTAGAAAGGGGGGGGGAGCCGAATGAACATCCCGCTTTTATTAGCCTATCAAATCCAATATGCCACTAATTTTACCATGTCCCCTCGCTAAAACCGGACTACAGATACGCGGCATTAACGAAATTGCCTGCGGACGTGGTGGGAAAGTAAATAAACCAGAGCAAAGTGTAAATCGCCTACGGCCGGGGGGTGGCGGCGAAGGAGGGCCGGGTGCGTCGGAAACGGTAGGAAACGCGAGTATTTGAATTTTCTCGCGTAGTTCGTCCCGCGGCGAAGTGCAGATCGATCGACGGTTCCGTCTTCTGTTAAACAAGAAAAAAACGAGACACAAAAAAAAAAAAAAAAAGATACGACCGTTAGACGCAAATGGAAACCAAAAAAAATGTTTATCACTCGGTTATGGTTTCGTAACGTGGTGTACGTAATATTTGAACGGTGTGATAAGAATTTTTCAAGAGATAACGAGCTAACGTGGGACGTAAGATTACACGTTGTATTCGGTAGGGGAGACGAATCCCAACATTTACGATCGGAGTCGGCCAGCAATATACCCCCGGGAAACGTAACCAAATAAATTATAATTTCTTTCAATGCGACCCGAGAACCCGTGCCGGCCGGTGCTCAAAGTTTTACACCTACGCGAGACCCACCCGCGGTTCGTTTGCGCGAACACCTGAAAAGGGGAGGAAATAAACGGGGTGTAATTTTCCACCTCGGACCTACCGGCGACCTACGTATTATTTTCCGCGACGACGGAGAGAATTGAAGGAGAAATTTGGTAGCAGTGTCGGCGTTCGGATCGTCTTCTTCGGTTTATACTTTGCCTCGCGTCGTCATCGTAGCGCACATGTGTGTATGGTTACAGGTACATGACGCAGGTAGAGCTTCCCCGGGTGTGTCACCTGCACCACATAAAATTACCGGAAGTTGTCCGTCCCGCTCGACGTCCGTGCGACGTCGCTGTACAGAAGCGTGACTGGTTTCTTCTTCTTTTTTCATTTTTTTTTTTTTTGTTCTATTCCCTTTTCAGCCGTATTATTTTCCACATCTTTGTGTATATTCTCATATCACTGGAGTCTGCCCTCGTTTTTTTATCTTCTCGCGGAAAAGTTTGTCTCGCTGCAGGTATACGAGAAATACGCGGGATAAGACAGAACTGGCGTGGAATCGGTGATAAAACTGATCCGCGTCGTCGTAGGGGCTGGCTGCTTTTTATCCCTTTCGTCGTTTGCATGTGCAAGCCAGACTACTTACTTTTCTTCTATCGCGTTTAGAGCTCGTTGTTGAACAGCTGCATCCCGTTGTTACGGCGCGTCGTCGTGCGCCCGCGCCAGCTTTAACGCCGACTCTTATTTTTCGCGTAAACGACAAACTTCTCGACAATGCACCAAAATCACCGGCTCGCAAAATTATGGTCGCGCAGTCGCCGCGTCACGAGGACGGCTTCTCATATTTCTCCCTAGCCATTTTTCCCCGCGGTTTCTGGATTATTATTTTCACCTCGCGTTATCCAGATTTTTGCGAACTTCCGAGAATAGCGCTCGTTTCTGGCTGGCGAAGAGATCCGGTGAAAAGAGAAGCGAACGAGAGACGGTACAGCCTCGCCCGGGAATGCGTGTCTGAAGGCATCGAGTCCCGTCTCCGTCGCGTGTTGTTCGAGATCGAGAAAAGGAGCTTCTTTCCATAATGGGATAAACGTCGCGTAATGAGGATGCGTGACCTTGAAGTAACGAGCCGGTGCATCTCGCGAACACCTGTGTGCCGACCTCTCATTATAACTCTCGTATAACTTGGCTCGCTCGTTAATTCTCACAATTTGCGAAAAATAAAATATACGTATGTATGGGAAAATGATGAAGCACCGACTGATGTATAAGTACGATTCGATAAAAAATGGACTCCGTGAAAATCAAAATTTTCTCCAGAGACAAAAAAAAAATGGCGGTTTCCGTGGTAAAGAATCATCAAACGTTTCATTCGTTCGCACTTTGTGCTGATACTGCTCGCCGCAAAGCGGTGCCAACCGTAAACGCTGATCTCATTGTCGCTGAAACCGGGTTGGACGCAAAGTATTCAGAGCTGATGAATGACCTCATTTGGATCACCACGGTTTACGGAAAAGCACGTGGTGAAGCCCGTGGCTGGGTCAATCGGTGATTCAATTTGCGTACGGCTGTTCCAAGGTCATTGTGCGGGCTGTCGAGGTACGCGGACACCGCTTCTCTTCGCAAGATACACCGGAAGCGATCGGGCGATGTCGTTCACGGGATGAAAAAGTGATAAAAATTACGAAGACGCCGCGTTACTTTTATGGAAAAGGTATAAGCGATGATTTACGAGCCATGTTCCTCACGTGGATTTTAATAACGATTTAAATAATTCAAGAATCGTTTTGCCGAGTTAGATAAATCCTAATCAGCCGTGTCCCGGTGTAATTTATCTCTCCTAAGCAACCGGTAGGAAAAAAAAAAAAAAACTGGAATTTTTGGGAGACCTTGAACAGCCACGGAAGATATACCTACTTCCACTCTCCACTTTCGAAGTGGTAGCTACCAGAACCGGTGGATATTCCGACGCTGTGTAATACGCGGAAGATGAATTACGATTCACTTTCTCCGAGGTCGAAGGTCACGTCGGTTACACGTGGTCCAACGACATACGAGAATCTCGTCTCGCACGCCTGTGAATTATCGGGTTTTCAACGTTTCGCGTTTTCTAGATTTCGCTCGCCTGGAACCAGAATTCGGACGTAAAATGAATGAATCTGACGACGATACGTACGTCGCGAATTTGAGCCAGGTTTCAATCGGAGGCTTTCGGCTTTACGGAGCTCTTCATTTCATAGGTCGATTAACGCGTTCGGGACGCGCACCGTGGCGTGGCCCTTTCACAGGGATTCGTAAACATCCGCTATCTCAGCTTCCTTCCATTTTGTTCGCGGCCTCGCACGCGCTCCCGAAAGAAAAGATTTTCACATTCGTGCGCACGTTGCCTCGTAAAAGAGGTTCCCGCGTGCGGACGAATCGGAGTACAAAGGGCTCCGCGTACGCACAACATTTCCATTTATTTTAGTCTTCGGCTAAATTACTCGAGCAACCTTGCGGAACGTTTCCCTCGAATTTTGTCGGCGACGGCTCGACCGGCGAGTCGAAAAAAATTCGAATATTCGAGAAAAAAAAATGATAACGGCAAATGGATAATTTGGCGTCAATCGACTCCGATGACCCCCTTTAACAACGTCTCGGCTCAACATCAACCCAAATTAGTCACGCGTTCGCGACACCTGCGCCGAGTTTATACGCGAGGAGGCCAAACTGCCGAGCGAACGTCCCCGCAGGTACCTCAACTGGTTTAATAATAGCAGAAACTGTACGACACTCGGGTTGATCGCGTGGATCGGGTACCGGTTTTCATTTATGTATAATTACAGTAGTACCGATATTCCCGTGGCTCCGGTACACCTCGTGAAACGAAACGAAGGCAAGAAAGTTGCGACGGAATTAAGCATAGGTCGATCTATTCATCGTAATGTTATCTGATATTCGATTAGAATGATACATGGGGATTTGGTAACCAGATCGCTCTTGTAAAACCTGATTTACATTACGTATACTGTATAAGGATCTTCGGACCGGGTGAATCGCGAGGATTTTCATTTGCGCGCCGTGTCAGACCCTCGAATTTCTAGGGCTTCGATTCGAAGTGATATTGGTCATTTTTCTGGATAAAACTAACCAGTTCAGAGATCGCGACGTACGTGGCGTGTCCCCGATCGTTGTGGTAAAAATGGTTCGCGACGCTTCGAGAACTGTGGCGAGTTGGAAAAAAAAAAAAACCGCATGTAAATTGCACTGGATACGATACAAGGATCTTTAACGCGTAGCTGTTGTTCGGCAGAAAAACAACTCGTAAAACAACGGAGTCAAGGCTTCTCGGTTTTATGGGCAAATAATACATAATTGCCACGTTTTAGGAAATCCCAAGGTTGAATCTCTCGGTTTTCAAGTACCCGCTACCGACTCGAGTTGCAACTACATGTACATCGAATTCATCGTGACACCCAATTTGATTAAACCGCGAGCGAGATACGATCGTTTGATAATCAGTTTCGAATCTCATATCGCTCGTAAGGAGAGCTGGTGGGAAATAAAATGATCTGGCGAAAATCAGACGCCTTGAATGCCGGTTACACGAACGAAGGACTTTCTGCGGAGTCGCACGTATCATTTACTTTGACTGTGAAATTGTAATTACTTGGCTCTCGCTCGTACCGCGACTTTATGAACTTTGTGCCCGCGCTTCTCTCGTTCGCGGTTAAATCTGCTGTTACGAAGAAGTTGAAAATATAGAAAAGAAAAGAAAAGAAAAAAAAAAGAAGTGTTGATTAATTGTCGCAACTACACTCGAGCTAGCCGACCGCCACCGCAGAGCTCGGGCACGTGTGGGATTGCGAAGCGGTCGGTAAATTTGTTTCACACTGTCGCGAAACCGAGTCGTCGTAGCATAACGATGGAACGAAAAATACGAGCCTCTCATTTTCGAAATCTCCAGATTTCCACTCGCACCGGTGTGGTTTTCATCTCCCCGTTTTACTTCCGTTTAATTTTCCCCCGTCGAGCAACTACGAGTCAAACCACGTATGCTCCGAGCAGTCGTGTTCCCATTTAACTATAGCCGATGTATTCCGAGACCGATCTTTCTCAGACGGTCGGTAAGAGATATCTCTCGTGAATACGAAATCAGAAACTCGTCGTTCCGGAACTCGCGATGATTCCAAGCGGCTCTTTCGTTAATTGCACTTGTTTTAAGCGACTCGCATTTCCTATATTACGACGTTACACAACCGGAAAATACCAACCACCACCAGGACCATGTCTGGTGCGGATCTCGCGCCCGTTCGGAGTTCGCTGAAATTCTTCAAACCGGAAATCCATTGGCTAATCCGAATGAAATTGAAAATTGTCTCTCGCGCGCAGCCCCCGAGTGGTATTCGTGATTTTTTTCGTCCCCCGAAAACCGTTAGTCGTCGTCTTCTTACGTAGCTCCGTGTCGGACGAGGCGTTGGTCGCGGGACGGACTTTGCAGGTCCCTCACGTAGACCGGAAGTCTACGAGAGTTCAGAAATATCTTCGTAACACAGTTCGCGAGATGGTTCGCCGAGTGATTCGCTCGCACGATCGTATAACAACTGGCTATCCCTTCGCGCACGTGATCCATTCTCGGAACATCGTTAACCCCCCCCCCCCCGTTAATGTACGTGAAATTTATTTATACGATCGAGAACTTCGAAAGATCTCGGTGACTCGAGTTTTTTTTACGAAGAAAACTCGACGGAATTCATCGTCGGATCGTTCGCCGTTTTCGGTTTTTTCAACCAACCGCGTCAGAGTATCGGACATCATTTGGCATCTTTTGTTTTTTCGCTTTAACCAAAACTGGGTGTCCTTCGGGGGCTTTCAACACTTTGTAACCGATGGTCGTACAAAGTTTCTTGCGTAACGCACGAGTCAAGCGATGTAAATACGGTAGTACGAGTTACTTTCCTAGCTACGTAAGTACGTGAGACGACTGGAAACGTAGGATACTCGAAGATTTTGTCCGATACAAGGCGTTTGCCGTACTCTGCAATAGCTACTACCTACTGCGTCCGAGTGGTTGGAACGTTTTTTTTTGTTTTTTCACGAAACGCGGTAGCCGCGTTTCGAATTGATTATTATTATTCAACCGCACGGCGGCGGATACGTAACCAGCCGTCGCTATTCGCGTCGAAAGTAATCTTCACTCGGCGTTGAGAATTGGCGGTGTAATGGGCGACGTCAAAACCTTGATAATTAGTAACTTTACAACCGTCGTTCAAAGCCGAAAGTTTAAACACCATGGAGAAGTTGAAGCGTAGTCGGTTACCGGCCGACCAACACGCCTCGCGGTGTACGCGGCTTAAGTTGGCGCGACGCTTCCCCCTTAAGAACAGTAATAGTTGTGTGTGTGTGTGGTGTGTGTATATGTAAATGTAGATACACCTATGCGTACTAACCGTAAACTATACACGTACCGTATTATACCGTGGAAAGTATTAGCCGGCGTACAAGGTCGTTTGAGACGCTACCCAAGTTTCCTATTACCTCAGACGTCGAAAACTACCCCATTATCCGAGAAGGTTTGATTTATCACCGGGTAATTATGGCTACTAATCAGCCGCAAGAACCATTTGATAATAACAACCCGAGGACTCTTGATGGGCAATTAGTAGCTTGATACCAGCGTATGGAAAACATCCATTCTCCCGTACGGCGCGTCGAGTATCGTGTGTCTGAAATTTCTGAATTTTGCTCGTACGGATGACATCGTTGTCGGGTGTTTTTCGAAAAATTCTTACCTACTGCCTGTGACCTGGACCACGATCGAAGAAATTGTCGACGGTCTTGTTCGAGACCGTGAAAGAATTTGAGCTTGGAAAAGGGGATAATTGCCGAAACGAGAAAATTGTGTCGAATGAAATGAAGTACATTTGGGAACGTTCGCAACATTATCATCTCACAATTTTGGAGCAATGTGACGAGCAACCTGATTGTTCGGTGGATCGATAATTGATAAGTGTTCCGACCTAAAACACCTTAAGTTTGCTAGTTACATACAATTAGCTGCGACGCTGTAACATTCCATCGGTCGGGAACCTGCCTCGGAAAAGACTGACGAGGGGAACGACCGGTACATCTTTTTTTCTCTTTAGTTACAATTTCAGCGAGTTTAATATGCGAACTCCGGAGCTCTCTTTTTTTCGCACAGATAACTCGTGGTGCGGATTCGGTAGTTCGCGTTCGCAGAGCCCTCGGCTCTTCGAGTTACACCCATCTTAGGCGGATGGATATGACGGACGTACGGAACTTGAGCGTATAAGTAATTAGACTATGGAACGTAGCGTGCAGTTACGTTGGCTACCCGCTGTACGTGTGTTTTTTATGGAGCGGTGCGCCGGTGCCTGGAACCAACCCTTCGTACCGTCAAGTGGACCGAATGACCAGACGCTATGCGAAACCCCCATTGTTCCCAGTGCACGCTATTCGAACTGTGGAGTTTTAGCCATTAACGTGCCAATTGTGGTTTTCATTATTTTCCGCTTCCACTAGCGAACGCCAACGATACCGCATTCATTCTATTTTCAACCAGCCGAACCGCACATCGAGGAGATCCCAGCCGGATCTCTTGGAACGGCGGATTACGCTTTTCTGTTGTATCATCTATTGCGCAATCAACTTCTCGTCGATTTTCACCTCATCTTGCTCGTGGATCGTCGCGTGTATTCGTGTACAAGGATCACTCGGATGTGCGTAACAAGGAATGAAATTTCACTAGGATCTTGAGACACAATTACGCACCACCTTTTCGCGCTCTGAAATATGAAAATAGGTACTGTATATGCAGTTGCAGTTCTACATAATTTCACGGAAAAGTGTGCAGACCACTCAAATTGCACTCTCGTTCGCTCGAGTGCCGACTCACGCTCGCTTTTGCCTCGATGTCATCTCTTTGCGCGACGCATTCTCCCTAACCGTCAGCCTTCAGTGATTTCGTGAGAAATGGCGTAATTTTTTTCGCACGCGAGTCAAGTTCCCAAATTGTCCCGCTGCACCGCTTCCACTCAGCCCTCGTCGTTTTCGAGCTTGTACGCCTTGGTGGCGATTTTTTGAAACTCGGACGTTTCCGAGAGGCGAAAAATGTTTTCTCGCACCTCGACGAGAGCGAGTAGTACATACCAGTCGGATGAGTGTATCCGGGAATAAATCGAGAGTAGAATACGGGGGCAGGGGGTTGTTTGACGTGGTGGGGATCGATTTTATCCTGCCGAGAAATCCTCGAGTATTTTGGCGAAAGTTTATTCAACTCGTGAAATTCCCCGAGAGTTCTTCACACCCACTCGGTATAAAGTGCGTGAGGTATCTGCGGTATTTTGGAAAACCGAATCCCCCGATCCGCGCGAGCTTTTATTGTTGAACTAGATCTCCGATCACCCCGCGCGACCCAACCCCTCGCAGGATCGAGGTTTCTTTTGCCGAACATTTTGCCGATCCCTGCGGTGAGAAAATTTAATCATCGGCGCCTCGCGGACGATCGACTTTTAATTCTGATTCTCGATTGCGGAATCTCGAGGGCCTGGAGATCGAACCCTGATCTTCGTCAGGTTCGACCGACGATCCGAAATTCCTCATCCGGCGCCTCGTTTCGAAAAGCTCCATTTCCGATCGGTTCGCAATCGTCGGCTACTAACTTCAGAAAAACGACTTTACGTCACATCCGTACGATACGTCGCTCATTTCATTTCCGGTAAATGTAAGGATATCGGAAAACTCCGGTCACGTGACTTCCGGAAAACACTGGGGAAAAATAACACGTGAATTTCCACGCAAGCTGCCCTATAAATATTCTCAACTTACGTAATTGGGAAACGAAGTGAAAAAATAAATTGAAAATATTTCGCTGTTATCCGACGGACGACCGGTGTGTAACGGTGTTTGATTTTATTTTATTTTTTTCTCTCTTTCTGTTCCAGGTAAGCAATGCTTTCGATTTCAACGTAGCGTCGGGGAGTTTCTCTTTCTCGGTGTATTCTCGCCTCTGCGTTTCTTCATTTTATCTCGAAGACGACGCTTGAATGGAAAAGAAGAGTCTATCGGTTCCGCTCGGATACGCATTTTGAATTTCTTAGAATCGCGCGATAGAGAGACGCTTGTTGATCTGCAGGGTTTTTAGATTTCGCATCGAGAGGAGCTCCGGAACGAAGGTAAGATTTAAATAATATCACATTAAATCCGATCTAACGAATACCGAAAATTCCGATTCGACAAATCTTTGGGTGTTTACGGGGATCGGATAATCACGAGATTCCGTCCTGTACCCCCGGTATCTCACGATGTACCGCGTCATTCCTATTGCGAACCATCCAACGGCTTGCAACGAATTTATGTTACTTCCAGCTGAATTATACCCTCCGGGGGATGCTCAGACGCCCGACCTTCTACACTGTGACATATTAAAAAAACGTCTACCATTCCCACCCTCCCCCACTCCTACTCGCTGACGTTACACGTTTCGAGGAGTTTCGCCGACGAAACGCCGTATCTTTTCCCATCTCACTTCACTCCGAAAGTCCCGATCCTGTCCTTCGCGAAATGGAATGCAAATGAAGAAGATTAGAGGAGACCCGGAGTCGTTGAAGTTCTACCGTTAAAAATGCACCATGGAATGTACGTCGCACTTTCGTTCATCAAGAACTTGTCCGACCCCCGTTACATTTATTTCAGTAGCTACCCCCTCAGACGCTGTATTCGATGGCGCTCGATTATTTTCACCGCCAGTGCCGCAACTTCTTTCTATCTTATACACCCTAAAATTTGGAAGATTTTCTTTCGTCCTTCGTAGACGAAACGCATGCGATTCGAAGAACTAATTTCCTCCCCGAGAACCGATTACGCGTTCTCCATCAGTCCCGTGGCGGCTGCGCCTCGTACCCCAGATCTCTCGTTTGTCTATCCGAATCCATGTGCGTGATCCGTGCGAATGCGACGAGGATCATGAGATATCGTCGTCGATTGTCGGCCTGACGCACAATCACAACGCTTGAACGTTAAGTCGGCTACGATGTGACGGGCTGAAAACCTGCGCCACGATCCGGAAAATTTGCTCGAGCAATTATGATCAGTGTATACGTGGATCTAGCGGATCCCCTACACCGTTTCGGCGTGTCATCCTTTTGTTCCGTTTTACGCTGACGTCGTGGATTTCGAGCTCAAGCGTCAGAATTTAAACGCACGTATGCGTTACGTCCACTCCAAATAATCGACACTATCATTTCCGGAATTTGGAAGCTCGCCAATTTCGTCAACTTATCGTACCTACACCTGTGTGGATCGAAGCGCCAGTCGTATCCAGGGGGGGACGGAGGTAGATTTTCACTCAACGGAGTCAGGAAAATATTCTTCAATAAACGATCAATGACTATAGATTCGGAGGAGCAGGGGGGTAGGGGGAGATTCGGAGAGGCATCGGTACAAGGTGAGACGAGGAGGCTGTCTCGCCATTCGAGTCACGCGATGGAATATAATACGATCTTTTTTCAAACGTAGGTGAAGTTAAACCAGCGAACGTGACGGTTTAGGGATGCGTAATTTCGCTGGGAAATCAGGTATTTAATATATTCCTAGCGGGACGTGACTTTCCGAGGTTCCGTCGTGGGCGAGGCGTCGCGACGCCCGGGTGCCGCGGTTCCTCACCCCGTGGTGGGAGGTGCAAGGTATAGGGTAAGGCGGTGTCGGGTACCTGACGTCGTTGTCGATTTTCCCGTGGTAAAAAAAAAATTTCCCTTTCGGACGAAGCTCGTGCGTTTAGACGTGTTGTAGCTCGAGTACGTGCGCGCATATCGTGTGGGGAAAAAAGGACGACGGGACGCGAGACAATCTCGACTCTCCCGCTCCTCCGCTCGCTCTCTCGATCCCATCGAAAAGATGGAAAGAATGTTGGCGGCAAAATTGATGGTGGCCACCCCGATGGAAGTGGCTGGTACACGGTACGAATTCATAGCTGGCGAATACTCTTTTCCATCTAGCGATGTTTATTGGTTCGTTCGACGATCGCTATACGCTCAGGACCAATTGACGGAGGTCTACACTCTTGACCTTGGCAATGCGAGAATCGAGAGATCTGCGTCGTCTCGAGGATTGGTTTATTCGTCGTTTGTTAGATAGCCGTTCCGTACACGGGGAGGGGGGGGGGGGGAATGGAATGGAATACCGAGGTCCGTATCCGCGAGTCCGTGACCCTGATCTCGGTATTCCCAACCGTTCGAATCGTTGGTTGGTATCGATTTGACTTTAGACTGTGATCTGTACTCGATTCTCTTACACTGGACGTCTTTAAACTACGTCGCTCCGTCATCCGTAGCAAATTCTTTACTAAGAGAAAAGAATCATGTTCCGTTCGGTCGTGTAGAGCGATTAGCGGACACAACGGCGTCCTTTAACTCGATGATCTTCGATTCGTTTCCTCGTATAAACTTCGATAGAGACCGGAACAGATATGTTCCACCTTTCGAACGATTGGCATTCCATTGTTTCGCCATCGATTAGGTACTTAACTGTAAAATTAAGCGAACGATGATTGTACCCTGTTTGCCGCAGGTACAATCGAACCGCGACCTCTGATAATCGTAAATCAGAGTTAGGCGGTCCTCCAAGTCTCAAATTCTGTAACCGATAATTGGCTAACGAAAATTCACAACCGCGATACCTCGACGATGTCAATCGTTGAGTCCGATTCGAGGAGGACAGTTTTTACCTTCGAAACGAAGTCCGACATTGGACAAGAACGACAAAAATTGTGCGCCGTCTCACCGGTCAGGTGGCTCGTACCCGCGGTATCGGCGAAAGGAATATCCGCATCGCTCACGAGTATTCGAATGTCACGAATAGTATACCACAGCCACTTTACACGTACCAACGATATTATTCACATTCAAACGCGTACCCCGCCATAAATGTAAGCGAGACTACCCGATCGACCGCGATCTCATTTTTGAACGTGAAATTTAACCCCCCCGTGCCTTTCTCTGTATGAAATCGATAACTCCACGACTCCGTTGCGAAGCTAGATAATCAAATTTTCGCGATCGGAGCTCACCGCACTTTTTACGGCTACGGACATTCGATCGCCATTATCAGCGGCACCATACAGCCTTGAATCCGAATCGTTTCAGGGTCATAGTTTGGTCGTTTAATGGTTAATCGATTATTGGCGTGAAACGGAATTCCTTCGGTTCGCAAGGCGTGTGTACGGACAACTCGATGTGTGTAACGTACGGTAGATAATGGGGGAAAAATTTTGGCCTCGCTTTTGCCGAACTCTACATTGACCCAGTGACATTATTACAATGAAATAAAAGAAGTTACGTCAATTGTAATTCCGTAGTGACACGTGATAATAACGATCCTCGTTTTTTCACCTTTCGCTGGGGGCGGCTGTACCCGATACGCGCGTACAATTGGATCAAAAAATAAAAGCTTTGTCGTGTAAGGGATCACGACGTCCTCCAACGTTCGCTAATTCAACGTAAATACTTCAACGTTCGTTCGCCCCGTCAATTTTCCTATCTAATCACGACCGTTCCGAGCATTTCGTCGTTTCACCCGAGAAACGAAAAATCAATTTTTTCGTTTCAATCGCTCCCCGATCCGTTACTTTGACCCCGCGTCAATTCTCGTCGAGCGAATTAACGCCAGTCTGAACGATTTCAATAATTCGTCCAAAGGTCTTTGCCATTGATTCTCTCGAGTTACGCCCATAATATTCTAGAAAGTTCGTACAATATAATATATTCGTTTCGAAGACGGAATCGTCGATGCTGTCGTACGGAATTTTATTTTACAATTATTTCTTTCTCTCTTTTTTCCGTCGTTTCTTTTTCATCTGCAATCGGGTAAGAGATCAAACGTCACGCTTTTCAGACTTCATTAGTATCTACCTACGTGTACGACCACCACACATAACGCGCGGGAACCTGCGGCTGCAGCCGGCTGCTTTCACATAATTCTGTCGGTTCACCGGCGCGCCGCGCCTCTCCGTTACCCGGGAGTAACCTTACTTGCTTTGCTCGGCGTTAATGCAACGACGATTAATATTCATCCGACGTAGACGGGGCAGATTACAAATTTCCGGAATTCCAACGATATTATCTACCGAATACAAACGGTGGCTATCAAACTTCGCCGTGGTCCGGTCTCTCTCATCCGATGGACGAGATCGGGGAGGAATTAATCTCTCGCGATACCCGCGCTCTGTGGTCGTAATGAAATTTTCCATCTGTAAAGTCGAAAGAAAATTTTTCAGAAATTACTCTACCGATTCCGTCCGGTCTCGAATACCGACCGATTATCTTCTCACGTCCGCACGCGTAGCCGCGAAACTTCAAAATATCGCGGAATCTCGTTTCGACGCCGACGGATCTGATTTGTTTCACCTTTTCTTACCTGTCGTCGCTTTCTCGCCTCACTCAATGAATTTTAATTGGAAAAATTCAGATCCTCGCACGAAGAAACCACCACTGCGAGTAAATTTACCGTCGCGAAGAACGTGGATTATTTTGTCGATACCGATACGCAACTAACATTTATAATAACCGGTTGACGAATAAAAAGCGAGTCGGCATCTGGTATGCAGAACGTTGCCGCGCCGCTGCGGAGCTTCTAACGCAAACACGCCTTCGTTGAATATTTTCTTTTCCTTTTATCAGAAAAATTTTTGCTATCTATCGCACTATTACAAAACCCCTCGCTAACAGCTCTTCTCGTCCATCAGGTATTGTACGTGTCGATTTTTTTTTAGTTTTTTATTTTTTTTCATTCGTCAATAAGATCTTCATTCTCGTTGAATAGTTGGCCTGTGTCGTTGCCGCATCCGTACAGCGTGAAAATAAATACGAAACAAACTTTTCGCGAATTGTTTTCAACGAGTCTAGCTATTATTTCTGAAACAGATACGCGATGTGATCCATTTTCGCGCCGCTATAATTTCGAAATATTTTCAGTTCTAACGGCCGATTGTTCAATTCTCTACAATTTCATATTTTCGTTACACTTTCTGTTTTTGATATGTGTAATGAATAAAAATTCACCGAGCATCGATTGCCGGCGAATGAGCACATCGCATAAGTATATTATATTCGTCGCGATTGTCCAATGAATTTTATACGTAATTTAACGAATTATACCGTTGAATATTCGACCGATAATAATTCATTATCCCCCGTCACATGCGGGTCGTTCGTTATATTTGATTCGGTTCAAAAATGAATACAGGATTTTACGCTCTACACCCAACCGAAATCCGATGATCCCTTATATTATAGGTGAAAATTAATTTCAAAATTGGCTAAATTCACAGCTTATTATATGGCGTGGGGCAGTTTCGGTGAGATCGATAATTTACGAGTGTACAATTTATCGTTGTATCTTTCAACTCCGATTAAACGTCGGCCGCTTGAAACAAAGAGCCATGTACGTAAAATTATCGTTAAAATTGAAGAAATTTTACAGACGTTTCGGAGTCTGATCAACCGAAGCTCCTTGAACGACCTTTCGGTATAATAACGATAGTCCCGAAAATATCGTCACGCTGTAAGATGATGATGACGGGGGCACATCGAATAATCCGATATACAACGTACGTACGTAATAAAACCAGTTGCAGAAATGCAAATCGGATCAGCTCGCGTTATTTGGTGCATGAAATATCGCATCTTGTCATGCAAACTCTGGGTCGAGTGTACGTTCGCATGCAATCTGCTTCGTATATGTATATCATATATACGAAATAATCCTTTTCAGGTTCATTTGATCGTTGCAAGAATACCCTGTGCATATATATACATATACGATTAGCGGAGTCGGCGAGTAGGTAAAAGCAACAAGAATAGGTCGGAATAGGTCAAATTAAGGACTGCAATTCCGAGCCATATCGTTACGTGGATAATATCGCGTCGAAGGTATTCCGCTAAGGTCAGGGGGTAGGTTTCGCGTAATACCTATTACGCGGGGGTTTACGCGAAGATGACGGCGGTCGCGGAACATTGTTTTTGTAGGTTAATCAACAACGGGCGTTAATTACTCACCATAGAAACCTGGTGGAATAGCTGCAATTTAGTAGCGTCGCGTGACGCCGGATGACGTATCCCACGTGTACGGAACGTGCGCCCTTTTCCGCCTGCGCTATTGTAATACAGAGTATTTTCTGAATGTTGGAACAAAAATTTCTTTCCCCGTTTCTCGCGCTACACTCCAGTCCGCGGTTGTGTTCGTTCGTTAAAATTTTTTATTATTCCTCCGTTTTTCTTTATTGTTTCCTCATGCATTTTGTTAAACGAGAATTGAAGAGCCCGTGTCCCAGTCTTTATTAAGGCGCCAACAACCAGCAAATTTAATTATTCAAATATAAAAATGCAATTACTCCCAGTGCGTCCAATTTCTGGGTGGTGTATTACGCATATATATCTCCGAGTTTCTTCTTCGAGAAATTTTTTAGTTTTCCAAATTGCTCTCTTCTGCTCTGAATATTTTCCCACTTGACTTTATTTTTCATTAATTTTTTTTTTCTCTTCATTCGCTTTCCTCTTGCTCACGCGATTCCGTGCAGGCTACCAACGTTGAAATTATACAACTCGTTTGACTTTTATTGGTAAATCATTGTTATTATCGTGAAATTTTAAAGGATTTTTTTCTTTGGCATGTGATCCCTTTGTGATATCGCTATAAAAGTAACAAACGAGATCCAGCGGGCTGAAGTTTGCGGCCTCGCGATTCGGTTTAACGAATTTACAGACCATTATCACGCACCGCGTAGTACGCCTTCTACAAATTATCACGACAAGGGTTGTTTCGGGGTGCAAAAAAAAAAGGGAAGAAAAAATAAAGAAACATCTTGCGCGGGCCGAAGGCTGCCCATCAACGCTCGAAAACATCGTACCTACGTACGTACGTCCCTGATCTATAGGTATACGCGTACAACTAGCCAACCTAACTCCGAACATCCCACAAAAATACCTCAATTAGTTCGGGTCAGGCCATAATTATACCGCGTGATCGTAACGACCATACGTATCGCAATTAGATTTTCATTCTTGATTTTATCTAATTGTTTTTGGCATACGTGCTAGCTTCGTATTCCTTTTGAGCGCGTATGAATGTAACACAAATTGAGGTGCAATTGTGTAAAACAAAAACAACAAAAATTGATTCCAACGACCAGGAGTTTTTTTTTTATTTTTTTAAATACGTTCTATTCTCTTGTCGTAATCGTGTTGTACGTCGGTCGGATTATTGGGAATCGATCGTGGAGAGAAACGTTTCTTTGAGGCGACGCGATTGTTTCAAATCCAGGAGATAATTAATCGATTCTGCATTTGGATTAATTGAATTGTAATCGCGCCTAATCCCCTCGTCTGACGGTATCGGAGAGGGCAGTTTTTTTTTTTTTTTTTTTTTCGAATAGAATAATTTTTATACGTCGTTGTATCTAGATATAGATGTATATATATATCTGTTCAGGTATTACGAAGAATCGAGTGAGTGGATAAGAAAGTTGATAAATAATTCAATGAGACCCGGCGAGTCGGGTAAGCACACAATCACCATTATTTAGTTCCATTCGCGGTTCATTCATTTTTCATGTACTTATTTTCACTTATCTTTCTCTCTTTGCCATCGCCGACGACGACGACGACGACGACGACGACGTCGTACTCCGCGTCTGGATAAATGATGCAACGATGGAAAGAGAGAAAGAAAAAGCGAAGAAGATCCGCGGGTAGTACATAGGAGGAGGTCGGTGAATGCGGTAGAAACCCTCTTTGTATAGGTACTAGAATTCGTCTGGTTAATTAAAACTTCACCAGTTCTCTAAGTTTTCTAAGTAGTACGAAGCATTTTCTCGAATGCCAAGAATTACTGGTGCAACCCTGTCTTCTTTTTCTCGATTTCATTTATTTAACGACTCCGAGAGGGGCGCGCCGCCGCTTTGTGCTACGCTCAAATTGCATAATACATAAAAATAATCAAGGTATAAGATTATTACCCTATATGTATTTTTCACCAAAGACCGTCACGTTCGCAGATTTTTTTCACGTGCACTGCATCTGTAATAAAATCGGATCTTCGTTCCCTCGCGTTTGCGCCTGCAATAATTATCGTTGAATTTTTTATGACTTTTCTCTTCTCAAATCAACATCATAAAAACTTATAAATATAAGTAGAACATGATGTGATATATTCTTGTCCATATGTCGGAAGAACACAGTCGATTTCTCGATCCCATTCAAGTTGGATTCCATTAACGGTCATCGGTAATCATCCCAAATTGGTGTAATATGCTCAAATATTGCTCATTGTTGATATTCATAATAAATTACTCGTCGTGTTTGTTTTACTGATGCAAAACGAGGTACGTACGTACGTATCGTTGGTTCGTTGTGCAGCGTACCCCGCGCGTGGTTACGATATAATGTCATTAAAAATAACTTTGACCGCAATACCCGTAGTGGCGGAGTTTTATTAATTTTCGCGACTCCCTTAGCGGTCGGCGGCGGATTGACAACACGGTGCGCGTTGCTTACCGTTTGTCCGTAATTGTAAATTGAACTCGTATTTTTCATACTTTGAATCATCACGTACCGCGTGGCGTCGAGATACGAGGTGTACGAGGTCCCACGAAGATATATAGCTGTGGGTAAACAGGCATGTGTATATACCGTACATCGCGTAAAGGTTACCGTACCTCGCCACGGGACTCGGTGTTGCGGTAGTAACATTCCATAGCGTACGCAATAATGCCGGGTGAAAGTTGTTGTGTATATGTACATGTATGTATATATATATAGCTGGCCACGTAAAGCCTACGTAAAGATATTATCCACCCCCTGCAGCCCTGCACCGATTACCGTTGCGTTGTACACACGATATAACATGCGTAACCGCTCAGATTAGATGAATAGACATATTCGTACGTTCGCTCGAATTCAGCTGACCCTCTTCGGAAGTTTCGAAACTCATTAATTTCAACTACCTACTTCGTTTCGCGGAGTAACTCTGAAGTATCAGCCCCCGTTCGAGATCGTGAGTTTTTATTTTTACGAAAATCGGCACAGCGAAGATTTTCTCCATATCATATCGTTTCGCGAATCGGAAACCTCCGGTAGTCCTCGAGGAAAGGGTTCGAGAAGGCCCGTTTCGAACTTGCACCCTGTAGCAGTACCTATGCGAATAAATGTACCTCTTGTCCGCCTCGATACAAATCAATCACCTGCGCCCACGTTCGCATACCTGGGCGTATAACATGCGTTACATGCGTAATACGACCAGAGCTTCTCATCGTCGAACGGTGCTTGCATCGGAATTATTGTTCCCGGCAAACTTCGCGCGTATTTTCCGTTCGGCCTGATTTTTCTTTCCATATTTTCTGCGCGAACGTATCGCTTATTCGGCACATTTTTTGGTTTCTTTTCGCACCCCGTGATTTTAGACGAGAAGAGAAATTGAAATCGAACGCGGTACCTGGAGCGACGAGGGGGGAGGGGAAAATGAGTGAAAAATTTTTGCGATGGGAGAATCACTGCGCATACTGCAAACGGTGAATGCAATTCGTATACCGTGAGATAGTCGGCAACTTTCACGAATATGTTATACGAAGAGAGTATTACCTATATGAATATTTCAAGTACATTTGTGCGCGCGTATATCGGAGATTGTATAGAAGGTAGTCCGACTAGAACGAGATATTTTCGATGCGTTTCCATGTCAGCGTTGTTTTTTTTTTTTTCTAGGTACGGAATTGAGAGGGAAAAATGAAAAATACATCCACGATACGGTCTGGTTAATTCCGAAACAAGTTTAATTTCGCCAATCACCGGCACCGTTCGTATATTTTGAGCAAATTAAGTCTTCGTAACTCGAACTAACGACTTCTTCCCCCCGCCCCCCCCCTCCCTTTTTTCTTAATTAAAGAAACGATAATTTTGACGACGGAGATTTTCAAATTTTTCGAGTCGTAAGTTCAGCTTCACCAGACTTTTGGAAAAATAATAAATTCGCTTACTTCTGTATTCGCGTACTCGGGTTAACGGAAAGTGGACCTCACACCGTTAATTCATTCGAATTTGACAGTCAAATTCTACATCAAGTTTTGGCCAATTTCATTAGAACTTTATTTAAAATCTTAGTAACATCGTCAGTATATAGAAAAAATACAACGTAATTACTCGTCTTTCATCTGCAGCAGGTTATAGAATGAATTTACTTTTAGATATAATTTCTCACCCCTGCAACGGTAGTTACGAACCACCTACAGAATTAACTACACTTTTTCCTTATCCATTCATCTATACCGATTTCTTCAAAACTCTTTGTCCTTTTCGCCGAGGGCTGCCTCGGAAAAATACCTCAAAGCAACAGCTTCTGATTTCGCAAAAAGATTACATCAGTAATACCCGCCGTCTGAATCTGATAAGAGAGCAAGAAAATCTGCAGAGATACGCTCGAGACAAAAAAAATATCATGATAATTAGCTTAGAAAGATTATAATTCTGTCTCCGAAAAACGATTTCACGTTCGACAAAAAATCGCGTCCGTTCACTCGTCTCGAAAGTAATCAACGCGAAGGAGTAATTTTTTTTTTTTTTCCCCCCACAAAATTCACGTGACCATTCGCACGTCGTGTCCCGTATCCGAGCCAGCTCATTCCTCACATTATCTTATCTTTTACGAGGAGGTTTTCCCAATTTAATGTTCGACAATGGCGAAGGGACTGGATCCGCAGGTTCGTTCGGAATCGATCCATCGGAGGGCGGGCGGTGGGTGCGTGGGTTCCACGTGATATAACATGAGCGTGAGAAACGCACGCGGACGCGTATCTATTGCACCGTAGGTATATAAAAGCGGTGGAGTTTAAAAGGTCACGCTTCCAAGATTTTTCCACCTATAAGGCACGGCAATAATAACAAACCGACTTATATATATAAAATCGTGTTCGCGATCCGCGAGTTTCGCTTGCCGCCTTTATACATATATAGATCGTACAGGGAATAGCTTGCACGGAATCGAAACGACTTGGGTATACTTGAAACGAGGCGAAGAACTTTGAATTATTATTTTTCTTCATCACCCGAGTCTTGCCGATTGGCAGGCTCGTTTCGCGATCGCGTGTTTCTTTATTTTTCGAACCAGTCACCGTAACAATTATTCAGAAATACGACGAATTTTGTCCCCGAAAATCGCGAATATTATATGGGAGATGAAAAAGCGGCCGGAGATAACGAATCGCCAGGATAATTACAACTGCACGTGCGTGTATATGTGAAAACGGGAGTCGGTACAAAAGTGCGGCGTAGCCTCCGTTATTTCGATTTTAAATAAATAAATCGGCGTACGATGTAAAATGTAATCGAATAGGAGGGTGGTTGGTTACGACTTCGGTTATTCGCTTTATTGAATCAATTTTTCAACGAAAGAAATCTGTTTTTTTTTTTCCTTTTCACCCCGTATCACCGCAACGCGTCGAGCTATTTTCATACACGCAGGAGTGGATTTTTTTTAATCGCCTGCAGCGGCGCCGCGCCATCTGCGGAACATCGAGCGTTGCGTGATTAATAAAGCAATTTAAAACCATGTTGAAAGTTGATACCAAGAGGTAGTTGCCGGGGGAATGTGTATGTGAATATATATGTATATGTTCCGCCGTAGTTATACAGCAGGACGAATAGCTACGGGGATATAGGTATAATGCCATTGATAGTTATCCGTATAGGTGACATTTACGAGTTTCGAGCACGGTCCGCTGCAGAGAAACGCGGGATATCGTATCGCGTGACAATCGTCCGGACTCTACTATGCTGCTGCCGGGGCACAGGCTAGGTCAGCAGGTGTCCCCGGGGATCATAGGATTAGCGGTGAAGGATCTCGCCCACGCCACAGCTGAGTTCGTTAGATTCCCCCTATCCCTGATTATTCTTTTTACTTTTTTTTTTTTCACCCCTCCCCTCTTTCTCTTTCTCTGTTACTCTCATATTAATAATTCGAATTTTATAGTTTGGTTTCGATTTTTTTTTTCCTACTTCGCGCTACTCCTTTTCACCTCGCTCAATCGAATATTGGATCGGCTACAGAAATTTAGAAATTTGGCGAAAAAGAAGTCAGAGAAGATAAATCGAGGGTGATTTTGATCAGGTGAAAGCCTCGTCTGTTGAAAATTTCACATCGAGTGAGCCGATTCAGATTTTTTAATGTTTGAAATTATTTTATGATTCTTTTACATACTTGATGCTACGTATGATGTCCTCATCTGATTTCTATTTTTGATAGGCCGGAAAAATAGGTATGTATCACTTTTGGTAAAAAATAACTATTTTCAAGTCAATCGTTGCACTGGAATTGCAACCTTAGCGATGGAAGAAAAAAATTCGGTATTAGTGATTGATAAAAAAACAGAATCCCACGTAGCGGATTCGTTCGTGAAAAGAGTTCATTTCGAACAAACAGATGAATACATCGATCTTTGAAAAAAAGCTCCGAAAATATGGCGAAATAAAATAGTAAAAGGAAGATAGCCAAGTCGAAGGTGTCGGAGCTATTGGGAGTGATGAACTCCTCGGATCCTTCATTAATTTGTTTTATCACCTGCGCAGTGCGGATGCCATCGCTCATCGGTTTACATTAAGCCGGAAATTTCAATCTTCGTAGTCCGTTTGAATTTTTTTTCACGACAAAACGCGGTTATTTAATTCAATGAAAAAACCAAATCAATGAATTTGGTCAAACGTACGATAACGAGATGGACCTTGTTCTACATTCTGTAGCGGTTCTGTCGTCTTCTTTTTTTCTCATTTGTCGCCCTCAATGTGCGATTACCCCCTTTCTTCACCTCTCAAAAAAAAAAAAAAAAAATCAAATCAAGATCTCAAAACTTGAATGAGATCCACGTCAGATCGCACACACTTGTATATATCTTACGTGTGTGTGTGTGTGTAATTATGTGTCCACTTTCGATTTCGTGTACAACTGCGATCCAGTTATAGCTTACCAGACATTCAGGTCCGTGAATAAGTTTCCATCGAGAGTCGTGAAACGAAGTCAATCTGTACAAAAAAAAGCTCATATCGGATTCAGCGATGAAACGATTAAAACAGAATTCGAAATCCAGTATCGATTTGAGAAAAAAATCCAAACCTCACGCCCTCGTCTTTCGCCCCATCGAGAGTGCGAAAATTCGAGGTCTACCTACCCCCGAAGATGCGTGCTGTTTTAAAATCGTTCGTTCGATAAAAATTATCTTTTTTTTTTTTCAATCCGTTAAACGAACGAAGAATATCACAATTCTTCGTTCGAGTCGGTGTTCCCTGTATTTTCAGCAATAACAAGCACGGTCGAATGACGAGACAATTTCCAATAAACAACTCTCGTTTACCCCCGGGGTTATTTTTTACGCCGCTCGGAGATGTAGATTTACCTGATATAATCGGAGGCATGTACATGTAGCTGCGTATGTACATACACATATTTTCCACAGCTATGTATACATATACGTATACGTACGTACGCACGCACATACATTTATACGTACTCCGCGTTATCGTGCTTTCGTGTCCCCGTCTCTATCTAGATGTCCCACCGGGACATCGGGAGGGGGGGAGGGGGACGGGGGTCAGACCACCCCGGTATACGGTTTTACGCTATCAGTTCGTCGTCTGCCTGGTACAATTCGAAACTGCAAATTGGCGTGACCTACTTTTACCACCACGTGTCCATACTCGACAACGCCGTATAGAGTTCTCTGGATACGTAGGTAGTACGTAAATAATACTCGTAAACGTATTGCGCGTGTGTCCGACCGTTTTGCGGTGAGACCGAAACGTCGATTCCGAAAATAACGCGATTTTCGACTTCAAAATTTCGACAATACTTCTACGGATGTAAAAACGGGCGTCGGTAAACGTCGTTATAAAATTACGGTGGATCCGAAATGTCCGAATGAAAAAAAAAAGCCAACGTTAAACGGAAAATCGTATCCCCTTACTCAACGACGACCTTACCAATTGACGAAAGATATCGCGTACGACGTGTTACGCGCGGTTCGGGTCTTCGGAATTCCCGCGGATTTTCAAGATGCAACGCGTCGGCTGAAGAGATCTCTCCGAGGTTCTCCAGACATCAAACACGACTCGCGCGCGACTCGCCTCCGCGGAAGGAGGAGCGAGCGGGTGGAAAAGGAGGGAAAAAAAAAAAAAGGAACGAGGGAATCGCGAGTACAGCGGGGAGGAGCGAAGGCTTACAACTGACGGGGTGGTTATCTGATTTGAGAGGAGCGAGCGAGCGAGCCGGCAGCTGGGAGGAATTCGAGGGGGAAAGAAGATCGAGGGGCGAGGGAGGAATCCCAGAGGAAAAGAGGAGTCGATCTATTATGTATTGCCAGCTCAGTGATTTATAAGAGGCGAGGGGTCGAGTATATATATATATATATATATATATATACGGGTATCGCTTGCTGGTTTATCTGGATCAGGCTCTAATATAATTCCGGGCTCATCAGGAGACCCCATTGTGACAGCCGCGAGGGTTTTTTTTTATTTTTATTTTTCTTCTCGCGCTAGAAACCAACGAGATTTTCACAGCGATACAATGCCTGTCGGAGAAATATATTTTTTCACTTTATCCCGCAACAAGATATTTCCACAGTCTTGCTGCACCTACGCGTACTTCGTACGGATACCCGCCTTCTGCCAATTACGAAATTACTACGAAAAAAAAAAAAGCTCCGTTTAGTTCGGAGGAGTCATGTGTGTGTGTGTCGCGCGTACAGCGAATTCGTTGTAAATATGGTTTCGTATTCGACGAATTTGATAAAGGACTATTTTTCAAAAATCACGTCGCCTCTGTCGAAATCCCCCGGTATTCTTTGTTGAAAAAGAATAGCACTCGTCAGGGGTAGTCCTCGTGAAAATTTTGTTACTTCTGTCTCGAAGAAGCTGAAAATACGCGGAAGAAGGCTCGTGTCGAAATTCCTCAGAGTTCCCATATATTCTCCAAATCGTGTGCTGAAAAATGTATATTTTTTTTTTTCCCCCCATCAAAACAGTTCTTCCGCCCTCTGTACCACTTTTTTTGTAGAACGCACCCAAATCTCAATGAGCATCGAAATCTGTGGCTTGAGCTTTTTTCTGATCAGTCCCAACGCCCACCCCTCTAGATCCACCAACTATACGCGTCTAACGTACGACGACGTTAAGGAGAGCGATCGCTCAACCCGAGGTTATATACTCGGTTGAAATTGAAAGCTTTTTTTTTTCTTTTCTCACGTTTTCATTTTTATTATCTGTTCTGTTTTTTTTTTTTTTTTCTTTTTCTTTTTTCTTTTTTTCGGTTTGAAGAGAGCGAACAGTTTTCAGTGAGAGATTACGTATAAGGCCGACGGTGGTGGATGGTGACTACGAGATAGACATTTCCGTTCGCACAAAGAGATCTTTCTCCGGATCCCCGTAGGTACGTACCCACTCTCGTCTGGAGAGACGTCAACCGGCTGATACGCGGCTACCGCGATGCGATGCGATGCGAGGAGGAGAGGTGAGCGGAAGAGGAAAGGGACGAGCCATCACAGCGACGCGCGGTACGGTTGGAGCGCCGGCGGGGCGAAAAGGGGGTCGTATCTCTTTTAATCGACGCCTCGGCACCCTCTTTCTCCCGTAACTCTCCGTCAGTTTCCACTCTTGTTCTCTTTATTCCGCGCCCTTCTCGTTCGCTTAACGCTCGTCCCACGCCCCTCGTCCCCTCGCCCGTCGCCGGCCTCCAGGTTTTTTCCTTGTAAAATTCACTCGTCCAACAACTTTGGAAACGCCTCGGCTCGCGCTCTCCCTTTTCACGCCGATTAAACCGCCCGCCGCCAGCCGCCCGGCCCCCGCCGAATCCTTTGGCCACTGAAATAAGCAAAGATTAGAAAAATTGTACGATTGATAATTCGTTGAAAATCAGAGCGTGGAATCGGTAAAGAGAATTTACTAAAAAAATGGATCTCACGAGAGCGCGAAAGATGGAAATATCCGTACGATAAATTCCTCGATGATTTCGTACACAAAAGCTGGAGCACGATGAAAATTCTACGAGTTTAGTACAGAGGCTCTTTATAATTCTCTCAACATCCATAGCGTATGTAAAGCCGTATCGCTTTATTATTAGCGTCTTTGTCGTGCCCTCCGGATATTACAAGCTATACGCGTACGTATATACCTATAACATATTAACACACCTGTGTGATCTCGGTGAAGCGTAATTGATCATTATATTCATTACAAAACCAGTTATCTCGGAACTCGCGGTGCGCGAATGTACGTACGTACGTATACCTACCTACCTACCTACCTACCTACCTACCTACCCTATAGCGTAACGCAACTTTCGTCGGTTATAATTTTTCGTGACCTACGCACGTTTGCGTCATTAGGTAATGGAGATATTTATTTATACATTATATATATAATATTCTAATTGTAACTCAGTCCGGTCTGGATAGGTTTCACCGCGGGATCGACTCGATTTTTCGTTAACTTGGGTCAACTCAGGTTCGGCTGGACTACGACTACACAACGTGTCGGGGACCACCGCCACGTAACGAGTTACCTAATCGTTGCCCGGACTGAGTAATAACTTGCCCGGTGTCGCTCGAGTTACACGAAGTTTGTCCCCTTTATTGTACGCTGTATCGGGTTACAACTTTGAAATATTCGTCGAGCCACTTTTATATTTCATGAAACTTGTTACTTACTTATATACTCTGTACGTATGAGATGACTCTTATGTTGCCGGAGTCGTAAATACGTATCACGTTAAAGGATTCCATACGTTTTCAATGCGCAAACTTCACACCCACTTATTTTGGATTCCGATTTCCTCGTATCTGTGCAAAGAATTTTTTTTTTTTTCTTAAATCAAATGGATTTCTTCCCGGTCGAATCGGTCAGTCGAGCACATTACAACCGTGCCCTGGGGAGAGGAAAAGAAAAAAAAAAAAAAAAAAAAAAGAAGAGTGGAAAAACCAGACGTAAGAGGAAATAAGCCACGCCGCGGAAGAAGAAGCAGAAGAAGAAGAAGCCATTCCGCGTCTCCATCGTTCGAAGGCTTTGCCAACCCTCCATCAACGTTGCGATCGTTGTCCTCGTCGTATTTCGCCCGCCGCGCAAGAGTAATAAAGTTGGAAGATGAAAAGGTAGTCGGGTTTTAACGTACGGGAGGCAAGGAATTGAACGTTGAGCTGTGTGTTTTTTTTTTTTTTTTCTTTTTTATTTCCCCCCCCCCCCCCATTTCGAACACCGGCACCATTTCCTCGTCGTTATCTAGCGGGTGAATGCGTCGCGGTCCTTTCGATTCTTTCGCACGTAGCGTACGCGGACTCGACGATTCTTCAAAAATTTCTCCCTTATCTCCTTCGCGTTTCACTCCTCGTCTTCGTCGTCTCCGTTTTTTTTTTTTTTTTATAGAAAATCTCTACTCCGAGATTCTCCGTCTCGAATATCCGGCTTGCGTATATATATATATAGGTATTATACTCGCGATGGGACGTCCTCGCGAGTCCTCGGAGGACGACCGTATTAAAAACCGACTCGTGTACAACGATCCTCGGGCAATTTTTCGTGTCTCAGAGCGTAGCGGCGACGGTGGCGAGGCGTGAGGATTTTTTATTTGATTTATTAAAAACCCCCCTTTCGCGGTACGTTATCTCAAATAGATCCGAGAGTCGAAACGATAGCGACAGCCGGCCACCTGTTGTTCGCCGCCTCGCTCCTTCCGTCTACCCTTACATACTACCTTATATTACAGAAAACTGCGCGTGTACGTATACCAGGCCCTGCGGAGACGACTATTAGGAATTAGATTCTTCGCATTATTATACGCGCCACTCATCTAGCTTGGCTGAGGGGCGTTTCGCGTCCTTCTTTCACGCGCACCTCACCTAGCGATGCGTAGCCCGAGGTGGCTTTTCACTCTCGTTTGTAACGCGCGTGCTTCGGGGGTCTTACGGTGCGATAATAAAGTGCGACTCGTTCGTTCGTTTCATCGCGCATAACGGTGTTAAGTTAATTCCAAAGTACGTACGTAGGTACACGTTATACCTATTTCCACGGCGAATTAAAGTGGGTCGCGTTTGAAAGAAAAAATCATCGGAAACCCAGAGGAATCGTAACGATGTAACCGCAGGTGAAGGCGAGCGCGCGATTATTTCTATTCATTTGTAGGACGACTGTTCTCATTTGACGCGTATTTACCGCATTTCGCGCAACGACAATTCCGGCGAAGTACTGCGGGTCGGTTGAGGACTGCACATCTTGAGATTTGAATTTGTACTCGGTGTCAGTTTACATTGTGAAGAATAAGCGGAGACGCTACGCGTCGCCGAGGATAAATTGGTTTACATCTACGTCGGAATGGCTCTCAAGGGGTACCGCATAGAGGTATAGGCTACGAAGCAAAGGACTCAAAACATCCGGGGATGAGATGGAAGAGGAGAGGAGAGCGAGGGAGGGAGGGGAGAAGGAAGAGGAAAAGGAAAAGGAAGAGGAAAAGTGAGAATGAGAAAGGGTGGAGGACGGTATAGTAGTCGGTCGCGTGGAGGAGGGCATCGGCTGGAGGAAACATCCGTTAGCCATTCCCGCCCCGAGAGAAATCAACTTGCCCTCGAGCTACGAACGACGCCTGTTCTCCTAGTTTCTTCGACAACGCGTCCGCCGCGCGGCCCCCGGGTCCTGAGGGCCGAGGGAGGAGATATCGGTACGGTGGCCGTTGGTATTCCCGGGAAAGGATGCCGTCACGTCGGTCGTGCCGAGGTCAGTCCGCCTGTATCAGACTCTCGAAGTCTCCGCTCCCGCAGTCCCTCTCTCTCTCTCTATCTCCAGAGACATCCAATGCTCCCAAATCATTCGACTTCCGGCGGTTTATTCACTGCCTCTCGATTTTATCGACGATCAAGTTCCATTCCGTTGTTTCTACACCGTCGGGTATAAGCAAAAGAACTATACGTCGCTACGAGATCTCTCCTTTGTCGTTTCGACTTTTATTTTATTTCTCATTCATTTTAGCTACGAGTAAATCACTCCGCTATGGCGAGACTCAATCAGGAATATTCGAAGGACTGTGCGCTTCTTTTCGTTGGGTACAAGGGATGTTTTTCGCTCTTTCTTGCTCTCTCTTTTGTTTTTCGGGAAAATGAGGGACGAAAAATAACGCGACAAACAATGCGTGGAAAACTTAGTCGCGTATAACCCAGTAGCAGCACGGATGAAAAAACAAAAATTTCTTCACGGCCAACGAAATTATTTCTGGGTATTCGTCGCCTTTTTTTTTTCGCTCCGATATCACCGAGTAACGGGATGAAATTCGGCAAAGATATAGAAATGTGCGAGACGAACCCGGAGAAAAAACATTCCGACGAACTCCGAGCCAATATTTTTTGTATCCTTGTTTTTCTAATTGATTATTTTTTTTTTTTTTTCTTGGTTTTTGGCTTTATCTTTTCGTTCGTCCCGACTCGGTATCAGAATTTCTTTTCGTCGAACAGCGCTCTACAAATTTTCCAACAGGCGAAAGAGATTGAAAAATAAAAAAATAAAAAAATGAATGAACGAATGACAAAATGACAGAGAAAATTGAAAAAACAAAAAAAACTCATATCCTCGCCACCGGCTTTGAAACGGCGAACTTGCGTTTCGCTACCTGCGTGCAAATAATGGGGCTAAGAACGGTTGAAAATTTAGCAAGAAAAGCATCGCCATTAAAGATTCATAAGTACAGATAAACGGGCATCTGGTATTATATACGAGTTCGTTGCGTTAGTGGTTGCCGTGGACGAAGTTAAAAATTAATTAACACTTTTGACGTTTACGAGTCGTGCGGAATTATAAGCGGGAGCAGTGGTGGTTGGCTAGACGGGATGTACGTATTATAACCGTACGTTATATGTATATGCATTATATATATATATATATATACATATATATCTACAACCTGTTTCGAACTACACGGTGAACATTTTACTCGGTAGTAAACCCTGATGGCAGCCTCGTTCCGTCCTTTGTGTAAATATGGGTAATGTACGTAGGTACCTCTACCGGTCGGTACTCTCCTCCTTATATACATACCCCATGTACCTCGACATCTTTCATACACACACGTCTCCGGCGTCAGTACAGCTCAGGGGATAACAAAGATGCTTCCCAAATGCTGCCTTCCAGCCGACAAAAGACCACGATATTCCTCCGTATATATATATATGTATATACCTTCCTACGCTACGAACGTCAAGTTTTACGATTGTCGTACAAGAATATGAGCGACGTTCGCCGTCGCAGTGGCAACATCAGAAAGAGGAAGTGCAACGGTAGCCTCTGCTCTTCCTACGGGGCATCACGCGAAAAGTGGCGTACTACCCGGTACCCCGTGTCCGTCACATCGCGGCGGACTTTTGTCGTCGCGATACGGACGACGTTAAACGGAGAAAAATTACCAATGTATACACGTAGAGAGAGGTAAAGGAGGAGGAGAAGGAGGAGAGAGAGAGAGAGAGAGAGGGGAAGAGAGGAGAATAATCTCTCGGTCGGCTGCCGCACGAGGTATAGTTACATGTACAGCAGGCAGATTTTCGCACGCCTGATGAGTTTGCCGTGCACGATTTTGCGGTCGCAAACTCTACCAGCTGTCAGAGTATAGCTACCGTGCGCATCGCGCGTCTCTGGCGAATCCTTTTTTTCTTTACCCTCTTGCACCTTCTCCTCTATTTTACTCCGTCTAGCGTACGCGGTATACCCGTGTAGTCGGAGGTGCGCTCCGCGTTGACGATGCACCTGATTCTGTCTGCTCCCACGACACGACGACGACGACGACGACGACGACGACGACGACGACGACGACGAAGACGAGGACGACAAAAACGACGGAGGGACTCGTACAGCCGAGGTATACAAAAGTTACTTTAATACGATGTGCGGTAGCTTGTACACCGTAAACATTATACCTGTACAGTCGCTGGACCTCCTTCGTTCCACCCGTACCGCATCTTATTTATAACTCCGCACCCGAGTTGCGTCTCTATCTTTAGTGCGGATCGTAATAACACTTTCCGCATTACGTACCGCCGCACGCCTCCGCTACGAAACGCGGAGGCGCTTCTTATTCCACCTGTCGCCCCGTGTGTCGAAGTTAAGCCTGGAAAAACTAGACGAAAATCTTGCAAGATTGTCGCGAGTGGGGGAACGTGTGTTTCGACAGAATCTTATCAGTTCTCTGACTCCCTCAATGAACGGTCGAGCACTCTTCTCCGCGAAAAGGATCTTCGTTTCGTATAGAATCGCTTGTGCGAAAATTTCTTTTCTTTCAAGATTGCAGAGGAGACGGAAACGAACCGTTACACGGTCTGGTATACCCGATGATTTCTATACTTGATCAAGCCGAACGAAAATCCCTCAACTGACTCTCGATGGTAATGCAGCAGCTGCACACCGAGTGAATCGTGAATACTTTACCGAATCAACTTACAATATCGAGAGATTTCTTTAAGGATTTTTCTTTCTCCTCTCTCCTCCTCCTCTCTCTCTATCTCTCTATCATTGGCACGAAATTATTCGCGCCGATGAAGATAGATCGCGGTACGGTAACCGCGGATTTTCGCAACTCCCTGGCAAATAAGGCGAAGGAATCGACCGCCGCCGTAAAAACCACGTATTCGATTAACGAAAACATGAAAGGCGATATACTCTCGCAATTAGCTCCGGAATTATTTTATCTTCAAAATCCAGCGAATCTATAAATGTTGAATTTATACAACGAAGAGCAAATTCTACGGGAACGAGTGCGCCAGAGAGAAAATAGCAAATAGATCGAGCGGCGAGTCTCGATGGCCGAAAAGTATTACGACTTTTGTCCGCGTTCGATCGGTGGAAAAAAAAAAGAAGCTAACCGTTATACATCTTCGCGTACCGCACGGTTGGACAACCGACCTGGTCGGACGGTGAGCTACCGACGGGGAAAGTGACGGGACGGTGGTAAGCATTACTCTCATCTATCTCCTCTTTTTTGGGAGTTCGTGGAGAGGAATAAAAAAAAAAAAAAATAAAAGAAAATAAAAAATAAAAAAAAAAAACAAAAGGGGGAGAAGAAAGTTTTCCTCCGTGCTTCGTGCCCGAAACATTCTTCGTGACATTCAGCACAGCAGCGGAGTACAGCAGCGTCGCGGCTCTGCTTCGGGGGACGCTGAACTTTTTTAATCGGGATTTATGACGCTTTGCTTCACTCGTGGAAGCCAATTTCGACAGAAGAAAAAAGCTGGCGAAAGGAGGGAGGAGGGGAAAAAAAACGAAAAAAACAGAAAAAAAACAAGAAAAAAAAAAACCAAGGAATGCGGGGAAGAGTAATAGCCGGTACGCGAAGAAAGACGATCCTTCGGGATAATATGCGCTCGTGATTTTTATCTGAGGTATATTTTCGGTACGTTTACATGTTCCAGTTTTCTATGCAACCGTCTATTTTTACCTGTTATAACATGGCCCCGCGTAACTCCGAACGCAATAGGACAAAAGTTTACCCGTTCTGAAAAGTTTTATGTTTGCTTTTCACTGGGAAATGCTTTTTATTTCATTTCTTATTGTCTTCGTTATTTATAGTACCCACTTTACGTAACTGTCTTAATCAAAAAGAACTTTCTGATGAAATATTTTCAGTTTTACTTCGCGATCTCGTATATTTCACCTGCTCAATTCGTCCCCTTATAGCCTACGTCGCGAAAACTTGTACGTACGCGAATGATCGATGAAATGAATTAAAAATATATTCACACCAATAATCAGCATCTTTTTTCGAAATTTACCGCAACAAAAGAGAAGGCAACGAACGAAAAGAAAATATTCATCGTTATCTCGTTCATCCAACATCGTTCATCATCGGGGCGCAAAGTAAAGTAAATTTTATTGCACGCGTATATCGGTGTGCAAAGTACGAGACGAAGAAGAAGAACGAAAACGTGAAACAAAAAAAAAAAAAAAAAAAAAAAAAAAAACAAGCAGCAAAAAACACTCGTCGACTCGAGGGACGTCGTTAAAGCTGTTCGAAATCACGTCGAACTACGAATTCATGCCGGAGGGTGAGTTAGTTTTGTTGGTAGGCAAGCGAGAGCTCTCTCTGTAAATTCAGCCGGTCGACCCGTGCGGAAGAGAATCGCGAAGGGATAAGCAGAAAGGAGTATCTCGGTACGTACAACGACGTCGAGATATTAAGAGACAGCTAAAACCAACACGGAATAAACGGAGTGAGGAAGGAAAAGCAAAGCAAAGAGAAGAAGAAGCACCGGAAGAACGGTGGAAAGGGAGAAAAGGAAGTGAAAAGACGTATAAGCGCGCGCGCAGATCCGTTGAATTTAGTGAGTCAAAAAATACCGAGCCGATTTCTCGCGCCCGTCTCACGGGTCGCACCCCCGTTATGTTATAGAAAGCGCTTTGTCGGCCCCTCTAAGTACGTTCGACTTCGCATTATATGGTTAAATGGGCGTACGCCGGGCCACCGGAATGCTTTCTTCCCTTCGCCGTTTCGTAGTTAATTTCCGAACGTATTCGACTTCTTCGGAAAACCACTCCCACTCGGTTCTTCCTTATTCCGTATATAAAAGCGAACCCACCCGCACTTCGTTATATACAGATCGCGATTCCGTACTTGGAATAAACTTCCTTTAGAGTCTTTACATTTCCAAGATATTGTCGACGAAACGATTTCCCTTGCCGACGTCAACGACTTTCGAAATTTTACTCGCAATTAATTTGACAAAATTTTTCACAACCGTTTTCCAAAATGGGGCCCAAGATTTCACGGAGATCGTACGAAATCATTGCGATGAAAATTTTGAGTTTTGGGAATTTTTTTTTTTTTTTTCAACCGACGCGTAGCACGTGAAGTTCGCGTAGCCTCGTTCTCTCTCTCTCTCTTATCTGTTAAAATGACGAAGGTTCGTTTCCGTTATAATTTCAGCCGTAAATTCAGCGGCGCAATTCTAACACGACCTGCTCGCGATCTATCTGCGGCCGGTGGAAGGGCTCGACTTGTACGCGATTAGAGTAAAATATCTACTTTTAGCTGACCGGCCGGAGGGCTAGCTTTAAAGTTTATATCCACCGTAGTGACCCGAGGATAAGAGTGGGCATTCGGTAGCGTCGCCGGGAGCGTTGCAGCCCTGTGCGGCGCCTCGGTTTTGGCTATCTGCGCCAACCTCCATTAGGAAGTTTCCAGGTGTTACCTATCTCGGCGGTGGTTGGGTCACGCCACGCTGCGTGCCTCGGTTTCATCTATCGTATCATCGGCTACGGCTTTAAATCCAATTAGTTGTAATAATTCACGATATTAATACGTCGCCGCGCTTAATTATCTCGTCGTAACGAACCCTCGGCTGATATATCATTCGAATTATACGCCTCCACCTATACACTTATATAACGGAGCCCGGATCGGAGAGGGTCTCTCTCTCTCTCTCTCTCTCTCTCTCTCTCTCTCCTAGAAATTCGAGCGAGAAAACCGGAGAAAAGATAAGAGAAGAGGAAATCGTTCGGCTCACCACCCACCTATCTTGAGGTCGTTTGATACGTCGCCCCGAAACTTTCTCAGAGGTCGCAATTAGCTCATGGTATAAATTGGACATGGTTCTGAGACTGCACTCGTTCGAGGTGGATGGGCTCTTGAATATGTAACGAATAATATCGACCCTCCCCCCCCGCCAACCGAAACTCCACAGATACAGATGTATAATTCCCCGTTTCTGCTTCACTCGTTTCCACACGGAAAGTTCGGAGAATCGAAAAATCTGCTTCGGTTTTAACGTCTCCACTTTGTACCGTCTTCTTTTGATTTCTTCCGAATAATCCGAACGTCGAAGATTCGAAATCCTATCGATAGGGCGATAAAAGCAACTTGAAAAAAAAAAAAAAAAGTGGCGGACGTCATGTTCTCTTTTTTTTTGTGGGGATCGGATTCGCCAAAATTTCTTCATTATTCTCGGTATCGTTGTTACGAAATAACGAGCTTCGTTTTCAGTACCCCAAGTCGCGAAATTTTGCGCACTTACCACAAGTTTTTTTCGAGGATCTTGTTCCAGCACAATTCCAAAGTTTATCTCGCGGACGATACAGACGCGCGACATCGACTGTACGGGGTTGGGTTATGAAGTTTTCTTCAGACTTTGTGCGGTAAAATCAGCTCACTTCCCCCGAAGCTTATTACGTGGGGCAAAGGGCTCGGCAATCGGTCTCGAGAGACCCCCCCCCAGAGAGGTTTCGTATGATATTGAATTTGCCGATGAGCTTGCACGCGATACTTACAACAATACACCGCGTAGAGTTGTTCCGCGAATCGACCGTTGGCAGCGGTACCTGAGCGACTAATTCGACGGTCGAAGCTTCTGAAATTCGAGGGGTGAAATCGCTGCGACGTTGCATAGGCGAGGGTGTGTTCGCCCCTCGGCTTCCCTTTTCTCACCCTTTTACCTCTTATTATTCTCCTACGCCGAAGGTGTCCCCCCGTTGCTGCGTTCGCTTCAATGCCGGTTGTACGCATAAATCCGGACGTCGTCGTCACGCTTAATTGCAATTTGGTGTAACGCCGACGTTTTACTGTACCAACGCACAGTTATCGGTACGTTTAACTCGCTCTTATAGTCAGTCGCCGGCCTCTGGAAAGGGGTGCGAAGGCTTCGGATCCCTCGCACTTATTCGCGATGCCCATCGCATCGCCTCTGGCCGACCGTATCGTTCTCTAAAAGTCTCCCTGGTCTTCGCCTAGTTTGATCGTGATCTGGAAGGTGTTTTTTTTTTTTTTTTCTTTTTTTTTTGCACTTATTTGTCACCTTATTTTCTTACAGCGTAGCTAATACAGATCACGATATACTTGGATTATATAGATCACTTAGACGCGGGGTTTATAATAAATTACATTACGCTAGGCAATATAAATAAGTGGAGAGCTTCTCGGGAGGATTTATCTACCGAGAGAACACGTGATGACGTATACATCGCGTATAGTACGGAGAATATGGTGCGGTATTAAATTTGTACCCAGGAAGACGAGAGTCGGCGGAAAAGGTTATCAAAGTAATTGAAACGCTTATATAGTGTAGTACGGTATTGCCCGCATCGGTTTACGTGTTCATAAATATGTTTTATCGATATCGGATGTGCACAATTATTCATCGCGAAACAATAAGAAGAAGAAGAAGAAAAAGTTGGAGTGAGTTTCATCCATCGGGGATAATTGGTGGAGGCAATCGAACGGACGTTAAAACTTCCGGGTTCAAAAGTCAAACATGTTTATACCTGTGTTTTATCGCTGCCCGCTATGCTTGCTACTATTACTACAATACCTATAATGCAACGGCGAAAAGTATATATATATATATATATATAAAATGAAAATTAGTACAGTGTCTATCCACCCGTAGACGAAAGTGCCTACATACTTACAGACTGCGCAAGGTACTCGCGATGCCGTTAAAATATGGGGAAATTCGATCTGCCCCCCCGTATTTTTGCAACACCGGGCAAGACGTACCTAGGTACATCTCGCGGCTCGGTACGAGATAACCGAGGTTGGCGCACGGGTTCAAATTATCGCTGACAGGAGGAAAGTAGGCGTTAGATCACCGCTTACAAGTTGTTACAAAAGTAATGGGTTCTCGTTTCTTCCAATTATACGGTTCGCCGAACGAATGATAGGTATATATATATATATACATATATATAGGCACAGTTTCGCCTGTACGGCGGTACGCGCATTCAATTTCGTTTCTGAACTCGTACCTACGTGTTATGATCTTTGTACGCATCCGAACCGAGGAACTATCGGCATATATTACCGACGAGGTATACGGACGCGTGACGCTTCTATTTTCCATGTACGAGCGGCGGTGTAGCGCCCGAGTCTCACTTTTTTATGCAAAATCTATAAAGAGGGAACGAGAAACGTATAGGAGCGAAGCCAACGAGGTTTGTCGAGTGTTTGTACAACGACAAAGGGCTGCGGATCCACCGGATCTGGAAGTACGTTGAAGTGGCGAGGTTCGCTTTAAAAGCTTTATATGTATATATATATACACGAATTCGTTGACTGATTCGGCGAAGACGTATTCGAATACATATATACGCATATCGTCGAATAGAATGAATCGCTCGATGAATACATAGAAGAATGAACAGCTGATCGGTGGGTGCAGTCGAAGAGACGAAAGTCGCGCTAAGAAAATATAGAAATGTATTCCTATGCGTGAACGCCGGAAAGCGACGGTGATTCCGAAACCCTCCGGGTATAAACGGCGTATCTAAATTTGGCCGAAACGTGCCACCGAATAATCAGTTTGCCCTGTGTCACGGTTTACTCTCTCGTATTTTAAGGTCGCATATTTCAGTGGTGTGTGTATACGTGCGTAGCGAGCTGGTATACGGGTATCGAATGTACGACGGGTAACTCTACATAGGGTATGTAAATACGTGTAACTTTATACGTACGTAAGCCCCCGAGAGCCAAACGAAGCGCGAAGCGTCGAGTGGCGGAGTTCGCCAAAATATAGCGCGGCGGCGGTAGTCGAAAGAGAGCGAACAACGGGGTGGTGGTACGGCGCGGCACGCTTCGAATAAACTGATTAAAAATATGACCGGCGAGCTTGCGGTAGTCGGATATTTAGGGGCGCGCGATGGTTAACGGGCAACCCTCGTTAGTAGCTGGAGAATCACTGGCGTCGGGGATGCGGAATGATATTTACTCGGGAATTTCAATATCGCCCACCCTCTATCCGAGTACGAATCGCTCCTATTTTTTCGCTAATAATTCGAACGGAGAGCGGTGTGCGCGCGTTGTACGTAGATTCGGATTTACCTCGTCGCGTCGCGGTGTCGATATCGGGCAAACGGTGTATTACAACTTTATGAAGGGTGGATCCTTTGAAGCTTTCATATCATCGCGCGTCCGCTTGCTTTTCTACGGGTTGGCACGTGGACGCGATAAGCCGCTTTTCACAGGGAAGATTAGCTTTTCCGGCTCGTTGCCGTTGTCCATTAGCGGCGAAGGACCTTCCCGCGATACGCGACGTTCGAACAACGTCGAAACGGACCAAAATCGACCGCAATCAATCTCTACTCGCCCCTCCCCCCTCCCCCCGCGTAATCTTACCAAACGATACACCGATTTCGTGTACATACCAAAGGTCCTCAACTACTGCGCGGATCGCTTTCTCTATGAAATGGATAAGAGATATTACGTGTAAAACGTCCGTTGTCTCATTTGCGAAAGAATTTCTTTCAACACTTTGGAACAACAGGCGGAGAACGGGCGCAGTTTCGTGGAGCATTTACCCAGATATAAAGTTGGGGGGGGTATCGGGGCGAACCCGGAGAGCCGTACGGGTCGCGGTAGTCGAACGAACAGGACGCCGCGGTGGCGGGTAACCTGGAAAAACATCGAAGAGCGATATATTTTTCACTGGCGAACGTCATGGCGGGTACGGTAGGTGTACCTACCGTACCGTACCCACCTTTTTCCGATATAGCTGCCGATTCATTTACCCTCCAAAGCCGTTGGTAATTCTGCGAACAGGGGCGAAAGGTTCGCCGCGAACGGAAACAAATTAATGGCTTCCAGCTTCATCTGTGAAAAATAAAATAAAATGAAAATAAAAGTAAAAATAAATAGAAAAAAAAAAAAATGAAGAAAGTAATAAAGAAAGGAAAATAATCGAATCTCTCGAGCAGCGGGACAACGCGACAAGTATCGTTCCATCCGCATCGGGACAAGTTACGAATTCCGCTTTGGATCGAAGCCTAACGTCCGTATACACCGCGTGAATTTTTGGATGAAATTTCTTGACGATTTCCGCCGATGTATACGCACGCATCAACATCGCTGTTATCCGTGATATACGAGAATGTACATTTTCACTGTAATCTACCGGCGTCGGACTATCCAGCCACTGTACGGGAGTACCACTCCGCCGCACTCAGTACCAATTAGATTACGGAGAGCGGCGTTATTTCACATGTACTTCGCATCCTCCTCCCTTACCGCAGTCTCCCGGCAGTCTCCCGCGTTGTCGTGATATACGCGTAGAAGAGACAAACACCGCGTAGTGTAAATTATTATCTTACCAATGATCCTGAAATAATAATCTATTCCGAGGTAGTGAACGTCGTTCATTTTTCAAAAACTTCTTCTTCTTCTTCTCAGCGCTACACTGCGAACGATAGGAGAGCTATTAACTCGCCGACGGTCCGTCCGCCGGGGCGATTCACGGAGCCGTTAATCCCTCGCGAAAATAAAGAGGGAGAGAGAGAGAGAGAGAGAGAGAAAGAGCAATAGAGAGAAAATGGAAAAAGACGAGGATGTAAGAACGAACGAGGGGTAAAAAAAAGAAAAAACATCGCATCAGATTCACGGCTACCGCGCTTGTTAGCGAATAATGGCTCGTGCGGCTCACCGCCGACTTACCGCTTAATATTTCACCTCCTCGTTCGGGGCGCAGCTACTCACTCACTCAGTCACTCGCTCGCTCCGCTCCGCTCTCTTACTCTGCAGTTAACTCGATAAAATCGTAGCGTAGTACATTTCGATGCCGAATAAAATCGGTTGCCCCCTCCCCCCCCCCCCCCCGGAATCAAGCCTCGGAATCGAGAAATGGACAATAACGTGTCACAACCGAAGCCACGAATTTATTTACAACCATTATACACAAGAGATCGTATCGTTTTTACCGTCTCTTGCGTAACTCCGTTGGCCTTGGAAATCGACCGGTTTGCCCGAGTATCTCTTCCCGAAAGACGTACCCCGTAAGACTCGCGATTTATTACCGAGTTCAGGTCGCCGGACGATTACGATATATTCCGTTGTGAGTATGAAACGCGCGCGTGACCCCCCCGTCGAAGCGACAGGAAATACGTCTCGAAAAAGCTCGAGCGAGTTCCTCAAATTCATTTCCGCTAGCCGTAATAGGTCGGTAAAGTTTTTGAAAAAACAAAAAAAGAAAAGAAAAAACACCTCGATCAGATCGCAAAAGCCAAGAATGTCACGCGTTCTCGGACTTCCCGATCTTGTTACTTTCGTCGTTTCGAGACACGATCGGACCTTCGACCCAGGCGTTGCGCGGATCTCGTTTTACCGGGGCACAAAGTTAACACACACGGAAAACTTGCAGCTACGGGTTGAAGGTAGGTACGTCGTCGTCGAGTTTCGGAGTCGCTGACACCACGCGTGTCTTCCTCTCTTTAACGGGTAAAACCCGGGCTCATTCGCACCGCGTGCTCGTTCACTTTCACTCGCTGTGGTAGGACTCGGCGCTAACACTCCTGCCGCTTTTTAGTTTATCGCGATGTCTGTGCTCCGGGCGATCGGTCGGCGCACAAACAGGTGGAGGCATTGAATATCCGTGCAACGAAATATCGAGAGTACGATATTATTCCGCGAAAAAATATCGCGCGGAAAGGTATCGTCTTCGCGGGTGCGGTTTCGAACGGAATGACTATGATCGACCTTCTGGATCGCGCGAGTCGCGCGAGGCGATCTTTTTGTCCTTGTTCTTCTATAAATCGGTATCGCAGTCGCCGTCGATCGCATAGGTACGATTTTATTTTTCTGGCTTCTCTCCACTTTTGTTTTTTTTTTTTTTGTTTTTTCAATATCCTCGTTGTTGTTACTGTATACAAACTTTGCGAAATGTTCGCTCGTGCGTTTCATTTTCACGCGCGGTGATATAGCTGGCGATAGAGTTGTCGAAATTAGTCAGTCAGTCCCCGTCCGTCCGACTTCGTGACGAATGATTCGAATCATTCGCGAATCAAGATGGGTGACATCGGCGATCGCGCGGACCGGTATTACTTCTGCAATGGTTCCCGGGCCACGTACAGAAACGTGGAAAAAAACGATCGCCCTTGAGCCCTTCGAAAAACTACCGCGAACAATCGCCGAAATGATCTCGAGTCGTTTCTTTCGATCGATACCAACTTTTTTTTTCAACTACGCTCGAGGACATACCGGTGTATACACGTATCACGTAATGCTTGACTGCCGATTACCAACGCTTACCCGGCGAAGAAGTGTTTGCGTAATTGATTCGAACGTGATCTAGACTGTCGAACTATTTTCATCCGAATTTTGAATCGCCGATTCGTAATTTGGTTTGTCGACGCGACGCATTTTTCCTATACATTTCGCGACATTTCGACCCCGCGGTGCGCTAAGTATTCGAAATCCTCAAAGCATATTTCAACGTCGACGTATAATTGCCGCACATCGAATTCCCGATGCCAAAACTTTACGCTACTCTGGAAGACCATTGTGAAGCAATTCCACAGGTTTTACGTATGAAACTAATGTGGTCGTTACGATATTCCAAAAGTCTTTCACCTGCGACATTTTGCTGAATTCTGACGGTGGAACAATCGGTTTTAACCAGTTTTTTTTTATCTCCGGAGGCCATCGTCGGAATCGCGATAAATTCGGACAGTCGTCTACCCGCTGTCGGATCGATTTCAATGTACAAACGAGTAAATGAAAAGCTTTAGCGATATGCACTCGAACGTAAACTACAATACGTAATCTCAGCTCTAACGGTTCGCTAAATTTCTTTCCATACCTTAAGTATGGTACTTACCATATATCTTGAGACGTACAGGAGAGTTTTGCTTGAATAGCGTCAGAGTTACCCATAACCGACATTCGCAAATCATAAATCACGCTCCCGTTGCCCGCGACTCTCCTGTAATTGGTTCCGGCAGCCCTACGCGCCGCTCCGGGTCGAACCGTATTTTCCGTAAACCATTACCCACGTGTGTACCTAGCTATAGGTAACAATACGTTCCTACGGGATCGGGCGTGCACGTAAACTCCGCGTCGCGGTGCACCCTGATAAAGTCGCCCCGCCGCCGTGTCGAGTCGGTCGGCAAGTTTAACTCGCCGTAGAAGAAAGAAAAAAAAAATAAAAACTGAAAAAAAAAAGAAGCAAAACTCGGAAACGTGGCGGGGTTTCGCGGTGTTGTACATCGAGGGGGCATCGTAATTTTTGACCCGATCGATACTCGCATCGATTGCGTTCCGTAATCGAGAACCTTATACACCGGGTAGAATCTGGTAGTATAATCTGTTTCCCTGCAGAGACTGCGAAGCTCTCGCTGAACAACGTAAATATGTAATACCCGCTTCGAGTGAACTTTGCCATTAGAAGTTAGAATTCAGAGTTTCCTGCCGAGATTTATGAAGGCTGGCTTAGGAAGTTGGTCGCCGCTCGGCGTATATCTATACATCCACGTATAGATACCCACATCACGGGTTCCTTCGGCTCTTTTAGCCCTCTCCTCGTGTCCCCCAGAAAATGAAACTTACATCCTACGTTGCGCGAAGTCTTATATTCTTTTATTTCGCGACGTGATCGAACCTCGTTCTCCCCTACGCCGCGGGTTTCGCTTCGACTCCGGCCGACTTTATTATAATAATCGCTTTTTAAAAGACTCGACAAAGTCCGGAAGCTACGCCGCGATACGTCTAGGTCGGTTTCAGTCGTAAAACGGAGCGACTCACATATTCTTCCTAGACCATAAGGATGGTACACGTAGAACTTGGCTTTCACAATATCGGGGATGAATAACTGTATCACGTATACGCGGATCGTATATTTCATCCAATATTGCATCAGTTCAAACATACCCGCTCTGTGAAACGTGTTTTAATTCATGGGTTATGTTTTTTTGGAGGGCAGAAAACTTTTTTCCCCTCTTTCGGAAAGTTTGGAAAAACGTGAACAACCCTCGAAGTTTCGAAGAACTCAAACGACGTATCGGTTGTATGGGAATATTAGTTTCTCTAAGAAATGTAGAGATAACGTTTATTGACTCGAAGTTTTTCAAAACTGATGTACAGCGTACGATAAAGGTGTGCGTGTGTGTATACCTACCCTACTTCGACGTCGATGTTAATAATTATGGGAACACGTCTCTATTTTGTTGTTCGTTGACCGATTTGATTCGTCGTTCATTTTCTCGTCGCTCCGCGCGACCTTTCGAGGACAGCGCGAAGGTTGAGAGACGGAGATATTCGCTCGAAAATTTAGCATTTTTGTCAAACGCGAAGTTTAGGACCAGCAATTTCTGATCTCGCATTCACGCCGCCGTTCGGCGAAAATATTACCTCTCCGTCTAGGAATTCGATTTATGCTTCTGTTCGAAGGTTCCGCTTTTCGATACGGTATTTTACCAAACGGCTTACATTTCAATTTCTCCATACGATACTTCCGAGAATTTGAAACGCTAGGAAATTTGACTGAAGCCGCGTTTGCATTATGAAAGTAGCTCCCGCGAACGTGAATAAATAAAACGACGCAAGTTCTTCCGATATCACGAGCATTTACGGAAACGGAACTTTGTGCGTAACGGATGAGAGTGCAGTTTGCGGAAAAAACAAAAAATTATTCGTCAACTTAGAGATCAAATCCAAAATCTCTGGCCTCGTTTCTTTTCGGACCACGAATTTAGTTTTTTCGTTTTTTCACATACTTTCAGCGGTGCCACATTTTTCATGCACATATTCCGAGGATTTCCCGAACTGTCTCCCCGGATCCGAAAGCTAAATAAAAAAAAACATGGCGTACGTGACGCGTGTGTTCGAAAAGCTCTCGGCACTTAATCGGACGATAAAAGTTTAGATCGTGTCCTCTTTTTGGCATAAGTATGAGAAAAAAACGAGAAAAAAAAAATGATCCTCGGTGTCCTTACCATTCGGCGAGGGACCTCACCGAACGAAATGTATCGCGGGGTATGTCGGGGTAGCAGGTGACACGCGTGTACGTCGATGGTCGTTTTTCGTTTAAACCCCATAAAACGCAGGGCAGGTTCGTGTCTGCCGGCGCGACGTCGGTGGAAGTCGGCTGCGGTACACCTACACGTTATCATATATATACTACTACTTGAAAACAGTGCTTACGCGAGGTTTTCTATCGCCCGCGCAAGTACGAGCTTGCGAAACGCTACTTAAGTACTTTCTTTTTAAAAGGTTCTCGATAAAATGAAAAAGAAAATATGAAGAAAATCGCCCAAAGCTGACAGCGTATACCCGCTAAAGAAGGTAGAGCTCTTGCACTTTAAAGCTCTCCGAGACTTTCCCTTCTTACTTCGTCTTAATTTCTATAGCACGAGACTGTCGTCGGCTCAATTCTTGACAGGAAATTATTTCGTCCCCGTCACACGACGTCAATCTCCGAACAAAACTTCGACCTAAACCTCTTATACATATACGTATACACGTATACACAGTGGGCGAAGTTCCTTAAAATCGGTAATCCTCATTTTTCGTTCTTCGCCGAGTGAAACGGGAGTCACTTCAACATTTGACGGTTGCCTCGTCGAATAGCGAGAGTTATTCCCGTCTCGTTCCCAAAGGCGACACTCGTTTTTTGCCATCTCACGGCTGAAATCACCGCAGATATATCGGTGTAACTTTCTTCGACTTTTTGGGACAAGATCCGACACGTCTTTCACATCTCTCTCTCTCTCCCCATTTTCTCCAAGTTTATCGCTGACTCAAAATTCAGATCCACCGTATTTATATTGAACCCCGTCGACTTATGCTCGTGAAAAGCGTACCTCTTCAATCGCGTACTCAACCTACTTGTTTCCGGTGCTTTCAGACACGGCTTCGTGTGTGTGTGTGTGTGTGCGTGTGTGTGGAGCTACCGTACTATATTACGATCATCGACTTCGATATCGATACCGTATCGACACGTGTGCGCGATATTCTTGAGAGCGGCTAACGTCTTCACCGGACAAGTTGATGGCCACCTCAGCGAATCCTGGAGCATCCCGGCGAAGAACGCAATCTCATCCTCGCGAGGATATATTTATACCGATTGCCGCGCTCTGTTTTTTTCTTTTCTTATTTTTCTTTTTGTCTTTTTTTTTGTTTCCTTTTCTCCCCCCTCGGATACTCCGGCCCTTCGCGATTCCGTCGCAACGTTGGCGAGTGGGAACTACTGTTGCGGGGTAAAACGTTCGTTAGTCCTCGCTGCGGATCGGAATATTACGCGAACGGTGGTAAAAAAAATTCTGGGAAGTAATAAAGCGATGAAAGTTTTATCGCGGGTCACCGCTGCTGCTGCTGCTGCCGCTGCTACGTTTTCTACGACACGAGTCCACCTATTACTCTATGGCTCCATTACTCGCCGGAACTTGTCCTTCACTCGAACATGTTTCCCTCCCCCGAACTTCCCCTTCTCCCATCGTTCTCCTCTACTTTACTTTACTTTTGTTTTACTTTGCTTCACTTTATACGTTACTTTTGCCTCCGATGAGCCGGAAAGGGGCAACGTATTTGCGGCAATCTTTTTATAGCTTAAGTTTGTTTCATTACTTCGACACGCTCGTATTACACCTACGCTGTTTTCACGTACGTTTGACAATCGAAAACAGTGTTACAGAGATGAGATCAAACATCGCTATTGCGGCTTATCGACGTTCGCCGATATTCATAATTTTCCGAGTCTCACGAGAAATTAAATTACATTCCCCCCCCCCGCTTGTTCGTACCGCGGAGTATACTTACGTCGGGCATCGGGGTGCATGGGATACAGCAGAAATTTCATGCAACTCGAACTTCTGACAAGCGTCGAAAACTCCGAAATTCGTCGCGGTTCTCGCACACCGGCATGTTAGAAAGTTCGCTTCGCGTAAGTTGTTTTTCAATTACGTCGGCTCAACGTTTTTGTGTCTCCTTTCGTCACGGTACTTTTGCCCGTTGAGTCGCATCAATAACGAACACCGGGGCTACGGCGGCGGTGTTGATTTTCGCGACTTTTTCCTACGCGACGTTAAAACTCCATGTAATTCGCGTTCACCCGCGGTAATTGCCCCGACGGTTCAACAGAAGTAATTAACCTTCATTCAGACCCCGGCTCCCGGACGATTTTTTGAAAAGATCGGTAAACAACGTCTTTTTTATCCGCAGTCGGTCTATAATTCTTCAGCCCTGGGAAATTTTTCAGCTCTTTCACCGCTGGCAAAAATATTCGATCGTATTCCCTTGGTCGGAGTGTCGAATCCGTAGGGATTTGGCGCGAACACAGTTATCATTTTTTTTCTGTGAGTTTGAATTGGCCGAGGTACCGAGGTGTTGTTCGTGTAACGCGGTAATCGGAATGGATGCCGGTCACCGGGACGCTTCGGGACGTCGAGTTCGATCCGCTTCCCTTTGGAAAGACTCGTCATTCCGATGGCCGGAAGGGTGCCGGGAAGGGAGGAGGAGGATGAGGAGGAGTTTTTACGAGGTCCGATATTGACGACCCCTACGTGAAGAAGCTGTCGACGCTGGCTATGACCTTTCCTTTCTTCCGATCTTCGCTTCTCTTGCGCTTTTCCCTATCCCTCTTCAACCCTATTTCTTTCGTTCACCCGATGCCAAGACGACAAACCGTCGGCACACGAGACACGCCTTTTCAACGGACGATCGTCCCTCATTTTCTCGGACCTCGTTCGTTTATACCTGTTTTGACGATCGATTAATTTCTTTTTCTTTCTTCTTCTTCTTTTTTTCGTTTTTATCAATTTTAATCTCGAGCTCGGACAGTCGGTGTTGTGAGTCTGGTTTTGTTTACGGGAAAGCAGGGAGGAGGTGGTCCGCGATAGGTAGATAAATACTGTTACATGGCCATTCCCCATTGCCGCGGGAGTCGAGTCGAGTCGAGACCGAGTGACTCGAGTTAATGCGAACGCGCTGCCGGGGACCGCCGAGTCGCCCAACGTGCGCGCTGGTTGAATAGAGATAGAAACGCTTTCTGGGACGCAGGAGTGATCGGAAACGGTCTGACGGTCTCCCGTTACACATAAAACGTTCCCCCTCGTAATTAGCAATGAAACAAACTTCGTCTCTGTTATTCGTCGCTAACCGACTACCGGTTAACACGATCGAATTCGAATCGGCGCGTTTCGCCCACCTCCGAAACATTCGACGTTAGTCAAGATTTTCGACTTCGACGTTATGACGTGAAATAGAATTTCGGGTGATCCGGCGACGTACGTAAGACACAGGGTACAGTAAGACGAGAAAAATTTCGACTCCGCGTACCGTGTACCCGGACTAATTAATTTCTCCGGTGTTCGTGGCACGTTTCGACCAGAACCGGTAGAGACGGTCGCTTTACTGTTACGATCAGTTTTATTATCCTCTCTGTTCCTACCTACCTAGTTTAATTAATCTACAAAAGCCGTTCTCGATCGTACGTCCGAACAACTCTCGACGATCGCGCGCCTGACGCGGACAACAACTGGCCCGTACGGTATAGAACTGCGGAGGAGCCGGGCAGCCTCCGGTCTCCGTGCCGATCCGAAGCCTCGGGGCTCCCGGGGTCCAGGTACTCGTCCGCACCGCGTTTAAATCGTAGACAACTTCTTGTCCCAGGTAAGTAGTTCTTACTACGATCGAGGCCACTAGCCTGCCGGCGGACCCGACGCGGGTATATACATATACAGGTATCGATATTCCCTTACCGCGGACGACCTCCGCTCAATAAATCGCCTCGTACTGATTTCCGATCGAACGATTTTGCAATTCCAGCGGCTTCTTAACCGAACGATCTCCGCACTCGATCTACTTTTCGTCGAGAGTTTTACTCCTGTTGGTCGCGTTATGAATTAACCGTGGGTCACGTGCGTAGACGAAACGTATCGGAAACGCGAGAGGGGAGGTAGAAAAATAGCGGGGTTCAAAAGTTGAGCGAAGCAACTGTAATATATCGCGATACTTTCGGAGGAGGATATCCCGTCGCAGCTTTAAGTTTTCGGTCGATCTCGCAGCGGCAGTCGAATCCGTTGGACCTTTACATTGCGTGCACATCTATACATACATGTATATGGTATACCTACACACGTATAGAGTGGGGATCGTTGGATCGGTTTCCTAAAGTTTGATTGGGTCGCGAGGAGGTTCACTTTTGCCGGAGATCACGTAGCCGTTAAATTTCTGATTTGTGAATACGAAATCGCGACGTATTCAATCCCCCTCGTTTGTCTTATCGGTGAAATCCCCCCGGGGGTTGGGTATTTGTTTCGCGCGGAGATATCACGGGGGGAAAGCTCGAGGCACGCCGCTAGCTGCGGATACCTACAAAATGTGATTTACGTCGTCGGCTAAAGCTCCCGCGGTAAAATCTCCGACGTCGTAATGCCCCGCGATCTTATGCATTCTGATGTCCTTTGCTCTATTTTCAACGGTGAAAGACGACCGACCCGCGCAACCCGGACGACTTCAACGAATCATTTCAATCGTATCCCCTCGTTCCGGTATTCGCATAACCCCGCGATACGTCATGTCGCGGTAACGTGAATTATACAGTTTCACACTCCGAATCATTGCACGACGACGACGACGACTACGCCCGCCTACCCTCCAGCTGTAAACCTTTCAGGTTATTTGTTATTTCCATCAAAGAAATAAGAAACCCTTCCTCCACTCGGGGTGAGATGAAATCACAATTTTTTTCGAGCTGAGGTGCGTGCAGACGCGGCGTACCTACGGTGTAGCGGTGGAAGAAAAAAAAAAAAAAAATTGAAGAAACAACAAAGAGAAACAAAAAGAAAAAGGCAAAAACGTCGTTGCCATTAGAGTAAGGTTTCCATTCTACGACGTTTGCGTGACACGGCTTTGTGCGTGGAACAAACCGGCCGCGTTCGTTCGTTCGTTCGTTCGTATATAGCCGGCGTCGATTTCCCCAGGGGCAAAGTTCAAGTGAATATTTTTCGTGCCGAGGTTTGCAAATAACTAAGGTGGTCTCCGCGTGGTAATACCCGACACTGCCACTGCTTCTGTTTCTGCTACTGCCCATTTTTTAACTCGGCAGCTTCGTACCGCGACACCTCTGTAAAATGTGTACGCACACAGGTACGCAGGTGCGAACTGTCTTCGTGTCGGCGGTTCGGTGTGAAAAAGTACTTTCGGATTCGCCGATCTCATGCTATTAGCTGAATGCAGTTCACGGTCGAATGAAAAATTTTGTTTGAAGATGTAACTGACGTGGAAAGAACAAAAAATTTCACTCACGAGACATCGCAGAGCCCCCCGTGTTCGAAGCGATCGAACACCCGCCAAATATTTCTAATTGAAACTTTTTTGCCCACGATATCCACAAGCCCGACTTATGAGAACTCCTTGACGCGTACGTCGCTTTTCCATCGTCATTCAGAGCACGTAGAAGCCAAGCTTTGATCGACTACTATTACGTTATCTCAAATATCGCTCCTCCGTCGACCTGCATCACGCTAGACTGAGATCATTTTGCAGCTCGATATTATGCTGAACCATCTCTCGCGGATTCTTCTATAATTACAAATTACTCGTACATCGCGGAGAAACGCGCCCAGCGTGACTCGTGTATATATGTATGTATATTACACACAGACACAGACACACACAGACACGCACACACATGTCAATGGGGGCGGTATAAATTTGTGGGTAAATTTAGAGATACGTGATGATGAATCTAGAATATCTAATCAGGTCAGAGAACGGTAATTGCGTCAGCAGATTCAACGTTACCAACTCTCCATATCAATCCGCGAGATTCATGCCCCGGGTATCCGCGATGTGCACTCTTCGATCTCCGTGAATCGATCGAAATATCTCAAGCTTTCTTAATTCGAATTTGAAATCGAATAATTCTTTGCGCGTTCGTCTGTAGCAGGTGTACACAGTGAGCGGAATGATTCGGTCCTCGAGGGGGAGGGACGGACGGACCTTGGTAACTTTTTAGAATAACAGAAATGAAGCAAGAATTTTCCTCTAATGCCAACAAAAACTCTACCCTCTTCCGATAAATATCGTTATTTCAGATCAATGAAACGCAGCAGAAACTTCATTTACTCTTCTATATCTCAGGGTTTTATCTGCCCATTAGCTCGCTCCTAGCGATTACCAAGAAAAAGTAACAACTCGAGAGTATTTCTGATAAATTGAATCAATCGCGGATCGTCGAGTTCCTTAATTACTACATACTCCCTTAAAAACCGATGAACATTTCTTCTCGCATGTATAACTATTCTCAAAAGTCATTCCGAACAGCTATCCCACTCTCGAGTGCGGAACCGATGCCTCATCTGATTTTTAAGAGGCCTTTTTTCCCCCATTTTGTTTTTTTCTATTTCGTTTTTATTGTTTTTTTTGTTTCTTCATCCCGTTCCGCAGTCCGTATAAATAACGACGCTCTTATCCTATGAGTGGTAGGTATCACAGATGGTTTAGAACTCGTACAAGTGTTGGTATACGTGTATATACATACGCACACGTAACCGCGTACACCGTGTACACATGTGCGGCGCGTACACATAACGTGAATTGATATTTACGAGAGAATACAAATAAATGTGTCGCACGTGGGGCGGCGGCCGTTCGGATTTACCCCGTGCGCGCGGACGCACACACACGTGTACGTGATTCGCAACCGTGTTGTACGTACGTACAGTTGGGGGTCTGTGTTACACCCGCGCGACTTCTCACATGTTTGAACCGGTGGTCCTCCCGTGGACGCTTGATCGGGTTTAACGAGATTGTCGGGTACTCGGTAACTCGTTGTTCGCGTTGTAATTAGTTCTGGAATCTGTCTCGTCGTTGTCCTCTGCAGGGTAGTAGCCGGTCCATTAACCGAGCAAAAAAAAGTATCGCCGTGAGCCAATATTTGTCGTTCGAACGAGTTGCCGCATCAAAAGCTGGACCGTAGACTTTGTCTACGACGTCGGTGGTTTCCTTCGGTTTTGTTTTTATGATCGTTTCGCGTGGAGTCTCACCGCGCGCGCCCCGTTGCAATGCTTTTGTTACCTGGACGGAGTTTCCGATCGTTGTTGGATCGTAGGCCAGTGGATACTGGACACATAAAGTAATACCCCGAGCGGTTAACGAGACACGTGCTCGGATAAGTTTGTGAAAAAGATTATCGCGAAAATTTTCGAATGGAAATCGGCGAGAGTCCCAAGTAGAGTTTATCGAGACCGTTACGGTTGCGTTACGTCGATGAAATTTGACGATACATCGGCGATTCGGTACACCGCGAAACTTTATCTATCCTCCGTCGGAGTCAGCGTCCCACCGTGTCGGTGCGTGTCGGTAAGCTATTAACAATCCGATTACAAGGAATCGCCGAGCTAGGGCAATAAATGTCCTATAAGTGGCGGTAATTTATTATCAGTGATAACCCGAGCTCTGGGATCTCTAAAGTTTAGCGGTTAGTCGGCCTTTATTCCATTCGTCACGGCAATGCGGAACTTCCGCAATCATCGCCACCGTGCGTAACGAGGTAAGACCCAGATGGCGGTTCACGGATTCGACGGGGGTGTAGTCGACACAGTTTTCGCGTGAATCGGTATCTAATTGCGCGCGTGTCTGCGAATCGAATTAATTTGCATTTCAATCGAACGTTGTATCGGGTGTATTCGGCTGATTCGCGTCACCCGTGACGGCTGGCGGCGCGTTGTGCGTTTTGAGAAACGGTATTCGGAACGACTTTTAACCGGTAAAATTTTATTTTATTTCGTTTGATTTGTTTTGTTTTGTTTTTTTTCTTTTCATTTCGGTTTTTATTTCGCCGCCGAGCTCCGGACGCGTAAATCAATTAGCCGGAGAGAAGTCGAGAGGTAAAATATCGAGGCAAGCGGTAGAATAAATTAATTTACGTGGCTGAGAGAAACGAGAATTAATGGGGACGTCTTTCGAGGTTCTGCTGTGCTCCTTCGTCGTCCGCCTCCTCCGTATCAAAAGGACGCGTTACACGGTCGCGTTTCCGCAGCGGGGACGAGTTCGTTGTAAAAACCTCATCCACCGCATCGCGTGTGACTCACCGACGTCAAAAGTTGCTGTCGGGACGATAGCGGTTTTTATCGATTCACTAGAAATTGAAAGCGATGACCTTCATCCTGAAAGTCGTGCGGCGTGGCGAAGAAACCGCCTCATATATTTCAACAAACGATCGATCTACGGCCGGACAAATTTTCAATCGTTTCTTTCATCGGTCCATATTACCCGCGATTTCGCGCGGGCGTTGAGGTATTCGTTACGCAGATGGGGAACCGAGTGGGTTACGCACAGCGTGAGCGAGAGAAACGGGGATCCGTAGACCGAAAGATGCACCACCGGCGGCAACGAACGAACACGAGGAGGACGACGACGACGATCATCTCGGGCGAAGCCGACTGCTGAATACTAATTTAAATATTAAACCATGCGCAAAGCAAAATGTAAATAATAGTACAGTTACCGGTACGCATTTACATGGAACGTATTCTCTGTTGGGCGAATCCGTGATTCTCCACTCCCATAGCACACGTGGTGGTGGTGGAGTAGTAGTAGCCAGCCGCTCGGTAACTCCGGGGGGGCCAGCGGGTAACAGCAACGGCATAGTCTAATGCACACTACCGTTGACGACGACGAAACGGATCAGTAATACCAGTGCGTCGTCGATGTTGCTGCCGTGTTGCTGCTGGTTGCCGCTGACAAGCTTGACACGGTCGAGTTTTTCGTCCTTTGCGTCATTAACGCGGTTGGCACTTCTTAGACCGAGAGGATTACAGGTGCCGTTGATGGCTGCTCACATGCCCCAAGATTTTGACCTTTGCGTAAGGTCGCGTGACAATAAGTAGGTATAATTTAGAAGTGGCCGATGGATTTTTATCCCTGTATATCGGCGCTCGCACTTCTTGATTAATTTGAACGCGGAGCGTGTCTTCCGTCATCGTCGAACCAATCGCCGTTCGTTCAATTTTCAACTCCTACGACGAACGCGGCGATTTTCAGAATTTTCGATAATTGTGCAACGTTCCGATCTTCGATGGGTAACCAGTATCCTGTATGGATTATATCGCTGCTTTGACGTATCAGTCGATTGACAGATCGCGGAATAGATCCGTACAGTCTATTGAACATTGGCATAGGCTAACGAATGGACGTTATAGTCCGGATTTCGACGATGCTCTGTGGTGGTTGCCCTGTAGACCAAACCGAATTACTTGATACGGTGGCAGGGTATGACAGCGTAGGCTAGAATGCGGTCGGGTATTAGCTACGCTGGTGTATTCTGAATCAGGCCCGTCAGTCGCTCCGGACCTTTGAATTCAGAGTCTTGTGAAATTTCGCGTCAAAGGTAATGGGAACATCGGTATTCCGTATGCCTCTGTATTGCGTTAACGCTTAATAACGATACCCGACACGCGAAATTCCGTTGACCCCGTAGTCTGTCCAGACGCCATTCATTTCGTGTAACGTTTAAGTGGAAGAAACTGGTGAGAAAAAAGATGGCGAGGGGACTGATTTCGAATCGAAACCTTTTTCGAATCTGATTGTGAGCTACGCGCACGTTCGTACCGACAACGGTGGTGCCGGTGCCCCGCCTTATCTGATCTTCTGGTTCAGCGTCGACTGACCAGTGTTTGTTACCCAGCTAAACATGACGGCGAACGTCGAGCGAACGGCCGGGTAATTAATCTTGGATTCGCACTACGAATCGGCGGACGTTGTACGAATATACGTTGCGTTCGTACGGAGTACGGACAGCGGCGATCCGGTACTGGTGGTAAAAGACGGTAACACGTGACGTTAATTAATCTGATGCTCTATTGATATTATAATTAGTTGAAGCTTCGGAGACGGAGATCGCTCCGTGAGCGATGGTCTCCAGGGTCTAGACTCTGGACTGGCCGTACTCCAATCTTTGGACCGATAAATCAATGAACGAATCAATTAACAAATTCGTACCACGTTCGCGTTTTGAAACATTGTTAATGTCCGAGTCCAGGAAAAGCTTTAATTTGTCATCGACGCGATAATGGTGACGTTCGCTATGGAATCGCTCAACGATTAGTGTGGAATAACGCCACAGCTGAACGAGGAAGGTATCGCGCGAACGGGTCGAGTTCTTATCAAGTACATCGAAAACTGTACAGTCGAAGAAGTCGTGGCCGGCGGTGAAACGTCCCAGCGTTATAACGTCCGATCGCCGCGACCGTGGCGTTGGTGTGGTAAAATAAATAGCTTATAAATACCGTGGATAGATGAATAAATAAATAAATAAACAAACAAACAAACGCGATGAATATTATATGTCATGTACCTACGTGACCGTACATGTATGAATATAGATATATATATATGTACAGCCACCCGAAAATACATACCACTCGTGTACGGTGAACAGAGGGCAGGAAATTCTGTTTGTTCATTCGTCGAAGCGCGCGAGCGTGATATTCGAAGTGCGTTCTACCACGTCGATGTGTCCATCCACGTATCTCATCGTGCCTTCGCGCTATTTTTCCTCCTCAACATCCCAGTTCTTTTATCGCCGCAGTCGGCACTTTCGACATTATATTGGTTCGGTGTTACAAATATCCATCCCAAAATTTGACGCTCGTTCTGACCATTTTTTGAGCAAATTATCAGCGACATTTTTCCCTTCGACGTCAGGTTGGATTGCATCAATATCTCAACCCTTTATAACCAGAGTTTTCGAAGCCGGAGCTTCTCGTTGGCGTGATCCGGTTGCTTCGTATTCTTTGGGCCTTTCAGAGCCCTGGTGCGCTCAAGAATTTCGTTTGGTGATTTTTGATTTATTTTATTTGATTTATTCTTTTTTTATTGCACATGCAACGACGTGTACGGAAAGTCTGTCACGATCGTCGCGTGCCTCGCATGTCGCCTCCTTTCGCGTGATATACCTACTCGAAAGCTCCGCGGTAATATCGCACGACGTCAATCTTTTACTCGGCGGCGTTACCGCATGCGACGAAACGGTTTCCAGACGGAACCTTTGACCCGCGTCACACGACGGTTTTGAAGCGCTACAAGTTCGTCGGAAGAAAAGCTGAAGCGGAGAAGGATTAAAAAAAACGATCAATTTTCATCTTTATTGACGTACGTTAAGCAAGGAAGAGGTGCGTTTCGAATAACTCATCACCATCGTTATATATGGTACAGTTTTTTCAATTTTTTATTCGAAATTTTCTAACATCCGACGATAGAAACTCGGAGGGCGGAGACGTCGGCGGAGCTCGTTGCATCCCGTTCCTTCGGAATAGAGATTATGGTATGTGTACGGCGTATAGAGCCGCGGTTCTGCAACTAAATACGTAGGTGGCAGTTACGGGTTCTACATAAGGGCGGATTTAAATATACGATTAGCTGTAATGGATACTACCGCAAAGATAGGATATGTACATAATAAATTGAACGCCGGTATCACGGTGTGCTTGAACATATATATATATACACATACACACACATATACATACATATATACGTATACCTTATCGTACGAACGTACGGAATACCGAACATCGCGGACGCAAGTATATAAGTATACTTGATATATTTAAGCGCATACTCAGCTGTTAAGATTCATTTCGTATGTACGAACCTGATATACATAAAACACACACGCGCGCACACGTACGAATTACATCGAGTGCCCCGAAGCCTCTTCGGATACAACCCATACCTACGACGTAATATGAGCGCTGGTTGGGTATATACAACCGAGTCACACGTTGACGGTTGTGTCACATGACAGTTGCACCCTTGTACGATCGTAAATCATGAATTATAAAGAGGCCTTGTATATATGTCTCTACGTGCCTACGTAATGTGTGCGCTTACGCTACGGAATATGCGTAGGCAAAGTCTAGCCGAGCGTTCCAACCGCTTGGAAAGATCCACGAAGGGAGTAGAAACGTGTGTACGTTACACGGCGTATGCGACCCAACCACCATTGATTTTGGGCTGACAACTTCCGACTGCTTTGGGCCAGTCCCAAAAAGTTTCAACCCTCTATACGTGAAAAGGTGTGTTTAAATCTTGAAAGAAACAAACAGATAACCAAGATCGCGTATACGTTTCTTTTCTTCGGTTCTTCTTCTTTTTCTCTTGTCTTTTTTTTTTTTTTTATCGTCCATCCTATGTGGCTGCTTTGTTTTATTTTTATTTTATTTTAAGGGAATCTTTTTTTTTTTTTTTTTTGTTCCTCTCAGCACCGACAACGGCCCAACGTCTCGGGGATCCACGTTAGGCTTTTGTGATTTATAGGCGTAACGCCGTACGAGCATCTGGCTTCCGATGTTATTCAAAATATCAACGGAGAAACCGTACGCGAGTTGCCTCTTAAAGTTAGTAAAGAGAAAAAAAAAAAAGGAAAAAGGAAAAAGGAAAGAAGGAGGAAAAAAAATATTTACGAAAGTAAAATAAAAGAAACCTCTCCGAGGCATTCTCAATGTCGCACTCATCGACTCACGTGCGTAGGACGTCGGTATTCCAGCTCCACATCCTGAGGCTCGCCCCGCCCCAAGAGGTCATCGATGCCGTCTCTTTAGTTTTCTTTTTTTTTTGGTAACAAAAAAAAAAAAGCGCCCGTCAATGAACCAACCTGCATTCCGTATCTTCTTTCAGTCGGTATTACGAAATATCAAGGCGGTCATGCACTCCACAATTCTTTAACGGCCCACGTAGAGAAGTTTCAATTTTGTCCCGGTGCTCGAAACATCTGGGGTGCTTCGATCTCGCGCGGCAAACGCGGTAGTAGTAGCGCTGGTAGGTAGGTAGGTGGGTAGGTGGGTAGGTAGGTACTGAATAAATCACGTTGGATCCTCGCGTTTACGGTTGAAGTCAAATAAATACATCGAGCTTGTCGCCGCTCCTGGAAAGGGTCCTTGTGGAATAGTTCGGTAGAGACTCCGGAGATATTTATGGGAAGAAAGAAAATTTCATTCGATCGTTCGAAAAGGAAAAAAAAAACAAAAAAAACGTTATAAAAAGATAAGAATACCTACACCCTGCATACATGACCCGAAATTTTTACGACTCTGCATCAGATCGGCGAATACGAAGATTCGTATGTTTTTTTTATTTCGTTCGACGCAGGATCGAATACTTCTTTCGGCAATGTTGAGATTCTTAATCAGTGTTAATTAACCTTTGGCGTAGCAACATTAGCTTGGAATTCGGTTAAACTCTGTCGAAGTGTTTTGAAGGCGGGGGGGGGAGGGGGAGGGGGGCTGGAAATAAGTTGGAGAGAAAGGTGGTTTGTATATCAGTTGAAATAAATTTCCACCACCTCTCGTCTCCCACTTTCAGCTAAACTATCTTATAAACCTAACAAAAGACTTCGGGGAAGCCACCCGAAATGCTAATGAAATTCCTTCCGTTCGCCCGCATCGTACACAATTGTATCTCCCGTGGTTCGTATACCTTCCACCTTCCACCTTCCGCCTACAACGAGAGAGAAATAGAGAAAGAAAAAGAGGGAGAGGGAGAGTAACGTCTGTCGAGACACGTCCGCCACACTCGGGTGGATGCGGACGAAATTAATGGAATTCCTCGAAGCGGTGGAAATTTCGTCAACTTGGTAATCGAGCGAACGAACGAGTGGGGCTCGATGATGACGACGAAAGCTTCATAAATTCTGATTAATTCTTCAGGGGGAGGGTTGCGCTTTCCTTCCATCGATTATTACCCCTCAACATCCGCGCCCGTCCATCGGGGGGAACGGTATACCCGACACAACTGCAGCGTAAAAGTGACAAAAAATTTGCACGATCGGACCCACTGCAGGTGCTTTATTACCATTTGTTATCTTCGGTGGTAAAGCTGCAAAATGTAACGAATCGTCGCGATGCATCTGCGACAAATTACCGCTACGCCGCATACGTGCGCGCCCCATTAGTGTCGACGAAATTCACCCGGCATGTGCGACACACAACCCGTGTATAATTCCTGCGGCGATGCTATACGTTCAACCGAGTGTTCACTCCGTTTTTGCAACCTATTTTCATCCGCATCAGATGCAAACGTCCTAACCCAGTTTCTCCGCGTTTATTTGTTTCAGGTAAGAGGACCCGTTCCAACCATCCGTATCCTCCGCTACGCTACCGGTGGACAAAATTTCTCGTCTTTCCACTTAACTTGCGTCAGGTAAGAGCGACGTGTGCATGGCTATGCTTATTCTTTCGCCTTATCGAGCATCCGTCCGTGATATCGTCCCTCGGCGCGAGATGAGGCGAAACAACGTGGAACAATGCCAAAGAGGAAACGAAGGGGGAGGGGAGGGGGTCGCGAACTTGCGGTGGGTTTTCGCTGTTAGGGCAAAGACAAACTCTAACGGAAGAGAAGCGCGGTTGCCGCGAAAGAGGCAACGCGATTTGATGCCGCCGCTTCTGCTTCGACTTCTCTGCTTCTGCTTCTGGGAAATGAAATTGTCTTTGTCAAGCCGGTTTGTAGATGGGACAGCGGGGGGAGTGCCGACTCGTCGCTAATAGCTTTAACGGGGACTAAATTAGGGAAGTTGGACGCAGATAAGGACGTTAGTCGCTCGGGAGTAGTAGAAACTGGGTAAAGTCAGAAGGCTTAAACGTGCGTACACACTGATACCCATAGACTCGGGAATTTCCGTACGTTCGAATTAATCGCTCTATCAAACGGCTGATGATGCCACCCGCTCGTGCCAACTATATCGCAACGATCCATAAGCCAACTTTCGCCAGACTCGAACGATCCTTCGACTCGTTATCATTCCTGGTTTCGAACGAGTCGTTCTCATCTCATATTTATATCCAACGAATCATAGCCCCGGATTTCATTTACCTCGGCGAACCCCCCCGGTTCAGACTGGTCGATCATCGCTATCGACACTTTCCGGCAAAGAAACTTTTCGCTTATCGGCACCGTGAAAAAAAAACGTTCCCACGTTATAATTGCTCGGCACGCCGTACACATGCGTGAGTACGAGTTGTTCGCGTCAAACGAATTCCCCCGCGCGATAAAGAGTGCCTCGATTCGAACAGTTTCGGCGATCCGACGCGAAAAATTACTTATACTCGCTGCGTTGATTTTTCTTCAACGGTATTTCCAACAAGATCCGCGGCGTTGTAGGACTACTAATTTAGCGTTCGATTCCTGGCTACCAACAAAGTGACCGACTGAAATTACATACCGTATTCATCGGATTCATGTTCGTGTCTATATTACTCGTGGTAACGTACCTATATTCGCGGCTGCAATAAACCCAGTTGCACGCGTCTCTGGGTGCGGGTCCGGTACACACCATGGCGAAGCTAATTGTTGGGGTTATCTCATCGTTAATAATAAATAGCAGCGACCGCCGCGTTAGAAATGGTATAGGGCGTAGTGCGGTGCAGTGCTGTTACGGTGGCGAGATTGAACCGAGAGCGGCGAAACACGGTGGCAGAGGTAATACGGGTAATGGCTAACGGATAGCGGGCAGCGGGCTTGGGGTACCGTGGATACCGAGCGTTCTAGACCGTAGCGGCTTACTTTGCCCGCTTGGTTTGAGAGCCGCGAATCGTTCGTGACGAAGTGCTCGCCGCTTACGCTACGGAGCTTCCGCCGCACCAACGTTACACTTGATGTAGTCTTAAATTTACCATCAGCCTTTGGCTAACTAACGTTTTGCGGAACGACGGTAGACCGTGGCTACTGTATTCGTCGATGGAACGGATGAAGCGAGTCAACGGTGCGTTTCCGCCGTTGGCAATGACTGGAATTTCATTGATAACCACAGTGCGCCGAGTAGCACGGCGTGAACTGCTCACTCTCTGTTCGGTTTCTAAACAATTTGCGGAATCGTTCGAAACGCACTTTTATCGACGGTTTTTCCTACCTCGTATTTTTGGTACGTAGAAAACAATTTTTGGCATTTATGCCCCGGGCACTAATTTCACACAGACTTCGATTCAAATGAAACTGCCAGACGAACTCTTTCGAATCTATCTGTACCAGCTGCGGTTGTTCGCATCGTGAGATACGATCGAAAGTTTCAAACAGATGAAGGTACAACGTTGCGAGTTGGTATCGTTCTACCTCGACTGTGCGTCGAGATGGTTCGGAACGTTTCGTGTAAATTGCCTGTATTTGCTTCACACATTTTTTTCCGTAATGTAAACGGATTTAAACGTCGCGCTCGACGATGCCTAAAGCTCGTCCTCGGGTGGACTTCGCGTCTTCTGATCTCGAGGTACGAACTCGTTTGCTTTTACGAGACGATTAATAACCGAGGGTTTTGTAACTGGGGCAAGTGAGACTAGAAGCTATGGACTATATAACAACTCGGCAGAATCAATCTTTGATGCCCATAATCAAGCTAATTACGCTAGCGTTGAGAAACGCGGTTAATATATATATGTACATACGCGCGGTACTCCTTATTAAGCCTTCCACGAAGAAATTATCTACCGCTCGTATGCAATCACCTAACCTTGACTCGCATAACTTTTTTCTTAAATGTCAATCACTCTTGAACATATGTTGGTTGCGCCTCTATTAAAGTTGACCTTTAAACGTGACGCGTACAGACGCCTGATACTAAAAATACACTGTTTGAACTCGAGGTCGCGTTGCTTTGTAAATTCACATTATGCCTACCTTTATGCAAATCATTTTCATCCATTCAGCTTCGAAGTCACCCGGGATTGCCAAGTATCAATCACGATCCGTCCGACATTTCATTCTCGTTCCATGGCTTTGAAAAAATATACCAAAAATCGTTCGTGTGGTTTACGAAAATGGTTCTCCCTGAACTTGAACCGCAAAGAAAGAATACCTCTAACTACATTTCAGTTGGCTTCTTGAGGATGATCACTTTCCATATCCTTCTAAAGAAACTTCACGGGTTCTCGGATGATCTTGATTTTGTTTCCTTTCCATTTCTCTTAGTTTTTTTTGCGAATCATATTCACGGGGAAATTTCCCTCCATTACATTGTGCGCAACGATTGACTCGGACTTATTTCGATTTATTCATTCGGCAAATGACTCGATGCGTCGATATAAGGCGCGACACGTACTTGCAAATAACAATGACAAAGTTTTCCTTTTTCTTTGGCGCTTTGCCACACCGTATGTACACCGTACTCGCATCGACTTCACTTGCACCGATGTTCATTACCCGCTGGTAGTTGCAACCTGCGCCTGTCACAAGTAGTGTCTGTCGTCAGTCGAGCAGTTTGCTTATCTATCTATTTGTCTATCCGCTCTTATTACTTGCCGGGAAAAAAGAAAATGCGGAAGAGAAGAAGAGAGATGGATGGATAACTGAATGGATTCTCTCACTCTTCAGGTATTCTCAAGGGTATTTTCCAACCACTTTTTGATAAAATTACCCGATACGATGGGAGCATAGTAAAAAAAAAAGCAGACAGAAATCCACGTCTACCGAGCTTGATAAGTACGGGAATAGCGATATCTTGGGCAAATGTGGGTAGTGGAGGATTTTTCTCGCCTCGTTCACATATAATATACAACTACTCGACGATGAGGCTTTCCTTCATAAATAAACATGAACGTGGAACCCAACGCATGGACGTAATCTACCGACACACGATGCCTCCTCATTCCGTATCTGTGAAGTTCCTTCGGTAGTTTAAGGCTATTGCGGGTCTGTCGGGAACCAGAAAAATGAGGATTACAGAGCTAAGCTGGAAGGGTTTCCCTACAGGATGGCTACGAAATTTTCGGATTCCCAAATCGTATCAATATTCCGCAAAACGTCGAGCCCCTTTTCCCCCATTCGCATCGCTGCTATCTTCCCCAGAAATATCGTGAGCTCGATCCGCAAAAAAAAAATTAAAACAAATGGAATAAACCGAACCTCCGTTCCAACGACGGTGAGATCGTCAAAGCAGGTCTGCTGAAGAGCGAAATCGATGCACGAATTGATAAAAAAAAAACAAAGTGCCTTTGTTGCCGATCAAACGATTTCTTCTGACTCAGACGAAAAACGTGCTTTGCAGCTGGAAAGATGTCACCGAGCCGGTCGGTACATCAATTTTTTTTTTGTTATTTTACGGCGAAGGCTTTACGGCGAGGGAAAGACAGATGGGAGTCCTAGAAACTGGGCAATTAACACGATACGGTAATGAAGATTGAATTTCTTGAAAAAATTAATGATCTAACGCAGCCATTCCGACGGTACAACGTTTTGAACGATTGTACGAGAGTACGACGATTCGCACGCTCTCGGTGTTTCGTCACTGTCATTTATGTTGAATTTGCACAGGGAGTAACTGCTCTTCCTACCCGTAGCGTCTGCGTCTGTAGCTAGTTTATAGCAAGAAAAATTCTCAGACCTGAGGTAATTTGCAACGGTACTTCCCGTTCTACTTATTCCGCAAGCTGATTGAAGGTGTCGCTTTCCTTCGCTGGAACGACTCGTTACCTCGATGCTCGCACACCCTCTGCATGAATTTGTTCTGCTGAAAAACAAAAAGAAAAACAAAAAGAAAAAAAAAAACAAACCGGCGGACGCGTTGTGGCTATTGAATTGTGAAATTAAAATGGGAATAGCTGCATTTATTCGCTCGCGAAATTGTTACAGTTAATAAAAATTATACGATCATTACCGTAGTCGGTTTGGCACGCAACGTTACCTTCGATAAGTGTGGCGGCCCAGTCTGAAGCTAATTAAGAGGAATCATCGAAACGTGCAGAGAGAAATAAAGGAGAAAAAAAATGATACGTCGACGTGTTTGGACAGTCTACGAATCGCCGAGAGTCGCGGCTCACTTGAAGTTATGCTAATGTCATGCCGTTATATTTTACGCCGATGCGTAGACCGCACAATTTCTATAAAAAATGTAGCCGTTGAATCTGGCTGTTGCGGTTTCAAATTACTTGGTCAACCGACCGACGGTATGTGAACTACGCTTTTAGCAAAAGTTTTTCACGCAAAGGAATTCGCGGATTGATCTTGTTGTTGCACATGGACGAGAGTCCAGATATGCCGGTTCCAAGATAGATGAAAAAAATTTGATGGATTTTCGTAATCGGTTAGCTTTAAAAGCATTTCTTGTCAATCAGGATACGTACGGGGTATTTGATTGAGAGCTCGATTTTTTTTTTTTTTTTTACCTTTGCAACAAAGTCTTAAAGGATGCGGAAAATGCGATCGTTCGGTAGATCCTCTTCTTCCAAAGGTATCCCTATAATTCACCGTATAAGAAGAGCGGTACAGTTTTGCCGTTTGTAAATAACCGTAGGCTCATCGTCGGCGGAACTACCCGGCCCGGAGACTGCGTCTCTGGGGTCGTAACGATTGTTTTGAAGATCTCGACGAGCGGGGAATACACAGTAGATTCTTACGTAAATGCAGCCTTCCACCATTTCGCATTATATCCCTTCTACCTTCTCTACAGAAATAGGGGCGCAGAGCTGCCCTGCGGAGAATGAAAATGCTACGTACCGTATACCAAATCTATCGGACTTGCGTCGCATACATATATATACAATACACATGTGATTACCGTCGCGACGGAATCCCGGCGTAACTCTTTGACGGTTTCCCATTTTCGTGTTACTCGCGAAACACGTCTCCATCGGAGATGTAAAATCGAAGCAACTTTGCCGCGACTGTTTTTCGAGCGTTTCGGATTTGCCTCGCTAGCTTTTTCGATTTAAACTTATCAGAGGGAAGAAACGGGCTTACATACGTACGTCAGGAGGGAGGGCAACCGGAGTGCGGGGCTTGCAAAGCGAGGACGGGGGAAGTTTAGTTACTGCTCTAAAACAGTCGACATCGCCGTAGAGCGGATTAACGGAGCGCTCCGCGGCGGTCTCCTTGCGGGGGGTCGCCGAGCTAGGTGATCGCGGGAAAAGGGCTGAATGGGGCGAGGGGTGGGTGTCGGGCAACGACGAGACGAGAGAGAATCTGGCAACGGTTGGTTCCGTTGCCCTTGGTTACCGGCAGCCATTAATTAACCCCGAAACGTTTTAATTCGATTGAACGGAAAGTTCGCTTTAACTCATCCGTTTAAAAGGAGGAGGAGCAAGAAATAAATGATAAACAAAAATGAATCACTTCCAGGTTTCCGTTAGCGACCGAAGTCGCGCGCGTGTAGAATCTCCGTTCTCTCTCGAAAATACATCTCGCGACGCCGAGTGGATATAATTAAGGCAGCGTTTTATCTTTTTAATACGCCTACGACCCATATAATACGAACACTCGCGATGATTGTCTTCTTATTACGTGAGTTCTTTCGCGAACTGCCTGGTAGTTTTGCGCGAACCGTTGGAAACGCTTGGTTTTTTTCCCCCCCTGTACTTTTCCTCTCCCCTTCGTCGTTCCGTAGACTTGGATTACGAGTAAACTATAAGTGAAACGCTCAACGCTAGTTTTCGGTAGCAAATAATCGGGAGAAGTTTCGTAACGCGTGGAATGTGAGCACACCCGATTTCGCCGGAAGATGAGAAGCATTTTTTCGTTCGTCCTCAGTTCCCTCGTTGAAGCCAGGATACCCTCAACTAGCAAAGTTGGTTCCACGGAAGACTGGAGAAAAAATTCATCGGCGTATAGAATGAAAAAAATAAATAAAAAATCATATCCGCGCAATTACAGCGTAATTGGTTTATCGGCTGTTATAAATTTTCTACTCATCAATTAATTTGCTCGTCGAAGGATCGCGTGATTTTCATTAAATTGGTCAAGTGATGTTACAGATGCGGCAAGTGTACGTATACCCGACCGTTGCTAGGCTTCGATTATCCGATTGTTTCCACTGGTAATTGAGTCGCGACGAAGCTCAAATGAGCACTTATACAACTGCTGCAGGTTTTTCCTTTTTTTTCTTTTTTTTTTTTTTTTTCTCGTCGCCGTACTAGCAAGGTTTCCGTCGTGCTCGACCTATACAACAACGTCGTCGATTGGTTTTTGAAAAGCCGTTGAACAAAGTTCTCGCTCCTCAATCGCGGCAGATTTCGTTCTCGGTACCGGCGTAATGTGAACATCGTCCGCAGGCGAAACAAATTTTACGCTCGTGTAAAATTTTAAACTCACGCCTCGCCTAAGATTAAATTGCCGATTATTTTTTGTTCGTCTACTTTATTTTTCGCTCCTTTTGGTAGAGAAGTTTGAGCGATCGTCGTAGTTTATTATAATAGTTGTGTGTCATGACCGTTGATTGGGGAATCGTTGAACACGCGCTACCCCGTGTACGCCGAGCTTTCCGAGAAACTAGATATACGAGTATCGTACCCACGCGACTACCTCCTAGTCGCTCGTGGAAATAATACAACCGTAGCGGCGGGATTTGAAACGAATAAATTATTACGGTAATAATTAGGCGTGCTTCAGAAATATTTCCGTCCCTAACCGGGCCCGTTCCGCTAGATTTACACGAAAGGCTGGGGCTACATCCGGCTCAAAGTTGCCCCAATTTCAGAGCCGGTCTTATTAGCGACACGCACTCACCTGAGAAAACTGGTCATATTTCAGAACCGACCGCAAATCGATCAAAGAAACCAACCAGCTATAATATTCTCGGTCATCCGTTTAAACGAACGTCGTTAACAAGCGCATGTAACTTTGAAAAATTTCAAAAATTAAGACATCCCCGCTAAAAAAATTTTTCGAAAAAATTCCCCCGAACAGACAAAAAAATTGCGAGATTCACTCTCGACAATTCTTCCTTCCCCTCATTTTTTTTATTCGCGTTAGTTTTCCCGAGTTTTGTGGTTTTTTTGCCGTGCGCGATATCGCGCACACGGCCGGCGATCGGGGGTGTCGGTGAAACGAAACAACAACGAGGATATCCCGGAAATATTCCACTATCCGCTGGCGTGGTAGCGGTTTTGCGTTGGCGTCCAAATGACCGTGGCGGCGCACGTCGTGCCCTGCATTCAACCGGATTATAGTGTCGTCCTAACGCGGGGGGAATCCCCGGCGGGTGCCATTATCCTAGCTTTGGCTCGACGGGAATCGGGACACGGGGAGAGTAAAGGCCCTCCGGTCTCGGTCGAGATAAGATGTGGATACCGACATTCTTTGGACCGCCTCGTGGCTAGACGCGATATCTTAGGTGAAAAGAGAAGACGGAACGAAAGAAAGAAAGGAAAATAGAAGCAGAAACAAAAAAAAAAGAAACAAAAAAAACAAGAAGAGAAGGAGACCTCGCTACAATGGCTGAAAGTTTTGCTCAATTCCCGCAGACACGCGACTGCGGTATTATACTTGCACTTCTTATACATACAGTGTACGCGAAACGTTTTTCTGGTGGATTGAAAAAAAAAACGAAGGTAAAAAACGTACAACCGAAGGTAAAAAAGCAAATCAGAAAGCAACAAGAGAAACGGATGAAAAAATCAACTAGAAACGGTGGCAAAAAAAAAAAAAAAGGAAAAAGAAAAGGAACGGGATAAGGACTTATAATTAATCAACGGCAACCGCAATGCGCTTTTCACCCGTCGACGCGCACCTTTTCACCTTATTGGACACAAAGACTATAGCCGGTATACCGCAGAGACTGCAACGAAACTTATACGATATTACCGCAACCAGAAGAAAGGAAGTAATTCACGGTAGCTGTTATCAAACGCTCGGGCAAAAAAAAAAAAAAACACTTCCGGCAAGACGCGTTCGGCGTAGATTCGTGGAAAATCGATCGTAGTCGGGATCAATTAGTAATCCCGGTTAGTTACTCGGATCCATCGGCTCCCGGTCGCCCGTAATCGTATCTGGTCACGATCAAATGACCTCCGGCAGTGGTTTCGGTGTACCGTACGTACCTACGAATCAATTGACTATGTATCACGGGGACGGCGTTGAGTTCAATCGCGAATAGTAGCGCGGCATCCCCTCGTCTTCCTGCACTGATCTTGTTTACCGAGGGCAAACTTGCTCCCTCGCCGAACAACAACTCCGACAACTTCTACGCTCCAATTTAGCCCGCTCGGGCACGCGTGAAAGACACGAGTTTGACGCCCGTTCGTCCAGAAACGCAGCTCGTCCGTATCCACCTATTTTCCAACCGAGACTCGACTCACGGCTTTTCCTCTTATTCTTTCAATTTCCCGAGCAGACCGGCACCTTTGTACAGTTTTGCCCCCGCGAAATTACGTTTACCTCGAATACATCTCGGAATTACGGAGCGGAGAGCTGAATTCTCGCGTATTTTCCTCGCGTGTAACAATTTCCTCCGGAAAATTCATTCCTCGTAACACAACCGCGGGCAAAAAAAGTTACGGAATCGGGATATCGGCTGAACTTTCCTCTGAATCGATCGTGAACTTTACCTCTAAATTGACGTATGGAAAATGTTATTTCCTGTAACTCGCGAACCTCGCCCAATGAGTCGGGAGTTGCGAAGCAACGGAGAAAAACCGCCCACACGTGTAAATATTGGCCACACTCTTTTTCTACACGGTCACCCTCCTTCTTTCGCGTTCGCCACTTATTTTTGCAAAACCTCCGCCGATTTAACAACGCGGGCATTACTTTTACGAGCGTTTTTTATCCGTCGTTCAACGAATACTAGAACGGGGTTATCTCGAAGGCTTTTCAAGTTTGCCCTTGGCACGTGGTGGGTATGAAAAGACAGGGTTATAATGCACGTTTATTGTACAATTTCACACACACGTGATTTTTTTTTAATGTTCCACCTATCGTCGTGTGAAAATATAGCGACCCCCCGAATAATATATTTGTCGTGTATCTCTGTATTCCTTGAAATTCGAAGGATCAAAATTAGATTAAAAGTATCGCGAGAATTTCCATTGGTTTAATTGTCGACAGATACTCGTTTCAAAAAGTAGCAGGAATTCGAGTAGAAAAAAAATGCCGCTTTGTTCGCGATCTTTCCACCCTTGGAATTCGTAAATTTGAATCAGATTATATTTCACTTTTTAGCGAACCAGACTTGCTTTACTAACTCTGCGATAAACGTGTATTATACATATACACACGTATATACACACAGAACTCGCAGCTGTGTATCCGCAGTTGAGATGAGAAGTCGAGTCACAGCTTAGCAACCATGGCGCCTGGTAATGAATCATAATAATCAACGACTAATCAGACGTCAGACACTTTGCTTTATAATTTTAGCGTTAAAACTTACCCTTCGCGTGACGTATTTGCCAACTGAGGTCCCTCGCGTATTTTCGCAGAGTTATATAGGTATATATACACACAGAGATACGAAATACGGAGAAAATCTATCCACCCAGTTTTGAGCCACAGGAGCTCCTACTACCACTTCGAGATTAGTTCGGTAGTTCGCTGAGTGATAGCGATACACCCATTGCGAAATGAGTGTCGCGTACGGACATGTTCGGGTGAATATTATTCGCTATTAACCGATTACATCTATGCAACATCGATACCATTCGCAACAGAATTTCAGCAACAAAACGGTCACAAATCACAATGTAACGTGCCGTTGATCTTTTTCCCTCTTGTTTTTTTTTTTTTTTTTCATCGCTTTTACCCGCACATGTTGTACGTACGTACGTCGACCGGCACAATTTCGACGCGACATTTTCGCGGCGTCGATTTATCACCTGCAACGTCAAGGTGAATGACTTTCAAATGTTATTCGGTCAAAAAAAGACGTTGAACATACTATACCGTACGGTGCATGCTGCTCGTCAAGGTATAGGCGGAAGTATCACAGAAACGAACCAGTAGTCATTTTTTGGATTCGAACGAATTTCCTGATCCTGAAAATGACAATGAGACGGTCGACTCTCGACTAGCGTCAGAGGACGAGAAAATTGTCGAAGGTTTCAACGGCTACCGGGTTTGTCAAAACTATAAATGGAACAGAGCGGGCGGCGTTAAGGAGTCTCCCGGGCGAAGAGGTCCCACCCGAGAGTAGCGCGGTTCTGCCGTAAACTACAAGACGAACTACTGCTAACGAGACAATTTTCGTTGTTAACCGTGGAACGACGCTTGAGTGAAGAATTTTTCCTAGATGGACGTAGGTACGTGCTCACGTGGGAGTTCCCGTTGAGGGGATCCTCCGCGAGAACAAAAAACAAAAAAAAAAAAAAGCGGAGAGTAAAAATGAGAATAAGAAGGAGAGGGAGAATAAAAAGTCGAAGGATAAGAGGAAGTCGACGTTGTACAGGTGCCCCGTAACAGTGAAATGACCGGGCGGACACCCGTCAACCACTCCACGGGCTCTGGGCCTCCTTCGGCCGAGTGTCTCTCCGCCTTTTCGACGGAAGGAACGAGGACGAGGCTTCCTCCGACGCTCGGGATGCGTTTTCATTACAAGTTTTGTGTAGTCTCCTCATTTTCCGTGGAAGATATGCGGAGGCGAAGAGAGATGCGTATTAGGTGAGGTTTTGCGGAGGTTTTTTCGAATGGAAAATGTTCGATGGGTAGGTTACACGTTCCACGTGGAATTGAAACTCCAGCGAAAACACGGTGTGCGCGGCGAACGGTGCGATCTTTTCATTCCGCTAGTGGTTATACGGTTTACAATATACCTATGACAGCGTTCGAAATTACTCCGTGAGACTCGCGTGGGAATTTGACAAAATTTCATCTTGTTCAAATTGTTATCCGGGCGAGGGAATATCCTCACTCCACTCCCCTCCGCTCCCCCATTCCCCCCTATCCACATTTCCCATTCTCTATTCCTCCCCGTTCCTTCGTCGTGCCACCCGCAGATTCCACGAACAATGGGACTTTGCAGGTATTACAGATATTACAGATATTATTTGCGCGGCATACGCTCTTCTCTTTGTATAATATATCTCATTCTCCCTTTCCAGCTACATTTTCCCCTCACCTCCCCATTTCACCTCTCCATCCACACTACCGGTTGTCATTGAATCGGATTCAACGATAAAAAGAAATTATCAATTCACTCGTACCGGGGGAATATCGTTTGTTTTCGACGTCGTATCCATCGGAGTAACTTGTACGACGGTCATCTCCTACTCTGTTGTCGCCTATGAACCATTTACTTTCTTCGAAAGCGCACAAAGACTCGTTACTTCGTTACACATTGAAATCGCTGTTACGTTCGGTTTCCAAACGGTGAACTTACCGTCAACGACTTACGGTAATTAACCAGTTCCAAGTCTTCCGGCTGGTGCCGATTCGATGGTATCGATCACTCGAGAATCTCACCGGCGGCAAGTTGGTCCAACCAAGTTGAAACGACCAGAGCGAACAGTTTACTCGTCCAGGTGAGAACGAGTCTTTCGTTTTCCGGCATCATCGTTAGATTTTGGTGTAAAAACCATCGTTGCATTTATGCGGTTTCGTTGAACCCTGAAATTTTTCCGTCACTCTCGGTATCCGGCGAGAGAACCGGTTCGACGGATCATCAAGCGATGACCGATCGCCGTTCGCCAGCACGCGCTTAACGTTCGAGTGATGATCGAACTCGCGTAATAATCGGCGCGCTTTCGTTGGAATTACAGGTCTTCGGACCTTCCCGAAGCTTTTAACGGCCCCTTAGCGCCCGACTGCGGTCGCCTTTATGGGGCGTTTCAACGGTGCCATAATATCGTACAACCATTCGAACAACGAGGCGGTACGAAACGCACTGTGCGAACGTGAGGCCACCACCGGTTATACCGAGTGCCAGTTAGATCCGACACTCGGACATTCGGAAGCCAAAAGTCCATCGATTCGAGAATCGGTATACTTAAGCGGACACCCGCGTCTCCTGTACATTATCAGCGTCGAATCGTTCGATCGAGTCGGCGCGACGCGATTCTCTTTGAATTAAAATTTCGATCGATCCTGACATCGCGGATGCGTGAATCATCGGTGGGTCAAACGTACGCGAGTTACGATAAAATCTTGCCCACTAGTCGCGAACAACCGCTGTTTTACCAAAAAAAAGTGTCCAATGCGGCGAGAGTACGGTACCAACCGTCGACAGGACATGGGCGTTTTGTTTCACACCGTTCACACTTAATAACTCGACTTCATTTGATGTAAACTTAATTAACGGCCCGTGGAGTGTGCTTCGCTCAGTAGCGCTCGGTTCAGCAATTAACCTCTCCTCTCCGAGTCGGTTCTTTGGGAGTCGGCTAAGCCACACTTAGCTCACCTGCAGTACCCCTACTTCAGCCCGCCACTGCCATACCGTCGAGATTATTCACGTGGCAAAGCAGCAACACCCGCCGTTAAATTGAACGCCGAACCACCGTTCGCTCGTTCGTCTCGAACTTCAATTCTACGAACTTTTGTCACCTGATTTTCAATTCCGTTGACAGGATGTGAGATTCGTTTCACCGCGTCACTCGCCTTCAGTTTCAGCAGTCAAAGATGGACGGTGGAAAGAACAAAAAACAAAAAAATTGTAACTCAATTTTAGCATCACGGTTCACTCGAGATCGTCCACTCGAAAAATGTGCACGTACCGACCGACTCGAAATGTGACGTGGTTCATTTTATCCCAGAGGTATAAGTTCGACGCCTGGAATGTTCAGTCAAAGATCAGGTGTACGTCGGTAGTAACGTGTGCGCGTACTCGCGTCGCAATGACGCGTAACGATATGTGGGTCAGTAGTGGCTTCCACGAAGATGGTAATTTCGCGATATCGTTATCACAATTGCTTTTTCGCGCACGTTTATGTTAATTATCAAAAGCCGCGTTGTTTGTACCGCGTTACCGTACACTTCGCGGATCTGGTGTATCAACCCACTTCGCCGTTCCGCAGTATCATCTCGGGTTAGACGTGTACTTATTGTCGGGTACATTCAGACACAGTATCTAGTCCGCTGCGTAACAACGCTATTTTGCCGTGCTGCCGGTAGCGCGGCCAGTTCTCTACGTCCATACCGTAGTTAGACCATTATCTTAATAAGCACCGGCAGGATAAATAATTAGCTTCGTACACACACACACACGTATTGTCGAGCCGGAGGCATTTACCTCCCTCCATCTTTTTCTCCTCCGTCTACTCTCCCGACTTCTGTTCCGTAATGATCCTAAATGCTCTGCTAGTTTACAATCACGGTTGGCGAACGGATTAACTATTGTTCGACCATTGGAACCTGGTAGTCGGATACAGCAAAACGGACCAATTCTCATATCGGACCATTTCGTTGGAAGAATTTTTGGCTCTTCCCTCGAGTTCACGCCTCCGCCGTTCGGCTACTGATCGCCTTAATTGAGTTTTGGGCAAGATTTTAATTGCCGTCATTGTTCGCATGTCGTTCTTTCACCTTTCGCGTTCATGTATACATATATTTCGTTGTCGGGAAGGTTCGTTCGTCGAGTTTGTTCACCGCGCGCGCGCGCGCGCGCTAGTAGATGGTTATTCGGGTTGATCAAGTGGCATTGTAGAATCTGAAATAGGTATTACGAACTGATTTCATAATTAATTGTCGCCCTAGAGACGCACGTTTCGGATGAATGGTTGGAGCGTTCGTTCAACCAAATCACGTACAGTGCGGTGCGAAGTGGGCGCGAGCTACGGCAAACTACGTTAATTTGTTTGATATCTGAATTTGAGATTTGGAATTATTTACATCACGCCTGCACCGGGTTTTGGTTCGTCACTCGAACGTACGTACGCCGTTTGTCTAAATCGGGTACAAGGTGAACGTCGTACGGAAATGCTCAAATGCGGCTAGGAGTTATTTTCAAAGATACCGCGGTATTCGTGTGTCATGGAAAATGATTCGCGGTTCTTTTTCTATTTTCTATAAAAGCTCGTCGCTTTTTGTGACTCATGATATTCAATTCCAATTATCCCCTCTGCGATAGATTTCATTGAACATCAATTCAGGATTGATTTTCCGTTCATTACCCAGCGGTTGCATCCGACTGCGGAAAAAAAAAAAGGGAACGCTGTAATTAAAATTCAGTTCTAACCGCGTGCATTTGATGTTTATAATAATCCGATAATAACAATGACGGGTTTGCGGTAACGATGATTTCAAAAATAGCTAAAAAAAAAAAAAAAAGCAGAGTAAATTAAGTCGGTCGAATTATGTAGAGTGTTACCGTGAAACGTACCGGTGCGATTGTAGCCTGGATTAGATTGTAAAAAATGATACTAGTAGTTTCGCGCAACTATGCTCTGTAACGGAACGAACGTTTATCGGGTTTAAATTAGGAATTTGATATCGCTGCGTTTCGATAACGTTGGAACGATCATCCCTAAATTCCTCGCGATTATATTTAAATTAGAATCAAAGCGAATTTCGTAGCTAATTCCCTTCGAAGTTTATCAGAAACCCGCCGTTAACCCTTCCGTAGATACTTAGCCTATAAATAATAAGTTTGCTCGCCCGGAGCATATTGTGTTTCAAAGTTAAAGCATTGCGATGGCAGGTAGCTGAGTAGCAGACGCGCGGTAAGAGACAACGGAGATTAAAATGCGATTTAATTTCTTTGTCCCTTTCCTCGGTCCTCTCCGCCTCTCCGCCTCTCCGCCTCCCTCGCCCTCCCCCGTCCCCCCCGTACTTCTTTTTATTCCTTCCCCCGAGGGATGAGCGATGAGGTGAACGCAGGCTTCAGGGGTTCGGCTCCAAAACGACGACCCTTACACGGTTAAACTTCCGTTAAAACTCCTTCGAGAGCAATGCATGGTTTTACATATTTATCTCACGCTTCGCTTATTTTCAAAGTTTAGCTCCTCTTCGCGTCTATCGTGATCCCCCCTCTCCCTCTCCCTCTTCCATTTTCTTCACCCTATCCGCATACTGTGGATACAGCGACGACGACACCGCGACACTTTGCTCCAACCGGCTCGTACCTCTTTTACCAGCTTCGCATTATAACGTAGAGACTTGCGATAAACGGAACACTCGAATTTATACCTCGAGGATAGCGTAAAAAGTTATCCTATTTGTTCGCTGCGAGCGATTCAATCGTCGCTTCCGCCCTTAACACGCCTTTTCACGAGTGTGGAAAATTATATACGTTGCATACAAGCCCGATCGAAAGCTCTTCTAATGGTGTATTTTCACGATATAATATAACAGCGCGACGCAATTGACGAGTCAACAGAAGCGAATAATATACCAAAGGATTCGGTGAAACGGCGGCTTTGATAAGAGTAATTTGAAGCATTCGACTGTCGGCGTGGCGTAGGAAGATAATAACACAGTCGGCCGAGTGCGCGGGGAGAAGGGACGAGACCTTCGGGTGTCGCAGCAAAGGGCCAAGTGGACCGTCTCCGTGGAAGCTAATTGAACTTTGTGGGCGACTCTGGCCGAACCCGTTTCGTACGGCGGTTCGCTGCTTCTCGAGGTCAGAAATCACCCCGTGTAATCGCAGATAGGGTGCCCGAGTATTTGTCAGATAAATTAATTTGGCGATAGTAGGCAAACAGCCGAGGGCACTCGACATTCGCTACTATTACCGCTCTGTCCAATAGTACGTTACTAATTAATTCAGGAATCCGCCTACCGGTATTCGCTATAACTCCGACTGACTACCGCGCCGTTATAAAGCGCCTCGGTGATTCACGTGCAACGTCACCCCCCTCCGACCGAAATAATTGCCACGTTTTACAAAAATATTTACTGCGTTCGTCCTAATTGACAACCCCGGCCGTGCAACGATTTTGAGATGATGAGAAATATTCTCCAAACCGATAAAATCGATCGGTTTTAGATTTCTATTTAATTACGGCAAAAAAGAAATTTCATTCGCCAATCTTAATTACGGCAAAATTTCCGAACTTACTCCGACGACGAGTGAATTCTTTTTTTAATCGGTCCCTGAAATAGCGAAAACTTTTGCCGTCGGTTGAAAAAGTTTGCGCCTGAATTTTGCGAAGGGTTGAGTGACTTTTCTTTTTTTCCGTGCGACGTACAACAGTCCGGGTTACAGGGGCGTGCGGTGGTTAAAAAAAAAAAAGGACGACTAACTCGCAGCTTTCCCCAAGCTTTAATAAATTAGTACCTCGATTCATCACGTTCGTTTATTATCAGTATTTACGGTGAACATTTGAGGCCAGATATAATTTACGCTTTCCCACTGAGAGCTGTAATGGTTTCCTACTTTTTAGGCCCTCCTCCTCCCCCCCGCGGTCCAGTTCCCCTTTTCTACCTCCGCCTCTCTTGCACTCCGGATATTGCCTCCTGGGGAAAGCTCTCTCTTCCCGTACATTTGGAAACCTGGAATCCCAAAACAAATTGATTGTGGAGAAAAAAAAATATTCATCTACGCAGCGTTCGTCGCGTCGTCATCCAGTTGTTGTCCTCAATCGTCGGTTGTCAAAGGTCACCGGGGGGTCGTAGGAGGCCAACTTTTTCCATGAAACGTACGCACATCTCACACAGTTGATTGAACAGAGAGCGGGACAAACGCGCGAACCGCCAGATTACCGCGTTCCTACTGCACACGCGGTCACCCTATAATCCCTAAATTCTCGGTGGAATTAACCTGTAATTAGCGAGCACCGACACTACTCTGTCACCCGGTCGCTACGGAGGCAACTGACGCACCCCGAAACTCGCTAAGGAAAATAGAAATGGAACGGAATCGCGGTGTTTTCAACGGTCGTTAAATCGCTGGCGACGTTTATTAGTTCAACTGTGCGAAATCGGTTAATCGAGGAAACACCTCGGCAGCTGGGGTGATAAAATACGTTTGATGTTAACGAGATTCGTCGACGTCAAACGGCGTTTGATATTCTTCTAATGTACCCGATTCGCGGGAACATGAGGTCCGTCGACGCGACGTATACCGCGGTGGGCGAACCGGGTGTTCGGATCGACTTGACGCGGTGGTTTCCAGAGCTGCGAAATTATCTACGGCGGTTGGTAAAACGTTCGACAACTATTGTTGTTCGTTAGTCTTATTAGGTAGCTACCGTTGATTAAAGCGGTCAACGCGAGGTTATTCCGTTGATAAAATTACATCGAGCCCGTCTACCGGTTCGGTCATTTAATTATACCTCGATTTTAATTGGTGTATCTGCTCGTTAGATTCTCATTCCATTTTCCACTTCGTTCCACCTTCGCCACCGTTTCCACTTCCACCTCCGCGGTACCCGGGCGAACCAGGGCGGGGTGGTTCCTGACGGTACCTCCTCGCGCATCTGCCTTCCGCAGGGCTTTGGTAACTTCGCTTCACCTTTTAATGAACCCCATTAATTAATTGAATCAATTTATATTAAGTCCTAGTTGCAGTATAAATTGCTGCCGAGAGCCCAAAGGCGCTTCAGTGATTGTCAACTACTCGGACTCGATCTCGGCCATCGCGTTCCATTTACGTTCCAGATTTTAGCCGTGCCGTGACGATGTTTTTTTTTTTTTTCTCTTCTTCGTACATCGCAAATCAAATTCACGTCAACGTCCGGTCGCCCGAAACGCACGATTCTCGTCCGTTCGTATCAAGCGGAGAAGAAGAAATATCCGTCTCCGTTTGTTCGTACGATTCGCGGTGTCGTTGACGTAGCTCATCCGGAAGCGAGCCAAATTGCGAAGGAGGTCGTACCTTCCTTAAGGAAAGAAAATTAGAGGGGACATTCGCGGGATGATAAGAGAAAAAAAATTTTTTTTTTTTTTTTTGTTCCCCTCCGCGACAAAATTACATCGTAAGTTCCGTACGGCTGACTCGTATAAAGTAGGAGGAGCTACTTTGGAAGCCGTGTCCTTCATTTCAGCGGCGAGGTGGTTATTTCTGCAGAATGTTATTCGCCGCGTAGGGTAGAAAAGAATCGACGTGTCAGACGTGAAGCATGAGAAGGAGGCGGTTATATAAAGACGGAGGCGAGGCGCGGATGGCGGGCGAGGGCTGAATGGCACGTAGGTAATTAGTCTGGACCAGCGTGAGGCGCGCGCTCTGCCTTCCTCCCTCGGTTTCGTGCCTTCTTTTTCTTCGTCCGTAGCTCCTCGTTCCCTCTTACTCTCCTCGTTTATCGTCGTCGGCTGTACGTGTAGGTATGTATATATATATATAAAAGTGTACGTACATATTCTTCCGAGAAATTATCTAACTCATTATGAATCCGCTGAGCAATTTCACCGGTAATGTTCGAAGCATACGGAACCAGGAGTGCGATATCGGGGAAAAGGAAGTGGAGAAAGAAGAGAAGAGAAAAGAGAAGAAAAAAAAAGTCCGCGTGTGTGTGTGTCGTAAGATGCGGCGATTTAGCGCAACACGTCAAAGCGGAAGATCTTTGTCATCTTAGAGCGGAAAGGTTCCCGTTAGCCACTTTCGTCGTGCCCCGGGAGTGAAGACGTGCCCGTGTTCCCGTCGACGCCGGGCTACGTGTCGGACGGATATACATCCCGACTGCTTGGCTCTCGCTGGCGCGCCGTGATTTCATAGTTTTCACGGAAGCCCACTCCTCCCTTGCTCCTTTCAATCTCCCTCCCTCCCTCCCTCCCTGCCTCTCTCTCTCTCTCTCTCTCTCTCTCTCTCTCTCTCTCTCTCTTTCTGCACGTAGCGTAGAAATGCAGGTTTCGATGTTCGCGTACGCCTGTACGTTTGTTGGGCACGTCCTCAAGATCGTAGCCACGTCGCGGAAGCGGCACGAGTCCGCCTGTAACAAGCTGCCAATCACCGTGAGTTCCCGGATTATTGTTGGCGGGAATATATATATATATGTATTTCGTATCGTCCGTTACCGCGACTGCGAACCATTTCGGTGCATCCGACGGTTCGGTAAACCGGTAAATAATAATCGGTGGCCCGGTATCAACGGGAGTGGACGGAAATTATTGTCAGTCAAATGAAGGCGTGATTCACAGTTACGTCGACGATTCGAAGATGTGGGTATTCAGCCGTTGACATCGAACCGAATCAAAAACCATTTTCACACTTGTCCAACTTCTTAAGTATTCCTCTTTTTGGTCCAGAGGGGGGGGGGGGGGGGGGGGGTAACCTTAATATCGATTGCGCAGAGTAGCCGCGGTACGAAATGACCGACTCATCCGTTCGCCGCCGATCCTTCGGCTTGTCCTTTCTTCTAACGGTACCGATATTATCCAGGTGTCCGTTGGGTAGAACCGTTTTGCTTATTATTGTCACTTTAAATAGCTGTTAGTTCTTACGCCATTACGAACAGCGTTTCTGAAAACGTTATGCCCATAATTTCACACAGAGCGAAGTAGCCCGAACGGTAATTGTCACCGAATCTACCGTACGAAGAAACATGGTGAAATTGATCCGAGCGGTTTGCATTCGTCGAGCTAAAATTTTTCATCTAATAGATTTTTTACGTCGACGGATAGTCGCGGAAATCCCCGCAGGTCATCCAAGCTGTCGTCTGTTCGGAAAAATAAAGTACAAAATTGAATCCTTGCCGGTTTTTTTTTTTTTTTTTCTTCCCTCTCTTCCTTTAAACTTTCGCGAAATTGGCCAAGTTTGACCGAACGCTAACGTTGAAGCACCGCCGCCCGTAAGTCGCTTCCGACTTTACTTTTCCTCTAAAGATCGCGAATACGGAGGACGGACTACGTGACGTGCATGTGTATGATAAGTGAAGCATGAAACCTCCGCACGAAGCGTAATACCGTCCGGGTAATTCCATAGATCCGTACGGCGGTTGAGTTAAAAAACGTAGACATGCGTGCGCCGAATGAAATTCATGGTGAATTTCAGATGAAAAATCATTCACGGACACTCGCGCGCGAAAGAAATATTATTTCTGGACCGTTTAACGCCGCGCGGTGGTGGAAAATCGCGAGGGGCACCCGGTCAGACGATTACGTATCGTATGGTTCAATCAACTTCGGTAAAAGCAAATAAATTGATGTTCGATGTCGGCTAACGTTCTCCCGATGTTTATCTGACGCGGTATAGTTTCGTCGTTAACGTCCTTTGTATTTTTCACGTATATTATCCATTTTCGTTCGCCACACTCGACGTTTGACGGCGAAAGCGATCGACAACGACGTTGTAAGTTTAAAATAAATATCGTTACCCAAAATTGAATGACACCTACGAACGAAAAGCTTATACCGCAACCCGCGGAGGTCCGCGCCCCCGACGCGATACCTCTCCACGCGATCGATAATTTTCAACCCTCCGTAGTATCGACTTCGGCCCTGTTTTTCTGCGTTCGCGAAGTGTGCTTTCATAAATACATCACCGCGTACGCCAGTTGTACATTAATTTTCGCCGTGTAACCGAAATGCCGCCGCTTTTATAACTGTTTACCTAATGGAATTGGCATCGAAATTTCGGGGTGCGTGTTCGATCATAATCAACGTTGTTTGGCAGCGTTACGTCACTCGGAGCGCCTCCCGCCGCCGTCGCCGCTCCGATCGGGAAGAGTAGGTCCTGGCTACGGCCGACGATCCGATCCAATTTTGTAGTTGGACGGAAATCCAAATCGCTCGCGACGCAAATAAACGAGCGACTTCGAATTCTCGAATTCTCGATGATTTTTCGCGCGTAGACGAGAACGAACAACGCGATCACGCCTAATCAACCGAAATTATTGTTCATATTATTGACGCAATCGATTCGTTTACGATCAATTATATTCTCTCGATATCCGCACGATCGTTCCGCACCGCTTCACCTCGAGCACATCTTTTCGCGTTTTCTTCCATTTTTTTTTTTTTCTTGTTTTTTTTTTCTTCTCCTTTTCTTCCGTACCTCCGCTCCCGCGGGAAACGCCCTATTACTGTTTTATTCCGTCTGTTCGATATCCGCGCGATATCGACGCACCGGAGTTATTTCAGGTAAATATAACACGCACCTACGCGAACCAAACCCCCCCATTATATTTTCTCGCTATTCTTCTAGGCTTCTTCTCCATTTTTTCTTTTATTTATTTTGTTCTCATTTTTGTTTTTTTCTTTTCTCTTCTGTATTGTTTTACCTGGTCTAACCTAACCGATATATCTCGGTCATCTCGCGTTTGCTCTTGTTGTTCGTTCTTCGAAAGCTCGCACCCCGTGCTATCGTTTCACGACCTGACTGACGACATCCAACTCGTAACCTCGCTTCGACGCTTCCACCCATTATCTCGACGTGCCTGCGTTACGTAGAATAAATATCGATGGAAAAATTGGAGAGATGAATTTTTGCAGAAATCTACCGGCGAAGCGATTCTTCATTCTGTAGCGATAACTCCGCGATGAATTTCGACCGGTTGAAATACGAAGGAAAGATACTCGTTGGGGGTAATTATTGGAAGAGCGTTGAAAATATGGTATCTGAGATATACGTATATATATCTAATATCTTATTTTTGTTTCAACACTTTTGCCCCGTGTTCACCTTTCCGATGAATATATATATATATATATAAGTTTAGATTTGAAAAGCGGGTAAATTTTATTCGAGGTAGTTAAATTATTCGCGTCTACCCTGAGGCGGGTCTGGTTCTCATTGAGTTTCAAACTTCCTACCTATAACAATCAATGATTTGTTGACTTTGTTTAGCGATAAAAATTCAATATCCGTCGTTACTCGTTTCCGTTTTGTTATCTCATAAAAGCAACGCCACTAATTGTTTTCCTTGAAAGCTTCGTAGAATTTTTGTTTAAATTAGGGGTGGGAGGGGGAGGGCAAAGCCACGCTCACCCCTCGTACTAAATTACAGCAAAACTCTTCGACGTTAATTAATCAATTAAAACGCTCGATTTAAAAGTCACCCCCGTACAGTGGTACTCGAAGAAAATGTAAACGATGAAACTTTTCGCGGTTAGTTATATACGGATGCGTGTCCGTACGGATATTAATTTATACGATTCTCACCGTACAACACGCAATCAAAGGGAATATTTATGTAGCCCTGGACGAATCTCGAGCGCCCCTCGTTTTATTTTTTTCTCATCCCCTCCGAATTTACTCGAGCTTTTAACGGCGGGCTTTTTTTCTAGCTTAAGTTTCGGCATTTTGAAACATCTCTCTACCGAATTCGTTGAAGTCCCGGTGGTCGATAGGAAGGAAATAAGCGATCGCACGTCGAAAGCACTTTATTGCGTAAATTTATTTCCGCGTAAATTTCAACGCAATGAAACTCTTTTACGAATTTAGTCCGGCCATCTAACAAGAAGAAATTAATTGGTGGGACTATACATCTGCGCCCTACCGCGGAGTGGGCGTAAAGCTACGGATGTTCATTAATTAATGAAATCTGGTCGTTACGTTCAATTACTTTGCATCACAGGATTCTGGAAAAGAGCCAACTCGATTTTCTGCACGCTTTTTTTTTTTATTTTTTATTTTTTTTTTTCTCTCTCGCGGCCCACCGGTTACCTCCTATAAAAGATCAATGTCGCCAATTTATCAATGACTGGCATATTTTTAGCCCCAAGTTAATCCGACCGGATGATAATAAAAAAAAAAAAATTGTCAAAATGTTCGACACCACGATTCCTCGGCAATTAACCTCGTGGCTGTTTCACGGCCGATGGAGAAAGTAATTTCGCTCCACATTCCCAATTCGCCAAATAAAATATCTTCCTCAATACTCGGCGTTAAATTAATGTCGCTTATTATTCTCGAAATCACCCCCTACCTTTATTATTATCAATTTCCCTGAAGGTTTGGTCGGCGGTAAAAGCATGCGGGGCTAATTGAATTTTACTCATTTGCTTTTTTTTGTCCGGCCTAAAAATTAAACGGAGCGACATCGTTGTCGATTTTATCTCCGTTAATATTCGTGCGATGTAATTTAGATGTTTTTCTGACACCCGTTCAAACATTGAAACGTTACTCCGTGGTAGGACGCGGTCAGATCCGATACCGCAACCTTTCCGTATAAATGAAAAACGTCTTCGTGAATTCCTAGCATCTTCGAAATACCAATCAGCTAAAAGCTAGTGATCGATATCCGAGAGTATTACCGAAGTTCTTCGGGGCCTCCGGGGCGCAGCTAAAAGAAAAATGAATAAATAAATATAAGAAAGTCACGCGAATGTCCGTATACTTCGGCGCTACATTTAGCGAGCCATTACACGATATCTGAAAAAAAGAAATAAAACTGCGAAATTGCACGAGAGTCTGAAAGCCAGATAACGACGATGTGATCTCCGCATCAGGAAGACGTATCCCGGTCCTCTGCGAAGCTGTACAGATAAGATTTGTTTCACTGATACAAACGAAAAAAAAGGAACGTTACAAAAAAAAAAAACAGCATGTTTGCGAACACCTTACCTCGCTGAAATAAGGCGAGAAAGAAAAAAAAGAAAACAAAATGGAGCAGAGTGTGTGTGGAACGAAGGAGTCTCCGGCTGTTATTGTGTTTTAGGACGCCGTAATGGGGGCGCGAAATTGCTTCGCTTTACTCTGACCTCACCCTCGACGTACCGTCCAATTAACCGGATCCTCACGGTTCGTAAGTTCCGCCGCCCTTGGATGAAAAAAAAAAAGAAGAAGAAAAAAAGACCAGCCCCCTCCGCGGGTATCCGGCGTCCAAAATAATTGGTAACGCGAGACCTACGTCCGCGACGATCATTCCTCCCGAGATCTCGGTGAGAAAAGAAAAAGAGATCGCCGCTCGCGTCCGCGGTATACGTAGTACAAGCTCTCCCGTTCCAACACCAGGCACAGGTGGGCGGGCGTCTCTGAAACTTCCGACGTACGCGTACGTTACGACCACCTAACCGGAGTGTCCTCTTTGACTCGTCGTTTGCCGAGTGTGCTTGCTCTCTTTGTATCTTCGAACGCGATGAGGTATCGATACAGCTAGCGTTGTTGTCGCCGTTGTCGTTATCGTCACCGATCGACTCCACTGCTCGTTTGAACCCTCCACGGGTACGGAGCAGATACTAATTGACCGCCTGGCCGTAATATAATTATAAACGTTTATACATCGATGATTCGGCAGCGAAATTGATTGATCGGGAGCTATACAAAGAACCAACAACCATGGAGATGAAATCAAAATTTCTTTCGTGTCTCCGAACGACGAAACGGCGAAGGTGACTTTTTTCAGACACTTGAATACTAGGCTGTCTAACGAGGGCGTCGTAAATCGGAAAAAAAGAAACGAAAAGAACAATTTTCCGGGAGTTGTCTCAAGTTTTTTGCTGCACCCGTATAGCTACCGAGTTAAGCCGGTTAGCCGTGCGTGCCAAGGAGGCGGCGGTGGTTTTCAAATGATCGAAAGCACGCGGACGCACGAAGTGACGGACTGGCGAAGATAGGTACTCGTATAACGTACACCGATAGGCTCCCCATCCGTTATGCGAGACCCGTGTAATATGTACCCCTATGTAATATACCTGTGTATAGGTATAGTTGCGTACACGTACCACATACCCGCTGTAATACATATATATATATATATATATATATAAGGGCAAATGTTCAAAGTAGATATATATAAACGTGTGCTCATATTATACACGTGTACACGTGGTGGAAGTTGGTTGGAAGGTGGTGTACCATAGCACACGTATTTCGATGTCAGTGACGAACGAAGTTTCTCAACCAACCGCGCCCTTCTTCCCTCTTCTCTCTGCCTCCTCGTCATCATCGTCGTCGTCGTCGTCGTCGTCGTCGTCGTCTCGTATAATATATGTATGTGCTTGTAACCGCATTGTTCAGACATCCGAGGATATCGCGTTTATACAGGAAGTGGCGTCTAGGCATTCGCACGGTACAAGGAACTACTATCACACCGGTACACCGTGCGTCCCGGCCACGCTGGATGAAACAAGGGCCCGTGCTAGCCCTTGTCTGGCCCCGGCGCTAATGATGCCCGGTACACGTGCTAACCTCCCACGCCCACCTCCGAGGAACCTCACCTCACCCCCCGGACATTCGGGATTCCTGTACTCCGCTACGCCGCTTTATCGCTTCCTGATAAATAGTCCCGTCCCGTCCCGTCCCGTCCCGTCCCGTCCACCCATCCCCCTCCCTCTTCTATGGTCGGCTACCATTGTCAACTCTGAGGCTACTTCGCGCCCGTCTCTCTTCGATTTTCCCTCCTCTCCGTTCCGTCCGGGTATTTCTGTTACTCACGGTAAGCTCGTAGGTCTGCGCGAGTCCAGATAATATAAACGCGTAGAGGTCCACGTGTTTCAGTGGGTGGTACTGTCCGAGGTTTCTATATGAGAAACCGCGACTCGAGATGCCGTGGGTCGGTATCCGTAAACTGTAGCGATGTGAGGAACGTAAAGAAGTTCCTCCCCGTTCCTCCCCCCTCCCCCTACCCCGTTGCATTTGTCCCGTTACGCGGTGTTCAACGAAGCGATATTCCTATCTGGAAAATATATTGGCTACGATAGGGGAAGCCGCATAAACGCTGCGTGCGAAGCCACCGAATGACTACCATTCCGTCAACCACCACCACCGCCACCACCATCGGTCGGGAGACAAGCGCGTGCACGCGCGAACGCATCCTCGACTTCGCGGCTACACGGGCTCCGATAGTAATGTAATTACGCCGGCGAGCTTGCACTCGAGGTCTCCGGTTATTATCCGGACAAACCTGCCAACCCACATCGATTGCGCGATGTGTCTCACGTATCTCGCGTAGCTCTCGGCGCGACAGGGGATCGGAGGCGAGTAGTCCGGACCGCTATTCAAACCCGACCAAAAACGGTGTTGGCTCGGTCAGCAGGTTTTGAGAAATCCAGCAAGGTGTTAAGGAAAAACGTTAAGGAGTAAGGGAGGTGAAAAAGTTGATAAACTCTTTCGGTGAAAGCGGTCTTCGGAACGTGGACGGTGTCCGATGCTACGCTTCCCTTCTCTCTTCTTTTTTTCTTTTTTTTTCGTCCACTTTTCCAGAGAGAAGTGACCACGTCCCACCTCGGCGTGGCGCCTTTTGCGATCGGTTCTTCGTCTTGTCCTTTAATTAAATCCATCAGTTTCCCCGCGGTGTGCGTTCGTCGACTCTATGTGTATACAGGCGTTCGCGGAACTCATCCCCGTAAAAGGCGGGGGCGTTACGCGTTACCGATTGTTGGCAAGAGTCAGCGTTTTCTCGCTATGCACTCGACCGAAAGTATTCCAACGATTTTGCCGGATCTTGGCCCGATATCGATTAACGAATAATCCCTCGTTGCCGGTTTTGAATGTCGGGACAGGATTATATGCACATCGATGGCGCAAAGTGGGAAATTCGATTCAGTGATGCTTTTGGCGTTTAAGTTTCCTTTTCAATCCAGGTGTCGCAGAGATGGTAATTTCGAGTAATTTCATTCGCGCAAAGTTTTGATATTCCAAAATAATTTCAGGGGTTGCGAAATGACGAATGGAAGTTAATCGTTGTTTCAATACGGCGAGCTTTTGATCCACAGAGTCTAGTAACACATCGGATTGCACCGAGTCTAGTTTCTCGGGGCTTGGTTTGGAATTCGTCCAAAACCATTGAGGAAGCAGAGGGCGAGCAAGAGGCACGCGTTATGCGAGGCATTTCGGGTCTCCGGGAAACTGGAAATGCCTGACGCACACCTGGCTAACAATTGTAAGGTAGTATTTAGACTCGGCGGGGGAGAGGGGGGGGGGGGGGGGGGCCAAAACCCGAGACCTAGAAACCCCAAATGTAACGTTTACCGTCATTGTGGCGAGCCGTGTTCGTGATGCCTAACGAATACTTTGCCCGCTGCGTCCGCCGAGATATTCCAATAACCGTGCGGAACGTCGCCGTACAATTACAGAGTCAGAAATTGCGGTCATCGCAGTCCGCGTCTCTCCATTCCGATCTTTTCACCGGAACCGAGACTTTTGTCAAAAAATATGTGCGCCGCGCTTCCGAAATCCGGTGCATCGCTTTCTTTCATTTTTTTTCGGTCCACGGAGAATCCTTTCATCCCGCGATAAATTCCAGGGTCTAAGAAAATAGCGCGATCGGTTGCATTCGCTCTTCAAAGTTCCGCAAATTGCATCTATTCTCTCCAAGGTCCGGTTATAATGGTCGTGCCGCTCGGTCGAGTCCCCGATTCGCCGATAGAGACGGCAAAAGATGCTCGAACTCTGCATTTCAACGACTGATGAAACCCCGGTCGGGAATCGGAATAACAGTATTCGAACGATCGGAAGAAAGTTTATAGCTTCTGGTACGCAAATTCGTTGGAGGTAACCTCTGCTCCGTGGCTAACAGTGAGCCGATGCGGTAGAAGAAGCTCACTGGGTGGCGAATTCTCCGGAGACGTCGGAGAGACAGGGAATTATCGGTCGTTCTTGACTTTTCAAGATTAAACGATCGACGGCGCTGATGATGGCGGAATAACGGCTCCCTGTCGAACGGATAATTGCAGTATGCAAACTCCTTTGACCTAACTCGGCCTTTACACCCGTTAGGGATAAGTACGCAACGGTGCGGGGCATGCGATACAGCAATTACCGGACTATAACTTCAACTCGATCGCGTTATATCGTTCGTAACGCGAGTACAAAGTTTCGTAGTTCGAACCGAACCCCCTCGCCTGACATGAAAGTGCGATCTTACCGTCAGTTATTCAAAACTGAACGATGATCGGTCTTCCGGTGAGATTCTTAGCGAAAAACTAAACTCCGGAGCGTATAATAAATCGAACGAAGCGAACGCTCCGTCTCCTTCCCGCCCGTTTCTCTTATCCATCGATTCCGCTGCACTTCCAGGTGGTTCCCAGAGCCGCCTCCCGTTCACTCGGCTTTCGGTCCCGCGGTTCGGATACAGTCTCCCCATTGTCGAAGGAAACGCTGAAATATTTCTATCACCTAAAGTGGGACGGAGCACAAAACTCCTTTGTATCGAATGACGCGCGATTCCATCCAGTTGTTGATACGTCGAGTTTGATGTGTCGCGCGCGTGTACACGCGGGTTACATACGCTGTCATTTGTACGACCGACTATCGCGCGGTATTAACATGTATCTCCGAGTAGGTACGCTGCATACGCTTGCGTTGTCGGAGTGGCGTTCGCTGGCACGTTATTTTCCCCCGAGTCGGTGATAAATTTCATTTCAACAAAATTACTTATATAAAATCCACAAACAAAACTGTGAGAATGTAATACCATATAAAGAGAACGAGCATGCACTTACTTGCTCGGTTATATATGTATATATCTATGTATATGTATTATATACGTATATCCGCGGTGAAGACCTCCCCTGGTAATGGTAATGGCATTAAATCTGTTATAACTACGCGGTTATTGTAAACATAACGGTGTAATAAACCGTGTACTCTCGGAGCTGCGGATAGAAGTAGGAAGAGCGCAGGCCTGCCTGCCTGCCTGCCTGCCAGCCAGCCCAGTCAGCTAATCCGTTGGGCTCTCTTCTTTCTCCGACGACGTAGAGAAATCACAATGGAATATATTTAACCGCGTCTGCAACAACGCCGTAGCAATTTCAATCACCTTTGCCAACCACCGATCCTCGAGTAAGCTCGAGCGGGTGGTCGGTCGACGCGGAATACCTCAAATTTTATCTCCGTCTCATCAAAACGGGAGTTACAACTTCGAACGACGTAACGACGCTGATGCTCTTTTGCCGCGCTCCTCCTTCTTTCCGACCAACGATATTTTCATTATACTACCGAGAAATAGCACGCTTCTCATTTTTCCCCTCTTTTCATCGGCTGACGACGACGAATGGGTATACACCACCCTCTTTTTTTACGTTTCTCTCACTCGGCTGGCCATTTTTTACGTCGCCAGGTAGAATTGATCACGGATCGTGCGGAAAGTCGTCAGTTTTTTTTAATCCGCTCTTCGTTCTGTTTTCTTTGTTTTCACCCGTTACTTCCGATCGGAACCGGATCGATGTCAAATTTTAAATACCCGCAAATTACGTGTCGCCTTGTTCGTAACAAGCAAAAATATTTCGTTCCACCCCGTAAAAGTCTCGTATCATTCGTAGCGTCTCTTAATAACTCCACTAGCCGGAACAATGAACGTTATGTCTCATCGATTGTGAGGGCGTCGATACTCCGCCGTCTTTGTAGGGTATCGAGGACATTTTTATCGTCGAATGATCGGTTGATTTTACCGGGCACTTCTCTATTTCATTAATTATATTATTTCACTCGATTGTACTCACGGTACGCCCACCAAGGGACAAATTTAACGATTTCCCGATCATTCCATACGAGCAACTTGACCACCGATCGACAAAAAACTCGCCAGCCATCAATCCGCCACGATAAAACGTGAAAGTTTCGCTCGATTAAACGGATAAGACTCACATACAGCAATAACATAAAGTAACATCTTTACTCCAAGTTTGAGTAGGGTGCAGTGTAACGATTGCAACACAGCCGAAGACGGTATCGCTGCCCGGAAGGTGTTGCGTATTATATATATATAAGTTCATCGAATTCACAGGGAACACCAAGTCCTAATCTTCCATCGAGTGTGCAACCCCGCTTCGGCTTGTTTAACTTATCTACCTTCCAAAGTTCAACTGCGCTTCTTGTACGCTGGTTATTCCGCACACGGATCGTATCGGTTACACGCGAACGGTGTAGGCTTTTTTCGGCACGCTGCACACAGAGCGTTTGGTCCGACGATGATTCGGGTCGTTGACTTTTAATAATTCGAGGACAGCGAAACGCGGGATCGAACCTGACTGAATTTTGGAAAAAATTGTAAATTCTTTCGGGACTCGAGAGCAAGCAGCGCGGTTCTCTTTGGAGCCGCCGCTAGTCCGGAAGTCTGTCGTGTCCTCTGGCACTCGAAGTTGGCAATAGTTTGAATTCATTTCGCTCGAATGAACGCGGAGACTGGAACCGCGGTGCCCCACGGTCTTCGCTATATTTAGCCCGATCTCGTACTTCGTTATGCGATATTTAAAAAGATGCCCGTTACGCGGCAGAACGAAACTTCTCTCGTTCTCTTTTTTTTTTTTTTTTTGTTTGCTTTTTGCAAGTTTTTCAAACCGGACGAAACCGCGGGATACATAGTTAGAAAAAGAAGCAAAAAAGCAAAAAAAAGAAACCGGGGATAGGAAGAGAGTGAGTCGTATCGAAGGCATTGTTTCCTCCCGGAGTCGTGCGGTAGCACTTCATACGGAGCTCTACTATTCGTTCGTTTGTTAAAGAATATTGATGCCGTTTCGTAAGCCATGTTCAACGATTTATCTTCTTTTGTTTCAGGTATGGAACTCCTTCCTTTTTTTTTTCCAGCAGGCATTAGTTCAGTGCTTCCGTTCGATCTCTCGATAATATCTACAACGATGTAGAGTGCCGAGTCGACGAAAGTTTCCGCATGTTTCCGGTTCGATTGAAAATACGCCAAAAATACGCGTGCGTATGGAAATTCGGTGAGTAAGAAGAATAACGTGAGATCTCTTTTCTCTGGTTGCGCGAGTGCGGTTATCGAATAGCGTCCGTTCGGACTACATCCGATCGTAGCTAACCGCGGATTTCGGTAGTTCGTACACTAGCGGGGTATTTAAACGCGTTGCATAACGTGTTTGCGGACCACTTTGTACGTATAGCATTTTGCAAAGGTGGAGATTACACACTCCTCGCGTATACAGATGAGGAAATTCGCTTCCGACAGGAAGTTGTCTGCGGTTCTTGCCCCGCCACGATCTCTATACTTCCGAGCAAATATTCGCTAACTACCGTAGTAACTACCAGTCCCTCTCTCTCTCTCTCCCTCTCTCTCTCTCTCTACGTAACACTACATGTACCGCAAAGGCTTATTTGCCACTGAATGCGGGAGAAATTTAACCCGGAAATTCCTACCGGACTCCGTTGCCGCGGTATATAAAATATATATATGTATAACAACCATCCGTGCACTTGAAGAAACCACCGCATCGCATTATATTATATATACCTATATACCTCGTCGAATTGTAATTCGGAGGCGCAGCTTGACTCACGGTTCCGCGTTAACCGCGGCGTCGCATCGCTCTTTTCTCTCCTCATCTACTCGTCGTTACCCCGGCAGACGGGCGAAGTTGTTCCAGGGTTTCCGCCCGATTTGAAAAGCCTGTCTCTCGGGACGTTAAAAAGTTGGCGAGAGCACCCCGCGTACGAGAGGTGGGTGGGTCCGCGTCTGGCCCGGTGTGTATCGTCTAGCGGCTCTCCTCTCTCTTTGATCTTCAATCTTTTGCGAGGGGTTGACCTTTGACCCGCGACACACTCTTACGTCTTACGTTCACCAGACGCCGCAGCTTGATTCCGGGTTTTACCGCGTCAATAGACACCCCGATGACGCTGTAAACACGTCAAAGGATCCCAACCGAAGTGGTGCCCCGCGACTCGGGAAGGGTGACGTGGGTACCTATACGTCTACTTATCGAACGACCGTCTTTTGACGCGTGTAGAAGAAACCGCGACTGGCTCAGTTTCCTCCTACCGATTTATATATGTCTATATATATATATGGAGGGGAGAAGGAGAATGTGCGGAGTTCATCGTCGAGGGTAGCGAAAAGGATACGAGTTCGAGGTGCGAGGCGTCGCGGTGCGTCGAACGCTCGGGCCTAGAATCCGGTGGGTTTCCACTTCAGAAATAGAAATTCGATTACTCGGTGAGTTTTATGTAGTTTGTCGGAGGCGTCGCGTGTCCGACCGGTCTTACGTCCTACGTCGATTCAATTTCTATCGGAAATCGAAGCGACGTTAGGTGTACAACGGTCCGGAGACGATTTCTCAACAAATATTTTAAACTACCCCCGTCGCGGTGAGTTGGGAGACTTTTGTGGGAAAACACGATCGATCAGCATCGCGGCGTTTCGCCTAATTTCCATTCTCATTTTCGTTCTTTTTTCTTTGAGAACTGTTGCCGCGAACGGCTGAGATGCCGAAAATCTGACGTTGGCAACCCGCGAAAATCTGCGCGGATCGCGCTCAAAGTGAATGACTGAAAATACGTCAGTGAGATGATATTAATGACGCGGAACCAGATGATGATTTATGAATCCATCGCCCCCCGGTCCCCGGTCCCCCGCTTATAGCGACGTATGTTCGAAGCATAACTTTCATATTGGTGGAGTTGGGTGTAAATCACTACGGAAAATACGCCCGTTTACCGATCGCTTTGAAACTGTAGAAACAATGCGACGCTTTGTTGTATACATGTATATGGAGAGCAACGGGGGGGTCGTACGCATGCAAAAGTCATCAGCACAACGACCGATATTTTTTGAATCCGTGCAATCAGGCTTTCCCCGTTCGCCCCAATTCCTTTTTTATTTTCTCTCTCTATATATATATACGTACATAAAAGTCATCGGTGCCGGGGGTCACTCTTACCAGCATGGTCTCTCATTCACGAGACGTACGTATCCGTAATACAGGCTACATCGACGCTCTCGATATGCGGTGAGGAAAAATCATTTCTTTTTGTTCGAGTTATTTTTATTTGCGGTTTTTTTTTTTTTTGGTATTTTTCTTTCACTCCGATGAAATACCTGTACACACGTATATCGAGCCTTCTTTTCTCTCTCCTGTTTCCCCATCCCCGCCGGAATCCTTCATTTTTTACGTTCTCTCGTACACGTCAGCGATTTCGGGGGGGGGGGTGGTGTGGAACGTGATTAAACGTTCATTTTCTTCGGCGGCTTTACCACGATTACTTTTCCCGCTTCGGTTTCTCCGCCCGGGAATGTATCGCGTGAAGAGGGGTTAGTATCAAAAATTTGAAAAACAACCTCCACGCGGCTTCGCGGTTCGCGATACGAGAAAATATAAAGTTCCGACTATCGCATTCGTTGAAATAATAATTCACCGCTAAACGGAGTACACGCGGAGCTATACGTACTCTGTAATCGATATACGTGGAGCGGGTATACCTGTGTATACTATATTCGTACACCTTTAAAGCAGTGCAGACGAAACGGCAGCGAGGCACGATCTCACACCGCGTATGGTTTTCCGCTTATAGTACGGATTGATGGATTGCTCGGCGGCGATGGTTCGCGCTAACGATACCCACCTCTGTAATACTCGCTTGTATATATATATATGTGTGTTTTCTTACGAACCGATTGTACCACCTCGTTCTTCACGCGACAGGACGTGTTTCGCTATTCAATAGGTAAAGTATTCGATATAACGAACACGCTACACCTATGCATTTCTCAATCCATTTTCAGCAAAACGAATTATAGCTCTCCATTCGCTGCGCGTCGCAAGGTAGCTCCCTTCGCATTGTACATCCGACGGACAAACCGCCGGCGAAGACCGGTTCGCGAATCCTCTTCTCTCTCTCTAGATTTCTGTCTCCGCGCGGTATAAAATTTGGAGTGGAAATTCTTCTTCAACCCCCTCGTTTCGATTTTTTTTTTTTTTTTTTTTTTCTAAGTCATATTTCACTTTCGTTTTATCGATACGTACACCGAAAAGGCGCAAATTTTTTCACTCAGAGTACGAAGAATTTTTTGCTCCGTAGTTCGTTAGGACGAGATATCGTTGTAGATAGATTTCCATGGATAATTATGGCGAGCGATTCTCGGTGTATCACATCCAGTCAATCATTCGTTGCGGAAAAAAAACCGCGTGAAAAAAATTCGGCGACTCCGCGAGATTCGCGATAAAATTGTCAAAGGACTCGTATCGAAAATTTCCGAATTACAATCAACAGAGAGTCCCGGCGTTTGTCGAACCGTTACATCCGTCACGCGATTACGTGTTCGTCGTATGCTTTTTCGAAACTTCAAACGAAATTAGAATTGTAAAAAAGCTCGATTCGTCGGGTCGTACGTACACCGTTACCTCGATACGTTTTCATTATTCCGCGGCGATGTTTTCGAACTTTACATATTTATCACGGAGTCACGGAATAATCGATAACACGAATATTTATCGATCACTTACGCTCGCGCTGTTTGTCGAAAGATAGCGCGGATGCTTCGCAGTTTTGATCGGTCAAACGTGCTCGCCAATTATCATCTTACGGGACCATTCATATACGACGGCTGCGGGATTTCGATTACCTCTATAGATTTTCGCTCCTACGATCCGCGGGCGTCCGTTGCGTCGAAACTTGTGGCCGCTTTGTTCGCGAAACCTTCGCCGAATATATAACAACTCGTTATACAATCACGAACGTATACCCGTGCGGCGTTCATGCATCGCTATTAGTGTTAAATAAAACCAACCGACCCCTCCGCGCGCCCGATATTGTGCGGCAAACTTCCCTCGGGCGAACGATATCGTGCGCACGTTGCAAAGTCCTATGTACCTATTCGCAAGTATACGTGAAACGTGTATAACGTATACCTATGTATGTATGTGTATAATATACACGAGTGGAGAGCGACACATTTTCTACCCATATCACAAATTACAATTGAGCCATGCAACGGAAAGCGAATCAACACGAAAATCAACATTATACCCGCCGGTTGACCTATTTCGAACATTCGTACACCTCGAATACCTCGAACGGAGGCACGTGTGTCTTTTCAAAAAAATCAAATATTACCTGCGCAAAGAATCAAATGCGGTTATTCATCTCGGTTGCCTTTTTTTTTCTTTGTTCCTCGCCTGTAATATTTTAACAACGATACCAATGATGTGCGTTCGAACGAAGGAGTACGGTTCTTTGTTTCATTTTTTTGCTCTCCTTTTTTTTTTCTTTTCGTTTTTTTTTTTTTTTTTTGGTTTCCTCCTCGGAATTTAATCAACGTGTTTCAAAAAAAAAAAAATGCACGGCTTAAAACGGCACGTGGTTATTAATCAGATAAATCTTGAAAGTTGAAAGCGCACGCTCACTTCACCCGTGATATCGTAGGTGAGTCTCAAGATTTTTAATTAAGCATTCCTGGCCACCGCTTGTACAACCCTGGTCCAGGAGCCGAGTTAACTTGATTTCTTCAACTCCCACGGCATCGTCTCGAATTAAAAAAAAAAAAAAAGGGGGAAAGAAAAAAGAAAATTGAAATAAAATAAAGCGGGGAACACGAGGGGATGAGAAGAGAATTAACCCGACGATAAAGTCCAACCGAGCACACTCGCGATTCGACCCGTCAAATACGAAGTAACCCCGGAAAAAGCCTTCCTCCCGGATTCTCGCGATCGCAAAAGCGTCGTCTCGACGTCTCGAAATTTCAAAATTCTTCGCACGCATCTTCCCGATCGGAGGATAATGAAAAATAGAAAGAATCGGCCGTTCGAATCCTACCGTGCAGTGCGATAAAAGTGCAGTTTCCTGCTCGATTAACACCTCCGCAGTTGTTCTTATTAGAAAATGCGGTGAGCTTAGAATCGAGAGAATATTTCCGTGAATTCTTTTCCTCCACCTTTTCGCGTCTAGGTATAAATTTTAGCGGTGCGGTTACATACATATACATGAAAGCTTCCGCTTCGTAATGCAGACTGAAATTCCGGTACGCGATTGCGAGTGAGGGGGAGAAGGGGCTGATATTATATACTCGTCCTTTTGCAGGAATTGGATTTTTCTCCGGTAGGAATTTTAGAGTCTTTTCTACGTCACGCCCGTCCATTTTCTCATATCGGCAACGAAACTCTATTGTACAGGGTGTAAAGTGACTTACGTACTACCACCTCGTACCGCACGACGGTAGCTACGGATTCGTATTAATCTCGACGGTGTTCCCCAGACATCTGTATTTCTGCCTCGCAATCAGTACGTGCAGTTATCCGTAATGCAAACACGTGTGGTGTGGTATGGTGTGTGGTATGGTGTGTGTGCGTCGGTCGCGACGTATATCCCGGCGTCCTGTCGTCCCGTCTCCTTTTGCCGTTTCGCGCGAATCGCGGGGAAGTCTGTTACCTTTAAAGTGATAGTTTGTCCCCGTCGTCTGCGCGGCGGTAAGTCGGAAGATAAGTGGCAATAAAGTTGGGTTAGAGGCGTTCCGCGTCGGTGTTACGGGGGAGGCCCTGTATAAGGGCTATGTGGGATGACTGTGCGCCGGGGGTTGGTTGACGTATACGGATACTTTTCGGCGAGGCGTAGGCGAACGCCGAGGTTCGAAGGTAGCGAGAGCGAGGGAGATGAAGAAACCGCCCTACGTAGGAGTCGTTAAACCGCCGGCAGTCATCCCCCGGACCTTTGCCAAAGTGTCTCGCTAATTCCGCATTATCTCAGACCACCCTGGAACGGATATCGCACGTTCCCCGAGCACCGCGGTAGCTAAATTTCGCCGATATGCAGACGGCCTAAGGTGGAATACCCGTGTTACTCTTTACGTCTTGTCTGGAGCGGTGGCGAGCTAAACGCTTGTTTTTCCTTCTGGAGTCGACGGAAGAGATCGATCCAAAAATCGAAAACTGTTAGAAGATTGGGGATGAAAATCTATCGGCATTTTCATCCAATTCCACCGCTTTTTGAAACTGACCCGCTGTTTCCCGCTATCGGGGTGGATATTACGCACCTGTGTATATATATATATCTATATCCGCTGTAATTGAATCGGGAGATCCTTCTTGAATTGAAAATTCGGTAGGATACTTTCACCGACAGTTACTCACAATTGGATCATCCGATGGATCTACTTAAACCAAGGCACATCTTGCCGGGGTGAAAGCCGATGGAAAACACGTTTCGCCTTCGGCTTCATGAATATTTAAAATCAGGGTTTTGGTTTTTCCTTTCACGATAGTTTCGAAATAGCTGCAGGTTTTACCTTCGATTACCTTTCAACCGAAATTTTAAAACGAGGCTTTCGACTCGATACTTTTTTTTTTTTTTTTCGCTTTTTCAAGGGATTTTTTTCTATTCTCCGAATTTGATATTCCGCCAGTTGAAACGGGGTCTTTTTTTTCCTTTTTTCTTCCCCTCACTCGGTTATCTTTCGGAGCCAGAACCGGCCGGGGTGTACAGCCCCACCGCCTCGTGCGTCGCTGGTATATCCTGCGGAACGCAAGAGGGACGTCAGCCACTGGAAAATGGAACTAAACTGGAACAAAATCCTCTCTTCTCCACCGGGCTTATCTCGTTATCCGAAAAATAATGAGCTCCACTATTTATTCATAACCCGCGAACGAAACGATCCACTATTCGTTCGTGGCAAAAAAAAAAAAAAAAAATCGGAAAATACCATCTCACAGCGTGGGTGTTGGTAAAAGTCGAAGACCGGAGGGCAAAAAACGTGTTAATTAGTTCGTAATAATGTGAGAATTGTATGCGGATCCTATTTGAGGTTGAATAATTTTTTCCATCGACTGCAACGCGGGCAATGTGATCGGGGGGGGAGGGTGATTAATGAAATACTGAAAATCTTATATAAGCTGACCATTAATCTGGCGAGGAAGTTGTGTATATATATACCGAAAGATTCATCAATTTTGCTCGCGATTATGCCGGCTCAGCGACGGTCCCTAAAATTTCATCTTTTTCTATTACCTCTGGTCCCTCCGTTGTTGGTTCTCCGTAAATCTTCCATGGATCTCTCATTAGTTAATTCTCATCTCATCCCCCGAGACACTAGGCACTTGGTACAAAGCTGCTGCAGGTGTGCAACGGCTCTAGGCTATAGTCTCGAGACACCCCGCAGAAAAAAAACTGATTGCCGAATTGAAAACTCGGAGATTTTACATCTCGTGAAATCAAAGTCTTTCTCAACAATCGAAGTGAAAATAAAACTTAGAAATTTATAGAAAAAATGGAGGCGAAAGCTAAAAGAAGTAGATCCTCAACCACACGTGCGTATCGTTTTTATCTTGGAGTTCAATTCTCGTTAGAATTTAATTGGTAGCAATCAACGAGTGACTCGTACGTAGTTATGTAACGAACAACCACTCGATATCCAGCGACTCCGATCGTCTGAATTGAAGTCAACGACGATCGCCGCGGCAAAACCGCAACTTTGACGCGCCAATTAATGGCCTGGCTCACGCTGTCCATGAATTATTGAACTCCGAAGCATCCCGCGTTCATTATGTTGTTAGCAAAAATCAATCGATATATCGGAAAAAACGTTGCTGAACGGCTAGTGACTACATATTTCATGAAAGGGGTAATTTTGGTGTTAGAAATGCGGAAGTTTTGTCTAACATTAGTTGTCCAATTTTATTCGTCGCAAGACTGAAATTATCGCGAACGAAGGAGTCTAAGATCTACAAAAGGATATATACATACATATTTATCACGAAGTATACGAGAAAAGGGCGAATTGTTACCGACAGTGTTACGTCGTGGGGTTGCGAAGTACGAAGCACGGAAGGGAAACGGCGGTGGACCTTTATTATACGTACGTACAATACGCATACCTATAGTAAGCAATGATAAATGCTTGACGCTTTTCGTTTTTGCCACGCTCACATTTTCTTACCACCTATACATACATATATACATTTGAACGAGCGTTCGGTGTCTCGGGGTGGATCTTATTTATCTCGTAATTTGGTTAATGTATTTTTTTTTTTTTTTTTCTTTCCTAATAAAAACTGAGAAGTAATATACATATATATATATATATATATATATACATGTATACGTTGGCAATGAAGCGGTTAAATTAAAATAGATTAAATCGAGCCGTAAACCTCCGACGCCGGCGCGCCCCGAAACCCGCCCTCGCTCCACCTTTAATAACATCCCGACCAGCTACCGGGGAAAAATTCACGAAATGGCTTCAACGGCAACAAAATACTCACTAGATATATCCACCTGAGCTTTGTATTATAATTGGCTTCCTCAGTTCGTGTATACCACCCGGTTTTCTTTTGCTTTTTTTTCTCCCTTTTTCGTTCGGTTTTCACCGAAATTCAGCAGCTCACAATTAGATCCACAGCTTTCACTCGGGTTGAACTTGTTATCTTACCTCAATTATTTCCTTTGAATTTCTCGACGAAAACTTTTTCATATCGAATGTCGCAGGAGCGGAATCGATTCCGCGTGTATGTATTCTCCGTTTTCTCTCGTTCGACATCGGCGAGGTCTGTTATAAAAAAAATTGAAAAAAAAAAAAAGAAAAAAAAAAATTAAAAACTCGAACCAAATCAAGCCTTAGCTGGGAGCTCGCTCGAGTTTAAGTGTACGTGACGAACAGTAAAACAGAGATATCTGTTACCGCGTGCAGAGGTAATAAAGACGAATGGGAATACGTTACGGTGCGAATAAGGTCACACGTGTGTGTTTGTAACGCGGTACGTATGAAGATAAAATTATACCATCTGACATGAGCATTATACCCATATACGTTTATAATAGGAACCGAAGCTCAACGGGGAAAAAGCGTACGTTGTACCACGTCGCCTCGTACACCGCGTAATACACGCGTGTTTTACACGTCCCCCGTGTGCACGCATGTTAATGTTGCACAGGGTGTCCTACGATTCCAGAAGATTCATCGAAATATTTCTAAAATCGAAATCGCTTTTTTTTATGCTCGTCAACGTCGAATACTTTCGATTAATGAACACCTAATACCTTGTCTACACTGCACTCTAAGTGCAGAACGTTTTTAAAAAATATTCAAGATATCTGTGAATTGATTTATTTTTCGAATATCCAGCGATTGTCTGAAACCTCGAATATACCCGTATTCGAAGTGCGACCTGTAGAGACCAGAACCCCGACGCGATCTACCCGCTTGTTTGTTTTGGTAGTCTCTATCGGTCGCCTCGTTCCGTACATCGATGTAAACAAACTATGGGCTCATTCTCCAGTTCAACTTGAGAAGCCTGTCGCAGTGGTCGGATTTACGTCGCAGTTATCGCGTTGAAATTGTGTGGCCAAAAAATTTTCCGGCGTTCTCAAAAAGTTTACCGAAGGATTCCGGGGCAAGGTGTGGCGATCTCTCTCGTGTTCTACGGACCCCGAAAGCCTCATAAAAAAGAAAAAAAAAGCAAAATGATCTTTACGCAACGTCTGCAAACGTACAATTATTTTGACTCGTTGAATTCGAAATTAAATTTGAGGGGCGCGTATCGCGGAAGTGATTCGTCGTAGTTTGAGATGAGATCCGTTGGTTGTTTTTGCGCGCGGAGATTGGCGGCTTAGAAACAAGGTCAGTAAGATTTAACTGCCTCTACGGAATAATGATAGCCGGTGTACCCGAGGCGTCGGCATTCCCGATACGCAAAAGAAGAAGAAGAAGAAGAAGAAGGAGAAGAAGAAGAAGAAGAAGGGTTGCGGGCGTGGATAGCGCTCCTCGCCTTCGTTGGTGAACCGATCGCAGCTGCAGCAGCAGCCGTTGGCCGACTGCAACAACAACTCATCCGGCTGATCTATACTCCAACGGTACCAATTTGTCTTTAATTTTTTTGCAATATGCTAATAATTTTCTTATTGCTACGTCGGCACACCTTCTATTCGCGCCGTATGAGGCCTGTGCCTTGCAGCTGTGGCTGCTGCTGGCCACCGCCTTTATAATTGATGTCTCCTTATTACCTTCCCATACGTGTACGTGTGTGCGCGCGTATATACGTGTATGTTCATTTTCACTACATCCAGCTCGGCCAACGATGACCAACATCCATTAAACTTTTCAATATCCCATCGCGCATAATCTACGCAATGTCTTCATCATCATCATCATCGGTAAAATAATTCCTCGTTGGCCGTACGACTGCGCGCACCGTTGACGATGCCGCAAGTTCGCTAAAAATTGTGGAAAAAAATCGCGTCGACCGCCAACGAAGTGCGTTCGATTTTTAATCAATCCCGAAACTGAGGGTACGTGGTACACGCGAGACGTGAAGCCTCAGTTTTGAATAAAGGCGAAAGAACGCGAGTTCGAAGCTCGTGTATAAAAAAATCGAGCGATCGCCTCCGAAGATTTTCTCGCTGTTCGGTAAATTTTCTTGCCAATGTAGTCGGTGTCGTTTGCAAGTTTGTTCGATTTCACTTGTCTTCGTTATCCTCAGTACGCTCGAAGCTGACGAATATATTTTACGATTTATTCGCGGTAGTGAGCTCGTCGAATAATATCTGTAGCAGCAGCAGCAGCAGCAGCAGCTCGATTCAAGATCGGTGGGCGTAAGCGATGAATTATTATTGGTCGACCGATAGGGCGGCCGTGCGGCATTATTAGTCACGACAAAGGCGTCCAGATGTAATAATTCAGCGTTACCCCGCTCGTTCTTATATTTACAATAATTACACCCCACGCGGAGCTTTATATTCCGTCTCTTTCTCACCGTTCGTTTTCTCGTACCGCGGCGGCTGCGGCGGCATCCCCCCACCGCACATTACAGCCGACACAGTGTACAGTTTTTTTCATTGCAACCCTCTCCGTTGCCCACAGACCGATGGAAAGTTACGCCTACCGCGGCAATCTGTTATTGGTAATAAATTTACGTTTTTCACGATTGCCCGGGCTGCCTCGCCAACGGGATACCACTGCCGCACGCCTACGCAATATTCAGCATGCGAACGGCGTGTGTATACGGGGGACTAGGAGGCCGCCGCGGTGTTACATACCATTTCCAACTTCATACGAGGCATTATAATACCCGTACCGCCGAAATCAAGCTCGTAAATCCAACTCGCACGCTATCATTTCATGCTTTATTATATCCCTACGTTATGTATACATCATCGTTTATGTGTTTTACAATGAAGGGAAAGAAAAAAAAAAAAAAAGAAAAGTGGACGAACCGGACAAAGAATACGCTTCGAAATTGATAGAAATAATTCAAATCTGTTGACCGTATACGTTATCGGCGAAAGGTATAGCGAAAAATGCGGATTTTGTTTGGTTTCCCTTGCGGCTGTTGTCGCTGTTCGCGAAACTTTTAGGGTTGAGCTTTCGATTTTCGAATCGAACGAATAAAAGTTTTTGGGGTTTTTTTTTTTTTTTTTTTCTCCTACTAGTTTTCCACGTTTTACAGAGTATATCGGTCGAGTGATAAATCGAAGATATATCATTCGGTACTTGGATTTCTCACACCGGACAAATTGGCCAACCGATTAGGTCCGGGATCGCCGCTACGATTATTCCCTTAAATCGAGCGTGTTATCCTGAGGGAAATGCCCTCGGAAGTATATCGATTTATACAACGGCTCGGACCTCCCCGATAGATGTACCTCCGACGCGAAGATAATCGAATCGAAAGCGACGGAGGATTCGGTGCCGATCAGCCCTTCGAACAAATTCCGAATCGACCGAAGCTTCGAAACGAGCGCGAATATGATCGCGTGCGCTTGTTTCGAAAACGCGGAATTCAGGTGTTTGGTGTATCGGAGGTGACGGTGACGGTGTCACCTTACCGAAAAATTGGCTCGTTAGCGTTGTCGTAGCGATTGACGGCTCCGAAAATGAGCGAAGCGAGCGTTGACCGGGGTGATCAGGGCGCACAAAACGACCGGGGGGTCATTTGCATCGACGGGTCATTACTCCGGCGTGTATTCTATGGACTCTGTACTTCGGTAACGGGCTGTCAACGACGTCAGCTGTTCCGTTATTGAGAATAGATATTACGCCAGATGGGCCATAACTCGATCCTCGCGGACCGACTGGAATCGTGCTGCACCACGAGTGACGAAGAACGAGCGTTGTCATTCATTATCTCCCGGCGACGGTTGATTACAAATTTTCACCGAACCTAACGGATGAGTTTCTCGTTGGATTCGAGCGCATTATTTTCAAGTCAGGAAGGCGGGAAGAGCGAACGAAGAAATTGAAAGGAAAAAAATTGCGTTACATCGGGAGAGAGACACGCGGAAAAACGAAGTTCGTGTCAACGACGGGCTTGTGTGGGGAATGATTACGCGAAGCACTCTCTCGGTGATATTTTTTTCACCCAGCTAGATTCTTCGGTGCGAGGCGAAGTGAAACGACGACGACGACGACGACTGTCGTAATGAAAAGAAAGCGCGAAGCAACCGTGTAACGCCACCGCGGCTAACGGACTTTTGTCATCGCCCATGTAAGTAAAAATGAACGTTATACCCTAAAGTGGGTTCCTTCGCCAGACGTAGTTTCTGCTGAAAATAACGAAATATGTACAACAATGAGAAATGTTTTTCCGCGGCGGCACTGAAACACCACCTGTGATGTCGGAACAGCCGAGCGAATAACTTCTATGTATGGAATTATCGTTGCAAACTTGTGCCATTCACGACTTTGCTTGTAGTAGTCGTGCACACCTATACACCTACTCCATACACTTGTCGGTATTATTACCGTCTTCTATGCGCGTCTACTTTATTCTATGAAAATATAAGTCGCTCGATGTAACCGCGCGCCGCTTGTTCTCACCTGAATTCAAATCGCCGCAGATGCGAGAAGGATATGGTAATCGGGAAGAGGATCTAGCGGATAGATTTCTACGATTAATTACCAAATGCGAGAAATGATGAGATAAATGTCTTCCATTTTTCAAGACAATGTCTCTTCGCATGTAGAGCGTTCCGAATTTTTTCCAAACCACAAAAACGAGGAGATATTGAATTATTTTTTGAATAACGCAGTTTTCCAATGTTCTTTTAACAAGAAAATCACTGAGAATCGGTCAAAATCTTTCTTCTAAATTTTCTCTTTTTTACATCACATTGACATTAGAATAATTACGAATATAGGCCGGAGGTACCTGTACGATATCCGTCGAATAACGTGGGAACAATTACAGATGAGGTGTATCGAAAATTCCTCGTGTGCGTATGCGGACTCTCGAATATCGTGTATTTATCGTAATAAAATCTAAACGGGCAACGGGGGTTAACGTGAGTGTCGAACGGAACGAACGAAAAGAATAATTTTACCGTTGCATTAAATTTGCAACGCTCGCCACCCCGAGCACAGGAGTGTAGAGCGCGTCGCGTCGTCTCGTTGGTTCTCTTATAACCGTGGTATAATACGGATGAAACCGGCAAGCGTTCGACGGCGTCGATCGTTGCTTGCGTGCCTGGACGGATCCGTCGTCCCGGCGTTTTTCCTGAAATCTTAAAACTTTAGTGGAGAGAAATCATAGGTAAGCACGCCGGCAATTGTCGGTTATTGCTGGGTCAGACGCGCTGTCAGTAATTCACGATGATAAGGGAGTTGTGTTGTGTGGGTGCGGTATATCCCTCGACGTTGCTATGCGGGTGCCTCCAGCGTTGTGTGAACGCGAACGCGGCGAGAGTGCGAACGATACGTACGGAACGCTTTACGCTTCGCCACCGCACCGCTTTTATATGTAACGTTGTACGTGTGTACATACGTACACGAGTGTAGTACCTACGTACCTACCTACCCGTTGCCAAAGGTACGAACCTCCGTACAGTCGGCTATGTGTGTAACCATAAATGTGCCACGTCACGCGGCTTATGTAACGGCGAATTCTACACCCCCCCCCCCTACCTCCCTCCTTCCCTCCCTCCCCCGGCGTATAAAATTCCACCCCGTATCGTCCATTAAATTCTTTTGACTTCTTCGAGCTCCTTCCGAGTGTTGCGGGGTGTATTACTCGCGCTTTTTCCCCCCTCGAGAGTGCAACGAAATGCAATTCTTATATCTCGCCGGAGTTTTCTCTGTAAAGCGCGCCGATGCTTGTCACGATGACCTCGGTTACAAGTTGCATCAGGTGCGCAACGTCCGGGTGCGGCGAAAACAACGGTTGAGAAAAAAAACAAAAAATAAATAAAAATAAAAGTCGAAGAAAATAAAAAGAGCAAACTGTACAACCCGACGGGATAAAGCTCTGGAAATGTACGCGTACTTTTATTTTTCGCAACTCCCCGTTTTATCTCGACTCCGAAAGCACGTTTGCTTATTTCCTCCACGGACTGCGTATCCTGATAATTGTGCACCGAACTTCTTGCAGTTTATTTGTTGATACACTTTACAATTCACCCCTTGCGTCTAATTGAAGAAACTACTTATCCGGCTAGAATTCTTGTGCTTTAATCGTGAGCTTCGTTCATGTTTTTTTTTCAACACCCATCTTTGCCTCGACCTTAATTTTTGCCAGGTGTGCGCGGGAATAAGCAATAATTAATTTCACCTACTCGGCAATTCGCGTTACATCCGTTACGTGTGGAATGAACGATTCTCTTTCGTTGTGTAACGCGCATTCGCGGCACATCAGAGGAAACGGAGTAACTTCCGAAGTACCCGCAATTCGTACAGCTACAGGTATAATATTTAAAAGGCCGTGGGCTGCGGCGGTCGTCGAATCGAGGCAGAGTGAAATAAGGGGTTAACACGTCCGGCGTCAGACTTTGAGTCGGCGAAAAATAAAAAATCACGAGACGCGGGGTGTCGCCTGGCGATAAGCAGTCTTCTTCCGTAGGAGCTTCCTCGACTCCCTTGCCGCGCGCGGCTCGGATTGTGGAAATTCTACTCCTTGACTCGCCGTCTTCATCCTGGTTGCATATATATACCTCCGGGGAATACGTTCTCTGTTCCACGACCCCCATTCCTCTTATCCCTTTTCCTCTTCCTCTTCCTCTTCCTATTTCTTTCACTTCGAGCTTTTATTCTCTTTCAACTCTCGCCGTACGCGTTTCCCTCATGAACACCTCGCGAAGCGTACCAAGTTATTCAATTATACTCGAAAATGTGCGACCGAATATGCGTACACGCACATCCTGACACGCGTACGCACAGTTATGTTTTTTTTTTTTTTTTTTTTTCTTTAGTTTAATGTACGAAATTGGGCAAATCGACTCTATAATTCAACGGGATCAGATGTAATTGAGAATGTGTAATGTACGGGTTACGTAGATTACACACTACTGTGTGCGAGAATCGTCGCTTTCCTGCATATCTCCGAAACTCTCACAATCAGCGTAGCGCGTTCTACCGGCTAGTTGAGATAAATTTCCACTAGGTTTAATCTACCGAAATTTCCTACTGACCGAGAACTTCGTCACTTAAACATTGAAGTAACTGTACCTGGTCGACGCGCAAAGTGTTTCCGTATATACACATATAGGGTATGTACACGTGTTTAACTTCGTTCTCACGTTACGGCGCGAATTAACTTTAGAGCTTGACAAATCCGAACTATTACGCTCTATACAGTTTTAATCAAGTTGCCGGGAAGAACTTTGCGACGGACGAAAGCTCCGGGAAAACCCGCGGGCAGACTCCTGGCTTTGTACAGATTTTTCGGTTTCCGCGTCATTTTTTTCGTTCCTCGTCGGAGTAGAAATTTTCTCCGAAATTCATTTCCGTTAAGACGCGACGGATTAAAATAAACTTTTCAGCTAAGAGGCTTGAATTCTAGAGACCCCCTCGGTCGTCTTCTTTCGCTCCACTATTTTGCATAATCTAAAATCAGAAATTGAATAATGAATCCTAAATGATCGGAGTTAATGAATTACCTCAATTTATGTTAAAACTCACAAATCGTCGGAAAGAAGATAGCGTCGTTTCGAAATGAGGAGAAAAAAAAAAAAAAAAAAGAAGAACCGCGTCAAAATCGCGACGACGTATGCTATGCGCGTGCTTTTACAAAAATACAATATCCCGATGCGTGCGACGATTCGGTTCCACCACTCACAGGTGAGGTGTAATATCCCGTTGAAATAAAATCGGGGCGTCGGGAGTCAGCGCGGAGATTCGTTAACTCGGATTGGAGTAACACCCGCGGGAGGCCGTGTTAATGAGTCACGTAAATCTCTCCGGGGAGTTCATCGGTTTTCGCGAGACCCGACCAACAGATTAGAGACGTTTTTCCTGTTTTTTTTTTTTTCAATTTTTTTTTTTTTCACTCTTCGCATCTCCCCTTTTTTTATTTTCAACCCCATCCGTTGTCCTTCGTCCGTACCGCTACGGGATAGCCGAAGCCCCCGCGTGGAACAATCACCCCCCCGGTTCGTACAGTTTCCAAGTCACGTATAAGCGCTAAGAAGAACGCGTCCAGGTTTGCTGAGAAAATGTCATAGAGCAACACGCACACCCCGTGGTGCAGCCGTCTATGAATCGATAAAGAAATTCAGACTCCCCCTCCCTCCCCCCCGTGTACCGTACCGCCTCGCTGAATCCGCAAGGGAATTGTTAGACCGAATCTTCTATACATATGTATACGAGCGAGTCGGTCGCTACCCCGCTCTCCTGTTCTCCGCCGCCGTTACTACGGAGTGTGTGTCGAAACGATCAATTTTTATGGAGGAGGCTGACTGAGTAAATAAAACGTGCCAAGTCGGATGAATGGCAGTAGCTTTTCCTCAGTTGTATTTCGTCAGCGAATCGTCCCGTACCCAAAAATTACACGTCCCGCGTATGCCGCGATCTTTCTTTCTTTCTTTTTTTTCTCTTTTACTTTCGTCGTCGTCGTCGTCGTCGTCGTTTTTTCTTCGCTCAAAAACTGCGGAGCTGGTGGTGCCCGGATCGCGGAAAATATATTTATAGGAATCTTCGGGGCGAATGTTATTATAATTTTTTTTTATTTCCCTTTTTTTTTTTTCTCCTTCGGTTATAAGGGCGGAAAATTTTATCCGGAGTTTGCTTTACATTTACCCGAGATCCTTAAATTTTCACCTTTTTTTTTTGTTTTTCTTTTTTTTCTTTTTTTTCGGCAAACGTCACCACCGCGCACCCCGTCCGCATCGGCCGGCATGCGTGAATAAATACGAGAACGCGTGCGGTGAATTTTCTGCGACGGAGGAATTTTTCTGCTATTCCGTTCAAATTACGGTACAATTCGCCCTCGCTGACACGGGTTTGAGCGCTCATAGAATCCGGAATAATTGTATTTCATAACTTTGTACGCAACATGTTCTACGAATACATGTTACCCCATATGTTCTCTCTCTCTGTACGTGTAAAACGTAGGCGAAAATTTTGTCGTTTTTTTTCTTTTTTTCAGAGAATACACAACAAATTTCTACACTGCATCGTACGATATGTATGTTATACCTATGCATTGATATAACTGCTGCAACATTTTTTCCGCATGCTGCGGATCCACTTTCTTTAAATTTTGTTGCACATTATCAGTCTCTGTACGGTTCCGAGCTGAACGAGTCTTGAAATTTGATAAAGCGGTCCTTTTTGTGTCCGGTGAATCACATTATCCCTTAAATTATCATCTGCTCGGCGTTGAGAGCCGGACTGTAGATTGAAAAATAAAAATAAATAAATAAATAAATACGTTCCGCAGGAGGTATGTAAGCGCGTGCATTACATCCTCTTAATATTTCAAGCGTTTCAACTAGGCGAGCGAGAGCTCAAAGGCAAGTTCGGGTCTGTTTTATTAAACATTTTGTTGAAACAGGTCTTTGTTATACGCCACAGTTGGTAGAATATGAACGTTAATGTGCCACAAAATGGTGAGTTCGGTGTTGGAAACTTCGAAACTCACGCACAAGTCACCGCAAGTAAAATTTCACACAGCCAAGTTCTGAATTCCCCGGAGCTTTTACATATATATACGTATGGATACTTATGCCGTTTCTTTTGCAAAAAAAAAAAATAAAAAAAAAAAAAAGTGGAGGAAAAAAAAAATTGCTCGTATAAACCAAAGAAAATCATGGATATCGCATATTGCGAAGGATTCATAGGAGGGATAGCCCGACACGCGTATATGTACCGCGCGGGGATATTCGAGGGCGAGACCCAACGCCGGGAATCTTTTTCCATAAAGGGTCATAAGTCACGTTTACATTGGAAATATGGTTTTATTTTGAAAGAAATCCCGCGGGCCGGAGGACGGAGATGGGGGTAGGGGGGGTAGGGGGTAGGGGGTATGAGGAGGTTGCCTATAAATTCGACGATGGTATAATGTCCCAATTTGCATACGCTCCAAGATCTATAATCACGCTTGTGAATGACAAATAGGGGTGAAATGGAGCACAAAAATGAAAAAAAAATTTCGCGGGAAAAAAAGACTATATACGGATAAACGTGAGTCCCGAGGGGGTTGCGCCGCTAACGACCACCGGTTCCGGACTTTTTTCCATACAGATCGAAGTGAATTTTAATTTCATACTCGTCATCCCCTGACCTTGACACTCGGTAATCGTTACACGCGGTATACGCAGGAGGCTAAAATTTTTAATTAGAGAAAAACGGAAAAAATCATCGAATAAATAATTTTGAGACGTCCATGCGTCTGAGAGTCTTTGAACCACTCGAATGACATTCGTTTTATTCGGGTAGGGTTTCATTCTTCGTCTACCCACACTCGTCTCTGTGCGGGTAAAATGTATGTGTACACCTACTTGAAAAATTCATCACCTCATTTTTGCAGTACACCGCAATTTCGCGTGCACAGACATACGTATACCTCTACCTTTGTACTAGAAAACCACTCTATGGAATTTCGCGGTGTAAGCCTGGCGTTGCTGCAGATTTTGGAACCTCTTTGTTGTCGGTCTGCCGCGTTTCGGGCAGCGAGTTATCGCGATATCGTATTTCGCGGTTGATTTTGTGGTATGAGTTTTAATTATTAAAACGATGGTTGAAATACGCTCAACGGTTTTCGGCCGCGTTACAACGACACGGTCGTTGTTGCCGCGTAACGCGTACCTGATGAATTATTTTTTGTCATTTCTTTGTCAACAAGCTACGCACGGTTGTAACACCGAGGTCCGCACAGCCGCCGTTACGTCGACCAAGAATACGTAACGTAATGGTGAAAAACAAGTGTAAGTTTTCGTATTAACGATCGAGTAGTTTTAATTTATAGGTATATGAGGATGGGAAGTACATACTCGGGTTATTCTTTGCGCTGTTGCACGCGATTGAAAAAGTGACGATCGCGTTACCCAATGGCAAGACTTGGCAGTCCAAGTTTAACGAGGACGTAAAACGATGCTCTTATCTTCTCGGTAATGTCGCTAAAGGTAGGAGGCCGTTTTATAGATATTCTTCCGATGGCTATCTCGTTTTATGGCAGTCTCAAAGCGGAATAGCTCCTCCTCGTCTTATATGCTGTTGCTGTTGCTGCTGCTGCTGCTGCTGCTGCTTCTGTCATTTCGATGGAGTTTTATCACTTTAATATCACATTGCTCTCATCGCTTTTTATGTCAAGTTATACTCCCATAATTGCACTTTCGTTTACTTACTGTGATCAGTTCGAGTTGAAACGACCTATCCACGTACGATAAATACATATTTACGAAGGTCTCTTCCGAATTCGCATTTTTTTTTTTTTTTAATCGGACGCGAGTCCGCATTGCGGATATTTTTTATCTAATTTTTCATATCTTTTTTTTTTTTTTTTTAACGACATACGTAAATTTCCTTAGGGATTCGCTGTGCGAAAGTATATATGTACAACGGGTACTTAGCGTATGTACACCAGCTCTTGTATTTTCACGGTCAACGAAGCTTGGAAAAAATTTAGGAAAACATGAATATTCAAAATCGTATCAACGCAGAGCCGTTTATTCACGGGTGAATAATGAAGCTAAATACTTTCTTTCCCCGTTTAAAAGAAGAAAATAATTAACAGAAATTGAGAGTAGCGCTATCGCCCACAACCAAAAATAGCTCTTCCGGTTTCTGAATTAATTTTCCTTTTTTTTGCTATTACAAAGACTGTAAGTCTTCTTCCCCGTTTTTAATCAGTGAAATAGGTTGGGCGTAACGGAAAAAAAATAAGAATTCAAAAAACGTGTGTCAGCGTGAACGCTTGATGCGCGTTACTCGCGAAAATGCCATAGACGCCCCTCGTGTCCCTCGCAATTTTCGGCGCCCCGAGACTCCGCGCGAGTCTCTCGCACCCTCCTAGAGAGAGTCACCTAAACCTGAACACGCGTTCGTCTACAGCGGGGAGCATCAGAGCTACGGGGAAATGGGAACGGGAGGATATGATGCTCGTCGGAACGCCTTGACAGATATTCGCGACGTTGCGACGACGCTCTCGGGCAGTTAGTTTATCTCACGGTGGTAAAAGCGCGTAAACGCGAGTGCGCTTCTGGGTATCATCTCTAGTTTGCCGCGGCAACGGCTCGCCCGCCGCTACTCAAAAGCCGCCCCACATAGAGCGAAGCGAGCGGGACGAACGCGTGTGTCAGCTTTGCGTGACAAATGGAAATCTCGATCGTTTCTGGCATTTAAGAAAATACTTCTGACTCGCGACTTGTGCGAGATGAAGTAAAAATTTTTACCTTTCATATGTATGTTACCGCGACAAACCCGGCGGGGACTCGGGACAACCGCGAATCGCTCCGCGATGAAAAATACCACGTTCTGCGGTCTGTAAAAATCCCCAACACCGATCGAAATTTAATGACGCCATATATTTTCTCTCGTACTTTACAAGCATCTTTTTTTTTTTTTTTTTCGTTTTCTTTCGAATATCCTCGCGTAGGTGTAACGTTTGAAGGGTCTTCAACGCGTCCACATCAGATGGATTTTCGATCAGACTCACGATTACAGAATCGTCGCTCTGGATCGTTACGAATGAGTCGAATTATTACACCATTCAAAAAAATTACTAAATAAACGAAAGTCGAACGTACGCGTCAAATTTTGACTCGACTACGACGACGACGACGACGAACGTTGTTCTCCGCGAATCTGAATCTGAATGCGAATACTCGGAGCGGTTGGTTTTAACGGTTACGTAATTCCTCGCCGGTGACAAATGGAGTCGGTGTCTCTCTGTTATTTTCTCGAGTTTTTTTCCGTCTCGCTTTATCACTCTGCCCGAGTCGTTCCACCGTCTCGCTTCGTCCTTGGTAAATTTTGCAAAGGAATCATGACATAACTCGAGTACTTTGCATGCATCTTCTTGAAAAGAATAAAACCTCCGGTGAACTCGAGAACGGTGGTGCGACTCTGCGACTGCTGCGAGTGCGAGTGCGAGTGGGCGGCGTAATTCGACGGGCGCGTGCTGCTAACAAATGGTCAGATACCAGCGTGAATACGAAATACGAATAAGAATCCGAAACTGTGTTTTTACTCGAATGTTTAAATAATCGCTTACGTAACATTCTCCGAGATACTGACAAATTCTAGGAAATTATCCCCGCCGTTTACGGTCGTGTACACAACGTCAACCGAGTTACGCGGATTTTTTCCCGCCTCTTTGTTATTCCATCGCGGTGAGCCGGAGGTTGAAATAGATGAAAATTAACGTCACTCGCGTGTTTCATCGGAATCTTTGACGTCGACGGTTCGAAGCCGTTCGTTCCCGACGAGCAGTTGGTTAAGATAAAAATCGATTTCAGAGCCGTTCAGATTTTACACTGCGAGGACTCCTGTTGTGGAAAGCTCCCCCGGCAACTGTATTGCAGAACTTGAGGCTTTCTCATCTATTTTCTTTCTTTCCAGTCTCCCCTCCCTCCCTCCCTCCATCCCGCCCTCCATCCTCCGCTATTCCCTCCGTGCTTCAGCTCGCACTCAAAGCTTTTCATGGGTATTTTCTTTAGGTAGCACGAAACGTTTGCAAAGTGATGAATGTTCGAATGGTAGATGAGATGAGAGGAGACGAGAAGTAGAAGTAGGAAAAGTAGAAGGTGGAGAACATCGATGTACGCTGAATTCTGTGCAGGCTTTACACAATATAGGTCGTACTTTACCGGTTTCGCAATTTACTACTTGGCTCCGCGCGGAATTCATCGTTCGCGGATTTTCAGCGAATATAACGAGAGTTTATTTCACAACCGGTATAGTTTGCGGAGAGGGTGCCGGATTTTGAGGTGAAATCGTGCGACTGGCTGGCACGTTTATGAACTTGACATGTGATGAGATAAAACAAATGACCCGAATCAGGTGTTCTTGGGTTACGAAAATCGACCTACACAGAGATAAAGGGTTTTGACCGGTCGCGGTTTGCGTTGGAGTTTGTGTAAGCTCGTTCCAAATAATATTTCCGTGGAACCGTTGATGACGGTTCACTCTCTCTACGCGGAATCGACGATTCGGTGGGAATATTTGTGATCCCCAGGTATTTTCCACGATAATTCCGACCCCCCCAATTCACCGAGCATTATGTTCAAAACCTACGATCAGAAATAGAATCTAACAGACGTTGGCTGAATAAACTCGTATTAAACATTCCATCTCCAGAAATGACTCGCGCTATTTCGAAGTTGGATAAAATTTCACACCCTTTCAACCCGTCGACATTCGAATCGAGTGCAAAATGACAAAGCAACAAAAAAGAGAAAAAAAAAAAAAGAAAAAAGATCGGCAGAGGAAAGAAAAAAAAACCAAAAAAAGGAAAAATGCTGCCGAGACAGAGTTTTATAAATTGAACGGGCATCTAGTGAATTTTTATGAGCCGTACACTACCTCGTAGTCGACTCGTCCGCTCGCGAAAGGATTTGTATGATATCTGCGTGGAAAAAAATGTTCAGAAAATTTTCACGAGGAGACATCGTCCCGCGTCGATCAGCGTTTTGGAAAAAAAAAAATAAATAAATGTGGTTTCTTTTTTATGCAGGTGCATAATTTTTTTTTCGGCATAACGACGTTTGGACTCGTAGCGCGTGTTGTACGTGAACGTAGATCCAAGCTCGTTACGTCAATCGTAACTCTAACTATACGCATTCATCTTTTCCGATGATATCGTTGAACGCCGCAGAGCTAAGGATCACGAGGATTTTAGAGATTGCGGCATCCTTTGGCGCGGAGAACGTCATGCGTCCCGCGTAACTTCGGCATCGAGAAAATCGCCGGGTTTGCCGGTGGTGCACGCTTTGGTGCGTGGAAATAAAATAGACGAAAAAATGAACGAAAAAAAAATGGCGAGCAAATAAAAGAGGAGGTTGAAGTAAAGAAAGAAAAGTGAGAGGGTGATCTCGGGTCTGTATCTCGATCTTCCAAATAGATTTGCATAATTGACTCGTCCTTGAACGACCCTCTCGTACCTATATGTTGTCTGTACCGTGCGGTATAAGTGCCGGGGGCTTTTGCGGAGGGCGAGTCGAACCGATTCCGGTGATATTTAAATCCTTGGAACGATTATGGTCGAACGTGTGCAACCCATTTTAATTCGGAAAATCGAAGGGATGAATCACTCGATGGTCGACCGAGACGAAACATCTCCTGTTCCACGAATAAAAATCGTCAGAGTCCTCAAAATAATTATTCTTGCCGTCGAAGAGAGGGAAGGAATTTCTGTCAACGTTGTCTAATTTTGGATTTCGGTCGGAGAATCGAAAGTTATCTCGGTATAAATCGTTCAGTCGTGATACACACGTGGTAACAATTCCGTTTACTTCTTCGCCGATCTTCGTTGAAAATGTATCATTCACCGTACTACGTTATTCACGCCACTGCAAAGGATTCAATGAATTATTCCTCCCGAATGACAAGCGAACTAATCGATAAGATTGTACCCAATAATACGCCTCATCAATCATGCGAACACCTTTCAATGCACAATAGCTCCCGCGGTGGCCCGGAATTTTTCTCCCCCTGAAAATAAAAAATACGAATAAATAAATCAACGAAATCAAACGACATTTTGATAACACACATTCACGATCAGATCTGTATAAATATTATTTATTGTTTCAGGTAAGACTCGAATTTCGTCCCACTATTCCGATCGCAAATCAGTGAGTACCTGATCGTTTCTTATTTCATTCAGCGTGAATGGAGAATTCCTATTTCCCCGCATCTCTCGACACTTTGAAATCCGAAAGTGTTCAAAGGTCGCGAATCGTAAAATACACCTACGTACGTTTCATTTATTTAGTACAACTATTTCGTTATCTTCGAAAAAAAGAGTGATAAAAACTTTGCGAACAAATATGCGATACGCCAGTCTAACCGCATAACGACCGGGTGTACATGAGATAGGAATTATAGAAAACAAGGTGGTAATACTTGTCCGCAGTTTATAAAGTATGTATATAAAGTTCCTTGACATAGTTAAGAGTTATTACACAGATTACATGGAAAACTCATCCGTCTTACATCAAGGCGTGTATATATATATATATATATATATATAAAAATTCAATGCAGCCATGCCGGTATTACATTGCGACTCGGCAGCAAGTTTATACAAATGCAGGTTCTCGTAGCGGCGGGCCGTCAAGATCGGGTAACGAAACATTTACCTACCTGTCACCGGAATATCCCGTATAATAGCGTATGCCTAGCGTACAGTGTCGTACTTGACTTTCATTTGCCGAGAAATGCAACGTGCAATGAATTATACGCGTGGCAAAAGTATTCGCCGCGGTAAAATATCACGTGGTGACAAGTGTTTTACACCACTCGATACCAACGGCGAGAGATAACACTTGTTCGCGTGTATCCCATACAGAGAAACGTGAAGCTCTCTCGGTCAGTGAAACTAGTTTCGCGCCAATAGGAAGGAAACTGAGGTACTAAACTTTTTTGAAAAAACTTTTTCGCTCGTTTTTTTTTTTCCGTATGGCGCACCGCGCGTGCGACGTACGGACGAAATCCCTACGTACACGGTTGACGAGTAAATACGGGCTATTTCGAGACGGTGAGAAAAGTAAGAAGTACGTCTCGTCTCGCGTCACGTTTCTCGAATCCGCCGGACCAAACGACAGCTTTACTCTTCGAACGAAACACGTTCTCATTATCTCGCGGTTATGAAAAAGTCCTGCGTCCCTACCGCCGTAAACTTTGATCCCAACGAGACTCGGTGTCCGCTGGATTCGACCGAGAGAAACGGCCGATTCTCGGATCTGTTGAAATAAAATCTAAACGCATACGTGAGCGCGTACCGTCGTATCTTCTTTCTCTCGACTATTCGAGAATAAAGCGACCGGTTTCTATTGGATAGACGGGGTACGCCGTGCTGGAAAATTACGCGCAACGCAGCTCTGAGCCTCTTTACTCCGTCTTACGCCACGATTTCGGGATAAGCGAGAGTGTAAGAGTCCACAGCTATCCGGATCTAAAAGTGGTGGGAAAAAAAACGAAAAAAAAAAATACGACAGTGTGAGACGAAACTTTTCGGCGCAGTTTTATTTCACTTGTCAGTTGTACGCGATTGTTTGGATTCCACATTTGATCGGGAATGGAAATCGCGCAACAATTACATTAGCGATGTTGAGTAATTCGTTGGAATAATTCGGAGAGAATGCAGATCAATGATCGGCCACGACTGCAGGCGGAGCTACGCTACTCTACGCGTCCGTGGCTATCCGGATTCTGCTGATTGTGAGCTTTGCGATCCGTTGATCATCGGCGTGTGTTCCTCGAAAGATAAAAGGCGTTAACACCGCGATGAACTGGTTAAAAGAATTCGAAATCGAGTGATCTCGATTCCGCTTGTAATTCACCGGGGAAATCGAGATCGCGAAACGGTATGCCGAGCGAGTAAGATAACGGACTTTGCCGAGACGATGAGGAGGAGAATCTTATCAGTTTCTAAGGAATTAGATACCGCGTAGAATCCGGGATTATCTATTCTCCGTCCGACTCCTATCTGCTACACAAGAACGCGACACCTTTCCAACTCCTGAGAAAATTTATACGTCCTTCTTATTTTCTAACGTCTCTGACCACCTCGAGCGTTTTATCACTTTCCGATTACCCTCGTACGTCTGCGATGACCGGATCCTCGAGTCGTTCGCCGAAAGAAAAAAAATTGTCCAAAATTTCAACCACTTGGATCTCTTAGTTAGATAAAAGAATTGTTTCCGGTGCAGCCGAATCTCTGTACTAGAAACAAGCGGTTGAACCTTGAGAGCTTTTTTTTTCTGCTTCCTTTTTTTCGAACCACTAGACCCGATTATCAGGGGGTTCGATACGAGGGTCAGCGGGTGAGCTCTGGTCTCGATAATTTTTTGCTACAAAAGCGAACATGTTCGAATCGCGTCCGCCTCTGAATTTAGCGAGGTAGCTCGGGACGAGGCGAATCATAATTCAGCAGTTTAAGGGCTAATACCGAGAGGCCGAGAGTATATGGCGGAGTAGAGTATGTACATATGTATGTCGCGCGGAAAGGACGCGAAAGGGCGGGGAACGGCCGCTCGGTGCTCTTTTTGCAAACGAGTGCTAAAACAGATTTCACGTCGCTCCGGAATTGTGAATAATGCAGGAGTATAGGTCTAGCGTTTCGCCGACCCCGCACGGTATAATAGTGGCTGTCTTTCCTTGGTAATCTCGTTACCTCTACCCCGCTGACGCGCTCGCGTGTACGCGATGTCCACCGTACAATAAATCCACCGCAACGCCGAAAATTCGAGCACCGTTATATCGCGGACAGCATCGGCAAAAAATATATGTACGTACACGCTGTACTCGTAATACCCGCGAAAAAGGAGAGCAACGAAAAACCACTACCCCAAGTACCTGGCTAATGAACGCCCTCGGATTCTACGGTCAATAAATAATTCGCGCGAACGCGTTAACATTCGTCGGAGCGGAAGTGTTGATTTTAACGCGGGTGAGCCTAACGTCCGATGTAGAAAAAAAAAAATAAAAATAAAAAAAATAAAAGGACGAAGAATTTTTTAAAAATATAGCAGATACCGCCCTCTCGTTACACAAAGAATTAATAAAACGGCGGGGTGTGAAACTCGTTGTATTTAATCGAGTTGAAATTGTATGAAAATTTTTTTTTTTTTTTTCTCTTTTACGTTCGAATCGTGGGAATGCGGGTGAATTTTTTTTTTGGCTTAATTTTGATCATGGGGGGAATGTGCATTTCGGGATTATTGTATCGTAAGCCTTTAAAAGCAACGTTCCCGATTCGCTGCGTTTGCTGTTGTAATCCTTCCTTCTACGAAGCAATTTCGAGGTGCCCGTTGAACGACCGGTATCGAGGATAGAACTAAACCTGTACGCGGGTAACTCCGAAACAGTCCCCAGATTTCCGGTTAATGGCCAAACGCCAATTCTACGATCGCATTGCGCCCGATATCCGAAACGGTCGAACGGATCAGAACTGTTAGCTCGGAGTGCACGTGCGCACATTCGTCGATAACTCGGTTGCTTTTGGATCGATGTCTTTTCATCCGCGAATACTCGTGCTTCGTATTTTATTGAAAACTGATTCTCCTTCTCCGAACCAATTCGCATCAAGGTTTTTCCGATTCGATTCGATCTTTTTCACACCTCGGTCCGACACTCCGTGCACACCGTGCTTCCCTTCTTCGAAAATTTCGGCGCAGAGTCCTTAAGGGCGAGTCCCCGAAAAATGAAAGATCGATGGGGGAAGTGATTCGTTTCTTCCGGTTACTAAACGAAAGAGACATCCTTTCGGGAATATTCCCGATTCATCAGCGGGTCGCGTCGTCCTTCGCCTCTCGACCCCCCGAAACACGGCGTTGAATATTTGACGGGAAACTTCGGAGACAGAGCGTCTCGGGAGCAAACCATTTCCGACGTTCTGGTAAATTGTGGCGTGAGAAATTCGCGCGCCAACTGAATTACGTTATGTATATAGTCGGCTGCTGGTGGTATAAAATTGGAGGAAGTCACCGCCGATGAGGATTCAGCGGCAAAACCTGTGGAATGAACGTCGAATAACTCGGAAGCCCCGCGTAATCATCGAGTAGAAAATCTTTCGCTTGCAGGAAGTTGGGGTAAAAATGAAACAAGAAGAGAACTATAAAAATAACGAACGGTGTGTTTTGCCCAAATGCGTTCGAGTCAATAGTTTTCGTCCCCGCCACACGGACGGCTGTTCGCCCATCGCATCGGGACGATTGGACCGATAAGATTTTTCGAATCGACGAATCGACGAATTGAAAATTTTTCGAAAAAACCACCGCGCCTCCGGATGGTTTACAATTCGCCGATGCAATTGAGTGGAATAGAGTAATTCCGTAGGCATTGGAGTGACTCCAATACCACTAGCGTTAGGATTCTCTCGTGGCGTAACTAGACTGTAATTCTTGAAACTAGCGAATGTATCGACTATTGAACGGGTTACGTAAGCGAAGGACCTGCAGCGGCGCGGGTAGCGGCAAAAGCAGAAGCAATAGAGGGAGGAACGAGTTGCACTTAAGCGCTAAGGCGGTACCCTATACCTATAAAACTTTCCTCCTCTCTTGGCAGTGTTCCGTTAGCGGGGTTTTATTCGTCCGTTGCTAAACAACTTGACAGGTTTACCAAAGAATTCTATCCGAACTTTTACGTATGTATAGACCGTCGATACGTATAGCCGCGTCTAACCTTACGTAGTGGTGGTAACGTAGGTAACCGAGTCTTCTTCGCGAAAGCATTTCACTTCGATTAGATTCGCATAGAATTTACCTTAGCTCCTCCGAAGACACCGATACACGTATACGCCGCTAGGTAGATAGATAAGTAGCTACCTACATAGAGATACCCCCCCACTCTCCGCATCGATTCTCATCTCCGACCAATATGAACGAATTCGATCGATTCCGATACGTACGTCTCAGGTGTAACCTGCGTCAGACAGCAAAATGCCCAACGAACTGCGGGATTATTTTTCGTTGTTCAATTTCGCCGATTAACCCTCGTTTCCAGTTTCAACCCTCTGAACGGCCCATTTGTATTCGTTTTTAATTTATCGCAAGTGTTCGCGTCGAAACTCGAGGTTGAAAAATGAACTCTGTAAGTTCCGTGTATTCGGCTGGTAAAAAAAAAAAGGAATGAAATGTTGAAAAAAATCTTCAAATGATTGAAAATCGGACGTTTGGAAGATTGGGGTATTTTTCAAGTAAGTCGCCCAGAAGCGATCGCACGTGCTGTTCTCACTTTCCGATGACCACCCCGTCCCGGATCCGTACGGCTGTGCTTTATCTCCCCGCGGCTCGAATTGCTACCGGAATTTCCCCATTTTCGAAATCCCTTCGACGTTCACGTTGAAAAATGAAAAGAAATTATTTTCATAAGGCGGGGTGAATCTCGCGGTTCTTCTCGCATCGTTTCCTAGGTACATATTACATGTATATATACACCGATAGTGAGTTATTCCATTTCATTTGAGTTCGTACTCTATTATAAATTTTTATTTATTTCGTTCTTTCGCGTGCGGTTGTTTAGTTGTTTTTTTTTTTCTTCAAACAAGGTACACATCGTACCCCTTTTATAGGTACGGCTCGCTGGCTCAGAATTGATGTATACCATTACTTTCGATCTTTTAATTAAAATTTACAGTTTTTATGGCCGCCTTTTCCTCGTTAGTTTTACAATACATATATATATCGATGTATTTTTCATCACGTTCACTAAACCAGCTGAGAGGAACTTTTCCTTTTTTATTTTTTTCTATTTTTTTTCCATTTTTTGCTCATTATACCAGCGCTTGTTTATTCACATGATTATAATGTCGGAGTGGAACCGCCGGCCGATGAAATGGATGTTTTTGCAGAGTTGATTACATAGACATAGCTTTTTTTTTTTTTTTTTTTTTCGTAACTATATACCAGATGGATTGGTGGAATTATTATTCGCGTTGCGGTTCTCGCGTTCTCACCTCTTTTCTAGAACCCCGTAGATTCTCTGGAGGAGATGGCAAAAAAAAAAAAAAACAACAACAATTTTAATCTTGTAACTTTATATCCATCGACGAAGCAGGTATTCGCCGATCTTTCCTCGGGCGTTGCACGAGTTTTCTAACAAAACTAATCAAAATTTTCCCCTGCGGTTTTCGCTACTACCGTGTGTAGGTCAGACTCGTACTTTACATGCGTAAATATTATACGGCCGATACGAAATCTCTTTCGAACTCGATAAATTTAATGTCGTGTGCATGCATATTTCCACTCGGACGATGAAAGTTCACTTGACTCGTTTTATTGCTCATATAATTCGATTCTCACGTACGCAGCTCGTCAGTAAATGATTTACCTGACATCGACGATCGAACTTCTGTACATGTAATCGGTGAAGTTTCTTTTATTTCTTTTTTTTTTCAATTTCTTTTTCATTTTTATCATTCCATCGCTCGGACGTTGCATTTGGTGCGCTAATTTCATCCGGCGAACAACCTCGTAATTTTGGTTATTAGTTGAAAGCTCCGCCGAAATATACGCGGGACATGGAGAATATGGCATTGTACGTAGCTTGTATCGCGTAGCGATCGACGATCCGCCGTCCGACTTTACAGCTGCCACACCGTTTTGAAAATACATATTTTTGCGTTACCGGTACGGTCCGCGTACAAACCTCGGTGGGATCGTACAAATACCATTACCGTATTTTCGATGCATTATCTCCCCCAGAGACCGAAAGTCTCGCACCCTTTGACATATAGTGGCCTTTCATATTTATACCGCGTACGCGTATCCGTGGGCACTGTACGTATATTCTCGTAAGCATACTCGCGCTCGCCTCATTTCGGTCACATCATATTTTCATTCGTTTTATCCCCGTCATTTTTCAATATTATTTTTATCTATTTCAGTTCCATCGAGTTCGTTTTATCTATCGCCGTTATTTATATTTTGAATCTTGGGTTTGCGGGCGTCGTATAGTCTCGGTACATCGAAAAAAAGGACTCTAAGCACGATCGATGTTGAATTTTCCTAAAAATCTCGTTTCACACGTCTCTTCGTAATTACTCTGCAAATCGCTGCCAACTGGCCAAAATTGCACGATTCTAGAATCAATGGAAACTGTTCGACATTTTTTTGCTTCTCGTGTCTTATCTGAATTGGAATAATTTTCAACGTCGCGGTCGAAATTTGCCTTCTTCTTTGCCGAATTTGACAAAAAATTCGACAGTCTTGATCGCGCTTGAGATAAGTGAAGTTAAAAACGATCAATCGCCGTTGTTTTCAGACTTCGCTGTTCTCCGGACCAAACTATGTACCTATATATATACACGTGTGCACAAAAGAGTCGTATAAACCGTTGTTTTTTTTTTTTTTGTGACGTCGTTTTTGTTTGTCTTTGCTTTTCGCTCTCGGGGTCGAAGTTTCGTCGAATCCGCGCTGTTCCGTTGGTACAAGTCGCCGCGTTGGCAAATTTTTAATCTCGACCACCATAAATATAGCGACCGAAACCCGCGAAACTCATTTCTATTTGCGGCGCGGCCCCCGCAGAGTGCCGTGCAAGGTAACTCTTTTTATTTTCAAAGCATGTTTCTTCTGTACGTGTATGAAAAAAGTGCTTTCGTCGGCGTTACGTAGCAGCTTATACGGGACGTTTTATCTCGTGCAATATTTGCGTCCATTCGACTTACGCGTCTGTAAAACTCTTTTCGCAAGACGTGGAAATTGTAGTTCGTAAGCTCCGACCACCGCGCGGTGACGCGGATTTTACCGACGTGTGTAACCCGCCGTTCTGTGGAAATATTCCTTACACTCCACATTCCATCGTCTCTCCCAAAACTGTCTACAACGTCGTCATATTGTTGCAAATTTTTGTTTAATCTCCGGCGAGACAACTGTACCTACGGTATCTACACACTCGACCACTTTACGAATGAAATAAATGTATGTGTACGTCTCCACGTCTTTCAGCAATACCCTCTCCTTGGAAGTGTTGTTCCTCTAAAAGCTTTTTTCTTGCTGAAATTTTCTCCTTTTTTTTCAACGTCAAGTTGATGTGATGTTTCCGCTGCAAACGTTCGTATATCCAACCGTATTGTATCTGGGGTAGAAATTCTTTTTTTTTTGCATTTTATTCTATTCGAAAAAGTACGAAAGTTGAAAGTTTTGGAATCGCAGCGTAAAGGGACGGGGGAAATTTATTAATTATCATATTTTTTTTTTTTGCATTATTTTATGTACATAACTATGCAAATGAAGCCATTTTATTTTAGTGGGATATTGATGTTTCGTTTTATTTTTACACAGAGATCTGCGCTTTTTCATAAAATTCCAATATGTGCGTTGGCGTCCGGTCCGCTTGACGGTATAACGATTTCACGTGCTTTGTGTGTGTCACGTTTGAGATTTTGCATTTCAACGGTAGGGTATACCATGTATATCAGAATCGACTGTCAAATCCGATTTCCGGTAACAATCTTTTCAAAGGATCGCAAGAATTTGTCGTCGAATGACTCGCAGTTTTCAGCGATTCACTACTTTTATTGTCGTAAGAAGATATACGTACTCATTTAAAGTACTCTACTCTCGGTACAATATATCTGAACTAATGTTCATCATAAAAAGTAGAATAAACATTAATTAATTTCGTCCCTTTACGAGACCAAGGTTTTCAAATTTTATCACAGAGTTTCAAAGTCGAAGCGACCGCGGCTTAATTATCGAGGTAGAAGGGGGAAGCTCGGTAAAACGTATTGATTTTGTTTCGAGTAACCTGTGAGCGAAATTAGTTGGCCATCGGCACCGCCAAGACTTCGCGTTCAACGTCCTCTGAATTTTTTTCTTCACCTCCTCGCCGTGAATTTTATTTTCTTCCCCTCAAAAATACCAGAATCTCATTACGAACCACTAAATAAGTACGAATGATTGAATTCTGTACCTTCGTCATCAAATACTCAAAAAAATCGAATGGATCGTTGTTCGAGAAAAATCCGACTTCTGTCGCAGCTGAAGAGAAAGGAACGAGATTTTATCCTCGATGGAATATGTTGAGGCAATGACGCGGAGATTCGCAAGGTTTTCGAGTTCGGGGACATCGAGGAATGAGACGGCGGTAAAAATTTGTTGGACAAATCCGTGGACTTGATGAGAATATAACCGTTTCTGCACGGCGTCGTTGCCGAAGGAACCGACCTAGGCGTAGACCGTGTACGGAGATACTGACAATGGCTAACGGGGTTGGTATCGTGCAATTTGGAAAATGAAATTAGGCTGAACTACTTCCGCGTATTTGTCCGCGTTATACTCGCCCATTTTACCTGAAAATTAGTATAATATAAATGCAAATTAAATCGGGGCAGGAGCTCTTATTTTTACCTAACTTAGCGTCGAAAGATCCTCGTACAGCGTCTCCTCGTAGTGCGGAGACCGCTGGTTTCCGCTTCCGCTTCATCTTCTACTTTTTGCGCAGCTTTCTACGCGCGATGTTTTACACACGCTTTTTCTTCCGCTCTCCGTCGTACGATCCACCTGACTTGAACTTTCCACCGTTCTTCGCACTCGAGACACACACACACGACCCGAGAAAATTTCACGGAATTATCTAGAAATCCGGAATTGTAATCGCGGTTGAAAAGATTCACAGTTAAACCCCAGGAGAAAAGGCAACATGATCCGCACGTGAATTCTCGAAGCGTCGAAAGACGGAGAATTCATTTCGTAAAGCGAACGGTTTCCTTCTTTTTCTTTTCTTATTTTTTAACTCAACCGGCAGCACGAGAAGAACAAACTACGTATGTAGGTACACGTAACGCGTACGCGGTGTGTGATGAACTTTTATACGTAGCAACGATTCTATGCAACGTATTTTATATATATATATACGTATACGTGAGCTATAACCGGCTGTATTTTCATAACAAAGGTCATGGGGATAGGGCTTACCGTATTTTCATAGGGGAGCTTTACGTACCTATACAGGTATTCGTAAAAGAAGGGAATATTGAATATATATATATATATATGTAGGTACCCCCCATATGGTATCTCCGAGGCGGTGAATTTACAACCTGTGCGGGCGTGGAAAGGAAACGGGAGGAAAACGAACGGGAGATTGAGGGGTCGGAGGAATGTAGATGAAGATGGAGATGAAGATGAAGATCTCGCGCGAAAGAGATACTACCAGGCAATACGCTCGTGAATATGCTCGCGGTTATTATATCGGAGTGAATGCCGCTGCTCTTTACGTGCAGATGCTTTTAGTCTTAACACGTGGCACATTTCGGTTACCTTATTCTGGCTAGCTTGCGGTGGTAAAGAACGACGTGACTTTGTCAGATTACCGTAACGTTACTTTAATAGCATTAAAAGCCTCCGCGCCGCGCTATTCCTCGTTGATAATTTCAAATGATGATTGAACCACCGCGCGTATACCCGCGATGGTAATAAATTTCATTTATTCTTAATAATCCGGTGGGAAATTTATTTATTTATTTTTCTTCTGTTTTTTTTTCTTCAACGCGAAACAATGAAAAGAAATGCGAAAAATATGAAACGAGGAAAGAAAGCGAGCGGAGGATGGAAGAGAATTAGCAGTCGGGATGGAAAAACTCGCGAAGCTTGTTGTTCGCCGGCGAGTTTAATGGAACAAAGCTCGAGGGAGTTAAACAGATTCTCGTAGTTTTAATTTGTTGCAAAGGTTCGGTCCGCGCTACCCCGTGGACTCGGCGGACACGCGCGGAGAGACGGGGAAAAAAGTCTTCTGCATTTTGAAATTGTCGTAACTTTTTTTTTTTTTTTTTTTTTATTCATTTTTCTCTTCCAACTTTCAATCGTCGGATATCACGTGTCCTCGTAGGAGAACGAAAGGACGCGAGGAGGGCGACGGTTATGTGCATATATGCCTTTTGGGAAATAAATTCGCTAATGAAACCAAATGTTTGGTGAACTCGAAGCTTAATTACTATTTATGGAAGCATAATGCAGAAGGTAAACATTGCTGTAACAAAACTTTCTTTACCTTTTCGAATTTTCTTCAAGGGTTACCAACGACCACGCCGTCTCTTCTTATACTTCTCTTCTCTCTTTCTTTTTTCCTCTGTATTCTTCTTTTTCTCTTCTCTTCTTACCTCTACTTCTTCTTTCACTTCTGGGGATTCTTTCCCCGGGAGTAATATTGGATAAAAAGTTCTGACCAAGATAAATGGAGCGGACTTTTATATGCGCGCATCGTGAAAACTTACTCTTATATATGTATATACACGTATACATTTATATACGTAAGAGTCGTACGGTGTCCATTTTTCACAATAAACTTTACCCCCGCGCTAACGGATATTGTTTTTCGCAAGCAGATACATTTTAACGATCTTTCAATTATGGGTTATCGTCAACTGTATCTTTTATCCGATCACCCGAACTTTATACATATATCCCCCGACTAGTCTCTCTCTCTACCCCTTAAGCGAGTATTGATTTTTGCACGCTACTCGGAATCGAAAAATAAAGCCCTAAATAACCGCGATTAAGCCTATCGGAAAACAACTCGATCTCATCGCCCCTAACCAGCTGCCGGATATCGTCGTCTCATCCCCGTCGGTTTCACCTCATTATCTCTCTACTTCCACGTCAGTTTATTTTGACGGAGAGTTGTCATCTCGACTGTCGTCGGGTGGTCCGGAATACAAGAGGGGGAGGGAAGGGGGGGGGGGGGGGCCACTCTCGTCCGAAAGATCTGACAATAATGAGCGCCGGCTGTACGAGCCTTACTTTACGGCATCGGAACTCGTCTTATTTTTGCCGGGCGCATGGCGCTTCGCACGACTCAACGATGAACCGAGTCATAAGGCTACCCTCCCGTTAGCTTGACCGTCTAGTAGTCCGTCTCTCCTTACGCCGTGCCATTGCCGCTGGCCCCAAAGGGGCACCCTACTACCTTTGGTCGAGTGTGCCGGATCTTTTTTCTCCCAACAAACTCGAGACGAGATCGAATGAGAAGTAACATCGATCGGAGGTCGTTTAGCTTTACCTACGAAATAATTTTACCGACGACGATGTATCGATGCCAGAATCCCGACGAGTCGAATCGACGGATGGATCAATTTTTTACTCTCGAAACATTTGAGAGCGAAGAAAAAAGTCTTCCGACCGGACTTTTACTATGAGAATCAGAATTCAGTGATTCGGTACTTCAAAAGCACTTCGTTCATTTTTTCTGCAGCGATATCCGTCAGGATAGACGAATTTTTTTTCACGGGGTAGTCGGATCGAAAAAAGGGCAGTCGTTTCAACGCTTCGAATCGACGTTACGCGATCGGATACGTTGGAATTCTATCGGCAGAACCCTATAGCGAAACTTGGTAGCGTTGCAAACGTGCGAGTTATTCGAGCGTAATAACCTTTCTAGCAAACCGAATAATTAATCGAAACATGCAATCTCTCGGATTGAGCAGAAAGTGGCACAGAACTATTCAGTATCAGCATACAACCCCTTAATAGCACGGGTTTCCACCCGGAGTAATTAATGGTAATGATAGCCGGAGTTTCCTACGGGATTGGAAGTGGTGGTAATTATCGTTGAGTAGGTATCTAAACAGAATGATCAGCGCACCGAGCTGTCGGTGCATCGCGATATAATGCGGCGAATTACTATCATTCGTCTGAGATCTCGGAGCTTCCGAAAGATCTGTTCAAGTTTACAAGTTCGTTCGACGTTGCTTTGTTGGGGGGAAAAGCACGGGGACGTGAAAAGCTCTCGCCAACTTTCGAATCTGCATAAAACAACGTAACTCGTTCGATTTCAAAGCCAGCGAACGATTAAGAGCGATAAAGATGAGACCGACGACGATTCCTTCGCGCCTATCTTTCCATCGAGTAAATTAATTCATATACGTAATACGTATGCGAAGGTTTACGGTCCAATGAATCGACGTGATTTGACATGAACCGGATGAATTGGAGCGAGAACGTTCGAGAACAATCGGAGTTTCGTTGACGAATTTAATGGACGGGCCACTTGTCGGTTAATTCGCGATTTTGAAGGCTGCCGCCTCGTTCTTTCGCGCGGCGAAAACCCTCCGAAGTTAAATCCTCCGTAAACACCGGAGACAACGAGATCTCTGAAAGCTGCTGATTTACCCAGCGGTAGCGAACGGCTTCCGTCATTTGTTGGTTTATAATTTCGGCAGGGTCGATGTCGTAAACAACGTCGAGTTTGTTCACCCAATCATAACCCCGAGTCTACGTTCGCCACATTGTTTATAATTACATATATATACATATATATATCGGATCAATCGGTAAACCTCATCAGTTGGGGTATTTCCACAGTTAGGATCCTTGCGGTGGCTTCCGGTTGAATTATCCAACGCTTTCATCGGCTGATTGGCCGTTGATACGATGTTAATTCGTCGAGAAAATCAAACGAACGTATCGGCTTTCGGGGAAGTTACGGTTACGCGGTGAAAAAAGTGAAGAAGACAAAAAAAAAAGAAAAAAAAAAAGAAAAATAACTACAAAAATTGGCTCGTGCCGCGAATCGAAGAAGAGTAATCCTGGTAGCGTAGCGTCGAAGTAGGGTCGGTTGTAAACGGTCGTAAATATTTAAGTCGAGCCTCCTAGCTCACCGCAAATTACTCTCGGGTCGAAATACACCGGGACAAGATCTTCGCGGATCGTGGTGGCGTTGCCACTTGTAATTTCAGTCTCTAATAATAAATAATATATGGTATATACCCCGAAGGCGTGCGCGACCGGGGTAATCAAATAATTCAATCTTGTTCCGCTCCTCGTACGGTCAGCGGCGGTGGCGAGCCGGTGATGGTAGCGGTCGGTTCTTTCGTCCTGCGACTCCTGGCACAGATACCAGATACACCATCCGGTTCGCTCACTTTATGACGGTAGGTAAGGATCTCTATCGTCGATGTTACAACGCTCCTCGTACGCGCTCAATTCCCAACCTCCTCCTACGTACGAGCGCACCTACGGTAACAGTAGAGACAAGGCGAAACAGGGGGGGGAAGGGGGGTCGGTCGGTCGGTCGACTACGCGCTCGAGATCCAGGTAAGGGTGAGCCGCGCGAGGGCGTGGGCCGGTGGGCACGACCAGATCCGGGCAATGCGGTGAATCGTGGTGGAATCCGCTCCTCCGTATAGCTATCAATCACGAAGGCGGCAATTTCATACGGTATAATCGCCCCCCCTCTCCCCCCCCTTTCCGTAATTACCTACCGATATATACCTTGGGATAGACATACATCGCTCTATAGATATACGTGCGGCTCGTACCCCTGAACAGTTATGCCCGACTGTGACACGACTCGCGTCCAGTGCCCCGGCTGTATTCTCGCTCGACGACCGCGACCCGGTATTCCGTGACACGTGCTGCTGACGTCGACGTCTGTAAACGATGAACTCTCGACGATTGTTGTTTAATTACTTATTTATTCGATTTCCGTTACGCGATCGCTTTTTCCTCGTTATCGTCATTCGACACCACTTACCCCGATCAAAGTACGAAACGACGAAGGGCTGAAGGGCGGAAAAAGTGGGGCTTAGATATTTTCGGAAGATACACACCGTCGAGGGCTTGGCTTGGCCCGGAGCGGAACGGAACGGGTTGTAAAAAATTGTTGACGTATTACAAACGATTTGTACAGCTCACGAAGCACACTTACCAAATCACCGGGTGATAAGCTGCACCGTCGAGGGAGGTGTCTTAACCGGCAAGAAATCAAGGGCGTCTTCGCTACGCCCTCACTCTTCGTTCCGTACCGTTACACCCGGTTTCACCCTTTTTTTTACCCCTCCCCTCCCTCCGACGGCCGTAAGAAATGTTACGCCATCCGTTAACTGGAATCTACTCTTTCTACGCTCTTAGTAAGATCTTAGCGCAATCTTAGCGCAATCTTAGCGCCAGACGGGAACCATCGAAAATCTTTCCAAATGCCCGAGCAAATATAACGCGTCAGTTTTACCGAATATCTCGTCGCAAACCAAGTTGGAATCTTCCGTTCCACGAAAGTCACCTACCAGATAATTTTCAATGAGTGCCGTTACATGGGGACGAACAGGGCACGAGGCGACGTTGGTTCGTTCTATTTTTAATTTTTCTATATATAGCAGATGAACGAAAAAACCGTGTAGGCGAACAACGAGCAGAAATTAAATTTTTTTCAATTAGACCACCTACCCCGGCGTTACCACCCGTGGAAAAAATACATCGCTTTCATCTTGTTTCGTGTCCCTTAATGAAGGCCTTGTTTATTCTGGACGAGTTCTTTTTTTGAATACGGCTACGTTGCTAGCTAGTGACTTTTCCGAGCGCACAATTGTCAAGCGGATCATGTTGTTTGTCGACGGCAAATAGTTGCACGCGCTTTCAAACTCTACGCTGCCCTAACATTGCCGCAAACATTTTCGAAAAAAAAAAAAAAAAATATCCGCGCGTCCCGAACAAAATGTTAACAAAAAAAAAAGAAAAGTAATAAATCTCGTTATCGCATAACGTGTCAACGGCGCTTGGATTCGGTCGGGACGCGACGGTAGAACGCGACGGAGGGGAGAGGTGCGCGCATCGGAAGTGAAAACATCAGCCGGGCGCGTTAAACATCCCGGAAACATAGTAAGGAAAACGTCCGGCTATTCGAGGCAAATATCAATTTGTGCAGCTCGATGGAACAGCCGGCTTTTTTCCCCGATCGTATACCGACCACCCCTGAATTATTACCTCCCGGTTCCAACAGGTCCGACCGAAATCCATTTCCGAGGAGTCGCGTCCGCTCCGTTTTCACTTAATACCGACCCGGGCTCAGAGTCACCGGTTCAACCGAATCGCTCGTTTTCTCTTACTTAACGCGCTTGAGTCATCGCTGAAAATTCGAGTAATTCGTAACGGCTAACCACATTCGCCCACGCGTTCGACGCTCTTTGAAACTATTATTTTCATCTCTCGTCGGCGAAGAGACGTCCGAAAACAGATAGTCGAAACCAGACCGAGAACAGACGTCGATTGAATGAAAAAAAAAAGGTCCAATTAGTTAGACATGTTTTCCTGGATGCTGTAATATCAAAGGTCGTATTCGCGTGGGCGAGTTTCGTACGACGCATAAAAAGTTATTCCGTTTGATATTTTGTCGGCCGAGTTTGATTCCGCTTTTGACGCGGGGTACAAAGAGTATAGATCGTTCGACGTGAAATAGGAGATGTAACGATAGTGTAATTCGTACCCCATTCTACCCCTTGAGATTCCCACGGTTTGACTCTGTACTGCCCCGACAACCTCGACCGACGTTTTAAATAACGGTACGTCATTACTGTTGCGTGGCACATTAATTAAATTTGTAATCACCGAGGCCGGGTGACCCCGCTTCGTAAATTGTTTGGCACCGAGAAACGCAATTGAAAGGTAGAATACGGGCTGAGAAAATCAGCGAGATGATGGTCTTCGACGATAATACAAATGATACATTTTCGCGAGCGCACACGCCGACATTGTGTCGGTGTTACGTCTACCCGCAGGGAATCGGATGATATCCGACGTATTTTCCAACGAACACGGAATACTTCGAGCGAAAAGTTAGTTCAATCGCGTTGGAATTGTAGATTATTCGTCAACTGAACGTGTACCGTAGCTCGACGCCGGATGACAAACCCCCGAAAAGTTTCGGGTACAACCCGTACAACGACTCTACCGGAAAGATGATGTTCCCGATGATGGGAAACAACGTGGTAAACATTTTCGAAATAACCAACGTTCGTTTAAAAATGAAAGATTGTTCGGCGGTCCGAACCGTGCAGTGTGCGCGCGGCTGAGAGCACTCTACGCACGTGACATTAATCGTCAGCCTCCGTAGTGTAATATGTAGGGCAAGTTCGTCCAGTGCGCGTCCTATGGTCAGTTATCCTCGGACGGCCGTACCCCCGGTTGTTCCACTACCGAGGCCGGTTTGTTTTATTTTCTCTCCGGGCACCCAGGCAGCCAGCCTTCGTCTCTTTTCCTTTTCCCGGTTACCGAGATGTCGTCGTCCGACGATGAGCAGAGAAGCAATTATCCGGGAGCGAGAATCGCGATGACCCACCTAGATACCGGGGCGAGGTCACGCACGAAGAACGCACGGGTATACGGTATTGTTAGCCATTAAAAACCGTACCGCACCAGGCCATTTCAATCCGACGGTAAAATCCCTCGACGACGCACAGAGCGAATTCCGGATAATCTTATTCCCCCCGAATTCGTCATCGAGGAGGACGATTCGGACCCCTCTTCGTCCGCACCTCGCTCGAATCACGCGATCCTCCCGGATGCGCGTCGCCTCCGAACCTCCCCCTCAGACGACCGAGGTCAAACGGTTTTCATAAACGTCCCAAAAACTGCGAACGCCGCGATATTTCCACGACAAAATTCCGACGAACTTCCGTGTTCGTCGTCGCTTTGATTAACGTGGAAGTGCGGACGTCCGACGTCTCGGGTCCATGAAACGCGATATAGTTCGCCCTCGCGTTTCGAAGAAGATGGAAAAAGGTTCGAGCGAATGACGAGATTTTGATGTACATAGAAAGTGCGCGTATTCGGTAGCTCTCTCTTATACGCTGTAACTCCACCTCGAGGAATAATTCATCCGTAGAATTCTACCCTCGTTAATTTATGCAATGCGAATATTTTAGCCCCTCGAGGCTGCCAGACTCCGAGCATCCATCTGCAATCGGGGCTGTTTCTATTCCCGTGAGCGAACCGCACGAAATTGCCGTTATTAACGCTGTACTTTCTGATTAAAAAGTACAGCTTACGACAGTTGTAGAGGGGTAGCTTTCGAAGAAATATCGCGAATGGATTTTTACTCTCCATTCGATCGGCCGACGCGCGAATCGAACGTAATTTTAATGCCTTCATGTAAGAATGCCACTCGAACGATCGGTTCGGATTTTTTTTATTCCGATAAAACCGCGAGTGCGGCGCAACCGCAGTCTATACTCGAAACCCTCGGTTTTACGGATACTAAAAAAAAATCGTTTCTCACTCACATCAATTAATACCGACGAGACCGGGTACCGAGGGAGATTCCTCGTTAGCCTCTCGTATCAATTGGCGGAATGGTTGCTCGCCAATCAATTTTTCATCCCCTCTCGAACGAGCGACTTTTCAACTTGATTCGCCTAACGGGGAAGTAGCTACGACGGAAATTGAACAAATGTCGCGTTTACGTCCATTGCCTTGAATTGATTGGCATGCCACGTGTGTTTGCCTCGGGACGATGTACGCTCCGATATCCGAACGACGGAGAATCCTCCTATTATTCCATTTTACGAGTTCCACGCATCGGGTCGTACACATGTATAGATCATACACCGTAAAATATAGTGCGCCTAATGCGGAGGTATAACAACGCATTTATGGTTTGCCTGGCTCTCGCTACTCAATACCGAAATACCTCGCGATTTCAATGGTCATCGTTCCACGCTCGCATAAAACGTGAAATGATCGACCGTCGAAGAATGCCGGAATTGATGCACGGAGACGACTTCTCTATCTACCAATTATTCGCGATTTATCGACTACTTTTCAAAAACGTTACGCGCTCGCGAAGTCGGACCTTCCGATTTTACCAACTCTTCCTCAGACTCGTACGATACAACACCCGGTTAGCTTCGCGGAAATTAGCGAAGAGAAAATTCATCCGTCCTTACCCTGACGTCTGTTACGCTTTTATTTCGTTTCTGTTACGCGCCACGTTCGCGGATAATGTCAATCATTAAACGTTGAAAGTTGGCCGCACGTCTAACTCACCACTACCGCTATTACCGATGTTATGTTGTACGTACAACATGATGTTATAATTGGATAGGCTTTATATTAACCGAGGACACACGCGCTTCCCCATTGTCCGATATCTCGTTTGCTGTTGCGCCTCCGTTTATCGATAGATCGGTAATAATCAACGTGTAGCATAGCGTGGAATAGCCGTAATAACGCCGCGGGATCAATAGCGTTGGAACGACGGCCGAAGCGCGAGAATAACGAGTAAGTTTGCGATAAAAAAAAAAAAACGAACAATTACACAAGGATCGTCCGTAGTTAAAATCGTCTGAGAAACGATTCGATCGATACGTTATTCTCTGTTAATGTTTTAATAATTTGGTCAGTTCGTTTTCAGCACCTGCGAGCTTTTTGTGGTGTTCTTTGGTCTGGATTCGGTCTGCGTAAGAGATGATGTACTTGTTATATTTCTTCACCACCTCCGAGGAGCACTTTGCCAGACTTTAAGAAACCGTAAAGTTTTTTTTCTTCTTGTTTTTTTTTTTTTCTTCTCCTCTCAGTTCTTCGCGGCAACACGCAAACCTTCAATTATAAATTTTCTTTTCAGCAGACCACGTCGTAATGCCTCTTTCAGAACAGATGCAGATCCTCCACTTTTTTGTTTTGTCCCACATTTAAAGACTTTTTCCTCAAGAGAAAAATAAAATAGAAATGAATCGTGGAAGTAAGAAGCTCTTAGATTCTTATCGTTACTCGGGTGTTTGTGTCGTACGATTTTCTCATTTGTGCCAGCTGGTCTAAATACAACACACACAGAGACCAACTACCGCTCCGCTCCTAGCGGTCTCTTCTCGGTGGTGGGAAAGAACGGGTGTTACGGAGGTGAATGCAGTGCTACCGTTCGGATAATTGGTCGGTGTAGTTGAGTGCTAAGGGGCAAATGAACGGTTCGAGTCGCCGCTAATGTGGGTTAATGTGGCATGAAATGATTTAGTTTCAGGTGTGTAGAGTTCCGCGCATGGTTTCGGCAGCGGGCTTCCGTCACAAGCAGAAGACGTTCGTCGACTGACTGACCCTCGATTCTCTTCTCATCTCGTCACCGCGGGCTGTTGAAAAATGACGAATGAGAATTTCGGCTCGTTGGCCGAATCGTGACCAAAAAAAAAAAATAAATAATTAAATAAAATAGTCGAAAACCGCTTGTTCTGAATTATAGATTACACAGACAGGGAGAGAGAGAGAGAGAGAGAGAGAGAGAGGATTCGTGGAGACTGGCCACTTCGGTGCCCGCGAACGGACAACCCACATGACAATCGCTAACAGCGTATTAGCGTGTTAGTTATTCGCGACCGGTCTCCACGTATTCTCACCGTAACACGGATTAACGCTATAAACGGGCCGTCCGATGACTGCTAGTTTCTGCTCGCCTGTATTGCACGCTGTAGCACGATTTCCTCCGTACGTAACGCTGCGGGATGGCCGCGTACGGATGGACGGTGCGGTGTGTTTGGATGCGGTACGCACGTCTCTACGTGCCAGCAGGACGCTATTTCCAAAGGCAAATACGCCAGATCTATTCGTGCGCGCGTGAACCTCCGCGCCGGCATCCTAATCACGACGCTACAACGTCCCCATCCATCCATCCATCCATCCATCCATCCATCCACTCCACTTATCCGTCCGTCCGTCCGTCCGTCCTATTCATCTATTTTTCCCCCCTCTAATCACGTCCATTGCCGAATCCCGAGTGATCGCACTGAGTAAACTTTGCTCGTGGAACGTTACGTGTCAGCGAGCTGATCTTCTGAATACCCGCGTAGTTCTACCGGAAGACCGACCGACGAATGTTCTCCGCCAAATTTATACCACTTGCACAAACAAATTAAGGATTATTACACCCCTTAACGGTGTTACATACGTGTGTGCGCGCCACATCCGAAGCTACGAATTCACACCACTTCCGCGTACCACTCCAAGTGTGCGAAAGCCAACGATACGGACGGTGTCGTCGCACGACTCCGGGGGTTTGCATTCCTCGTACCCTCGCACCTCGAATTACCCTTACACTTGATGTACTCGTATAATCAACTCTGATATACGAAAGCAGCGTGTATTACTTTCACACTGTTCGACTTGGTGTTTTTCGACTCTCTCGGAATACGTTTTACACGATCGGTACATTGAAATACGCCATTTTTATCAAAAATACTGATCATGTCTCCAAAATCCAGCTCCCTTAGGAGGACTGAACGTGGTAGAAACGAAACAACGTAGGCAGTAAGTTTGGCCTTTCTGGCATTCTAAAATACAATGCAATATAAGATCTCGGTGAAAAAAAAGTGGATACCCATAGCGATGGTAGAGAAAGTTTATTCGCAAAACAAAGATGTCTTCGTATAAGTGGGTAAACGGATAGAGTTGCGAAAAGATTGAAGAATAAAAAGAAAAAGAAGAGAGGAAATGCCCTCGTAATATCTCGGGTAGTCAACAATAAACGCTACTCGTATCGTACAATATGGTTGGAGATGCCGTTGGCTAACCGTAGCGTACGTTACGTATATATATATATATACTTATATATATCCCATAACACGTGGAAAATAGAAATTGCTACGGGGAGAAAAGTCGAATATTATTACCAAGGTTACCTGGAGACTCCGCGAGCGCATAGTTATGAGAATGATCACGCGCGGTCTTCGGGCGTCGGGGTGAACTTTGGGGGGGGAAAAAAAACAAAAAAGAGGACGTTGCTTCGGCGGATCGAGCGAAACACCTCGTTACACTCATTGCCTCGTTACAGTAGAACGGATAGATTTTCTATTTTTCTTCCGGTTTTCTCACGAAGTCACTAACTCGATCCAACCCTCAACTTCCCTCACCGCGAACAACGCGACGCTCGTACAACCTACAGAAATTCCCTTAGCCGGGCACGCGATGTCGCCTTTGATGTCACTCGTCAAAAAAATACATTCTCTTCATTTTTATACGACGATAATTATCATGCGTATTTCAAAACTCGGATGATACTTACCTTTTGGCATTTGTTGTTCGATATTCGGAACGACATCGTACGCGACGAAATAATCCCGGCGTCGTTTTCAGACCACTCGTTAGTTTTCACGGAGTTCGGAGAGACACGACGAGTTTGTGCGAGAGACGGGTAAAAAACGATATGAGAGGAGCACTTTTATGCCGTAATTGCTACTGACGGTCGAACAATGACGTCAATCGAAGTAACTTATAAATGACAAAAAAAAAAAACAAGAAACTCTTTTTTTCGACGTACGTTCGCAGAAAATAGAGCGGTAATAGCAGTTTCATGTTAGGTGGTTTGGCAGCCTGTAATCGAAAACTTTGAACTCTTGTCCCGAACTTTTTTTTAATTCTATTTATTCATTTATTTTTTTTTTTGTTTTTTAGTTTTGTTCGCGAAACATGAGTTTCGCAGCTGTTGGTCGACGAAGTTTAATTTCTGAACGTTGTAATTATTCCAAATTTCAATGCGTAATTTTTGCGACTCGACCGATTAAAATAAATTTCATCTTCAACACCCGGGCGTACGATCTCGATACAATCGGCGACCTGGGACGTAACTTTTCCGCTTTTGATTCGTCTCCGAATTGCCGAGCCGAAACCGTCACAGTGTAATATCTGGACAAGTTTTAACTCGAAGAGACGTTTCCGGAAATTTTGAAGGTGGAAAGTTATCTCGTTTATTTAATTTTCGCAACACTAGAGGAGGCGGACTAACGCTACCGCTGCTGCTGTTGCTGCTGCTGCTGCACAGCACACCTATTTATCTCTCGCTTTTATTCCGGGCAATTCTGAAGCCCCGGGCACCACCGGGCGGTAACAGATTTCAAGAACTTTGACTCACACTCTTTAACCAACCCCCTCGCTTTCTCGACCGCCACTGCTCCCGCTGATTGAGTAAGCTTATTATTACCTCATTTTCTACCTGCATCGCTATTCTCCAGAATTTCGCGAACTCTCTAAGATATGTATACTATGCTGCACTTTCTCCAAAGTTCTAAGATTGCAGTTATACCACCGTTAGTTAGAAACGCGAACCTCCTACAAGTTTGTCTAAACTTTTGCGAAACGGAAACTCTGATTTTGCATTACCATACACATGTACGTACTACACAAGGTATAAGCTACTCAGAACCGGAATCTTATACATATCAAACATATTTCCATGATTCCGTCGAAACTATTACAAGAACTATCGCCACGTACGCTGCCGCCCAGAAGTTTGGTGCATCGCTCCGAATTCCTTGCCGTGCACCGGAAGTTAGACATCGGGCTCAAAAGTTGGAATAATCAAATTTCTCGAAACGCGTTTCAAAGAGGACAAATTTACCAGTCGTTTTAGTTTTTCGCAATATTTTCTACGATTTTTTCTCCGGCTTCGGTACGTATTTTTGAACATGGCCGTTTTTCGGCTATTTCTTTCATGCTATTTCAGGGAATATTAAAATTCAAATTTAATAAAATAAAAATCAAGGTAAATTTTTCGCTTCCAACCTCTTTTCGGGGAACTCGACAATCTTCATATTCGAACACGCTGTCTAACTTCCAGCGCGGCAAGAAATTTTCACTGAATATTGATCGATCAAAAAATTTGAGCGGTTTAAAACCGGTTCGTGACCACAAACGTCCCGAGAAAATCATTGATCGCGGCGACAGACGATGAATCCCTATTGTCAGACTCCGAACCTTCGACGAGTCCTTTTTCTCCCTTTTGCACGTGACGGTGGACAAGCCGCTTAAAGGAAAACTTTGAAAGCTACGCGAATCGGAATCAGAAGAGAGCCGATTCAGGGGATGACTTTCCCGGTATACCGCGCGTTCTAATCCCTCGATGAGACACGCTCAGGCATTTTTCCGAAGAGAGGCATTGAAAATATGCCGACAAAGAAGAGAGAGAGACCTCGAGTGGGCCGACCGACGCCGTATTTCAACTCGCACTCAAATTTTTCTACCCATTTTTCCACCGCTCGATAAACCTCCACGACTGGTAACCGATATGAAATTTCTTTTTCCAACAATAACGAAAATCTAAATTCTCCAAATTCCTGTATCACCAGCGAAATCGCGTGTAATTATGAGAAAAAAATTTCGCAATTTATATTCACAGTTTCAAGAACCGTGTACCTACATTCCACCGCGTGACCTCAAACTGAAATATCTGAAATTGCTGGTGTAAAGGTGGGTTTAGTCACCTACCGACATTGTCGAATTTTCAATTTTAATTACGTATTCTAGAATAATTTATTCGCCCCGGAGTAGCTCGTCGAAACAGGGTGAAAAAAAAAATACCGGGAGCGAAGTTAAAAGTTTAGAAAATTAATTTATCAAATTAAAAGTCAATTCGTCACTCCATATCGATGACGTCTTTCGCTCCCCCTCCCCGCCCCCCGCGCTGCACCCGCGCCATTATCGGCGTTATTTTTCCCTAACCCTAAGTGAAGATGATACAGCTGAAAAACTTTTCGATATTTATCTTTTTTATCCACGTCATTTTCCGCTACGTGAACATTTTTATACTTTTTTTTTTTTGTTTTATTTCGCGATATTTTCTACGTTGGTTTTTTTTTCTTCTTTTTTTATCCTTTACCTACGACGATAAATAAACGGTACAGAGGACGAGGAGTAATCACAACCAGCTGCGATGCGGCTCATTCCCCCCTTACGCTCTGAAAAACGTTCATTAATCGAGAAAAGATGATACGAAAAACGGGGAAAAAAACGGACAAAAATTATCGAGCCTGCACTCTGTCGCGGTGAACGTAGTTCCGGCGAATTTTACGTCCGATGTTCAATCTCTTCTGCGAGAAATCGTTCACCTTTTTTTTTTGGAATTTTATCCAATGAGATAGAAATTATCCCAAAAATTTGAGGGCTCAACGACACAACATGAAACCACAGTCGTCATCGGTTGGGGGAAAATTGCGTTGATTTCTAAAATCTGCATCTCTCTAGTTGATTTTCGTGTTTAACCGCACGGTTGGAAAGTCTGGACCGATTTTCTGTCGCGTAAAACTTCGCCTGACCGCAACGTGTCGCTAACATTGAGGGAGCCGTTTCTTCTTCACTTTTCTATTTTTCCTTTTCTTTCTTCTCCCCTTCTCTCCCGCGGCAGCGAGCACCCCTCCTCACGTTTGTACTTCCGTCTCGTTTTGATACGAACGGATAGACGAGGGGGCTCACTAAATCGCTGGATCATCCCGCGCGTGCTTCGCACCCCAAGTTCGTATGCCCACACAGATATTATTGCGGATATATATCCTCCCGAATATAACTTCGTGATGTACAAAAAAAAAAAAAAAAAACGAAGGACTCGTTGCGGCCATATTAAAGGAATACTCGGGTCGTAATAACATCGTAATAAATCGTACCTTTGATTTTTGCTCGTGTACTTTATTAATGGCTGCGGTTTTTAATTAAAAACCGTGAAGTGGAATTGAAACAATTTTTGAAAGTATACATCGCAAATCGAGCGAATCGCGGTGAATCATCGAATGTCAGTGGATTCCACATTCTAGTTCGGTGTTTTTTTTTTTTTTTTTTGGTTTTTTTGTGCGGGTTGAAATTTCTGCTTTTGAATTAATAAAATTTCATCGCCGAATCGACATCGGATATTATCGATTGGACGGAAATTAATCTATGCCTGTTTCGGCGTGATATTGAATCGCGGTTACGTCATAGAAATTTTTTAAAAAATGACGGTTCGAATGTGCACACAGTTGATACAATATGTTCCAATGACCGAGCCGTGCAGCGACGCCTCCTTTTTTTTTTTTTTTTTTTTTCTTCACCGTGCTCGCGCATACTGTTGTTAAAAATAAAAAGTCAACGGTACAGCTGTCCTCGCTCTATATAGAGCGAATAGCGGACGAATTCTAGCCGGGGAAAATAACGCTCGCATACCTATGCAGATAACAACATCGGTTGACTCCGTTCGTCTATAAACAACGCCGCGATATACCGATGGAATTCGCTACGTGTTTTGTACTCCGTTGCAACGAAAGCGCGGTTCAATTACGGACTTAATTAGTCTCTTGAGTTCCGGTTTTCACCCACCGGTGTTATCCGGAGCAATAAAATCGTGGGAGGAAGAAGAGAAAAAAAAAAAAAACACAAACAAACCTGGCAACGTTCTGCGACGCGACTCGAGTCCATTTGTTGTTAAACTTTTAAAATTTCTACCTTCTCCGTAATTTTATAACTACTGATAAAATTCAATCGGATTACGAATCATTATCCTCCCCTTAATTAATTCGCAGTCACTGTACTCGAAGTAAGAATACTCGAAGACTTCTTGTAACAGGTAGTACATAATTTAGCAGCGTAGTGTACATTCGTTGAAATGCGAGTTTGAAATTGATGTATTTTTTACGATGGAATTTTTGAATCTGATACGTGCGTACGTACCTGTACGGCTGTAACTACAGCAGCCACCAATAACAAGCGGCGGTAATTTCGACCTTAATATTTCACCGGATATAAAAAAATATATCGGGCATTGGTATCGGAGTGGGCGGACCGCTTCGAGGAGAAAATGATAAAGAGAGAGAAAATTCCCCTACCCCGTTAAGGGGAACATCGGCCTGCCGAAAAATAGATACGCGACGACGTAATCGCAGCTGGGAAGTAGCTCGCCCCCTCGCCTGGATATCTCGCACGTTTCATTTGATTATCGAGATACCTCCGCCTTATACCCGTACGCGGATGGAATCAGACGGCATAAACCGTACACGTATCGTACCGCGGTTGAACAGCCCCCTTCATTTCTATTTTTCGTATTTTTCGGTCGTTCTGAATTTCAGGGTGAATCGGACGATCGGATGATAAGCTCGGTTGCGTTCTTTTATTTTCTAATTTTTTCGCTACAAAGTGTCATCGTGTTCTGTTATTAATTCCTTACTCTCTTTCTGTTTCAGGTCAGTAATCTGCAACCATTCGTCCCTGAAATGTAAAACTTTACCTTCGACTCATTAGCACTTTGAAAAGGGGTGACCGGAATATTTCAGGTGCGTATCCGGATGTGTGAAATGATTGTTTAGCAGTCGTTGAATTTTTGCACGTTGTGTAGAGAAGCCAAGATCGGAGATGGTGAGAGAAAGATGTCGAACAACGAGCCCTCCCCCCGTGGTACTGCGTTACTCGGCTAGCAATAATTCTTCCTCTTTGTCCTTTTTTTTTTTTGCTTTTTTTTCGCTTTTTTTATTTCGTGCCATTAATGAAGAGAGCGACACGAGGTTGATATATTTGCGGAACATTTGCGATGCGATGGGGGATTTCGAGTCGATGTGTTTCCCGCAGAACCCCGCCGGGGTCCTCAAGGATCGTGTTACCCATTCGAGTCGGTGGGCCGTTTCTCATCGGGCGTACCGCAGAAACGGCCATACAGATCGATACGGCCATAACGGCAACGTAAAATAATCTTTACGGTCGTTGAATTTCCATGTTTTGTTGTTTTTTTTTTTTCATTGTTTTTTTCACCGCGGGATTGAGACGCCCGTTTCTTGTTCGCTTTGCGGGTAGTGAAATCGCGTTCTCAAAAGCTCCGGCTTTCTAGATTTTAGACATTCGTTTCCATTATGGCTAACTTTTTTTTTCCCCACTCGATCTAATAGCTGAAAAGTGGACGGTCGCGTCTCATTTATAATTCAAATTTCCTCGACCGTTCGTCCGAGTTGCGCCGAAATAGCTGCGATTATTACGAAATCAAGATCGCTTTTTCCTCGCCGTCGGTGGAACGGAAAGTCTCCGTTCTTTTACGTGCGCGCGTACAATGCGAGAGAAAAAAGTTGGCCCCTAGAATGGGTTATTTTTGTTCCCCGACTTCGGCCAGCCACCCCGTACGAGAGCGGTTAACGTAAACTTCTTTCATTACGTAACTAATGCGCTTTTGCCCCGTGGCTTAAGTACAGTAAATAAATAATCCGCGCACCACCTACGTTATAACCATTAAGTCAGAGCGAACAAGAATCATGGATATTTCTTGCGCTGTTAGACGAGCCGGCCTAGCCAGATAACGATATGGATACAGGTATAGCTTGTAGCTCTGAATAGCCAATATTCAATTAGCCACGAGGTTATTAAGACTCCGGATGATTCATCGGTTCGCTTCGCGTTGGCGTCCGGTACCGGTCCGACTCCGTCGGATATGAGGATAAAAAATGACAATGGTTGTTCGCTTAATTGACTAATTAATTTCGCTAATAATATCCAATTAGTACGGAATCCCGAACAACCCTCGTTGTTGATTATTCTTCCGAAATCTCAACACGCGTCCGCCGATTCTCGGCGTGCGTCGATCCGCGTGTCATACACCGTACGACTGATTTTCAAAATGAAGATTAAAAAAAAAACAGACACGGAGTTCACAAATTTTTTTTTCCCGTCCAAAAAGTTTTTGCCCAAGATCCGCGACCCGAAATCAGCTGGTCCTTATCTTCTCCCTCGGTAGCCAGAAATCCTCGCAGCTTCGTTTTAAGTTAATTAAAAGTAACGGGTTGATTAATGTACGGAATATTATCTGAGAACGGGTAGGGAATAAATTTCACGAACAATTTTCAGCTGGAAAATTTCGTCGTTTTTTGAAATTCGAAATGATTTTCGAGACGATTCGAATTTTCTGAAAATTTATCGACACCGAAATAAGGCATTTCTTAAAAAAAAAAAATGATGATAATTTCCTCTATTTCTTGCCCCGTAGCAACTCAATATTGTAATAGAAAACGTCGTTATAGAATAAACGTGTCGACCAACACGATAGCGGGTAAAAATTTGCGGTTTTATATAGTTACCGGCTACATAAGGCAGGAATAGGTAGGTACAGAGCAAACGTTGGCATCGGGTTTACCGAACGTATCTCTCTCAATCTTCGCTTCCTTATAAGGGTGGTTTTCTCGCGGGCCAGTACGTGCAAGGGGGATTCGGTATTACTTTCCCGCCATAACCGTAAGGAAGCAAATTTTGCACCGCACGAGCTCACGGTCTTCTTCGGTCCTCGCTTTATAATATACCGTGGTATTACGATAGTGTTTGTTGCTCATCCCAACGATTCCCCTCGCAGTCTCCACTTATTGCCTCTGATACATTCGACGACGAACGATTTTACTTTTCCCAGTCTCAACGTTGTTCCGAATACGCTCAGTGCATGCACGCACCTGTACGTCTTCGATGCCCTGCTTATGTTGTATTATAGATATACATGACCATTTAAGCTCGAGGGTATACGCCATTGCATATAAACGCATATGTGTGTCTATGGCGAAATAGGGAAAATGTTGTCAACATTTGCTTTACAATATTCAAACTTTAAAAATGTTCGAACTGAAAAAGATCTTTTTTTTGTGCCTGATTTCAAAGCAATGTCGATGGTGAGTGATAACTTTGAATTTGTCAATTTTGTTCTCCCCGTGGTAATCAAAAATCTTTTTCATTTACTTCGAATACGAATGAAAAAAAAAAAAAAAGAAGGAATTTCCATCACGTTCAAGTTTCGCAGAGCTCGTTCCTTACCTATGCATAGGTTTTTTATCTATATGCATCCCAGGTAAGGCGGTGCATCCGTACAAGTGCATCTGGTTCGCATATGGTTTAGAACTAGTTGGCAGAAAAAAAAAGAAGATAGAAGCGAAGCTCCGGCAAGCACGCGTGCGTAATAACTGATCCACACCCCGGCTCTATGTCGTTGGCGTTACCTTTTGCCCTCGCCGCCTGTATAATTTAATATAATCATTGACGATATGCTGCCGGGTGTGATGCTTTTGCTGCGCTGTTGCTCGTGAGATTGCACAGCCGTAAAATATTCTCTCTGTGCTACGTAATTAATTGTCAGCTTCGCGCGCGCGCTCGCGAGTGAAAATTACAATAAAATGAGAAGAATAAGGAGAAGAAGAAGAGGAAGAAGAAGAAAAAGATATTCGCGAGAGACAAAGGAAGATGAAAAATATAAACTTGAAAAGAGTTATCGCGACTGCATAATATACTCCTCAACCGTAAAACACCCTGGCCACTTGCGATATTCTTAGACTGCTGTGTAATTATGCAATTAACTATTTTTCATTACAGATTTTGAATTATCATTTCTCTCACTCGGCCAACTCGCGATACATCAACTGCGGTAGCGTCCTAACTACAGAGTGAACTTTGTTCTCTGTGAATTTAATTTTTTTTTTGCGTATTACCACGTCACGGTTTACTGTATTCAATGATTCATTTTATGTGTACTCTAATTATTAACCGTTGCGGAAACGATACGAGAAGGGAAGTTTTTTGACGACCGTTTCGTTAGATCGGTATTTAGTTTTATCGATAATTCTTCCTCTCTCTCTCTCTATTTTTCGCAGTTATCTGAAATTAGGTACGTCTCGTATCGTACTCTCCGCTGAGTGGGTGGAATATAGTGGTAAAACGAAGGAGGTAAGAGAAAAAAAAACAAAAAAAAAAAGGCAGAGAGATGGTATTGGATATTTGTTGTTGCGAACTTCCAATACGTGTCGAACCTTCTAACGCGAGTTAGCCGCAACTTTCTCGTATTTTATTGAAGATTCTGCTACGGTATTTTTACTCTTTTATTACGTGCACTTCTTTCTGGTATTATCCTTTTTTTTGTTTTTTTTTGTTTTTCTTCTCAGACAAGCGATAATTAGGATTGATGATCTGGGTAGAAAAATGGCGGGTCTAGACACTATCAAAACAAAAGCCCTCTCAGGTATAGCCGGGGCAAGCTGCGCCCCGATATTTCTTTCCAACTATTTTCATCTCGTACGTTATACTCGTACACGAGGCTTTCGGCTCGCGAGAGTTTGATAGTGTTGTTTCGAAGCGGCAAAAAAATACACTTTCGCGTTTATTTATCACCGAGGAATGGTTTTTATTATAGTCCCCCGAAACACACCCACCCTCCCCCCCTCAGGACCGTGTATATGTATATGGAACAAAAAAATGGATAGATCGTCAGACGCAGCGAGACAAAATAATTGTTTTATTCATTTACCGCCCTTTCAACTTCCACAAGAATACCGAACAAAGTAAAACAAGACGGAAAGCGATTGATCGACTTTGAAGATAACGGCGTCAATTACACAACCCCCGAACCCCTCGTAACCGCTTCCTTTTGTTTTCCTTCTCTCCGCCATTACCGAAGCGCTAATTGTGAGTTGGCGAGGTCCTAGTCCCGCCGCAACAATACGAACGGCGATAATTTTTTTATTTCAATACAAGAAAGACGAGGGAGAGCTCGACCGCCAGCCGGTCTGATGAAAGAGGCGCAATAAGTGACAGGAATCCTGCAGTCAGTCACTCCGACGCTTCAAGGAAGAGCCTGGGAGAGAAAGACGAAAAGGAAGGAAGGAGGAAAGCGAGGAAGAAGACAAGCGTCACGTCTTGGGCGGAGGCGTCTGCGCCGCTTCTAATTAAACCGGCGTTGACTCATTACTGTCTGGATACCGGCGACTGGGGAGGCTCTGAGGAATGAAGGAAATGAAGAATTGAGGGCGAAGAACGGGAACCGAAGATCAAAGCCGAATAATGGGGATTACCTTGGGCTCTTCAACTTAGCGGGGGAATCCGGCAGGGCACCCTTCTCCATCTTCCCTCGCGCGAAACGCGCGGGTCACTCGCATCGCTCCTTTGCCGCAGGATATTCGGACGACGGTTACGATCCTCCTTCGACGCTCGTCTTACCTTACGTTTGACTCGGTTCAGATTTTTCAGACGGTCGCTCCGTTCGCGGTCCGAACTTCGAAACACCCGCACGTCTCCGTTTTCATCCCCCCTGCTCGATTCCGCAACTGCTGTACATTACGCGTGAGAAGGTGTCTCTACGTATCCAGGAAGAGAGACGCGACAGCGCGAGAGCTGCTTTCGGAGCGTGAAGAAAGGAGAAAGGGAGGTAGGGGGTTGGGGGTTGGGTGGAGAAGAAGGTGTTCTTGGTCGCTGACTACAATGAACGGGGAACGAACAGACCCGGCGTGTATAACCAACTCGGTGCGGAATGATGGGGAAACATTTCTCATACGGTTGAGCGAAACGGGACAGTAGCGGCTACGGAATGGAATGGAATGGAACGGAACGTAACGTAACACCGAGAGTAAGCGGAACGTACCCTACGAGCTCAGAATTACTTCTCGCTAATCCCCCGCAATGTAATATCGCCGGGGTAGAAGCCCCAGGACTCTGCCGTTCGGGCGCCCACCAAGTTTATTCATAACCCTGTAACCGGGATATATATATATATCTGCACCCTCCTTACGATCCCCACCGAATCCAGGTATACGATCCGGACGTGTGTATAGAACAGCTGGCTATTTTCCGTCCTCGTGAACGTCGAGTTTTGATCCCGAAATCGCGGGGTCTAACGCGTCTGCAGACGCGACACGAACCGGAAGTGACTTTTACCGAATATTGTGACACTGCCACTTCGTACGATCGTCGCGATTCACATGACTTCGGCGAAACCGAACAATTTCCCCCGTGCCAAAGACACCCCCCTCATAGATGTTGATTAACGCAAATCAAGAAATGGGATGTCTCAGCGGTTTTTGTGAGATTCTAGCCGAGGATCGGATGAAATTGGAACAGCACCCTTCGAGATTACATTCATCGGGGAAATTCCTTTTTGATATCGTCATGTCGTGGGGGTAATAACTATGAAAATGTTTTTACCCAATTCGCGCTCGCACCTTCGAATTTCCTCGCAGGTCCTTCGGAAGTCTAACAAACTTAACGTGGAAGGAAATAGGATAAAGTGTTACGAATTTTTGCTACCCTCGACTGGTTTTCCGAAAAATTGAACACGGATTTTTGCAATCGATATTTTTTCATCCCCTTGGAACTTGCCGATTGATTCGAAAACAAAAAAAAATTATCGGTACGCATTCGATATTCGAAATGTTCATCCAATTTAGGTGCGTCGAAAGGATAATGAAATGAACTGCAGATCGTCGATGCGATTACAGGCTCCACTTTACTCAACGGCGTAGAATTAGTTTCTGAGCAATGATTTGTATTTGAGCTCGGTACGAGGTTGGTTAGACCGTATTGCCGTTTTCCAAAGATCCAAAGGTACTACAGAAATGAACCATGGAAGTAGAAATCCTGAGGCACACCGCGGGTTTGATTAAACTGAATTATTTAAGTTCGTCGTAGCGAAACCCCCCCCCCCCCCCCCCCCGTGCCGCATATCTATCGAGTGTCTGTAGGCAATATTCTCAATCCACGTGAATATTTCACTCAGCAGTTGCCGATTCAGGCCGATTCAATTGAATTCTCGAGCTATAGAGCGTGGGCGTACTTCTACACGTAAGGTTTACCTCATACCGCGCCGTATATCACTTGACCCTCCCCATTTGGTTCGTTTTCAAAGCGGGGGTCACTTTGAACGCCCGAGATGAAACGTTTCTCGTCCTTTATTTTATTTATTTTTTTTTTTTCATCTTCGCACAGTTTTCTTCTACCATGTTTATTTTTTATTGTTATTTCTATTCGTCGGTTCATTTTTTTTCCATTTTATTTTTCGTCCGCACGCGTGCGGCCCCTTCCTTTCGAAATTTTTTTTTGTTTTTCAGTCTTCGCTACATTTTTACGATGGACATCGCCACATTCTTCCGTCCTCTCGGATTAATTTAATTTTCATATTCTCCACCGATTTTAATAACGTGCTTTCGATATTAGCATTTTACAAAATTTATTCGAATTCGCGCGTCGAGTTTGAAAAGATTCAACTGGACGTTTTTATTTCATGTACACGTATGTATATATACACTTTCGGAGGGCTGCAGGTTAACATAAATTTCTCCATGCAAATTTGTATCAACGGTAAATACCAAAGGAAGTAATATACACGTACGTTACTTCAGAAAAATGAACAAGAGTGACACATGCGAATATATATATGTATTTTACGAAACGTACTTTTTCCAGGATTCTAAAACGACGTACACGTTTACCCACCCTATATAACTTATAGGATACATCCACCACGTCTATTTTTAATCGTTCGCGCAAAACTAAGAACTCGATACAAGCCACATCATATGCATAAAATTATCGTGTCATCGATCGAAGAGAATTAATTCTGCAGCCGATATGACTGACGGCAGGTGAATTAGTTTCACGTGCGTGCGCGGATTACATTAATGCGCGCTTTGGGTTTTTTTTTTTTTTTTCTCTCGTTTAGGATAAGAAACTTTCTCTTTCCGTATCGCGTGTATCGTACCCCAGGGAAAAAGAGCTGCACGGGAGCGAGAAATATATATATACACGTGTAGGGGGGAGAAAAAATTGTGGGTGTGCTAATGCAGAACAGAAGGCATGTGAAACGAGGTGGTGGTGGCTGCTGCTCCCACGGTAGGTTGAGGCAAATTTCATCTCTCCATCTATGAAAATTCCGCGCGTCGGTGGTTTATATGCACACGATACATACAAACCACCTTTTACGCGTCGTGTGCGCTCGGTTAGATCGATGCAGAGATTGCCTCGTCATTTTATGCCTGTTACGTGCTTCGCCGAATCGGGCAAAACTCGTAGGTCGCAAAACTTTAACGGACAATGTTTTCTCAACGTTGTCCATTAACAGCAGGACCGCGACCCCTCACCTCTATCGTCGTCTAAAAATTATATCATCCACGTATTATACGCGCGTACTCGTAAGCTTTTGTTTTATTACGTTGTACGATCTCGTTCTCGTCATACGCGTGACGTACGACGTTCCGCGAGTTTTGAAAAATTTCCGAATTCTTAATAAGCCCGCGTATAGCGGACGAAAGATATTTATGTACTCGCGGGAGCATTCCGTTTCCACGTTTCGTCTCGTAACTCTTTTGGAATTAATGTTTTCTGAACACGACGTGACGCGGTTTTCTGAGCAATTACTCAACTCCTACTCGCACGTACTGTCCGTAACGCATTAACGATGCGACGATAGCCGCGTATTCGCGCGAATACAATCATCGCGAATTTAATTACCTCGGTAGTTGTTATCGCCGCCTTTTATGCGGTGGTAAATTTATCGTCGTTACACTAAACGCTACAAATTGTATCGAGGTATTCATTTAATTTTCGATACTCGTGATGCTGCGCCAGCTGTTTTTCACGATTGTTGTAGCGCTACGCGATGTACCGTCCTAGGTACGTACGTACCACCTGATCGCGTGCGCCGTTAAAGTTCGCGTGCTAAATCGAGATCAAATAATTATTTCACCGGCAACAATTATCTGCCGTCGGTCGCGTTCTTCTCAAAGAGAAGAAGCGATATTATTACACCTTCGAAGAACTCGGGCTTGAACCGTTCGCCCGACGAGCTCGGTTCGTTGGAGACAACTCGAAATTTTGATTGAAACGAAGAGGTTTTCGCAGAACAGAAATAATTTCCAAAAGTTAACGAGGGAACCGATGAGGCTAGTTCGTGTACGACGTTCAATGAATTTTCTCTAAATCCAGCTGAAAGACCGAGGAATTTTACGCTTTTACGTAGAGTCCCGAGGTTTGAGATAATCAAAAATTTTGATTATAAATTCGTTTCCTCGTAGCCTTTCGATTAAATATCTGTGAAAAAATCGTTCCTCATGTGGAATTTTTTTACCCCACGTTTCTTCGTGTAGAATTTAAAATTCCACGATCGAGGCGTGTGACCATTATTGTCGTTTCATTTTAAAAAATTGTAAAACCGTTCACGTCTATCCATTGAAAAATGTTATTTCATTCCCTGCGGCAAAAAAAAATTCGTGAACATTTTCCCCGCGCGGAAACTATAGACGTATGTAGATATAACGAGCGAATATATGAGGGGAGAGAGGGTCAGGCTTTGTTTGCTGACGCTTGTCCATGTCACGCTTCGATTGGCGCACCTTACACCAGTTGAAACTTTTTGCTCGTCAGGTGGAAAAATCGTTCGACGATGTAGTTTAAAGTTTCGTCGAACCGCCCGCCCGCCCGCCCCGTTACAATCAATGGGATTTTACGACGCGCCGAAGTACAGATCAACGACGAAACGCAACGATTCCCTCCCTATACCACATTACGTTCATCGCTTTCACCTCGGGCGGAATGACTCGTTTTTTAAGTATCCCATCAGAAGGTTGATTCTTCTCCTCGGAAAATTTTCTCTGCAACCTGCAGCTACAAAGACAGAAATCACGTCAATTTTGGATTCCTGTGTCCGAATTTAAAGTTCGCCACGTCACGAACTGTGACAGCTGTAATCGATGACCGCTTTTTTTCTACCGTTCGTCATTTCGTCGTGATTTCGAACGTTTCAAGTTCATGGATCATAATTTGCGAATCGCAAGTGAGGTCGCGCCTCAATTCGACGATGTTATTTTGCCCGTCACTGTCATCGATAATGAATTCGATAAACGAAATTGATGACAGTTCGGATTTTTTACGGATCTGTGGTATCTCGGTGAACGGTCGTCCTTCGCGGACACGATGAAGAAAAATTTCATATCAATCTCATATTTCGAACGTTTGAAAAAACGCGTCGCTTCGGCACTGCGCAGCTGGCTTCTTTTCAACCGATACGACGTATTCGTATATTTCATACACGCGAAGTAGTTATAACTTGAAATATACCGTTATCTAAATACTAACTATTTGTTGCATTCTTTGTGTATAAGTGTGCCGAGCATCCGCACCGTTCGCTCTTACGCCCGTGGCGGTCACAATCAGTAAGGTCGTTGTGCAGTCAGCGACTATCTTCCGTTAGTTATCGGGTGGATACCTGTACGAAAACTTTCGAATAAAAAATGCTACAACTATTTTTTTGTTTCTCAAAATTGAATTCAAACTGATTGTGAGCATAAATTTTTACTCATTCAACTACGTTCGTTGACTGTGATTTTACCGACGCCGACGCTCGTCGAGATTGTCGAAGATTTTTGTCGACGATTTGTTTCGGAGGGTGTTTTTTTTTTTTTTTTAATGTTTCGCCTCGTTTGAACTCGCGCGAAAGAAAACGTTGAGGGCGAATTTACCGCGACCGCAACGTCGCGAGCTTTACCTAGGAGGGTAAACGAGTACGGTTCGGTCCAAATAACCGAGCAGTTCTTGTACAAATTCAAACCTTGCAAGAAAAGCTCGAGTTGGCCCTTTACCAAGGCCTAAGTCTACCGTACCTGCTCGCTCGCCTATTTCAAACGGTTTCGGTATAACCCGTCTGCTTTCAAGAGTCCCCCGCCCGCTCTTTGACGGAGCGAAAAATCCGAAAGAAACAAAAAAAAAAAAAACAAATAGAAAATAAAATATACGCGAGAGACAAAAATAAAAGAAAAATAAATGAATGAAAAAATATTCACCGAACAAATAGAACTCTCTCCGAGTATGTGAAGGTAAACCAAATAACACATCAAAGCTTTTTTGCGAGAGCTTAAGGGCGGTGTTTGAAATTTCAGAAGGATTCAACGGGTTCCGAAAAAGATGCAAAAAAAAAATAAAATAATCACGACCGCAATAATTACCGTGAGCAAACGTTAATTAGCTTTGCACGTTCTCGAACGTGAACGTTTTTGATGTGATTTATTCGTCGCGATCGTTTCACGGTTCATATAACATTTCGCCGTTGATGATATCGATGTATATAATATACAATATGGTATACCGAAATTGAGGAACTTGAGGAAAGTCAAATACGTCAAGAACATCGTGAAGATCTCTTTCTCAATCCTACCGAACCGACCAAGTGTACGGTGCTCTCCTTCGAGAATGGCCCCCGAGGTACCTCATTATCAATTATGATTAAGTGGAGCGTCGTCTAATCCCTGCCTTATAATTTTACGCCTCGTACGGTTTTTCCGGCCGCAGCACCGTTGAGAAAATTCTGAGAACTTTCACTCCCGTAACAAGCAACAACGCCGTTTCACCTGCTTATCGTTGAGAATTTAAAAGAGGCAACGTAATTAAATTTTATACCTCCCACCGAATCGATCGGCGTATCATTTTCGCGAGAAGGAAAATAAATCAGATTCGTCATCGCGTTGTACGCTCGGAATTCGTACTCTCGTTTCTTTATGTTCCTCAAATACGTTAAGTTTCAACCGCGGCAATGTTCGGCTTTTCAATCCTCGCCCAATTACGAAGCGCAAACAAGCTTTTCGGGGGGGGGGGGAAAACTTCCGTCCGTCGTTCGGATAAGGAAAAAATGATAATGATGACCGAGAAATTAGACGCGTAATAAAGAAAATCAGACCTCGAGCGTGAAATTTGTGTAAAAGAAGCGATGAAAATTTGAAGTCAAAGTACAATGGCGGGTCGGTCGAAACGACGATGATTTTATCGATGAGAAAAATTATTAGAAGGAAAAAATTCCTCGTTCGTTGGCGGGGCAGAGCTATACGTATGATATTTTGCAGCGGTGCAGGTATAAAATTATCGTTGCGTTCCCGCATTCATAAGCGTGAATTACATCGCCTAACTGTTCCCGCGGTGGCAAACCTATGGAATTATCCGTATGTACCGTTTCCCGTTTTGTTGATTACCCGTCAGCCAATAAACTAGAGGATTTTTATTGTCCGTCATGAAATATCAGCGGACTAACTGGTTAATAATCCACCATGTGCGAACTCGCCGTTCCGATTATACGTTTCTGAACTCGTCCGCCGTTTCGGGATTTATGTACCCGAATAATTAACCGGAATACAAATTCCATTGAACGGCGAACTACCCGCCTCCGTCTACCGATACACAAAACCCAGCGATAATAATTACCGGCGGCTCTACGCGTTACCTGTACGTATCGGTCGATTCATCGTATCAAAACCGGCGGAATTACCTTCATACTCGTCAATGTGACGGGAACTTGGCAACGAACACCGATGAATTTAACATCGTCAATTTCGCGGAAACTTCGATTCCTCCGTACTAACCCGATAAACCGTGATTTAATAATACCTTGGTAAATCAATTTCTACCAGAAGGAGATTTACCTTGTGCTCTAATTGTAAGATGTTTTAGAGCCACTTAACGACGCGATATCTCTACGATCGTATATATAGATTTGCGCCGGAAGATATTGCTCCTAAATTCCCATAAACATTATAGTACAGGTACTCGTAACTACGTACGCCAATCATATCGCGCGCAGCTCGGCACGGAGGAGCGTGAAATATTGAACGTGTAATCTGGCTGTGAGAACATCGTGAAAATCGTTGTTCTATTCAACGATGCATGCAATCCATTACAAGGATCTACGAGAGGCGACCTTTCGACCTTGGATTTTTAGATAGAAACTAATTGTAAGCCGAGGAAACTGAAACTGCGTTAATCGTTCGTTCGTTCGATTATTTTTCATTTGTTGATAGGAAAAAGTTTTTCGATCCACGAGCCACGACGTGTAGTTTACACTTTTCTTCGTTAATGTCGCGTCTTAAATTTTAAATGCATAAATGTTTTACGCTCTAGTTTAACGAAGAATCTTAATTTGCTAAACTGACGAAAAAGAGTCCGTGATATAATCCTCGCGGCGCGGTAGCGCAAAGTCGTCGTAATCAGTTCCACGCTTAAAATAATCGGTTGCACGGCGGCCGTAAATTAATTAAATGAGGATCCGTAGAGAAGGAGAGAGTGGAAAAAAAGATAAATAAGGGAAGAAAGAAATAGGGGGGGGGGGGGGGGGGTAGAAAGGAAACAGAACAAAAACAAAGATTTCCATCAAACTTCTTAATTCCTTCTCGGCTTGAAAATTTTAGCGAATATTGTTATTGTTCTTATTTTTTGGTTTATCGCATAATTCCACGGCTCACGGTGGGTCCCCTTGGTCTTGCTCATTCTTTCGTAAACAGAACACTTAATTCATTGAGAGAAACATTTTCGGACGGAGTTTCCATCAACTCTGATATAAATTATACAACGTAATGTCATACCGGGCAAAGCGAAGCGACCCGAATTAAAAAACCGGAAAAAGTATTTCATTCAATGTTGGATTTGAATGAGGCGGTGAATTATACGCAAACAATTAGAGCGCGACGAAAGGAAATAACTTGGAACGGTGGACAACTTAAGTGTCGGGCGTTTTAAATCACGTGAAGCTATAGCAGTCATCGGTGGCTTCCGGAGTCGATGAAAGAGAGAATTAAAAAAAAAAAAAATAGAAAAAATAAAAAATTGTTCCTCACGGCGAAATCGGACGTCGTACGAATTTTACTCGCGACGTACGGAGGGAGTCGAGGGGTGCGAGGGGTAGTGCGGTCGGTCTCCGAGCTGAAACCAACTCCGTGCCACTTGAACTAAGCTCGCTGAGCTTTTGAAACAAACTAGAGTGAATAATTCACACTCACTTTTCCGCGGGCTCAACGCCGTGGCCCGCAACGCGGAGGCGTGTTTGTTTACTTATTATATCGTTTAACCGTCATAAACAACGCGTCTCTTCTTAAGGCTACATACAACAAAAGGCGAGAGAGGCGGAAGTGGCTTTTCCAACGGGATAAAGGGGCGCCTCTTACGATTCTACACCGAAAATTTCCCATTCATAGTTCGTTGAAAACTTTGAAGACAAAGTGGGGAACAAAGGATGCTCGATACTCTTCGTGCCGACTTTTTGCCCACCCCCTTATAATTACCCGAGGGGTGACCTCTCTTTTTTTCCTTCCCTTTTTTTTGTTTTTTTATTTTTACGCGCGTCAGCTTCGCTTCTCGATATACACATACGTATACAAGCCGTCCACGGCGGTCTTCGCGGTACGACGCGAGAGACTCGGATTCCTCTCCGGTCGGTTGTTTCTCGCGTTAACCCAGTCGTTTTAGTTACCCTGGAAAGCAATTGCCACCGGGGTCCTCAAACTTCCCGGTGGCACACGCGTAATTACAATCTTAGTTGCGGGCTTTCCGGAGCTTTCCGCCATTATAACGCGCGAGAGAGTTTTGAGAAGTGAAACTCGGCGGATAATGGATACCTCTCTTCCGCTCTCGCTCCTCAGTCCCGTAGGGTACGTACGTACGTATAAACCCCCGACGGTCCGAGCGATGGGCATTCGCTGATTAAAGTCAGAGTTCCAGCTTTCCGTTGACGAGAAAGCTCGCCCAACTCGCTACTTCAAGGGTTCGAACTCAGCTGAATGTGACAAAGACTTGGTACTCTTTACGGGACTCAAGTCTCGACGATGGACCGGTATGTTAGTTCCTACCATGGAATTAGAATGAACCGATCGGTTGATCGGAATCGACAGATCGGTCCGTCGATCGATCGTATTGCTTAGTAAGGACTCGCTTGGCTGGCGGATCATAAGCAGAAAGTTGTTGACCCAATCTCCGAACAGTGTGGATCTCAAGCCTCAGGTAAAGCGTGCGACGTCTCGGCGGTGGCGTGGTTGGTAGAAACGAGTGGGTCAGGAAATCAGGTCGTTCGGTGGTATCGGGAAAGAAGGGGGATATGTACCGTTCGTTCGTCTGTAGAGCATCTGCGTTGGCCCGCCGGCCAAATGAAAAGAAGACGCGGTTAGAAAGAAAAGCCCCGGGGCACGAAGCGAAGCTCCGATACCTCTAGACGACATACATCACTCCATGTTGCGCTCGGTGTAACAAGGATGATGTGTACGTCGAGGTCGGTATATGTATATAAAATGGCCGACAGAATTTTATCCTTGTCCGAAGGATAAGCGCGAAATCGTGGAAACTACGGGGAGGAAAAGGTCCTTCGAAGAATCGATGAAACGTTTACCGGTTCTGTTGGTATCGCGTGGGTGACAATGGCTCGCATTAGCGGCTACCTACTTTGGTATCGGTGGTTTCCGTGAGATCGTCGTGCGAGACTATATCGTGAATAAGATCGGTTATCGGCGTGGTTTACCAATAATAGAGATTGTTAGCATTTATCGTTACTGTTTCGTATAGTCCGCGGCTATTAGGCGCCGAGCCGTTGTTACGTTTCTTTATCGCGTGACTATAACCGGGGCAAAAGGGGGGGTTAGCGGAACGTCGTCGTCGTCGTCGTCGTGGCGTACCGAAGGCGGGCTATATCGAGACGCTGTTTGGCCGGGGAGCGTGTTGGTTCCGAGTTCATAAAAACACACCGGCCACCGTTCTGCCGCCATAACATTTTATGAAAAGGGTCGAAAAAGGTGTTTCTTAAACAGCACCTCGCCAAACTGCAGCAATCGCGTATAGCACCAGCTTTACCCAACCACTCTCCATTTTACCTTCTCATTCCTCCTCGGTTTCTCTTCCTTCTTTCCTCTCCTTCTTCTTCTTCTTCTTCTTCCTCCTTCCTTCTCTCACTTTCGCTCTTCATCCTCATCCTACTCCGCGCACTCCGCCTCCGTTCCACGAGTTTCGTCTCTTCATCCGATCCGCTCCTCTCTATCCCTTGGGCGTTTTTATCGTCCCTTGTCTTTAGGCAAATGTGGGCCTCGCGGGGACACGTATCTCTGAATTATTACATGCCCGTCGCTTTCGCATGGGAATACCTCCGAGACACTCGATGGCGTCGTTTTTTCGACCTATGGAATATCCGAGTGCGGCTTCATCCTCACGGTTCGGAAGAAAAAAACTGAAAAAAAAAAAAACGGAACGCCGAAAAGAGCCGTGCGGTGGTGGTTTATCGTTTCGTTCGAATACTCGATTATTAAAAACGTGTACATATCCTTCGAAAGCAGACGGGGATATCCTTAATCGCCGTTAACAATGAGTGTAAAAACAACCCCGCGCGCGCTGCCGATAAAAAACAATGTTTATTCATCGTTATTTCGGCAACGTTGAAGCGGGTGAATTAAACAGTCGTTCCTCCCCCCCTTCTAATAATGCAAAACGTTTCGCGCTCGGTGTTCCAAGGCCAGTTATAATACGCACCGTCCATATGCGCGATTTCGTTTGCACGAGGTTGTTCGGCTGCACGTACACATTTTGTTAGGATGGATTCTTTTTTTATTGCTGCTTTCCAACGATCCTTTTCATTCCTTGTCATATTTACGGCGCGAAGCTTTCGCTTTGAAAATAACTAGCCGCGAGTTATAGACAGCGAGAACGAATCGGAACTCGGGAATTACCTTTTCTCCCTTTACTTTTTTCGCGTGTCGTCGGACCGCTTCTTCGGGGCTCGCGATGATTGCCTCAATTATTCCAGCGGCACGTTGCTTTGATACTATATTTAGACCACCTCCGAATTCACCGCGTGCCGAACGCTCGGTTTCCAAATCTATAATAAACCGAGGGTTTAGTTTTTTTTTTATTCACGGTCGGTGTATATTTATCCTGATTTTGAAAACTACGAGCGTCATTTTTGCGCCAATTTATAATCGTAGGGGAAATTGAATGTATTAGCCGAATCCGAAGGTATTCGAAACGAAAATATCGTCGCAGTTCAGATTCGATACAGCGAGCGAATCGTTGCTGTTATTATCATCAGCCCTTCCATTTCCGAAGCCATTTTCTTCGAACGACCCCGCGACCGTTTCTAAAACGACGAGTGTCGGTAGGTACACCGGTATTAAGGCCACATCGCCGATACGGCGAACTAATCGATTACATCGCTTTATAAGTTGCGATCCTTATAAAGTAAAATTGATTGAGGATCTTCCAATGTTTCCGTTCGTTTCCATCAAACTCCATCGGTTCGCTCGTACGTACGTCTGGTTATAAGGCGTACGGGTGGTACGTATAATGCGAAAAAGAGTTGAGAAACTCACTCACGACCGTTAACCTCAATTATTGGAATTTCACGGCTATCCCGGTGCCCCATCTCTCTGCCGGGCTATAAAAACGTTGCGTAGCCTGATTTAATCGCGCTTTAAGAGGTCGGTAAATGTTATCAAATCTGCACTTTTAAGGCTTTTCAGTCGTACGATAGAAATTGGAAAAATGGCGGTGATACCGAAGACCTTCTTCCAACTACTTGCAGACTCGCTAGAGTCTGCGAATCGGTGCACGTGGCTGAATTTCATCCACGTTTCTCCATCTTCTCGTCTGAATCCGAAAAAACTGGGTGTTTTCAACTTCGTTTAACCACCCATGTTTGTTTCCGCTGTGCTTATTCCAAAGATCTCTGAATCGCTTTCGCGAACGTATGACCATTACGATTCCGAAGACTCGTATAAGGTGAATAAGAAAAATATATAATATGGTATTCTAGATATCGGGAACGCGGCTATAGGTACCGCGATGCATACAATATGAGTTGAAGATATAAATCTATTCATGAACCCGCGGCTTGAGTAATTTGCCCCAGATGGATATGATGAATGGACAAAGCGGCGGTGGGGATGTAAGTTGAGGCAATGATTAGATCGTAATCCCATCCCCGGCCTAATGGTTAACACAGCTAACGGTACCGACGTCACGAACTCTTTGCCGGGGTCGGCGTACATCTATCTTACGTCGTACAGAGATGTGTCGAACACCTTTGGGCCGCGCATCTGTCATTTCGCTGTGTAGGTATAGAAACACCGCGTTAAACTTCAAATATTATCGTCGAGAAGAACGACTCGCGCCGGTCATCTAGCGCGAATACCGTTAGTCGTGCGTCTACTTTAGCGAATATTGGACGATCGACATTTCGTCAAATCGCGAGTTTGTCGAAACCTACTTTGTTTGACGAACGACGTCAGAGGCATATTTCGTTCCTCGTTTTCCGGCCCCCTGCGGCCACCGCTTACAGTTCGTCTGGTGGTGTAATGGTCGTTTTATTTCGCATTAATACTCCATTCCGCGTTTCGTATCGTACATGCGTGTAGTACACACGTGTACGAATCCGCGTTACCGAGTGAGTCGTCAGTCTACTTACTTACTCAACGGTTAACATCCTGTGTAATACTCTGTAACTCTCACGCGCGACAATACCTCACTCGTAACACGCTGATGGTGGTTCTCCGTTGGAAAACCCTATTCCCCCTCTGCCACCTGTACTTCTGTCGTTGTTACTGCGTTCCTCGTGTACAACGAACCTACCTACCGCTCACCTTGCGTTTCTGCCCTACTTGACGGAACACGCGAACGCTGACGTAGGAGGACCCAGAGTCGCGTGCACGCAACTCGGAGCGTCGATAGAACGCTGTGATATACGGAGTTGTTCAAACTTTGTTAACCGCGTACGTCGAGCTTTGATCAGTCGTGATCGATCAGAGCCTGGACGAAATTCGTACCTTTCGTTAACGGCGAAAAATCTGTGGAGGCGGACAATTGCCGGTGAATAATCCGTGGAATTATAGAGAGGGGTATAGGGTCGGAAATCGTAGGTTGTCGTTCGACAATCGTCGGATGTCGAACAGTTTTATGACCGGTAAAATTGAAATTCCTCGGAGTTTGTCGGGTACTCGTAGGGGTGCGACGAGTCGTAGTCGGATTCGAGGGCGTAAGTCCTTTCGATCTTACTTTTCATCGGGATCGGGTCGAGAGGTCCTTTTGTCTGGGATAAATGAGCGTGGGCGAAGACCACAAAGGGTTGAACCGACGGGTTCGGTTTGCCGTGCTTCGGTGCGGGGTCGGTGGTTCGGGTTGGCGTCTCTCTCTCTCTCTGTGTGTATATAACCAACGTCGTAAAGCTGATCCTGGCATTATCGCTAATCATCTCTTACCACCTCGAAGACCTTATCGCGCAGCTCTATTCCTTGCAGCAGCAGCAGCGGCGGCGGCGGCGGCGGCGGCGGCTACCTCGATTATGCCGTTTCGTATTAGCATCACAAAGCGAGCCACGATTCACCCGGAATACTCAACCTTAGATTACGTACCTAATAAAAACGGATCAAAAGCAATTCCAGAAAACGCGTATACATATACACGACGGACGTAACCGGTTGATCCCATCCATCGCATATTTGAAATCAGACTGAATATTACACCCTTTTCTGTATACATTTTCCCCCTATGTTCTCTATACTCCAGTTCTGAAGAATATTATTTCATTCTACATTCACGATTCAAATTATCCCACGTGAATCCCATCAGCTCTCTCAATCGTCGCGTTCGAACAGGTTGTTTTGTTCTCTTCCCAACTTTCATCTCCGACCAGAGAGGCAATTACGAGCATTCCTCCAATGAAAAATTAACTCTACGATGAATCTCCCTATTTTTTGATGAGAAAATTCATGAACATAGACGCAGACACGATCGATTTTTTTCATTTCCATCGAGGTTGGTCAAATTCGGCGGCGAACTTTTTTCCTTCTTCTTCCCATTCGCGCGTTCGATTCGGGCCGCCCTACTCCGGAATGCACATAAATTGAGAATTTCCGCGTATTCGTAGCGAAGCGAGAATTTCCAACCGTACGTTGCTTACGTAGCAATAACACAATGGCGATTTGTTCGACCGGGTGTCAGATGGAGATAGTCCGTCGACACGCGGGGGTCGCTTTCGCGGTGCGGTGCGGCGAGCTCCTGTCTGCAGCCAACTGTGGCCAGGCCAGGCCAGTGGAGACCCTGACGCGAGTTCAACGGTCTCCCTTGGCCCACATAGTTCGACTCTTCGTTGACCCGGGTGGGCCGACGACTTCCACGGTCCCCCTCTAGCTGCCCGTCTCTCTCTCTCGATCCCGATACAACAGACGAATACCGGATATCGTTCCAACATCTTTTGCGATGGAGAAGATCCGCGTTACTTCGAACCGCCACCGATTAGCCCCTGATTAATCGCAGGTAGCTAGAGTGCGGATATCGAGCAAAGGAAGTGGCACCGGAACTGTCTCACTTCCGTTAACTTGGAACGTATTCAAAGCTCCTCGTGCCACTCGAAGTTCGAGTTTACAAAGCGAAACTGTTCCGAGCTCGCACTCGGTTTCAGTTTCTGTGTATGGGTTATCGATCGATCGATTCGCCGTGTACTTACCTACTTCGAATCGCGATCCGCGATCAACGTTGTAGTTTTTTTTTTTTTTGCTCCATTCGGGAATCACTCGTCGGGTGCCACGGTTTTCGAACAACTTCATCAATTACGGGGGAGATTATGCCTGGGAAAGGTTGTTTGATCCGATCGATGTTTCGACAACTGTTCGACGTTCGATTCGCATCGTTTGTAGCCTTAGTACTGGATTCAGGTGAATTCTGGAAACGGTCGAACGGCTAATGAAAATTATTTACGAACCTATTAACGGAGTTTCGATCTGTATCGGTGGCTGGAAACGACGTGCCATGTCGAATTGAATCCACTTTGTTTAGCGGATTTGTACGTTTTGTTTAAGTGTTTTTTGTTGTTTTTTTTTTCTCGTTCGTTTATTCATTAAATTTTTATTTTTTACCCAACGCCCCTTTCTCAATAATCGCCGTTGCGAGATATTTATAACGAATATGATTCACGGCCTTGTTTCACAACTGCTCGCTTCTGGTTAGAAATTTTTTCCCCATTCATCACTGAATATTCAACCGGAATCCATATTCGGCGTAGCTATCCGCGAACCGTATATCGTCGGTATCGCGAACTGGAAAATTTCGACAATTCGAAAATAACGCGAAAATTTTCACACTCGTGCGCGTGTCGCGGATCCGTTGTGCATTCCCGATGCGTAGCTACCGCCGGTTCTTATCGACCGGAACCATTCTGCGAATTAAATTGCGGAAGCTAATCGAATATTTATTATAAAAATCGTTCCGCAGTTTTAATACCTTTGTATTTCTACAACCGATTATTAATTTTCTCTCCTTCGGTAAAAGGCGGACGTAAAACGTTCCGGACTTTTGTCGTCGGAGATGAATACAACGCGTAAGACTTCCGTCTAAATAATATTCGAGATTTACAAGAAATCCTCTTTATCCTTCACCGGGTGCCTCGGTGCACAAAGGAATTGAAAGTAATTGGATTTTTATTGCAAACGACGGAGCGAAACGCCTGGCGCTGTTGTTGCTGCTACTAACTTTGTTGCAAATACTTGAATTCATATGGTTCGATATGAAATTAAGTTCTACCTACGTCTACATATTGATGGTAGGTACGTACCTAATATGAACGCGCAACGTCGCGCAGTAACCATAGTAACCAACTAGCTGCTAACAAATTTAATTATTTTACGAAAACCGTCGTTTTCAAAAGAAAAAAAAACATTATTACAAAGTTGAGAATCGGCTGTCGTCGCAAAATATTTTTTTTTAATAAAAATATTCAATTTTTTCTCAAACAGTTGCGCTTCCGCAGTACTTTTGAAAAAGAAAATGTTTCATTCACCCCATCGTAGAACGTGTACGACACGACGTTCGATTCAGCCACAGGTTTTCAGATTCATCGGTGTTTCGCGGCGACATTAAAAATGAAAGAAAAAAAAAAAACTAACAGAGTATCGATTCGAAGTCCCGCGCGTCGAGTCACCCGGAAATTATTAACGCGAGAGAGCAGAAGTGAGGTAAAAGAGAGTGCGGTATACTTGCACTTTCATAAATTATTCGGTGAAAGCTGTTGCGGTGCGTAAATTGGTACGATGATATTCTCGAGAATACGTTATTATACCCACTTGGGATAAAATTCCACTTTTAAAATTCCTGCAGAACCGGAACCGAGCCGCCGACGGGTCAGTAAGTCAGTCGAACGATTTGACGCCAGTCAACACTTTCGTTGAACGCAGTTTGACCGGCTGCCCGCTGGTTTTCTTCTCACTCCGCTTGCTGCCCACGCTTCGATGGCTACACCAGGCTACATTTTTTCGTTAAAAAAGAGCGTCTTCTCGGAAGACTGCGAGCAGACACACACGTTTGCCGCGTGTCCGTGGTTCACGCGACTCGAGAAAGAGAGAGAGGCAGGCGAGGGGGTGAGGGGGAGTAATAGAGAGAGAGAGAGAGAGAATCGTGAGTCACGAGTGAGTGAGTCAGACTCACCCGGGAACGACCTAGTGACCCAGAACTGACCCGACCGCTTTCAACGCGTTAATCTACCCGGTCACGTATACCTCAAAACCATCCGTATTATATGTATATATATATCGAAAGCCCAAAGTGCTAGGAACCATTATTCAAATGAATTGTATTCATCTTTTTGATAGATGCGCCACCGTAAGGAGGGTCCCCACTTGTCGCGATAAAATCTATGCCCTTTCTTTATATTTTTCTTCGATCCGGAATCGCTTCGTCTACGATCTTTAGATCGGTAAATTATGCGGCGTTCGAATTGTTAAAAATCATTTCGAAAAGAACGTCATTTTTCTAAAATTCTAAAAACCTTCCGATCATCAAGCTCGAGGCGTCGAGAAACTGAAAATCTATTTTCAAGCACAGGTTTCAAATATTGATTGAAAAAAAAAGTATGCGTTTCAAATCGGGTCATTTTTGGACAATCAAATATTCGACAGTCTGTCTCAGAGAGAGGCTTTGAATTCGATTATAGGGAAATTGGTTTCAGCGGTCCGTTCAATTTATTTACTACGGAGATCTTTGACTTTTTTACCTTTGAAAAAGCGAATTCATTACACCGCGTACCTCACATCGGTGGTAATTAATTTCGGTGAAATATGGATAATTTTATTGGATTTCAACGGAATCCTGAATTCGAGAGGATGCTAATTCATTCTTCCGAATATTTAACGAATGATAAAAGCTACGCGAGCAACGCGACTCGTCCGACGCTTCCAATAATTCATTACGGTCGTATACAATCTGTGATAATTTTACTCGGGGAATTTTTCGGTCCTCGGGCTTTTCGGTCGAACCGGACGGACGCTGCGAGCCGCTTCTCTTCCGTACGATACTCGCAGCGAAAAGTACAGCTGCGTGTGTGCGATGTTCACGATTTTTTACACCCCTAACGCCCGCCTACCCGTTTCGAAGCAAAAGTAAAAGCACGTGTAACAAAGAATTCCCGCACGACCAATAGCGAAATTTCTCGCCTTCTTTTCTCGGTCACCGCTGTAACTCCTCGCGGTACAGTTAATATCTTTTTACGCGGCGAGAAAATTTCCATACGAATTATTGCATACACACGCTGTACGCGTACTCCGGTTTCTCTCGCACAAGTAAACCGAGCGACTCTGCAGAGACTCGCGGCAAAGTACGTGAAAAAAAAAAAAAAAACGAACGGGACGACACGGTAAGCTCGAAAGCGGCGGCGGCGGCAGAGATATAGGAATCACTTGTGTCGCATGAATCTGAAAAGAGCTTTCGTTTGAGTCCGATTTCAATTATTTAACGAAGAACAATTTTCAAGTAGGATACTAGAATGAGTTTGTTCTTTTGAGACTCCTTGCGATTTTGCAATCAACAATTCATGGTATAACAGAGCAATCGAACCGACATCAAGGTGAATTATGGGATAGTAAAAATCGAATCGTTGTTGTTGTTGTTCTTATACTTTCCCGTATTTTTTTTTTTTTTTTCTCATCCCTTTTTCGCGGGGACGTAGCTGCTCTTCGGCTCAATCGCTGGGTTGGCCATAAATCAATTCAACTTTGCGTCAGTTTGAAAGACAGCGAGCGGCGCTATGGGTGTCAGCCGATCGATCGATCCGATATATTCAACGATGTTAACGCGACAGGCTACACAACCTTGTTCTTCGATCCCAGCAATCGATCGGGGTCATTTTCAAATTAGTATATATAAAATGGACGGTGACTTTTCGATGATTTTTTGCCTACCGTCCCGGATCACCTTTGTTCGTAATGATCCGGTCTCGTTTCTCCGTGAATTTTCGTGGGTTCCGCGGGGCTTTCGTGGATCAGTTGAACGAATACCCTTCGGAATCCCATTGTGGTGAATTTATCCGGAGCTTGTTACAATACCGCGTGCGAATTCCCAATATTCCTGCGAAAAGGTTGTCGGCAATTTTTGGTCGTCTTCCGTTCGTTTGAACCGCTCTGTATTTTTCTCGTTACACTTTTCCGCTTTCTCCTCCCTCTCGATTTTTATCTCTTCGCGTGGTTAATAATTCCCGCTCATTCGCCTCTTTTTTTTTTCCCCCTCGGTGTGCGCGTCCCTCTCCGACTCTCCGAGCGGCTTAATACTCCGTCGTATCGACGTTGGCCAGGTCAGGTTATTGCTATCGCCGTGTTACTTCTCTCGTCTAAATCCGAAAGCCCCCAAGGGCCTAATAGGGCCAATCCGCTTCTTTCTTCTCGTTGCCAATATGCCTTTCGTTCGATGCCAATGCTACTATCCAGTTCTAACCAATATACTTTATCTGTGTATCGAACTGTTGACCACTCGGCGAACAAACCCCTCGCCAATTCTTCCCCTACGTATACACGGTTGCGACGTCGCCAGTTTCTTTTCTTCCTTCGCTCCTCGCGCCTCGAATACAATTCCACGCGGTTATCGAGTTCAATTTATTTATCCCTGTTTTGAGCCGAATTTAGCCTCGGGCTTATATTCGCCCTAATTCCTCAGCTTGTCGTTAGGATTATACGCCTGGTTATTGGGCAGGTGTGGCTGAACGGAACCTTCCAGCTTCTTCGATTCTTTTTTTTTTTTTTTTTTCTTTTTTTTCACTTCTTTATCCTTTTAATAATTAATCGGGGTCTGGTGATCCACTTTGGGGCTGTCCGTCAACTTCCCTTATTTCTCAGCGAATGAAGCGAAGACCTTTTTTGCCGCGGGGGAGTTAAATGAAAATCTCCCGTGATCTGAGATTTATGGAGGTCGCACACACTCGTCTAACCACTCTTCTCCCTTCTATTCGGGAGACTCGCTCCGTCGCCTGACAATAGTAAGACGTATGGAAAATAATCTAGACATTTTTTTCCCCCGACGAATATGTGTCATCGTGGAAAACTTTTGAAAACTCCAATATCATCTCCGCGTATCCTCGTCGGATATACCGGACCACCGGAAGTCGATTCGTCGATCCGGATGTAGACAACCGTTGTTCTATCGAAAATTGTTAATATTGTGCGAAAAGCTAAAATCCTCGACCATTCTCTTTAATCGCGAAACTTGTTTCTGACGGGGGGGGGATAGAGATATGATTTAATAGAGAAACGCGAATAATCCAAAAAATTGTTGGTAAAAGTGGAGTTCTTTTGTTGTTTACGAAAATTTGTAGATTTCTCCCTGTATTTTGCCGACTCCGGAGCAGATGTAATCTTTATTTGCTGCAGGCTATAAATGAGAGTAGAAATGAGGGACGGATTAAACGCCTGAAGGGAGAAGAATCCTTCGTGAAATAGAGTGAGGAGATAGAACACAACTATCGTAAAAAAAAAATCGACTCTATGTTCTTTACATCATCGTTATCCAAAATTGAAAATGCGGAAAACTTCGTTTTCGCTGTACATTGGCATCGAGTGACGTTTCACTTTTCGAATTGCCGATGTGTTATTAAAAATTCAACCAAGGGAGGTCTGTGAAAAGATTATCTCGAACGAGAAACTGTTGGAAAAATTTTTAAATTCGATCCAAGAGTAGGGCTACTTCGGGCGATAAAAATTTCAGATATTTCACGGTGATATCGGAAATTGTTAATCCAAGGTCAAAAAGGTTATCATCCCTCCGAAGATCTACTACTCCCGATTCATTTTTATAGCGGCAAATTGCGTGAGCGGGATCATTTATATTATACGATCCGGACTGCACTCTGCACAGTACGTTCGCGTTCGTGCATAGTACAGTACAGGGTATTATATTACAGGCTGCTGACCGTGAATCATGGACCTGCATCCTCTTTCCCGCCCTATCATCTCAGCGACACGCTCGTAATATTTATGATTAAAAGTTAATTCCCCTCTTATACGTAATACATGCGCATCGACCCCGCGGCCCTGCCCCGGTCGTTTCGATCGTTACAGCGCTTCGACTTGACTCACTTTTCTCCGCGTAACGTTAAAAATTATCATCATTACGAGGCGAGTCCATTAGTGTCCTATTGCCACGTAACGACCGAGGGAGAATAAAAATTAAAACTGAGTGGATGTGACGATCGACGATCAACGAAAGACGAAAAATTTGTTGGAATCTTCGTCCATCGATTTATCGTTATTATTTTTACCTCCGAAAATTCCTCGGATTCCGAATCGAAAGAGAATAAATCCTGTACAATTATCATCGAGTCCCTGTTTCCTCGGCGCATCAGGATGTACCGTGGAATCAGTACGATCGTTACGTTGTCAGTCGGTACCGATGGCTAACAAGATTAGAAAACTTTCTCTCCGTGGTTAGCTAGATAGGAAAATAATGACCTCGTGATGCACCGCGGCCGGTGCGAGGCCGTCCCTTCCTCGGTGTCCCGAAGCCTCCGCACAGGGCTTACGGACGCAGACGGAGGATGAAAAAAAAAAGAGAGAGAGAGAGAGAGGATGAGGAATAAAGGAGAAGAAAGAAGAAAAAAAAATCGAAGAAAGAAAAACATAAAACGACCAAGCGTTTCGTCTCGCCGCAGAGCGATGCCTTAGAGATGAAACTGTGCCAAGGGGTCAATGGACTTCTCTCTTTACTTACCTTTCTCTCTTTTCCTCTTCCTCGCTTCCTTCTCTCCCCTACCACCTCATCTCCTCCGTACTCGCCGCCGCCGCCGATGCTGCTGCTGCTGCTGATGCTGATGCTGATGCTTCTGCTGCATGGACCCCCGAGAACTCATTTCTACTATAGCTCCACACCTACCTACCGCACTCTGCCTTACGGAAGCATTAGCCGTCGGGATAACAGGGTGATTCCTCTCTTTATCATTGCAATTTGTATTTAGTATCACGATACGTATGAAAAATTGAAAAATACTCGAACCCCGAAGCCATTCAGCGTCGTTAACAACGTTTCACCGTTCGGTAGACCTCGATATTCGTAATTTCTGTACTTTAATTTTTTCCCTCCAAAAATATCGAGTAGGCAAATGGCTCGGTCCACGTCAAACGTACATGATGGCCGGAATTTCAAACTTCGAGAGAATCCTCCCTCAGTACCTCATTCGAGTGTTTGTTTGAAATTTTGGATTTTTTGAATCAGTGGAGAGTAAAAGTTCAATAATGGAATTACGTAACGTGCGTCATTTTTTAAGTCACGGTTAATCTTGTCTAATGATACGAGATGAGGCGCCCTGCGAAGAGATCTTGGGTCTCGGGACACGCCAAGGTTTATCCCAGCCACTGTGGTCGTTACTAGTGTTGTGGCACCGTGGCCCAGAAACATACTTTTACTCCTTTCTTCTCGCAGGTTGGTGACGGGGGCTCTTTTGAAAAAAAACCGGCTAAAAACTGATGGCGTTAAAACGACGCGCACTTGACGTTTTCAATGTGCTCGGGTGTTGGACGCGTCGCGTCGCCAATGAGACTCGTAATTTTTAACAACGATGATAATGATCATTTTTTTTCCTCACAACTCGTTTCATCGATATATATATATGTGTATACACACACACGTGCATGGTTGAAGTTTTGAAGCTTTGAAGGAATTTATATTTCCAAATCGCCTTTCAGAACGCTTGTCGCGTTCTCACAATCGGTTGATTCGTAATAGCTCTCTTCTCGCTCTCCAGTGTAATTCACGTACATATGATGGTTGTATAGCATTGAAGAACCGGCGAGTTTTGGTACATATGTACACATACATACATATATGGTACGTTGTAAAGCCGTATACCATTTGTCACTTTCATCTCGAGTGCTTTGATGGAAAGAATATTACATCCATCATAGACGTCTCTTTGACTTTGGCGCTTTCATCTCAGTTTCCGCGTATGACGGATAATGGCAGGATAATTATTTCAACCGAGAGCCCGGTTCCTAACCCGTGAAGGGATGTAGTAAATATATGCATGAATTCACCTATGTATGCACGTGCGTTACGCGCATATCTGTACAGACTTCTTTTTTTTTTTTCTCAACACACGTGAAAGAGGGGATCTATTTTCCATCGATTTTTTTCCCATGAGCAGCTCGATCTGCAGGTATCATGAATTAATTATCGTCGGTTCTCGTTATTATCACAGAGAAAGGAGAGAAGAAAAATGAACGTTGCGTGAATGGAAGGTACAGAGTTGGGAAGCGGGATGCGAAAGCTGAGGGTTGGAAATCGTGCATTTCCGATGTCCTAGTTTATTGGGAAAAAAAAAAAAAAACCAAAAATGATAGTAACAGTATTGAAAATAAGTATAGTTGTATGAATTATCGCTCTCGAAGATGAACATAAAACGAGCGAGTTGCATTGAAATTCATTTATTCATGAAATTTATATTACGCATTAAAATTTCGAACGTGTTGCAGAGGTGTATTGATTTATTCGAATCTGCATGCACGGTGTTGCGATTGTACACCGGTAGCTTTGACGACAACTTTTTCGAACGAGTACCTACAACATTTCTCCGATCTCTTTTTTTTCGACGCCGCCAATTGCGATACTTCAATTGAGTCAATTATTTCTCGCTTCTGATTTCCAGTTAATCGCAGAAACTGTTCTTCTTCGCGAAGAAACGAGAAAAAAAAACAAAATATGTAGACAAAAAAACACGCAACTTTCACGCAAACTTGATTCGATTCAATTATTGTCAATTACTGCCTTTGATTGGATTATTTCGGCTGGATATTCCGACGTTGGTATAACGGCTGCAACATGTAATCGGGCTACGTCGAAATGTCTTTATACTTTGTCGGAAGTGGAGCTGTGCTCTTCAGATTACTTTATATGGATGAGTTCCGCGTGTCTCGAGCTCGTCCCGCTGTGAAGCCTCAATGTCACGCAACGTAGTATTTAATGTTTAGAGAACACGAGGAGTATTAGGCGGAAAAGTACGATTGTAAGTACTTTGGTCGAAGCAACGCGACTACAGAGACGGAAACTGAAATTGAAATCGAAATAGGATGTAGTCGGACGCCCCGGCGATCATCGTGAGCATAAAATTAACCAACCATAAATCGGCCGACCGACACGCAAGCCGACTATGGCTTCCAATTTACTCCATGCCATTTTAGAAAACTATGTCCGATCTCGGTAAAACTGTGTTATTTTCGTTGTTATTATTTTTCCGCCGCACGTCAATGTTCTCTTTATTGTTCGAGGGTGTAATTTTTTCGGTACTTTATTTTAATCGAATCTTCGTCAATTCCTCCGTAGAATTTTTTTCGGTGTTTTTTTTTTTTTTCAGTTTCCTTTTATTTTATCTTCATGCCTCGGGTAATCGAAATAGATATCTACTCGACTATATCGTGAGTCCCATTACGCCGAGGGCAAAGAACACATTTTAGAAAATATTGCCAGAGGCAGAAAGAAAAATGAAACTACAAAAAAAGAGAGAAAACACCGGGAAGAAGAACCCATTTATTACGGAGAGTTTCAGGCTGCACGTGTCCAGCGAATAAAAAAAAAAAAAAAAGAAACCCCCCCCCCCCCCCCCCCAAAAAAAAAAGGAGAAAAAAGTAAAAGTAAACGAGAAAAACTGAGACAATGCAGAGCTTCGGTATACAACCCTATATACAGTGTACGCGACTTATATGAGACATTGTACGAGAAAGATGAAAAATGTTGCAAAATTATTATTGCCCTATGTGACAACATTTTCATTAAATTGTTCTCTTCTTTTTTTTGTGCACATCATATGGAAAGTTTTAGAGTATCAAAATTTTCAGACGGTGTGACGGAATGTAAAAAAAAAATTATTGGACGAAAAGAATTTTGTACCGGACTCAGAAGCATATACATAGTTAATTAAAAGCAGACCAGAATTAGACGATACGAATAGTACGAGTGTTCAAAAGTTGAATGGGCGAGGTTAAGCGAGATAACGAAAAGAAGTCGGGGGTAAGGAAGTTGAGTGCCAAAAATCGAGCGATTCATTCCCGTAGATTAGGTCCCATATTCTCATGTTATTGCTGGATACACGATGTGGAAATCTGTTCAGACCATTTAATCCGAATCTTATTGCTCCCGGAAGAATTTCTAACCAAGTGCAAATGTAGGTAGGTAGGTACGCGTATATACCGCATTGTACATTGGGGCGGTTTCAAATTGTAAAGAAGAAGAAGAAGAAAAAAAAAAAAAAAAAGAACGAATCTCGCGATGCAAGAACTGAATATCTCTCGAGTGAATTCCTGGTGATTTTACTGGAACGAATAGCTGTTTGAAAGAATGAAATGAAATGCAATAGAATTTAATATATATATATATATATATTATGAAAACCAGATATGGAGTTTCGCATTGTACAGGGGAGTGAAAAAAAAAAAGAAAGGGTGATCCACGGGCGGAAGTAGAAACGTCGAAGGAAGGCGTTGCCTCTGTTATTATCTCTTACACGCCCCGCCATCTTATCGGTGGCACCAAATTAAAAAGTCTCAGCTGTTCTTACTGCTCATATATCTTCCGCGTAGCTCGTTCCTGAAACGTAAACCGCCCGCCCATTCTCCATTTTATACGTCATTCTCACCGATGTCCTATATTTTCGCACACCGTACACTATACGTACGGTACGTTTCCGTACCGTTTGCAAAATAAAAAAATTACCATCATTTTTGAAAGCGGATATCAAACCTCAGTGGGGTCGGGGTGAGTTTTTTAAAAGAAATCGTTCGTCTAGATTACCTTCGATCGTTGCGGGATGATTCACCGCAAAAAAAAAACCTAAACTTGCGAAGTTCCGTAATTGAAAGATACGAGAGATTCGATACGATCGCCATGTGTACGAAATGCGAAGTATATCGATGATCAATTGCTGCGGCTATTTCGCAGTTCGTTAGCTCCGATAACTGGGTTGAAACAACTTTGACTCCCGCCAGTCTAGGCCAAAGAATATCCCGCGGGTTAATCCTTGAGAGTTTAACGGCCCAGACCATCGGCGTATTACATATAGCGACGCGGATGAAAAAAAAACTGGCTAAGTCGTATCAAAATGATCGCATTAGTGCAGCTAGCCAACGACGCGGACGGACGCAGCGAATGAAATCCTCCTACACGGCAATCCGTCGCAATTTACGCGGGAGTTCGACGGGGGTTTCGTAGAACCCGGATAGAACTAGAATTTGTAATAAATCTATGATAAAAGTCAGTCGAGTTTGAAAGAGAGAAAAAATAAAAGAAAATAAAAGAGAGAAGTAGCGCAGCGTAATATACATAATGTAAAGTAAATCGATCGTGCTCAAGCAGGATTACGAGATGTTTTCTTTACCTGTTTTTGACCCCGTAAAGAAAGCTGCTTTTTTTTTCTCATCTGAAATTCGATTCGCCCGAAGATGTCTTCCAATATCTCATTTTATGCAAATTTAATCTTCGCGAGATCCAAGCTTTCGTACGGGGAGTCGCGCCGAGGCCGAGAGTGCGCCGAGGGAATTTGCGAAAATAAAACAATACGTAGATGTTCGCAACGAGACAACCGGAAGTGGAACAAAGTCATGGAATTTTTATTTTTCCAGTCTCTCGTGTTCTTCACCCATTCCGTCCACTCCTCATTTTCAGCCCCCTCTTCTTCCCCCCTCCGTTACTTCCCATCTCTTAATACCCACCGAGAGGTGAACTTACACTTATATACACGGCTGCCGAATTCGATTGTGAGTTTGCAGAAAATTGCGACCATTGCGAGGATGTGGCCCGAGGCCGAAAATTCCGCGACTCGGTTTGAAGCAAGCCTGATTAGCCTGGTCTGCTTTTTAGCTTATCTCTCCTTCGCTCCCCAAGTACCGCTTACTTCGGGTCGCGACGTATCCGATCCAACTGTTGAGTCTTATTAACCGACCAGTCGCGATTTCAGGTGTAGCCTTCCCTACCTCGATCTTTCTCCTTCTCTCGTGCCGTGGAACACGTGAGATAAGCGTTCGCCCGTCAGCCTCTCGACTATTTCATTTGGTCGAAGTTGCTTCCTCGTCGACATTTTCATACCATCGTAAAATGAAGGTTTCTTACAGCCGGATGATAATATTTTTACCAGATTTGGTAGGTCAATTTTGCTGTCTTCTGAGGCTATATTGATTCGTGGCGATATAGGGCTCCTTACTCGCCGATCCAACGATCCTGAAATTAATGCCGGTCGTTACCACATGTACGTTACGTGGTAATTATTACCGTAATTATATTCGAACATTACGGTAATTATTTTAGGTGATATACGGGAATAACGACGAAAACCGCGCACGCATATGGCGACCTACATCTAAAACTTGATCGCCGTGTGGATGAATGATACGGCGTTAGTTTTTTTTAGTAGGAAAAGTTTTATTCGAAAAATGGGAAAATCAAAGAGGGTGACTTTTTTTGGTTCATCGAAATGACGTTGAATGCCTCATACACTTCATTTTGTATAATTAATGTTATGAGAGCGTCGGACGATGATCCGGTAAAAATCTGGCGACCGAGCCAAAAAAGTTTGCCGTTCGTTGAGAACCTCTCCGCAGGTATCTTCGACGCGAAACACCGTGGCAATTTTTTATTCACTCTGATCCTTCGGAGCTCGTTCGGGGTTCGTTCTCCCGAGAGAGAGAATCAAGTTTTAGAAAGCAGAGTGTGCCGCCGGAGTTTCGAGAGTTGAACTGTTTCACCAGGGAGACCAAACCGAAGTTCTAAGAAGGTAGCTCTAGCTGCTCTCTACCTACCTCACTGGCAACGTGAAGTCCGTTGGCCGGAAACGCCCTCGACAACCTGATACCAAGTTACGCCAAACCGGTGTCGAAACGCCCGAACTCCCCCCCCCTATTCTGCGGAATCCGCATACTACCGGTTTTCCGGTGTATATTAAATATTATTATTACAAGAGAAAAAAAGAAAAAAAACGAAAAACAGAAAAACAACGGGAATGGAAAATAAAAAATTCAGCATATTTGATGCTCTTATCCCCGAGGAACGCCGAGCGCGTTTCAAGGATTTTATTGCAAGTCCGTCCCACCGTATTTCCGGGTCGAGAATTTGCAAAAAAAAAAAAAACGAGAAAGAGAAGAGGAAAAAGTTTTTACTTTTTTTTTCTTTTTTTTTTCTGTCGTCCGCAGTAATTTTCACCGCCGTTCAAAAATAATGTCAATTTTTATTAGGACTTCGAAAGGGTCTCGACGTACCCCCTCCGTACACTTGGGGTATATTAGAGTTTCGCGAAACTTCTCAAACTTTGACTCCTGCAAAATAGCTGTCAACCTCAGAAACACTCCCGTACGATCGATTCGTACCCCTCTCACTTATTTCCTTCGAGAATATTGCTCCAAAGTTTTTTTTGTTTTTTTTGCCGGGGAATCCTAAATATTGAGAATTTTTTGGCAAAGATATAACGAGAACCGGCAATCCGTGAAATATCTCGAATACCTTTACATCGCTCGCTCGTGAGATGATTGTAAAAAGAAAAAAAAAATCACGGGCGGCAGGGACACGAAGAACAAAAAAACAAAAAAAATGAAACTAAACGGAGCCTAGATCTCCATCCACCGTGTCGTACAAAGGGACACGTTAACATCAGAGGGCGAGGAAATTGACCGATTGATGTCGTTTGAAATACCCCATATGACGTGAAGAAGTATATGGGTAGGTAAAGTGCAGGTGAAGAGGAAATCTATATTTCTGTCCAGCCTTCGTGAAATTGTGTCCGGACCTTATTTCGGCCCTTTTGCCGCTCCGTCCTTACGATTTCTAGCGACTGCTCGCGATCAAAGCTTAGCTCGGGATCCCGCGTGTCCTTCGCACGGCTCGATCCGAGCCACACGAGCGAAGTTCGTGCGTCAGAAACAAAAATCATTCGTTGTGACAAGGGGTTTGCATGAAAGTAATATCCGAGAGAGACTGCGGTACATAAAAGCGCACCGAAGTATCCGTGTAGTAATTTCAGTGCCATAACTGCCGGGAACTTGGTCTCCGCAGTATACCTAAGTCGTAATATGTGAAAATTTTCCCAGCCAAAGTTCCTACTAAAACGAATATTCCTGAGGGATCGTCGCGAATCTCTTAAACTTTTGTTACTCCGCCTTATCATTTTTTTCCTCCGCTCTCTAATCACCCTATAATGTTTCTTAACAACAAAAACTTCGCTACACCTAAATCTATAGTTTCCTCCATATTTTCCTTTTTTCTTGTTACTCATCCTTGCGGTCCGTTCGATGTTGTAGGACAACGAGAACAAACTTCACAATTTTTTGGATACAACAACTTTTCATGGAAAACTTTTTTCCGCATGACGTTTTCTGTTTTCTTTCTCCGTTGAAGAAGGCACTGAATAAGGATTATTAATTTGATCAGTAATTTAGCCTTCGAACGTCAAAGAACTAATTACATTTTTTTTGCGTGTTACAGGTGAGTTTCTTTTCTTCTCATCCGACGATTTTTCACTTTATGTTCGCTGGAAAATCGGTAAGTGATTCTAATTAATCGTAACAACAGAAAACTGGAACATGTGCTTTCTTCTAAATTGTGTTAGGGATGACTCGACTTATTTTATTACATTTTTTTCCTCTCTCGTAACTTATCCGCATTTTTCCTCCACCCCGCGAATTTCAGCGATAGGCCTGAACTGTAATACTCAAAAACCATCGCAGCTATTCCACGTGCATTAGCGCACTCCTGAAGAACGCGTTTATTTCTGATCAGAATAATTTCGTCGGAAGTAAAATTATAAGGTGTTCGAGAATTCTAATCGATGTATCCCGATTAAGCATCTCTTAGATAAATTCTATGAAATTGCAGCAGCGTCCGTTGCACCAGAAATGTGGTACAGATGTATACATGTAACTCACATTGCACAGTCGCATACGCATATTCCGTAGAGAGAGGGAAATTGTCTGAACAATTTTCTCACGCCGATACGAGCGTCCGAATCAATTAGCTTAATTGTTCGCCTCATTAAGTCGCGCCGAAGGAGTGGCTGAAGCATTTACATCCTTCGGGGTACACAATGACTGCACATTCGCGTATGCAATTCATGCCTCGGTTGCAGTCTCCGCGTGCACGCATTCAGTGAAAATAATCAACAACCTCGTGCACCGATCGGATTCTGAAGAAGTCCTTGATGCCCTCCCCCCCGATCATGATCATTCTACAATGACGAGCAAGAACGGCTCGAACTTCTCGTTCAGATTCTCACGCTACACGTTCTGCACTCTGACGTCATTAATTTAATCCGAAGAAAAGAGACCCCCGCTCTCGTACCTATAAATTATACCGTGGGGTGTTTTCTCGGGAATATTCTTACTCGATCTAGATCGCTTCAATGGAAATATGCGGGGCGGTTTTATTCACCTTGCCGTCTAACGACAGGTTTTGAATACGACGATCTATTAAAAATTACAGAAGAACTCTTTCATTATGAAACACGTAATTTTATCGTAGGAAAAATAAAAGTCTTTTGTCAAAACTTGAACTAGTTCACCTTCAATTAAAATGCTTCGCAAAGCTTTCGAAAGTTCGAGTTCCGGTGAACTCCGCCGATCCTCGATTATCTTGGATAAAACTTGTGCGGCTATAGAGTACTATATATATACACTTTTACCTAGACCGATAAACTTAGGTACGGGGGCTATCAATCCTCGCGGAAAACGGAGACGATATTGATACCCCCGTCAAAATTTTCGCGGTAGTTTTCGATTGCTGCAATTCGCGACGATTCGACGAATGTAGGTAAACATTTTTCCGGGATGTCGAAGGGCAGAGTGAACATTGCGAATGTATAAAATTATCGGAGGTTTTACGACGATAGTTTGGGATGAAACGAGAGTCCCTTTGTTCAACGATTTTGCAACGGGTAAAAGTCACATGAATCGTCTATCGCGCCAATTACATAGGTAACTCCGTAATATTACCGTCTAGAACTTCGGTTGGATAGATGTATCGTGAAACCTTTCACCCGGCGTATAAAACATCGCTTTCGCGTTTGGCTTATGCAAATTTTCGATCGACAGGAAGGTGTTTGAACTCGGTTCTCGTGAGTCGACTTATAGCCATGGTTATACATTACGTACATTCAAGCTCGGGGCAACAGCTTGCTTGTTCGATGTTTTTGTTCCTCGCGTGGTAGGTATTTCTTTTTTTCTCATTTTTTTTTTTATTCCGGACGTTTTTTTATTATTTTTTCGGTCTTTATCCACAGCTCCTCTCTCACCTCGAACTCCGCCACTTTGCGGAGAATTAAAGGCAGCGGACGACCGCGATCCTTTTAAAAAAAAAAAAAAAAAAACAAACGAACATGCAAAAACTACCCCCTTAAAGCGGATATCGCGATGAGAAAATTATTCAGGAAAAGTTTAATCGATCGGTGTCTGGACAGAGAGAGAGAGAGAGAGGGAGGAAGACGCGGTGGGTTACTTCGTTCTTGGATTCGAATTTTCTCTTCTTCGCCATATTTTGACCGCGACTAAGGGAAAGAAATGTGAAAAGAAAAACTGAATAAAAAAAAAAAATTGCGGGGAAAATAGAGCGGGGGATGAATTTTTTTACATTTTTCCCGGTTCCATAGGAACACCGGTTAAACCCTTACAGTCGCAAAAAGCCGCCGTCCGTCATTGAGGTAGCCGTGCCGCTGATTCTCGTTCAATTAAAATTCTATCGGAGTACCTAGCACAAAATTTCCGTGCAATAAGCGAGTATTTATGAGTCGGATAACGGGGCGCTATCGGACTAGGCGCATCGCATGTGTCAGTCGTACCGAACTGCTTGAACCCAACCGAACCCTGCCCCCGGACTCGCCGGTGCTCGAAAAGCTCGATACAGGGTCTCCCATTTTCGGAGACTTCTATCCTCTTCTCTCTTTTTTCTATCTCCTCTTTTCCACCGTGTCGGTCGAATCACCGAAAATAAATATCGTCTAATCGCTCGATATTATTCGAGGTTGAAACCTACGGAGCTTTCGATCGATGCGACGGTGCGGTTGAAAACTATGTACAACTCGTAAAACACAATAGGGGGGGTTCAGAATTCGTCGTACCAATCGAATCAACGAGTGTTTAATTTTTTGTTTTTCCACTTTGGAATTTACGTCCCCGTAAGTACCCCAGGGTATATATTCGCTAGGCAATTTCGCAAAGTACGGGCTACCGAGAGTATATTAAAACTGCTTCGTAGCGAAGTAGATGTAGCCGGGGCTCCGGTTATAAGACAAAAAGGAGAGCTTTTCATCCGTTCCGGAAGCGAAGGACGCCAGGGGATGGAGGTGTACGAAATGTTTTGTAAGTTCTAAAGCGCTGTTTCTAAACAAACGTTGCAGTAGTGAGGTTGTCTGAAGCAAATCTAGTCCAAACTGACTGACTTGAAATGTAACGTCAAACTTTTGTACCTTGGTGTGTATGCACACCACCCGTCGACTACCTACCTACCTACCTAGCTACCTACCTACCTTCGCGCGTCTCTGCGCCGCATTGTTACGCTCAGGTAACTCGCGCGATGTTCTTATTATACTTACGTGAAAGGTTGATCCGTGTGTTGAGGTGGTGAGAGGGAAAAGGAGATGAGAAAATGAAAAAAAATAAAAACTAGAATACCTGTCTATCGCCGAGTCATTGTTATTGCATATTTGTACGGTTCTGCTCCGCTGTGACGCGGAGTCGCTTTTACACCCTACGAGATGACGATATTGCAATATCGTTGCACGACTTGTTTATACCGGCGATGGCACGAAACGTTGTTTTTTTTTTTTTTTTTTTCTTAACAATGTAAAAAGCGACGCAGCAGAGAAGTGTCGAACGATTAATAGTTTATGGATTTAACCCACGTTACACAGTCATGAGAACGGGCGCCGTCCGACGACCTCCCCGTTATACGCACGCGAACGTTTACGGAAACCGTCTGCGCACCTTCTTACTTCCAACCTTTGAAAACTTACGGGAGGCATTCCGGATCGCGGACACCCGGGGGGGTTCAACGCGATTCGAATTTCAAAATCGTCGGCCAGAGCATTCGGTACCGTGAATATCGAGCTCCTTTTTTGTTTTTCATCGGATAAAAGGTGAAACGTAGGGGTAAATTTCATCGGCCGATCGCGAAGCGACCCATCGACGTCGCCGTTGTGCACTCGATTTACGCAGAGCTTGGAATACCGGCGATGAAAAGCACGGAATTGCGTGCGATTGCGTAAGCGCGGTGGTTTCAACCGGGGTAAACGTAACGAGTTGACATTCAAGATCGAACGAACGATCGTTACGGACAACGGGCCACGATACTTATTTGAATATCCTACGGGACGAGCGTACGTACGGTCGGTACGATTCATTCTTGTCTGAAACCATCGTCGCTTGCGTCATTCCCCCGGATCGGATCCGATCGCTTTTCCATTCCACACCGATCGCCGAATAATTTCATCTACATGAACAACTTATACAATCCGAATACCCGGCGGTAGTTCTACTCCGCATCTGATATACGCGCGCGAGCGATGGACACGTGAATAATTTGACCGTGCATTACCGTCTCGAATAATTGTCGGTTATTCATTATTCATGCTGATTTAAATTGTTAAGCGATATGCGTCGGATAAACAATCGCTGCGTATAAAGTTCGAGTCGACGATACGAGGCGCGCATCGCCGTCCACCCCGTAGCTCGACGGAGTTCGATTCGCATACGCCGATACGGGAAGCATCTGTCAAGCACACTTGCTTTGCATCGGGTATTATTCAGGTTCGGACGTTACGAACGGTCACAGCCGCTCTCTCGGAATCCAGATATCCTCATACCGTTTCTCAACTGAAAAAACCCTCCGAGGCACGGAAAACTGTCGGTACGAACCGATGGAATTTTTTTTTTTTTACCTATTCCAACGTCACGCATCGAGAGATTTCCGCGTCTCGCGTCCCTCGGCCTTGGCGAATTTCGTTGCCGCGTGTACATGTAAATTTTCACCGAGCTTTTCCATGACCCGGAGTGTACGGTCGGGATGAGTTCGGAACTTTATCTTCAACCCCCGGCGACTGCAGGGACCTCGTTGAGACCCGATGAACGACAAAATTCGGCGACAAAATTTTCCCGCGTTTTTGTACCCTACGGACGTCGCGCGTGGTGAGAGTAAAAGTTCGCTCGATGTTTCGAGCTTTCGATATAACCGACGAACCGTGTTTCCCTCGGCGTGCCAAACGGCGCACCTGCGAAACTTTCGCTGCGATTAAGTGTACCGACCACCACCGCCGATGGGCGAACTGTACAATAGTGACGAGTGTTTTTTTTACAGATTCGCGAAAAAGAATGAAATACAAATTTTCCATCGATACGAACGCGGTCGCAGCGTCGGTCGTTGGACGTTAATTGCCGAGAGCCGAAAGATCGACGCGAGGACTTTGAGAACGTCGTGCAGCGGGAGAGGATAAATTTCACCAAACCTTTGAGAGGTGGCAATTTTTTCGTTAGGTTCCGCGCATGATCGCGTCGCGATATCAAGATTAATCGAAGGCTTACGGGGTCCTTTTCAAGGTCTATATCGATTCCGTTCTCCTTCGCACACGTAGACACGTACACGCGACTCGCTTGTCCCGAGAATCGGCTCTCCGCGAACCCCCCGGAGACTTTTGTCGCTGTTCAAAAATTGACTTTTCACGACTGTCGGGAAGCCCCGAAGAGCACCACGAATAATCTCTGAATAACAATTATTCGAATACCGACGTACGTACGGACGGCGGACTGAGCTAATAATATCCTCGTCGAAAAACCGCGACGGGACATTTACGGATCGAGTCGAACCCTTGAGCCCAACGATCGAATCAAGGCCGTGGATTCGACCTCACCTCGCTAACTTCGAAACCGTAGCCATCGACTAATCTGCGGAACATATTCAGCTCCGCGTACGGTGCAAGTAATTGAATACTAATTATCCGCTCTTGTGGTCAGTGTATACAACCGGTACCTCTCAGCTCACAGTTGGATTGGATCGGACTGGATTGGATTGGGGAGCAATATCCAGATGGTTATCGGCCTTAGCCCCGTATATACGTAATCTGGCATGCGGATCTCCGCGTCGCCGCCCGGCTGCTGCACCGACTCTGGACGGTATTCGATGTGTTGCTTACCTGTCGAGCTCTGTATTCCTCGCGTAATACCGCCGGATTACGTGGAGGGTGGCGGGGCGTACGGTCGGTGAACTCGCACGGTTTGTCGTGGGATGGAAATTGCGTACGGTTTGTCTTTGATTAATTCTTATTATTATTACTGTGTTCTTATCGCCGCTCTTCGATCTCTTCCGAGCGTACACGTGCGTGCGCGCGCGCGCGACACCAACTTCCACGTAGAGAATCCCTTTTATTCGTACGCGATAGCTGCACAGGTTACATCGCGTACAGGTATTATACAAGCGTGTTAACTGACGGGTGAATTGTGCAACGTGGGAGGGTTTGGCATTAGAAGTTGTAAGGTAGTAGGTAGCGACTGTCGCACGTGACATCGACTTTGTTGTAACTCGAGTGGAAGTATAAGTGGGTAGCATATATGTATAATCTGTGCCGGAGAGTCAACTCTTCCGCGGTGGTGGCGCGTAGTGGCAAGTGGCGCGAGGGTTCGAAGGGAGGGAGACGGAGTCAGAGAGGGGATATTACGAGGCGCTTTAGAAACGGCGTTAGCTTCGGTGGCAAAGTGCACTTCCTTACTGCCGTAGATTCTTTAACCCTGGATGGTCGTAATCGGGAGTTGCATCTAACAACGATCCTTGTTATAGCTGTATAAGGATATATACGAACCCGCTATCTTCTACCTATCCCTCGGTTCATCTAATTGCCAACTTCGATAAAGAGGATGATGCGCAGCTTTCACCTGAGGCGTTATCTCGGATAGATAAAAGGGCAGGGTAGCAACGGTGCGATGCCGTCGACGACGTATAGTACAACGAAAAGAGCGAGTGAGCCGGTAAACTTTACAAAGATATATACATAGAACACCGAATACGAAGAAAGAGAAAACCGGTAAAGAGGGAAGGAAATTCTGTCGAGGAAACAACTCGGGTTGCATCACGATCCGTTTCCCAGCCAACAAGATACGAGTTCACGTTTCTATTTCTTCGAATGCAAATCAACGACCGACCTGCACCACCTGCACCACCCCCCCCCATCGGTTATAACACCCGTCCTCGCCGTTCCGCCGTCAAAATTTGCATGGAAATTGTTCTCATCAAATATTTAATTAGTCCACTGGTTACCTGCCCGCGAATATACGTGTATATACGTATAGGGAGAGGGGGGGGGGGGAGGGAGGGAGTGTCACTCCCCCATCGACTTTTCAAGTTTGCATATAATTTCAAACGGATTCGTTACTTTCCCGGCACGAAGAAACGCGAATTTCCGTTTTTCCGAATACGTGGTGTTCCGTCGTTACGATACAACCGAGTTTCAATTCAACCGTGGCGTATGATTTGTACAGTTTTTTCGTTTTTCGGTTTCTGTTTTTTTTGTTTTTTCTGCGCCGAATGAGACGCGACACGACTCACCGGTCAGATAAACCGGCTGAAATTCGCTACACCGACTCGAATATATCCAGACAATGTGAAAAAGTTCCGAGACTGCAGTAGCGCGTGGAATTCCGACCGCTGGGTCTTTCAAATAATCTCGATAACGCTGTATTGTTATTGGGTTCAAAGGCCAGATAAGGGTACCGGCGATGTAGAGCAAAGCACCGCCGCTCATCGACCAACCCTACATAGAAATTTCATTTCGTTTAAAATTCTATTAAAACATTCAATGGCGCAGAGGGTAGAATTGAAGTTGACAAAGACTCCCCTTACTCTCGACGAGTTCATATAGATTATACCGACGGATAATGGAATGCAATGGGTGTTTTTTTTTTTCTTTTTTTTCCATTTTTTTCTGTTTTTTTTTCCCTTACTCCGGAAAATTATTATCACCTTTATTATTACTATATGGAACAATCAATCATTTACCAAAAAATCTCATATCCCTCGCGCTTGTCAACCGAGGGGAGAGAATATCTCTAAGAGGATCAAGGTGAAACCTGTGATACAAATTACATCTCAGAATTGATGGGCTTTGCGGATAATATAAATATACCCGGTGTGAAGAGAAAAAACAAATTCTTCGTTTTTTTTTTTTCTTCTTTCATATTTATGTTTTTCGGGCTTTTCAATAAATAGCACGATCAAAAACACCGGGAGTTCCGAGCGACAGTTTCCCCTATTTTCTCTCTCTTGTCGAAATATCTTTCCACTCTTCTCGCCGTACATTCGAGGTATATGAATACGAGCAGCAACTCTTTTTCTATTTCCTCTCTCTGAAAAATCGTACTATACATATATGCTCATCACTTCGCGCGGTAATATCTTTTCGTATATTGTTGAACGTGTAACTTGTTATCAATCTTTGTCGGATTCGCCGCGCGTTCTTCTCATTTGACCTGACTGTATTCTTTCGTGTTTCTTCTTTTTCTTTTCTTTTCATTTTTTTTTCAGTTTTTACACTATTTTTCTTTTCATTTTTTCCATCCTCTGTATCATAGACGCGGTGGCTCGTCCGACCACTTTACTAAGTGAATAAGATAGATGGTCCGGATACCTCCTTTACTCCGCGCATTGTTACAATTTTCATTTCTAATTTATCGTCGCAAATGTCCGATTCGTATATATACATACACATAATATAGATTCGCGAGACGACGATGTCCGATGAAAATATCCGACCAACGGGACTCCATCGAAAATACAATGTTGCGAGGCGGTGGCGGAGTGCGTTCGAGGTGTTTCGAAACGGTCGTAGAGAAAATAAAACCGCGAACAGCGATCGGCTTTCTTTCGCCAAAGTATACCAATCAAATTTAGCGCCGACCACTTATCTCGCCGGTAACTAGTAGTTGTGCCACGTTGTGGATTTAATTCACTTAAGTCGAAGAGTGCCTTCGGTCCGAACCGAGGGGCTTGTTAGAGGCGTGGTAGTTTAATCGCGTTGCCCGGTCGTGTCCACGGACTAGAAGCTAAACTTGAAGGGGGTGGGTGAGTGGGTGGGTGGTGGTCGCCTAGCCGGATAACCCCCAGCTACCTCCGAGACTAGACGATTACGAAATCAATTCGATCTCAACGACTGCAGCGTGCAGACTCCTTGATAAAAGGGTCTACTTCCAGCCTTTATACTCGTGTACCACGATACACGTTCGTTTTCTAAATATTGTAAGCGTTACCCGCTGAAAATTAACCGACGTATGAAAACGTCAACGAAAAAATATTTATAGATCGACGGATTACTTTTTAAGCGTTCGCTGGAGATACTCGTATTTCTGGGATCGGGTGATTCGTGCGTTCTCTCGTTTTTCCAATTTTTTTTTTTTGTTTTTTTTCAAATGCCGCGTTCCGACAAGCCACTTAGTAAGCTCCGTTCGACGGGCTCAAGTGATTCGCAAAGTCCTTCGAAGTACTTCCACTCCGGAACCGACGATAAAACGAATGTTCAAGTGAGCTACGTCGATGCCTTAAACTTTATACAGTTTCGAGTCGACTGTCGCACAATTTACACACTAGTTTCACAACGTTTGCGCGCTAAAAAAGTTGGGTGTTCGGTGATTTTCTATCGGTTGATTTTATGCTCTTATTACATCCGATGAAAACTTACGCTTCGCGTGAGCGTCTTTCGTCATCGCCGTAGTCGCTGTATCCTGCCGGATAAGTATGGTTCGATTCTATATTTCATTTCAATTCCCCATTCCAGAAATTACAGAATCTCTCGAGCATTTTTATTCCGAGTTAGAAAATCCTGGAAACCGGTTTCAATCGGTGATCTAATTTTCCAAGCCTTGGGATAACTCCCGGAATCGTCCGCGTTCTTCAAACGAGATAGAATATTCTGCACGATATGTATAATCTCGTTCTGCCCAGATGTCACAATTTTCTGTCACGAGTTATGCCGTTTGAGAATACCTTACCTCCGTTGTGCGATTTCAATTAAACGAACGTCTGTTCTGTACTGTGGCATTCCTCCACCGGTATAATGGAATAGATGAATCATAACGGTTGATTAACTTCCGCGAAGCAGGTCGACGGAAAGCTCGCCAAGGTCAAATGGTTCAAGGACGAGGTCGAGTGGATCGCGAAGTACGTCAAAGAGATCGACTGTTTTGTTTTTTTTTTTGCCTCTCCTACGTGGAACTACATAATACAAAGCATTTCATACGAATCCTGAATAATTCAAGTTACCCAGTCTGAGAATTTGAAGGGGCATCCGAAGAGCCGTACCGGGCAGATTGCACTGTTCTAAAATGCATGGAGAAACCAACAAGGATTTTCAATGTTGAATTCAACGGTCTGGCGGGCTTCGAAACCCCGTGGGAACAATGAATTTCGCATAATTATATATCTGGTCTGGCAGAAGGTACACATGCCACGTATACAACACGTATAACTCGGAGTGATCACCGCCAAAAATAAGTATAGGTACATACGTGTATGGTAAAAGCACACACGTGAGCGGTATATACGATCGGAGATCTAAATCCTCCGAAATTTACTCGGGGAAATAGGATCATACGTAATATGCATATGTGCGGAATGTTCATTAGCAAATATGCCACCACTTTCGTTGAACAAACGATCGTTCGAATTCCTCCGTCTAGGTCTGCGACCTTCAATTCTGCATGACAATGAAACGACGTACCGATTCAAGACGTGATTTGCATTTAATATTTCCATAACGAGTTCCTCATTTCGTACGTACGGTACACCCTCTTTCTCCCCCCCCCCCCCCCCCCCCCCACTCGTCGTTCTCTTCCGATTCGAAATGTGTCTTTAGCTCCTAGCCCACCACATTCTTCGCGCATAAAAATAATCCATTCGTTGTTATTGGTTCGCACTTGATCCCGATGAAATGTACGGTGAAGTTTCTCTCCCGTTCGGACACCTGCCATCGGCTAGCCCGTTCCAATCGGTTTTCGACGCCGACGGAGTACACAATTTCGTTTCACAAATATCCGGTAGGAAGAAAAATGTCGCGACAAACCCCCACCAATTACGTGGAATTCGAGCTTATCGCCGGAAGCCAGACACTCCCGGAAACTTGTAAGCCCTCGTCCACGCACGCGTCGATACACAAAGCTTTGACCGGTGCAAACAAACCTGCTTCGGTATTCGAGGCGGGGAACCTTTTTTTTCGTTTCCACGTTCCGAGGAAACCATTTAATTCAGACGTCGCAGTCAGCCGGCGAACGCGAAACGCGAACTTCAGCCGCGATTATTTAACGCAATTTTACGAAGTCAGTCTCATTTTCGTCATTTTTAACGCATCTCGATGCGCGTCACGCACAACGGACGGCCGATAATATTACAAAGAGCGATACGAGTCGTTCGGTAGCGTAGTCAGAAGCTGAATCGATTCCCCATTCGGTATACCGGATATCTCGGCTCGTTCCTTTTCATTACGTTTCGGTTTTTATGGCGAGTGGTTGGTTCGATGGCCATTGATGAGATATGAGTTGAATTACCAGTCCTCGGTATAGGGGGTGTACACCAACGCAACCACTCGTTCCATTAAAGATAAACCAATGCGATGCTTATTGATATCATAAATCATGCGTGTTACGACCGATATGAAACACGCAACGATTCCGCATCGATTTCATAACCCCGTACCCGGGGCCCGGGACTTATTTCTTTCCCGGGTATATCGGGCGCTCCTGTTTCATGCGTGTAATACCGAAGTAGACGTCGCGTATCTCGATTTCATTGGGCAGGGGCAAGTCGAGCGAAAGGAGATAGCGGGGGGTGGGGGGCCTCCGCGGTACAAAGAAACGGGGAGATACGCGCCGTACTCACAAAACAATTGTAGAATATGCGCGAGCGGAAAAAATAAAAAATTCAACGGGGGTCGCGCGCATACCGATCGCCGTGAATACGGCGGAGATGAGTCGCGTTACTCCGATTTTTTGCGTAGTCACGTGACCGCGGATATATAAGAGAGGCAAATGAAGCGTGTCGCGTTCTAACAAAAGTTTACAATCTCCGATTGTTTGAACTCTCGATGATCGGTATTTGGTATTTTTTTTCTTTTCTTTCTTTTATTTTCACGTGAACGGTCGATTGATCCGGTGATTCGAAACCCCCTCGATCAGATTCCACCATCGAATGCTTTTGAAAAAGGAAGGGTTCAAAATCGAGGAGTGTATAGAGTTGAATGACGTACGGTAATTGAGTGGTATTGTGATCGGACATCATTTCAGTACCGAGTGAACGCGACAGCATTTTATCTGCAGGACACGGTGGTCTGATGTTATTCTTGAAACTGTCTGTAAAGTTCCGCGGGTATTGGCTTCAGTTTTCTAGAAATAAAAAGCGAACGAGAGATAGAGATAGAGAGAGAGAGAGAGAGAAAAATTATAGCGACGGTTTGAAATTCTTATATCCGGAAATAGCTTGATGTTTGAAGAGGACTTTGAACGGAGCGAAGTGATCGCCAATTCGATTTATACATCTTCTCTTCGGAAATTCTCTACCGGTTGTCAAAGTTTCGCCGTCTTGGCATATTCCGCGACTATTGCAACGTGTCTTTTTTTTTTTTTTTTTGCCAACTCGCAATCGATTTGCTCACCTTACCTGTCAAAGCACCGCGATAGGTATCCAACTTCGCGAAGTAGTTACAAGAACTCCGTCGGTATATTCATACGACGCTTTTATAAAAGCTCCGCTTCTCTCGGTAAATAACGCGTGTCTTTCGGACGTTCGAAAATTTTTTTTTTTCGTTACAACCGCCGAAGTGTCCAATTCCGATGAAAATTCTATAAAAAACGGATCGACGGACATCGCGAAACGGTCTCTTCGCGCGAAACGTTTCCCGCACACCGATCGCATGGCTGGTCAGGCATTAGCCGATTTACCGATAACGGTGCGTAACGTGGCGCGTTACAGTCGTCAATGACTGTGACAATGCAACGCACGTTTCGAAGTACCCGTAGTTACCGTGCCACCCGGTGCAGGCAACGGTGTAACAATACGGTCGAAACGTTGAAGTGCTTCGAGGGACACGTGTGCAGTAGTCGTTTTATTCGCGAGTGAATTTATCAGTGAATTCGCACCCCATACTCTATGAGTAAACAGTTAATCTCCAACCGTGCGCATGCTAAATTTGGAGGACCGTCGTCGATCTCGATTATCGATTATTAGAAAATCACGCTTTCGAATCGGTGCGTCTGAATCGTGGAATCGAAGAGGATTAGATCGCTGTGCGTGTTTTTTCGCTTTAATCTCATCTCGTACGATACCAACCCTTCAATCTTTGGAGTTTCGCTAACTGCATACCAGCTACACTCCTATTAGTTTTCGCTCAAAGAATAAAGAGAAATAATCATCGTCGTGTATTCGACGAAACGGATGTTATAAGGATGAAAGAAACTAGAGAAATTTTCCTAAAAGTCTCAAGAATTGATCGTTTTTGTAAAATTCTTTATCAACCAACTTTTTCCTATAGATAAATAATAAATAACTCCGAATACGGATTCTCCTCGGAGCCAACTCTGCAGACCGTTCGTTACGAATGAAACTCACTTTTGAATATCCTATAAGTTTTCTTGTTTTCTTCATAAATTAGCCCCGCCAGTTCGAATCTTCGTTTCCGCCCCATACTGCTCTTTATTATACCAATACTCGGTGAGGTTTGCATTCACGTTGTACGTGCCTCCGTCCCCGTATCATAGATAAACACATATGTATAAATGTATATATAAAATTATGTATGCTAGCTATATTTACAGGCGCACTTTCTTGTAACCTGGAACGGTCCATTGCACGCTGAAAGAAGCCGACACCGTCGTATAAAACCTCTCAGAAATTCCATAAATGTTTAAACGTTTTCATAAAACTTTGAACTTTTCGAAGAGTCAGACTCGGCCAGTGACCCTCGCAGACTGAAGCGTATAAAGTTTTTATTCCGGTCAACACATAAACGATTCATCTTTTCGCATTATATCCCGGGCGCCGCGCGTGCTCCAGTTTTCGAAATTATGTAGAAAAAAAAAACAAAAAAAAAAAAAAACAACCTGAACAGAACGACGATTTTGTTTTCGTGTTTTTTCACTCCTGCAACGATTATTCATCCGGCACGTCTTGCCGGTAATAAACCGCGACGTTCGGAGACGAAATATATTTATATTAATCAACGATCGGAGTTGGTGATAAAAAATAAAACACGTTTCTCTCCCGAGATCCGGAACTTCCGCAAGATCGATCGATCGATGACCTTTCCCCTACGGGGGGATAATTTCTTCGTTGGAAATAAGCTCTGCGACGTGAATCCGTTGAAACTGCATACGGCGAAGGGTAGGAACGCGAGCGATCCGCAGGATCATAAAAGCGCTGTTAGTACTTCATTAGCGTGGTTACTCGTGCAGCGCGGAAGTTGGCGTGACTTCTTGCCGGGCTTCTTGCATTATCGAGTCGAGTCGAGAGAGAGAGAGAGAGAGAGAGAGAGAGAGAAAATAAAATGAAAAAAAAAAACACAAAACATAATTTAGTTTTATTATCGAGCTTACAGTTCTTTCGAAAGTCCGTGCACGGTTCAACGGGTGCAACAAAGTGCACGATGAAGCATCGAGCAGCGGCGGGGCTTCGGTTTGGGTTACGGAGGCACCACTTTTTCCCCTTACGCCGCACTATTCTTCCCGGTGTACGCAGTGCCGCGCGCGTCTCTCGAGTCTCTTCTGGCCTACCGGCGACCAGGGAATCCCCTGCTGTTTTATTCATGATTTCGTGTACACAATATATAGTTGTACGTTACAGGTACCGTATGTACCTACTACCTTTAAACTTACCCTCCGGCGTATTCTCGCGCACGCACAAACGTTTGCGAACCTTACGCCGGTACCCCCGTGCTTCGCGAAGATTTCTCGCTCGACGTTACGCTGAATCTGTCGAAAGTTTTTTCGTTCGAAAATTACAGAGTCGCGCGCGGCAGTCTCGGACGTTGAAATTTAAACGCGTTTTCTCAACGCGTGTAAAGCGCGCGGTTTTTCCGGGATAGGTAAATCGCACCCCGACGGTTATGAGATATTTAATTCGGGCTCAAAGATTGGATTACGAAAGCAAAGGATACAATCGATTCGAAAGGACACGATTTCGAAGTGGCGCGAAATCCGTACGGGTTTCTCGACGCTGTAAAATCCTTTGTGTAATTTTCAGAGACCGAGGAAGCGATATTACTTTTGCGAGCGAGAAGCACAAAAGTGTTCGAGCAACCGGATCGGCGGGGATATACGCGTGTACGTTGAAGATTAAAAAGTTTCTTCCGAAAGCGGGGTAGAATCGAGACACCCGATTGATTTTTTCCTTCTCCGCTGTCCCGTCGCTTCGTTTCGCGCCGGAAGTTAGCGGTGTAGAAAAAAAAAACCACGCGAACAAGATCGACAAAATATTTATTCGCTTCGTGTTCAGGTTTATTCTCGTTCCCCGAATTTATTGGCGTGTAATTTTGAGAGGCGGAGATTCTTTGAAACAAGAGTTTTGAATGACCGCTGATTGAATAGCCATTAAATTTAATGTTTGACGCGTTCCAAGTGGCGCGTGCTGGAAGTGCAAAAGCAATCGTCGTTATTCAAATGTGATCGGAATAACATTAATTCGTACGACAATGCATAATTCATCGGTATCTCGTTTCGTCGTTGATGTAATAAGTCTCTTCTCTATCTCGTACCCACACCTACCCACACCTCGCTTCGACGCCTCTGTCAACTAATTTCAGAAGCGTTTGAATTTTTACCTCGAGGAAAAAAAACAGAAAAAAAACAACGCCGAGTCTCCGTTTGAGATGAAGAGGCGCTAATCGGCTGTATGGCTGGGCAATAAATTTCGCCTCAAGTCCTTCGTTTTACTTTATTTAATAGAGCCGCTGCCACCGCCGCGCCGACCAACCACCACCACCCCCCCCCCCCCATTGCACTCTGTACTGTGGGTAATTAAATTCCTGAGCCCCTACTTCAAAGAAACTGTCTACCCCGCCCGGACACTATGATGAATTCTTCGAAATCCGAACGAAGCTTAAAACTCCCGAATCTTCTGATACTCTTACTTGAACTCGTTCGTAAAAAGGTACGACGCGTACGTCTACCTTTCACCCTTAAACCTCGCTGCTTTGAATATCTGCGTTATGGCTCACCTTTAAAAGGTGCGACGTAAAGGGTTGAATAGGTTTCAACCGAACGTCTCAACGCTTTCTTGTATATCTGAAATCCTTATCAAATCGAACTCGAATAGGGTGGGGATGAAAATAGCCGGACTGAGTTTCGAAAAGGATGAATCCGACGAGCTGAAAATATTTCCCGATCGCATTATTAAACGAATAATGATTTCTGAACAGGGTATTCGTACCGACGTTTATATTAAATAAATTCCGTACGGCGATTAACGTTTTTTATTCCATACGTCGATCATCCGACGATCACCCTACTCAACGAGTCTTATTTTTCTGTTATTATATCATTGAAGGAAACTCAGGGCTTTGCACGTCGGAATATAGTATTAACCTGCCTGAATTTCATCCTTTTTACCGTTACATAAATCTGATCGCGATCGAGCGTATAATTATCTATTTAAATGAATTCATGGAATCGTACCGGCGGTGGTTTTTTTTTTTTTTTCTTTTCATACCGGCCACGCTTCTCCTTCGCTCCTTAATTGAACGGATATTCGCGAGAGGGGGAAAAAAAAAAAAAAAAAAAGGAATTTCTTTCAGGTTCCACGGCGAAGCGACGTGGCCGAACCACGTTAAAGCCGGAAATCGTTAAATCTGTTCTAAATTCGACGGCGTAGACGCGAAAATTTCAGTCGGACGGATTCGTGCGATATTTTTTTGACCGCGTCGACGCTCGATCCCCGATAGTTTCCCCGTAACAACCCCCCCAACTAAACTAAACTCTGACGCAAATGACTGCACGACGGTCGTGGTACACCGCCAACGCTCGATTTCACACGTTACCGCGATACCATAAAAGTGCGTTTAAGAGGACGAGAATAATGGGAGATATATCTGTGGAACGTTGAGATGGTGCCAAACGGCGAAGAATAACGATACACGTTACGAGCTCGATATCGCGTCTAATTCTATTTGCAATTTACCGATAAACCCTACAAAGTACACACCCCGTACACTCCGCTCGGTCTATCGATCCGATCGAATACAACCAGCGCCCGCTTTATTATTTCATCTCGTACACGTGTTACCTGTAGTATATCTCCACCGTATAATAACGATACCTTTTTACACCGTTTCTGCAATACCTCCGAAGGTCTTGCGATTTATATTCTCTCAATGTATCGCGATGTACGAACGCGCGATTCTCGACACGCGATTCGCACCGTCGATCTATAAAAAAAGGGATTAAAAAGAAAAAGAAAACAAAAGAAAGAAACAAAACTCCAATGAAAATCGTAGATGAATAAAAAACTTATTCCACGATTAAGTCTATAATGTGTGGTTAGTTTTACGACACTCTACACAAAAGGAATATCAAGTCGCGTAACGTACCGTGGGGCATAGAAATGCGAGGCAGCAGGCGTTTATAAGCGTTTTTCCTCCCATCATTTTTCAACGGCAGATAGATGTATACGTGCACGTATCGCGTATGTGCAACCAGATTCCTCACACGATTTTTCCTTTTTCCTTTTTTTTTCTTTCTTTATTTCTTTGAATACTCGCGCACGATTAAACGCGATTTAAAGTAGGAAAAAAATTACCCCATCTTACGGAAATAACAGACCCTCGTAGCTAACGTGTTATTATACATACGCGATATAAGTGCGGTGCAGATTGCATCGAATAAAACAACGAAGCTCAATTAGTAACCATTATAAATTCCTCTGAATTCCATCCGCGATTCTAGTGCGGAATCAAACTATACATGCGTTCATATTTCGTTAGTCGGGATTCGATTTTCCGACCCACGAGAGTCTTACTCAAAAAAATTGCTTTGTTTCATGTTTTTTTTTTTTTTTTTTTTGAAATCCTGCAGAAGCAATTTATATCGCCAACGAATATACATTCGACCTCGAACGAAGATCGCGAAGTTGATTTCAACCCCGCCCCCGTTCGTTTAATAATTTTAATTACGTCGATTGGCATATTTATGATCGTAAATGTATAATAGACGGGCCCTATTAATACCACCGCTCGAACGTACGCAGAGCGTCGTAGAACATCTGGTACGAATGGGGCTGTAGGGTACGTAACTGCAGGTGTAACGGGTAATAATGTATCGGAAGATACCACGTGACTGTGGGTAACATGACTGATTACGATCGACAATTAAGGGACAAGTGTACGCCAACGCCTGGTAGGTAATAAGCGAGCTAAGGCTCGGAAATCGGCGGTTGTAGTATCTTTTGCAGCCGATACACATTAAGCTGAACATCCGACCGAATCCGATGAGGTTACGACCTTAATTTGCACCGAGATATAATGTGAGATACCATCGGGACCGTCGCGCGGTTCAATCGTCTCACCTTGAGCGTCGGTTTATTCCGAGATGATACGGGCGTGGCAATTAGCCCGCCTTATTATCAACGACGAGAACGTTTTTTGATTGAAAAAAAAAAAAATAACGGCGATGGCGATGCGAAATGAAATCAAAAAAAAAAATAATCGACGAACGCATCGGCTAATTAGACGTTAACCCCGCGAGGGAAATAAATTAAATTCCACAAGTGTATTTAGTTTTTTTTCAAGTTCGTCGTTTCAGAGCTCAAATTTTCGCTGCCCTACGTCAGACTCGGTATCTCGATGAAGTATTGAAACGTGACCGTACACCGATTGCGCAATTTTCGGGGCTGATTTTCCTTCATTTCTTGTCTTCTCTCGCTCCTTTATTTTGTAACAAATATTACGCGGCCTTGATGTTCCTTCGTAACTTGTAATATACGTTAGAACTCATTCCACGGCTGCTTTATCACACGAGTTTCTTCCCTTCCCTTTGATGAAACGGCATTATATTTAGCCTCGGATAAAAATTACTTCGGCACGTTCGTCTAATTGGATCGCTCGATGTACTCGGGTGAAGTTCAAAAGCAGGCGCGAGCTGATCGTCCCTCTCTCGCTCTCTCTCTCTCTCGTTCTCTCGCCCTCTCTTTTTATTTTATTTTTTTCTTTTCTCCTCCCTCGTTTCATTCCCTTACCGAACACTGCAGTAGTACATCGTCGAGTACTTTCTCGGGTTAAATCAAACTCGTTATAATTATTTGCGCCCGGATTATGCAACGGGCTTCCTGCACCCCGGCTCTTCATAGACATGTAGATGTACAGGCCTCGTACCCCTCGCGGTAGGTACGTACGGTACGCGAGTCCGACGTCGCTGGATGAACTTGAATTTACGAATTCAGATCCGTCTGGAAACGTGATTTAATGATAGCGAAATCGAGAGAGAGAGAGGGAGAAAAACCCGGGCCGGGAGATCTATGGAAAAAATTCTATGGCGTATAGAAAAAGATGAAGAGACCCGCGCTGGAATTCGAGCTGGAGCGATATAAATCTCAGACTACGTTCAACCGGCAGGAGCGTGAAAATATTTCGCGCATTATTCCTTCAAAATTCTGTAAGAATAGCCTGAAAATAATTTGCTTTCTTTTCTTTTTTTTCTCATTTTTTCGCTATGCACCGGATTATCGTTCTCCCGCGAACGTCATAGCGAAACGAATTTATGGGAATCTAACGTTGTATTATCTATTTCCATATACTCCGATGTCCAACAATCTAGGAACGACTTGATCAGCTGTGATTAGAACTCCGGTTGAATTTTGTGAAAAAAAAATTGCAAATTGGAATTGTAGAGAAAAATTCGTTTCGAAGTAGTGAAAATAGAAAAAACAATTGGACGATATATCTTCATTGTTCGCTTCTTTGTTCCACGTTATACGTTATCGCAGATATTTATCATGTTGTGTTGCATAACCACGTTGGTACGTAAAATTTCCGAACGTACGGTCAGAGCGATAAAAACAAAGTTTTTACGAGTCAGCTACGGACCTAGTTTCGTCGGAACGCATTGGCCTTATTATTTTTCCACGATTTTCTCATTTCCGCAGGCCCTGCATAGGTGAAAATTCGCGCTCCCAACAGCGGATGATATTTTACAGTAGGACGTAGTTTCTCCGGCAAATTCGATTCACGTTCATGTAAACATCAGGCGACCTTCGAGCACGTAAACAAAGGGCTTACACGTTCGGTCTCGCGGTCAGATTCTACCGCACCGAAGGGGCTGTCGAATCGAAAACAAGCCTCCAGATGGTCACGTCGTCACACGTAGCCACACGGCTCTAGAAATTTTCATTTCGTACATCAGTCCGATCTGATCCGAGCTGGATAGTGAATCGCCGGAGTATTCGTACGTGGGGAATCATCAGTCGTGCGAAATCGTTCGGTGGCGTCGGTTTTTTTTTTTTTGTTTCGCGTCGCTGAAGTTAAATCGAGTAATCTTTGTGCGGCAAATGCGTTTCACGATTTTTGGGATTCGTCTGTGCACCGGTTTCGATCGAAGAGAAAAGAGAAACTGCGCAGCGTGTCGGCCGTGCCTCTGGATCCGTAAATAGGTCAGCGTGTACAGGTGAGTCCGAGTTATCAGGCCTCTAGGCCTATACGATTTCGGTGGAGAATTATTTTGCTAGGAAAAATGGATGACGATTACCGAGCGAACACCACCGGGGAGGATGTCGTTGGCACGCGAACCGGTGCTTTTATATTCAACACCGTAAACCAAAAGTGAGTTAATCGTTTCTCTGTATAATAAATGTGTAATTTACGATATACGAAAATCAATTTTCACCGATATCGGTGATCGATGTTATTCCCCTCCCCCAATTTGTATCACGAGGAAATTTTTGATAATTCATGAAAGGTGGAACGCGTGTGTACGCATATTTTCCTGAAAACTTTCGCGAAAGGGGGGGGGGGGGGGGGGGGGGGGGCAACGAAGAGGCTTTGGGACGCCGTCGTGTATTTTTATTCGGTTCCCCTTTGCGTCCCTTTGTTCGTTCGTTCGTTTCGGGGGTAAAACTTAGCCCCGCAGGAAGAGTCGAAGTTTGAAAAACCAATCCGTTGGTCATTTTTAACATTCACCGTTCGAACGACCTGTGGGGCGATGAACGTCGCGGCTACGCCGTAGTTTCTACCGGCGCACCAGACCTGATTGATATGCATAGGATTCAAACCATCGCTCATCGTCATCCAATTCTGTCCGCGCGAGTCGGAGATTTAATATTCAAAACTACGACTGGAACAAACTTATTTACATGATATTACGAGAGGAGACCTGTAGACTCGCTGGTCGCGCGACGCCGACCGCTTTTGATGCCCGTTGCGCTTCGTGTGCGTGTATATTACCTACAGTTCGACTTTTTCCGCGTATCGTAAGCCCCCCGGAAAAAAAATCGTTGCGTTGAAAATTCCCACCCCCTCCCAGGTGTTCGCGAACGGCCAAAAATAGAGTACCGAAATTTTGGCAAAATTGAATATAGACTACAGTTCTGATAATGAAACGTCAAATTTATCACACGCTGCGCGAGCGAGCGAGCGTTGGAAAAAATGTTCGATATCTTTACAAGTTACACATTAAATGGCTGACAAATATATTAAACGTCGTCTGGTATCGGAGTAAATCCTCGCCGAGTCGCTGGTGTATATATAAGGGGGAGAGCCGGTGGCACCCGCGCCTATATTCGAACCGCGCTGTCAAATAGGGGTGAAATTTCCATCACAAATGTGGTTGTCACGTCGTCGTGAGTTTGCGTTATCTCGCTGACTTATAACAATGGTATGAGAAGAGAGAGAGAAGGGAGTTTGATGGGAATGGGAATGAGTGTCGGAGTGTCGGTTGAGTTAAAGTGAGCGATCGTCCGAGTAGACGACGGAGAACGATCGTTTCGAAGCAGTCGATGTTTCGACTTCGGGGTTGACTCGGGGGTAGCGGGAAGTGAAAATAAGCCTCTCTTCCCACTCCTGCAAACATTCCCTCTCAATTTTCCCCCGTCTCATTTTCGAGGCTTCGGGTAAATCAAGTATTTTAGCGACCCCCGATGGAATCGATTTTCTCGAGATGCAGATGCGACGACGACGACGTTACAAAGAGGGGGGAGACGTGATCCGAAACAGGACAGGCGGGGGTGACTCTTGCAGAACGACGCGCGACCGAACTGTTCAGAATTTGATCGGTCGTTATCGTCGCGCTCCGTTCGTTCCGGCGTCGTACTGCACCACAGTCTCCCTCTGAAAACTCAACTTTCCTCGCTCGCTTCTTTTCTCCTCTGTCGTTATTTGTTTTTTTTTTTCCTCTTTTTCGCCATTTTCTCTCTCTCTCTCTCTCTCTCTTTCACCTGCATTCTCACCGCCCGCACACACACGCTCCACGTGCCGAAGTAGACTTTTTAACGAGCTGTTTGCCGGAACGTGCGCTTTACCAGCGTCACGAAGAGAACCACCGGTCGATCTCTTCTCTCCGCGAGCTGCATCTCTCCCACGAATGCACGCGTATGTGTATGCATACCCATCTCGCGTATACGTGTACGAATACGTGTACACGCGCACACACACATGCGAAGAAGTCGACGTACACATCCGCGAGGGCATCGCAAGAGCCTCCAAAGTGCACTAGAGACGAGACGCGGCTAAGTTCTTCTCGTCAAATGACCGCCAGCCACTGTACGGCTCTCGTCGGAGGAGAGTTTGAATAAGATAAAAATAAACTGCACTTTTATTTATACAACAGGCGGTAACGGGGTTGTGCCGTAACTTCTGGCATCCCTGCGCGTAATAATAGCGGAGCGATAACGACGACGGGATCAATTTTCGCGGGTTTTGGACCAGCCCGTACCTCGCCGGGTGTGGCGATCGGGGACGAGAACGTTTCATTTTCACCGCGAGACGTTCGAGTGTATCGGAATTTTCCGATATATTCGTCGCGACTTGGAGGATGAAGAGAGAAACAATTGCGCGCTCTTCCGAAGCGCCGGTATCGCGGTTCTCTTTAACTCTTTAACTTTAATTTTCGCATGCGAGGTGAATTTGTGCGTACGAACGCGTCTCGCACGTATGTATTACACGAGGTGACGTAGCGAAGTGGTTAATACACTACGTGACATTTACAGTAGCTGTTACATTATTTGCAAGGAGGCATTTGCCCGTGCAAGTCTCGTTACCTGTGGGTAACGGCCGTTGCTGTGCCACCGTGCACACTTTCAGCCTCGGCGAACAGTCCGGTTGAAAGTAACAGACCGTCGAACAAAAGAGAACCGTCGCACCCTTGAACCCTTTGACGGAAGATCGAGGAAAACTGACGCACTGAATATAGGCGATGACGGGAGTGGCGGAAAACGCTGGAGTGGAAAATGAGGCTAGATTTTTTCTACGTACGTAATACGATACAGAGAACATGGTAATATGGTGGGAAAATTTTCAAAATCGTTTCTGTGGAAAGTCGAGCCTAGATTGCTGTAAATTTTTGAAGTATCGAATTTCCCGATCGAAAAATTAACCCGCTGGTAACGTGACTCGAAATTCAATTAAAAGCGATGCGAAGCTTTCTCATTATCATGGGGTACGAAGTATACGCGCGTGACGAGGAATCCGAATTTCAAGACCAAATTTATCCATCTATAAAATTGATATCAAGTTATCGCCAATTTATTGATCCAAGAAGCGAAAAATCTGCCATATCGCGATTGGAGTCTCATTGAACTTCGTTGTGTGAATTGAACAACGAGAACCAAAAAATTTGCGGCGTATGATGTGGTCATAGATTATGGATTGAATTATCAAACGTAGGCTGGAAAGACTAGATTCGTGTAACATTGATAACTTGACGAATTTTAGATGGAAGGGAGAAAAAAATATATTCGACTAATTTTTTCCCCTTTTTCTTTGGAAAACTAATGTTCACATCTCTTCGTGAATCCGAAGAGACAGAGAACAGAAGAAGACGTCAAACATTTATTGTGTATAACTCGCCGTGCGTTCGTGTCGCCTAGTCAATTCCGTGGCTTGTTCTTCTTGATCGTTCCGATAGCCGACTGCAAGTCCATAAATAATCAATTGGAAGCTAGCGTGACAAGCCCGTAGCGTGATATCGCGATTTCGTTCGCACAGTCATTCGAAGGAGAAATAGAATCCTACGTTAACCGTAGTCGCCGATGGGTATCACGTACAGATGTATACGTACATGGGGGATAGGTGTGTATAATTCGCATTTATCTCATTAAGGGGAGAAACAACGAGTGCTCACCGTCGACCGAGTACGAGTCTCTTTGTAAACATTTTACCGTTTCTCGTTTGATTTGATTTATTTTGTTTTTTTCATCTCTCGATTAACGTCTCTCCTACTAGTCGTCCGAAACGCGATCAATCGTTATCTTTTAGAATCGACGGTTCCGTCCGGAGTTACCTGACACCGCGGGGGGGAAAACCCGATACTGGAAGGGTGTCGATTACCGGTAATTGATGCGATTACCATATCGCATAGGTTACGCTCGTTATTTATTATCATCGACGATTCTCGATCGAGTTGACCTGTATATTCCTCGTCGATTGTATCGTCGGATAATTTAATCGAGAAGATTCTCTGCCGAGAATCTTACGTAATTTTAATTCAAAACAATTCATCCATCTTTCGACGAGAAGAGAAATGAAGAAAATTGCGTGAAATTTTTGCGGAACAAAAAAAAAAAAAAAAACAAATTGCAGACTCGTACGCACCCCGCAAACGCATAATTCCTGACGTTGTTTCGTATCGTGAAACTGTAATTACCATAAAGAGCCTAGATACGTAGAAGGTGTATACGAGAAAATGAAAAAAAAGGGAAACCGGAGACACGTAAGAACCAGTTTTACTCGCGGCGTGTATAGCGAAAACTGACTAAAGACCGACCAAACTACCGTACAAATTATCTCTAAGGGCGCGACAAGAAGAAGAATGCTTCACCCCCAGCAAAACCGACGGGCTGCCTACCTACTACAGCCTTCTGCGGTGCGGCGGCTACCACTTCGGGTTTCTTGCCATTTGAAACATTTCCTTCGTCGCACCCGTCTCCTTTTAACCCAGCCCAACCCGACGCGTATAACGCGTTATCTATCTACTTTACGCGAGACCTTGAAGTTTACGCTCATAGCAGCACCACACCGACACCTCGAGCTACGCGACACCGTAGTCAATTCTTCAACATCAAGTAATTAGGCTCAACTTACATGTTATTGCTCAAGTGGGTGAAACGACGAGGCGTTCGTCCAACCTCCATTTTTCATCTCAGTGTTTCCTTTGCTCAAAAATCTACCACATCCTCGATATACGTAACAGTTAATATCCCAGTTTTTTTTTTCTCCGATACCGATCTAATATTGGCCAATGAATCACTCGTCAAGGTTTTCCGAGTATAAAAGCCCATCCCTTTAGCTCTCTATCGCGAACGTCATCGGTTAATATTTTTTTTTTCACAAGTGACGCATCGCGAAAAATTGCATCATATTTTTTCCTGGTAAAAATACGGGCGTGTACACGTATTTAGTCATCGACGTTACACGACCGGATGTCCCTTTGGCGTCGTTCCGTTGAAAATTCATGAGGAATATCACGGGTACCTACTGGATATCTGTCTGTCGTATATTCTTCTATTCGCTCAGAGGTACACAACGAGGTTTTCCCTCACGGTTAGAAAGCCGAGGAATGAAAATGACAGGAGAAGAATGACCCCGATGGCATTACCCCGTAAAAGAATGTAGGTACATCATGCGAGTATCATCCGCACTGCCGCAAAAAGGTATGCTTCTTGTCGAGGCAATAACACGTCTCCCTCACCTTTTCCCCTTTTCCCCCTTTTCCCTCGCCCCGTGACACCCTCGCGGAATTCCTTTAACCACCCGGTCGCCGAGGTTTTCCATCCACCGTACGTGCCGCGGATACCTTATAACCTTCGCGATCCCGCAGGTCGCGTCCGAGCCGAGTCGTTTGTCTTGCTCCACATCCTCTACCGCCTCACTCACCTTCCGCCCTTCTTTTTTCCCCTTCGAGGGGCTCAAACCTGCGCCAGGTCGTCTTAAAATTAGATACATCAGTCTCGCCTTCTGTCTGAGCTTTTTGGCTCCACGCATTCTTACCGCTGTATTCTAACACTGCCGAATAACGCCCCGCGCTCTCGCGCTGCACTCTTTTCCCCGCATCGACTACCTTGTGAGATTTGTTTTTTTTTTTTTTTTCGTTTTTTTTGTTTTCTTGGGCACTGCAGAGTTTCTCAGCGGAATTTATTTCGAAAAAATGTTCTCAATCATTCTGATTTGCCGTTGAATTCTATTTCTGTTTTGTGAAACTATGACTTTCGTTATAACTTGGGTAGTTACCGAAGATCCCCGATCAATCACGTGTTAAAAATTGCTTGAAAACTCCAAGGATACAAAAAAAATCAAAAAAGAAGATTACCTAATTAAAAAAAAACCTGCAAATATCCATGTAGGCAGCAAATAAATGTTGAGTTTTCGAGACTCTTTTTTTACTCGTTAATTTGAGACTTTACGAATGAAAGATGAGAAAAAATTGACGTACGGACCGCATTAATTAACGCCGATGTAAATTATTCGAGTAGGAATATAATAGCAGGTATATAACTTTGTAAAGGTACACATATGTACATACCTAGTATATCTACTCGTGTGTATTTTAGTTGTGTTTTTTATTTATTTTTTTTTTTGAAGTTAGGTACCCATAAGTTGAATCGAAGCACTGACATACAGGTAGAACTCACGGAGTCGTTGCACCTCCAGTCTTTGAACCGGATGCAAAAAGCGAAACGAATCGATTCCCGAGTGCCAACGATATCCCTGGGTCCGTTAAGCAAATGAGCCCGCGGTTACTCGACGTACAGTAAAACTATATTATATTAATTGTCCGACGAGCTCTCGACCTCTGTAAACTTTCGTTAATGGGTTTCATTCGTTATACATTATAGGTAGTTTTACCTGCAATCGTTGTCCGGGCACAACTGTGCTTATACACCGGCGGCGAATCTCGTGCAAATTACAACCCGCTCAAATTGCTGTTATACCAATTAAAAAAAAAAAATTGAGGCGGTGATTTGAGAAAACAAAATTTCTTCAAGCTTCTCTCATTCCAATAATCGTATTATTCGCATGTTTTCCTGGACGAAAAGGAAAAATCAATAATTTAACAAATAGATGAACTAATTGACAAGAAAAAGCACATGAGGAGATCGCGGTAGGACGATGATCGTTCGGTGCGATTTTCAATTTTTAGTTTCACTCTCAACTTGTCGGGTGCAAATTGCCCCCAGTCACACGTGTATTAAACCGTTCGTGTCGCGTCGGCAATTAGATGCGTAGTTTACGAACCTGTTTTCGAGCGCACGTGCGCGCTCAAATATGTTGTGCGGTATAGTCGATCAATTTTTTCTCGGTTCGCATCACAACGAACATCAAAGCTCGGTGAGATACTGTCCGTAGTTATTGCCGTATAATTTCTATATTTTGTCCATGAAACGAGCGTTCGACGATCATCAGTATGCCAGTCGCATCGTGTAGAATGTTCCGACGTCCTACGTATGAAATTTGAATATAATATATACCGCGAACAATGACGATGTAGGTTGCAGACGTCGCGTCTGAAGTTACCTTCCGAGATTATCGGTGAATATAATTTTACGCTCCTGAAAATAGGAGGGAGGTTTTTTTGTTTCATTTTTATATTTTTTTCAATTTGGAAAAAGGAATGAGGTAAAAATTCATTATACATTTTTCTGTTTAATCTGCATCTTTTGTTCTCTTCCGCGTATGATACCGACCTGCTGTTTCGCAATTTTTCATATGCTAATTTTAATTCGCTCGCAAAATGCACGTACTGATATATAGAAATTCTGAATAACCTGGGCGCGGTCATTTGTCAAGTTGAAAATGCACCGAGTCTCCTCATACCGCGCGGAAACTCTTATCCTCGTAATTCTCATAGTCGGCGTTGTACCCGCGGGTTTTAAAATTCCATCAGGTGAATCGGGTCGACGTTGAAATGAAAAATAAAAAACGTATATACGTTTCCAACGGTGAACCAGCTGCGGATGTAACTAACGAAACGGCTCGATGTGTTTCAAATAAATTCGATGAGTTTTGCGCGCCGAGTCAAAGCGCGTTATCCCTGCAGTATAAAAATGAAACGGAATCCGAAAAAATCTACGCGCAGCCGGAGCTGGTTATCAGATGAGATGATAGTCCTTTTCCCCTCCTCCTCCTCCTCCTCCTCCTGCTCCTCCTCCTCTCTCTCCATCGATCGCGCGTCAACTTTGCTAATCTTGTTACGCTCGTGAATACGTATACATTTGATCATACATCAAGTTCTCGCATGAGGTCCTTCGGCGAGTAGAAGGATGTATGGACGCCGTGTACCCCGTTCAATGTAATCTACCACTATTGACGTCACGGTTGCTTTAAAGTCAGTTCTGAAACGGGATCAGCCAGTGCTGCCGGTAGGTACGGAATATATCTGTTAGGGCTTCGAAGAGAAGGCCAAAGGGTGCGGCCGCTCCTTCAAAGATGCACTCGCTGTAAGCTAGGAGGCTACTTTGAATCGCGGAGCGGAGGTTCCCGGCAAGGATCGCGCGATTCTATGAGAGAGTGGATTTTGTTGTACATTGAAAACTTTCCGATACCATCAAATTGAAACCGTTATCGATTCTTCCGTAGCCATTTATCAATTTATTTGAAATCGTGTACGGCTGCGGAGCTCCAAACGGTTTTATCCACATATATTCTCTGTGGCTTCAAAGTTCATTTAATGGTTGTAACGAATTGATCAGTTTTTCCATTACTTTGATCACTTGAATTGATATTATTCTCGATAACGAAACTGACCAGATGCTCCTTCCGAAGTTTTTATATTCGGTAGAATATGGAAAAGAAGAATAAATAAAGCTGGTTTTTTTTTCCCTCTCTTTCTCTCGTTTGCGGTACTTTTTCAACGCCTCAGAAAACCAATTTAATTTAATTAGAATTAACATCAAATAAAATCCAAATCTTTTGTGGTTAATTATACTTTCTTTTCTCCGTAAAGTATGCAGTACCTCGCGGTATCGGTATTGAATGAAATCTTTTTAGATAATTGAGGAGCCTGATCATCGCGAAGATCCATCAGAATCAGGTATAAAGTCATATCCTATCCCATCGAAACTAATACACTTTTCTTGTGTAATCAAGAGCGATGAAAAGTACTGGAACAAAACAAAAAAAACCAAACTCATTCGTAGCTGCTTTCGTTTGATAAGGTGATCTTCGTTGCGTCCGAGTCTTTCGGATAATCAGAATTTCAATTGGCCGATGAAGAGCGAAACGTACGTAGCCAAAGTCTGTGAATGGAACAAAAAAAAATGATGAACATATAAATACGGAAAAGTAATTTCCAGTATGATTATATACACATGTAACGCAAGGTACACGTCGATTACTTTCGTTTAATGCGCCCGGTGATCAAAGTAATGCAACCGCTACCAACTCAGCGGGGAGTCGTCGTCGTCATCACTGTAACAGTGTAAGGCGTACGCGTTACATCTACATCAGCGAGCTCGCAAACCCTCATATATACAGCCGCGCCTCGATTTTACTTGGGAAGTGCGACCGCGATCGCAGCGGAGTTCGGAACAAATTTCAAAGCTTATATACCAAGTTTTGACCACAGGCTGCGATCGGACCGCGGATCGCCACTTAGCTAAACGAACGAATCTCTGATCCGCGACTACCGAACATCCCCCACGGGTATGTTCCGACCTCTAATTCTCCCGCTGGCTTTACGACGTCTCCGGATGACCCATCCGCCGGCGGACGGTAACGACTCGACAATCCGATTTCTCCATCGCGCCGCGGAATCCGAACTTTTGCTGCTCGCCACCGACTGATCCGCCTTACGGTCAACGCGCGGTCGATCGATTCCGACCAAAATCTGCGGACGGATCGTTAGCCGAGCGATTCCTCCGTCGCCGCTGTAACCAGCTCGCATCGGTGTCGATGCCGAACGAAATTTTCCTCGTATCTTCGTCGACGGAGAGCAAAGTTTTTTTTTTACAAACACAACCGTCGGACGGTGCACTTCAAACCGTACACGCATCGAGCGAATATCCTTTCCCACTTTCGACCGACTAATTGCACTCCGCGTATACGTGTGTACGTACGCAACGCCGAGTGTACCGAGCATAAATGGGATCAACAGCGGGGATGCCCCTTAATTAATTCAAACACAGCACTCATCGTTACCATCTGGCATAATCAGCCAAGTGCAAGTCTCTGCGAATATATATATACATATATACATATATACGTATGTACCACTCGAGAACGGTGCGATAGTACAGGGAAGAGAGAAGTGCGGTAGTTCCACTTTCTCCTTGAACCTGTGGAGGATATGCAACGCGCGTTATACCGTCCATCCTGCGGCGCGCATCGGGTGAAGAGGTTGCCGCGCTGGGATATTATCCTTGCCGCTGTAGATTCGCCGGTATATTTTCGACGCGTGCGATCCGCGGGGCGGGTCGAACAAAAACACCCGTGTCTATCGGAAGTACGTGCGGAAACAACCTTTCGATGATGTTGTTTTGACTCGCCGAGGCGATTTTTTGCGAAGACCGTAAATCGTGCGTCCGAAGAATTTTGGAAAACGGATTCCGGTGTTGGTGAAAAATGGTTGAAAATCCCGAATTATTTCACAGACTTAAACGCTGAGAATACGTCGTTAGGATAGAATGCTTTCGAGACAAGGTACCTACTCCGTAAATGCGAAATTCTAGAGTTCGGGCGGTCTCCGGAGACAACTCGAAGTCGTACAAAGAAAATTGCCAAACTTAAAGGAGCAAACGACCTCGGCGGGCGCTCGAGTGGCCGAAAAAATTTTACTCCATATTTTCTCTTTCGTCTCCGAACACGGTTTGCAATTCGCAATACCGAGCGGGTAATTAAAAATACACCAAACTTGGAGTATCTCGTCTGCGCAAAAAAGTGCCTCCTGTACCCGTCATCCGCTATCCACCCCCGATGAATTTCCACAAATTTATCCTCGTCAAAGTATTCCGACCTACGATTTGCGGCAGAAACCGAATACCCGGAATATAATAAGCTCACCCGAACCACCGGGATAAGAATAAGTTTCGGGACATTTTGCCCCCCTTGTTGTGTATCGTTCCTCGACGAATAAGCTATACGGAATCTCGGGTACAGTTTCGGCTCCGAGTTTGCTCGCATAAAATGACCAGGATATTTTCGAAGCAGAAAAATCGAGGCGTTCAAACCGCGAGCGAACCTCCCTCCTCTTCCCCCCCTGGAACATTTTATTTTCCTCCGGGTCATAAAACGCAGTGTTTGCTGCTCAGCCGTGAACCGAACGGGGAAACAAACCGCACTACATGTTTACTCGACCGTACGGAAAAAAAAAAAAAAACGCCACGCGGTCGTTTCTGATTGTTGCAGGGTATATAAAACGTCTCTCTCGTGGACACAAAAATACAACAATGTTACCTGCCCCGTAATATTACATATCGTCACATTTTTATCCGTCCCCTCTGCGCTCGCGCGCGTTACAAGACGTGCGAATCGCAGCAGCTCCGGAAACGCCTGCGTCCGACGGAAACTTGGAAACGATAGAAATTTTAATTTACGGACGTGTGCCGTACTTTGCACGTGAGAATGTCGAAGATAAGCCCAAAGATATCGGGGCGAGGAGGATGTTTTTCATCGATTTTATGCGCGCGGATTACTCGTGTGATCGAGCTGACTAATATTTGCTAATTATGTCGTGCACACGCGACGCGAGAATTATTTGAAATCCGAACACGGTTTCCGATCGGATAATTAGAGCGACGACCAACCGTGGTGACGGATACACCGCAGAGGAAACTGACGAGATACACGGTTGAGGTGTATTTTCGAAACACCGCAAAACTAACGTCAAGTTCGTTCCGCTTCGATCGACGACAGTTTTGTGCTTTTCGCTCCTTATTCCCATCAGCTCTCATCAAATATTTGCTCTCCCGATGACTCGGAGACCAATTCACACAGTCGTTTCTCCGCGACAAATGGTACCCTTCAATTAAATTTGAGAAGGTTCGCGCGAACGGGGTTCGCTCGACGATTTTTTCAAACGACAAAAATAAATAAACGAACGAATAAAAAGTGAGCAAACTCTCCGGCGTCTGCGAAGTCGTTGTATCTTTCTCGTATCATCCGGCCGCGGGATCAATCCGCGAAGTTTATCGCTACGGCAAAAGTGTGAACACACTCGGCGTCGGAATGCCCGAGGTGTGTATTTACGAAGGTACGAAAGAAGTAGCGAGGGGTGGTACCAGCGAGCGCTATCGGTTCCCAGCTATGCCGCTATATCGCCTCGGGGAAAAGTTATCGTACCGGAAGGTCATAGGAATGGAAATATACGAGATTGTCTCACCTCGGTTTGCCCGAACTACGGCTCCGCCTGTCTGGTTTTCCAAACACCGCTCGTATCCCCGTTGAACGTCATTCCCACCCCGCCCTGCCCGGTACCACTCGACACTTCCTTTTCCCCTGTTCTCTACCGCCTCCTCTCCACGTCGCCCACAGATCCGTTTTACATCACTATCCGAGAAAATAGACAGACGAGGAAACGTACGCCTGTAAATATACCCGCTCTATCGTTCCAGCTTCGCGCTCTTTTTGTTTTTTCTACTCACATCCGAAAAACTACCCGGCACATCCAGATGGACGCCAAACATCTCAATCTCGGAGCGGAAAACGACGGGGGCATTTGATTACCCGAGCGATGGAAATCACCTTGAATATCCTCGATCGGTTACATCGAAATCGTTCGACGAAGAAGCTGGTTAAATTCAATGACATCGCGTTATTTTAATGACTACGTACTGATCGATGGTATTGTTTCGATTGAATACGTAACGACGACGACTACGAGCAACTTACGGTTATGGTATAGGATGCAGCGGCACGTCGCGTTGACTCGAGTCACAATCGGAAGATGCTGAGGCGCTGGATATCCAACGCCGCCTATTAATTAAATATCTATTCCCATAGAACGCGATATTGCTCCCGGCTTATCTCCAGCTTCTCAGTACACGGGTTTAGTTAATCGCGATACTCTGTGTACCGTCTTGTGTGCTTTACCGACTGACTATTATAATAATAATAATTGTTCGTCATTACACGCGTAGTTGTAATTCATTTTCTGCTCTTGCAGAAAAGTAGGTAGGTACCGTTCGTGCGTCTCCCAGAAGGCATAATCAATAATTTATACGTATCCCGTAGCCGCGGCGCTTGACACGCCGCAACAACGAATACGTCTCTCTTACTCGTGGTTTATGAATAGACGTAAACAGTTATACCTACTTAACGTAAATTATATGCGACTACGCAGGATCCTCTGTTAGAGATCGTCCGTCTTGAGTTTTTCACGCTTCTCGTACCGCAGTTAACCCGTAAGAACTGTTCGAGTTCGCGCGATCGAAAAGTGATAACGGCTCCCTCCGAACTCCTCGATTTTTTCCTCTCCTTATTTCCCTTCCATCGTTCCATCGACTCGCAACTCGACATTTTCTCGAAACTGTAAAAATTTTAAAACCTCTCGCTGATCCAGTCCGTAATCCGAGTGAACGGTGTGTGCGCACACGGCGTTTTTAGAATCGTCAATCTCTCGCGGTGAATTTCTTTCTCATGAGATCGTGTCGAGTTTATCGAGGTTGACAGTCGTCACTCGTCGATTCGCCGGGAGGTGGGTAGGTAGGTATTAGCAATTCAGAATAAATTCGCCAAACTTTCGTCTCCATCTACCCCGGGTCTTCCTTCACCTCATTTCTAACTTACTGCACACGATGTTCGTACAGCGTTTTCATATATAATTCATAACGGTGATGGAATTCGTTTCCGTGTCGTTTGTCTCTCACCGTAGATTATAATTGTGCAAGATCCAGTGTAAAATGGGTCGCGCAATCACACGATACTACATTCTACACTCTCTGCAATTACAAAGCAACTCCTTCGTCGTATCCTTTCTTTTCCTTTTTTCTCATTCGCCGTCACACCGAGTGTGTATCTGAAACTGAGCTCTGATTGGATCAAATTCTCTTGAAAGGATTTTTGATCGAAGTAGATCCAGTCACATCTGACGTGATCTAAATTTTTGGTCCGTCGATTGAATCTGGTGAAAATCTCCGATCGATAGTTTTTTTTCGCTTTTTCCGAATCGATAACGATCTCGTGATAAAAATTTGCCTGGAGAAAAAATCTACATTTACGAGTCTCGGGATGAATTTCTTATTTGCTCATTCTCTTCCGGCGGCCTTGTCACGTGTATACGTGGAGCATACAAAGTACGAGTTTGCCAATAAGTTGCAGGCATGTAGGTACACTCGATTTCCGATTAGCCCATGCTTCTTTATTTGCGTCGCGGGCGGCTCGAGCGACGTCATTCCGACCAAAATCGATTTTTTTTTTTTTCCTTTCTCTCTTTCTTTCTTCCCCTCGATTTACTTCTAGGGGGGGTAGCGGCGCGCCGAGGGCTTCTCCCTCGGGTACGATCGAAAAATATTTGCCTTCACTTTGATCGTGTACGAGCATCGCTGCGATATGAGACGCGATGTTATGCTTATACGAGTTCCGGGGGTACCACATTTGACCCTCTAATTTTTCCTCTTATACGCGAGAAACGGGCACGTCAAAATTCGGTCCCCACCGTACGTGGGTTGATATTAATTCGCGGTAACGCACCGCCGTCTGCAGTTCAGTCGGTCGGGGCGCATGTTGCGAGAAATTTCTGTATTTTTCGTTAAAAAGTGCATGTGTGGCGGAAAATCAAGTACGTCTTCAACGAATGAAAAACTTATTTGTTAGTACTTACCGCTAAGCCGACAATTATGTTAGTTTTAACTCCGACAATTATACTAATTAAATTTCACGTGTCCGCGTTGCACAGAGGGAGAAGAGGCAAACAATAAGATTGTATATGTATAAACTTGCTCCGCAACGTTTAAATTTTAACTCCATATATATATATACGTCCACTTTCGGTGCGGTAGTGTGTTTGCGGAATCTTAGCTGAATTACAAGTGAAAAATTTGAATTGCAAAGTCCTCTAGCAAAGTCACAGCGGGGCTCGCTTCTGAAAATCAACGAAACCAAAGAGTCGCGGGATCCGGAATTCCGACGCGTTATCTCGGCCAATGAAAACCTTATCTTATTTATTTCCCACTTCGAATTTTTTAAATCATCAAAATCCGCTGATTTTCACTTACTGATATTAAAATAAATAATTTGACGAAATTGTACGACCTCATCGACCGTCGTTGCACGTACGAACGGTACACCTATGTGTACGCGATAGCGTGACGAGCTTTAATGAATTCTAAATGAACAACATTGTTGAATAAGTCGTCGCACATGACATTCATTAGTATCGCTAATAGCGGCCCGATGCAAGCGATACTTTTGCTGCACGATGAAAATACCGAACGATTCCAATGAATATCGCTGATAAATAATCCGAGTAAATTCAGTTTTGTTATAATACGAATCTGCTACATCGGCAATCCGTAAATTGGCTAATGTAGAGTTTTGCGGAGCCAGGGGCTCGTTAGCAGCTACCCACGCTTTGTTCGCCGTTTTCATTCCGTTTTCCCCCGCGTGCCGCGAAACGTGAGGGGCGCAAACTTTTGTCTGTATCGTACGGTATACCTGTATCGCTCGCCAACGCGTTAGTTTGCGTATCGCGATCCGCTCTGTATATATATATATATATATATGGTCGTGTGGTACGGTATAAGTACATGGTACGTACATAATACGCGAGAATCTATATGTGTGGTAGTAGTTTGCATCGATTTCGACATTCGAGTTTAATTTGCTTTTAGTTAATTACAAAATCGGTTAGAGTATTCAACGGAGCATTCATTTATACACAACCACCGCGAATACACAACGCCGCCCGTTCGTTCGTTCGTTCGTTCGTTCGTTAATTACCCTGGGGGGGAGGGGTGGCTGGCTACTCATTGTCAGTTTCGTTTCAAGTTTTCACCGTCGATATTCGCCGATTATTTCGACACGTTCCTAGCGATATCGGTCAAAAAATATTAACCATCGTCGTCCCGAGGGAGGATATATTTTTTTTTTTCTCTTCCCCTCCGCATGCGACGATCCAGGACGAAAGTAGCGTGTACGCAACCCCTCGTTGTCGTTTACGTGTATTTCGGCGTTCGACGCGACCCGAATATAACAATAGCCCGACTCAGGACGTCCTACGGTAGCCCGTTTTTTCGGGTGAAATCTGAACGGAGGTTCGTCGGAAAGATACTAATAGACACACGTCTACGTCTCGATTCGTTTAAGCGAAACGAAGCAGCCGGATACTACAGGTAGTGTGTGGGTGGGGTAGTACGAAGAGTCTCACTCGTAAGGTTGCGGACGTAATGATCTTTTAACATGCGTACGCGGTGTGTACGTACCTAATCGGTGTGCGAAAACGTCGGTGGGGATGACGCGAAACGCGGCGCGCTTTGGAAAAACGAAACTCCGGAGCCCTTTCCCACTCCGCAGGTGGTTTGGCGCGAGTACAATAGTGATTCCCATTCATCTCTCGTCACGAGCGAACAATAATCTATTGTGAGCCATTTATATCCTATACATATACGTGTGTATTCGTACATTGTACGTACGTACAGATCCTCCGTACCCACGCTCTACCGAACGACGAGACGCGCACGACGCGGGTTTCGTTTCCTCTCGAATGTACTTCGAACGTACGTACATTCGTTGAACGTCGTTACGACTGTATCGCGAAATTATTCTTGCGAGTAACTAATTTTTTATCGGGCTTCCCCTTTTTTTCTCCCTGGAAATTCTGGAATTCTATTTTGTCAGATCTATTTGCTGATAGGTGTATAAAAATCGTAGGTGAACCGTACGAGGGGAGAGTTTGTCAGCGAAGGGTTTTACGTGACCACCCCCCCTCCATTTTCCGTGATTCGTTTCGTTGTAGCTGATGAAAAAAGAAAAAAGTAGGAAAAATAAATAGCGCCGCGCTAATGACGGAAATTAGTTTTACGCGAACTCAATTATACCAGAAGTTTACTGCAGAATCCATTGTTATAACGATAATTTCAACTGCACGGCGATAATCACTTCTCATTGTTCGATGGAACGGTGGATATTAATCCAGCAGACCATATTTGTCGATGGGTTCGAGAGGAAAAAAACGCTTTAACAATCATTGGCGTAGCTCTCATTGTTCCTCCGCGTATTCCGCGTACGACGGTTACGTAAAGCAAATTATCTGTCGGAAAATAGAAATCTGAAAAAAGGAGGAGACGAGACAAAAAAAAAAAAAAAACAGAAAAAAATCCACCTCTCGTCCAGGAATCGACGAGTCTGGTTAGCTCGACCGAATATGAATCTATTAGTTCGGAAAAATTTTTTTAATACGTGCCGCAGTTCTACAGGGAATCGCTGATTGAAGTAGAAAGATTTTTCACCGGGCAATCAATCTACGGCGAGATAAAGTATGGGTGTGTTACATACGAAAGCTGCTCGAGACCGAACACCACCTACGTACGTACGTAGAGAGACGCGGTCGTGGAGCTACAGAGCTCGTTGGACTTCTACGGCCGGTGTTCTACCATTATCTGATTTTTATTCATTCGACACATTGTTTCTGGATTATAGCCTGTCCGTAGCAGTTACATTCATCATTCTCTCTTTTTATTTCGATTTTTCTTTCCGCTTTTTTTTTTTTTCTTCTAATTTTCGTTCCTTTTTTTTTTTTTTGGTTATTTTACTTTTTGTGTCTGATTCGATGGACGTACCCCTGGCGCCGAATTACGTTTTATTACACCGTGTATATGTCGTGTATCTGTGGTGCAGCTATCCCTCGAACGGATAACACATCCGTCGTTTTACTTTTTCCGACGTACCTTATACACACGCCCGAATACATAAATATAAGTAAATTATTTGAATGTCCGTTGATGCCAACTGGAAATTCAAATTCAACCCTCGCGTACGTGATATATCGCGTACGTGTATATCGGTATGTTTATACGTAAATATACGTGGCACTGACCGAGTAATAATTACCATCCTGCCACAAGTGTTGTCTCGAAAAGCGAGGCAGCTGTTATCCCGAACATTAATTTCGGGTTGAAAAGTTAACATTTATTACCGGTAATAATTGCCTTCTTTCTTTTCCGTAGATTTATTTTATTTTTATTTTTTCGTTGCTTTTCGTTACCGTCTCCGTTTTTCGGGTTACGCGTATGGTAGCGGGATCAATCCGCCGCGGGTCGCGAAATACCTACAATGAAATTCGAATCTCCAGCCAGATGTCTCGTAAATCAAGCCTTTGAGTTGAAAAAAAATATGATAATTTTTTCAAATTCGATAAATCTTCAAATCCCTTCACGGCGATACCCACGGTCTTCCCCAGAGACGAACAAACAACTCGTTTCGTTGTATCCTTCGAATCACCTGGTTTTTGGAACAGGTGAAATTCGTCAACCGAATGTTTTTTCATTTTACACGAAAACTAACGACGAGTGAATTTTATTCTTCTAATATAGGAGTCCGTGCAAAAAATGATTTGCAAAAAGAAAAAACAAAAAAAAAAAAAAAGCGGAAAAATCCGATCGTTGAAGATCGACTCGAACGTTCAACCTGCAATAGAACTGTTATATCGAAGATGATAAAGACGGATGTGAGCAACTATTTTGCAAATTACGATGAGACGTATCGTAACGATTGTACCCGCGGCCATCGGCGGATCGTAGGGGTTTGCGTATATATATATTCATACTGTAATGAGCCCGGTTGACGAGTCATTATGTACATACCTATGTACGTATTCCACTTCCACTATTTACCCTCGAGTGAAATGAGAAGGTTAGTACGGGGGAACGAGTTTATAATGAAACAACAATTAGCTCCGGGCGGTGGTGGTGGATGTTGTTCTCCGTACGGATAGCCGGTGTATACCCCAAGTAGGTATTTCCATATATCTACATACGCGATAAACGCACGGTAAATCGGTGAGTAATTTGTATTTCCGGTTTTTTTTTTTTTCTTTCTTTTTTTAAAACCGTTGAAAGAAGTCTCGCACAACGAAGAGGCGTGTCAACCACGACCTACCGTAAGGACGGGATGAAAACGAGAGCACGTTTTGCCGCTCGCAAGTTTCATTTCTCTCCGTTCTTCCCTCCGTCATTTTTTACTCCTCTGTTTTTTCTCTTTTCATTTCTTGTTTTTTTTTTTTCTCTTTTATCCCTCCCCTCCCCTTCGCTCCTTCTCTCCCTGCGAGGCAGGTAGGCAGGTAGGCAGGTAGGTAAGGTACTTGTCTCGATTGTTTGCACGTACGTTTACGTAATAACACGTTTCCTCGCCTGAATGAGATTTCTTGCCAATAACGTTGACCCCTTCCACCATTAAAGACTTTGGTAGGTGCGCCGCGGTTCGATAATAACTTGAAGAATTTTTTCGCTTTTTCGCTTATTTTCGTTTTTGTTCCACGTTTTTTCCACACTCAGATTGTTTCGTCCGATTGTATTTCGTTTATTTATTCATTTTCGAATCGAGAGTCACGATTTTTCGTTGCGCCATTACACGTCCGAGCGTTATTAATGGGCTCCGTGTTATTCCTATAACGCTGAATTTCTCGCGGTTTTAACATTGATTTAATGGTTATTGCAAATTTCATTCATCTCTCTACATCCGTTATATTACACATTCCGCGTATACATACATATACATATATATACATATATAGGAGAAATATAAATAATTTGTTGCATCGACATAATTTCCGGTCTTTGTATATTATTACTATAATCATACAAACCGCCGAGTATCAAAGTGAACGGTAATGTACAACAAGTTGGTAAATTATGAATCTAGATCTCTATGATTATAGTTACTCATACATACGCATAGAAACGTGACTTCTCAGTTGCCTCTATATGTAATCTCATGTCGAAAGACTTTAGTCGGACACGATTACCGAACAAATCTTAGGAATTTGATAAAAATAACGCAGGTTTGGAAAACTGAAGAAATTTCAATTCGCAACAATTTTGGTTTAATTGCCACACGTTTTCCACTCTCGATTTCAAGATCGGCGTTTTTAAGTACCTGAAGTAAAAGAATTGAAGAAAGAAAATGTAAAAGAAACGTAAAAAAACTAAAATGCGTAACCTATGATAGATTCAGACGGTGCAATTTGATAAATGCGCAACATATCCTGCCGATACGTACACTCTTCCGTGTACACACCCTATAACGCTAGCTATATGGATACATCCGTATGAAACTATAAGTCACATAACCGGTCCCACTCGTAATCTCTTAAAAGAAAAAAAAAGCAAAAAAATCGACTGCTCTGCTGTGTTTTACTACACGTAACCGTATCTATATTATACACGTACCTGATGTAATGTATACGTTTATATATATATATATATAACTTCTTCACTTATGTACAGGGTGTCCTATTTTTGATCATACGGCTAAAAAGTTCCGGATGATTACAGGTTGAACAATGAAACGTTCGTTAAAAATATTTTGTGAATTTGAGAAGAGATTTTTGGTTTTTCATTCCCTAGAAATTTGGAGAATCAAACCCCCCTGAGAAACCTCGATCCTCTGACGATCGTATCAATAGTACCTGATCATTGATTTCATTGAATTTAATTTTTTCCTCTTTTTTCTCGTCTGTTCCAGGTAAGAATAACGATCATCTGTACTTCCGGGATCGAATTCTACGGATGTACGGATTCCAATCCGTGAGTACGAAAAAGTGGAATTTTTTTCTGTTCTTAGGTTTTTGCGATAAAACTGTCATTCGCTTTGATCATCGTTGGGCGTTCGTACCTCTCGTATTTAGGAGTAAGAAATTACGGTGGCATGTTTTTGTCAAATTACGATAACGAGTGAAAAATTTGACTCGGCGTGCGAATGAAACAAAACATGAATAAAGTAGTAATAATTTACACTTTGCCGTCACGAATGCGAGGATTTTACACGAACTTTCATACATAAATATACATATGTATATAATACATATCCCACGCTACTTATTACAACCGATTCCCGCACGAAGTTGAGCTTATCTTCCACCACCGCAGTACGGGGGGAGGGGGGGGGTACTTGACGTGTTCGATGTACTTCACGTGACGCGACTTAATTCTTCACTCTAAAAATTAACCAAAGAAACTGGAACGAAATCGTATTATAATGTACACGAAAAAAAAAAAAAAATATATATATATATATATAAATCTCATCCGGTACCTTCGCGTACGTTATACCGTACACGGAATATAACGTTAATCCGCGGTGAAAGGGACGGGAAACCCGAGGGAAGACTGAAATTTTTCCAACTTCTTTATACTTTCGAAAAGTTTCTATATAAATCTTTGACTAGGTCGTTGAAAAATTCTAGTGAAATTCTTTTGATGTCGGTAGAGAGATTGTTCGTGAGACGGATAGCCGGCGGTACGACGGGGGGTTGTGGGGAGAGGAGGGGGGGGGGGGATATTGTGAGAGGATAAATTTCCACGTGGTTAGACTCGACGTGCCGTCAACGTGCCCCGATAATTGAAGCACGGTTGATTGTTATTCCACCCTTGATAATTACGACTACGATCCGTCTACGTAGATAGAGATATGCACAGCGCACGTTATCTCTACCTGGTTTTAAGCAGGCGCAAGCTGTTCCTCGCATGTTGTAACAACCGACCCTCGGTATTGTATCACATCACATTCTCCGACGTATCGTTGCTTCCAGCTTCCGCTACTCTATACCGTAATGGGCTTATCCTGTTCAACGCTACGCGAAAACGACGAACATCCCTGTTCGGCCCCACATGGGATAGTTCTAGTAGATATACCTACTCATAAATATAATTATTTTTTGACTGTCGGACTGACTCATGGAATGTTTCATTTCTTGAGGGGAGGCAATCCCAGGCCAAGTCTGACCCTTCGGAATTTCCAGTGCAGTCATAAACCCACCTTATTTGTTAGTGACAATAACCATGCCTGGAAAAGCTAGCGAAAAACCCAAGGCTAGGATGTGTTCTGCGTCACTTGATTGTTTACACATTTGGGACTTTCCAACGTCCCAATGTTAAGAACTTCACGTGGTGGCCAGACGCATCGGTCCCTTGGCTGATCGCTAAGGGTCCCACACGTGTGCCGCGCGAGGGCGGGTCTTCTACCCCTCAAAAAACCTACGCATGGAGGTATCTGGCATTGCCTCCCACCCCCTGGGTTCAGTCCAAGACATAGCCTTAATATAAGTCAATGTAAAGACACTTTTTAACCAGTCGTGGTCATACAGTCGTCGTCGTCGTACCTTCTTCGTCGAATACTCGCTGAGGTGAACGTACACCCCGGTGCTGACGCGATTCACTAGGTACACTTATACCTTTTTATCCTGTAATATTTGACTGAGTTACCTTGCTTGGTTTAAGTAATTCAATTCGTATACCATTCGGTTAATAGGTCTACTTGTACCTATTAATCAATACAGACGATCCACTTGTATCGTAGTATACTCACATTATTCGTACCCTTGTAAGCATATGCGATCAGATTTGAATAAATTACTTTGTTTATTAAAGTTGTGATTGCATCCACACACTGAGAAAATACAAGCGATTCAGGAGAACCTACTCGTGCTAACACATACAAACATTTTTTGGTCCTTCGAGCCGGATTCACAACGTAGTGATCCAGTAATATTAGTGGTGAATAGTTCGCGTACGTGCAGTGATCTAAACCGCGTTTACAAAACAATTATCACCAACGAACATTTATCAGTGTGGAAAATTATTCCACCACTCACGTGAAGACAATAGTCTCCAACACATTCGGGCTACAAGAACCGACATACGATGCCATCTACGATGGCCAATTTAATCGCGTTGAGGCACGCACGAGGACAAATCAAGGGCAGGATAACTCGATTCGCAACATGGCTCAACTCCTTCGATCCACTCACAGGCGACTTCGGAAGCTTGCTATCACGGCTTGACGAAGCAACTAATATCATAGCAGAGTTCAACGAAATGCAGAATAAGATCGAGGCAATTGACCAAGAATCGAATCACGATGAAGAACGCCTTATCTTCGAAGATTCCTACCACACCACAATAGGTAGGGCAAAAACGCTCTTGCAACGTTACACCAGTGCTACGCCCAACTCGGTAATCACAAATCAAACCGGAAATATAGATAGTCAAATGATCAGTTCTGGCATAAAATTACCAACGATGAGCTTACCTACGTTCAACGGTAATTATGACCAATGGCTAAATTTCCGCGATACGTTCAAGGCTTTGATCCATGACAACCCAGCGATAGCCGATATCCAAAAATTCCACTACCTGCGGTCTTCACTTAAAGACACCGCAGCAGACGTGATCGGTTCGTTAACAGCATCCGCGGACAACTACAAAACTGCATGGGAAATGCTGACGAAACGATTCAACAACACGAAGCTCATGATAAGTCGGAATCTTCAATCGTTAGCCGAAACTCCTTCGATACCGAAAGAATCGGGTCCAGCGTTACGACAAATGCTTGATCACGCTCAGAAGCTCTCGCGGTCCTTGAAGATTCTGAAGGCAAATACGTGGGACGCAGTATTCACGTATCATATTGTCAGCAAGATGGACAACACGACGAAACGCGAGTGGAAATGCTTCACGAAGGATATCGACATGCCGACAGAAGCTCAATTAATCGAATTTTTGGAAGAACGGTGCGCAATAGTGGACACGGACGTGGCTGCAAAGACAGCAATTAAATTAAACTCCTCCGGTAATGTGCGACAATCGAACTCTAGACGGGACAATACTAGTTTCACAGGCGTCTCAACAGACTCTTCAAAGTGTAAGGTCTGTGAAAACTCCCACGAAGTGTACAGGTGTCCAGTGTTTAGGAATTTATCGGTCGCGGCGCGGACAACTGAAGTCAAAAGGCATAAACTTTGTATGAACTGTTTGAGACTACATAATGGAAAGTGTACCTTCGGCCGATGCCGAAAGTGTAACAGGTTCCATAATACGTTATTACATACGGATTCTGATCAGCACACATTAAATGCAAAGGAATCCAGTGCACCTACACCAGATCCAGAGCATCCACGATCTTCTGGCAACAATGTTCAGAAGATGCGACCGTCCGACGGAGCCAGTACCTCCCAATCGACGGCCCCATTCACAGGTGCGGTAGGCACCGCAAAATCCCAAGTACTGCTGTCCACTGCCTTGATTTTCGTGGAAGACAGTTACGGGAAATTACACGAATGTCGAGCACTTCTCGACTCAGGGTCCCAGTCAAACCTGATGACTAGGGAACTCAGCGATCGACTCTCCTTACCTAGGGAACGATTCAACCTGCCAATCGGTGGCATCAACAATACTTCTACGAAAGTACACGAACGAGTACAATTAACGATACGATCACGACAGCACGCCTACAAGAGCACGCTGTCGGTCCTCGTCATCGACGAGATTGTCACGCAGCATCCCGCCACGTGGATCGACGCAAAACTATTGCGTATACCTGAGAATCTGACCCTGGCCGACCCAACTTTCAATCGTCCAGGCAGAATTGACCTCCTCATCGGTGCATCAATCTTCTGGGAACTGATATGTGCAGGTCAAATAAAATTGACCGACGGACAACCCATGATGCAGAAAACACAGCTTGGTTGGATTATCTCCGGAGAAGTTGCCGTCGCACATCCCAAGAAGAATCAGACTCACCAATTTTGTGGATTCGTTACCGACGAACAAATCAGCGATCAATTGCACCGTTTCTGGAAATTGGAGGAATGCAACGGAAGATCACATTACACACGTGAAGAACGGGCCTGTGAGGAACATTTCCAGCAGACACACTCCCGCAAAAACGATGGAAGGTTCATCGTCCAGTTACCATTACGTAACGATGTCTCTCAGTTAGGAGACTCAAAACAAACCGCGATAAAACGCTTTCACGCAGTCGAACGCAAATTATCACGGCAGCCTCACCTGAAGGCTCAATACATTAAATTCATGGACGAATATGAATCCTTGAACCACATGACAGCAATCAGCGATAGTCTTCCTGGGGTACAACACGTGTATTATATACCTCATCACGCAGTTCTAAAGGAAGATAGTTTAACAACCAAATTAAGAGTGGTATTTGACGGTTCGTGTAAAACTACGGCTGGTACATCTCTCAACGATATATTACTAGTCGGCCCAACAATTCAGCAAGATCTGTTTTCGATCATTTTACGGTTCCGACAACACAAGTATGTCTTCACGGCAGACATTGAGAAGATGTACCGCCAAATAATCATCCACAAGGATCAACGGGATCTCCAGCGCATAGTCTGGAGACGCTCTCCGGAAGAACCCTTGCGAACCTTCCAATTGAATACGGTAACGTACGGTCTTGCATCATCACCTTTTCTGGCAATCCGATGCCTACAACAATTGGCACTGGAAAATCGCGACCGCTTCCCTGATTCTACTCGGATAATCGAGGAAGATTTCTACGTGGACGACTTGATCACCGGCGCAGACACATTGGAAGAAGCAAGCCGCATTAAAGGTGAAGTCACAACAGTCCTCCAGCTTGCAAACTTCAAGCTATACAAGTGGGCAGCGAACGACGAAACGTTACGTAATAATATAAACAATGATGTTACTATGGCGACTCGCAGTATTGGAGACGACGTGAAAACATTAGGTCTACGGTGGAATCCCTTACGAGACGAGCTACAATACCACGTGCAAGTCCCAGACGCTTCAAAAAGGGTTACCAAACGAACCATACTATCAACCATAGCCCAGATTTTCGACCCACTTGGACTAATCGGGCCTACAACCATTAGGGCAAAAATCATACTGCAACGCCTATGGTTGTCAAATATAAGTTGGGATGAATCAGTCCCATTAGACATCCACACAATGTGGACGCAATATGTCAGGCAGCTACATAGACTGCAACACATAAAAATTCCACGGCTGGTGAAAACGCCCAGCCCGGACACGATCGAACTGCACGGGTTCTGCGATGCCTCTGAAGCCGCGTACGGAGCCTGCCTATACATTCGATCGCACACACAAAATGGCACCTGGACTTCAAGGTTGCTGTGCGCCAAATCAAAGGTGGCACCAATTAAAAACGTAAGCCTTCCACGGCTCGAGCTATGCGGCGCACTTCTGCTGGCACAGCTGAGTCATAAGGCCACACGAGCGCTCAGAATGAATATTGACCGATCATATTTCTGGAGCGACTCCACCATTACTCTGGCTTGGATCAAGGGCGAACCATGTCAATGGAAGACGTTCGTCGCTAACCGGGTATCAGAAATCCAAAACCTCACGGATTCTCACGCCTGGAGACACGTTAAATCTGAGGACAACCCCGCTGACGTCATCTCACGGGGCATCGACCCTCAACTACTGGAAGGGACTACAGCCTGGTGGCAGGGGCCTACCTGGCTCTCTGAAGGGCCTGAAGACTGGCCGCAACCCCAGATGTCTCAACCGACGGACATCCCCGAGACCAAACAGCAGAGTGTGGTACTTTTAAATATAGACAGAGACTTTGAAATATTTGATAAGTTTTCGTCGTTAAGTAGATTTAAGCGCGTAGTGGCTTATTGTATACGTTTCAAGCACAACACTTTGAATCGGAATAACCGAAGGTGCGGACCATTAACGGTCATTGAACTCAATACAGCCCTCAGCTTATTAATTCGACTCATGCAAAGGCAAGAATTCCCTAACGAACGGAAATCATTGAAACTCAATCAAGGTTTAAGTAATAATAGTAAATTGTTGACACTACATCCATTTCTTGATAAAGATGGAATTATTCGAGTAGGAGGTCGGTTACGGAATTCTCGCCTACCTGAGGGTCAGAGACATCCTATTATACTGTCAGCAAAACACAAATTAACCAAACTCATCATTCGAGATGAGCATTATCGCCATTTGCATACCGGGGCACAAGCATTACTAGCTTCTCTACGCACACGATACTGGCCACTAGCAGGTAAAAACACGATACGAAGCGTCCTGCGTCATTGCATAGTGTGCTTTAAAAACCGCCCTAACACTTTAAATCAAATAATGGGCGATCTACCTGACGCTAGAGTCAATCCAGCGCGAGCATTCTTAAAATGCGGCGTAGATTACGCGGGTCCGTTTTCCATAAAAATCTCACGTAATAAAACCGGTAAGGCCTACTTATGTCTTTTTGTCTGCCTTACAACCAAGGCTATTCACTTAGAGGTAGCCGTCGACTTGTCAACCACGGGGTTTTTAAACGCTTTTAAACGGTTCATAGCTCGTCGCGGTAGGCCGTCCGACATGTACTCGGACAACGGCACAAACTTCGTAGGCGCGAATAATGAACTGAAGGAACTCCGTAGCCTCTTACAGGACGAACAAAGTCGCGCTACGATCACAAATTACTTCGCGCAAGAATCCATAAATTGGCATTTTAATCCACCAAATTCACCACACTTCGGGGGATTATGGGAAGCCGGGGTAAAATCGGTAAAAACGCATTTACGAAAAATTATCGGTAACGCGCTTCTCACCTTCGAAGAACTGTACACGACGTTCAGTTTGATCGAAGCTTGTTTAAACTCGAGACCGTTAACACCTATATCGAACGATCCTGACGACCTGATACCTTTAACTCCGGGACACTTTTTAATCGGGGAGCCTCTTACCTCGTTACCTCAACCGGACTTACTTGACGTACCCTTAAACCGCTTGACCAGGTATCAACGCATAACGCAGCTAAAGCAACATTTCTGGTCACGATGGAGTCTGGAGTATCTGTCGAATTTACAGCAGCGTTCAAAATGGACGGAGATACAAAAAACGACACTTCTACCGGGTGCGATGGTAATTTTGAAAGATGACAACGTTCCACCTATGCAATGGCGTATGGGCAGAATTGTAGAAACCCATCCAGGTAGAGATGGACACACTAGGGTGGTCAGCGTTAAAACACGAAACGGCATAATAAAACGGGCCCTAGCAAAGGTCTGCATACTTCCCTTAGAGGAGCACGAATAGTCTTAAACACTTATCTATAAGACTGTACGTTATTCTATATACTTAGTCATAATAATTGAACTCTCAAGTGCGTTGAAAGTACGTTCTTTCAAGGCCGGCGGGATGTTCGGCCCCACATGGGATAGTTCTAGTAGATATACCTACTCATAAATATAATTATTTTTTGACTGTCGGACTGACTCATGGAATGTTTCATTTCTTGAGGGGAGGCAATCCCAGGCCAAGTCTGACCCTTCGGAATTTCCAGTGCAGTCATAAACCCACCTTATTTGTTAGTGACAATAACCATGCCTGGAAAAGCTAGCGAAAAACCCAAGGCTAGGATGTGTTCTGCGTCACTTGATTGTTTACACATTTGGGACTTTCCAACGTCCCAATGTTAAGAACTTCACGTGGTGGCCAGACGCATCGGTCCCTTGGCTGATCGCTAAGGGTCCCACACGTGTGCCGCGCGAGGGCGGGTCTTCTACCCCTCAAAAAACCTACGCATGGAGGTATCTGGCATTGCCTCCCACCCCCTGGGTTCAGTCCAAGACATAGCCTTAATATAAGTCAATGTAAAGACACTTTTTAACCAGTCGTGGTCATACAGTCGTCGTCGTCGTACCTTCTTCGTCGAATACTCGCTGAGGTGAACGTACACCCCGGTGCTGACGCGATTCACTAGGTACACTTATACCTTTTTATCCTGTAATATTTGACTGAGTTACCTTGCTTGGTTTAAGTAATTCAATTCGTATACCATTCGGTTAATAGGTCTACTTGTACCTATTAATCAATACAGACGATCCACTTGTATCGTAGTATACTCACATTATTCGTACCCTTGTAAGCATATGCGATCAGATTTGAATAAATTACTTTGTTTATTAAAGTTGTGATTGCATCCACACACTGAGAAAATACAAGCGATTCAGGAGAACCTACTCGTGCTAACACATACAAACAATCCCCCATCGACACGATAGCTTACTTACGGGACTCGCGATAGTGTCTGCCCTACGAGTGTGCGTCGGTCTGACGTTCCCAAAAATTCTCATCACCTTTACATCCGAAACGCGCGCGCCCCAGAAAAAAAAAGGAGATTTTTATTTCGTCGCTAGATTTTCGGAATATGATTTTACTTTTATCTCCTTTTGTCGATTGGAACGATTCAAGTTCACAAAGCGTAATGGCGCAATCAGGTTGCAACGTTTGCGACTCGAGAGTTTTAGTTCGAAGCGTGTACAGTGAGCGATAGTTTTGAGGGGAAAAACTTTTCCGCCAATAAAACTCCTTCGGAGTAAGAGGAGATAATATCTCGGGGATCCGAAGATTTCCCGACGGACAATGTCAATGGCGTTACGGGTGTAACACGTTCAGCGCTATTATACGATTTCTAAAACTCGGAATCGTGCAGCCTCTGACTATAGATCGCCGGTAGACACTCGGTACGTGGAATTGTGGAATAGAGCAATGAAACATTTATCCTTACATTGATAGGGATCGATACGAAGTATATTGCAGCGGGTGGGTGTGTACCGTGTATACCCACTTCACCTACGGCTTGGGTATACGTATAATATGTAGCTACTCCTATTATCCACCACCCATATTCCGACTGCCATGCATGCGCTTGAAACGTCTCACGATATACGTATGGTACGTAGCTACATGTGCCGAGAACATTTTGATTCTATCTAAAGGTCTCAACCTCTCGCGGACGTATATAATGTGTACCCAAGTTGAATTATTCCCCTATTTTACTATCTCCACTATCGCCCGCGGGTAATTCAACCTTGTCTTATGACGTCTGTTACGCGGAACAGAAGCCTTAGCTTGAGATAACAAATGCGACGTGGATATTTGCGGATCTCTTGTTTTTACTCGGTTGATTTTTTTTTCACTCTCCTCCTCCTCCTCCTCAATTACGGGATCGAATGAAAATCTGGATAATTCGTTGTCTCGCGGAGCTCGAGAGACGTTTTAATTATATCGCGGATTGAATTTCCTGCGTTCCTCGAATCGTTCACTGTTCTCTTTTTGGATGTATCGTCCTGTATCGAGGACGGGTGAAAAATCCTACCGGCAATTATTTCGGGCGCGCTGTTTGCGCCCGATTTATTTACATATCATCAATTCCGTGCAAAATTTTCCCTTTGAACAAATAACCTACTCTCGGGGTTCGGGGACCCTCCTCGTTAGTCACCCAGTTAGACAGAGTAGGTAGGGTACGGGGAAACCTTCGATCGGAAAGGAATACGCTAAGCGAGTCGACCGATCAAACGACGAACGGACCGGCGAACTTTGGCACAGGTCATCGGCGGGAGGAAGGATGAATTTTCCGTCCAAAGGAACCGACGAACAAACGATCCGATTCCGTATTCACGCCGAAATGATTCTCACCCGACGATATCGAAGTCCTCCCTTCAATTGCGCCATGAATCTCTCTCGTGCCGTTTATTTGCGAACGAGCGCGTAACTCTCCCAGATTTACTACCTTCGTCGGACACACCTGACCAAACCCGACAACAACAACAACAACAACAACAACAACAACAATAACTACCCACCTATCTACCTACCTTCCCGCACCTATCTACCTTCGCTATTTTCAGATACACACTGCATCGCTGAACTTCCGCCATCGATTCGCCGTGCGCTGTAATACGCGAAATTCATATCGGTACAATGTGATCAAATTTCTGAACACCTATTTGGTTAAGATTTTGTGCTACGAACTTTGCGCGACGTGTAACTCAACGACGGTGCTTCACAATTTCGATTATTTGGGTACGCGAGTCACGCATAAGAAAAAGCTTTCCAGTCGTTTGTGAAAAAAAAAACAAACAAATAATTGAAAAGCAGACAGATTTCTCTCGTTATTTTGTTACAATTATCACGATGGTGCTTTTTTCTTTTCGTTCATCTTGAATTTATTCGCGTACGCGTACAGATGAAAGAGTGAAGCTTCGTTTCATCCTTAAAAAACTCGGTTGATCTCTTTAGCGTGGAGTGGATTAGTTTCTGAAAAATTTAATCCCATGACTGTTGAGCTTTTAGAGCGATGAGAAAATTCTCGGCGATTAGCCTCAGCGGCTGCACAGAGTACCATGGAAGAGTCGGTAACCGAACGTGAAGAGAAAGGCGGCGGAAAAAAATTATACCATATTTAAAAGTTGACGTGCACTTCAAACGGGACGGGAATACAGAGAGGCGGGCGGGGTACGCGAGCGCGTCGCGGCGTCGCCTCGTGGTCACGAAAGCTTCGGTTTGATTAAATTTTGACACAAGAACCTGGGTACCTCGTCATTAACGCCGGTGCTGCACCCGGCCATTTTACCCACTTCGCCGCGAAACCCACCCCCCATCCCCCCACCCCCCCCCCTACCGAAGGGTTGGAAAATGAAACACACTGTCAGTGCGAGCTCTCAAATGCACGTGCCTCTCCAAAATTGAATATGAAAGATTAAAGGTTTGAGATGAAAGAGACGGTTGCAGTTTCTCGCGTCTCGTTATTCGCTCGCAGCATTTCTTTTTTTCGTTTGTTTTTACGTTTTTTTTTTTTTTCTTTTTTTAATTCGTCTTTTTCTATTTTCGTTATTCGTTTTACCATTTTTCTTTTTTTTTTTTTTTTGCGCTATTCGCGTCGTCGCTAGACCGACGAGATGAAAGCTGTGCGATAGCTTTTTCCAACGGAGAAAAGGACTCCGCTCTGATCCCCGACAGGCTCGACCGTATATGTGTATAATATACGTATATTCGATTCGGCATCCGACGACTCTACCGTACCGGGCGGCGGCGGCGGCGGCGGTTAGCCCGGGTTCAACTTTTCTTTGATCGCTCACGTTCAATTTCATTTTGTGCATAAAACTAGCGGCGGGATTCGCTTCATCGGAAATATTTGCGTCGAACAAACCTGTGCGATTTTAACGTCTGGCGACACTCATCCCATCTCGACGAAGTAAAATGAAAAAATAAAAAATAAGAAACAATCGAACGAATGGAAAGAATCCGATGCGAATAATACGCGCTACGCTCCGGTGTGGAAAGAAAAATGTTCAAACTATTTTATTTCGATGATGCAGGTGAGGAAGAAAAAAAAATGGAAAAAAAAGAAAAAAGAATTCACGCTAAATATACGCGAGGTATTAACGTTCGAGTTTTTCGGTCGAGTCTCCGACAAAGAATTGGTGCGCGCGGAACTCGCGCTACTCCCGGGGTCAGTCCTTCTCTCTCCCCGGGTTTTCACTGTCTGGGGTAGTTTTAATCCCACGTAAAATGGGTCGTGTACCAACGTTTCGAATGAAATATTTTCCTCGCTAAAGCTTCGCCCGCGTTCACCGGCCGCACCCGCGCCACGGTTTCCCTTTTACGTATATACCTACGCTTCTATCAAACAGATTTGCATTCGAGCGATTTTGTTTGCCAGTATTTGTAGCAGGGTTCACCTGACATTTGCTATCCTTCGCAAACGAAATGTATTCCCCCCCCCCATCCCCCCATCCCCCCTCCCCTCCCCCCACAGTTTTCATAATTAAATTAAAAGGTGTACGCGTAGTCCGCGAGCCGTTGGAGCTTTCCGCTAGCTGCGTCAGCTGCACAAATAATGAGTCGGTTGCATTGAAAAATTTAACAAACCAACAGAATCATCGAACCGTGGATGTATCTACACGATTCGTTTCAGCAAGAAGGCTGATTGTGATTGACCGGATTTATTTGTGATTCACAGCCGAAATCTTGATGTTTGTTTGTGGAAAAAAAATGAGTCAGAATCAATCGAAGCCGGGCAGGCGTACATCGGACCACACCGATCAAAGTTGCGTACGAAACGTCAAGAAGAGAGCTGATGTGTCGAGAATTATTGGTCAATGATATTGGGATACCTGTATGAAAATGAAGAAAAAAAAATAGGGATTGAAAGTAACGCTGATCCCTACTTAATTCTAAGTCCAGCTCATGTCAGCTTTTCACGCTTTTCCGTATCGATGAAGCGATTCTTACCGATCGAACGCGAATCATGCGGAATCCATGGACCATTTTCGAAAAAGGAAACTGCGAGGCTGTGGAATGGTTGATTTAAAGAAAACAAGGACTTTCTAAAAGGTATTTCATTGGTGCCTTCCAGGAAAGTCCTTCCGCTTTTTATACGAAACCAGCGACGTCCTGGAGAACCAGTCATGTGACCTGCGTGTTACTTTTGTCTCTGGAATGAAAAAAAAAAAAAGCTCGAGGAAAAACGTTAGGACTAGAAGTCCGGACACACGGAGTTGGATGGGCTACTAGTCCACACATTTGTACAACGTCGAGTTCCGTGTCCTTAATATATCCTCTGCACGAAGGCAATTTGCGAAGGGGTGGTAGTCCGTCACTTTTTTTTTCTTCTTCTTCTTGTACTTGTTCCTATTCTTCTTCTTCTTCTTCTTCTTCTTGTTCGTCCGTCTCTCGTTTTGTTTTTTGTTTTTTTTTTTGCTTTTTGCGCGTTCTCTTTTCCTCTGCCCACGGAGAGAGATGACAGTCCGGCGGAGTCTCTGGTTTGCCGTGGAGGAGGGAGAGCGCGCGGCACGTGCGTGTGTGTGGTCCGGTAGCACGTTGATTGTCCTCGGCACGATCTCCGGGAAACCCGGGTCCACCCTGGCGTCGGCGAACACGTGAGGCGCGGTGAGTTATGGCACATTGTTCGCCGCCCGTGGCCACGCCGCTACCCCCCCGCCCCCGCCGCCTCCTCCCTCCTCCCTCCTCCATTCCTCGCCTCGCGCTCCTCCTGGAACCTCCTGCGGGAGCACCAGGATGCACGGAGAGGTGGTACATCATGGCAAACCTGGCCGGACGCTAACGAGCAACCCCTGGAGGCTCGCCGACTTCCATATTCCGATGCACCGCCCGTAACAATCACCGACACTGACCGCGTGTCATCGGGAGCGTCGGCGCCCCCCTCGCACCCCTATCGGGTTCAACGATCGGATGAATTCCATTACACGCTACGGTAACATTGTATCCATTTTACTCGTTGGGTCAATCCGAAAGATAAAAAAAAAAGAAGAAAAAAAACAATGCACACAGTACGCCCCGGAGAAGACCGGATTGAACGGCTGACGTTTCTTTCGTCCGGTGTTCTTCGTTCGATTTTCTTACATCCGTTAGATTTGCATTGTTCGTGTCACCGGGAGTATCGCGAGCGCAGGACTACACGGTTGTTCGAGCTCAGGACGACTTCGTGGAGATGTTTGATATCGACGGACCACCGAGAGCGTGTGGGCAGCGCGAGTGAGTCTTTCAGACAATGCGGTACCCACTCGTCTAGAACTCCGCTCGATTTTCTTCAATCGAATCCACCGAGGTTCGCTCAATTACCAAGGTAAAATAATACGGGGTACGTGAGTCGACGGACCGTCGCGCGTCGTCTCGTGAAAGCGAATTCTTTTTAATGGGAGTCCACCGGCGAGAGGTACCGTTGCTCTTTGGTTTCAAAGTCAATAAGGTGTACGTAGACCGCGAAGATGTCGAGTATGTGAAAAGAGGATCTGTAATATGCGTGTAGATGGATAGAAAAATATGAATCGGAACGGTGTTGCATATCGATCCTAACGGCAACTAGAGTTGCACACTTCGATTCCTCTACGAGTTTCTCCTATATCGCTTTCTCCCCTTCGATATACTTTCTTGTGCATTATGCTCGAATGGCTCTTTTAGGGGGGCGACAAAAGTCACCCGGTCGTGGCCACGGGTCAAACGGTACGAAGAGCCAATTATTATTTTTTGACCCTTCTTTTTTCGCCGAGATGACAAGCGAACGGTGCGACACTTTATACCGTGGAAATTCGCAATACCGAAGCTATATAATCGGAATAATCGGAAAGGGAAATCTCTGAGACGGATGAACCCACCCTCGTGTGTATATATATACGTATACCAAGGATACGCGATTTCTGGGGTAACCTTAGCGCGATCCCCTTGGTCCGTTTTACGGTACATCCCCACGCGTCCTTTCGGACGCAATATGTCTCCATAACCGTCACGGAGGACCTTAACGAAGACCATCAACGACCATACGTAACACCGTTCTCAAAATAAACTAGGGTAATCGTCATTAATCGGATTATTCAACCAATGAGATCGCTTTCCGTAATCTTATGTAATTGAACGACCTTAACCGCCGCTACGTCTCCTTAGCAAAGGACGAGCGGGTTGATATTTATCGCGGTGTGCGTATACGTATAGGAGAGAGTCGCGCTACCGTGCGTATACGCTTCTGGGAACTGTGAGATCGCTAAAATATTTGGGAAAATCAATCGGGGCGAGTGTTTGCGAACCGCGTAACGGGCACCCTCCCACAGTGTTCGGGTCACGAAAGAACGAACCCCGTCAACGACCGGTACCTGGCACCTCGACTGACGTCAGAATTTCGAAAATTTGACGCCGGTATTTGACCCGCGAAGGGAGAGACGCCCGCGATACTCACGCGCCACCGAACCTCGCGTCTCACCCTTTCATTAACCCTTCGTGACGCGCGTACACCCTATCGGTTACCGGCGGTTGTTAACGACGCGTTGGAAATTCGGACGCGACGAAGTCGATCGCGAATCGATTGACATCCGGTCAGAAGTCAGCGGTGATTAATTTCTGTCGGGTTTGAAACGGTCAAAGTTTTACGTACAATTAGGTGCTCCGGAATTCCTGAGAGTGGCGTTTTCATCCTCGGGCAACACCGATTTGGGGGGGTGGTGGTAGCGGGTACGGTTTTGAAACGAATCTCGAGAAAAGCCGTGCCAAATTTTCACGCGTATATGCAGAATAAGAAGATACCTCTTCGGCCTCCGGGCGTGTAAACGACCCTCCGGCGGTCGAGGCTTCGGCTTATTTTCAACCCTCTTGAGTTTTTGCCAAAACTGAAAACAACGAACGCTGTATCTTGTGCGGAAACAAAAGTGCCGCGTGCGCTCTCGGTGTTCAACCGTCTGGCGAATATAGGTGGTAACGGTATTACGGTATACGTATGTATATCGTAACGTAGCGTCGGTGGCGCGGCTACGGTTGTACGCGAGTGGCAAGATTTTAAGCCGTTTAAGCCATGCAAAATATACCTACCCGTAATTTGCTGGCGACGCTGCGCACGCGGCTATAATTTTCCTAGTCCAACGGTAACAAACGCCGGGTACCCGGGGGTAGGTCTCCCGCATCGGAGAAAGGTAAAACGGGGGGGGGGGGGGGGGGGGGGAAGAGAGAGAGACGGGAACTGAGAGAGCGAACCGTGAGATAAGGGGAGGATGAGGCAGAGGGTGGAAGAGAGGGAGACAAAAGTAGGCTTCTCGCATTGTTCCAGTAATCGGGTCGTTATTCACTATGACGCGTTAAGCACGACCCTCTCCTTCCGTAGCCACCCTCTGTGCCTGCACACTACCGCGCTACGTATGCTATAGGTATACGTACACCTCCACGTTTCCGCGTACATATGCGATATGAATTTTTTTAATTATACTATTATTTATTCATTTTTTCACGCTTTTTTCTTTTTTTTTGTTCGTTCGTTTCTCTCTATACGCGACAGTAAGTGTACTGCTGGTACAATTACGTTTCTGGCGTGTACGAGAATCCGGAAAAAAATGTCAAATTTTCTAGAACACGAAAACCGAAGGAGGTACGCAAAGATATTACGCGACTCGTTTCGATTTCTTTTTTTTTTTTTTTGTTGATTTTTTCATTATTCTCCGCCGTTTACGATACCCGTTGTAAGTGGACGCGCGTTCTTCGTGGGCCGGGACAACCAACCTCGCCTTGGCCTTAAGTGAATCATTGCCCGGAGGTGGAAGAGACGAGGCAGAGTCGTGTCTGCGTATTCGCTGAATTAAATGCGACGCGCGCTATGCAACTACTATATACGTGCCGCGCCCAAGCCCATGCGTCATATCCGTGGAACACGCGAATGCCGACAAGAGAGAGAGTGCCGAGTGCACCGGTATGAAATAGCGAAGGGAAAATAAAATCGCTCGACGAAAGAGCCCCCCAATTAATACCTTTCGAGAATAAGAAGCGATTATATATTTGCCGAAGGCACCGTATATATGTTACAAATATAATATATACCCGACGCGCGTTCGGGGATTAAGTTACAGAAATCCTGTTCGCATTTGTCAAAATTTTTTTACTCAAAAGCTCCTCGAACCGATACGAGCGAAAAATTTCACTCCGTCGGTACGTCGCTGCCGAACGCGATTTGAAAAAAGATCTCAGATCGTTAGAATCGAAGAATTGGATCCTAGAACTCTCATTTCCAACTCACCGATTCGTTTTTTTTTTTTTTTTTTTTTTTATTGAACGTTTGCATTCCGGTCGGAAGTGGAAGAAAAAGTACATTTTGGCGTGAACTATCCAGTATCAAAACTCGCGAACTATTCGCGAAGCGAGATTCCGTCGATTTAAATTGCTCCGCTTACAATTAGTTACACTTGAAGTACGGTAACGCGATTCGAACGTAAGCTCGTTGTCAACATATTTTATCCTATGACACATTAGCAGAGAAATGTGCAAAGCTACATCACCGTAGGTAGCGAGTAACATAAATAGTAATACGGAATATATATGTGTATGTATGTATATGCAATCGGGTATAGCTCAAGAACATAACAGATGCTGGAGCAGCGGGGATCCAAATACTTTAACGATATAAAGTGGTCTCGACTAACTTCGAACGAAGGGCGTAATTGGACCGGCGATATTTTCAACTTCATCTCCGTCTTCGACTCGGAGATCGACCCTAGTGACGAAAAAAAAAAAAAATAAAATGTCTTTTTCGTCAAAAAGCACACAGATCGAAAAAGTGTTCCTCATTTTTGGGATGGACGTGGATAAGTTTACAGTCGGAAATATCGCCAGCCGTGATTGGTAAACTTATGCGGTGTGGTTGAACAAAGCTCGTTAAATAAATGTGGGCGTGCGATTTTCGCTCGGCGTTGTACAAAGTGAAATGCAAAGTAGCTTTTTGACGGTAGAATCGCGACGGCGAAACTTAGCGACGGATGACGTGTATAAAGAGAATATCTTGGTAGAGGAAGCTCCGTTGCACACTCGTGAACTGCTTTGCGGTGTACGGAGTGGTTTGCACAATGGCTGATTAAGCCGCCTCTAAGGGCGAACGGAGTACAATCTTGAAACGATACCTCCGCGCTTTGATCAAGATAGAAGCGCGCACGGGTATAAACCGGTGTAGGTACGTACCTACGTACGTAAGTTGCTCTCCTATAACATCGCATATCGCGGACAGTAAACTTTGCCGTGCAAAGCGGAGGAGAGGAGAGAGCTAGCTGTCGAGTGTTTCTGGAAATCGTGCTTACCTTGAACTTCCCTACCCTCGCGTCAAATGGCGAGGTGCTCGAGAGTTCGGCTAATTGTGTTGAAAATTTTAAGGAAAATTTTCGAAAACACCGAACCAGATATTTTCGACGTTCGACCGGCTCGATTGAAGTTTCCAGTTACTTTTCACAAACCAGAGGCTTTCGTCGGTTTCGAAGCAATTAAGTTCAACCGTGTGCCGGCGGAGAACGGTAGCGTGAAAAGGGAAAAAGGAAGGAGAGGAACGAGGGGGGCAAAGGGCGTCTCCGTAAATAGCGGTTTCATCGGGGCAAGTTGTTGGAATATCAACGTCCGAGTGGCCCGGCTACAAAGGAAGAAGAAGGGCGGTTTGGAATGGTAAAGTGCTGCAATGGCAGAGGGCGTGCAATCTGGTGCAATGCCCGGGCATTGTTCTTGTGTTCCGAACGCCGACGAGGGGCGCGGGTATATCGCACAGACGTACGGTAGGTAGGTAGGTAGGTAGATATGTATACAGGTGTGTATAAACCTTCAGCGCCGACCGGCTGTACCATCGGCGATGTCTGGTTTTGTGCGAACGATTCGGCGGTATGCCCCGAGATCTCTGTCATCCCGGACCATTGTTGTACAGGCGGATTTAATTACGGGATACGAACATGAATCGGGATCGTGCAATTAGCGGGACTTCTAACTCTCGACGTTATTCTGCTTAACCAAACCTTTTGCGCCGTAACAAAGTCCCGAACAAACCCACCCCCACCACCCCCGCGACGCGACGCGACGCGACGTACACCGCAAACCATCCCCCGCCGCGCGTCTCGGAAAAGTCGGGAGAAAAGGGAAAATGGGAGACCTGCACTCGTTACCCTCACGGTTATTCAGCTGTGACGCACGAGATATGAGCTCGATTCGAACCCTTCTATGTACGTACTACCTGCTCGTTAGATCGAATCAGACGGCGTAGACCACCCTTAATCAACTCCGACTCTGGTTCGTTATTTAATATTCGAGTGTCACGGATTTTTATCTGGACAACGCGAGAGTCGAAAAGTTTTTAGCGCGTTAAAAAAATTGGAGATACTCGTCGGAGAATTCCGTTTGCGAAAGCCGCTCTGCCCTTCGGGTATCACCGTTTATCAAATTATCGATTAAGCCGCTTCGGCGCCTCCGCGTTTCCAGGTAGGAATCTCAACGAGTTTTCGTCTAATGAATTCCCCCGGCGTACTCCACTTCCATTCTTCTATCTAAACGATGCTAATCACCCTTTGGTACGGCGAAATTTGCGATTCGACAAAATTAAAGTTCTCCGCCTGCAGAGATATACACCACCCTCTCGCGGCTCCACGGACTCCCTCGTACCGTTTGATATGAAATTATAAGTTCGCCACGACGTTAATCCAATCGCGATGCGAACGGCGAAACGAGTCGCCCACGTGAATCAGCTGAGAGCTTTTTCTTTTTTTTTTTTTTTTTCAAAACAAACCGACTAGATTTATAGCATTATTTCACTCGATTTTTACCCGGCGCGTCACTACGACGACTAACAAATACGAATCGGGGTGTAATAAATTCACCGCACTGATTCACCTTCTTGACCTAGACATCCGACATTGAGTCTCCCATATTCGTTGCGTAGAGAAACACGTTCGAAGGTTGTACGTACGGCCGCGATGCAATTACAATACGCCAAGGTTTGTTCGTACGAACGAAAGAGAGAAAATTATTCGCACGATCGACGTGCGCCCGGGAAAAACCTCCACCCGTGGAAATTCACCGTATTCGAATCACGGATGTGAGAAAAAACAATTCGTCTCGCCGCGTGGAAATTTTCGTTTCGCGAAACGCGTTGTTTCGGTTATCTACGATTTATTTTTTTTATGAGATAAAACCGTCGTCTCGCGTCGTAGAAGAGATTCTTCCCGCAACTCGACGTTCGAACGATTCCGGTCCGGCCCCTCTTTCGCATCTCGTCCTTATTCTCGGGCGCGCGTCCTTCCTTTTTTATTGACTACCTTCGCTTATTCGTATCGTCGTTCATCTGGCCGGACGCTTTCCATCATAAGGTAAGAAATAAACTAGTGTATCTCGTGACTGAACACGTAGAGACATCCGATCGTCCGCCATGTAACGGGTGATCGGTTAACCGCACCGCTACAGGGATGAAAATTCAACAAGAAAAAATCGTAACCACGTTCGTGGTGAATTTTCAAAACAATCGTCCGCTTTTAATTGGACCCGCGTTACGAAAGGAGGCGATATATTTTTTTTTTGTTTTTGTTTTTCGTTTTTCTGGCTGTTTTCTCATTTTCTCCGCCGCTTTTTAACATCGAAATTTTTACGCCACGGCGGGGGGGAGGCCGGGTAATTTCGAGCGTTAACTCGCCTCCGCCCGTTCACTTGTTAGCGCTACGGGTTAGTTCGCTCGGTATTTTCGCATTCTAATTATCCGCGAGTAAAGTGTATAATTCCATGGTATACCTTTTACAGACATGAAACGACTGTGGAAATATCAGTGGAGAGAAAACCGCTTCCTCCTGCAGCAGCAGCCCTCCCCCCCGGTCGTTTGCTCGGAATGCGATCGGACGCGCCTCTGGCTCTAGGGGACGATGTTATAGCGGTTACAGTGTAAGGAGCGGTTATAAGTTAACCTGCGCTGAATAAGTATATATATATATATATGTATATATATATACGAACGTGGCGAAACCTTGATAACGAGTTCGCGGACCGTGAACCACTCGAACTAAAAGTTTACATAACACCTTCGCCGTTTGCAGGGGTTCCGCCACCTCTACAAGGCGGACAAACGACGATGAAAATTGCACGAACGAACAACGAAAAAAAAAAAAAAATAGGGGGGACGTTTCATCCCCTTCAAAAATTCAACGAATTCAAATTTTCATGGGTGTTCGTTACGACGATCGAATGCAAGAAATGATGAAACGATCTCGTCGTTGTCAGGAATTTTAGCCCGAGGCCCCCGCGATTCGTCGAGATATTTTGAACGTCGCGTTCGAGTCGCGTGTCCGCGACTATCGTGTTGTGAATATGTGGCAGCCGCCTGGTACGGGTACACCTATGTAACGTGTAGCTAGGCGGTGTTGAGACGAGAATCAACTGGCCAAGGAGTTACGAGGTTGCGTAATCGAATGACCTTGCCCTTGCCGAGACAGTGTTGAGGAGGTGAGGCTCATGGCCATGGAAACTGTGGAGGTGTAAAGTCACCGCGCACCGCTCATTCGATCACGTGGACTCAGCAAACATTCGCACTCCTACACGTTGACTCGAAGCAACTATTAATTTTCATTTAACAACTCCGGTGATGTCAGGTTGTAATATGATAATATGCGCGTTGCGTAATTCTTCAGGGTATACGCAGGATTTGCCGATACGTAAATACTCGACCTCCGAATCGCATCCGAACCAACGATATAATTGTTCAAATTCTTCTGTGGCGATCGCATAGTTTTTTGACCGAAAATTAGTCAATTAAATAGAAAAAAAAATAACAAATCTTTCGGTCTTTTCAATTCGGAATTTTTAACCGGAGCGTAATGCTTTTAGTCACTGGTAAAATTTGATGCGAAAATTGCACGAATTTACATCGGTTTATCACGTTTCATCCGTCGGAGCGTCGGTGGAGACCCTACCGAACGGATCGATGCTGCACGGTTTTATTTATTCATTTTTTTTGTTTCAAAATTTTACGTTTGTCAACGCGAGTAAAATCCGGGCAAAGTTTATGGAGCGTCACATAATACGGCAATTGGTCAGCGCGCGTCTGTCCTTCTATTGTACGTACTCGGGTGAATTTTCTAGCTGTACACCTATGCGTGTGCGTGTGTGTGTGTATTTTGAAGAAAAACCGGAAATGACGAATTCGATCCAATGGTCGATTAATTTCCGTTCGGTGCTCGACGAGCGGTTATATTCGAACGAAAAGTTAACGAGCTTTCGGGGCTACGCGTTGCACGCGAAACTGTATCACATGTACAGTGTAAAATTCAACGTTCGTTTAGGTCGTAACAACAAAAGTAGTCCAGCCTTTCGTTTATCCTCTCAGTTGCAATATCGACGAGTTAACACCCGACTGTCGCTTGTCGCGTAATTTCGTTTCGCAAATCGATAATCTATATTTTTTTGTTGATTAACTTTTTGCCGCTACCGGGATGCGGACAAAAGCGTTGAAAGACGTCAATGTCTGTTTTAAAATTGACACCTGAAATTTTATCGAAACCTTCACAATGAATAATGAAATTGCTATGTGCATGAGCTTAATGCTCTGTAAAACTGACGGCTCGTTGAGGGATCGAAAAATTTTTTTTACACGCACAAAAATTTTAATCGAATGAATGAACGCGTTCGTTAGCGATCGTTACCGGTGCCCTCTGTATCTGGCCACATCTTTTGTTTCCGAATCTCCTTCGCCCGGAAAGATGTCTTCGAACGATTTTACGTGGGTGGTGGGTACGTGAATACTAAATTTGCACCGAAATTTCAATTCATTCGGTACGTCAAATAGCCGGGTGTTGCTCATAATTATATAGATTCATCGACGCGATGTAGTACACGAAAGCAACTGTACGTAGCCAATAAATTTCAACTCGTCAAACTGACACCACGTGTTCCGTTGAAAATCATTTAACCGTTTTTGATGAGTCAATAAATAAAATACTTGAGTCGATTAACGCCGGTCCGATCGGTTTTTCGAACGCGTCGAAGACTGCGCGCGGTCGATGGAAGATTTTTTTTTGTTTGTTTTTTTTTTTGTTTTTTCTTTGTTCACCGTGAGTGAAGTAATTATACGCACACACTCAATTTAGTCGCTGATATTCACGGGATACGCTTAATGGGAAGGATGGAAAAAAATTAAATTTTGCTGCTTAAATTGCGATTTATGATACCTTGACGCGTTGAAGCAACGATAGCGTAGCACGCCGATGTGTTCACTGTACGCCTGTGTACGCGTATATGTAATTAACAAAAACGCTAGCTGCACACCGACAAAACTGACGACACAGCGACACAATTTCGTACGACACTCTTATTATACAGCAACCTCGTCCCGGCAGAAGCTAATTACCGAGCTTGCGGAATGTACTACGTAAATTGTGTTGTGTTACGTGTGTAATAAAAACAAAAAAAAGAAGAGAAAACACTAGAAAATTAGAACCACTGCGGGAACACGAAACTCTCGACCAATTGCGAAGTCGAGTTACGCTCCGGAATTTTTGATTTCGAAAAAAAATTAGAACCTCGTTGAATAGCTGGTTCTTATTTTACAAAAGTCACCCTGCACCGAGTTTCTTCCGTTAAGGGTTTTTCACAAAATTCAAGCCTCGAAAAAGTTTTTAAGATTTTTTAAAATTACACTATCCAGATACTTTCGAGCCGAAGTTTCGCCGCTTTGATTGAGACTGGTTGAAATCTCGCGGAAAAATTTTCGGGATCGACGCCCGAATTTTTAAATATAACCATAATCGCGCTTACACAAATAATCGGATAACTCGGCTACGGGTTATTTTTAACGAAACGGGTTGAATTTTTCTGAGCGGATTCGAGCTTTCGAAAAAAAAAAAAAAAAAAAAAACATTTTTTTGCACACCAGGGTGAGACTGACAAAAATGTTGGTTTTCGCGTCAAGTAAACGCCACCTTTTTTAGCCCCCCTCTGATTTCAGAATTTTAGTCGTACGCCTACGTTTCGCACCATCACTCTAGGGTATTAGGGTCCGAAGAACCGGGTTAAGTAGACGTTTTTTTGTACAGATACGCGTTCCAAAGCTTCCGAAGAGTTCTATTAGTTGACTCTCGTCTTCTTCTATTTAACATCCGTCCTCGCCCCGCCAGACCTCAGCTATCATCGAATTAGAAGTCGAAGACTTTTCGTCACCGTTCGCTACTTCTGATGGAACATTAACAAATTAGGGGTGGACGAACCCGCGGCCGTTGATACGAACCCTTTTTCTCGGCGGACAAACTTTTTTACTCAACGTCGTGCGTCGCCGAAAGAACTATGTTTTTTTTGGTAAGGAAAAGAAACCGAAATCTGTAGAGAAAAACCAAAAAAAAAAAACCATCAGTGTCGAGATCACGAACCTTGCGTAATTTCTTTCAAGATTTTTTTCCAGTCTCACGGCGCGGTCGTTTGCATCGCGCGAAACTCAAAGGGAATCTTACGTAGGTAATAAGAAATCCATCTGCGCGGTGCACAAAGTAACACACGCGCCGCGGGGGGGGAAATGTCCTCCGCCGCATGTGAGAAAAGAGGATTTAACATTCATCCGCTTTCGCCGCACTCGGTGTAATCGAATCTTCGTACCGTTAAAGCAACCAAAAGAATTCTTTAATACGTTAGTAGGTAAAATATGAAGGGAACAAATGATGGCACGCGTATGTTTTTTACACCCAATATTATGCGCCTCTGCAAATCCCCCTTTGATATGATCTACGTTTATTACGCTGCCGAGATTACCGTTACAAGCGAACAAAAGAAAAAAAAATATTCGATGCAGCCCGAAGATGTAAAGCTCCGGCTGCAGAACGCGCTGCTTCGGAGCGAGTCCTGCACTTTGAAAAAATTAACAAGAGCTCACGCTCTTTGGAAATTTCGAAAAATCTTGATCCCTTCCTCAAAAATTCGGTAACACGGAATTTTCATTTTTTATGATCTGCTGAACCGAATAAAAGTGGGAAGAAGCGGTGAAAATTTTTGCATCTGTGAGGAGATATTACGTGAAACTGAATATTCAAAAGATAGAAATGCGCTGGCGTGTATCAATAGAAGACCGATAAATTTCTATGACCACATCATGCATATCGGAGTAAGATAGTATAGACATTGTATAAAATGCAATTCCGCGATACGTTTAATAGAGATGGGGGCGGAGCAGCTTTCGCGAGTCGACAAAGGCTCGGGGGTGCGGATAGTGGTTCGTATATGATACCGGGACGGAGGAACGACGATATACGTGTGCATATTATAGGTAAGAACGTCAACGTAGGTAACATCTAGAGTCTAGACAAACCGACGGGATCAATATTTGCTTTTTATCCAAACCAAGAGGAGAGCAGCGGCGCGGCAGCTATGCCGTCTGCAACGGTCGAAGTAGATGTGGTTATTTGGAACGTGACTCTGCACGTGGCTTCCAATTTACTTATCTCGTTTTACCCGCTGCGATTTCTTCTTATACGCCGGCTATGCGGTATCGCCAAATAAGCAGCAGCTGCAGAACTCTCCAAAGATCGAGGCCAAATACGTGTGGTGAGATCTAAACTTCATATAATAAATAATACCACATATCGGCTCATAATTTAACGTGTCGCTTCGAAATGAAAGCCGATACGTCGAGGATTTAGTTCGTAGAGTAGTGTTCTCCTCCAAAGTTCGACCTCTCGCAGCTTTCACGGGTCGCAAATTTTGCGTCGAGTCGATCGGTCAACGAATCCGAAAACTGACGAATCTGATCGTCGAATCGGCTAATTTTGCGGTCGATTCGGTACAGCGTTATTTTCATTGTGAGTCGAATACATCGTGGGGAGTAATTGAAAATTCTTACGAACTTGGGAATCTTGTCGACTGCGTGATATTAAAACCCGCTTTTTAAATTATTGGAAATCGTTACATCGACGGCCTCGGGGCTCAAGTTTTAAGCCTTCTCAAACGGCATTTCGTCATCTCACGATTTTCCTTTCTTGACATTTTCCGTTCGTCGAAGATCCAACGGCTTTTTGTACTCCTATCGACGTAACTCCACGCTAAGTCATCGAAGCTTTTTCAAGTCTGCGCGAAATTTTTTATTCCCAAAACTACGTAACTCGTTGCAACGATTAATCAGATGACATCTTGAAAATAAATATATACAAATGTAGTTCAACTTTTGCCAATTTTTACAACGCAATCGTAAAAAATGAAATTCTTTCTCGGTCTTCATCCTGACAGCGAATTTTTTTTTTTTTTTTGGACCGGATAAAGAGTTTTTTCAATTTTTTCAAAATGAGATCCGAACTTCGTTGTCCCAGTTTTCCAAAACGACAAAAGTCCGATAGGATTTATCGTTCTCGCGTTCGCGTCAATTTCGAAATGGACCGACTTTTTCCATTTGGTTTTTTGGTTTTCTCGTTTTTTTTTCTTTCCCCCAAATTTGTTTTTCGCGACACTCCGAACCCATTTATACATTGTTAATTCGGTAACAAGCCGTCGGGATTAATCAATGCCTTTGATGTCAGTTAGGCAGTGTTTGCGCGATGATTACTTGATGAAATCCATGAATAGAATGTCACATAAATACGAGCTGGCTGGAGCTGTTTTCCTTACTCAAACGAAGGGCGGACGTTTTAACGAGCCCGGAGTTTCATCCCTAATGAATTCACGTCAAAAGTGAAATGATAATAACGATAATACGATAATGCTTTTGAATAATAATTTCGTCGCAATTTTAATCGGCGTCAGAAAAATATCAACACGGAAGCACCCACGTTCGGCGAAAACTAAATTCATCCAATGCGAACTGATTCGAATCTCCTCTTCCCCGGCTACACGAGACACACGTGGCGGTCGGACGAACGCCTCCTCCATTCGTCGTTCGTCGACGACCGTTCGTGAAATTTTTAACGCTACCTACTTCTCCTTCCATCGTCATGATTTGCATGGTCGTTTCAACGACAAGTGTGAAATTAAAATACGACTAGCAACAGACGCGCTCCCGGTGACCAGCCCCCGACCGATCGAACCACCCGCGGCAAAATCGTCGACGCTGTGATATTAATAAATAATCATTACCCGGCAATAAATACAACGAGGCGAGACACCCCAGAGGCCAGCAGTTTGCCGTAGCCTGCCCATAGTCTCTCTGACATTATATTAATCGGCGTTCGCGGTTCGAGGACCCCACGTGGCGGTGGTTGAGTTGCGCATCTTTTTATCGGTGCATTCGCGTTTTCTTTGCGTGTATCACTTGGATAATCGTGGACGGACACTTTTGCCTAGTTTTTCGCGATATCGTCACGTAAGTAACGAGGAGAAAAATTCCGTCGCGTCCGTCAAAAATCCCAGTTTTTCCTTCCGACACCCGTGACGCGAACGGCACGATTTTCCGATCTATGTTTCGCGCGTCGTGTTATATTCGCTGTTCGTTTTTCGTTCCCACGTCGCCCGTAGCATTCCCTTAATCCCGTTTCCCTTACACACGTCGTTTTATTATCGTTCACAGGAGAAAAGCTGCTGCCGCTGCAGGGGGGAGAGGTTCGCGTGCGATACGCGTACGTACATACGTATACGTCGAGTCTTTGTAACCAACTATTCCATATTTGAATAAAAAAAAAAAATTCTTCCCAACAACGAAACGCAAAATTTTCATCCCCGGAGATACAACGGCGCTTGCACGACGCACTTGTATTGTATACGTATACCTGTGTATCGAAGTACCGGTCAGCCGGTGCAATTGACGAGTTTACGTAAAATACTGTGGGGCGGCTCTCTACCTACGGTCCTCCGTAACATGCACCGATGAGTCGAACGTTGTCGAACAATTAGTCGAAGCGAATTCATTTGTCGGTTACCAGTTGTTGTTCCTGTATTAGGGGATCGCTACGGCATTATGTAAATGAAAGCTCCCGCTGCAGCCGTTTACAAAGTGACAGCCGCCGGGTCGCGGGCTTAACGCTGCAACGACACGAGACGCTTCACCGAACGTTCCAACGATTCCCACACCGACTCGGTGTACCTCGCGAACGAGACGATCCCCTGATCCGGTCGTGGAGATCTCGGGGTAATCGGTAGCGTCGATTGATCAAGGCCGTGACGCGATAACCGATGCGCGTCAATTCGCGAAGTACCCCGACAAAAATTATCTTTGCTCAGTTTTTTTTTTTTTTTTTTATCGGCCCTCCAATATTTTCTCCTCGTCGAAGAAGTGTCAGGTCGAACGATACCCGGCGACACACAAAAGAGCGTAACGTCGTTCTTCAAGTCCGTCGGAGTTCTTTCGTCGCTAATTACGCGTGATGGTTAATATTCAGGACGAGTAATGAAGCGAGAGTGCAGCAACCCCCGAACGTAGAAGATGCGCGCACGAACCCGAGAGGGTTTCATCCCCGGCCGCGGAATATGGCCTTCCGTGTATTACGTGTGTACACACGTACTCTACGTTGTAAGTATACATGTGTGTGTGTGTGGGTGGGTGTGTGTGTGTGCAACCACTCCGCTTCTACGCCCCGTGCCATAGCGGTGTATAACGAATTTCAGGACGTTCACCCTCCTCTCTTCTGCGTCTGCTTATGCTGCGGCTGCGGCTGCGGCTCCCCTATAATAATGATCCACGTGAAGAGACGCGGATGTAATAGGTGTCTGCGACCGATAGCATAACCTCGTCCCGCACTATTCCTATATATATATAAATATATATATATATATATACATATACCTTCGAACAGATTAAATTCCGAAATACGATCGATGACGAACCTGCACGGTAGAGCGTGTTACGTCTGTCGGTGCCTCTGATTTCACATTCGCGCCAGGAACTTATCAACGAATTGAGCCGCGAGAATTTAAGTCCAACATTCGGAGTCCCGCGGATCCGGATCGATCGGTAGAGACGGAAAATTCGGGATAATTTTCAGGAGCTCGTTCCTCTCGATACCGCAGATGGTGTGCGTAAATAACCCATGTACCCGTGGGTACGTGGGAGTTACACGGTTTCGTTTTATTTTCGTTTCATTTATTTGTTCTTTTATTTATCGAATTTGGCTTTGGTTTTTTGTTTTACGTGGATATCCGTGCCGCCGGATATTCGGCGCGAACGTTTCGTTCGCTTTTTTCCATACCTTCGAGTATTGCAATTTTTTGAATTGAAAAAATAAAGAAAAAAAAAAATTCCACTCTTTTTAAGAAAGAGATATTCGGAGAATTTAATAATCAGCGGATGTGCGCGGAAATTCCTTCTCTTGTCCAAAGATACCACCTAACACGTACGTATTTTACATTTTGTTCCAGGTTGGTGGCTCTTCTAATTCTGTGAATAATTTCATTTTATCGGAGGTGGAAACCAGGTAGCGGAGACACAGCGGTAAATGTATAACAAAAAGTCCGTAACAATCGAACGCAGATTTTCAGCTGGTAGCGAGAAAAAAAAAAAAAATTCCTCTGCATTTTTCGCGATAAAATACGAAAGAATGCGAAATTCACGGTATGATCGTTCGACGAATCATATCGCGCGTTAATACCATTTATTGTTATCGCCTTTTTTTTTTTTTTTTTTCTATCCACATCTACAATACGAGAGCGCTCGTTTTGTGCAACACATTTTGCACGCACACGCAGACGAACGCGCGCGGAATATCGCGCCGCATGAATTTTGCAGATAGTATAACGATGACACATAGGTCTAGTTAATACCGTGCGAAACCGAGAGGCGCGCCTACGCAATTACAAAATTTATACTATATCGCATTTCTGTAACAACGTTTATCCTCTCGATCTCCTTCGTCTTGTACACCAATAGCAGAATATGCGTGCAGCAGGTATAACGCCTCGTCGTGTCTTCTGTTCTTTTCTTCCTTTTATTTTTTTCTTTTCTCTCCACTTCTTCTTTTTTAACTCCTACCGGAGATTCAGAGTCTATCCGTACACACCGTTCCGTGACAGTGTCGCGTGTCTGACAAATAACTCGGCGCAAGTCTTACCGGTCTACAGGGTCAACCAACAACGATTATAATGACAATGATATCTTTCGTTTGATACACGAGCGAGTCGTTCGCTACCGGTTGTACATACATCTTTCGGAATTATATACCAGAGGGCAGAAGTATTCTCGATTCGACGTAAAGAAAAATATTCTCGAAACCGGAATACGCGATCTCCTTTAATTTAAGAATAATAACCGTTGTTGGTTCAAGCCTGATTAGATTCGAAGTAGGAATAAAAATTTTTCCAAAACACGTGAAGGTGTATCGAGAGCTGCCACGGGAAGCGGAAAAAACGTACAACCCACGGATGTTCGATTTTCGCAAGTTGAAGAAATCAAAAAAAAAAAATGTGGTGGGCGTTGCGCTCGGTAAAAATAGAAAAAGAGGCCCACCACCAACCTCCGTCGTTGCTACCCTCCCGCGGCTGAAACACCACATGGCAGATACTCCACTCGACCCCTGGTCGCTTTTACCGTTCCAATGACAAAATGCTAGATCGTTGGCGGTGACAGGAGCTGATAATGTTGGTGGCGTGGGTAAAGTTAGAAAAGATAGTTGAGCGGCGAAAGTAGAGCGATAACGTCATCGTTCAACGAATATTTCTTCGCGACGATGACAACGGGGAAACGATCGTCCGCAAACAATGTCCGTTACGCGAATTTAGCGATGTCGACTTTTTTCATCTTTTCGTATCGTGCGACTCTTTTCCAGATTCTTCGATTTCCGCCGTTTTTTCCTCAATCTCACGCCCCGTTGCGGAGGCGTATGAGAATAATTTTGGAAAATTTGAAAGGAAGGACCTTTGTACCACCGACGTCGAATAAATGAAGATAATACCAGAGGGGGGGACGACAAACTTGGCCCTTGAGAAGCGACTCTATCGCGCGAGCGCCTCGCTCTTTTTCAAGGTTCCTCGTTTTTCTTCGAGTATATCTCCACCGTGGTAGCACCGAGCGACGAAAGCACGGTGCCCGGGCTATACCGTAAACGGTTTCTCAGTGTCATTTTCTCGCTCACAATTTCACCCCATTCGGAAAGCTACCCGCCTCCTCTTCTTCCCCCCGTACCATTAATTCCGCTCTCGGAGTTCCGCAGATCGGTGATAATATTAAATACGTATAATGAATAATACATTAACGACCAGGCCGGTGACGCATACGTACGTATAATTTATGAAATTTCTTTGATACACCCGAATTATGAGGACGGAGAAGAGAAGGGAAAGCAAAAAAAATAAAAATCAAAAATCAAAACGAGGGAAGGAAAAAAAGAAGGAAAATCGCCGCGTTCGCTAATGCGTTTCGTAAAATAATCCGCACTCGAGAGAAATCAAACGTGAGCGCGCGCGCGCGTGAATTGTACACGTGTACACGTGTTCGAACGTGCACGAAATTACACAATTTAACCGCGACCCGCAATTAACGTATTACCGCGCGATCGTTAATTACTCTCATTTGTCTCATTAACCGTCCGTACAAAAGTTCCAACTACTTCGAGGTAAATTCAATACCCGAAGTTCGTCGGGATAACCGACCGATACATCCGTGCTCTATCGATTACTCCAATCAACCGACTCCGGTCCGAAATACTAAAAATCGTGAATGATTGCGCCCACGCGAAACGAGAGAAAAAAAACAAAAAGGATACGTAAGTTTTTTGCCGAACAAGACACTCGACTGTCTCGTTGACGCGTTGTGTACCGGCGCGTACGTCGCATAAAGTACCCGGGAGTCAATCGGGCGATCATTCGATCTCCGCAATCGCATGCAACGATCGCGCGACGTTGTTAAACCCGACCCGTAGCGATCTCCAGCCGGTAATCTATTATCCCGCTAATTACCACCGCGCGATAACAAACCGGAATAAATCCGTACAGAGTAATTTTTTCTACATCGTGACACGTCGAGTTATTTTCATCGCGAAAACTCCTAAGTAATTTTCAAACAGCCATTATATCCATCTGTCTAACATTTATTGAATGGGTATGGCAGAGTGACCAGTTTTTTTTTTTTTTTTTTTTTTAATCTTTTTCTACGAACAGTCAGTTACACAGATCGTTATACAGGCTATTCCATCTGTCGCTCCGATCGCGAGTAGTGAGCTGAAATAAATAGAAAAAAGTGAAGAGAGAAGAAAAAAAAAAATTTTTTTTTTCACTCCGCTGATATCTCGTGCGCGGTGCAGATTACTCTCTGCAGCGCGTTGGTACGCTCTCCGCCCCGGCGAGGGGGGGCGGGGGGGAACTCGTCCAGACGAAGTCAATGACCTTCCAACCGTCGCGTTATTGCCACTCGCTAAAAAGACCTCGTCAAGAGGGATCAGAATTTTCCCAACGCAGCGCGATCCGGGCTAAGTCCTCGATGTTTTTTCCATTTTTTTTTTTTTTTTTCATTCTCTCTTTTCAATTCGTACCTCGTCCTGCTTTTTTTCCCCCCCTGCGCCGTCGACGGAGGTTCGTGCCGAAAATTTCGGTAGATCGATTCCGTCTCGGGGAACGCGGCCGATTGATTTTTTTCGTCATCATCGTTATCGTTACCCGCAGCTATACGAGCGAATATGTAGGTCGTCGCACCGTTCGCTACCGGCTTATGTAGATTGTCCTAGGAAAACCACTTGTGCGTCCTGTACGCGATGTGTACAGATTGTCGTCGACGTTGGGCAAACGTTGACTAAGCACAGGGGGTGTAACATCTAGAACCCGAGCGTAGCGTGCATTAGACAAGAGTCTAGGTGGGTATCGTGTTTGTCAGACGTATAGAAGCTGGCAACAGAAGGTCCGACACCGTCGCGCGTCGGCTCGTCTGTTGTGTAAATCGGCTGTAGAGGTACTACAGGGTTCCGATGTAGGTTAATTGCAGCTACACATATAGGGAAAAGCCAGCAGGTGGTACGTTTCGATCGAAATTAGCCGATGAAGGCTAATCGGGTTAGTCGGGAATTCGCTATGTGCAAAATTGAACGGATGAAAAGTTTTTGGAAATTTCAATTTTTTTGTATACGGTCCCGTCACTTTCTCCACCGCGGAAAATGTCCGCCGGTTTCGGGTGTCCTTCTTAATCGTTCGACGATAAAATTACCCGGCCATTAGCGGACGTCGAAAAAAATAATCAAAAAAAATGACATCTCGTTTCGTCGGACTTTCTCCGCTTACTTACTTAGTCGACGTGGAATTTACGGTCCGCGTACGGTGCAGTCGTCGTTACAGCAACCGGTCAAGGGCTCTTCAATTCTGACTCGTGAGGACATACCCTTGTAACGGATTACGGTCGGGGAACTTTTTCGAACCACTTGGGTACACGAAATCTACCGTAATTCAGAGGGGGGCTAGATGATTTCCGTTCGTTGTTAACCAAACCCTTCAATCGTACTCCTCTTCCGATTCACCAACTTCGATTTCGTCGCGGCGTTTGGTGTGGATCAAAAAAATAAAGAACGTCAAATCCACTCCAGCTGGATTGGTCGCTGAATGATCAATATAAAATCGAATGATATATGGTATCCTACGTTTTTTATTTATTTATCTATTTTTTCTGGCAGGAGGAATTTAGTGTTCGGAGTTTTGGTCCCGTTGCTTCGCAAACAACGTAAAATCACATATTACGCATCACGTGTATATAGGTATACGTGGATCTGTTTCTTCGTCGATAACTCACAGCCAGGCTGAAACGTCGAGAAATATTTCGGACGAATTTATTTGAAAAACTATTTCCAATTGATTCCCGTATACGTAGATATATTTTATACGTATACAGACGCACACACCCCCTCTTACCCACTTTGAAAAAGTTGTTCGCGAATTTATTTTTCATTTCCTGCAAACTGTATATAAGGCGAAATATCGGTTTCTTCGTATTTATTTATTTTTCTTTATTATTTGTAGAGCGAAAAGAGGAAGAAAAATTTCAATCGTATCTAAAACGGTGCGCGCACATATTCGGTAATTCAATTAGAAAGATGTATTCGAATATTTCCACGACCGTGATATGAACATGGCAAAGACCAAGTTTGAACGGAAAACTGTACCTCGATCGTATTATTTGTACATTGAATAAGTTACACTTTTGAAAAAAATTTTTCACCGGTGTAGCGAGAGGCGACTTTTTTAGTTTCGTAAGTCCAATATTAACTTTGGAAAGGCGGGGATTAATTAATGTGATGAAAAGTGAGCGATGCCACGCTCACGGTGTATTATATTCCCTGTGTACCCTATGTACGTGTAATACATAGGTGTATATACGTATATTGTATGTGCACATAACGAATAAAGCTGACAAAAGTTAAAACTACGTCAAATATAATTCCCTTTCATAATGTATAAAGTGAATGACGGGAAATAACTCGACGATAATATTTAATTAGAGATAATACCGGTTGTATAATATCGTGGAAGCGCTGAATGGAAATACTATAAATCATCGAGCTTCTTCATCCCTGAAAGACGAATAGAAGAATGTAAGAACGAGATATTAACTAAACAAATAACGATAAGCATTGCACATTAAACAGAAATTTAATCTGCCGCCACCGGCTTACATTCGAGGAGCTTCGCGGAGGTCTTCGCTGATAATTTTAAGCTCGCCAGGGGTGGGATAAGGGTAGACATCAGATATTACACCTACGAGAAATAATTCAAAGGCGCGTACTGATATTTATTATAGCTCGAAGGTATAATACCTGAGGTACATGAACGCCGATAATGTAATAACGCCTTCATATAGCTCGGAAAGGAGGAACGTCGATAATAGGCAATTTTTTTTCTACCTAGGTATGCACGTAGTTACACGGTGCGAAAAGGGTCGGAGCTAATATCGAATTATCGAGACGACGCGTATCGCTGTAAAACCGACGCGATTATTATTTTTTTTTTTTTTTGCTTTCTTCTAGTTTACTTTTTATTCAAGATCGACAATAAGGTCCTTCAGCGAATGGAATTAGAGCGAAACGAATCGTCGGTTGTATGCATAATTTCGAGGGTAATTGTATCTGTATACTTATATATATATATAAGTCTAATTTAATAATTAAAATTCTCAGCAACCAGGTGGAAAGGTTTAAAATTCTTATCGCGTATAACTTCTGATTATATCAATTGTTTCCCCCGACGCGATGAGGGCAATTAAATTTCTGTGTACTCGCCTCTTTCATCTAAGTGAAACGCCTTAGGCGCGTATACTTTGATAATTAATTTCATCTTGGTTTATATCGTATAACGTTATTTCGAAAATTGAGAACGCGTGCTTCCCCGGCCCCGGTTTATATTATATGCATTCGCTTTCGTCTTCGTCTTCCTTTACCTTGTCGTATTAGTTTTCGTCCTCCGGACGAGGCGAACTAACGAAATAATTGTATTTATCTAATTCGGTAGCTACCGCAGTTGGGATATTATCCAACTTGTTATCCAAATTTGTTATGATCAGGTCGCAGTTTTTTCTCATCCTCACTCGCCGCATCCTCTCTGTAAGCTTTTCGCTCTTTTTTCTATCTCTCTGTTTCCGCAACTCTCAACTTTCCAAGTAGGAGGGTCAAGCTCGATGGTTCCTCGCGAATCTCTGGCGCAGAAAAAGGAAAATAAATCACATGTGAAACGGAGGAATGGAACGGACACATGAATTATTAGGTACCTTTAGGCGGAGAAGTAACCCTACAATATTTGTTACTCGACGGTCAGTAGTATATATCTCTCCATATTACATAGATATGTAGTTATAGCTAGAAACATTCCGAACAAAAAAAATGGAAATAAAAAACTTCGCGATTGTGTAAGCTTTGAATTCCGACCCTCGCGCTCCTTCCGGTAGTGCAGCCGACATTGCTTTCGGTTTTTTTTGTTTTTTTTTTTTTACCTATACATCGGCGCGATCATCCATCCGAAAAGCACTCAAAGCCCCTTGTTGTCGGACATATTTCAAAAATTCGAGCCAAAAAGAAAAAAAAACAAAAAAGACTACTCAAAAAACGCTTCATAAAACAGCTGAAAATATAAGGGAAAAAAGCGCCTGTTGATGGCACAACACCCCCATGATGCGATTCGGATAAGTAATTTCTGTATTTTACCCTTTGCCTTCATCTTTACATGGGATTTTCATAGGTTTTATCTACACTCTCGTGCGAATCGAGATAATATTCGGACGGATGAAGGGAGTTGAACGAGTTGAAATACGTATTAAGATTGTGTATTAAATGAAACGAGAAATGAATGGGGGATGGGGGGGGGAGCACATCCATCTCATCGTTGGATAAAGTGAGCTAATTAGTTATTCAAATATTTGTCTTCGAGTTTGAAAGTCGTCTTATATCCTGTTCAAGAAACTAAGCTAACCAACTCCTTTCATTATAATTATAAGTAGAAATATCTCGAAGCTCATTGTCTTCGGTTACCTCACTTCGAAATGACGCGACGTACACACAGCTTATATATACATAAGTCGCATGTATACGTCACTCCACATTAATACCTATGTGCATATGTACGCGTTATTTCACGTTCGGGGGTCCTACTACGTCATCGGTATAAATACCTTTTCCTCTATCCCTCAGTTCGCACGCTTCGCGCATACACCGAGATGAATAGACGAATTTATAACGCGGACAGCTCTTTTCGTATTTGCATAGGAAAATTCGGCCGTATGCTTTTTCAACCACGTTACGCAAAATTGATACGTCTTTCGAGACGATAACTCGACTCGACGAAATACCAAATCCGATTCCCGAACGCTCCCGCACCTTTCATCGTCCTAGAAAATTCATCCGGACGTCGTCGTGTTTTACCTGCATCTAGAAAAAAATGGGGATGCCCACACAGAAGTTCTCCTCTTCACTTTTGAGGGGTACGCCTTTGACATGCGGCGCAATTGAAAAACTATGGGCTATGGTGTTTTTTTTTTTTTTTTAGGGGGGTGGGACGCCAGTAATTGGAAGGATGAGGTTATTTTCCCGTAGCGTTTTCTGCGCTAATTCGGAACGAAACGAATATAAATCGTCGCGGATATTGTAAGAATATTCTCGATACTCGTGGAGGGAGCGAGTAGATAATATCCCTTCAAAGCCATAGATAAGGAGAGAAGGAGTCGGTTATAAGGTAGATGTAAATTCCAACGCGTCTCAGTGTCTGTACGATCAGAGCTCGCGTAATAATCGTTAATCTCTAAGACTCACTTAATCAGCGGCGCGGGTAGGCCGGTTGTTGGCCCTGACTGGAGTTGGAGTTCTTGGGAGATCGTAAGTGGAACTATGTACGGTACACACGTATATCTACTACTAGGTATACGTGTACGTATACTTGGAGCGGCTCTTGTAGATGCTGCGAAACCGAGCCGGGGGTCAGCGATAAAATTAATTGGCGAGAAAAGCGCCTGGACCAGTTTAACGTTGGATATCAGTTTATTCGGATATATATTACCTTACTGTACGTATATTTTATACGTGTACATATGTAAACACGACCGTTCGAATAAGTACACCCCCTCATCCGGCCGAAACACGGGAATTAAATATAGGGAGTAAATATCAAAGCTTTGAGAATTTTCGGGAATAAGAAGAGAAGAAAAATTTAATCAGCGTGAAAAACTACGTACTCTTCTTTTCGACCGTTTCTTACCCGCGTGTATATATATATATGTAAGGTGGGGTAAATTTTCTTCGAAAAGAAATGAACAAACGGCCTCAGCCAGATTACAAAACCGGATAACCGGCTGTATGCTTCCATCTCTGCCAAGTAGATAGATTTGCATAGTTGATGGTTTCCCAAGGTTTTTCAAGCTCTTCTTCCCCCCTTCTTTTCTCTGCCACACCCTTTTCCTCCTTGTTATTCCTACGTCGAAAAGGTACCTTCGCTGTGCCTTCGACCTACTCTCACCCGTCCACCCGTCCACCCACCCTTCAAACCTTCGACCCCCGTCCCCGTTCCACGTCGGCGGTTGAGTGCTCATCGACGGAAAAATAAAGGATAGTGGAAAATAGCTGGAGATCCCGTAGCGCTACTCCCCACCTACCGTTCACCACCACCCCCCCGAGGTCGAGGTCTTAAGTGGCTCTTGTTTTTACTCTCTCTCTCTCTCTCTCCTCCGACTTTCCTATTATTTCTGCAGCTGTGATTCCGTCCTATTTTCATTCTAATTCCTATTCGAATTTCGATTTTACCGATATAGGGCACGACTCGTTTCTCCGTCCTGGTTTAGCCTTTCCACCCTTATCCACCCTCCGCTGTACGCGAAAGAAAATAAAACGTTTCTCGCGCGTTGAGATTCCAATTATATCTCTACCCACCCGATGGACCCAAATGGACCCCTTTCGTCCGATTCAAAACTTGCCCTTTCTTTTTTTTTTCTTTTATCCCGATTTTGGATCTTCTAAACTGCCGGTTATCACGCCCCCTTAACACGTCGTTAGCTATTTGATTTTTGACGGAGAGTAGCTTATAAATATCGAAAACAAGGGCAAGGGTTCCGCTTCGGTTGCCGGGAGCTAGTCGAGATCGCGAAGAACTCCCCTCGGAGCAAAACGGGTAGCTACGCTCTCTCGACGCCCCCGGTGAATTATAGTCGCCGCGCCACCGAAGTTTGGGCGTAACTTTTTTTTTTTTCACCCCGTCTATTTTTTCCTCCCTTTTGTGTATTTCGGATCGTTGGTTTTTTTTTTTTCTTTCTCCCCCCTCACGCAAAGCAAAATTTCTTGTATCACGGATCCTAAATTTGCGATATCTTCGCGGAAGGAAGCGGAGGCGTGAAGGCGAGAAGCAAAAAGTGAAAAAGCGTTTCCATACAAGCTCCACACATCCGAGTACGGTAGGCGGTAAAGCTCGAAATTATCGATCCCAGCGGTTCGAGTGTATAGACGCCGTGGTCCGTGGTCCGACTGCGAGCGAAAAGAACACGGGGCGAGCTCCGAGTGTTTCTTAAGAAATTGAAAAATACTCGAAAATCTGAGTAGAGTACGGCGAGAAAGCGCGTAGGTTTCCTCGGCTACACCAAAATGCCGATCAATTTCCCTAAACTCCGACGGACGTACGGGTGGATCTTTCTTTCACCGCAGATATCCGACGGCCCGCATATCCCTTTGTGGGTGAGCGCCGATATGACACCCTCGAGATTCGCCGCACTCGATGTACCCGCGTACGGTAAAAGGGGGGGGGTAAGAGATGTACACGTGATACTTTATTTTTTCCACACCACTTTTTACCCGGCGGATACCGTCGCATCACCCCTATAAACTATCGGGGCGCATTACACGATCGGAATATTTTATCTAATACCTTGACGAATCGTCAGACGCCTTCCGAATTCCGTGTGGTTTTTAATGTGAGCCTATCGGGTCGTGTTTTACCTACAGGTAACACGCGTTGCGTATATCGAGACTGTTTTTCACCGAAACCCCGGTATTTTAATCCAATATTTATAGATTTTCCGAATTTGTATATTTCTCCATCACCTATAAACCTGAAAGGTGTGCGAGGGGATGGAAAAAAGCTTCGAATTTTCATTAGTTTTTTTTTTTTTCTTCATATTGGAAAATATTGTCAGACTCGAAATAATAATTTAACTCTCATAGGGACGCATTGCCCAAACCATCGAGACATGATCGATCAAAATTTGAAATCCTATATCCGAGCCGCTTCTTAGTTTCAAAAATAATTCGAAGTTTTAAAGTCTAGACTTTCTTTCGGTTGTTTTTTTTTTTTTTTTTTAATGAGAATAGAAAAAATCTGAAGATTGTTCTTCTCTGTATCTATATTTTATTCATTTATTCTTTTTCGTCTTCAAACTTTGTACTTTCGTAACACTCGTTACATTGAGGTATTCGCTACTTTCCGCACGCACGCTCAATGAACATGTGCAGTTAACTTGTTATAAATGTGCATAAAATTTTCACGGAATAACAATGACCTCAAAAAAAATATATAATGAGAAAAATTTCATACAAGCTAATTTTTACTAGAGTAATGGTTAATAGGAGAAAGAAAAAGAAGAACAAGTTTTCCATAACAGTACGTAGCGTCAGATTTTTCAATATTTCGAAACGTCTGTTGTCTTGCAATTGCGTTTTTTCAGAATTAAAAAAAATTCGTGTACCATCTAAATTGAATTTTTTGTCTCTACAGTTTTTTAGTTATTCCTAGAGACGAATATTTTTTTCGAAAAGCTTCACTCCATTCGCACGAATCACGTCTCGGACTTTAAAGTTAGAGTTTTTTCGGATGGAAAGTAGTATAAGTACCAGGTAACTTTTTCCCATTGTATGGAATTAACGAATCAGCGATGTCTGAATAATTTCAAAAAAAAATAAATCTGAAAGTTATTTCGGTAGAGATTACGTAGCCGAGTAACGATAATAAGCAATTAGTCACAAGTTCGACTGTAGATAACGTTACAGAACTCTCAGCGGGTTGCAGTTGCGATGCGATAAATTTCGCGCTATGCGATTTACGCGAATTCGCTGTACGATATTCGCGATTTTACGGTCTAATATCCCGCAGCTCCGCGGGCGTCCGTTATCCATTTTTCCTCCTTACCAAGTGAGCACTTACTATCAGTTTTCGATCACAACCTATTAAAATACTTGGGGGTGCGGTTTGAGCCCTCGTTACTCAATAACGTACGCGCCACGGTAGCCGCTGTAATTTTATTAATTTAAAATTCATCTTCTAAACTTCGCTGGCGCTTCTAATGCCGATGATACCGACATCTGCGTGCCTCTCGTTTCTGACTTCTGAGACGATTAATTTCATCTTGTACGGACATCTGCGTACTCGAAGTCATGAGAGTTAACTGAACTATCGCCTCGCAGATTTTATACACCGTTGCGCAGAAAGAGCGCGCGCGTGCTTTTCATCGGCTTGACTTCCCGCTTAATTTTTCATACTCCCCGCGACCCGTGAACTGAGAATCGGCGGAAGAGAAACACATCCGCGTTCTCCTAGTTCCCTCTTACACGTTGTACGTACGTAATTACGACCTACCCTCACCTCGAACAACCTTTTCTAGTCGTTAGATTTTTCGCGGCGAATTGCCGATTTATCGTTTTCTCTAACACGTGTCGGGCTCTCGGATCCGCCACTATTCGAGGCGATTTTAGCCACTCGCAAAATAACCGCTCGCGACAAACTTCTAACGGCAAAACGGTGAAAACGGGATTACCGACGTAAACGTAAACCCGAACCAGTGCCGCTGACGGCGACGGTTTTTTGCGCTATCGGTTTTTACCGACAAAATTGAATATGCTAATTATCTCGACGCGGAACGATTAAAAGCAGATCGTCCGATGCTGGAAGGCGGTTACCGGTGCGACCGAAGACACCTGAAAATTTCTTTTCTTTTTCTTTTTCTTTTTCTTGCGCAACCAACTCTCGAGTCTTCTTGCAATTCCTCGTCTGAATTTCGTCTCGCGGCGATTTATCGCGGACAGCGTATTAAATTTTCAAATTTTCCGCAGTAATTTCTCTTCTACTCGTCCGTTTGTAAGAACGTTCCTTGCACGAACATCGTACGTTTTCATCGTTAGTTGCTTCTGACGATGAGCCGCCTCGACAAAGCTCGAGCTTTATTGCATCGGATATGAGGCAATAATCGATGGATTTTCATCAGTTCTATGAGCTGACTGAAGAGCTGCTGCTGCTCATCAAAACTCTTCTATAAGTTAACTCGTTCGAGGGGTGGGCTTTCCGTTACCGGCAAAAATACCTCGTACTGATCATCGACATTTTTTCCTGTGAAAAGAGTTGAAATAAATCACGGAATTCAAAGCACGTACGGCGCTCGGATAACGAGGAGAAAAAAATATATATATATATATTTTACAATAATTCATCTTCGCGTACTTACCATATTTATCGACCACATTCGGCTGAACTGATGTCTGATTTATTATATTAAGGAGTATCATAAAACCGTCGTCGATAATTGTACTGTTCAAGTTTATAGCGGATACTTTTTTTTTATTGTTTCTGTACCGATGGACCCGAAAAAAAAAAAAAATCGCTCTCGGAAATTTGGATTTTTGGCGTTAACAGGTGGGCTGAGACCTCGAAAAAGTTTCATCGAGTCCAGAAAATATGTTTGAAAAAATATGTTCAATATACAACGTAGAGTTTCGTAACTTTTGTCGCGTTTTGAAAGCTCAAAATCATTCTCCCCCTTTTACGAAGATGAGGAGAGAAATGAAAAGAAAGTCCTTTCTCATTGAATGTAATAAGAATTATTCAGGATTTTCATTTTTCTCGGGGATGTGTGTGGAACGTACGCCGGTATTTTCGAAATACTCGCACACTCGCGTTGCTTTTGTAAATACGAAACCCTTTTTTCCCTTTTGTTCGCGAACCGCGGGCGGGGTCGTGTAAACGTTCATAATCTGACCGCTGAGGATCGCTCGTTCGCTCACTATTGTTTTGACGAAATTAATGAAAAGGCCACCCCCACGAACAACGCGGAGCTTGCCATTTGTCTCCCACGTTATATCGCGTTGGAATCATGCTAAACGGGCGGAAAAAAAAAAAAAAACAATATAATACATTTTTATACGCACACGAGTATACGACGCCACCCCTCGCGAGCGATCGCGTTTCGTTCGAATCGACCCCTCGGTGTTGGTAAATTTACGTTGCAGCTCGATGAATTATGCTACGTTATGCAAAATTTTCAATTCCATCGTGTTGTATGAAATGTGGAGAAAGAAAAAAGAATTTTCGTATAGTTTCGTTTACTTTCAGTTGTTACAAAATTTTTCATTCAAAATTTATATACTAGTTATTTTTCGACGAACGAAGCACAATTTTTAGTTTACCCGATCGAAAAGCACGCGGTACATCATAAAAACTAGGCAAATATGCGGCCACGTTATCTGAAAATAATAACGTTATTAAATTCCATCGGGTTAATTATCAAAAAATTCTATCGTCGCGTGTATACGATTAGATCGCACGTTTACGGACAGCGAATGAAAAAATTCGGTTTTCCTTTGGCGAAATAATAACGAAGCCCGTGAGCATATGACGTTCATACGCGACGTACGGTGGAGAACGATACCGAATCGCGGTTTTCTGCACCTGCAATCGTTGCGGCTGCTGTTTCTCTATCGTGCACGTGGAGTCACCCACCCATTCCTCCATTTGGTAGTTTAAACGCATCGGGGCGATGCGAGGCGGTAGTCGAGAAGTGTGGTGGTCGCGGACCGACGCGACGTCGAGAACGAAGGGGTGGTGAGGGATGCGGGAAAGACCGCAAACGGGGCAAACGAGCCGAAGGTGGACAGCGATAACCGTGAAGGAGAAGGAGCCAAAATAGACCGGCTGAGAGGGACGCCGACGACCAGAAGAACGGAGACCGCGATTTATGGGGGCGCTAGCGCAAGTGTGATCTCCACGTTTCGTGCTCAGGCCAACCTGAGCTTCGGACATTTTATTAAAACTACGATAAGACTTAATGGTCGGGTAACACGCCATCTCCTCCACTCGACCATTTACATTCGGGACGATGTATTTTCGCGGTCGTGCGATTACCGGCGATCACCGTGCCGTGCGCTAAACGAAGAAACGGTCTGTTTTGCTGCAACGCTACCGGCCGACCAACCCTTTCGCGCATGTTCGATGTTTTACCGTTCATCTGCACACTTGTTACCCGCGATTACCTCCGTCGGAACTCGCTACTCACATCCGATGCCTTCGAATTTCAATTTTATGTACATTTCACTTTTTCAAAGATACGTCCGACGCGTGGGGTGTGAAGCAATTGGGAAATCATTGCTTTCCTTTTTTTATATTTCTTCCTTTTTTTTTTCTCATCGATCACATCGTGGAAGTTAATGTACGTGGTATACCACAGCTGGAGGAAAGAGCCTTCGCGTCATTTTTTCCGATTATCGGAAATCGGTTTTTTTTTTTTTTTTTCTTTTTTTGACAAACGATATATACCATCAAACGATTCACCCTCATCCGAATGGAGTTTAGCGGGCTTACATGGCTTATCCGGCTTAAGACGAGAAAAAGAACGCTCCACTCTTTTTTTTTCTCAATTCTATTTGAAAACAGGTCGTTATAACGGACGCCCGGTTATACTTCGAGAGGTGTACGATTCGAAACGCGACAAGGGGAAAAAGGGCAAAACGTAATATTCGACGTTCTTAATTGGTTTTTTTTTCTCCCATTCTTTTTTTCGCCAGACCTCAAATTGTCGCTGCTCTTATTTCAACGAATGGACGATCGAGAGTCGGTCGTTACATTTTTTTTCAAAGATCGGAAAACCCACCCCTTCGCCGACTGACTGTATATGTAACTTTCTTCCCCCCTTGAATCGCAGATATCGATCGTTTGTCACTTATAGCGCTGGAGCATTCGAATATACACGGATACCGGGTATACCTACGGTAAATAGTCGCATACAATTTGACGTTCCATTATACACGGGTATGGTCTGTATGGATATTCCGTATAGGTGTATCGGGGGGTGGGGTGGAGGGGTGTATCGAATCGATCGTTCCGTAATCAAGTGGGATTCCATCCGAGGCACTCAACCCCTTGCAATAACATGACCGCAACTACGGCAAACACACACAGAGATATACTGCAAAAGTGAACGAGAACTCGATGTAATCGAGATACCCGATTTCATCGGAATGATTGCCGCTCAGATGGACTCTGATTGCGACTTAATTTGTTACTCGCTACCCGTCGTCGCTCCCGCACTGCGGAGAAAGCGATTCGCACGTCGTCAACCGGATCCGGTCGGTTATCGTTGCTATTTTCTCTCGGTGTCCTTCGTCAAGTTTTTTTTTTCCAAACTTTTTCGCAAACTTTCTAGGGTAAGAAATATCATTACGCGTTATCGGCGACTCGCGTCCCTGCGAAATTCTGCTCTTCGAGGAAATTATTTATTTAGACAGGATATTAGCCATCGAAGTGGGGGCGTAACTCGAGGATGCGCAGGGGGGAAATCGATCGGAAATAGAGAAGCGCGGAAGTGAAAAGAGTTACGGATCTTCGACGGTATACGGGGTAAAGATACGGCGAGGTTGTGAGGCGCAATTTCTTGACTTTTATCGAGTAACTTTAAATCAATTATCGTGCTATCAAATCGTCTTATGGACGCGCTTCCGTTGACTGGATCACGTACAGGTTGTACAGCTCTACATACCTATGTATACTATATTACGATTTTAGTTACGGGAAATGTTTCAGCAGTTCCGCTAAAGTTATTTACTTTTTACGCGGACGAGAAGTACGCGGGCGAATGCATTTCGACGCGAAGTTTGCGCGGACATCTTTCACGCGGTGAGCTTGAAAAATTATTATAATTTTCTTTTCTTTTTCTCAACGTTCGCGGTGATAAATTTAACGCTCTTTTTTTTTCCGACGTCGCATGCAAATGCACCGATACGCGCAAGGTGGTTCGTTCGTCCTCCTCGTACGATTTGCCAGAAGTCAATAATCATTTGATTTTTCACTCCCTCCGCGATGTTGAATTCTTTTCTTTTTGGTTTTTTTTCTCTTTTTTGTTTTTTTTTTTTTTTTATTAGTCGACGACGTATAACTGCGACCACGCGACGATACGAAAATGTTAATTAAGACCGAGTTGCAAACCAGTTGGAGCTTACAACTTAATAAAGATATCGAAACACTCGCGAGTGTGCAGGACGGTCGCGGATGCAAATGTACGATGGTTTGATTTTATACTTCTCGACTAGGGTGGGTTGAAAGAAAAAAAAAATTTCCACCTAATGATTACTGGATCGATTGCACGAGGAGATGATTTTGGCTTTCAGGTTTGGATTCCTGAGCCGATTATACGTGAGATTACTCTTGAAGAATCAAAAAAAAAAAATTCGGTTTTTGAGCCAAAATCATCCACTTGTGCAATCGATCGAGTAATCATCAATTATTCGCTCTTGGGAGCAGAAAAATCATAAGACACATCGAGTGGTTCTAGTCGTAGACCCACTTTGCTCCATCGCATTTATGTGTGGAGCGAAATATTCGAACGAATTTCTCGATTTAACAGCAAACCCAAGCTTGGCTGGACTCAGGTAGCCACGGGCGCGCGGTTTGTTTTGAGGCGTCACCTTCAGGGCTGAGCAGAGGTGACGTCTCACAACAAACCGCTCGGGATATTATCCGTTTTAGCCGGGATATTATCCGTTTGCGAGGATACGTACGGTGTATCGACCAATAGGAGTTCACGGCGAACCCTCGTTTCGGTGTAAATATCATAATGTTCGGCAAAGTTCTGGAGCCACAACTTCGTCGATGGTAATCAACGTCCATCCCACTCGGTCTCGCTGACAGTGTCGATAGGCGATTTCGAAATAAGAATCTCTACGAGAAAATCGTAAGGGGTACCCCTTGGAAAAATCTCAAATTTGAAAAAACAAACCGCGCGCCCGTGGCTACCTGACTCCAGCTAAACTCGGGTTTGCTGGTGAATTGAGAAATTCGAATATTACGACCCGTGCATGGATCGAAATCCAAATCTGAAAGCCTGAAAAAAATTTTTTGTTGGAAGTACACCACTTGATTAATTATTTGTTTGGAAAATTTTCTTTTTTTATAAGGTACAAATTCTGCCCCCATGCTAAGAAAAAAGAAAAAAAAAATGATAATTTTTTCCACCCACCCTATTTCCCACGTCATTTATATTCCTTATGTATCTGTTTGAATTACCACATTCGTTGAACACGCGCGTCTCAAGTATACTTTATCGTCGATTCAAAGCCGATTCCGGAACTCCGAGTTAAGTACGACTTACAACCGTGACGATAGAGACTGATTTTTTCAACTCGCTAATGCGATCAACAGTCTCGATCACGGAAACTCGGTGAAGTCGCGTGATTTTCATTCCACTTGGTTACCAACTTTTCGAATTGTCAAAAAGTTTCTCTTTTTTAGAACCCAACCGTCCGAACGTAAGAAGGCCGGATCAATCTGCACGCAGGGGGTCAGCATTCGCACCCGGTGCCTAAAGAATGATCGATTTTTTTTTTTTTTTGCTTCTTCGGGACCGCGACCTTCGGCGAGGGTTATTTCCCCATCCCGAACAAGTTACCGGAACTTTGTAGAGTTGAAAAAAAACAAAAAAAATTTGAAAACTTCGCCGTTTCCTCGAAACAAGATCTGTAAGAGAAAACAAGTTGGTATAGGTAACGCGTGACTCGGGTTTCCTCAAATCAAACTCATATCACCACAAAATTGGAGCGTGGACGGATCACGCGACTCATACCCGTAGGTATATGCAAATGCAAGGTAGAAACGAGTCGCAGTACGCGGAGCAAAATGTAAAATGCAAAATGCAAAAATAGAAGAATGCTATAAAAAATGTATTGGAAAGGGGCGAAGGGGATGAGGAGGGGGGGGGGGGGGGGGGGGAATTTGCACCGTTACGCCACGTCGCTATATAGTAAATACTTTATGCACCACCGAGAGACCGGTGCAGCCGTTGCAAAGTGGCAGACGGGGTGCACAAGCGAATGAAACAAGAAGTGAGTATGACAGAGAGATATATGTAAATTCACGAGGTATTGCATGTGGATACGCGTGAAGTTGCATTCTCATGCATTATCTAATGGTACCTATGTGCGGGGAATAATTTCAGCTGATATATAGCGAAGTCTCGTTCTTTCGAACGGATTTTCCGCGCCTCCGACGCCGCCCCGTCACACCGGTATGGTGAAAAATTTTCCGAATCTAATCTAATCTACCCGGATGATAAAATGAGGGGATATCCATTCGCACCAAACTTCTGGAACGACCCGTACGATTAATTTTTTACTTCCCATATTTTCTTGTTCCTTCGTTTTTTTTTTTTCTTCCTTCTTCAAATTATCGCTGATTGACGAAAGCTCGCAAGCTCCACTCCAGAATTGATCTCACTCGTTGTACATTTCTTTTTCCTTTTACAGTTTTCTATCCCCGATTAGAACGATAGGAAAAATTCCTTACAGATTACGTACGCTCGAGACCAGATAAGGCACGTCGTTTGTTTGGTTTCAATTTCGTACTGCAACGCCTTTTCATTTCGTTCTGTGCTCGGGAGAGATATGTAGTTTTTGTACGCTGGCACCTATTCGCGTGCGAGTTCCGCACGTCTAACTTGCGCATTCAGAAATGTAAATCATATTCATGGTTGGATGTTTTTCAGAATTTCCTGTACCGTAACGTGGCCGCAGTAAATTTTGGCGCATAAGCCAGCTACCGAACATTGCTCTCGCGTTCCTATATATTATTTCCTTGATTTCCGGCCATAGTTTGACCCGCGCGTTGCACCTTTCAATGAAAAAGAGAAAAGAATGAAAACAAAAAAAAAGAAAAGGGGAAAAGAAAAGAGAGGAAAAGGAAAAAATATCGGGTACGCGAAAAGCCGGGACGAACGAAGGTAGAAACGTTGTAAAAATAAGGGCAAGAGAATTTACGCGGAGTGAAAATACATAAATGAAAAGTCACTCGCTTTTGAGCCCCGTTGCGTGTGTGTGTGCGTTGTACTTGGCCCCGGCGGTACATAAAGATTGGCTAATGGTTTTTACCGTATCGGAGTTTCGGAAGGACTTTGCGAGCCTATTTCGAAGGTACATTCGGGTGGGCGTCGTTTCGGGTTTAAAAGGAGAATAGGAAGAGGGCCGGGAATCGGGCTCTCGCAGAAAACACGTGGCCCGGGAATAAAAGGGCCGCGGGGCGAAAAGGTCACACCGTACGAATGGAGTCCTTCGATGCAAATTCAACGCCACCCTCCGACGATTCATCATACTGACAAATTGTTTGGCGACATACGGTTACGTTTTGTAAACGTGCCTACCATCCGACCGGCCATCGCGTCTAAACGCTTCGAAAAACACGTGAAAGAGCTCTTTCATTCACTCGCTTGTTCATTCATTCGCTCGTTCGAGTTATTTCAGTTAGTCGACTCGATACTGGTTCTTTCGTTCCCCCTGCTAGACGACTTTCGATAATTACATTACGGTCTCCACCACACGCGCGTGTAATAACATCCTGTGCGAAAAGTCGCGCCATTAATCATTGAATACTTTCGTTACTCGTACGTGTATTCGAGTCGCTCAGATATCCGGCAGTTCGGTATACGTGCCCAGACGTCTACTATGAGTCCCTGACCTTTTCGCATTTTTTTTTTTTTTTTCTTGTATATCTAGAAAAAATCGAGAGTGAAGCAAATGATGGCGGAAAAACGAGAATTCCTTCTGATTCTTTCAAGTTTGCCACAGAATTCTAGTTTTCGTGCTTTAAACGGTTGTTACCACGATTAAAATAGTTATCATCGACTTTGTAGTTATCATCATTGAACGATGTACTGTGAAATAACGAATGTTTTTTCCAGCCGTTTCTCGTTTGACCTCCGAAAATTCGTCGTTGGGGTGACGACGGAATTGGAACATGTATTTTCTTTCGGAATTGAATCTCGATATAATTCCGCTATGAATAAATTGCGAAATTTTTTTTTTTTTTTTGTCGCAATTTTTCTACGGATTTCTCCGCGACAAAATATACACCAGGAGGTATTTTCGAAGAGTGATCCCGTGCAAACACAGATCGGACGAAAAAAAAAGTAAGATTTATGAGATTCTTCGTTGGAATATTCAAATCCCTTTCGAAAAACTGAAAAACTAAAATTTTTTCTCGAAACTCAACGATCACAAAACTTGTCGTGACTCACGGTCTCGATTCCGATTGTGGAGGTTTATCAATTCGATAATCGAAAATCCTTCGGTATGTACATCCATTCGATCTCGATTATTCTCATTTTTTCATCCATAAAAAATGAAATCTCCGAGGTATCATTGTCTCGCGGCATTGTTCCGAGCCGCAGATTTCCTTCTCTTCCTTTTTTTTTTCATCTCGTTTCGTTCCTTTTTTCCCTCTTACCTTTACTTCTGCTACGAATGATTGTGGGATACACGTCTTCTTTGAGATCAAAGGAATTAGTAGCGCGGCTACATAGGTACGTACCTGTGTACGCTTGTAACCATGGCTCTCGGAATTGTAACGTCAATTAATAAGCTGCCTGGCAATGGTCCCCTAATTAATCAACGACACTCGCTAGAACCGGTTTGAAATGATGAAATAATTGAAGCGAGAGCAAAGAAACAAAAAAAAAAACAAAAAAAAATTTACAAAGAAAAACCAAAAAGCAAAAAGTCTGATTAAAATGGAATGATTATTTATGCTCCACTATACAGAGTGGAACTTGAATGTCATTCCAGCTCAGGTACTCAATTTATCAAGCCATTATTATGGTAGTTATTAATCAAATTACACATTTTGTAACGAGCATTATATAGCGCGGATATATACGCGTGTATAATATATAATATACTCGCAGTAAATTCATTGAACTTACATCGCACGAACGTAATGAAATGAATATATAAGTATTTTAACATTTTTTACGGTCGCTCATTACACGTATCTTTAATTGCTGACACTGATTGCAATGTTCCAGTTTTTCTCTTCTTCTCTTCTTTTTTTTTTTCCGTTTTCTTTTTTGTTACAGCGACCGTTCGTCGACTTTATACTTATTCCGGTATATACGCAACCGCAGCTGTTATAATTATTATTATAATCTCGCCCGTCTTGCGGAATGAACTATACATAAATTTTAATAAGATTTTGCTTGAGATGAAACTGAAGACGAACAGCTTTCCATGCGCTTTCGCTCGGGAAAGTAATTCCGTTTTAAACATCACTTTTGTTACTCAGCGCTAGCCGTTTGGCTACACATAAATGCATTTGCATGTTAAGTAGAGTATTATACCCGTACATGCTCCGCGTAAATGAACTTTACCAACTTCATTCACCTACGGGATGGCAATTTCCTATTTTCCTTCTTTACCGTACCCTATATATATCTACCCTACTTTATTGTAAAAAACTTCGAATCTCATTTGAACGATTAATTTCCTAATGAAAAAAAAGTAACAAAAAAAAAAAAGAACTGGAAAATTCTGTAGTTAGTTATGACGTTATTCAGATCGTACAGTTTCTGTCTGTTTTTTAATACCTCGCTATAAAGTGCGTACAATATTGATTTCATGATTCTTATTCCTCATCTCGTTGACTTATTCATAATTAGTCTATAGTGAATTTCTCGTTTTATTCTAATCAAATGATTGAATGAGAAAAATGTTTGTCGAATCTAATTCCCATCGATGTCGAAGAACGAAAACTGCAGGAGATGATTGAGGATCATCCCGTACAAGGGTATCTCAACGCGATAAATTAATAGCGTATAGAAATCAATCTACTCCAAATTATGATCTTCGGTTCAGAAATTAATTTTTTTTTTTGTTCTCAATTTTTACCGTTCTTCATGGCGTGAATAAAAAATTTGCTTCTCGTTATTGTTCATAAAGTGAAAAAAAAAAAAAGGGAATGAATTACTCGAACATTCGTGACTGCGAAAATTCATTTTTCTTCGTATTCTTTTACTTTTTAGTATCACATACCCGATACGTGTTCGTATATAACACAAATTCGGTCTCGTACGGGTACATTTAATGTCTGTGTATATACGTACGGGGGAAGTTTTATGGATGTGCTGCATTTGCGGTGGTTGCTGCTGCTGCTGCTGCTGTTGCTGCTGGTGAGGGGGGGTCAGTTCGGAGAAATATCGTGCGGTTGGGCGTTCTGGCAGAAAATATTTTTCGAAGATAAAAAAAGCAAATGAAACAAAGCAAGAATATAAGCACACATAGGTGGACGTACATTCCTCTACCCTTGGGGATGAGTTCGTTCCAACGTATTACGAGTCTGTCCGCATAATAGAGCGAGCGTTGTATAATAATTTTTGGTAAAAATGTTACCGCGATAAACAAACGCTTATGCTAATTACCCCGTACGGCAGTGAAATTTCCGGACTTGCATAATCGTTACAGTGTATAGAATGAAAAGGTAATAATTTTACAACTTGAGAGAGAGAGAGAGAGAGATTTCGAATATTATACCCGACTCTGTATAGCTGCGGGAAACTCGGAGTTTCATGATAAGCGACCTATATAACATCTATATACCTACGAAATAAAACCGATAAACCTCATTTTTACGAACTGATTCTCAGAGCTGAACGCGAATTCGTTTATAAGTTAATATTTGCATACTTCAGACGATTTCATTTCGCTGTAATACGTTGATATGGGTTACCTCTGGATCAGAAGAAACGAATATTCGAAATTCACCGTAGATTATTAGCTGTGCAAATTTTTCCGGAATTTTCACAGGTGTAAATATTTGCTTGTTTATCGGTAAATACCGCGATCGATCGAAATGAAAAATGACCACACCGACTCGGCGTTGGGTAATATTTCCAGAATACGAAACAACGATGTGCGATGAAACTGAATAATCGATACTGATTGAAAAAGTTTTTTTCCTTCTTTGTTTTATTTTTTTTGTGACGTAAAAGTTTCGGATACCCCAATCGAATGTACGTTCCGAAACAAAATCGCGTCCTAATTCATATTTTTTGGAATAAGAAAAATATAAAAAGCATCCGGGATAAAATGACAAATTTATTGCGGTGGCGCATCAGGTGACGTGGATTACGTATTACCATCGTAGAACCTACACTCTACGTAGGATATCGGCGACCGAACCTCGAGGCGAAGCATCAGAAACGAAATCGTATTCGCTATCATATTTCAGAATAATACTCGCGCGGTTATAAATCCAGACTGGAGATTGCCGGCTGCATACTAATAACGCGAAATTTGCCGTTGCACATATCGCGGTCGCGGGGAAAAGTATCAGACGCGCATCAGGTGCCGGATTCGCAGATGTTGCGCGTTTTTTTCTTCCGACCCTACGATCGTCGGACGAGCGAAATCCCACGTATGGGATTTTCCATATCTCTGGTAAACCGTAATTGTTTTCGCGCGTTTATAAATTCAAAAAGTAACCGTCCACCTGCGTCGCGCCGCGTGAGCATCTTCGCACGAAATCCTCTAGGTGGGTAATAAAGCTCGAAATCGTGAGAACAAGGATATTTATCCACCCGTTTTATATAGCAATCATCGAAGACAATCCCTCGAACAAGTTCGAAAGTAACGAATTTATTTCTCCGGATTCGAAAGGGGGGGAAAAGGAAGTCACTAGCTAGCTAGCTGGCTAGCCGCGGTTCAGGGATGCGGGAACAATAGAGACGTAAATCTTTTGATCGTAATTTCCATCTAACTTACTTACGCTAGAAATACACAGCTATCATAGTCTTATTTCCGTAGAGCTACAGGAAGGCGAATCCCTCTCTCCCTCTCCCTCTCTCCCTCTCTCTCTCTCTCTCTTTCTCTCCCGGGTTTCTCGGCGCAATGCGACACTCATTTAACTACGTGTGGGATCTCTCGCGAGTTTCCTATCCGCACGGTAACTCGTATTTGATACATATGCGCATATATGGTAGGGGGATCCGTATTGTACGTATACCGGTAAGAAACCGAGTGGGCGTGCATATGTTTATGAGTAAGGAAAAGGCCGCGGACGACGGGGTGTGCGCGGTAACGAAACGGGGGGAGGTGAAATCCTTATTGCGAGGAGTGAACGAGCGGAGGATAGACTCGAGTCGAGTCGAGTCGAGTCAGTCGCCCCGTGCAGCGGGGCTGTAGGTACGCGTAGGGTAAACAAGCGAGCCGAGCTGGGTATCGCTATCTCATGAGTCGCGACACGAGTCAGCCCTGAGCTTTACCCCATTATGCGTAATGACTGGTAAGTCTCTCAACGGTTCGCAAGCGCCGGAGAATACGATGTTATACCGGTACGGATGGTGAAGCAAAACTAGAATTAACTCCCGTTTATACCTCGCTTTAATAACAAAGTTCGAAATGAGTTTATCAAGATTTCGCAGATTCATTCTCTCGCGTCCGAAGTAAACTAAAACATATTCTTACTTTAAAACTAATCCGAGTTCTTCGGCTCTTCCTGCATACCGCCGCCGCTGCTGCTGCCGCCGCTGCTGCTGTGCAGCCTTCTCATGGAAAGCCAGACTTGAACTTTTCCGATTTAGCTACTAACCGGTACTTAACTCGACCTATTACTGCCGAGGAGAGGAAGAAATATATACGCGGTATAAAGAAGAAATGCATCTCTTCAATTTCTCATTAACTATTTTCCTCTATATATTTTAATAACGTCTTCCACGCCAGCTCTTCTTTAATTTTCAGTTCTTCTCAACTTATTAATCTATTTTTTCTTCACCGTATTCTAATCTCACCCGAGCTTATACTCTCTTTAATACTCGCTTTGCTCTAACTAAATTGCGATTAAAGTTAATAACGTGGTAAAGAAGTCAGTTTTTAAATATCTATATATATGTACATACATACATATACGATTTACGGAGCTTTACATTATTTTTCTTTCTTCTTTCCATCGTCGACGTATTTTCATCGCATTATTTCTCTCTCTCTCTCTTTCTCTTTCTCTCTCTCTCTACGTTCGCTGAAGGGAATTAAAATTAGCAAAATAATTAGACTGACGATGAAATGGAAAACAAGAAAAAAAAAGTCTATACGTTTCACTCACATTTTCCAAACTAATTAAATTCTCGTAACATGCATGGAGGGATCGTAAACTGTTCAGCGGAATTGGAACGAATGAAATTTTCGAAAAGCTATTCGCATCTCAAGTAAAAATAAAGGGCTCATCAGATCATTCGCATTTCATGCACATGTTGTATCTCGTTATTCCGACTGTTCCCATTTTACAAAAAATTGATCAGACGAGTTAACGGCTAAACTTAAAACTGCACATAACGAGATCACGCGCAAAGAGAGAGCAATCGATCTGCTTCGAATGGTCGGAAAATTCATCAGAAATCTACTCGCGATATCGCAACAATTTATCGTTTCGTTACAATTGTGTAAGATCTTCGAAAGCACAAGGGAGTGTGGATAATTGCGGTGTGTATAAAAACCACACGATCCGATCGCGCTTTGTTACGTTAATACGGTCAGCAATTCCGTGTCCAGCTAACTGACCCTCGTAAACCTTTCACAAACGATGCCTGGCGCTCTTAATTTCACTGCTACAACTCGTGCGTAAAAAGGTGCGATCCACAATAAGATCGGCCTTGATGTTCGTCAGCGCGATGTAACGCGTCTGCATAATTTACGAAGAAAATAAAAAAAAAAATGACAAAAAAATCTTCCGCGTTTCCAAGTTTCAGATAAGTGAGCGATTTGAGTTATGAATTTGTCAAAGAAAAAAATAAAAAAAACTCAGAGCGAATCAACGGGGTAGAATCAAACGTAGAATGTCAGTTTAAAAATTGGAAATAGGTAATCCGACGATGATCGATAAAACGAATGGTGAATGAAAAGACGATTTGAAAATTGTAGGTACGTGTATGTATACCAGAATCCGCGCATCGCGTTGTAATTTGCATACCTCTTCCAGTCTAGGATCGGCCAATTTGTAAGTAATCTCGCTCGCCCGGCTCACAATAGTCGGTCGTAAATGAACCGGTAAACTTTTCAGTTAGTACGGGGGAAAAGCTTAATAATTTGAAGCCGGAATATTTTGGCGAGCGAAGCGAAGAGGAGAAACAGCTGCCGTTGCTGCTGCTGCTGCTGCTGCTTCCCGCCCGCCGCTGGTTTCGATGAATTTCCTTATACAAGCTAACAAACTGTTTTAAGATGAACTCGTAAAACGTACTTCGGTATACACGGCCGTTTACTTCCGCGCAGCGGGTAAACCTACCCATAAAATAATCTCGGTCCGCGTACAACCGTACTTCTCAGTTTTTAGGGCAGTATCTTACACCCCTCGAGGTTCGTGTGACCCTTGAAGAGAAGAAAGAGAAAAAAAAAAAAAAAAAAGAAAAATCGCACCGTCGTCACTTTTCCGAAAGGAAATTGGCCCGGGTTAGAAACTGGGGCGGGGCGGGGCGATCCTTTGAACAAACTCGAAAGCTTTATCTACGACGTTGGGCAATCTGGCGCGATTTATCCATCACGAAATGGATGGTGGTGAGTTGTTTTCGTTAACGCGAACCAATAAAATTGCGGTACGTGTACATAACAAAGACCATTATCGGAGAATCGATTAGCGGCCGATGTCGGGGTGAATTTTAATGTATACGCCCGCTGTTGGTTATATACAGACACACGGGGTGAATGGAGTTTCTAATTTAAAATTTCTATTATATAAATGATAACGAATATAATTCGGTGTGGGTTAGTTTTTTATCGGAGCCCCCCCCCCCCCTCTCTGTCTTCTTCTGTGCGAATAATATAACCGAAATCTTTCCCCCAACCCCTCCCCCCCCCCCCACCGCGTAGCTTCTCTGCGTTAATTCAACTAATTATCAAAGTCAATTATACCTTTGGGTGTAACAACTCTAATTCTGTTTCCTCTCCCTTTCTCTACCTTTCCATCTTCTTCTTCATTCTCTATCCGCTTTCCTACCTTGCCGCATGTGTATATATATATATATATATATATATATATATATCTATATACCCGCTGCTAGTCTCTCTGTTCGCTGACGTATACCTCGCGCGACAGAATCTAATTAAGAAATTTACATGAAAATTGTCAATCTACCAACCGCCTAATCTACTTATCCACGTTCAGATGGTACAGACTTTCGTACCATTAATCACGGACTGCAAACCCCAAAAGCTTGCCGCCTTTCACCTTTTACCTTTTACCTTTTACCTACCTTTTATTACAAACCTACACTCCTGCCTTTGGTCACGGTTCGCGAAAACGCCGACCTCCTTCTAACTGCACTTCGAAGCGTCTCAGTAACGCAACTTCTCTTTCAAAGTACTCTTACCGTTCACTCATCATACCATTTACCCGATTGTCACTTTATACTGAGTTTGAATCATCAAAACGTTCGAAATAATGTCGCGTCGATGGTACCCAGTTTTTCAGAAATACCATCGTAACGATAACTCTTTTTTTTGCTTATACCTATGTACGTACACTACGTTGCGTATGTGTGACGCGCATATCATACCGTCGTAACTTTCGTCTCTACGTCTCCTAAAGTCCTGATTGTAATTGCGTAATAAACTTCCTACCTACCTACGCTCTCTCAGCACTACCGGTACAAATACAAGTAGGATCGTTTCGCCGCGTTTCAAAAGAAGGAGGAAAGAATCGTACGAACTATCGAAGCGAAAGAGAGGGACGAACGGCCGAGGCATGCCGGGTTCGTTAGGAAATTCCTGTTTTCACTATCGACAAAATTTACCGTGCCAAATGCGTTAAACCGTGAATCAGACGCGAAGGTAGCAGTACCGATACCGGAAGGGATATTTTTATCTTTTCACAAAACTCAGTTTATCATCCGATTCAAAATCGAGATTGCGAAGTCATCTTTCCAAAATTCGACACGGAGGGGGGCGAGAGGGGGGTGTGAAATATTTTTTGTCACGAAGCTGGAAAATTTTACGACACTCGCGTCGCGAATCTCCGAGCGAAAAGTAGATCGGTAATGATTGTAATTGGAATGAAAAAAAAAAAAAAACGGCTCTATTCCCACGCTCGCCATATATCGGTTGTAACTCGCGTCGAACGAATAACGGCTATTACGGATGAACTCTAGTGGGTGTATAATACCTGAGGTGAGCACCCATAGGTACTACATAGGTATATACGCTTATATATATATATATATATATACCGTACGGGAGATGTAGAGCTTTGCAGAGGGTCGAGAATGTACAATATATTATATCCCTAGCGGTGTTACCCTACCAACTTAATCTCTGGTACTCGTACACAAATACCAACGTATGTACGTACTCACCTGTGTATATATCTATCTCTATGTGTGTACAAGTTAAGCCTTGAAGCATTATTATTCAGCAGTGAGTACAATCTGTCGTCTCATCAGAAACTCAACCGCTCAATCCGTTCGCGAGACAAACTTTACCCCCGTCCCTGAAATAATACTCGCTCGGTAGGTCGTGTGGCTGCATCGGGTACTGCACATCTCGATTGCGCGTGCCTCCTAAAATTTTTATACCCTTTCGGGAAGCCGGTAAGGGCGTGGCGGAAAACAAGTTGCGAAATTCGTGTACTTTATCTACGAGCGGTCTAACCAGCCCCGTTGAAACGTTCGGTTGCAGTTTTTTTTGCAAGTATTATTCGCAAAATCCCCGTTCACGTGTTGAACTTCAGCGGTTATTCTCGTCTCGTTGAGCCCGCGTGAAATAAAGCTCTCGCGGGATCCGCGTCTACAAGTGCCCGAGATTGTGAATAAATCTGGACGTGAATGCGTCGTCTACGGTGCAGTGTTCGGATATACCTATATGAATTTGACGTAATCTTCCAGATGCACGCAGTCATTCCGAACAATGCGCAACGCTTACCGTATACCTACCTGCGCTTCGGTAATAACTTTTCGAGAGAGACTTGCTCGGTTGAAAGTAGACACGAGATGTGCGCGAGTAGCTCATATCCTCGCGACTGCCGAGTTTTTTCACTCCGGATAATACGAGGTATCCGTCCATCCGTTGTACCAAAAATTTGTGGATTTTCACCGTGGAGGAGGATATCGTCGGGGATCGGAGAGAGAAATTTTTATCCGATGCTATACGATCAGATCAGGACTTTCCCCGGGGAATAGAAATGTCTGTCTTATGGAATATATGTATATATATATGTGTACACGTGATATCGACTGGAGACGGAGGTTCCTGAAATGTTTTGGGGTGCTTATCACACACTAACCTTTTTTTTTTTCATTTGGAATTCTGGCGTGAGTCGAGAATACATGTGGAACGGATGAAGGAGAAACTTGATCTTGTTTGTCACGCACGTTTAACCCGCGCGTCAATTGCAAGGGACTGTAGATGGCATTCCGTAAAAAATGCCGATGAAACTCGCATCGCAAAATATTGTTTTTCGATCGCGTGTTATAAATGAAACGAACGGGAACGAGAAGAAATATTTCTTTTTTTTTAGTTAGAGATTTCCGAAATTAGCAACAATCGACTCGTCAGGGCCGCATACAGTCCGGCCCGATCGCGCGACCGTGGTGAAAAATATTATAACCCTTGTGTGTGTATGAATATAGGTGGAAATGGGATACGTGACCTAAAATAAATTGAGACGGGTCTAGTTTCCGTAATATCCTCGTTCTTTTCTCTTTCACCCCCCGATTTTGAAATTCGATACAGAGGCTGCTGCTGCTGCGTCCATTTGATTTATGTTACTTCCTTATGATATCATCCTTCGTTTTATACGATGAAACCCAATATTCTGCAGTCTTCTCTCGACCATGATGAGGAAAATATGAAACGTTTTTCACACGCGTGTGAACTTGCCACTGCCATTTTGGATTTTCGAATTTCCAAAATGTCTGTACCAGGTTCACACGCACATACTATTTTCAATATGTTCGACGTGTACTTTATTTCTCATATTTTGTGAACATCGGTGGCATATTTGTTATTTTTTTGTACGTATTCGAATTGTGGGTCGATAATTCAAAAACCTTTGTGACATATCGAAGCACAAACCTCTTCGAAAATGGACTTATACTTTTCGCATACTGAACCAAAAGCATCATAAATTCTATTTCATTAGATTGATCTGGAACTCCCTCCACCATCGAAACTGTACAGATCAAATAAGATGATTTCAATTGCCGAATTATACGGCTGCTCCCATATGAAGTACATCTCAAGTGTCAGACGCTGATCTCATTAACGATCTACTAATTGTAATCTGCTCGTTCCATCGCACAGTTGATATGTATGAATCTCATATATCCGCTGGATGAACATTGATTGCATCGGCAGCTTTGATACGGGCCAACGTCGAATAAGCTGCTCCCCGCGGTACGGGAGAAGCTGATCCGAACTGATGCGAAATTCAAACCAAGATCGAAATTGAAAGATGAGGGGAATCCGGGAGGTGCGTCGAGGCGAGGCACCCAAAAACCGACAGCTAATAAGTACCGGCGAACGCTTTGCGACTGTGGGAATCCCATTGCCCACTGACCTCTGGAGAGACGTTCTGAAGCAGAATGCATAAAGTAAGAGGCTGGGGGGGGGGAGGGATTTTCCGATTTTCTTGAGTTTTATACGCTACGTATATAGCGACCAATCTATTCAGTTTGTCCGGATGCGATAAAACGTAGTGAATTTTCACGCGAAGTCGATTGAACCGATGGATGAAGTTTAACGGTGTGAATTTCGCTCGGTTAGATCTCCGCAAGGGCACATAGTACCCACGTCGAAAGTTGCGGGAGTTACGTCGTAGCGTAGGTAGTACAACATAAGTACAACTTTAGGCACAAACCTGTCTGCAAACTACGTCAAACTGGTGAATAACCAGCACTTTCCTTCCGCCTTTACAGTTGCTCCGCCACCGCCACCGCCGCCACCGCCACCGCCGTCGCCGTCGTCGTCTTCGCCGTCATCTACATCTAGTTTCTCTACTCCTAAGGGTGTTTCTCCGACTCGCCCGCACAGTCGGAGACTCTGAATTGTTAATTCTGATTACCTTCACGCCCGCCGTTTCTCCCGTTGTTCTATACGGTTCGCTCTTCCTTCCTTCCTTCCTTCCTTCACCCCCCGTCGCTCGCTCGCTCGCTCGCTCGCTTACTCGCCTCCGACCTCAGCTAATGTTCCTCCTTCGTTAGTGTCGGAGTTGAACCCGTACACACACTTCAGAGTTCAGGGAATACGCCGACGACTCGACTCGACTCCGCTACGCTTCTTTATACCGGATAAAATCGTCGCGCCGTTTTCACCAACGATATCCGACAATGAGTGAAAAATATAATCGACAAATATCATCTGGTGAAAATTTCATTCGCTCTATTGTAGAACCGAACAAAGATACGCGGTACAAGTTTATCGAGCGTATCGTTATACCCGAGCATTTATATGGTCACGCGTTATTTGATTCGCGGTATGATTCTTCGTGTACAGTAGATTAATTATCTTGGCAATAATCACGCTCTCAAGAACAAGATTTATGTGTCGTCAGCATCGGCGGAACCGGTATGCGCTCACTCCACAAAGGATAGTCTAGCTCGGCCATTCCGCTTATGTATCGTTCTATTAACTGTATCCTTTAAATTTCAAATTCGCTTCACTCGTAAATTGATAATTACCGGTCAGGTGGTTGGTTAATAAGTTTTCCGTAATTTCCGGCCGTGTTGTTATTGAATAACGAGGCAACGTAACGATCTACGGAAAATATTCTCTGTCGTTACGACACTGACCGACCGTCAAGAAGCTCTGGGGTTGATAAAGCGTTTCTCGACTCCGCGGACGAGGACAACTCTAACGAATATAAATCGGTGCGGGTCTTTTGAGGAGAAGATTTTTTTTCCAAACCACATTTCACGAACACGATAAGAGGTAAACTTCAACTATCTCTTCTCCCATTTCGGAAGCTACACCAAGTTTTCCCCGCGGTTTCTTTCTTTCATTGCGGAATAAAAAGTCCGGGGCTTATTATTGTTCGCGAATAAAGTTCATTTTCTGGCAATTCTAGTTTCATTGTTATACCTACTACGACGTCCGACTCCGTTGTAAACTGTTTGCCCAGTTTACTCGTAGGTATAATAAGCTCGAGGACGAAAAATCCCCCCCCCCCCCCCCCCCCGCGCGCCCCGAAGAAAGGAAGAAGGAACTGGCAAACATCCACGAAACAAATTGCTCTCGCAATTCGCAAAGATGGTTCTGTTTTTCCTTTTTTTTTTCTTCTTTGCTTCATCTTTGTTATTTTCTCTTTTTTTCTTATGGGAATCCGCGAGGCTCTCGTCTGCCATGATTAGCACTAAAAAGTATCTCTCTGGCTGCACGACCGCCAAGAATGATGCGTAGGTTGTTACTCTTTTTAATTACACTCGTCCTCGAGATAGGAAGAAATGTCTAGAACGCTCTTTAGAAGATCGAAACAATAGCTGTCTGACATTTATACTCCAGTCGGCCAGCTGAAACGTGTAATTGCTTCCCTTTTTTTTCTTTCTTTTTTCACGTTTCAAATTCAGTTTCACCGATTTAGGCTCGACTCGCAATTTCATTTTCGAAATGTGTCTGGACGTATATGGAATAATGTAATAATCATGATAACTTTATACTCCATAGGGATTCTAATTGATAATTGGGAAGGTGAAATCCTTTCCACGTTTTTCGTTATTAAATTTTATCAATTTAATCGAAAAATATACATGTAACGTGGGATAATAATATCCTTTAGCTTTTATTAAACAATTAAACGTTAATCCAATATAACGTATACTTATTAGTTACGTGTACGGGTATTAAGCTCCAGTAACCTGCTTTCGAGTTCTCATTTCGTGGCAGAATCGTTAAGGATAATTGCAAGAGTCGTTAAAGCGTTATCATTACTCGGACCGAAAGTTTCTAATCGCGTGCTTTGTATTCATAGGTACTCGTGTTTGTCCTTTACATTTTGAAAAAATTTATGCATATATATATATACACGCATACCATCGTAACAATATCAACGATACGTAATACTTACGTAGCGTAATGTAATATATATATACATAAAAGAAAAAAATTCACGATGCTTAGGTATGCGCTTACATACGAATGTAATTTACATAAAATTACATTTCTCGTGTTTCAGTAACGGCGAACATCCCACCGCAAAGGCCATGGATCCCCTTGACGAGGCCCAACAGGACTAGACCAACCTGTAAGTACCACGTAACCTTCTCCTAACACTCGAATAGCTCGGTATACGCACAGAAATAGAGAAACCAACGTGGCGTGTACACCCCGTACAGCTATTATATGTATACATATGTGCCATAAATATGTGCTGGATGTATACCCATGTATTTAATATCCCGTGGAATTTTCTCCGGAAACCACCGTATGCGGATACTTTTTTTTTTTCGATTATCCGTTTACAATTATTCAACGTTTAATATTCCGTCTGTAACCTCTCGCCTTGACTCCGAATGTCCCGAGGGTAGCGTGAATTAAACTTGAAAAATCGCTGGATAATTCATCGAATTAACGCAGAGGAGATTCACTCGCTTGTCCTCCCGTTGCCGCTAACAACGAAGACGACAATAAGCGAAGAAAAACGGGTCGAAGAAAATTTCTTTTGAAATCCTTTATCCACGTTGTACAAACGTTGAGAACTGTTCTAACGATCGCTAGAACTAGATCATCGCGCATGCATTACTCGGTTTTTTTTTGTTTTTTTTTTCATTAACGTGAAACGTACGAAACGCGAAGAAGTTAGGTAGTACAGATACGGCGGATGATGCGGTTGCATTAATTTCCACCCACGTTCCGTGTAGCGAAAAATCTCGATGAAATATGGTCCGCTCAATGATAGCACTGGGACATTTGTTCGCGGCTATCTTCGCCGCGAAATCTCTTGAAGAGTAAATATTAAAAGCAACCCGACCGGACGACGATGCTACTACCGCCTATACCTTCCGCTGTTGTGTATTTTACGTGGAATCAAATGCAGACAACAAACGTCACTCCGTTGCTAAACGCGTCGGGAGGATCCGCCGACAAAATTTTGTCTACAATAAAACGGACAATGGACGTCCGGCTAAAACGAGGGGACCCCCTTCGGAACGAGGGTGTATTCTTCGTCCGGTCATTTTTCTACCTTTTTTTCCATCGCCGTTGTGCGTGTAATTTTACTTTCTTTTCTTTTTTTTGTTTTTTTTTTATTTTTATTTTGACTTCTGACTCGATTCAGAGGATTCGCGCCGGTTGTCCGGGAAGATATATTTTCCCAAGAGATTCGAGTAAACAGAATCACGTTTATTGAACATGGAATATTTTTACGACGACGAGTTAATGGGAAATTATTTAATACCGCAATTACCGGGCGATCGTAACTCGTCGATAACTATTTGAAATCCGTCGGATTGGCATGGTGCACGTGCTGTTAAACCAGATCGACCATAGAATATACAGCTGCCTGCGGAGCCGTAGGTTTGCAGATACAAAACGACTGAAACGAGCGTCGGACGATTCTGATAAATTGATTTATCTCCCCGCTGTACATTTCATATCGTTTTTCTTCCATACCTTACATCCGGAAGCTCGAGCGAACCGTCGGTTAATTTTTTCAGACGGTTTTTCCCCCCCTTAATTTTTAATTTCGCGATCGATAACGATTTTCAACGTTCGTCGAATCGGCTCGATACGTCTAATCGCATGGCGTCTAAGCAACGAGCAACTCCGTTCGAATTACACACTCCAAGAGAATGACAGCGGAATCGAAGTTCGATCGATCGATAAAAAAACCGAACACGCGAAACTACGAATCGGAGAAAGCGGATTCGAACTCTTTCCCATCTCCCTCGTTTTGTCTCCTAGTTTTTGTTTGTCTCGCGCTACTCCCCGTTTATCCAAGCGAAGTAGCAACTGTTCCACGTGTTCGTCGTGCACGAGATTTTCCAAGTGCCCCCGGGGCGGACGAGGACACGTGCTTGGTCGAGTAATTAACCAGTTCGAACACTTTGTGCGGTCGTCATGGTAACGGAGGATCAGCAGCGATCTGTAACCCTCGGCAAACAACGGATTTCCCCTCTGCACCAGCAATAGCAGCAGCGGCAGCAGCAGCAGCAGCAGCAGCAGCAGCAGCGGTAGACATAGCTGGCTATACGAGAGCGGTGAACCTGGACGTTGACATCGGTCTGGAACAGACGTGAATCAATGTCACGCACGGATAACTCACTACCAGGTGGAAAGACGGGGGGAGAACTGTTTCCCCGTCTACTTTTCGGTCTGTGGGGGCGATCGGATTAACAGGATATTAAAAAGTAATAACGAAATGAATAATTCCACTTGTAAACCACCTTCGGGTATCATTTCCCCTCCCCCCTCCCCACCCCCGAAGAGTTGGAGGTGGAAGACCGCGCTTAAATAGCTTCGACAGGAAATTGGGGATTTTGTTTTAATGGCGGATCCTCTTCGGTTAAAACCAGCCGAGCTCGAGTCGATGAATTCGTTATGTCGTACCCCAGGATACCGTGCATCGCTCTCGTTTCCCTCCCACCGCGACGATTACTCGCTTTATTTTCATTAATAATTTTCTTTCATTTCCTCGGTCTTTTTCTAATATTTAATTTTCACTCGCTCGAAATTCCTTGCTCGAAAGTTAGTCAGCGTCGACAATTTCTTCTAATCAGCATAAAGAAAATGTACATCGGTCATTTTCAATTTTCCGTGGCTATTCGAGATTCGCAAGATTTTCTACGATTGTATTTCTACAGATTTGTAAAAAATTGCGGGTGGAATGGCGTAAAGGGCAAGTCCTTCGACCGCGCGATCCTTTCTCCGGAGGATTACGTAACAGCGATGTATGGAGCGTGTATCGCTATCGCGACGATAATTGATTACGGTTATTAAGGGTTATTAAGGCGGTCCTTGGTACAAAATTGCCCTAATGAACAATACATTACACATTCACACGCAACAAATAAGCGCTCAGGGACAAACGGTAACTCATACGAAACGATATGACGCGCTACGCCGCCAATTTTACACGAATCCCAACTGTAACGATGATTAAATTACAACGATTATTGCCGGGGTGGTGTACGTAATAACATTTTTTCCTCAATCCCCTCGAACCGACGATCGATATAATACGTACGTTCGATTCAAGTCGTGACGCAGTTGAAAATATCTTGCGTGATACATCTCGAGAGATATTAAGAAAATTATACCGTTCCACCGGTTAATTCAGGATCGATATTCCGCGGAGTATCAAAAAAATAAAAATTAAATAGAACTACCATTCGCCTTGATTTATTCCGACACTCGAACAATGGCGAAGCCGATACAAAAATATGTTTGATCAATAAACCGTCCCGATATCCGTAATAATTATAAGCTAACTTGATCTATATTTCCGCTAGAGAGAATTGAACGAAAACACTTGTTATTCGGTCTTCGGTCTTCCTCGTGAAAATCGTTGCCGCGCCGCGTTTGTCTACCGTGAAATTTAGCTACGTGTACACTTCGTGGCGCCGTATACATTCGAAAGCTATACGGATAAAAGCGTTACGAGGGCTCTCCACTATGTGGGACTATAATCTGTAGATTACAATCAGTTATCTCTTGCCATTACACGACAACCAACTACAAGCACTTCGGTGATCTCAGCTTCGGTTTCGATTGTCACCGCGGAATCTACAGTCTCGCCAAACAGACGAACAGTCTTTTTAGGTAATTGTGTGAAAAGAAAGCAATTAGAAATTTGCCCCTTTCTCGAATCGTCGAACGTCAAATTTCTTATAATATATGCCTAGAAAATGAACCAACTGAGCAATATTCAATTTTTCACGAGATCAAAGGAATAGGCGAATCTGTGTTCGTATGGGTAAATAACGTTCCTGCATTCAACTCGAAACATTTGTTCAGACGAACGCAAAATAAAAAGAAAGAACCGACTGATTTCGCCATCGGTATCCTACACTATTGGAGATCTGATTTCTATCGGACAGTGTGCGCTTCGAGCGTGTCAATTCCTCGAGGATTCAATCAGGCTGATTCGGTCTATTGAAAACGACTCATCACTCGTCTCCGTCCGGCCAATCAATGGAGGAAGGATAGTTCGCCTGGCCGTCTTACTTCCGCGGTCTTGCGATCACGGTTAGTCGTCGTAACCTTACTCAACAACTTTTATCTTGAGCGACGCTCCTCCTCGCTTCCAGTCTCGCCTCTCGAGCCGCTCAACCTCAACCTCAAGGTCTGCGAGCCACCCTACGCCACGCCATATCACGCCAGGCCGTTGCAGCATCTGGGCAAATTTATTGCACAGCCGGTCCACCGAGCTTGGCCATGGTCGACTACCTCTTCGAGCACTTTACGGGGTAGGGAATAGCGCAGTCATGAGCATGGCCGAAGGTATAAAGAGACGGTGGAATAGCCTCCGCCGTTGCTGGTCAAAAAGGAAACATTCCGAATGGCGAGCGGAGAGGAGAATAAGATAGTACCGGACGATAAATCACTTGATTATAATTTACGCCATTCATTGTTTATAATACGACTCTATTGTACTTTTTTGATATACGAGCGAAATTGAAATTCATCGTTTAGTTTTGGAAGCGGGATGCGTGTTACGAGCACCGGTAGACGCGAACGTATTTACTCGTGTACTCATTTTTTTCGTTTTTTTTTGTTCTTTTTCTTTCTTTCTTTCATTTTATCATTCTTCTGGTTTCGTTCTTTTTTTTTTTTTATCGAAGCGGACAAATCAACGGTCGCGGAACGACTTCGACCGCTTCTTCTTTCCCCACCGGTTCGATTACTATCTGTAGACAAGGTTTACCGGGAACATCCTACATTTTCACTCCTCAACGCGGTACACGTACGTAGCTAAGTACACACACGTACGTTGTACTCTATTTCTCGGTGTATTCGTTCTTCGTGTACACACCTACTGTGTCACGAATTAAATCTACAACTGCCTTTAAATCACGCGATAAATTCTCCGCGGGCATAGTTTCTCACAAATTACACGGTTAACTTGTATCGCAATCCGTATAATGTGTATCATTTCGAATCACCTGTGTTTTTTTTTTTTTTCAAATAGAATGATATTCCCAAATTCACAGTTTTCGGCAAAGATATCACCGAGTTATGGTTGCCTAACGGAAAATTTATGGAAGGTCGAATAATAATATCTACTAAATAGAAACCGTCAGTGATCTAGTTTAGGATCATAATCCGGCAGCTTTTCGGGTCCGTCGAACGAAGCCAATGTTCGCGCTAGAGTTCAAGGGTAGGGGGGTAAAACGTAGAGAGGCCTGAAGATTTCCATCGGTTAAATTTATGGCTTTATAGAGAACCTTGCCGATTTTGGTATCGAATTGTGCAAAGTCGTTTATTTATTGGGGCAAATCTTTTGCGCTTCGCGCAGTTTGTCTGGCTTGAAGTTTAATTTAGCTCGTCCGAACGACGAAGTGCAGAGGCTGAAGCTGACGCCGAGGCTGCCGAGGCGAGTCCCTTAAAGGAGGTATGAACGACGTAGGAGTGAGAGAGAGAAAGAAAGAAATAAAGCAAAAAAAAAAAAAAGCAGAGATAGAGATAGAATATAGAGAGGATAGTCGGGAGCCACCATGGTAACATTGATACGCGCCAGGGTTCTGGCAGCCGGTCTGATATATTGCCACGTAAGTGCTCGCTTCTCAAACAAACTGCTGTTAACTATGCTTTGCAACTACCGCCTCGACTTCTTCCTCTTCTTCTTATTTTTCTTCTTCTTTTTTTTTTTGTTTTTGTTCGATTTTTCTCCTTTTTCCTCTCGTATACCTTATCGCCCCTCTTTTCTTCGCGCTCCCTCAACAACCGATCCACAATTTTCACACACCGCGAGCTTTCCTTATTTTTTTTTTTTATCCCCTCTCGTTTCCCTACGTCAAGAAACTTGAGTCATTGAATACTTCCAGTTTGTTATCAGCCTCATCTTCGACGCCCACGTTATACTCCCGACGGAGGGTAATCGTGTAATCTCATGTCCAACCTCCCACCACCACCACCACCACCCTCTCTACTCATCACCATTGTACTTCTCGGGCAGCGCGATTCTCGTACACGATGTAATTCCTTATTTTCGCATCGAAATCCATCGCTCGCCTTTCGAGGGGATTTTATTTCACGTGAAAATTACTGTAATTACACTCACGTAGTCGGTTGCGCGGGGAATATTCCGATATCACGTAACAGGATATCGAGAGTAAATAATACTGTCGCAATTTAAAACCGCACCCTGCATAACTCGGATATCGCGCGAACGCTCGAGAGTTACGAGAGCTGTGTCTTATCATCGCGAGAAAATTTCTGAAAACTATTTAACAAAGTTACGTAAGATTATCGAGTATCGCGTGACTTGCGACAGTGATCCGTAAAGTTTATCGAAAATTGATTCGTCTCGCCGAAGACCTCGATCAAATAACTTCCAACTGTTTTACGTACTCCCGTCTCCGTCCACTGTAGACAAAGAGTGGCGACAAATTCACGTACCCTGAAAAAAAGGCAGAAAGCGTGTAAAAAAGGAATGACTGGAATCGCGACTTCGAACGAAGCTTTTTGAATCGAGCTTTAAGCACTCTGAACGCGACGGCGAGACCGGAGCGTGACGGAAGGCTATTCTGTCGGCTGTTTTAATTGGCGGTTAAGAACGTCTTAGCAGCAGGTAGTTGTATTATGTTTTATAATAATGGCATCGCGGATGAAATTCAATGGAAAGTATTCCAGGGGCAACAAACCCTATTCCCCCGTAGGTAGATGTCGGTGGGTCCGTCACGTCGCTTATATACGCACACACGCTTACGCGAGCACGCCGGAGCCGTCGTACGTACGCGCGGCGTTGTATTTTAACGCGTGTGTGCGTAAATTAGGTAACTTGCCTGGATTTTATGGAACTGGTTTTACGCGAGACCGTCGGGGGCTTAAGGCAGGTCGTAACATCGATGACCCTCGGAATTCCTGCAACATCCTCGCGGTAATGAATGAAACGAACATCTGCCTCGTTCATCCGTAACATCGTTTAAGTTGCAGATAGAACTTTTAAGACCATATTCTCGCTGATAAGCGTGTATAACATACGGCCATTGGTTCTTTTCCACCTGTTGCAAATGCCTTTCGGTATTACAACCACCCCGCATACCACTCGCTGTCAAACGCGCTAAGATCAGAGTTAATTCCGTAATTTAGGGGCGAGGCTTATCCGCGTTACCCGACTTTGTTTTTTTTTTCTTTTTTTTTTTTTTTCCCCATCACGTTTTCGTTCAATTCCAAGCGAACGCGACGCGAGAAATCAACACCGTTGTTAATATCTTTTCATTCGATTTCACGTCGTTTCGCGCTAGTATTGATGTACGAAAAGTAATTCGTTTCGAAGAAAACACAGCTGGCTTAGCGTAGAATTAAAAACCGGATCTCTGTCTCTCTTTTCACGAGGGTCAATATTCTATTTCTTACCCCTCGATACCTTGTTTTATTATACTTTTTCTCAGTAAATTTTCTACCGTGATCTTACCGGTGGGGGATATTGACTTACACGGTAAAACATTGATGAAAGATTAATGCGATCAGGAGAGAGAGAGAGATTTTACCTCGGGGGCCCCACCGGTATAACGAAATAAACGCAAAAGGAAATTGAGCCTCTCAACGAAAGGAAAACAATGTAGCACTCTAATCGAAATCTCATTAGCAATAAACCAGCAGCTGGCCATCGCGTTAAAACAAGTCTGCGGATCCTATCGAGTCTCGATGCGTCAAACCAACGCGCTCTCTAAAATTTTTATCCATTATTTTCATTGGGGTAATCGCGAGAGTCCGTCGACGTGGACTTTTCCAACGGAATTGAATTACTCCGGTCACTCCTGTTATTAGATCCCCGCCCTACGAACTCGAAATGCGTCCTGATCTGTGTGAGATCTTGAGTTTTTTCCTCCCCTACCTCTCCGGTGTGATCGAGAAAATGGGTAGGTATTCGCTATAAAATAGCCTCCGATTGCTATAATCGAGAGACATTAGGATTTTGAAAACGGAATAGATCGGGTACAGAGAAAAAACAAAAAAACAAAAAAACCTTCGGCGATTACAACGGAATCGAATACCCCCCAGGATGTCTTAACTCGGAGCGACTCTTCGAGCTTCGAGAATCGCCATCTTTTCTCGGTATTCGGGTCGGCCACTTTGCTGCTCGAGGCTATCGAGCGGCGAATGAATGAACGGGAAGTGCAGAGGAAATGGCACGTCTTTTTCCTCTTTGTAGGAAACCACCACACCGTATAGTTTTTCGTTTAACGTTCTTTTGCCAATTTTCTGATCGTCTGCCCATCAGTGCAAAAACTGAGACAAAGACGTTCAATGGAGCGGATCAAATAGACGCTGACCTCAAATTCCTGGGGTGCTGGCAAGTGGCGACTCTACGCGTTGTCCTCTTTTTTCTTTTCTTTCTTTTTTCTCTCTTCTCTTTTTCGCTCATCGTTCACGTGGCAAACAAGACGGAAAGGCACATTCGATAGATGACCTTTGTGGGAACGACATTTTCACCATCCGACCCAGCTGCGCTGCAGTAGCGTCGAAAGCTCCGAGTGTTTTCAAACCTTTGTTACTTTATCATCGACTTTCCCCACACCCCCGAACAGCCGGAAGATGAGAGGAACCTAAAAAAGAAGAGCTTCTTCTCCTCCGGCTATCAATGTTTGACAGTCTAATCCCCCGACAGAGAGTCTGCCGCTGCAACTTTCAGGCTGATAGGAGGCACCCCAGGAGGGCTGAAGACGGACTTCTGTATGCTCCCGAGGAAAAAAGAGTGGAAAGATCGCGAGATGAAAGAGAAGTTCGTGGGCACCATGAATAGCGAATAGCGAGACTCTCACGTGAATGGGATGAATATCGACTGAGAGGAGCCCCGGGTTCGTACGACTTACGCGTCGGAATTATCCCCCATAAAGCTTCCATTGAAAAGCAACCACCGAGACGAGTACGGTTCCATGCCCGTTATAATTAAACGTGAGCACTGATCTCGTCGAGGCAAAAATTTTCATTTCTTCTGGCTTCGAATCGTCGACCGATGTTTCATTGCGGTTCATGGATATTCCGTGTTCGGAAAATGACCTGAGCGAGACATTGGTCTCATTTTTTTTCTCAGCGACTCGTCGTCGCTTCGTTATCATTTTACGCCGAATGTTTCGTACCCGGTCTTTGGATTCCGAGGATTCCGGGAGCATCGTGTAAAGAGCGGGTTGACGAGAGGCGCCCGTCACTCCCGCATATTTTAAGGATTTTGAATAACTCGCAGCCTGTCGGTAGTGGATCGCGCGAAGAGTCCGAAGTATTCACGGTTAGGTAAAAAACAGAGTGAGAAATCCGTGCTTGAATTCACTGTGAAATTCTCCTCTTTACTTTTTTGCACCGGTGTGCAGTTCTTCGTCTTGCATTTCGGCTATGAGCTGCAGATGGAGAAATTTACTGTACAGCTTATAAGAATAATGCTTAGCTACCTCGACCAGACGTTCGTTTTTATTGTAGAAACATTTCTCTTTTCGCGCCGTTCTATTTCAGAGATAGAAATCCGTACGAAGAGACATTTTACCATTCCCGCTTCTGGCTGGAATTAAATGAGGAGAATCGCTGAAATTGGAATCTTAGTCGCTCCAACGAATTCCTCGATATCTTCGTCCGAGTTATGGCAGGACTTGACTTTCGTCTCGACGTACCTCACCGGGACCCGCGGTGTTCCGGTCGTTTCCCGCTACCCCCGTAATTCGTCGACTTTCGAGATAATTTTACAGCATCGCTTCAACTAATTTGAAACGACACGGCTTTTACGATCACCCTATACACACACCCGTAACGAAACCCCTGCCGATAAATCAGCCGGCGCGTTTCACGTAGATGGGTTTATATACCGGTTTACTCGACTAAACGAAAATCCTCAGCCGAAACGAGCCGACGAATATCTACGCTCTTCTGCGGAGTACGACGAGCGACGAGGACACCGTACTTTTGTTACACCAGAAAACCGACCCAACGACCGCAAGTTTAGATATCTGGTGTTTCACTCCAGTCGCTTTAACTATCCAAAATACAATATTCATGTGACCCAAAAATTCACTCATTGTCAGCCGGGGCAACATATTCGACAATAACTCCGTCGCGCTACCGGTTTACCTTCGTCATTCGGAAAATTGAATCACCAATTGAACGTAGTATAGGTCGATAACGTCCTTCAGGAACCGGAGGGTTCACACGCGTGCCGATCGCATAATAGTCGCGAACTTAATCGTACCATCAAAATTACGTTTCTCAGATTTTCCGAAAGATGCTATCGTTCATTTTTTATTTTTCTCCAGGCTTTCGCCTGCCTTTTGAGTTCCATGTGCTATATAGAATCCTTATGAGAAAGTCCATTTAACATCCTAAGAGTGAGAAAACAACTTTGAAGTTTAAAATTCGTTGGACAGAATGCCTCGTCTACGGTAGCAAATAACTGCGTAGACACGGAATCGGCATGATGGGCTGTTTGTTTACTAATCAAGGTGGGCAATGCGGAATGTTTGGACTCCCCCCCCCCCCCCAATGATATTTGTAAGTCGTACGCCACATCAAAGGCTCATTCATTACGTCGTACATCCAACCGAGTATTAGGAAACGACGACGCGGATACCGAAATCTAGCGACAATCTGCTTCAGAGGGACGAAAATTGTAGTCGGAGCACGTCGCGTCACTCACGTACGTTCCACTCTGCCTAAAATTAACGCACGGCACGGACTGGTATTACGACGTGATGGAAGATCGGCGATACCTAACTGCTGCTTTTTACAAGCCGTACTCTCTGCAGCAGCACTTTTCTTTTCTACGTACGTATCCTTTCATTCGATAGAAATTGTGTGAAAAGTGCATTGAAAGAAGTTGGAACACGGTGGTCGTCGTTGTGAATAGATTCGTTATATGTGTATAGAAATTAAATATCAGATGGCGGCGCGTTACGTCACCCAACTTAATCTCGACAACAACCGATAATCCATCATCCGTACCGCGGTATTGTGCGACGTGAAAAAATTTCTGCCCAGTCCAATTTGAACCTTGTTTGGAATACGAGGTCGGTACGCGTTCCCGTCGGTGAATAAAAGGACTTCCACAACCATTCACCGTGGTGTACGCGAGGTAAAGTTAAATGGAAAAGTCGATCCGCACACCCAGACGTACGTCGACGAAATTCATCGGAGGTGATTCCGTACACTTCGGAACGTGGAGCTGACCTATCGTAAGTTATCAATCAGCGATTCGAATAACTGAAACTGATCGACGGCCAAATTTGACCAAAGTTCGCAAATTTTGTGGCAAAAAAGTCCCCATTTTTATGCACTCTATACCGTCCCGAACGGTTGACCGATGCGTCGTTGCGATTATATCAATAAAAAATTGAACAATACGGACGCTCTGTATGGGTAAATGAACACAGGGTGAAAACGATGAATCGTAAAACTATACAGAGCAACGTGTATATCGTGGTATCGGTTATCGAGTAGCAAGTTTCTGTTATTCGGATCATAAATTATTCCAAATGTTGGAGAATATATTTTTGCCAAGGTTGATATTGGCCTGTTAAACCTTCCGACAGTCAATGTCAGCGAGGCCAATCCTAAATGCGAAATAGAATCGGCTATAAGAAGACAGTCGTAAACGGTAAAATTGCCATTTCATTACGACGATAAAACGGGAGAAGTTCTCAAGAGCTCGGATAGTAGTTGGTTGGCTCGCTCGCAAGTTGTATCAACTCCTCTGCAAGATTAAACTCCTTTTCCTCAGCCACGTCCATTTTCCCTCGTCGTACTTTTTCCTTGCAGATTGCTGCACTTGATTTCTCATCTAATGAATTATATTTCACCCTCAGCTTGTCGCCCCCCCCCCCCTCCCCGGCCAAAGATCGAAAAAAAAAACTTCGACGTCACTTTTTTGGTCTTCGGGTGAAATTTCATTGCACACGTGTCGTCGAAAGAACTTCTTACAAAATGTAATACGCTCGTTTCGTTGCGAAGAAAAGTTGAATCAATTCCAACGCCACCGGTTACACGACATCGTGTCGCAACACCACCACCACCACCGGCACTACGACCTACTACTTCACCATAACCGAGAATTACATAAATTCTCTGTCCGCGTAAACCCTAATTGTCAAGAGGGCAATTTACCCGGGAGCAACAACTAGGAGATAAATTTAGTTATTTTCCGTGTCCCTGACATCTCGTTACCAGCCGCAGTAATAAGTTGGAGGGTATATACACCGGCATCGCGTTTTATAAACGTGACCGGGTGGCGGTAGCCACGCGTGCGACACGATTATCTACGGTGACCCGGCATTTTCGTACGGAATTAAATAAGTTGTACGTACCGTAGGACGATGACGTTTCTTCGGTGTTTATATAGAAAAGCATGAAAGTAGCGGGTATAACTTCAACTGATAAGGAACCCGTCGTCGTCGAGTAAAATTTTACCGGGGAGCTTTTAACTTTATCACCCAACCGAATTCACCGGCGATGGGGTTCGAATAAAAAAACTTTTCTTTTTTTTTTTCCCCCCCACATTTAGCCGAGTTCTCATGGAGTTTAAATTATGACAGAGTATCGTTTTTGATTTTTCGTTTTATCATTCAATCCGCTCTTTGATGTACCTACTCATTTTCAATATTAAAACCTCGAATCCAAACTGTGATGAAGGCAACCGTATAATGGAGTAAAAAACAATTTGAAAAAAATCAGCTCATCTCCTGAGTACCTATAGAATAACTCGATCGATATTGGAAATCAGTTTTTTTTTCCATCCCACTCTTCTCTACTCCACGACTGATATTGAAAAAAAAAAAAAAAAAAAAAATCACGAAATGAACCGAACCGTTGCGAAACCCGGGTAATAATTTTAATCTCTAAAAATGCGGCGTATCTACGTACGTGTGAGTGATTATTTGAAAAATAATAAAAATAAAAATAAATAAAGGTGTTCTGCATATTGCGTGTACGGTATATTTGCTTATTTATGGTCTGAATACTAGTGAAATTTATTCCAACAGCCCCCCGTGTATGGATATCCGCTGCATCGGACAGTTGACACGAAGGGATGATAATTACGAGTGTTTTTGTTTCAGGTATATTCACCGTAATGTGTTACAACGTGTTGTGTGACAAATATGCTACAAGGCAGATGTACGGTTACTGTCCAAGCTGGGCACTGGATTGGGAATATCGGAAAAAAGGGATACTCGACGAGATACGTCACTACGCCGCGGATATCATAAGCCTCCAGGAGGTAGAAACCGACCAATTCTACAACTTCTTTCTACCGGAATTGAAGCACGACGGTTACGACGGAATATTCTCCCCGAAATCTCGTGCCAAAACCATGGCGGAAAACGACCGAAAATACGTAGACGGATGCGCAATATTTTTTCGAACAGCCAAGTAAGTGTACAATTCAACTAACATCTGATCCCGTCACTTTTCATGCACATTATTGTTCTCTTCGTTCGAAGAGGAAACAAAAAAAACGGTGTACAAAAAAGGGAAAACAATCGTTTTCGCCGGTGCGCCCTGATTTCAAACTCGACCAAACCACCTGTGATATGATACAAAGGGTTTGATACCGTTCGAAATTAATTGTAGAAGCGTTATCTCCTCGGTATAATTGGAGGGCCATACCGGGTGATCGTCGGTAAGGGTTTTAGGAGCGTTGATGATACTCGTTAGCAGGTAATATCCTCCCGTTAATATCTCTATCGTCGATAGAAGCGAAAGGGTCGGTCAGTCAGCCGTGTTCACGGACGCGTATACATACAGTATGCCGGGGAAGTGGATAGATCGGAGGTAACCACTTCCGGTTTTCTCTGAAGGCGGAGGTGCCGTTCATCCTAACGATTGCGAACGCCGAGCAAATATTCAAAGGATACGACGTGGGACTACGAGACTTGCGGCCAGCGGTGGTAAGCTCGGATATCCTTTGGAACCGTCGTAAGTACGTCGAGCGGTCTCACTGTAAGGTCTCGTTTGGCATTAGATTGCGCGTAATCAAGCAAAACGCGATATCAACGACCCTCGCCGCTGAATGCTCAGTTTCTAGAAATGGGCTCCTCTCCGAACCGGCAAGAAGATGCTCGACGAAGACCCCTTCGGACTAATCGTAACGATTCAGTTTCCTACCTCTTCATCCATTTTGCCCAACTCTGCGCGCGTCTCCGTTGATCTTATTTATGACCCCGTATCACTGCTCGGGGTTTGACTACGTTTGTCATCGCCGATCTGACTCCCCTGCGAAGCAGGGAGCACCCCTGCCGCCTTTTTTTTTTGCTGCCACATTGCGAGGAAAAAAAAGATACAAAAGAAAAAGCCGAGTCTATCCCCGCTATAATTCCGAAGACCCTCGATAGGCACGCCCAAGGGACCATGGAAATGGAATGTCCTGGTTCAATTAAGCCGCCGATTCGATCTTACGTACAACGGTTGACAAAACATCCGCCCTTCCACTCGAATTCTCGTTCGAGGTAGTGGGGTAGGTAGGTACCCACCCTACTCCTGCAGGAACTACTTGCGTTCAATTTCCGCTCTTCGACTCGACTCTATCTCTTTCCCTATTTCTCTTCCGCCCTATCCACTCGCTGATTTTCGGCTTATTGCTCGCCGGTTGCGGTTGGCGATCGCGGTCTGCGGTTCGCTCGTGGGGGGGAATCAGGGCCTCGCGGTCATCGGTGAAGACCACCCCGCACACCGATTAAATTACACAACGAAACTTTCCTTTTCGAATATCGAGAGGCGGTCGATCCTCGATCCCCGAGGAAGACGAAACCGATAATCCTTGGATGAAGTAATTAGCTACAAGGGCTCGACCTGAGAACAAACAAAAAAAAAAAAGTGAGATCGTTTATTTATCAGTTTTTTTTCATCTCCAGACTCTCACACCCTCCTCCGCTGCTGGACTCGTATCGTACCATTTGGAAACGAGTACTCTTCGCGAAGCACTTCGGAGGAGGACATTCCGTGTTCCCGAAGTGCAATAGTACTGAATAACTATCCGGGGATTGAATACTCCGTGCGTTTCACCGGTGCTGGCTAGTAGCGTACGTCGAGCTGTACGTACCCATGTGTGTACGGTAACGAGCGTGAAAAGTTTACGTAGGTAGAGTATAACCGAGAGCTTTGCTTCATTGAGTAGTTTAACCCGCCGCGACGAGTAGTCCCCGTAAGCTATAGCTGGCATAAGAACCTGAAGGAATTATTGAATATCGTGGCCAGCATCTCACGGGATAACAAGATACGGGACAGGAATGTACCGGCTCACAAATGGCCCATCGTCGTTGCCTTTAAGGAAAAGTGGATAATATAGTCGGTAGAACGAGTCCTCCTGGTTCCTCATTTTTTTTTTTTTCGGTATTCCTTTCATTCTCTTTTTCTTTCCACTTATTTTCTGAGGTGATATAGTTTTCTGCCGCTGGACGCGCTCTCGATAAGCTTGAAATACGGTGTGGGCAAAATCGTTTTTTGGAAACCTGCAGTTGCATCGACATCGCCGTGGCGATAACGCGCTTCACTTCTACCTAAGGATAGAATCAAAGTCCTGTAAATTTCCTCGTCTCTCCGCCCTCTCTCTCTATTTTTATACATTTTACGACGGTTCGCGCGGATTAGATTTTTATGACAGCTGCTGTTAGCTTTGCGAGGTGATTTGTGGACGTTGACTGTTTTACTACTTCCGCTACCGACCAACGTCACTAACCACTCTCCATACAGAGTGGGTGTCTCTCGTCGTAATATTCACTGACTTGGAATTTCACGACTTTCCTATATTCCGATACTTTACTTCTGATGACTAACGTATCCCAACTTTGATAATGAAATTCCTATTTATTTCTTTATTTTCGACCCTGCTAAATTCGCTGTTAACGTATCACATCTGGAAACGTTCGAAAAAATTCCACCCTCGTTCTTGTGAAAAGTTTTTCATTCTCGATCGGGCTACTCCGCACGTATTATCGTATCTGACCGGTAGGCAAGTTTCTCCACCCGTCCGATCCTCACTTCCGATAGGTGTCCAACGCGTAACGTCAAGGTCAAATGGCAGCCCGAAAAAAATTTCACAGTAGTTTACTGCCAGCGTGCGTCAGAGCTCAAGACTTCCGAAGCATCGCGGTCGTTTCAAAGGCGGAAGTACTCTTTGCCTCCGAAGTACCTTCACTTTCGTCGAAGTAGCGTTTATACGGCTATAATACGGCGTAGAGGGTGGCTCGTTTGGATCGAGCAGATGGACGATATATTCCGGAACGTGTGACAGGTTACACTTCCAGTCTTAATTATTATCTTGGAATCTTATTTACCAGGAGTGATACATCGATGTTGGAAGTGCGACGCTGTTGCCGTCAAACTTATTTTTTCCATCTCCCTTTTCGTGTTCCGTATATTTTACGAGCAATTGAAATTGATCACCCCATAGAAAATGTATGTGATCCGTAATTCCGGGGTGGTCCTACTTACTTTTCGTACGGACATGTTTCAAGGTCTCATATTCCGACGTCCCCTTACATTAGATCGATGTTAGGGAATGTAGCTACCTCTAAAAGGTTTTATTTTATAACCTTCTCGGTGGAGAGAATAAAAAAAAACAAAAAAAAAAAATTCTACGTATATACATTTCTTCTCGCCGGGCAATTTTCTACGTTTATGACACCACGTTCTCAGAATGAAGAACATGTATCAGAAGCTCTCCCTCGTACCATAAATTTCATAAAACTCTGGTCGCATGGTTCCTCACGAAGTACCGAAGGGAGAGAAGGTTGCTTTTTTCAAATTCGAAGCGAATGGACTAGCCCGAAATGCGTTTCTTTATCGAGATTTCGTTAAATTTAGCGAATGATGACGGACGACTGGCGCGACTATCTGCGTTATTCATTCGTCGTTCGCCCCCGGAACTGGTGAAGTGAGATGCGAAATGTTTTTGTTCTGCGTTATCAGCTTCTGAACTATTCAACAAAATTTTCTATACCAAAGAGCGCGGGTTACACAAGTGAAATACAAAAATATCGGAAACGGCTCGGCTATTATAGTTTATATTGTATTGATTGGCATTGTTGCACGAGGCCGAAACAGGTTTACTTTTTATCCATAAAAAAAAAAAAAGAAAAAAGAAAAAACAACTCGCACGCCATTCTCAAACGCATCACACAACGGGTACGCGGGTATGGATACGTATACCGAATTTCCGGGATAACGAATGACTCCCGGCAGTTTTGATAGGGTTGCAACAAATGCCTATTGTATTTTTCAACGGTTAAAAATTCCCCAATTAAATATCCTTTTAACGAATGACCGGCTAGAATGGTTTCGCCGTAGATCGAATCATTTGGTTCGTTAAAATTTCATAATACAGTCAATTCGCCAACATCGGTGACGACTGATCGATGATTGACAAACGAGCTTATTCAATACCACGTAACAAACCAAGCTCGAAACCGAGGGTATAAACTTTATGAATTTCGCTCCGCCGGGGGCACAAATAACACGAATTATCGCGTGATCCTGCAATATGTTTCTTCCCTCCAACAAGCGAGGAAAAGTATCATTTGTTCTTTGGGGAAGTAAGTCGTAGTTACGAGATACCTGGCGTTCTTAATTTTCATTCCCCAAAAACAGGAACAGCTCGGGTATATGACTTTTATACTCTCGTAAAATCAACTCAATTGTTGTCTCTGATATAATAGAACAAACTTTACCGGCCTTTGTACAGATTCGTTGTAAAAGGGTTGTTTGAAATGAGAGTTAATCGAGGCGTATCGAGTCGGTTAGTATTCGCTTTACCGGGTTTCCGCCAGCGCTACGGAAAATTATTTAGTTAAATTTATATGATATCCAGGACAAAGTGGCAGCAAAGAAACAAAGAGAAGAAAAGCGCCACTTTCTTCTGCTGTTGTATTATCCTGGAATAAAAGGAAGTCGCTTCTGGTTTTCTCAAGTGAACTGAATCAGACTGCGAATGTATATTTCAAAAAGTCCGGTATATTTATAGAAGGATTCTCAATGTAGCCACAGCCGATTTACAGTGAAAAATACTACGATCGCGCGAGGCAAGCTGGAAATATTTTGCTGCTCGGGAGTTGATTTTGAAATTACAAGGGTAGTAAAGTCGCCTTTACGGTTCTTCGCGAAATCGAGTACTTCGTATTCTCCGTCGCTCGCACAGTGGGTATTTATATTGTAGTCCTTAATTATCAAAGGCGGTAGGGAAAAAAAAAAAAACAACCCCTAGTTGATACGAGACTGTGTTCCAAATCGATTTTCGCGTGATTATATTCCGCGCGTTTCTTTGCGAAGAAAAAAAAATGAAAATTCTTCACGATCTAGAATAAACGTTCACAATTATTGGAAATGTTTCTTCGTTTGTCGCACGTCGTATATAATCCGTAATTACGTTGAAAAAAAAATTTCTACCTTGCCTACGATTCGTCAAATTTACAAAATATAACTGCTAAAAATCTGGTGGGCGCGAATAAATTGAGAATAAATTTTTCTCTTTCGTATTTTCTATTCGTTCGAGCAACTGTTTTGACCGTGTAACTGTAACAACAGAAAATTTTACCAAAGAATTATGACGGGTCAGAATTTTATGAACGTTAGCGAACTGTTCACGAGTTGAATTAATGGTCCTGTGCGGCCAATTGCGCATGGGACATTATTTTTTCTTTTTTTTTTTTCTTTTTCTGTTATTGGATATCTACCTGGAATTTATATCCAATTCAGCATTCGAAAATTTTACAGTCTGCTACATGAAGCTTGGGTACCAGCCTTGGACTGCTCTGTTTTTTTTTTTTTTTTTCTGTTTTTAATTCTTTTCTTTATTCGATTGAACTAAAAATATACTCATTACCGAATTTGTGGAGTGCTGCTTTTGTATTATACGTATAGTATATAGGCTTCGTCATTTCTTGTCGAATTCTATTCATGAAACGTTACATGAAACAGCATGAATTCTTAAAAAGTTCTACTATAAGTCAAATCTTAAGTCGCTTTGATCCTTTTGCTCAATATTTACTACGGTATACATTGCCGCGAATTCTTTTGTTGCTCGATCATAAATGCTTTCGAGTGAACAACAATCAGATAAAAGTCGGGAGCTTTTTATTGTTATACGTACAAAGCCACCGTTGTTCCTGTAATAATATTGCTCACTCATACGTATATTATATTCATAATCTGCATAATACCAGAATAACAATCAAAAATTCAACTCTTATCTATTGAACATTTCATTGCAATATATTTGGCGAATACTTTTATCTCGTAACCAAGTCGAATTTGATTTAGTTTTTCGAAAATTCGACGTACAGTTCTGAAGAAGTAGAGTGGAAAATCTAGTCGATGTAATTCTAAGAGCTAGGACAAAAGCATTCCATTTCAGCAGATCATTTTCCCCCCCCCTGATCCTTTTTGTTCGTTTATTTTGAGGACTCGAGTAATTTATACTTCTTTTCACGATGATTTCAGATTCGTGCTAATAAAAGAACATTTAGTGGAATTCAATCAGTTGGCAATGGCGAATGCTGAAGGTTCGGACAACATGCTGAACCGTGTAATGCCCAAGGATAACATCGGGCTGGCAGCCCTTCTGAGGACGAAAGAAGCGGCATGGGATAACGGTAAGTTTTTTTTTCTATTTTCAATGTTCAGTTTCCGTTTTTCTATTTAATTGATTAGTTTTTATTCATTCGTGGACCATGTGACGAATTATTACGTGCTCCTTGCGAAGGGGGATCGGAATTCGAAGAAGGCGCACATTTTATTTCAATCAGTTTTGTATCGTCGATGAACACAAACGATTCCGAACGAATTTCCATTCAGTGCCGATACAGGAACGAGTGATTATTTGCGTAACAATACGAAAGCCCTTTTATCGATTGGTGCGATTGACTGATGAAAGCAAACATCGAATCTGAACAAAACCCACATTGAAAACTCATTACTTTCTACTCCAGTTGAGTTGAAAAATTTCTTCCTTTTGGATAAATCCTTTCCTATACTTTCCTACCGTCAACTTTCCGTCTCTGGTTGCTCACCCTATCACAGAATTTCTTTTCTCAAAATTTAACTAAGAATTGAAAGTTTATTTCTCAATATTCTCCCGTAGGTAAGAAATATGTTGCACGACAACAATTATTTTAAAGTATCCTTTATAGACAAAGGATGATCAGGACAACTCTGATAATCTTTTCAGTTTCCAGCGTCTTTTCGAATTTCCCATTTCCTTACGTTTCCTTATGTATATTTCTCCATGCGAGCTCTTTAAGTTGCGAAGATAAGAGTTCGGAAAGAACCGGCGAGTTTAAATGAAGGAATGAAAAAAGGAGAAATATCGAGGAAAGGGTATTGTTCTTTTGTCTGGTGAACGCTCATTAAATCGGTTGTTCTCCGCTAACTGGTCGGATCCGTCAGCAACTACTGCCTATATTCACGTTCCTCGGGTAAAGTAACTTTGACTTCGAAGTACTCGGGTGTCTTGCGATAAATTCTTTCATCCCTGTCTCCCTGTCTTCCCACGTTGTTTATTTCGATTCTTTTTTTTCTGTTCTCTCAACTATACTTTTATTATACCTAGTATTCCACATATACATATCATACCTATATACTACTATACCTATACTATCACTACGCGTTTCGATTCCATCAATCGAACACAATCGACGACTGATTTATCGTGACATTTCAAAATTAACTCAGACCCCTGCGTTGATTTAATCAAGTGAACAAATCGAGATTGAAAAAGCTAATTTTTATCATCAAAAGCTTTTGAATAATCTGATCAGAGCTAACGTATCGATCCAACGCGAATTACCAATCATTAAGCGATTGTTGATGACTTATTGCCTACTCGGATGCTTGTCGTTCGAATTTTCATGCAATTTATTTATTTGTATTTTTGTTTTTGCAAGTAATTTTTTTCTCAATCTTCATCTCTCACCACTCTCATACACCTTGTGCTATTGCACTGTTTTTCACCTCGTTATAACGATTTCACACCCGTTCCACTAGTTTAATGAGCGTAACCGTACGCATTTCTGTAATTCGAGCCAATTAACTCGCGATCGACGATAATTGACGAGGACGCACCTCCTGCGGCACGCAATACTTGATCCAGAGCAGCTGTACAAGAAGATCGTTGCGAGGATTCTTTACTACTTCAGCTAAACATACCCGCCTGTAGACACTGGAACCGGAACCCTTCCTCAACTTTCCCCTCTAGTCACGAAGTCCTCGCCGCGGAGGACCTCGAGTGCGGACATTGGATACCCATAATAAATCCCTGATCAAGCCGGTCGAACGAGACCTACTTGTCCTCCATTTCTTATCTACCTTTTTCTCTCTCCCCCTTTTATACTCTTGTCTGTCCTATCCATCTGACTACAGGGCGTCTTTCATCGCTTTGACGACTAATAACGTGGTATCGCTCTCCGTGCATAGGTTACTTCCACAAGATCTATAGCGTATCCTTTTACGATATACATGGATAGAAACCGCCAATTACCATGTATTAGTTGGAGACCTGATACCAATCGAGATTCCGGATAAAATTATTATCGTCATTACTGTTCTTCATTTTTTCTTCTTATTGCACATTAGTTGCGGATGTATTATATTTGTACTTCGGTATCATTTTTTTGGAACGAAACGATAGCTTGATCGTTCTTTGAGTTTATAAAAAAAATAAAAAAAAAATATTACATAAAAAAGGGTTACACGTAGGTACGAACTATGCGTACGTGTACTTGCGGGTGTTTTAACATATTCTAGCGATGTAGTAGAGTGCTTGTCAAAATATTCCCAGCAATATCTACAGAAGCCCCGGGAGTCCCAACGGAAGCAAAACCCCGTCCCTGTCGAAGCCCCAACCCATTTCGAAGGCTTTCACGGTCGACAACTCGATATTATTAGGTCTGACACTTTGACTGCCATAGAATTTATGATTGGTTTCATTCTGCGGGTCCGCGATGGCTACGCCAAAAGTCCGTCGAGCGACCAAACCCAGGACGCTTATGCGAACCCTCCCTTCAAGGCACCGCCTGAGAAGTTTGGTCTTTTTTTTCAATTTTTTTCTTTTTTTTTTTTTTTCATATACATTTTTTTTTCTCACCCTACCTAAGCGTATACGTATTATATGTATACATATGTATAATATATAGAATCGCGCCAACCGATAAAAGCTTTCTTACAAACCTACATTCACGATATTGATTTCCTGTAATTTATCGCCGCGGCTAGCTCTCAAACCCTATGCTGCTGTTACTGCTGCTGCTGCTGCTTGCTGCTGCTGCTCCAGTTGCCCCCGATTCGTTCTGCACTCTTAGCAAAGTTCACGGTATACCGGTGCCAAGTCGCAGAATATTATATACCCCATACCAATCTGGAATGATTTATATCTTTTGATATGAAAACGTTATGCCGTCTGTCGTTTACGCTAATTAATGTGTCGCATCTAAAATTCAGATACATCTATTCATTTGAGTAGGTGAATCGAACGATGTCTGAATTATGCACGTTTTAGTAAATTCTTACAGATGTTCTATGGGGTCGTTGAGGGAATCTGGAAAATGAATTTTGAAACATCAATAGATTTTTGATCATTAATTCATTGAAAACGAAAAAAAAATCTTGTCCGTGCGCGCGGGCAGTTTATATTCATCTATTGAATTACCAAGATATTATTTCCTCGTGAACGGTACAACGAATTGTATTATTTGTTCTCACGTCTCGCCTGCACAAACCAATTCTAATCTAAAATGATTTATTAGCACTATGCGGAGGTAGCTGAGTGTTATTGGAATTCAATTTCTCCGTGATATCTTTGCCCCGACTCGCGCGATATTGCCGAAGCTTGTACGGTCTGATTGGTGATCAGCTGCATTATTGTACATGGGGATATTGCATAAATTACGTATATTATGGTATATGGTTATATATGTATTTCGTATATATCCATATATTTATAGGTTTTGTCAGAGGTTGTGTACGTGTACTCGAGCTCGGATTAGCGATTTTGTTCGAGTTACGCAAACATAGAAATTGCACCCAATTTTCCATCCTATCTTTGGATGGAGGAATAAATTTTACCATCCCACATCCATGTACACATCTGAATCATTTTATAACTATATCATTCGTAGATCGATGTGTTATGTTGTTGATAGCTCTCTCTGCTCTCATATCGCCCAAGTTTTCGGTATACCGAATCATATAGATTGTGGATCGCAAATTTGAATTGGCAAGCTTTGTAGATGTCTACTCATCATAGACGATTTTGATGAGTTCTAATTCGAGTCTATTTATCACTTGAGAAATGACAAGTGCTATCGGAGTTGATTCAATCGGACAAAATGGATCTTTCATTGTTAGAAATACGAAAATGAAAATAGTAATTACCGGTACTTTATATTCGCGATGACTGCGCGCAGAGGCTGATTCATTTTTCACTTTAAGAACTTTAGACTCTTCTTTGTTTGCAGTTGTTTGCGGTATCTTCTCCAAAGTAGAACGAGTATGAATTATTTCAATTTACATACCAATACATACATATTTTTAAGAATAGAAAAGTTGAAGAGGAATTGAATAAACTTATTATTCGCTCGATACCACATACAGATATTTTTTAGCTAGTTATAGAATCTTCAAGTTTTGTCGTATGCGGATATCCGGCATGGTCCATGCATACAATGCTGAATCGTGGCACGTGGCCAGATTCTAGGAACCCAAGTGTCACGAACTGTCTTATGAAAAAGCGCATGTCCTCGATCGCCTGCAACTGACGCCCGATCTAGATACGTCAGCGATAACCGAACTGTTGTAAAGGTTCTTTGCTCGGTTCTGACATAATACCTACGTTGCACAAACTCGAGAGAATTTGGGAAATACAATTTTTTCAGTCACATTTTCTATGAATAAGGGGTATTTCGCCGTTGCTTATGGTGTTGGAAAGTTTTGCATAAGAATTACTTTCGGAATTCGTAGATGATCATTCGTAAGCGTTGAGCTCAGAGAAAAACTAATTTACTGTTCTGACATCAACTTGTATCATTTTCTTATGTGGCTAAGTTAATCGTTTTAAAGAGTAATGCTATTTACGTTTAAAATTTGATCAATTTTTTCTCATCCCGCCTCTTCCAAGCACCAAGTGACGTTAGTGGTTATCGATAAAAACATTCTCTGTAAAAAGTCTCTACGGTTCAAATGCCGGTAAAAAAGGTAACGATAAAAAATATCAAGTGGCAGTGACATCTAACAGACCGCTGCTCCTTCAAAGTTCAGCTGTATAGAGAAATGCTCACAGCCAAATTGAAACAAGTGCCAACTCTTAATTTCCGCCGTGCTGTCAAGTAGCGTTTAGTAATAGCGTAAATACTGGTAATAAAAGTTCTAAAAAATACTAGTGTCCACAAACTGGTGGTACGATAATGTCTGGTTACGCGGGGCCAGATGATTACTGGGCACAGCCACCACAAGGACAATACAACTTTGATACATCAGGTGGATTTGCTCAACCTAACCAGCAATTTGAGTTCCAGTCGTACCCGGAACAACAAGGCGGAGATTATTCCAGTTTTAATCAAAAACCATATTTAGACCCCACACAAAACATTTACGGCAATGATCTTTATGGACAAGATGATTTTACGAAAGGTAAGTCAATTGAATTTCATTTTCATAAGTGTGGTTTTTATTTTACACATCTCTCCAGTTCCTGTGAGAATCTAAACAATGCAAATTTCATTCATTAAAAATACCAGACTTTCTTATGAACAGTCTGTTGTACTACACTGATTTTTTATTTACGTCTCTAGGGACCACAGGATTCGAAGAAGAAGATGAACCACCGCTTTTAGAAGAACTTGGCATAGATCCAGACCGCATAATGCAGAAAACTCTTGCTGTCTTGAATCCATTTCATAGACGAGGACAAACAGACGATGCTAATTACCTGCTCCAAGATTCAGATCTTGCTGGTCCAGTTGCATTTTGCTTGGTTCTCGCAGGATTTTTACTACTTGCTGGATCGAAGGCTCACTTTGGTTATGTCTATGGACTTGCAGTAACATCGTGCATCATGATGTATATTCTACAGTCACTGATGAGCAGCACTGGAAACATAACATTATCTTCTGTGGCCTCGGTTTTGGGATATTGTATACTACCTGTAGTTGCTCTTGCAGGCGTGAGCATCTTCACATCATTGAGAGGTCCTGCTGGAATGGCTTTGGCTGTATTAGCTGTTGCATGGGCCACCTTATCTGCATCCCGACTTTTTGCAGCCATGTCATGCGAAGATAAACAGCGTCCTTTGATAGCCTACCCTTGCGTACTTCTTTACGGAGTATTCACCTTGATAGTTATTTTTTAAATGAACGAAAATCAAAGATCTATCGGCCGATTAGAGTTCGAATCGATAATCCAACTATGCTCATGTGAACCGTCGATGCTGAACAATAGAACATCATCAAGAATTAACAACGTTTAGATACCTTGAAGTGTGGTTCGATGTGTGATGACTGGATTACATGCTTAATCATTCATTTTTACTGTACATATAATGATCGCAATAATAATAATTATAATTCTTTGCCCGAATGAAAATATTAGGCGCCGTATGTACATACGTAGATGCAGAATTTATGCCGCGTATTTGACATGACAATGAATAAATCCTTGATACGATCGATGCTATCACTGAATTCTCAGTCTTCTTTTGGTCTTCGGTAGTGCAACTTGGTGGGAATGTTAGCTGGAGTGTACAGATTGTAATATTTGTAGTAAATCTTATAAAATATTTGTATGAAATATACCCGTTCAATCGATCAACTGTAACTAATAAAATATTGAGATAAACCACTGTTTAATGTATCTTGCCCCATGTTATACCGCCATTCATCAAATAGCAACTAAATCTTTTAATTGACATACACGAGTTCGGTAAGTGATATGAGGTGTGATATTTCAACTTCTGCTCGTTTTTACAGGTGTACCTTCAGATCCGGCACAAATACAGCAGCCAATATTAGTTTGCACAGCGCATATTCACTGGGATCCAGAGTTCTGCGATGTCAAGCTGATCCAAACTATGATGCTGAGTAATGAATTACGGTCAATCTTAGATCAAACTGGCCAATCATTCAGACCTGGACATAAGCCTGATTCATCTAACGTTCAACTACTACTTTGTGGGGATTTTAATTCTCTTCCAGACTCAGGTAAATGATACATTCGGTGTAAAATTTACTATTTGAATGATTTTCGTGAAAAAATCATGCATCAGATTCTATCTACATACGAGACATTGATTTACTTTTGGTTGAACCCAACAGGAGTTATAGAGTTTTTAACATCGGGACGTGTCCCCTCAGACCATCGAGACTTTAAAGAACTTGCCTACAAATCATGTCTCCAGAAAATTTCCGGTTGCGATAAACCGAACGAATTTACACACTCATTTAAACTCGCATCTGCTTATAGCGAGGACATCATGCCTTACACAAATTACACGTAAGTTCCAAAAATTGTTCCACATCAGCAACTTTATCATAATATTCACCAACAAGGTCTGACATAACTAACAACATAATATTTAATATTTGATTTCAGGTTCGACTTCAAAGGAATTATAGATTACATTTTTTACTCGAAGCAAAGCATGGTACCGCTCGGACTTCTTGGTCCACTAAGTGCAGATTGGTTTAGGGAACACAAAGTAGTAGGATGCCCTCATCCCCATGTACCCTCTGGTGCGTAAATGTCTTCTAGTTACATCATGAATTAGTATACAAGATCAAGTAATTATTTTGAAACTTTTCAGACCACTTCCCACTACTGGTGGAGCTAGAAATGACTCCAACGGTAGGAACCAGCAATGGTTTGATCTCACGCAGGTAGCAGCTGCTACGAACTAGGCCCAAGTAACAACTATGAAAAGTGAATAATATTGATAATAATAATAATATTGAAATCCCCATCGCTCCTTCTCTTACATTCTGGCTCTAGCAATACAACTTACAGTTGACAACTATCTACTTTTACAATTTATAGTAAATATGAAAAAATACTCCATATTGCTGCACATTCAAACCAACGTCGATGAATAATTTATATAGAGACTAGGCTTACGGAGCCATGTTGTAATGCGTTTAGCCCATGTATAGTGCATTGCATTTTTAAGAAGTAACTTTCCCTTATTAAGAATATTGTAATGTCTATTGATTATCATAATATGTAGATACCTATTTTCCTACAAAAAAAAGATGTTGAAAAAAGTAAGTATTCCGATTAAACCTCTGTGATATTGACAAAAAATAATTGGAACAATTTCACATATTTATTAACGAGTTAGTAATTGATAGAAGAAACTCTAATCTCTTTTTCTAAATGTCATTACAACATTCTCCATGCCGACTTTTTGATATGAATGCTGCCATCCATTGAAAAATTGTATTTTTAAACAAAAGTTAAAAAAAATATGAAAACATACACGCTATACCGGGCTGTGCGAAGTGATTGGAGTTGACTTAACAATTTCAATACAAGTACAAATCTGTTCTTATTGGCCACGTATATTGATAATGATAATTTTATAATATAAGGAAGTAGGTAATATAATAGTATCAAGTGTAATTGTAAGTACGATTATATAAAGTAATGATGTTTACGTACCTACAATGGTGTCGCGTATTTCTGAATTTCAGTTGATATTCATTTGCCAACGATCATTGGGTTCCACTAATTATTGTATAGCATGCTGTTTACTGTGTGTACGTTGATTATTCAGTTGCGTCTCAGGTATCCCAATATATATATGTTATATACATGTATGTATATATATCAAGGGAGGCAGAAACCAGACACTCTGTAGCTTTTTGAATCGTAAAATATTTCTTCACAACAGTTTAGGTACTATTTCAGACTTTAATATTTTCTACTAATACTATTAACAGCGGTGTACTTTTAGCCCTAGTAATGGTGATGGTGAATGAATTTACCATAAAAATCTCATTTATGTTAGGTTTAGAGAAATCAATGCCTGTGTATTTATTATGTGTTCTGTCGATTGTATTTTTCGTTTACATTCTTCAGGCGACAGAAAAATGGTCTTGTATATTACATCAATCTGAAAATAACATCTCTTTGCTAAACTACAGGTTGCATAAGTCTGCTTGTTAGAAATGCAGTGTGCTATAATCACTTCAGCCAACATTGGCTACCTTATCAACTTCACTTTTACAAAGTAAATAACACCCGACTTAAGTTTTCGAATGTAATCAATCAAAGTCAATTAAACACATTGGAATGAAGTCAAACCAAATCAATATGTTACGCTATTCAATTGGGTTGTATTTCAAAAACAATTGTAAGTATGTCAGAAGTATATCTAATAAGTCTATTTATGAATAACATCGATGATCGCGTCAACTTGCTGAAGTACAATATCACCCTGTAGTTCTTAATCACAGAGACACAATGTTAAAGCTATGTCAGTAACTTGAACTTCACTTACTACTTGTACTTTTCTTCTACACCTTGGCTGTTAGCGATATTCTGTGTAGACACACATCATAATCTTTTTTTGTGCCTAGTACCAAATCATGTACTCGGTCTTAGTTGTATCCATAGTCCTGCATGAGTGAAAATGTTTCATTTGATACATTTTTTGATGACTTGGGCTCAAAATCTTAAAAAAAATACTAAATTCTTCCATATTAGAAAAAGGTTGACACTGTTACTGCGCTAAACTTTTTGTACGTGTTGGAATAAAAAAAGGAATAAGGTTTGAGGTCGGGGAATAAATTTGATACCTGCAATCGTTGAGTGCACGTTGTAGAAGGAATATTGGTAAATTGTATAAATTCGATACTGTAGATGCGTTGTAATTTAATGCAAATCACATGCATATATTTCCTCAACGGGCATAAGAACAAAAAAGCTATCGTTAAGTTATATAACTTATACTAGAGTGGACATTGTGCATAATTTGCACTTAAAAATAATAATATTGTCCATGGATTGATTGAAAAAAATCTAAAACTCTATAAATATTTGGAGTAGGATATTGAATATAGTTCTGTCCACACCATAATTGTAGTAAATGTTGTATAAAGTAGGTAATTGCATTATAGTTTTCATAACAAGATACGGTTGACACTCTGTATTGATATATTAATTCGTTAAGTGTGTGATGAACAAAGAAAAGAAGAAACCATTTTCTCTTCGGTGGACTTGATTACTATTCGACATATATTAGTCAGTGCTAATTCAATTCAGTATATCCCATGTTTACCGCGGTTGCATTCAAATTGTACATCAAATTACGTTTCGCACACTATAAGAATATTCATCATTAGTCTCGTATCCCAAACAATGGAAATGGAAAGTGATTTACATTAGTCGCTGAGAAATCACACCTTCTCCTGTATGTGTTTGTACAGTTTCTGTGTATGTCCTTCTTTGTCTTGTTTCCGGCTAAACGTCTGCATTCTACTGATACTTATTACAATTGCCGATCCTTTTTTCTTTCAGCTAACACCCTTATTCTGTTCTGTACGAAAAGGCCTAAACTTTTTCTAGCATAATTTAAAATCATAAGTTCTCGTGTTGCTGGATTCATCGAGCCCCTTTTGAAACGTGACATTTCTCAATGCATTCTATAGGTAACAACAAGTATTTCTTTTTCGTGAGTCACTTTATTATTGTTTTCTCAAATGTAAAAATTTACTATATGCTATACTGACTTAAGAAGTACGTATTATAAAACAATTTGCTCTCGACCATTTGGAGTAAAAGTAACTTCTTTATATATTTCTGATTAGTCTTGAGATTATGATGATTGCAATCAACGCAATGTGGTTGTAGAATTTTAGCACGGTGTTGTTGTATTGAGAGCGTTAGGTGAATACTGACGCACAACTAATGTATTATTTCTATTCTATCGAGTTTGTTCTATCCCAAGTTATTTTAATACATGCTATATTACAGTAAATAGGTAGAATATTATTAATATAGAAAAACCAGTGCTTTGAAGGTCGAGTAATCCTTACCGTTTCTCAGAATATAGTAAGTCATGCTTACCTACAGACCGTTCAATTTTTGGTTCCTCAAGAGTTTTGCAAATGCGCATTATGCCCCTGACATTATGAGAACCAAATAATTCTCAACATTGTGATGTAAGAATGATAAAAAACTTGTATGAATTAATAATTAGACAATTGATTCTGACTTTTCATTTACTAAATCATTAAAATTAAACTTATCACAAATATAACTATATAATAGTAAGGTACGAAATTTTAGATGGGGTTTGACGAATTGTAAAGAAAAAATTTATGTATAAAAATCAATGTATGTTTGCGCGGTATGTGGTTCAGTGTGATTTTGTACAAACGACTGGATTACAAAATTATTAAATGTACAATGCTGTCATGAATGATGTATCACCTATGCCAAGCTTATGAAACCTAATATATATAAAATATCATTAATATTGGATTATCCTTACGTAAGTAAGTTTACTAAGTACCTTTTAATCTCTATAATAATGGGATTACATTCGAACAAACTTAAAAAATATGGTTTAATGCCACCAATAATAATATGGACAAATATGTGACAAATCATCCTCCCTCACTAGAAGAACGAAATCTCCTAAAAGAACCTGTAGTTTAGCATCTATTGTATCAGTTGAAAAGAACTATTTCATCACGGTAAAATTCAAAAAATTATCATGAACTGAGTCATCTAGATTACTGGGAACAGTTAGATCATAACTACCAATCCTTGTTGCTGCAAACATCTCTCCATATATGCAAATTCAATCATGGGCACTCAACATCATTCCATAATCTACAATCAGACACGCTCAAAATCATAAATAAGTAAATGAACAAATCAATAAATGAATTAGTTCTGATGTAATCCCTACATATTGAGATATGAAAAACAACGTTTGAAAAAATGAAATGAGACAAATTGAAAACGTCGACCATGGCATCTTATTATGTATACATATTGTAAAGAATGCGTTTTTGACTGAAATTTTTTCAATATATCATTTACTATAAGCTGCAGGTATTATAAGCACACTAATTGATTTGTAACAAAGGTCCCGATCGTCACGAATTATATTTTCATTATCATATCCTGAGGTGAAATCTCAATCAGGTATGGAAAGAAAAAATAATTGGACTATATAATGTGATTCTTTAAGATACGCTATGATATTCATTGGCAACAATTCTATTCATTCCAAAATCCGTGATCACGTATTTCTGATATGAAAAAAATAATAAAAAAAACTATCCGCTCAAAATAACTTTTCCAAGTTTACCCAATGCTGTAACACGAGATTGTAAAAATGGAAATGAAATTTGCATAACTATTTATAGTGATAAGCTGAAAGCAATATAACATAACAACTTCACTTTATCTATAAGGTCAAATGTAAGGTACGAACTACATAGGATGAACTTTAAATTAATTTTTCCAACAGCAAACAACATCCAAAAATATTGAACTCAGATATAGTTGAATTGAGAGATATTCAATGAGCGCATTTAGTGAAACATGTATAGAGTTGACTATTATAAAATTTTTACTTTGAATTGAGAAGCTGCAAATTCACATTCACAAATGGTATTCCTGATGTTCAATCATCCATGATTCAAAGTTGAAAAAATTTGTTATTCCTAAAGATGAACTCATCAGCGTTATGAAGGTGTGAAGTTTTTGTCGGAAATAGTTAGCTATAAATCCAAACGATATCATTTGAAAAATCATTGTCAGAAATCATATTATCTTACAAATACTAGGATAACGCTTTTTCAATGAATACTTTGAATAGCTATGGTGATTGCGTTGAGTAACCATACATTCAATGTTAATTGTAAGCATTTATTTAATAGAAACGTAATTTGCCACCACTCAGTGACGGTCGATGGTATATATAGTAGTTATGCCATAAAATTATATTTGGTCACTCTTATTCAATCAAGTACAGAACATCTTTAGTATAGACAAAGATAATTCCTGTATCTTTCTATTTCTATCGGAATATACAACTGAACTAATTACAATTTATTTCTCTACATGGGCGTAGCAATTGTTAGAAATGATAATTCTGTCAAATTATCTGTTGCAATTATTGTAAAAAAATGACAAATTAGATTAATTCTGCATACGTACATACTTGTGCGCTTGACAATTAATTATATTAAACCCGCGGCTGTCGACTGATCCGCAGGTAGCAGTTTTTTGCTATCTATCAGGATGAGCCAACCAGCCTGTAGCTAACAAAGCCATATCCATATGGCTATGGCTCTTTGACCACAGCAAAAATGTGGTTTTGTTAGTCTTATCATAGATCTTATCATTGAGTAGATATTTACATTTGATTGATTATTTAGTTGTTTCAATTCTGAAAGTGATATCTTACAACTAATGAATTTCATATTGGTCGTAAAAGTTACTCCTAAACCTTGCTGCCCATCTTAGTCTTTACAGTTTATTTCAATAGCTAAGTCGATTTTGGAGCTCAATATCTTCAAAACTATGATTTATCTACATGTTCAAATACAATTTGTCATTAGTCTTACAACCAGGTTTTGATCCAGTTGTGGATAGAGACATAGTTTCGAATTTTTCATAGCTACAAACATTTTTGGCATCATATTCAAATCACTATATTGTACAAAAGTGAGAAATCTAATTTGTTGATCAGGTCTCATCATAGCATTGTATTTGTTTAAATCATGAGTAAACGCATTATTGATATTACTCAATTGCAGTTATTATACTTGGCTTTAATCATTTGATTGATTTGTGATGTATTCTATTCGCCATTCTATCATCTATCATTGCATAAACATAATTGAATGAGAACAGCATTTAGACGCAAACACCAATTAGATACATAGAAATTAAAGTTATCTATTAGCATGTGTGATCAGTTGTCAACACCTTCTGAGATATTGATATCCATATATGCTTTGAGAGAAAAGTATCGTTATTTTATCGTTATAAATTCCGAACTGCACAGAATTTATACCCTAGCTTTTATGAATAAAATAGAATTCTATCTTGCAAAATGCAACCTCATAACTATGCGAGACCTGATTGAAAAGTCAAGGAAAGTGTGTGCACAGGTGTGTAAAAAAAAGGATGTGGGTGGCAAGACTATGTAGAATTATATTACGTTTGAATGATCTGTCGGTTTACACTAAAGTAGCCCTGTATGTCTTTTGATTTGATATCCATTTTAGGGTGACTTGTACTTTGTTTTTTTATTGAAAATGCAATCATTACATATGGGCTGCGTTTGCATTAAGATCGAATGTAAGAAGTATCAGCTAATAAAAGTAAATGGAAAATCTTCAATTGATTTTAACAGTATAATGCTTTACTTGATTAGACGTGCTTCTGAATATTGAAACTGTGGGAAATATGATACCCCCTTCCCTTACTTTCATGCGCACTACTTTTTCTCTGAGCAAATTTTTTTGAAGTGTATGTTCAAAACTTATATCAAGGTATAGTGGAATTACTAGATCTATCCAATAATTTTAATATTTTCTATCAACCTGACCATAATTCCTCTTCAACATCGTGGTCCGAAAAGAATTACTAGTAAAGTTTTATAGTTGGCCTCATACAGAAGGAATATGTTTCATCCCTGGGAGAGAATAAATAAGTTGACACTCGGTATTTATTTGAATTCATTTATTCTACTTATCGATATTCAAATATGCTACACATTAAATATACTTGTATATGACATCATTTTTGCTTTGGACCGTTTGGAGCTCGAGTTTAACAGGGCATTGTAACCAAAAACTGAGAAGTTCCTCACAGTAGCCAATTAAAAAATACATTTTTCTTGAACTAATGCTACGGCGAACTATACCTGCTATTCTTATGATATTGTGTTGACGTTTGATGATAACTTCACTCATAAATAATGAATGCCATGTTCCTGTGATAAAACGGCGAATAAACATATCATCAACAGCAGTTTCGGAACTTCTATTGCCACCAGTTACATTAGCTGAAAATGAATAAATATAGTCATGTTTAGTTTTGAATATTTGTGACATACTTCATCCATATTCAAACCGATTTTCCACAGGAAATTTCATCAGAATCAGTAGTTTTTTTTATACTATATAATGAATGTGCAATTTGTACATGTGTTCCAGGAATTCCATGACTTTCGATGGGCGATTTGATAGGGGGGATTTGCCATCTCGTAGGTCAGTGGCCGATCTCTCTTGATGGTAACTCTGTATCGGCCTGCCTGTACTCTGGCAGTAACTGCTGTGACATGTATTTGTCTTTGGATGCAAGCATGTTCCAAAGTAGACAACACCTGTGAAAGTGATCATTCAAACTATGATGGCAAGATTGGTAACTCCAACACTCTAAAAGATTCATGAATGGGTAGGTATTATAACCTGTAACAACCAAACCTAACTATTCAATAGAAGTTAATGACAAGACAATACCGTTACTTACATTGCGAAAGCTTGCGATGAAAGCCATTGCAGTTTACTTAATCTTTAAAAATTTTTAGAAACTATACCGCTCTCTATCTATTGACTGTCAACCCTTGTAAAGAGTCTTGGGTGGCTACCCGAGACAAATTTGAAAATACACAAAAAACCCAAACGATAATACGCGATGGCGCGATGGCTAGGTTGGGTTGGGATTTCAATGGGATTTCAGCACTGGATTTCAGGCATGTGAAGTGAGGACGCCACCCATCTGGTGAATATGAAATTAATCGAGATATCTCGATTTTTCGACTTTTTAAAGCGGTAAATTATTAAAAATTAATCGAAGGACGCTTTTCACATGTGTCTGAGTTAATTAAGAGTTAAGAATTTAGACCAAAAAATTTTCTGGGTCTCAGAAAAACAGAAAAACTGAGAAGGTATTCTGAGACCTGGTGCCTCATCATGTGCATGCCTTCAATCCTTTGTATTGAGAACATGAAAACCGAGGAGGTGGACCAAGACCCCATGAGCCTCATCATGTGCATGCCAACGAATTCAGACTTGTGAATTCGTTGGTGCATGGCTTCAATCCTGTAAAGTTAATTCTAGTATGATAGAGACAGCGACTGGTTCCTTACAGGACTAACTATATGGCTAAATGTGTATTCAATTATTCCATAATTTATAGATACGAAACGATGAGAATGATTTTGAGTTCTAAAAGAGGAATTCTGAAGTTTAGAATTCAGTCCAAAAAATTTTCTAGGTATCAGGAGAACAGAGAAACCGAGGAGGTATTCCGAGACCTGGTGCTTCATCGTGTGCATGCAATCCATCCTGTTTATTTATTTCTAGTATGATAGAAAAAGCGAATGATGCCTTGCATAACCGACTATATACTTATCTGTGCATGCAATCACTCAAACATGCTTCGAAACAATGAAAAAAGTACAAATACTGTAGTCTTTGGTGTTTTCAGAGTCGGAAAATGTACAAAGACTGTAGTCTTTGGTGTTTTTAGCGTCGAAAAATGTGCAAAGACTATAGTCTTTGGTGTTTTAGCGTCGAAAAATGTACAAAGACTATAGTCTTTGGTGTTTTTAGCGTCGAAAAATGTACAAAGACTATAGTCTTTGGTGTTTTCAGCGTCGAAAAATGTGCAAAGACTATAGTCTTTGGTGTTTTTGGCGTCGAAAAATGTACAAAGACTATAGTCTTCGGTGTTTTTAGCGTCGAAAAATGTGCAAAGACTATGGTCTTTGGTGCTTTTGGCGTCGGAAAATGTGCGAAGACTACAGTCTTTGATGTTTTGAGCTTTGAAAAATGTGCAAAGACTATAGTCTTTGGTGTTTTTTGGTCCGAAAAATGTGCAAAGACTATGGTCTTTGGTGTTTTTCAAAGCGAGAAGCGAAAAATGTGCAAAGACTATGGTCTTTGGTGTTTTGAGCGTCGAAAAATGTACAAAGACTGTAGTCTTTGGTGTTTTTAGCGTCGAAAAATGTACAAAGACTGTAGTCTTTGGTGTTTTCAGCGTCAAAAAATGTACAAAGACTGTAGTCTTGAGTGTTTTCAGCGTCGGAAAATGTACAAAGACTGTAGTCTTTGGTGTTTTCAGCATCGAAAAATGTGCGGAAACTGTAGTCTTTGGTGTTTTCAGCGTCGAAAAATGTACAAAGACTGTGGTCTTTGGTGTTTTCAGCGTCGAAAAATGTGCGAAGACTGTAGTCTTTGGTGTTTTCAGCGTCGAAGAATGTGCGGAAACTGTAGTCTTTGGTGTTTTCAGCGTCGAAAAATGTGCGAAGACTGTAGTCTTTGGTGTTTTTAGCGTCGAAAAATGTGCAAAGACTATAGTCTTTGGTGTTTTTAGCGTCGGAAAATGTACAAAGACTGTAGTCTTTGGTGTTTTCAGCGTCGAAAAATGTGCGAAGACTGTAGTCTTTAGTGTTTTCAGCGTCGAAAAATGTGCGAAGACTGTAGTCTTTGGTGTTTTTAGCGTCGAAAAATGTGCAAAGACTATAGTCTTTGGTGTTTTTAGCGTCGGAAAATGTACAAAGACTGTAGTCTTTGGTGTTTTCAGCGTCGGAAAATGTGCAAAGACTATAGTCTTTGGTGTTTTTAGCGTCGAAAAATGTACAAAGACTGTAGTCTTTGGTGTTTTTACTGTCAAAAAATGTACAAAGACTATAGTCTTTGGTGTTTTCAGCTTCGAAAAATGTACAAAGACTGTAGTCTTTGGTGTCTTTGGCGTCGAAAAATGTACAAAGACTATAGTCTTTGGTGTTTTTAGCGTCGAAAAATGTGCAATGACTATAGTCTTTGGTGTTTTTAGCGTCGAAAAATGTGCAAAGACCATAGTCTTTGGTGATTTTAGCGTCGAAAAATGTACAAAGACTGTAGTCTTTGGTATTTTTCGCGTCGAAAAATGTGCAAAGACTATAGTCTTTGGTGTTTTTAGCGTCGAATAATGTACAAAGACTATAGTCTTTGGTGTTTTTAGCGTCGAAAAATGTGCGAAGACTATAGTCTTTGGTGTTTTTAGCGTCGAAAAATGTGCAAAGACTATAGTCTTTGGTGTTTTTAGCGTCAAAAAATGTGCAAAGACTATAGTCTTTGGTGTTTTTAGCGTCGAAAAATGTACAAAGACTATAGTCTTTGGTGTTTTCAGCGTCGAAAAATGTGCAAAGACTGTAGTCTTTGGTGATTTTAGCGTCGAAAAATGTACAAAGACTATAGTCTTTGGTGTTTTTTGGTCCGAAAAATGTGCAAAGACTATAGTCTTTGGTGTTTTCAGCGTCGAAAAATGTGCAAAGACTATAGTCTTTGGTGTTTTTGGCGTCGAAAAATGTACAAAGACTATAGTCTTCGGTGTTTTTAGCGTCGAAAAATGTGCAAAGACTATAGTCTTTGGTGTTTTTGGCGTCGAAAAATGTGCGAAGACTATAGTCTTTGGTGTTTTTAGCGTCGAAAAATGTACAAAGACTATAGTCTTTGGTGTTTTCAGCGTCGAAAAATGTGCAAAGACTATAGTCTTTGGTGTTTTTGGCGTCGAAAAATGTGCGAAGACTATAGTCTTTGGTGTTTTTCAAAGCGAAAAGCGAAAAATGTGCAAAGACTATAGTCTTTGATGTTTTGAGCTTTGAAAAATGTGCAAAGACTATAGTCTTTGGTGTTTTTTGGTCCGAAAAATGTGCAAAGACTATAGTCTTTGGTGTTTTTCAAAGCGAAAAGCGAAAAATGTGCAAAGACTATAGTCTTTGGTGTTTTGAGCGTCAAAAAATGTGCAAAGACTATAGTCTTTGGTGTTTTTAGCGTCGAAAAATGTACAAAGACTATAGTCTTTGGTGTTTTCAGCGTCGAAAAATGTGCAAAGACTGTAGTCTTTGGTGATTTTAGCGTCGAAAAATGTACAAAGACTATAGTCTTTGGTGTTTTTTGGTCCGAAAAATGTGCAAAGACTATAGTCTTTGGTGTTTTCAGCGTCGAAAAATGTGCAAAGACTATAGTCTTTGGTGTTTTTGGCGTCGAAAAATGTACAAAGACTATAGTCTTCGGTGTTTTTAGCGTCGAAAAATGTGCAAAGACTATAGTCTTTGGTGTTTTTGGCGTCGAAAAATGTGCGAAGACTATAGTCTTTGGTGTTTTTAGCGTCGAAAAATGTACAAAGACTATAGTCTTTGGTGTTTTCAGCGTCGAAAAATGTGCAAAGACTATAGTCTTTGGTGTTTTTGGCGTCGAAAAATGTGCGAAGACTATAGTCTTTGGTGTTTTTCAAAGCGAAAAGCGAAAAATGTGCAAAGACTATAGTCTTTGATGTTTTGAGCTTTGAAAAATGTGCAAAGACTATAGTCTTTGGTGTTTTTTGGTCCGAAAAATGTGCAAAGACTATAGTCTTTGGTGTTTTTCAAAGCGAAAAGCGAAAAATGTGCAAAGACTATAGTCTTTGGTGTTTTGAGCGTCGAAAAATGTGCAAAGACTGTAGTCTTTGGTGTTTTTAGCGTCGAAAAATGTACAAAGACTGTAGTCTTTGGTGTTTTCAGCGTCAGAAAATGTACAAAGACTGTAGTCTTGAGTGTTTTCAGCGTCGAAAAATGCACAAAGACTGTAGTCTTTGGTGTTTTCAGCGTCGAAAAATGTGCGAAGACTGTAGTCTTTGGTGTTTTCAGCGTCGAAGAATGTGCGGAAACTGTAGTCTTTGGTGTTTTCAGCGTCGAAAAATGTGCGAAGACTGTAGTCTTTGGTGTTTTTAGCGTCGAAAAATGTGCAAAGACTATAGTCTTTGGTGTTTTTAGCGTCGGAAAATGTACAAAGACTGTAGTCTTTGGTGTTTTCAGCGTCGAAAAATGTGCGAAGACTGTAGTCTTTAGTGTTTTCAGCGTCGAAAAATGTGCGAAGACTGTAGTCTTTGGTGTTTTTAGCGTCGAAAAATGTACAAAGACTGTAGTCTTTGGTGTTTTTACTGTCAAAAAATGTACAAAGACTATAGTCTTTGGTGTTTTCAGCTTCGAAAAATGTACAAAGACTGTAGTCTTTGGTGTCTTTGGCGTCGAAAAATGTACAAAGACTATAGTCTTTGGTGTTTTTAGCGTCGAAAAATGTGCAATGACTATAGTCTTTGGTGTTTTTAGCGTCGGAAAATGTACCAAGACTGTAGTCTTTGGTATTTTTCGCGTCGAAAAATGTGCAAAGACTATAGTCTATGGTGTTTTTAGCGTCGAATAATGTACAAAGACTATAGTCTTCGGTGTTTTTAGCGTCGAGAAATGTACAAAGACTGTAGTCTTTGGTGTTTTCAGCGTCGAAAAATGTGCGAAGACTGTAGTCTTTGGTGTTTTTAGCGTCGAAAAATGTGCAAAGACTATAGTCTTTGGTGTTTTTAGCGTCGGAAAATGTACAAAGACTGTAGTGTTTGGTGTTTTCAGCGTCGAAAAATGTGCGAAGACTGTAGTCTTTAGTGTTTTCAGCGTCGGAAAATGTGCGAAGACTGTAGTCTTTGGTGTTTTTAGCGTCGAAAAATGTGCAAAGACTATAGTCTTTGGTGTTTTTAGCGTCGGAAAATGTACAAAGACTGTAGTCTTTGGTGTTTTCAGCGTCGGAAAATGTGCAAAGACTATAGTCTTTGGTGTTTTTAGCGTCGAAAAATGTACAAAGACTGTAGTCTTTGGTGTTTTTACTGTCAAAAAATGTACAAAGACTAAAGTCTTTGGTGTTTTCAGCTTCGAAAAATGTACAAAGACTGTAGTCTTTGGTGTCTTTGGCGTCGAAAAATGTACAAAGACTATAGTCTTTGGTGTTTTTAGCGTCGAAAAATGTGCAATGACTATAGTCTTTGGTGTTTTTAGCGTCGAAAAATGTGCAAAGACCATAGTCTCTGGTGATTTTAGCGTCGAAAAATGTACAAAGACTGTAGTCTTTGGTATTTTTCGCGTCGAAAAATGTGCAAAGACTATAGTCTTTGGTGTTTTTAGCGTCGAATAATGTACAAAGACTATAGTCTTTGGTGTTTTTAGCGTCGAAAAATGTGCGAAGACTATAGTCTTTGGTGTTTTTAGCGTCGAAAAATGTGCAAAGACTATAGTCTTTGGTGTTTTTAGCGTCAAAAAATGTGCAAAGACTATAGTCTTTGGTGTTTTTAGCGTCGAAAAATGTACAAAGACTATAGTCTTTGGTGTTTTTAGCGTCGAAAAATGTGCAAAGACTGTAGTCTTTGGTGATTTTAGCGTCGAAAAATGTACAAAGACTATAGTCTTTGGTGTTTTTTGGTCCGAAAAATGTGCAAAGACTATAGTCTTTGGTGTTTTTCGAAGCGGAAAGCGAAAAATGTGCAAAGACTATAGTCTTTGGTGTTTTGAGCGTCGAAAAATGTGCAAAGACTGTAGTCTTTGGTGTTTTCAGCGTCGAAAAATGTACAAAGACTGTAGTCTTTGGTGTTTTCAGCGTCGAAAAATGTACAAAGACTGTAGTCTTGAGTGTTTTCAGCGTCGAAAAATGTACAAAGACTGTAGTCTTTGGTGTTTTCAGCGTCGAAAAATGTGCGGAAACTGTGTTCTTTGGTGTTTTCAGCGTCGAAAAATGTACAAAGACTGTAGTCTTTGGTGTTTTCAGCGTCGAAAAATGTGCGAAGACTGTAGTCTTTGGTGTTTTTAGCGTCGAGAAATGTACAAAGACTGTAGTCTTTGGTGTTTTCAGCGTTGAAAAATGTACAAAGACTGTAGTCTTGAGTGTTTTCAGCGTCGAAAAATGTGCAAAGACTGTAGTCTTCGGTGTTTTCAGCGTCGAAAAATGTGCGGAAACTGTAGTCTCTGGTGTTTTCAGCGTCGAAAAATGTGCGAAGACTATAGTCTTTGGTGTTTTTAGCGTCGAAAAATGTGCAATGACTATAGTCTTTGGTGTTTTTAGCGTCGAAAAATGTGCAAAGACCATAGTCTTTGGTGATTTTAGCGTCGAAAAATGTACAAAGACTGTAGTCTTTGGTATTTTTCGCGTCGAAAAATGTGCAAAGACTATAGTCTTTGGTGTTTTTAGCGTCGAATAATGTACAAAGACTATAGTCTTTGGTGTTTTTAGCGTCGAAAAATGTGCGAAGACTATAGTCTTTGGTGTTTTTAGCGTCGAAAAATGTGCAAAGACTATAGTCTTTGGTGTTTTTAGCGTCAAAAAATGTGCAAAGACTATAGTCTTTGGTGTTTTTAGCGTCGAAAAATGTACAAAGACTATAGTCTTTGGTGTTTTCAGCGTCGAAAAATGTGCAAAGACTGTAGTCTTTGGTGATTTTAGCGTCGAAAAATGTACAAAGACTATAGTCTTTGGTGTTTTTTGGTCCGAAAAATGTGCAAAGACTATAGTCTTTGGTGTTTTTCGAAGCGGAAAGCGAAAAATGTGCAAAGACTATAGTCTTTGGTGTTTTTAGCGTCGAAAAATGTACAAAGACTGTAGTCTTTGGTGTTTTTACTGTCAAAAAATGTACAAAGACTATAGTCTTTGGTGTTTTCAGCTTCGAAAAATGTACAAAGACTATAGTCTTTGGTGTTTTTAGCGTCGAAAAATGTGCAAAGACTTCAGTCTTTGGTGTTTCTAGCGTCGAAAAATGTACAAAGACTGTAGTCTTTGGTGTTTTCAGCGTCGAAAAATGTACAAAGACTGTAGTCTTTGGTGTTTTTAGCGTCAAAAAATGTGCAAAGACTATAGTCTTTGGTGTTTTAGCGTCGAAAAATGTACGAAGACTATAGTCTTTGGTGTTTTTAGCGTCGAAAAATGTACAAAGACTATAGTCTTTGGTGTTTTCAGCGTCGAAAAATGTGCAAAGACTATAGTCTTTGGTGTTTTTGGCGTCGAAAAATGTACAAAGACTATAGTCTTCGGTGTTTTTAGCGTCGAAAAATGTGCAAAGACTATAGTCTTTGGTGTTTTTGGCGTCGAAAAATGTGCGAAGACTATAGTCTTTGGTGTTTTTCAAAGCGAAAAGCGAAAAATGTGCAAAGACTATAGTCTTTGATGTTTTGAGCTTTGAAAAATGTGCAAAGACTATAGTCTTTGGTGTTTTTTGGTCCGAAAAATGTGCAAAGACTATAGTCTTTGGTGTTTTTCAAAGCGAAAAGCGAAAAATGTGCAAAGACTATAGTCTTTGGTGTTTTGAGCGTCGAAAAATGTGCAAAGACTGTAGTCTTTGGTGTTTTCAGCGTCGAAAAATGTACAAAGACTGTAGTCTTGAGTGTTTTCAGCGTCGAAAAATGCACAAAGACTGTAGTCTTTGGTGTTTTCAGCGTCGAAAAATGTGCGAAGACTGTAGTCTTTGGTGTTTTCAGCGTCGAAGAATGTGCGGAAACTGTAGTCTTTGGTGTTTTCAGCGTCGAAAAATGTGCGAAGACTGTAGTCTTTGGTGTTTTTAGCGTCGAAAAATGTGCAAAGACTATAGTCTTTGGTGTTTTTAGCGTCGGAAAATGTACAAAGACTGTAGTCTTTGGTGTTTTCAGCTTCGAAAAATGTACAAAGACTGTAGTCTTTGGTGTCTTTGGCGTCGAAAAATGTACAAAGACTATAGTCTTTGGTGTTTTTAGCGTCGAAAAATGTGCAATGACTATAGTCTTTGGTGTTTTTAGCGTCGGAAAATGTGCAAAGACCATAGTCTTTGGTGATTTTAGCGTCGAAAAATGTACCAAGACTGTAGTCTTTGGTATTTTTCGCGTCGAAAAATGTGCAAAGACTATAGTCTTTGGTGTTTTTAGCGTCGAATAATGTACAAAGACTATAGTCTTCGGTGTTTTTAGCGTCGAGAAATGTACAAAGACTGTAGTCTTTGGTGTTTTCAGCGTCGAAAAATGTGCGAAGACTGTAGTCTTTGGTGTTTTTAGCGTCGAAAAATGTGCAAAGACTATAGTCTTTGGTGTTTTTAGCGTCGGAAAATGTACAAAGACTGTAGTGTTTGGTGTTTTCAGCGTCGAAAAATGTGCGAAGACTGTAGTCTTTAGTGTTTTCAGCGTCGGAAAATGTGCGAAGACTGTAGTCTTTGGTGTTTTTAGCGTCGAAAAATGTGCAAAGACTATAGTCTTTGGTGTTTTTAGCGTCGGAAAATGTACAAAGACTGTAGTCTTTGGTGTTTTCAGCGTCGGAAAATGTGCAAAGACTATAGTCTTTGGTGTTTTTAGCGTCGAAAAATGTACAAAGACTGTAGTCTTTGGTGTTTTTACTGTCAAAAAATGTACAAAGACTATAGTCTTTGGTGTTTTCAGCTTCGAAAAATGTACAAAGACTGTAGTCTTTGGTGTCTTTGGCGTCGAAAAATGTACAAAGACTATAGTCTTTGGTGTTTTTAGCGTCGAAAAATGTGCAATGACTATAGTCTTTGGTGTTTTTAGCGTCGAAAAATGTGCAAAGACCATAGTCTCTGGTGATTTTAGCGTCGAAAAATGTACAAAGACTGTAGTCTTTGGTATTTTTCGCGTCGAAAAATGTGCAAAGACTATAGTCTTTGGTGTTTTTAGCGTCGAATAATGTACAAAGACTATAGTCTTTGGTGTTTTTAGCGTCGAAAAATGTGCGAAGACTATAGTCTTTGGTGTTTTTAGCGTCGAAAAATGTGCAAAGACTATAGTCTTTGGTGTTTTTAGCGTCAAAAAATGTGCAAAGACTATAGTCTTTGGTGTTTTTAGCGTCGAAAAATGTACAAAGACTATAGTCTTTGGTGTTTTTAGCGTCGAAAAATGTGCAAAGACTGTAGTCTTTGGTGATTTTAGCGTCGAAAAATGTACAAAGACTATAGTCTTTGGTGTTTTTTGGTCCGAAAAATGTGCAAAGACTATAGTCTTTGGTGTTTTTCGAAGCGGAAAGCGAAAAATGTGCAAAGACTATAGTCTTTGGTGTTTTGAGCGTCGAAAAATGTGCAAAGACTGTAGTCTTTGGTGTTTTCAGCGTCGAAAAATGTACAAAGACTGTAGTCTTTGGTGTTTTCAGCGTCGAAAAATGTACAAAGACTGTAGTCTTGAGTGTTTTCAGCGTCGAAAAATGTACAAAGACTGTAGTCTTTGGTGTTTTCAGCGTCGAAAAATGTGCGGAAACTGTGTTCTTTGGTGTTTTCAGCGTCGAAAAATGTACAAAGACTGTAGTCTTTGGTGTTTTCAGCGTCGAAAAATGTGCGAAGACTGTAGTCTTTGGTGTTTTTAGCGTCGAGAAATGTACAAAGACTGTAGTCTTTGGTGTTTTCAGCGTTGAAAAATGTACAAAGACTGTAGTCTTGAGTGTTTTCAGCGTCGAAAAATGTGCAAAGACTGTAGTCTTTGGTGTTTTCAGCGTCGAAAAATGTGCGGAAACTGTAGTCTCTGGTGTTTTCAGCGTCGAAAAATGTGCGAAGACTGTAGTCTTTGGTGTTTTTACTGTCGAAAAATGTACAAAGACTATAGTCTTTGGTGTTTTTAGCGTCGGAAAATGTACAAAGACTATAGTCTTTGGTGTTTTTAGCGTCGAAAAATGTGCAAAGACTGTAATCTTTGGTGATTTTAGCGTCGAAAAATGTACAAAGACTGTAGTCTTTGGTGTTTTCAGCGTCGAAAAATGTACAAAGACTGTAGTCTTTGGTGTTTTTAGCGTCGAAAAATGTGCAAAGACTATAGTCTTTGGTGTTTTTAGCTTCGAAAAATGTGCAAACACTATAGTCTTTGGTGTTTTTAGCGTCGAAAAATGTGCAAAGACTATAGTCTTCGGTGTTTTTAGCGTCGAAAAATGTGCAAAGTCTATAGTCTTTGGTGTCTCTGGCGTCGAAAAATGTACAAAGACTATAGTCTTTGGTGTTTTTAGCGTCGAAAAATGTACAAAGACTATAGTCTTCGGTTTTTTCTTGACTTAATTCTCAAAGAATCGTTCCAAAAATTAGCCAAGACTTTGAAAAATGAAAGTTTTATGTGTCAAAAGTTTGCAGAAAATTCCGAGTAATCTCGAAACAGTCAATTGCGAACGTGCAGTTTGGTCTTCGATTATTGCAGCGTCTCGTCCTCTTTAGATTCGCCTTTTCCGAATTAATTGGCCGCATTAGCCGAAGCGACGTCGTCATCAGGAGCGACATCGATGGTAGTGCGTACATGCTTTGAGAAGAGACAGAAGAAGCTAGCGTGCAGAGAGAGACATATATTTGGGTGAGGATTAGCAATGGATTAGTACGCAGTTACTACAGCGCCATATATTTGGTTGACAATTCTTCCAGAGTCCAGTTTCGATTTAGCAGTGACTCGGGAAGGAGTGTTCCGTTCGATCTACATATTTTCAAAAAGTGCTTGACAATCGTTAGTTTGTGAAAGTTTTTTATCATCGGAAATTTTGTGAATTCCGTAACTCGGAGGATTTTTCATCAGCACTGGTGAGCATAATGTTTTTACCGTGACCATCGTATGTTCGGGCTTCCGATCGGTCAGCAATTCGTTTCAAAAAATTTGAGCTGGTGGTAATGCGACATGAATGTATAATTTTTATAGATTTCTAGTAACGAATTAACTTGATGGTCGTAGAGATTGAGATCTTCGCGCAAAAACGGAAAACTTTGATTATTCACAATCGTATTCCCTGATGTATTCTAGATTGGGGGAGTACGAAGGTCACGATTTTGCACCGCAGAAATTTCTTTCATCGTTCGAATTCTGAATAACTTTACCTAGTTTGTTACATATCATTATATTCCTATAATATTAGTATTGTCTCTTCAATTTATTTGTTCTTTCTTCCATTTTTTATCTTATTTCCTTAGTTATCTATTCATTCATTCATTGGATTATAAATTCATACCTGATGCGTATGTACTCTCACAATCAATGTAAAGCAATCGTCGCGTCTATAATGGCAGACTGTCTTAGTAATCAATCAATCAATAATTGTTCGTAGTATTGCGAACGGTCACTCAAATTATTAGTATTTTGGAAGCCTTTTTTACTTTTGAATCGATCGAATAAATAAATAAATAAATGGAATCATTGATTAAATTGATGATTCGGTATGATTTCGATGCTTCTGAATTGATGTGATCACTCATTCATTCATTCACTTAGTCATATATCCATTAATGATATGATTGTAGACTGTTTGAGTAATCAAACGAATAATTAATAACAATATTATTTTCAACAGTTGAATAATTTATTAGTATTTCGAGAGCATTTTTTATTTATTTATTCATTAATTTATAATTAATTCATCAATTGATTAAAATAATCATTTGGCACGATTTGGATGCTTCTCAATTTATGTGTCCATTTATTTATTGATTCATTCATTCAGTTATTCATCCTTCTCTTCATTTATTGAGTTACGGATTTATACATGATTTCTGTATAATCACATGTGAAGCAATCGTCGCGTATATAATGGCAGACTGTTTTAGTAATCAATCAATTAATTATTGCTAGTCGTATTTCGAACGGTTACTTGATCAATTAGCATTTCGGAAGCCTTTTTCAATGTCTAAATTCATTGTTTTGTGAATTTTGAAGATAGATCGTTTTCACTTGCAAATTTGGATTCCTGAGATCAAAATACATAAAAAAAAGTATAGCAAACTCTTCGAAATAAATTATTGAACATCGTCTGAATTTTTGAAAAAATACTAAGGCTGTAGGCTTACCGTTTTTTCGGGTGAAAATGGAAAGTATTTCTGAAATGAAATGCAGGACACTTTTCTCGTGTATTTTAGCACAAGGAACACGAATACGTCGACTAAATTGAGGTAGAAATAAATCCCATCGAGATATCTTCGTTTTTTTCCATTTTGGTCCGATAAACTGGCGATAACTCGGTTAATTTCAAAGATAGATCGTTTTAACTTCCAAATTTGGATTCCTGAGATCAAAATACATAGGAATAGCATAGGAAACTCCATAAAAAAAATTATTGAATTTTGTCTCAAATTTTGAGAAAATCCTAAGGCTATAGGCTTACCGTTTTTTTGGGTCAAAATGTGAAGTATTTCTAAAATCAATTGCAGGACACTTTTCTTGTGTATTTTTGCACAAGGAATACGAATACGTCGATTAAATTGAGTTAGGAATAAATCCCATCGAGATATCCTCGATTTTTCACATTACCGTTTACCGTTACGGTAGGCTTACCGTTTTTTTGAGGTGAGAAAGATTATTCATATACTGCAATCTCGGGATCTAGATCTGGTGTCCAAATTCACTCGTATGCAGAATAGAGAAAGTTGGCGCCGTAACTTTATACTAAGAATATTCTTTTTCGTTGAAATTTCGAACAATTAGGTATAATTAATCACACGTTAATGAACTCTCGTATCAGTACTCATTACATCATGATGTTCTCAAGTGCGGAATAGTGGTCCTCGCGTTCAAACACTATAATTTGTCAATCCATAGGATTTGGGAATTTATCAAAGGTTTAGAAATAATCTTCGCCGTTATATCGTGAACAAATTTATTAATAAATCTTAGGTTTAGGTTTACAATTCTACTTTATTTCATGTATGACATTTTTTTCAGACTTTCAATCAGTCATCACTGTGCCTAGTTCATCGCAGTACTTATTCAACTTCCAACCACGAAGGGCAGGCGTTGCATGGCATCGCACAATTCGTTTACAGGTATGACATAAATATCAGTATGATATAAGTTAGAGTACATTATAAAAATATATTCAATGTAATATATTATAATATCACATTGGCAGTAATATATTAACAGATAATGTAATATAACATTCAACTAACATATTGACATAGAATATAATATTCTTGATAACATATTCTTATATTACGTCATTATTAATGCACTTTTTGTATATTTCAGGTACTCTGAGATGCTGTCGCCGCAGTTATGACCCCCTGGACTTCCCCTGTTCATCAGGGGGAGTCCAGGGACCCGTCCCCTGGGACTGCGCGGCCTCCCACCGCCCCCGGGGTCCCAGGGGACCCAGTCCCTAGGACTTGTCTCCGGGGATTCGGTATCCCCGCTGGAGGGGATGCCATATCCCGAGGGACATGTCCTCGGGACTGGTCTTCGGGGACGCAAGTTCCCCCAGGGACACGTCCCCGGAGATGCGGTATCCCCGCTGGAGGGGATACCGTGTCTTTGGGGGCGTGGCCTTGGGGGAATAAGCGTCCTCGAAAATCCCGGGAAAAGGAGGTCCCAAGCGGTCACTCGTTTTCTTGATTTCTCTAGAGAAACGAAAAACAAAGTGTCCGCTTGGGACCTCCTTTTCCCGGGATTTTCGAGGACGCTTATTCCCCCAAGGCCACGCCCCCAAAGACACGGTATCCCCTCCAGCGGGGATACCGCATCTCCGGGGACGTGTCCCTGGGGGAACTTGCGTCCCCGAAGACCAGTCCCGAGGACATGTCCCTCGGGATATGGCATCCCCTCCAGCGGGGATACCGAATCCCCGGAGACAAGTCCTCGGGGACTGGGTCCCCTGGGACCCCGGGGGCGGTGGGAGGCCGCGCAGTCCCAGGGGACGGGTCCCTGGACTCCCCCTGATGAACAGGGGAAGTCCAGGGGGTCATAACTGCGGCGACAGCATCTCCGACGTTGGAAGATATGCGACCTGTAACATAAATAACAAATATACAATTAATCAACTGATTACATAGCTTACCTAATGTATGACTTATTTTATGATCAGCATATAAGTATAAGACGTTTGAATTATAAAGAAATTGTACCAAGTTATATGATAATAAATTATTGTCTTGCCTTATTGGCGTGTCTGATGAATTTTATTGTGGGGGGTGTATGCATCTACCGAGTCTATTGGGTCATGCTGGGTGATCTGATTTTATGAGGAGGATTTTGAAAATATTTTCCAAGGGGGTGCAATTCATATACTCAGACTCTGAATGTTGGATTCTACTTGGGACTCTCGAATGGAATAAATTAAATGAAACATACCTCCGCAAAAAAAGGAGTTGTACTTCTCATGTGTTGCAGATCCATCTCTACCGGAACAGGATGGAGAGGAGTGGATCTTTGGAGAGACTCGTTGATGTCCTGATTTGCTTGCATCGCGCAATGGTCATCTACCAGAAAGAAAGAAAAAAAATATCACATGTACAATTAAAGTCACGATATAACAATCGCTTATATTTATACTCTATTTGTATCCACGAAAATGATCAATAAATCATTCCAAATTTCATTGAGAAAAGAAATTGAGTGAATCATTGTAAAATCATCCCTACGAATTTTTCTGGAGCTGCATTCAGTGCACTTGCAATATATCCTTCAGCGAAGCTCGCAATAACGTAATCAAACTACGGCGGAAAACCGACGCTCGAGCGATTTGAAAACATGGACGGCCCGAAAAATCAGAAAAATTTTGTATAGAAAGCTGATTGAAAATAATTGCTATATCTAATTTGTATTAGTTAGATTAATTGATTGATTAACTTAGAATTCCGGAAAACAGAATGAAACGCGTAATTCAATTGAAAAGTCAACTCTCAGAATTTTAAAGGATTGTTCAGAACCCGGGCCAGTGTATTTCTAACGACTGTTTTAAGTATGAATAGTCGAGAGCGAGTGATCAAAATACATATAGGAACGTTTGCATATTCAACTGAATTCTATGTGAAGTTCTGCTCACCGTTCTCTCTCTCTCCATCGTCGCTCTGAGGAACCCGCTTTGCTACTGATGTCGCTCCCGATGTCGCCTCTTCTGTCGCCGAAGCCGAACTGCCGTCAAATCCAAGACGAAATACCTGCAACACACATGTACTCTGATGACCATTCACCAAATTACACGCCTCCGATCAGATGTTTCCAATGGAAGGATGAATAACTTAATGAATAAATGAACGAATGAATGAACACATGAATTGAGAATCATCGAAATCATACCGAATCATCAATTTAATTAATGATTCTATTTATTCATTTATTTATTCAATCTATTGAATAGTAAAAAAGGTTTCCGAAATACTAATTAATCAAGTAACCGTTCGAAATACTACTAACAATAATTGATTGATTGATTACCAAGACAGTCTGCCATTAAAAACGCGACGATTGCTTCACACGTAATTATACAGAAATCATGTATACATTTGTAACTCAATGAATAGAGAAAAAGATGAATAACTGAATCAATGAATGCATGAATAAATGAACATAAATTGAAAAGAATGATTGTTTTGGGCGATTGATATATAATTTCAAAAATTGACGAATAAATAAATGAAAAATGCTCCCGAAATACTAATGAATTATTCAACTGTTGAGAATAATATTGTTATTGATTATTTGTTTGATTACTCAAACAGTCTACAGTCCTATCATTAATCGCTATATGACTAACTGAATGAATGAATCAGTGGACACATCAATTTAAAAGCATCGAAATCATACCGAATCATCAATTTAATTAGTAATTTCATGCATTCATTTATTGATTCAATCGATTGAATAGTGAAAGAGGCTTTCGAAATACTAATTAATCAAGTAACCGTTCGAAATACTACTAACAATAATTGATTGATTGATTACCAAGACAGTCTGCCATTAAAAACGCGACGATTGCTTCACACGTAATTAAACAGAAATCATGTATACATTTGTAACTCAATGAATAGAGAAAAAGATGAATAACTGAATCAATGAATGCATGAATAAATGAACATAAATTGAAAAGAATGATTGTTTTGGGCGATTGATATATAATTTCAAAAATTGACGAATAAATAAATGAAAAATGCTCCCGAAATACTAATGAATTATTCAACTGTTGAGAATAATATTGTTATTGATTATTTGTTTGATTACTCAAACAGTCTACAGTCCTATCATTAATCGCTATATGACTAACTGAATGAATGAATCAGTGGACACATCAATTTAAAGGCATCGAAATCATACCGAATCATCAATTTAATTAGTAATTTCATGCATTCATTTATTGATTCAATCGATTGAATAGTAAAAGAGGCTTTCGAAATACTAATTAATCAAGTAACCGTTCGAAATACTACTAACAATAATTAATTGATTGATTACTAAGACAGTCTGCAATCATAGACGCGACGATTGCTTGACATTGGGAGTAGATAGGCATGAGATATGAATTTATGATTCAATCATAGATTTCAATGAAAGAATAACAATATAACTATCTGGATGAATGATTGAATGAATAAAAAAACAGATGAATTTGAAAGAAAATACTAATACTATAAGAAGATAATTATGTGTAACGAACTAGGTATAGTTGTTTAGAATTCAAACGATAAAAGATATTTTCGCAGCGCAAAATCATGACCCTCATACTCCCCCAATCTCAAATACGGGAAATAAAATTGTGAATAATCGGAGTTTTCCGTTTTTGCGCGAAGATCTCAATCTCTACGACCATCAAGTTAATTCGTTACTAGAAATCTATAAAAATTATACATTCATGTCGCATTACCACCAGCTCAAATTTTTTGAAACGAATTGCTGACCGATCGGAAGCCCGAACATACGATGGTCACGGTAAAAACATTATGCTCACCAGTGCTGATGAAAAATCCTCCGAGTTACGGAATTCACAAAATTTCCGATGATAAAAAACTTTCACAAACTAACGATTGTCAAGCACATTTTAAAAAATTTGTAGATCGAACGGAACACTCCTTCCCGAGTCACTGCTAAATCAAAACTGGACTCTGGAAGAATTGTCAACCAAATATATGGCGCTGTAGTAACTGCGTACTAATCCATTGCTAATCCTCACCCAAATATATGTCTCTCTCTGCACGCTAGCTTCTTCTGTCTCTTCTCAAAGCATGTACGCACTACCATCGATGTCGCTCCTGATGACGACGTCGCTTCGGCTAATGCGGCCAATTAATTCGGAAAAGGCGAATCTGATGAGGACGAGACGCTGCAATAATCGAAGACCAAACTGCACGTTCGCAATTGACTGTTTCGAGATTACTCGGAATTTTCTGCAAACTTTTTACACATAAAACTTTCATTTTTCAAAGTCTTGGCTAATTTTTGGGACGATTCTTTGGGAATTCAGTCTAGAAAAAACCGAAGACTATAGTCTTTGTACATTCTTCGACGCTAGAAACACCAAAGACTATAGTCTTTGTACATTTTTCGACGCTAGAAACACCAAAGACTATGGTCTTTGTACATTTTTCGACGCTGAAAACACCAAAGACTAAAGTCTTTGCACATTTTTCGACGCTAAAAACACCAAAGACTATAGTCTTTGTACATTTTTCGACGCTGAAAACACCAAAGACTATAGTCTTTGTACATTTTTCGACAGTAAGAACACCAAAGACTATAGTCTTTGTACATTTTTCGCTTTGAAAAACACCGGAAACTATAGTCTTTGCACATTTTTCGACGCTAAAAACACCAAAAGCTATGATCTTTGCACATTTTTCGATGCTAGAAACACCAAAGACTATAGTCTTTGTACATTTTTCGACAGTAAAAACACCAAAGACTATAGTCTTTGTACATTTTTCGACGCTGAAAACATTAAAGACTATAGTCTTTGCACATTTTCCGACGGTAAAAACACCAAAGACTACAGTCTTTGTACATTTTTCGACGCTCAAAACACCAAAGACTATAGTCTTTGCACATTTTTCGACGCTCAAAACACCAAAGACTATAGTCTTTGCACATTTTTCGACGCTAAAAACACCAAAGACTATAGTTTTTTCACATTTTTCGACGCAGAAAACACCAAAGACCATAGTCTTTGTACATTTTTCGACGCTAAAAACACCAAAGACTACAGTCTTTGCACATTTTTCGACGCTAAAAACACCAAAGACTACAGTCTTTGTACATTTTTCGACGCTAAAAACACCAAAGACTACAGTCTTTGCACATTTTTCGACGCTAAAAACACCAAAGACTACAGTCTTTGTACATTTTTCGACGCTGAAAACACCGAAGACTATAGTCTCTGTACATTTTTCGACGCTAAAAACACCAAAGACTACAGTCTTTGTACATTTTTCGACGCTAAAAACACCAAAGACTACAGTCTTCGCACATTTTCCGACGCTAAAATCACCAAAGACTATAGTCTTTGTACATTTTTCGACAGTAAAAACACCAAAGACTATAGTCTTTGTACATTTTTCGACGCTGAAAACACCAAAGACTAAAGTCTTTGCACATTTTTCGACGCTAAAAACACCAAAGACTATAGTCTTTGTACATTTTTCGACGCTGAAAACACCAAAGACTATAGTCTTTGTACATTTTTCGACGCTGAAAACACCAAAGACTATAGTCTTTGCACATTTTCGACGCTAAAAACACTAAAGACTATAGTCTTTGTACATTTTTCGACGCTGAAAACACCCAAGACTATAGTCTTTGCACATTTTTCGAAGCTAAAAACACCAAAGACTATAGTCTTTGCACATTTTCCGTATTTCGTGTCAATAGTTTTCTGGTTTTGTTCAGAGAACTGACGAAACTTTCGCCGTTTTTTGATCGAAAGGATGGTCAATGCTTTCGCATTTTTGTTCGACGAAGTGACAAAACTTTTACGGTTTGCGCTGGAAAGGGTGGTCAATACCTTTTCGTTTTCGCCCGAAGAAGGGTCAAAACTTTTGCATCTTTCTTTTACCTCTCTTTTACGCATCACATTGCCTGACGTCAAGGGGCAAGAAACCTGGAATTTTAGTTCACGAAAATTCCGCCACATGGCGCTAGCTGTATCGGCGAGTCGGGTCACGTGACAAGACCACGTGGTATAGTCACGTGGCTCTTTAGGGGCGAACAATTAATTTCCAAGGCCCGCACCCATCCAGGGGCGGCTCAAGTAAAAAATAATTCTCAAAATCCAGAAAGAATCGGAAAAAATCGGAAAAAATTGCAAAAAATCAGAAAAAATCAGAAAAGTCGAATAACTTGCGGAACATCAGAAAAATCGAAAACAATCAGAAAAAATGGGAAATCAATCGAGTTTCTTTCCCCCTCGGAAAATGTGCAAAGACTATGGTCTTGGGTGTTTTTCAGAGCGAAAAATGTGCAAAGACTATAGTCTTTGGTGTTTTTCAGAGCGAAAAATGTGCAAAGACTATAGTCTTTGGTGTTTTTCAGAGCGAAAAATGTGCAAAGACTATACTCTTTGGTGTTTTTCAGTCCGAAAAATGTGCAAAGACTATAGTCTTTGGTGTTTTTCAGACCAAAAAATGTGCAAAGACTATAGTCTTTGTTGTTTTTCAGACCGAAAAATGTGCAAAGACTATAGTCTTTGGTGTTTTTCAGAGCGAAAAATGTGCAAAGACTATAGTCTTTGGTGTTTTTCAGAGCGAAAAATGTGCAAAGACTATACTCTTTGGTGTTTTTCAGTCCGAAAAATGTGCAAAGACTATACTCTTTGGTGTTTTTCAGTCCGAAAAATGTGCAAAGACTATAGTCTTTGGTGTTTTTCAGAGCGAAAAATGTGCAAAGACTATACTCTTTGGTGTTTTTCAGTCCGAAAAATGTGCAAAGACTATAGTCTTTGGTGTTTTTCAGAGCGAAAAATGTGCAAAGACTATAGTCTTTGGTGTTTTTCAGACCAAAAAATGTGCAAAGACTATAGTCTTTGTTGTTTTTCAGACCGAAAAATGTGCAAAGACTATAGTCTTTGGTGTTTTTTAGTCCGAAAAACGTGCAAAGACTATAGTCTTCGGTGTTTTTCAGACCGAAAAATGTGCAAAGACTGAAATCTTTGGTGTTTTTTAGTCCGAAAAATGTGCAAAGACTATAGTCTTTGGTGTTTTTGAGAGGGAAAAACGTGCAAAGACCATAGTCTTTGGTGTTTTTTAGTCCGAAAAATGTGCAAAGACTATAGTCTTCGGTGTTTTTTAGTCCGAAAAATGTGCAAAGACTTTAGTCTTTGGTGTTTTTCACACCGGATAATGTGCAAAGACTATATGCATCACGGTCTCTTTTCAGATACAGATGCAGTCTTATGTTCTGAAAGAGATGCGTTGTAGCTTTATAGACTTCAAAAGTTAGGTAAAAAATGAACTCGTTTTTTCATTTGTTTTCTTGGGGAAATTCCCGAGGGTATCCTCGAATATTTTAGCACAAAAAACTAAATCTGCAAGCCGAATTCATCGGATTCGTTTTTCTCGCGCAAGAAAACACTAGCGCAGTTAATTTTTCGCGATTTTAGCGAATAAAACTCAAATATTTCAATGAATATTGCCCATGAATAACTGGTAACTGCAAACTCTGCAATGCTGGGAAAGCCGAAGGTATATGTGGTCGTATAAGTAAAATAGGCCTTGTAGATTATCGGGACGAATCTTGGTCTGAAAAACGATGTATATGGAGCTCACTTGTTAGGTCAGACGGAAGATTCAGATATTGCTAATCGAAAAGTTTATTTTCCAGAAGTTATGAGGAATCATACAACGCGGGTACGTAATGCTGAAGAACATAGCTGGAATACTCTCATTTGTTTTGTGTAGATGTAGAGTATCACAAAATCATTCATCAGATTTGACTTGAGGTTCAAAATTCAAGGTGGATCTTGACAATCGTTCACTTAGCTAGAATATTCTCGTTTGTTTTCTGTAGTTCTAGAATATCACAAAATTTTTTACCAGATTTGACTTGAAGTTTAAAATTCAAGATACATCTTCACAATCGTTCACGTTGGTATTGTAAGACAAAGAATCAAGATTCATAGAGAGGACAGAAGCGGTTAATCCACATACAACTCATTAAACAATATTCACGTAAATTCACATTAAGTGATTTTCATTCAAGTTTAGTTACTAGGCGAGTGTGTTGCGGGTTAAAAAAAGGCAACTTGATACACTCGATCATTTTTTTAGTAAGTACAAGATTCCAAACTTACATTAGACTCTATATATATGGTCATTGATTCAATAGATTTCACCTAACGTCGTCTATTTCGGTTTGAATATAACTCTTAATTGGGATCGGCAGCTATTTTCATTTCAGTTTTCTGCATTGATTAATTCATATTTATTAATTGATCGTTGTTACAAGACTTCCAGTTTGAAACATCGAATCTATTTATTCTGTATGTGTCAAAAATTTGAAGACAACCAGCCGTGGTCATGCATTTCTTCAAGTTTAATTTGAACTTCTAAAACAAGAATTAGATTTATCATATTAGTTTTTTTTACATATTCACGCACCCTTCACAGGCACAGGAGAGGCTGGGCCGTAAATTCACAGAACAGGGCCCTTCAATTGATAGAAATTTGATTTATTATCGTATTTATTTTAATACACATCAATGGTGTGTGCAAATAGAAATAAAATCCATTTTTTGTCATACAAACACTCAAAGTATTGAAAATGGATAATTTTGTACGTTCAAAAAACCGATCAAGAAAGTAGAGATCAAATATAACATCGAAATTTCTTATCGCTCAAATGAAACTAGTGATTGTTCCGTCATAAGAACGGCGGCATACAAAATACATTTAATAATTATGTCTGGATTCGCAATTAAAATTGACATGATAGTTTTCTAGAATAATAATCTCATTGCATCAATAAATAGAACTGCATTACTACAACTGTAATGAAATAAGTAAAACGAGTGCTCTACGCCAGTGTAAATTTTCCCGAATTAGCACACTGAATTTATTCAATAGGAGGTAAATTCTATTTCAAAATAAGAAACGTTGTGGGAATTCATTCCACAGTTCAGTTGTAACACGTTGATATATACAAATATATCTGTTAACAAGCTGCCGAGGTATTGGCGTATAATTAAGTTGATGAGATCTTAACTTTTGAACTCCAACATTTAATAATTTATTACAATATCTTGCGATTGTGACGGTCTGGATGCATTGTAACATTAATTTCATCCATCTTTGGACTCTCCGATGCCTGTGACATAATCCGATGAAACCGTGCTAATGAATTGATTGAAATATTCAACCAATGTTTACTCGCTGTAAGGTTTGACTGTTGGAAATTTTAAGATAATTTTCCCTTGATCGGTAACTTCCTTCATAACGTCAGGAAGATCAGGTGGTAACGAATATGGTGTCATTTCAAGTGGTTCAAATTGTTCGCCTTCTCCACGTATGGCTAATGCTACCAAAGCAGGACATTGTGCTTTTGCAACTGACGACGTCATTCCGTAATCAGATAGACATTTGTTGTCTGACATTAGAACAATATCTTTGCTGTACAGCTGTTGGTTCGCTGGAGGTATCTTCAGTATACCTGAAAATTATGACAAGATGCTTAAATTTCAACTCCGCTAGACTAAACAAAGAAGTAAACACATAGATTGTAATTTTAATCTCCACAACTTTGACCAACAATTATATATTAACTGACCAGATGATTTTTAAAACAAAAGCAACTCACACTACTGATCACAGATATATTTGAACAATTTATTCTAGCAATGGCAAGGTCGAGACAGATTTGTGTTTAGGATGTACTTGGTCAGTGTCTTAAATTTGAAGTTTCAACAAAAAATTTTTACTAACCTTCAATGATTTTTTTGAGTTCTAGGACGGTAGTATTATCTTTAGCATCTGTAAAAATCGTGGTTTTCTTCCGCCTGATCATAAGAAATACGTCCTGAGGAGAAATACAATTTTGAGGTTAGGTAAATCGTGATGACAGGGCGAGAATTGATGATTTCAGTATAATGTTTTAAATCACTATTCCATTCTCACCATTATTGTATTTTGTTTAAGCCTAGTTACGATACGTGTAATCACTTAATTTAATTATAAATATTCCTTAGAAATTGTGTGTTTATCTCCGAACCCCAAGGTTATAGACACACAAGTAGTAGTAATGCCAACCTGATTCTAATTTCTAAACACCCCGTGAGACTGAGGGTGGCCTTCGTGGGTTAACATTTTATCATATCAGCCATGATTGGTTTACGCGGATATCCACGAACCAATAAAACACATCTGCACATACGAATAAATTTTACGCGTCGTTTATGAAACATTCAGAAAATTAGCAACAGATTTCAACGATTCTTTCAATTTAGTATCGTTATTTATGTAGCGATTAACCATTGATCTATAAAGTTTGATTTCAATAACTACTTCGTTTCTAATTCATGCTACTATAAATTATAATGCCGCCTCACGAATGCGTTTTGATGGAACAATTTCTCGTGAACATATCTAATTCTGTGGCATAGTAATTGCGTGAAGGCATATGTATAATAGTAGACTGTATTACCTAGTCATTACATCAACTTATGTCTCTCATAGAAACACAAGTAGATCTAATTTGGCACAGAAAATAGAACATAAGCCTATATGCATAAAATGGCAATAAGATAATCAATTTTCATCCCATCAGGTTGAAAAGGTTTACAGACTCGTGAAGCAGTACAAACGAGAAAACCTTTTCAGACTGTGGGATTACTGATGATAAAAATCGATAATAAACTAATTCTCATGGTTATATTTAATTCATTGCAGGTATCATAATCTCAGAATGTGAGGAATTTGGTAGAAAAAATTAGAAATTGAATCAGAATATTAGGCTTCAAAAAATGGTTATAATTGTTATACCGTAAATTACAATGACATTGCGAGTACAATTTTCCAATAAAAAACATATGACATCAATTGTATATTTCGTTGACTAGAATCATAATTCACGTTCACATGAATGCAGGAACTTAGAAATAATAGTTTTGCATTTGTCTAACGTTTCTATAATCTAGCATATTGCAGATTAAAGCATACAACATTTTCTTATTCTAAAGCAATGTTTCATCTTACTATGAATAAATCAGGTAACATCATTGGCATACAATATGGTTCCTTTAGCTATGCAGTCACTTCTTTTAATTGAAACCAATAAATTCTCATTTGTGTTCGAGATTACAAAGTCTCTCGTACATTATCAGTATACTTGAATGAAATAAATAAAAAACGATCGATTTATAATGAGTATGAAATTGAAGTGCGTTAAGTTATTTGTACCTTTGTTTCAAACAAAAGAGAAAAATAATGTAAATGAATCACTTCTATTTGATACAGGTACTAATTGTTCGACCCTCATATTGAAAGTAAATATCACTTAGATTGTCGGCATTCTGTCACCCTCTACTGTATCACCTTTATATCTATCTGATCACTACCGTATATCAAAATAAAAAAAAAAATAAGTACCCACATATATTTCAGCAGTATGTCAAAAACTTGGAACCAGCCAAAAAAATGTTCTTTCAATTTTATGAATGTAATAATTCATCATGCGGAGGAATTCGAAAATATAGTAAATTATTCATATAGTTGAATAATCTATTCGTCATCAATTTTGGTGATGAACGGTGCAATGGAGCTGGCGTCTTCACAATCCGGAATGATTTTTCCCTTGAACTTGACGCATGTATCAGCACAAAGCTGACCCTCGAAGTAAGCGCCAAACATCTTCTTGCATTGTGCGCAGTTCCTTATGCATACTCCTACGATATAACGAACAAGTTTCACGCATCAGAGAAGAATTTTGAAAATCATGTATTATTTTGAATATGCATGTATATGAGAATAGTCAAACAACAGAGAAAATAAAATAAAATAAAAGTAAGAAGAATTAATTAACATTTGGCGAATAAATCCGAAAAAAAAACCCGTTCGCGCATCGATTACATAGAGATAATAATAATTTATGCATATGTATCTGAATTTTATTTCGTTCAGCTTTCTTCATCGATATAAATACGAGATCGATGACCTGCTGCTGGAGACAGTTTATAAAAATCTTATAAATATATAATTATGTACAAATTCGGATGATAAACATAAATGTAAACGTTGATGATATGAATAAAAATTAATAGTAGAAACAAATTGTGAAGATGATCATCGTCATTTTACAAACCAATGCGATTGGAGCCGGCTGATGCAGTTATGAAAAAGGCTGCCAATACAACGAAGAGGAGAAGAGCAACACGTGTTTGGTTCTTCATATCTGAAACAAAGTTCTATGTACGTGGCTTTTAGTTAAATCCAATTCACTCTCGCTATACCTGCGCGAAACCAATCGGTTCAAATCTGATCATATGAAAAAAAATTTGAGAACATGTTGTAAAACCGAATTGCAATTAATTGGAATTAATTGGAATGAAGCGTGGTTCAATACACTGTATGATGCCCGCAAGCTATCGTCAATTTCATTATCTGTATGCGTATAATTTCCTTTTCTTTTTTTTTTTTGCCTCATTTTTCCACAACACTTCTAGTCGTAGTTTTCTTACATGATATTTATTACACATTTGCACATGTATAGTTTAAATTCACAATTGAAGCGGTTTGAAATCATACGACAACCGCGAGTCAGGGGAAACTTGAAATGCAACAGATTCGATCAAAGTTTTTGAATGATTTCCGAGAGTAAGAATGCCCACAAGTAATTCTTGCACTGTATGAGATCACCGTGCGGCAGGTGTCACCAAAGAATTCGTAAGTAACACGATCGTTGATTGGTTTTTTTTTTTTTTTCTTTTTTAACAGAGGATTTCGAATTTGCGCGATACTACAACGTTACATCGGTGGAGCTTCCTACACGGTAGTAAAGTATTGGAGAGCAATAAAATGGATCTAAAAAAAATATATACATATATTTTGATATACGTATGTTAAATGCGTCTAATTAGTAATCCGAATATTTCACCGGTAGGAAGATTGCCGAAGGTTGTTCGGTTGTCTGTAGTAAATGGTCTTGTCGCTTATTTTATTTATACATTTTTTTTTCTCTCTCTCTCTCTTCTTCTTTGACCAGCTAATAACCGGAATACAACGCGTGCTTCCGCGTTTGATCACCTCTTACCAGTCAAGCTCATTGTGATCTCGAGAGCAGCTTATAAAACGTTTACTCCAAACATTTTACTCTACATAAAATGTATTTCATCAAATCGATGAACATGAATCGATTGTGTGTAAAAAATAAAAATAAATAAAACAAATAATAGAAAAAGAATCGAGAACATTTCTCTTCTTACAATAAATTATTCTTTGTTATATCCAGTCATCGTCGTTGGGACCAAAATCGTCGGTTCCCAATTTGAAAGTTTTTTTTTTTTTTTTTTGGTACACGGTTAACCGGATGCTGGAAGTTCGGTATATAAACAAAAAGCCACGCGAAGAACGATCCCGAAAAATCGGTTAAATACTAACGTGTCAGCGGTGGAAAGTGATAATTAATGAGAGTAAGTTTTTGAATCAATTAGCGGTCTCGTTAGAAAGATTGTTGGACGTGTGTGGTACTTACTTGGTGGACAATAGAGTCGAGGAGAAGGTACCGTTTGTAAAACGAAGGTTTGGACTCTGATAGCCGATGGAGGAGAGTCGAGTGATGCCAGAATGGCGGAAACAGAAGCTTATATACCGGATCACCCTGAGGATAAATTTACTGGTGATATAGACTACGTCCTGGACCACCCTCCTTGAGAAAGGGGAACCCCCTGCGATGTTGGCTTTCATCCTAATTCAGTTACCTAGATAATTTCCTGTTGCACTCGTCAAATAATGTATGTTTGTACATATTATATATCTCAAGACGTTAGGCTTACCTTACAATATATGCGTGTATTGTATCGACAAAGCGTGCGATTCGACGGACGCGGAAGTTCTTACCTACGGGGAATCTCGAATTCTTTCGGTGATAAGTCTACACGTTATAACGATATGTCATTGAGATTAATTCACGAACGAACATTGCTAAGGAATTCGAACGGTTTTGATCGCAACTCGATAATATAATCGTGTATGTATATACGATCGGTATATAAAGGTCTAGCTGTTTGTCGACTAAACTATACGACACTTTTATATATAATAACTATAAGTTTATTTTTAATTAATTATCGCTGACCGCAAGTCGCGACGGGCAGCGTTATAGGTATGTATGTAGTAGCCCGTTATACACCTGTCATCTTTCGAATAAGTCATAATATAAGGTACCACGCGCGGCGCGACCAGACGCAACGCCTGTAATATACAAAAACAGGAAGCAGAAACTGCGAAAAAGGAACAGGCTTACGGATTACAACCAATCGTTGTTCGAATTTAGACTCGAAATAAATTATCCGAGGTGAGGGTTACACGTGACGTCAACGATCATGAAAATTTCTTTATTACACGCGTATTATACTTATTTTATACATTTGTCGTGAAATTATCGGATTAAATAAATATTCTGTTTGTTTCCTTTCTTCTTCTTCTTCGTTTTTTTTTTTTGCTTTTTTTGTCTTGATTAAGTTTTTTCCGACCTATCCGGACTACCGTATTCAAGTGTCCAGAAGTTATTGTATTTATTCGGTACTTTACCCTCCATTTTAGCTTTGGTGGAAACTTCATCGTCGAGTCTAGAAATGTCATCTTTTTTATCTAGAATAGTAGCGAGAGTTTTATACGGCTCTTCAGCCTCGGCATCTGCCTTTTTTTCCTCGAGGAAATCAGCGACGTCGTGATCTGAATATTTCTTGTAGTAAACGTCGTCGTCGTCGTCGTTGTCCTTGGTGGTTTTGGATTCCGATTTAGATTTCTTCCCGTTAACGTCGGTCGCGAAAAGATTTTCGTAAGTATTTTCATCCCCGTAAGGATAGTCGTCATTTTTAATTAACGAAGAAGAAGAAGAAGAAGCCGGAAGACGTTCTTCCTTCTCCTTCTCTTCGTCGTCTTCGCGGAAGTAATCGGCGAAAAAAGGTTTGTCGGAAGCGGCTGGACCGAAGACTCTGTCAAATTCTTCGAAGAAATTCGGCGGTACGAGCGTCGAATCTTGCGGTGAATTTTTCTCATCGTTATTAGCTACGTTTTTCTCGGTTAATTTATCACCTCGTGTTTTCACCAGCGGACTTTCGAAGGCCTTGAAATCACCGTCGTCCCAGTACGGTTTGTACGAGCCTCTTGCTTCATTACTGTCACCGCGAACAGGAATATTTTTGCTTCCCTGGTGTTCGTTGACGTCTCCCTTTGTCGCGTTTTTCTCTTCAACTTCCTTCTCAATATCCTTGAACAGTTCTTCGAGGTTAAACGGTTTTCTGTATTCCTCTATATCGAAATGTATCGGGCCAAAATCATAGGTATCGTCTGTAACATCGGATCGAACGTTTTTCGAAATTGTTTCTTCGTTTTCCTTTTCTTTGTCCTCGTCCGATTCATCAGCGATACTTGTGAACGGTGATTTTTCAGCTTCCTCTTCGTCACTTCCACGTTCTTCTTCAATTTCTTCTTTCACCTCTTCCGGCTCCTGAACGTCCTCGTCACGGACGATAATCTTTTCCGAACGTTTTCCATTATTTGCCAGAACCAATCCCGGGTCTATCACATCTGCTTCTTCGTCCGGGTACTCTACGTATTTTTCCTTGGCAACTTTCCTGTCGTCCTTATCCAAACTTTCTTCCCTTTGATCCGAATAGTCCGGAACATCAACGTAGGGAATGACGTCGGGATTATAGGCAGGAATATCTACGGGGTAGCCATTCGAATCTTTAGGCACCGTTCCAACCTGCGCATCTTTTTGATGATCTTGAAGGTTGATGTAAGTTTCATTTTTCGTGGTCGAAACCGCCTCCTTTTGAGCGGGTTCTTCTTCGTCCTCCTCCTCAACAGCCGGGGGGATCGTGGTCAGAGGAATCTTCGAATCATCGTCGTACTTGTTTTGATTGCGTGGGGTTTTTTTATTCCAATTTGAGTCAATGTCTTGAATGTTTCCGCCATTTCTATAATAATCCGTCAAAGTTGCTCGTCTTTGCTGGGGCGGCGGATTCGGGGGCGGTGGCGCGTTCAGATCGGCTACTTCGCTGGCCGCTGTCGTATCGTTGCATTCCTTGAATACTGGTGTGTACCTGTGTTTTCTGGTAACTCTCTTATTTTGCGAAGCTTCAGTTTCCCCGTCAACGTCGTTGTTCGGTTTTTCTTCAGCTTCAACTTTTCCTCCAAAATCTTTATCCTCACGGGCGACGTGGCGTTTCGATCTGCGATGAAAATCACGCGCGTTATCCGCATCGTATTCGCTTATTCCGTGCACTCGATCTCGTGACAGGATTTTTAGTAATCTGGAGTAATTATTCTCCGTCTGCGGAGAGTCGTTCGATTTCTCGACGTCCCCTTCGCCGTAGTTGGCGTCGCGACGGAACCTGAATCCCGACAAACTTTTCGAAACCGTTTTCATCGACAAATCGTTGAATAAATTTTTGATAGAATAACGTTTTCCTCTAAATATATCATCGATTATTGGGGAGATCGCAACCTCTGATCTTTCGAAAAAGTAATCAGGCCTTGTCGTCCGGCCTTGATATCCTCGAATATTATCATCTGCCACGCTCGGTATTTCGCCGTAAATTCGTGTAGATCGTTCGATCAATATCGTGGGCCAAGTCTTCGGCTTACGTTTACGTCTCAAAATCTCTCTGTTAACGTACAAAGATTGACTTCTTTTCACTGCGGGATGCAAACCGGCCAATTCGAGGGCTATCGAAGTCGGTACTCTACGATTCGGTGTGCTGTGCATTCTTCTGTAAGCCAAAGGCGGCATAAATATTCTACCCGGGAAAGGCCACGCTGCTCTAAGAAAATTCTGAAAATAAACGAAATTTTTTTTCTCTCGTATTTCTCTTTCCCAAATTATTGTTCGGAATCGTAAGATCGTCTTGCGAAATTCAAATGATATACGGATTAGTTTGACCTATACATAATCCGTTTGAACGCGCATAGTTGAAATACGTGACGAAATTTCTTGTCCATACCGGATTATTAGAAGATTTGACGTACGATTCCTACTTCCGCATCCTCATAAAACACCAATTTACATATTAGCTAATATAACAACGCTAAAAATAACTTGTGCAATAAATACTGTGGTATGTCATCCGAAAATACGCTATCCACACACCTATGATATTATTGAATTTGTAACAACTGTCTAGACTTTATAAATTCCGCGTTACAAGAAAAAAAAAAAAAATAATTTTCAATTTGCATTTTACGTTACGGTGCACATAACGACAACCTCCAACTTTTTCTAATCCCACTACTATTGTATCAAATAATTATTTACAACTTCGAAAAAAAAACGGAACAACCGTTGGGAAATAGTACTCACCAATTGAGGAACATACGTGAACACTTCTTGCTCAGGTCCGAATTGTAGAACCTTTCGCAGCTCGTTATTTCGGACAAATTATCGTCCAATGTTTGTGTCTTGTTTTCCGAAAATTTCAGTAAGAAAATCGTTGTTTCGAAAACTAAAGTACCATCGAGTCTTCCCGCTATGATAATATTTCTCCAAATTCTATAAGCTGATATAAAATATCCGTCGGAGCATTCCAACATACTTAGCTTGTTTCTTTCATCCTTGTATAGTCTTCCTATTGCAAAATAGACCTCGAACTACGGTGTTACAAAGTGAACGTATAATCTAAGAGATTGGATAAGTCAGGAAGCTGAACGTCGTAAACGGAAAAGAATTGCCTGAAGAACTGATGAGACGAATCGATCGCGTATCAATTAATCAATAAATAAATCAATCGGTTAATTAATCAATCAATCGTTCAACCGATCATAGGCAATCGATCAATCTCGCAAATTGTGCAATTATACCGTGGACATGGGTACAATGTGCATGTTCAAATTATTTATACTTGTCATTATACACACACGCCAGTCTTATACAAAGAGATTCTACTTTATTAATTCGATAGTTATGGATAATATGGTTATTATGTACAAAATCGCGTGTATATATATATATTAAACAATATCATATACCACGCAATACATGTATATTTACATTATACGATACAATAATACTTCTCAAGTATAAAATAAATCCAGCTACTTAATTTGTGCAGACGAGTGCAGCGGATCATGAGTTCTTTTTCTTCGTTTTTTTTTTTTTTTTTGTATTTTTACGAGTGCAATGTAGTCGCACGCCATTTACATAAATACAATCCGTACATAATAAATAATATTCTAATATTTATATAGATGATGATTTTATACTGAAAAATTATCTTCTAACGCCATTAATGACCCATGCCTTTTTAATCCACTCCGATTTTTTTTTTTCACATCCTCAATAATTATATAATTATACGTATCAAATATTCGACTATTACATTATGCATACGCTATTCATTTATAATGATATGTGGTATAAAATATAGACTTGAAGCTTTTCTTTCGATACAACGTTTCCGAATGATTCGAATCCACTGACAAGATAGAGGCAAGATAGTTAAAGTTTTTGTAGGGCATAAGTTGGTTGAACAGAGAATTCGAAAAAGTAAAATGAGAGCAAGAAGCGCGTGTGCGTGAATCACACTGAAATTTCTGATAGATTTTATAAAGATTAAGAAAAAAATGTTAATGAAAGTAATAAATTATTCTTATAAAAATCGTGTCGAGTTATTACGAAATTCATAAAAAACAGAATCTACTAAAAGATTTGAAGTTCCCGTTAAAATGGATAGAAGTGAATACAGGGTGTAATTCGTGCTGAATAGGGAAAGCATTTTTCAAATAGTGTTGCAAATTGATGCAGATAGCCGTTAAAATAAATGTTCCAGCGTGCAGGTGCGTCGCCAAAGGTGCGTGAATAAAGGTGTTCCGCATATACTTGCGGGTGACAAATAGAACAAAAGTGGCACCAGAATTCGTTTACTCCTGTGCTAATTGTAAGCCAAAATAAGATACGATTCTGTTCAAATTTGAGTAGAAGAATTGCGAGACGATATTTCCACTGTGGACGTCGGATGGCCCGATCCCCGGCAAAGAGATCACCGCAGTTTCTCCGTTGGATAATTCATACAATTGCTAGGGTGGGTAAAAACAGTGATATGATATTCTATGAAGAATGAATTCAAATCTCCAGGTATTTAAAAGCTGAAAAATGCGAGGGAATAAAAGCTGTAAAACATTTTTTGTTACGGAAAATACTAATCGTTAGGAAGTAAGAAAAAAAAAAAAAAAATAGAAGCGATGGAGAAAATTTTCTGATGATGCTTGAAGCAATTATGGGTTCGACAGAGGTCGGTATTCGGGGCACAACGAATCAATCATACGTATATCGTAAAAACGAATAATTAAATTATAAAAATTAAAAAAATTAAAAATAAAATACTACGTCAAAAATATTACCGTAGAATTATTTCGAACAGCAGAGTATTCGGCAGGTATCTGAATAATATTTAACGTTAACATTACCACTGTTTCTCATTAGCACGCACTTCATGATTAGACCAAAAAAAAAAAAATACAAAAAAAAAAAAAATATATCGCGACGCTCCAGTTCTTCCTTCACGAGCATATTATCAATTATTGATAGCTGAAATTTTCAACGTTAACATCAAGGTGTAAAAAAACTAAGAATCTAGTTCACGGTAATTTAACTCACATTTCCTCCGAAATAGAGTGAATTATTTGAATGCGTGATTACCAAGGTTGTTGTAGCCCTAAGAACCATTCGATGAGGAAGGTCTCGGTTTTGGCTCGATTGTTACCAGTGATTTGTTGTTTCGTTGCCGTTGGCCGATCGTTGAACGGTGAAGTATTACCTAGTAGGTCCTAATAACTATATGATAACTAACAACTAATTCTAAACTCGTAATATCTATGTTTTATCTACGGTGTTACAGGATGCTGAGGTGTACTTTTTTTTTCATATCTACTTGCCCAGGTGCGAATATTGCGCGGCAATATTACTCACGTATTGGGCGGCGTGATCCGATTGGGAGGGCGGAAACTCTGCCCATTTGCTAAAGTCGATGCTCGGCAAAATACCACTGCGGCAAGGTACTCTCGGATTTCTAAATGCGAAATATGGAAAAAAAATTGTCAATAAAACTCCACGGAGCCGTCGACGATATTACTCACATTTCGTGGTCGGGTAAAACCATCGGGTAAATTTGTATCGTGTCGATTAGATCCGTGTTGTCACAGATGAGTCTTGAGAGCCTCGCCTTCCTGATCTCAGTCAATTGTTCTGGAAATGCGACAAGAAAACGAACGATGCAAAAATGTTCGAATGAAATTAAAAGGTCCCAAACACTTTCCAACGACTCACCAGGAGTGAATGATGAGGGCTGATTGGGAAGTTCGTACCAGAAACGATCTCCTCGTCTCGAATAACTGAACTGTGTTGCAATTATGCAAGCGAAGGTGGGACCTAACATGCTGCCCGGAAGCGGACGTTCCGATACACCGCCGGACCACAAATCAACGTCAGACGGATGCCTGAAAATTGAATCGCACGCTAGAACAATGACTCGAATTTCATTCGACACCGAAATCGGACCGATCACTCACTCGAATATTGAAGAGTATCGCCTGATGGTTTCGTTCGGCATGGAACCAAAAAGTTCTTCGAAAGTATCAGCGCCCGGAAGTCCGCAGAATTTTCTGCATCGAAATTGCAAGAAAATTTATAGACGTCGATTTCGACGGGGGGGTGTAAAACAACGGGTGTTTACGCATACCTGAATTCCATGTAACTCGGCAGTCCGAATTCTCGACCACGTTGCATGTTGAAAGATACCAAATCCATGCCGAATTTTGCACCGACTTTTTTGAACAGGTGATTGGTTACCTGAGAAAGAAAACGAGAGAGTTCGATCATCGATCGACTTCCTTCTCAGACAAAGAAAAAAAAAAAAAAGAAATATTTCACTCCAACTGACCTCCTGAGTTATGGAATCGTCCATAGCTTGAGCGACTTGATTCATCAGTCCCATAAAGTATTCGTCCAAGACTCCGGCGCGGTACAGATCGTACGGTCTTCGAATAAGATCGGAGAGCCGTTTCGACGCTGCGAGGGGGGGAAAAAAGTCCGTAATGTGAGGTCTGGGGTTCTTTGGTGAAAAAATGAAAAATCGCATTCTTACCAATGAATTTGTGAGCTTTGCTCCATCTTTCCACCGCGGTTGGGAGAAGCGAATGACCGAATCTGTAGGCCGCAGCAGCAAAAGCATCTATCACACCTGGATTTACGCTGGGATCGTAACCGTCCCAATATCCCTGCGTGCCAAATCGGAATTGAAAATTTTTAATACAGGGTCCGGAATTTCCTTGAAAATATTATTATAACGAAAGAAATTTTTGAGGGAACGTAATTTCTTTGATCGCGAGAATTTTTCAACCCCTGAATAAAATGTAGAAGCGACTCGAATGTCGCAGCGTCCATCTTTCATTGTCGTTAATTTCAGCCCCGGGACATCGAGGGTACGTGAGTAGGTAATGCGATATGTAATACGTACTACGTGACATGCGTGTAAGAAAGTAAAATTACGCAATCTCAAATGTACGGTTGTAAGAGTAACGTACGTCTTTCTCAAGCAGAAGGCCGAACTTCTCCATGACCTCCTTTCCGAGCAGAATTGGGAGAAATTCATTATAGGTGACGTGCTGGATCTCAGCGATTACGATACGTCTCGCCTCCTGGAATATCGTTTCGTCGTCCCAGTGAGGGTTTACGTGAGCCAGTGCGTTTGCTGCTCGATTATGTTCTCGGGCCAACAAAGTGTGCATACAGGTCAAAACTAGTTGTTCGTTCACTCGAATCTCACCTAAAAAAAAAGTCCGAAAATGAATCGCCTACCCGTACACCTCAATCCGCGTCTGAAGGGATTCTTTTTTTTTGCTCAGCCGCAGATAATTTATGACAATGAAACGCCTTGATAACTCGTCTATTTCTCACGTTACCAGTTCCGATTAGAAAGTTCACCCATTCGTAGAGGTAAAAATATTTGCGGATAAGTAATTCTGCACTCTACCAATGATTTACAAATACCTCAGCAGTCGGTCGGTCGATCACACACTGTTCATTTAATTTTTATTCCATAATAATACCGCGAACCGCGAACAACTTACCGTTTGCGATTAAAAATTATTAGCTCATAACACATGTCCGAGCTGTAACAACTGTATGTGTACAGATACGAACAAATTAGAAAAATGATGATCGTAGAGATAGCGAAGCATATAAAAGTAACAACTAACGGTTAGTTATTAACAGTTCTGGTCGGGCTCCGTAAATGATAGATGAAAAGAAAAAGAAAAAGAGAAAAAAAAAAAAAGGAAAGGAAAGAAAGAATTACTTACCAGCCTCGAAGCAGTACATAGAACGGTTCGGTCTGGTACAACCTTCATCTGGAATGTCGAGCTTCAGAGGCAGCAAATCTTTCAGTCCATATTCCGAAAATACTGGATTCATTCGTAACAGACCACCATAACCAGTACGGAGTTTTCTACGAAACAATTTGAGTTGAGAAAAAAAAATTTATCGCTTAACGATTCGTGTTGTTCGGTTGTTTTCACTATATTTTTTTTTTTTTTTTTTTTCTATCTCGCTTTGGCGTTACTTAATTTTTATCGCATATATCTGTATCGCTTGTCGCCTGCAATAAAATGTGGGTGTACCTTATGCCCACGTTCGCCTATTGCGTAATATCGATTATTATTTATTGTTTCTGGGTCAATAGAATCGGTAATTCGTGTACGACACTTTTAATGTAATTCGATCAATTCGGTTAACCTTGATTGCCCTTTTTTCTATCCCTCTGTAGACGGTGTTGGACAAAGATATGATTTTCCTTATATGACTAATGATCTTCTACAAATTTCGACACTTCTTACACGAAAAGAAGTTCGGAAACTGGTTCGCCGATTTGGATAAAAAAAAAAAAAAAAACAATTTTTTAGTTTCGTTCCAATGAAACAATTATCGAAAACTTACCTGGCGAAAGCTTCGGAAACCCCGTAGACGGTATTGCCGTCCAATACACCGGTGAGAAGGTTGAACTGGACGCGAGAACCGAGACGACATCCGGGTCGAGGGGCTGGGAAACCCCTGACGAAATCCATGCACCGTACGTTGAATAATCTGTAAAAGTAATCGTCCTCCGGGATCAGGATCTCGTTGCAATAAGGATTCTTTAGGTGGGGTGGCCTGTGGCAACATTCTTCTGGGTCGTTTCGGTTCAGGGAATCTAAAGAAAAAAAAGTACAAAAATGCGATTAAAAAAATGTGGTTCTCCTCGTTCGCTCGTCGTTTGGATTTTTCGATGGACTGCCCAACGGTCGAACAAAGCGTTCGACGAACTTTCTTCGAAGCAATTTTACCAATTATAAATCGAACGCTTTCACCCAATTACAATTATCAAACTGTACGGAGGTTTCTTTCTTTCGGAAGAAAATTGCCAATAAAAATCATTTGTAATCGTTCTAATGATGATCGAAGAAAGTTGGATCGATCACAGACGATCACTCCGTGAGAAATAGTTCCAAATATCGGTCTCGAGAAATAACTTTCCGCGAAACTGAACCTGAGGAACAACAGCCGCTTACCCAGAGGTGTAGCGGTCAACGTGTAATCGTGATCCATAAACTGTCCCCAAGCAATGACCATGACGGTTCCGGCGTGATCGTGATATCCGTCGTCGGGATGCATCGTACGGGACACGACACGAGCTAAGGGTAGTTGGTTTCCGGTCACCGATGTTCTCGGCGCGTTTATACCGTCAGCATATTTCGGTGGAAGTAATCTGCAGCGGGGAAACCGATCGAGCGATTAAAGCTATTCGAATAAAGCTTTTTAGTTCGAACAACCGTAAGATTCACCTTGAAAATGGCGTCATGGTAGCCCCCCAAGTAGGGTTGTCGAGATTGGTGCACAGGCCGTCGTATCGCCTATATTTTCCGGGACGACATTCTACGTTGCTGAGGAAAGCGGGACAAACTTCACGAATCAATGTCTTGGAGGTATCGATCAGCGGAAGTCCCTTTTCGATGTCTTCGTACGTTAATCCGTATCTGAACGTCGAAACGGATGTTTTCGTTGGTTTTTTTTCTTTTGAAATTAGATTTCGAATTCTACTCGAAATTTTATGTAATTTTCCAACTTACTTTTGAGCCAAGTTTATCGAGATGTCCAAAAGAAGTTCTCCGACGGTCGCCAAATCTTCTCCTCGCCATGTTTCTGTGTTCGGTTGAGCTACGTCTGTTTCAGGATAAAATAGAACAAGTATAAAAGGATATCAAAAAATTATCCAGAAGAGGCGTCAATCGATGATGAAGTATAAAAAAAAGAAAAAGAATTTGTCTGCATTGTAACACTAAAAAAAAAGAAAATCCCAAGCTAATTGGTTACGTAATTTAATTCAGAGCATTTTGATGAATGGAAAGAATTTCTACGTAGAAACGTCCGAGCGCGTAGGTAGGTATACAAGAGAAATCTTTAAACTCCGATCACTAACTATACTCCCCATAACTTATATGAAACGGCCTTGAAGGTGCTTTTGTAACACGTTAATTAATTACATCACCAATTAGTCCTTATTTTATTTATTTTTTATTACAGTTTTTTATTTGTATCTACGTCAACAGCGCGTGAAACGAGCGTAGGCTACCCATTCTGTTCTACCTGTAATACGTGCACGGCTGTATCTAGTGAAAAAAAAAAATTTCTTTCAAATGAACTGAAAAGCTGTTCACGATGCAGATAATGTGTGAAAATATTCTGAGAAGAATAAAAAAAAACCTTCAAATTACAGTTAATCAAGACGACCGTATACCTGGAGATACACGTTACGTGTTGCGTTCGATCAACAGATGAGATTAATCAATCTGAGAAGCGATCATCGTCTTTACGGTGTTAATTCTTATTAGTAGCTTATAGGTACGAGACCAAATGACCCATTTGTGGTCCATAAACAAAGTGGTTGACCTCACTCTGCGTGTGATTCTTGTCGATCTGTACACGCGATATACGCACATACGTATACATATATTCAGCAAAGTCAGCTACGGTAGGTACGTACGTGACTACTATTTATTCATACGTACGCACACGTTTGTACCAAGTAGCTGTGTATATTGAGAAACTATCAACAGTTTTGTGGCGACAAATGAAGTGCGTTTAGCTATAGTATTATTACTTATTATTGCACCCTCTGGGCATATTGTTGGCGTTTCTATGTAATTATAATAATCTATACGCATCGACACTACACCAGGTATATGGTACAATATCGACTACTGCAACAGCAGCAAAATAGACAAGCGTATATAATACTTCTATCGCTTACACGGTATACAAGGAACCATAATTCCTTCGCACCGTAGTGCTCCACATATTATGCGTGCCTTTCACGCCATCGGTATACACGTAGCTTACCTCGATGCCGGTTCGAATTTTTCGAATCTTTGATCGCCACCGTTCGTTTATTTGTTTATTTTATTTATTTTTTTCTTTTTCAACTTTCAATCTCGAATTAATAAATTCATCGACTTACGGATCCGTTTCCGGGCCTCGATGTAGGCGTGATTCACGGCGTCGTAGGTGATGCACGTTTGACTCCCAGAAGAAGGTGGACTTGAACAGAAAAATTAACGGCTGATGGAGGGCGGTTGATTATCGGTCCAAATGTGTAGATTTTCGTAGGAAAAATGATTGTACTTTCATCAGGATGGCGATTGAAATGATCGAGAATTCATCCGAGTTTAAAAAAAAAATAGTTTATTCAGTTTTCCGAGATAAACTTGAGAAAATGCGTGAATGGGGTAAAAGGTGCGCGTCAAGGCGTATCAGCGAAGGTGCTTTATTTCTATCTGGACGTAACGCGAGAAGCTCGGTGCCTATAGATGAGAAAATAGATCCGACTATAAGGTGGATATATAACATAACATAAGGATAGGTACAGCATCTGGTTTCTCCTAGGAACGCTGGAGAGGCGTTACAACGGAACGCCGGACGGCATGCCGTATTAATTTTCAGTTTCCATTCACCACATATTAACCTAGGATATGCAGTTTATAAATAATGGTACACAATATATCTGCACGCGTATAAGTATACAGTTGCAACATATTTTACAACGACCTCAAAGGTCTCACCTTCGGACCTCCGTGAAGTTTTATGATATTTTTCAATGCTCAATCAGAGTATAACAACCTCTGAAAATTAAGTAATTAAAGTAATTGTGCGGTATCGTGTTGCTGATCCTACGTTACAGAGTGAGTCTGAAATATCAATATTTGTACAACCCGTTATTATTCGTGCATGAATATACGGATGATAAATTTACGTACCTATACCGATCTCTCGCTCACGTTGGGTACCCATGTTACAATCTTAAATCTGGGCGTGTGTACGCGATCGGTTATGAAATATGTTTAAACCGATTTTTAAACGCGATTAACGGTTCGCGAGGGCTACATACAATCGGTCATTATCGATCCGTATGGATTTCATTGATCGAGGCGTCGTATGAAGATATCTTATAATGTCTTTATAAAGATCCCGGTCGAAGTGCCGGATAATTTCACTTTACGGTTACGGAATATTAGCACGATGATTATTACGTACAGTTGGATTTGAGATCGAAAAAATGATCTCGTTGCGCAATAATAATGATCGATCGATCGGTCGGTTTTTGTAAAAAAAAATCGATTAGCGATCATCGTCTGATTGAATAAAAATTACAATTATCTCGCTAAGATTCCCCTGATCGTTGATTTTTTTTTTAATTTCTAGAAAGTAAATTTCTGGCGTTGAAATGAATTCTGACAAAGTTTGTCCGCGAGTCAATTGAAGTCAGGTGAGTTTAATTCAGTATTTAATCTTGCCCATCGGGTTTATCATTATCCCAAAGCTGTTTGCCGATCGTCGATCACTATTTTATTCGGCTTCCCTTTTCGAGCCAATAAATTTCCATTATAGAACGTTTATTGCATATCCTTTCCTACCTGGTTAAAGGCTGTTTCTTACACAGAGTCAACCTGATCGGCCTAGGGAGTAGGTATTTCCAGTCGTTCATCATTGATCAGTCGAAACCAGCTTATACTCCGGAGTATCAACTCCATAGATCATTATGTAACTTTATACCTACAAGATCTCGCGAGTCCCGCGGGTCTCCAGATGGCAAATTTACATTCCGTTGGTCGGCGCACGACGCCTTTTAATTCGGGTCTAGTTCACCCTCGAAGGAAAAATCGCAGTTTCGTCGAATGACAAAAAAAAAGCGACGAAACGATATCGAAGAAGAGAAAGACGGCTGTAGACCCGATTAGTTTCTGACAAATTTCTTTTTTTTTTTGTTTTTCTACTTCTAATTCGTATCGACGTTATATCGCGTCGATTGTCTGCCGGCCGCATTGTTCGCGAAATGTATTATAAAATCGACCTTGTCTTAATTTCGATTCGCGAACAACACGTTTTGTTATACATACGTACGATGAAATTGCTCGCATTAGATCTTCTCGGTGCTAGAAGCAAGGTGGTCCACGACAGCCTGAGTCGTACAATATTTCGACATTCTTCGACCTTCGAAGTGACAGGAGTTGTCATGTTAGAAAGTTCATTTATATTAACTCGTACTTATTTAGAACTGTGCGACGTAGTTAATCGTTAGAAAGACAAAACGCGCGTACACTCCTATGTATGTTACCTACCCATACAATATCGGACGCCTAATAATACAACGATTATCCATGCGACCCGTGCGAGAAGCGGCGGCGTATTTCGTTCATTGAATTCTCTCCTTCTCTCTAATATTATAACGGACAACCATTATTACGGTGAATTTTTACCCGTGGATAAAGACCCGACGCGCGATTATTCGAAACGAACGCCGACGCGTTCCTTGACGAGGTGCGGCGAGACATGTTCATTTCTCGTACCTAGTCAAAGGTATAAACCGAGTCGTCCAGCTTTTCTGCTCCATTATTTCGTATCCCCAAGGCATCGCGATAAAGGCAGCTGTTTTGCCCTCGTCGTCAAGCACACGCGATATCATAAGATACGTCGTATATATCTGTACACTGCATATTCACGTGCAACCGTGTCCGCGAGCCGGTATATCCTTCGAGATGTTGGTTCGCAGGAATATCGGTGTAATCGTTGATCGTCGGTAGCCGATACTCAGGTGACTCCGGGGGATCAACCTGTCGGCCAAAAGGCCCCGGGACAGTTCGATCAGAACTTGGAATCGGAATCGAAAATCGCGCGTTTGATGCTTGAGCAATTCTTAATTCTGTGCAATGATATAAAGGACATAAAATCCGACCTCTTTATGCATGCTCAGATGTTTGAGCAATTCTTAATTCCGTGCATTGATATGAAGGACATAGAAAAAGGACATAAAATCCGACCACTTTATGCATGCTCGGATGTTTGGGCAATTCTTAATTCCGTGCATTGATATGAAGGACATAGAAAAAGGACATAAAATCCGACCACTTTATGCATGCTCGGATGTTTGGGCAATTCTTAATTCCGTGCATTGATATGAAGGACATAGAAAAAGGACATAAAATCCGACCACTTTATGCATGCTCGGATGTTTGGGCAATTCTTAATTCCGTGCATTGATATGAAGGACATAGAAAAAGGACATAAAATCCGACCACTTTATGCATGCTCGGATGTTCGAGCAATCCTTAATTCCGTGCATTGATATAAAGGACATGAAATCCGACCTCTTTATGCATGCTCGGAATCTATTATAGTGTCGGGATTGTTATTACGCGATCGGATCAATGATCGTTATTTTATAATGACATGCGAACGTAGAAAGTGTTACGCGCCTGCAGTGTAATAATTACGAATTAATTACACCTATCCGATTATCTCATTCATCTGATTATTTCACTTACGACAAAGGCCTGATTTTTTTTTTTTTTTTCAATGAATTTGCAGATTCGCCACGCACGTCGATGATTCAATTTCATCCAAAGTTCCGCTGAAAGAATAAGTAATGGATAAACTTCCATATATACTCACAACGATCCCCTCAGTAAATTGTAGGTATAATCGAAGACGCTGGATCTTCCCGGACCGTCGAGGACCAAAGCGCATTCGTCAGCCGATGAGAATGCGTCGATGGGTTCGTACTGTAGAGCGTGACAGTTTCGATCGATTCCAAAAATCGTTATCGTTATTAAAAGGACTGCGGCTAACCGCGTCCCCGATATCACCGATCTGAAATCGAAAGTAGAATCGTCAAGTCCGAAAATAAAGAAAAGGAACTGTTTTGAAAAAATAAAAAAAAACTTGGCAGAGTTAATTTTTATTCGAACTGATCCAAGAGCTAAAAATTTCGACTGTACGAATATGGCGTTGGCGAAATGGATCGTTCGAATTGCGCTGAATTACATATAGATGGGTGGACAAATGGACGAATCACCTTATAAAAGATTAATCGATTTCGTGTCCGGGTTTGTACTCTTAATCTATACGATATATCGAGAGGAGACATTTGAAATGCGATTGTAACACATTCACTTCGTACATGTGTTACCTCACACACGATACACGTACGTTAGTTCACCCCGTGTATATTTGTTCAGATACATATATATATATATGTGCATAAATTTTCACCTTTCTCGCACATAAATATAACCACCTATCACTTTCGCGGAACGAATAAAGGGATAAAATTTAATCGAAGAAAATAACTGGTTAAAATTTATACACGAGCGAGTTTCAAGAGTTTGAAAAAAAATGTTCAATGTATGTAATAACCAACTAAGTAAGCTACCATATTATTTATGTGCAGTTGTCATAAATTCCGATACTATATATATTTCTAATCACAGACGCGACACGTACGTACGTACACGTATTGTCCGTATTCTCGCGTAGTCTGTTAAAGGCCGACTGGTGGTCATATACGAACGTCGCGTGAAATACGCCTTCGAAAAACACACAGAGAAATTGTAAATATGTTTACCTAGTCATTTTGCGTATGTACGTATATTGTATACAAAAGTATCTTACCGATAATCACGAACGTTAAGCTTTACTACGGTCATATTCTAACACGGTAAACAGTGAGCACGTGTCTTACGCGCCCCGTGGGCAGACAGGCGGGCGCTTTAAGTAGATACAAATGTACTCATAATCGGCAACTTTTCATATTATACACGCTACGTTCGTGGATTTTTTTTTTTCAAAATCTTGTACGCGTATACGTTACATATATATATATATATATACACCATTTAAATGGGTTAACGGGTAAAACGTACGACTGTTTCTACGTTTGTTTTATTTATTTGTTTATTTATCCATTTTATTTATTCGATCGGACGAGAAACCGCGAGCGTTTTGATAGATCTATTAATTTTCCACGTATATGGTAATAAACACGGATTACGGATACGCGTTTTCTATAGTATGAGCTTAATTTGGCGATATATCGTGTACACGGTTACGGCAGCGATTATGCTCGTTGGCTAACTAGTTTGCGTTTTGGTAATAACCAATTAAATGGGCCGGTTTCGTACAGTGAAAACTTTCGAACAATAAGATACCCGACCGGATTTTAATGAGGTTCGAAAATACATCGGCGAAAAAGGACCCGCGAAAGGGAGATCATTAAACGATTATGTACCGCTGTACACGTGTGCGCAGATACAGCGTGTGTAAAAATATAGCGAATTCGATGTAAACCAGCCGATCAATTCGCAAAAGTTGACCATAGCGTACGTGGCAATTTTACGATTTTTTTCGTTTTTTTTTTTTTTCTCACCGCCTGACTCTGTTTTTGTACCGCAGTTTTACGGAGAGTAAATTGAGCGGTTGGACGTCCTCCGGAAGGATCCGAATTACACGATGATTGGCCACTTTTTCGCGTTCTTACGGTTTCGGCAGTTGAATTTTAAACCGCTAATCATTCGGCTGCTCTTGTTCTCTCCTACTTTTTCTTTATTGCCCGGTAATCAATAACGATAATTGCCCAATTATGCTGTTTCGAATTTTTTGATTGACAACAGTTTCGTCCGATAAGATCAAAGGAAATAATCAGATTTTCGAATTCATCGAACGCAGTTACGTGTGTGCGGTCTCCGATATTGTAATAGCGATTACGTGAGTGTCGCGACAATTCAAGCGTAATGAACTTATCTCGATAGCGTAAAATATATAGGGTGAAAGTTGAAATATGATATGATAGATTTCTACTCAAACAATGCAGAAATTTTAACCGTTTGAAACGAGAAAATAATTAGAGCAAGTATAATGAATTTGAATAATTACGCTTCTGAAACTCCAGAGAGACCGTTCAAAGACAAAAACTCGCGTTACGTGACGAATAAAAAATAAGAAAATTAAAATTTTCTAGAGTTATTAGGCCCCATTCCGCTGTCCGCGCACAGTAGAATCTATCGTTTATTCAGAGAAAAAGAAGAAATGAAACGGAGTAAAATAATTTGCAGAGCATCGACTATTCCCGATGGTATTATTTTAACTGGAGCGAACGGATTACTCTGCGTATACAAGTAAGTATAGGTATTTCTGCATTATACGTTCAAGTGATGCAATCGTGTAATGACGTCATTATTGCGAAGAAAATCAGCAGATGGTGCACGGAGTTTTCCTCTATCGTTTACATCTGACTTTCCCGCGTTAAAATTTCTGAGGTATTTCAGTCAAATCGCGTCTCGATTTCACAAATAATTCAAAGTTTGAATCGGTGCAACGCAACGGTACGCATACAAAAGTAATATTCACGTTAGCGAAAAAAATCACGTCACCGGAATGGCAAACTTCCATTCTAAGTATATTCAACGTACGTTCGTTTGGTTCTTTTTTTTTTTTGGTTTTTTCTTTTATTATTCCACTCTGCAGTTGCAGTGAAATTTCCTACCGATCGTGAGATGTGCTGTTGAAAGTTTGACGACCCCACTTTTTACCAAATATATTAATACGCGTGTAACAGAATTTTTTTCCAAGCGAACTTTTGAATGTGAAATGTTTGTTTTTTTTTTCTTTTTTTCGTTTCTCGATGCAGCGCGATACGAACCCACAAAAGGATATACCGCACACGTATACTCGTACATTATGCGAGTTTCTTAAAAAAATCTCTACAGTGTTACGTTTCAGCTGAAATACATGCGGTCGCTATAATTCTGCGGAAGACAATTTTCACTTTTGACATTTAATACCGTAAGATGTATTATGTACCTTCATCTTTGCCGGATCAGAAATCTCTTTACACTCTTCAGACACGTATTGTATCTCCCCGTATACCTGGATACACGTTATACCTACTTGCGCGGCGGTTCACGACCGGAACTTGCACTTCGTTTTTTTTCAAAGCATTGAAAGAAGGGAAAGGAGGAGATACGCGAAAAAAGGAACAAACAGCAAACCCGGATGATTATTATCGCTGCGTTAATTGCAATGACGGTAAAAAAAAAGTGCGCGCGAAAGAAAGCGATCTTCCGAATGTCAATCGCACGACGTCTCGTTTTGCCCCCTCGTTCGAATCTCGCCTTCTGAATTCCCTTCGGATATCTACGTTGGTAAGTTTTGACTCGTGTGCGGTATAATCCGGGGCTTTTACAACCGAGAATCGGCCGCGGACGAGTGTAACCGGCCATTGATACAGGATGATCCAAATAAAACGAGATTTATATGTTATACTTTCTCACAGCCGGTTAGATGCTCCTTTCACTTTCCGTGCGAAGATTGCAATATATACACGTGTAACGATCGCTACGTACTATACATAACACGTACACGTATCGCATGTGTATAGATATTCAATCTCGCAATTACATATTATGCATAAATGCACAGAGGGAATACGTAACCGTAAAGTAATACGACGAACTTTTATCAAATCTTGAGATGTTTTTTTTTTGCGAGAGGAAAAATTCGATTAGATTTCTAAGTCATGCAATGTACAGGAAAATATTTATTCTCACCTGCTGATCATTGTACCATTTGCTCTAAAATTTCACAGTACGACGTTGTACGGCCGCAGCGTGTTAGTTACAACGAATAATATCGCGCGTGTGTGTGTGTGTGTGTATATATATAGGGCGTTCGAATGATAGATTATATAATTTTGTATCTATTAGTATAGCAATAGATGGTAATTGTGACTGTGATTGCGACTCCGTCAGCTATACGGAGCTGTATACCACCTGCACAGAACACGCACTGAATGACTAAAAATAATTCTCCCGATTACAAATTACTCTTTGTATATATATATATATATGTTTGTGTCTATATTATATACTGGGGAGTATGTAACTGCGGACAGAGGTAGTCGGTAGTAAGTAAATTTTATCCGACAGCCAGGCTGCTCCGATGGGTTCTACCTTTGCGGCGAGATAATGTTCGACTGTTTGATACCGAGGAGTTTATTCTATCGTTTGGTGGTCAGCATAGTTCTTTAACGGGGACGCCGTCCTTAGAGTCGGGGTGGGATACGCGAAAGCTCCCCCAAAAGTAGGGGGTAAGGTGGGGGGGGGGGAGAAAAATTGAACGTTGGTTCGGCGGTTAAAACAGACACCGGAGGACGACCACCTCCTACTACGTGCGGATCGACTCCGTACACTGCTTTACTTTAGACTCCGTACTCCAGACTCGACTCTCGAGGAGTTTACACTTACTTACAACCTCCTTAATGCTTCTGCTCCGCACAAACCACGAGGAGTTGAATCAACTTTCCTTTCTAAGGACGCACTTCGTTCGCTCGTCTGCCAGGTGCCCTCGATTCACTCGTGTTTCAGTTATTTATTTTTTTTTTTGGTTTTTTTTTTTTTCACTTTTCTTTCTTTTACTCGCCATGCATTTTACACGTCTCGTGTAACCCACGTAGACTTCTTCCCATAACTCTTTCCTCTAAATTTTCTTCTGCCAAAGAAGAGAAAAATTGAAATCGAAATTTTAGGCACATGACAAAAGGCACGTGAAAGTTTGCTGCGCAGATTTTTGGGCTTAGTTGAAGGGGAAATATTGGAAAAATTCGCAGGTAGTTTGTTTGATCTGCATAATTTGCATCACCGTTGTTTTCACTATGCTGCAACCTGATGAGGCGTCAAGAAAAACGAATTTGACGTGGTCATGGAGAAAAAGTGGCGTTAAAACCGCAGAGCATGGTACGTTGACGTTGCGAACGACTGAAAGAGAGAAATTGACGCAGATTACACTTTCAATTAAAAATAGGAGAAAAAAAAAAAGTAGAAACAACAATCGTAGAAATGGGTATAGCGATGAGAAACGGTGTAGTATTGTAAACCATTGTTACGCGAGTATCTTTTTTATTTTTAATTTTTTCTCTTTTCTCACTTTCTTTGTTTTTCGATTCTCTACTGACGTAATTTCGTCATTCGGCGACTGACGCTTCGCTGCAGATCAAGTTGGAAGCTTCCGGTAATTAGAATCCGGTCGGCGTCTAAATTGAAGAACACTTCTATTTTCTCCCATTCTTTCCGATCATCTAGAAATCGCGAAGCGCTAATTTCCCAGTCGATCGGACCGTTGATCTCACACCTGGACACGCATCTCTGCGCTCACGCGTCAAATACCGACTGACCTTTTCCAATGCTTCCGCTGCACCTGATTCGTTTCGGTTATGTAAAAACGCAATAACGCGTCCCTTATTACGCGATCGTTCTCTGTCCACGGGAGAAAACAATCCCCGGTGATAAAAGCGGGTCATTCCACGTGCACCCCGTTGCAGGAAGTAACGAACGCGTGAAAGTTTCTAACCGCCGCGTGATCGGCTATAGGAAAGATCGTAATTATCGTTAAATCGTGAACACTCCAAAGAACATGGACAAATTGTAAACGTTGAATTATGGAACAAGTCGAATTTTTTACATGTTAAAAGAATTGCTAGTAGATTAATTGTAAGAACAAAAATCATCAAATAGAAACATGTTTTCCAATTTGACTTTGTCAACGGAATTCAAATTTTCGTTTTTCCGCTCGCTGCCGCGGGATCGACGGGTAGGGAGGTGAAAAAATTCCGTTTCAAGGGGTCACCGATCCCGCGGTGAAGATCCTTTCGACGCGACGATCATCTTGGAAGATGTCCTTGATCTTGGCTAAAGTTTCTCGGCTATGCTGCGCCGGATGACGATGGTCAACGTGGTGTTCCGAACCTTTCCCAAGCGAATGACAGTCTGTCCCCGATCGGATCCTCCGCGATCCGAAGAGGACCGACATACAACGCTGACCCCGCACGTCCTGCCGTTGGTTTGACGTACCACACCGTCCCTTTCTCAATCCTTCATCCTCACACCGCGGATCCTCGATCTACTTTCCTTTGATACGAGCGAATTGCCGTGTAATTTATACCTGTAACGATCATTCGGTATTTTTCATACGACTCGGGTTCGTTATATCAGACGTTATACATATTATAAATATACATGTCGGGAGTTTCACAAGATGGCGGAAACATAAATTAGCAATGTTAATGTACCTGCAAAGTTGTTATTATTATTAATATCATTATCATTATTATTATACATATACCCATCATTATTTCATTTTTATTTCGTTGTTCTCGTTCATGTCTTGCGGTCTACCGATATCGCCATAAGAAATAAAATGAAACTGGTTTTCTACGTGGGAGTTCAAAGTTGAAAAGCCTGGAAGGCATTGTACGTATGTGTTTACGTATACGTCGGATTAATTACCATCAGCTGTAGGGCGATGCATGCCCAGGGGTCATTCAATCTTCGTAAAGTAACCACCGGATGACATTTGTATAATACACGCGGTATGCGAGTTATACGATTTAGCGTGATGTGTGTATTATATGTTATATAATTTTATCTAATTAAAATCTTATAGAGAAAACCGCAGTAAAACAAGATACGCATGTATCTTGAGATGCGAACGTATTCATCTTTTGAAAAAATTTCGTTAGCGAAGCGGCAAAATGAAAAAAAAAAAAAAGTTGCAAAAATTTGCACAAGATTATATATTTCGGGGATGTTCGAGAAAAGAGATACATCGATTCGCGTTTCGGTGCTTTTTTCAACGTTGAACTTGAATGGTTTTTCGAACGGTTTTCCATTCGATTCAAAGTAAAATTGTACGACGCTCGTTACAATCGTCCCCATTCATATATCCACGTGTGTGCATATATTATTATAAATAATTTTTCTTTTTTTCATTACGCAATCGATGTTAACTGCGGTGAGGTAGGATCGTCCCGTCGTACGATGAGTTTCTACATCAGTTTTCAACGTGGTAACGTAGCCATATTTAAATACGTGGATAATATAATGAGATATAGAATAATCCACGTGACTCTGTACCGTATCACGTGATGTGTTACACAGATATATAGGTACATTAATAGAATATTATATTATATTTCTCATGGCTCTATATATTAGCGATATGTGTTAAACATTTATATACACGTAGCGATATTATGAGAAGGTTCATGTGTGAGAGCCTAGATCCCTCGTACCCTCCCTTTCATTGTGTTTCATAACCGAGTTAAAGCTCGATGCCCATTTATCGCTACTCCCGAGCATCGCGTGGTAATATATATATTACAAACATGCCTATATACACGCATACGATATATACGAGCATGTAGATTTCAGAATCTAATTTTCTTTTCATATCTCAAGCGAGTAACGTACGTACCCATGTAACATAATGAAAGCGTTTGATGACTCAATGGCCTAGAGAGTCTCGAGCGTTGATACGTTGCACCATATCAAATACGAATACCTATATCCTTAAAAACGTAGTCTCATTGATTTTCAACCGAATCTGTTTATCGTTCTTTTCTCCGCGGTTTTATAATCATTCAAAACGACCCTGCCGCACCAATTTTTGCCCAGACGCTAACGTCACATGCAGCAGACGCTCGTTGCAACTTTGATTGTTTTTTTCGACTTTATTTTTTTGCAAAACATCCGGCTGCCATGTTATAGATTTATTTATTTATTAGCCTATCATTGTAACACAGTCAAGGATAAATCAATAAATACGCGAGGGTAATTGAGCTCTTTCGAATTCTGGTAAGGATCTGACCCCGAAAATTTGATTCTTTTTAGATTTTTTTTGCAACGACGCCGTATCTTTGATTTGTTTCTTGTTTTTTTTTTTTCTCTCTCGTTTCTCTCGGTCTTTTCTCAATACCGCGCGATATCGTAACGTATCACATCTACGATCCTCTACACATCGTCCACGCTCAGATATATATATATATATTCGTGCTACACGCATTACATTTAATGTATGGATTCGGAGCAAAGACACGTCGACCCGACGCCATAAACAATATTACACTCATTATTGCCTGGCCAGGACTTATCATTCGGTATTAACGGGTGTGAGACCGGTAATTACGTCACACTCCGTTCTGTCATACTTCGAATCTTTTTCTTTTTTTTTTTTTTGGCTCTCATCTGATTCTTCTCATCTCCGTAGTCAAGTTTTGCGAAAAACAAAAAAAATTGAATTATATAATCTAGATTAGAAACGATAAAACTATCGAATTTCCTGCGATACATAATACAGCTGGTAGAAAAAAAAAAAAATATTCACGTACCGCTGCACAGATTTTCGCACCGGACGATGATGATGATGATGATGATGATGATGATAACGATGATTGGTCTTTTTTTCTCCAGTTTGCGATCTCGCCGACGTTATTTCGATACTTTCGAACGTTACGTTTCTATTCTATGCCGTTTTTTTTTTCTCCCTCTCTCTCTCTCTCTCTCTCTCTCTACTTTTTTTTTCTAATTGAATCTACTGTATTTATAAGTGTTCCCGTTTCTTTTTCATTCATGCGATACAGTACGGTACGTACGTGATATTTATGCCAACTAGAGATCTTATCGGCATCTGGTACTAATGGCTAACTCTACGTGTATCCGGTGGTTTTGTTCGAATTGATCCGCGATAGAAGACGAAGAAAATGAAATGAACAAAAAATAAGATAAACGAAGAAAAAAAAAAAAAAAAAAAAGGTGATAAAAATTGGCGGAGGAAAAAAACAAACAAATTGGCAAGTTGAAATTTGAAGAAATTCATATATGAATTGTGCAAGAACGCTTGGAGGCAAAGTTATTTCACCATTGCAGCATGAACGGCGCACCGTGAGGTTGTGAAGCAAAAATAGTCAACACCGTTACGTATAGATGCCAATTTGTGCTTCAGTTTTTCAATTGAAAACCTTTTAGACGATATTTACGAGGCACCATGCGGCTCGCCTCGATTGCCTCGTACTAGAAATGTATACCTATACGGCTGCTAAATAGATCTCAACTTCGGTACACCGTACAATCTGAAATCAGCCGGTATACTTGGCGATAATTTTACATAGGTAGTGACTCAGGAGCGAGAAATTAGGACGAGCGTTTTATCCTTGCGGGGAGGTCCGCGGGTTTCTCGAGTTGCACAAGTTACGAGGTGAGCAGGCAAGGGAAGAAGAAAAGTTCGAAAGAAATTTGGTGCTTCGATAAGCGGTAGCAGACGAGGGATAATTTTCTACGTAGATCACGTGCAATTTTGGTGAAAAAATTTTGCACAATTTTTAATTCGTGCGCCCGTAAAATTCGGCGATATAAGTAAATGGAAAGCCGGAGGTGCAGCTCCGACGAGGACGAGGCGAAGAAAAAATAAACCAAGAAAAAAAAAAATGTCGATGAAAAAAATGTATTAAAAAATTGGGTTGCATTCGGGAGTGTATCGGAGCTTATGCGTGCGGGGCGGTGCCGGATATATTTGCGGAGGATATACGTGTATACTTGTATTGTGCAAAACAGGTTCAGCGAGAGTGGCGGTCAAATTACGGGCATTCTGTGTCGGCCGCGTCGAACAAGATTCGCCGAATCCGGTCTGCAGCAACTGCAACTTATCGTTGTAATACCCCTCCCCCCCCCCCCCCCCCCTACCTTCGATTCGTCGATGTATTCGCATTGCCCAGAACGGCATCTGCAACAGGGAGAGGCTGATGCAGAATCTCGTATGAAAGTATTTCGCGGTGCACGCACGAATTTTTAAGATACTTCGATCCGTAGCGTTGTACCGGTATTACTCGCCATCTTAGCGATATCCTGTAACCTCCGTCCGATCGGTTGAAAAAGTGGCCTACCTATAAGGTGATATGACTTAACTTCACCCTGCATGAGATCGTTTTACAACGGCATTCCATCGTCGACTGGTCCAGCCTCTGACCCTCGCAATTTTATCCGTTCGTTCGTTCGGTATTTTATTTTTCGAGTCAGAAGTGAAGGTGAGGACTCGATTCGTCCGAGCCCCTGATAAGCCAGGTGAATTTGTCGAAATTTCTGTGGGGCTTATTCTCCTCTATTTTTCTTCAATTATTTTCGCACAGTTGCCATTCTGAAAGAATTTCAACGAGATTAATTATCCGAAAATTCCGCGTTGAAGAAAAAAAAAGAAAATAGTTGCAGGGGTTCGAGTGAAGTTTTTTTTTTTTTGTTCAAATATTTATGAGACGCACAATCGATATGTGAAAATAATCGGCGGATCGGAAAGCGTAGGAACGAAAATTGCCACCGATACATTATGACGGCGGTCGCTTTTAATTTTCATTTATTATCGTTACAATAATTATCAATGATCAAAGGTGCTTTCGTTGCACCGACGCCCCGACGCTCGAGGCAATTTTAAGTATCCGCCAATTTAGGTATAGCGCGCAGAGACACTACTCGTTGCGAATCGAGGATAGTTGCCGATTTTGGAATTCGTTTGTTCGGATGCATCGACGACGCGAAGGAGAACCTTCGTACGAAAGCTGCTGTTGTAAAAACGCACCAAATATCCATGGATCGAAAAAGGTGTACGGATTATTTCGAAATTACGTAATTCAAGCTCGCTAGATTGATTTTTCGATACGTATACCAATGTATCGGATCGATCGGTTCCTGCGGGCTATAACGTAATAATGATATTATAATAATAATGAGATGTCGGTATATACATAATAATTGTTACGCTGTGTACCGATAAATATTATACCCATAAGACTCCGTTGTGCGCTTTTATTTTTACAACGTCCGCCTACAACCGCCTCGCGTTACAGAACAATGATAATCGCTTCGAATCAATCTTGTATAATAATATAATTATTATATATCATTTAGTGAGGTATAAAGAGCACCTGCTGTGACGGTAGTACAGTTATAATAAAATACGGATTTCTATCTTCCGCTCCGCATCGACTTTTTTGCCCTCAGACGCAACGAGGGTCATCTCATCGGATCTTTGCGATAGGTGAAAGGCGCGAAAGACCGAAGATTAGGGGATGTGAAGAATGATCGAGTCAAGTTTTTTTTTTCCTCAGACGTGACAATATCGGATCGTTCAGCAGCCCCGCGTGGGATTGAACGCCTCTTTTGATGTTACTCACTACTTTAGAAACGAAAAATCGAACGGTAACTCGATCGAGATTCTCTTTCGTTTATCTATCCGCTGTCCGGTAGTTTTCGAATATTTTCGAATAGATTTCTCGAGTCAACGACCCCTTCCGATAAATTTCACGGAGTGCGAATACCTGGCAGATATATATTTCCCATTACTATTATCGCAGGACTAACAAAAATGGACGAATTACTCGACGAGAAATTTTTCGTTTTCTTTTTAAACCGAGCGAGCCGGTAATTTCGTCGAGAAATCGACGCGAGGCAGGAGCACAATGAGAGAATCTTTCGACAGACCGGTCACCGACGTTTTGGTGACTTTTTTCTTTTCTTTTTTTTTTTTTTACTCGCTCTTTTAAACACTTCCTGGTAACGGGATTTTCAACCGGAAATACTTTGATGAAGAAAAAGGGAATAAAAGAAGACGTGGAAAATAGGAGTAGCTAGAAAATGAATTCATTTTAGTTTAATTCGTTCATCAATTCGTTCGGTGGAATTTCGACCACCCACTCGGTGCTACGTGCCACGCTCTGGTCCCCCTAAGATCGTTGCGCAATTATTTGCCTCGTTACCCCCGGCGCTCTCGTAAAACCGTACACGCGTGTACGCGAGACAAATCGATGTTCAAACTCGAGCGGTTTGGAAAGAAAAAAAAAAAAAAGCTAACTTTCCTCCGGATAGAAATATCGCTACAACATCGCAACGATCTCAAAACGTCAAGTTCACGAGTCACGATGACTGCGGCAATTGCATTGCCTCGTTCGAACGGTATACGTAATAGGTTGCGTGCCTTTGCGACGGACACAATACATTTGATTAAAATAATTTTACCCATAGGGATATTGAAATTTTAACTTTGCGGTTCATACAGGGATACACAAATTGGGAAATTGTGTTTTCAACGGACCTTCGCTTCTGGAGATCTCAAGAGCAGCTTTCAAGCATATCCGAATCCTTGGTCATTGGTGCCCGTTGTTAGGTAGGCAGAGGTCGCGCTGTCGACGAATAAAAAGAGAAAAAATAAAAAAATAAAAACTGATAATGCGTCGAACCAATAATCGCGAGTATGAATACCTACTCCGGCACGATTATACGTTCCACTCGTATCCTACGTGGACGCGTTACAACTTTTTGACGTCTGACATTGACCAGCCCACAGAGCCTGCTACTGTAATTCAGTGAAAGGTGCACCCGTCTGGTCCGGCTGTACGAATCGTGATCTGCAGCTTTTTGTACAACGGATTTTCGATTCCAACTCCAATTTTCGGCTTATCCGATGCACCGCTACGTTCGATTTTGTTTCTTCGAAATTTTTCGTTCGCTACTCGACTCTTCCTCCTCCCAAGGAGTGAGTCCTCTGATCTCGGATCCTCAAATTGACGATATTTTCCCCTCGTCATTCACTCGGCGTGCGAAGCTGTTGGTCACGAATTGGTTTTTCGGCGACGAACGAACCAGATGTGCAATACTCGAATGCGGTTAAATACATAACACGATAATTATCTATGCATACGAGACATCGGTCTCGAAGAATATTATACGATAAGTGCGGGATTGTTGCAGCGTTGATGGGACTCACGTGAGTCTGAACGGCGAAAGGCATCGCGGCAGTAAAACGCGACCGCGACAGATAGAAACCATCTCTAGGCATCATGCGATTATCTAGGTCAGCACGACTCACTTTTTTTTCTCAAGACTAGAAAAATTATATGCATTATATGCATACCTACGTGTATCGACGGTATACGGATACCTATATAAGTAGCAGAATAAGAGCGATGTCGCGTATACCTATAGCGAGAAATACATGCAAACATCGTTAACGTCGAACTCTCGTAATCCAGCGACTAGAAATCGAGATCGATTCCGCGAGCTAGGGCAGAAAGGAAACAAAAGATTTTTCCTTAAACTTCGACTGCGAATTTCCGTTAAATTCACAAAGTGAATTCGACTCGAATCTCAAGTTGATAAAAAAGGAAAAAATGAGGCGATGAGGTATACGCGTCGCTTTAAAAAAAACCCGTTCGACTTTACCGCGCGGTTTGATTTGATTAATGAGTTTCTCACAAGGAAGTAACTCCCGTAATTTTTCATTTTTCGTGCGATAGATTTACCTGTAAAGTAATTGTTTTTTGTAATTGAATATCTATCACCGTTCATAACCGTTCGCCCGCAGCTGGATATTTCCCAACGAATCGCAATAGCAATTAATACCTTGTAACCCACCGGACTTGAACATACCTCCGTGAGATTCTCAGGACGCAACTCTTTTTTTTTCTCTTTTTTTAGTTTTTCAAATTCGAGATTATGAACAAGGATGGTGGCGATCCACGTTTTGTTGGACCGATCCTGATCCTTAGGGATCGTATGAGGCAATAAAAGCGCTCACGTTTCTGAATTAGAAACATAAACTTTCGCTCGTTCACACGCGTGATCTCCGGAGAATTTTACTCGCCGCAGTTTATGCCTCGCGGAATCCGATGCGTTAATAGTATAATCCACACCATGCACCGCATAATACGGCAAGAAAATTGTTCCGCACTCTGAATTTTCTAGCAATCTCGAAATCGAGTCGAAATAAATCCAATGCAAACTTCGATCGATCGTTTTCTCAGATATTTGTGCCCAGCGAACACAAAACTTGGATCGAAATGGACAGTGCTGTCTGACGGAAAATGTGTTGGCGCAATTTTGCAAGTTTCTTTGCGTCATTTTCTCACAATTTTTTGGCCACTATTCGTTCGCGCAATTTGTTCATCTATCCGAACGTTCGCATACGGATTACAGAAGAAAATTAGCATATTTGAAACGGGAGGCCGCGGTCGATCCAATTGTAAGAAATTCTACTTCCTGATAAGTAGAGGGTACCAGTGTACGTTACTTTCGCGAGTGGGGGGCGCAGAGGGGGGTTGGAGGTTGTAGAAAATAGGCGAGTACCGATATAATTGAGAGTCGTCGCGTATCCGTTCCGAATGTCCGCAGACGCCGAGAGTGAAATTACTGGTTTTCGTATTAACGCCCCAAGCCGATCTACCTGTCGAGATAAGATCAAGGATAATAAGTGTACACACAATACCGTCGGACGGACAATTTTCCCACGTATCGCACGATTCTTGTCGAATAAATTTCACTCGAATCGCGAAACTGTAAATGCGATGCAAAAATTATCCTCGCTAGTTTCATCAATGAAATGGCGAACGAGTCGAATCGATACGAGGCAAGTCCATTCACGTGCACGCTCCGGTACACCGAAGGTACTTTGAGACGACGATCCTTTCGAGATCGATACGCCGATACATGATATTTTGGTATTTCGTGTTTAAACGTTATTACCGCGCGCCGTAAAATATACCAAGGAAACGTGCGACCGGTATCTGCAATACGTAAGCCAGGTGTGTTACGAGTCCCGGTATTGAATTGCCGCAGCGGTAATAATTTTCGATTTATTTTTTTTTTCCCCCCCGCACGTGAAAGCGAAGCAAAGGTTTCGATTTTTTTGCAACTTCGTAAAGACGATTGCTACAGATCGTCCCTCGATTATTTGCGCTCGACTAACCAGCGAAGGTCATCATTATAAAATATAAATTGTAGCATTCCGTTGTACCACCACCCAGACCTCTCCACTCGACGCGATCTCTGTCCTATTTCCAGATATCAGAATGAATAATTAGGTGAAGCAAAAAAAAAAAAAAAAAAACAGTTAATAATTACCGGTGAAAGGCAAGGCTGAATACATTGTCATCGAGGAAGACGATCGAGATCTCGTTCTCTCTCGCTTCGTCGCGAAAAATTGCCTCCCCCGTATTATCTGGAGTAAGTTGAAACTTTTCAGAAGGTCGAAACATCGAAGACTCGATTCTGGTAATTCCGTACAAATGGAATCACGCTCTGTACAGCGCTGTGGAAAGACGGGGAAAAAAAAGCTCGCGATTTCTTTCATCCTCGTGCCGGATCACAACCTCCGCTATCCGACTGGGGTCACAACCGGGATGAAAGGTACAAGAAACGAATTAATTCCGCGACGTTGTGTTATAATTCCGTAGCGATTATTTGCTATCGGTTTAATCGGGGCTCTCGCCGATCGGGAGCGTGACTCGGTTGCGGCATTGGACCAGTTCCTTGTTCCGGAATCTCGTCCTATTATGCCTCCGTTAACTTAACTGTAAATAAAAACCGAGAGTTTTTCAGTATCGTGGGCGTACAGAAAAGCCGTTCAACAAACGGAGGTGATTGTTGGCCGTTGGAGAAACGGCAATAGCAAAAGCAACGGCAACCGGTCCGGTATGTTCGCGTAGCTGGGCAACGCGCTATCGTTTATGACATTCGTCAAAACATGTTAGCCTGCAGAAAAGCGACTCGGTATTCGTACACCTCGGCGTACACCGCTCTCCTCTATTTTCTCTTCTCTATCGTAAAAGCGAGCGAACCCCCGCCCGGTGGGTGTATTTGTGATATACCTACGTATACGTATACGTATACATATATACGTACGAAACTCGAAAGAGCGATCGTTGTGCGGAGTTACACCTACTACATCGAACAAACCACCGCGCGCTGTTGCGTATTCTGACCCAGTTTTACGTCCGAATAGTAGCGAGTAGTAGGTACGTTGCTTCTCTCCGATTGGTTTGTCTCGCATGTGTAGGTAGAGTTTGTTCGTCGAACCGTCGGCTTGTTCGATCCTTAAAAATTGTTCAGAAAATTATCGGGCGGCGGATCAACGATCTACGTGAGACTCTCTTAGCCCGTCGCCTCGTCGACGACGCACCGTGTGCGCCGGTAGCGGGGCCCTAGCCCAGCCTTCGGCTAAAAAATCCTTGCTCAATTCCGAGCAATTATCCGCGTATGATCTCCTCGTCCGATCGCACCTCGCGTGCGTCCGCGTCGTTCGTAATTAACGCGCGCCGTGGGTCGAAAGTCGAAAAATCGGAGCACCGGTCGACAAAAAAAAAAAAAAAAGAACAGGTTTTTTTTTTTCTTTTTTTTTTTTGGTCGGCGGACGCCGCGAGAGCGTTAAGGGAAGAAATCGTTGCGACGATCCTTGGGTGGTAAGTCGATCCGAATATAGATCACGTGTATATGAGAATGTTACTTCGGATTGACGCAATTCCGTTTTGGACGTAGGAAACTATATGTGAGTTTTATCGGCGGGCTGATGAAATTTAATTTATGAATTTCTGTCTTCGGTTTTACGCTGTCAAAAATCGACCGGATAGATAAATGAACGATGAGGAATCGTTTTGTGTGGCGAAATTGCACAATAAATTATTACGATCCCCCGTTTATACAATGTGCAAATATGAGAAAAAAAATTTCGCAATTACGAATCTGGAACGGGGAAAAAAAAACCGATCGAAATTCCGATCGTTTGAATTTCAATTTCTCGTTATCCGGTTAATTTTATTTACATTGTAGAAAAAAAAAAAATGATCGATTTGATCGTTACGAAAAAAAAAAACAAAAAAGGTGGAGAAAAGTTTTACGCGAACTTAATGCGGGTATATTTTACACCGCGTTTTAAAGCGGAGGTCGGCTGTAATTGCTGTATACGGTCGTGTGAGATAAAATGGATTGTAGCGTAGATTTTATTACAACGCGATACGTAGGTAACAACTTATTCGAACAACGCCCAGGTAACTTGTTCCGCCGCGACGATAGAGTTATAATTTCTTTTTCCGAGCAGGTTTTGATTTACGTATTTCGAATTCGAACGTCTCGTGTGTGATGCAAAAATCAAGGTCCGGCCGTTCGAATTCTCTTTGGGGCTGAGCGCGTGACGGTGAGTTGCGTAAATCGATCGATTTTGAAGAAACGAATGACGTTGAAACCGTAAAGTATCTAACTGTATGGTTCTCGAACGTCACCCCGAATTCCATTGAATCGGGGGCGAGGATTTTAACACCGTCAAATCAAATTTCGGGACACCCGAATTTATCGCTCCGACTTAGAACTCGAGCGATTGTGAGCGCTAACGAAATCTTTCTCCTCAACGACCGAAAAACAAAAAAAAAAAAAATTAAAAAATCAAACTCGTACCGTAGCACCGTTGTGTTTTTTACACTTACAGTCGTCTCCTTTTAAAGGCAACAAATTCCAATAATTGAACTTGTATTAGAACAAGATGGAAAGTAGTATATCAGCCTGCAGGGTGTTGATATTCAAGTAATCGTCGACTTAGAAAAAAAAGGAATAAAATTCGAAGTGAATTGTGCGATCGACTCACGTCGCGGTATGAAATATATAGATATATTGACAGTTATCGATTTTCCGCAACTTTCCAAAAATGAAAAACGCTATCGAACTGATCTGATGTTGGATTTTGAAAAATTGAACAAAAAAACGTTTCGAATCATTCGCTCGATTTTCCAACAAATCGATCGTCGCGGACACGTTGCAGAAATTCATTTTGCCGTCAATTGCGAGATTGCAAATTCAACCAAATTTCGTGTTACCCAAAGAGTAAGTCCGAATAACGCGACCATTTTGCCCGGCCGCAATCTGGATGGAAAGTTCGTCTCGAGTCTGTGCGAGGTGGCGGTATGAGACAGTCCGCGATACTCGCCAAGGTGGAATTCCGAATCGACTTTGCCTTCGTTCAAACTTGTAAATTTCGTTTATCAAAAAATGATCTATCGCTTTTACAAATAAAATAAAATACCGTAATCTACACGATGAATATCCCAATTAGGCATCACATCTTGCAGAAAAAGGAGCTTTTTTTCTACCCCAAGAAAAAACGCGAACTTCAACATCCTCCGTGTGGAATGCAACCGATCTTACAGCGATGCAGAGGGTGTAGTATCCGTGTTTTAAATTCTAGATCATCGTGCGACGCAGATTTATATTCAAAACGATATATTTTCAAAAACCAATTAAGACCGGAATTTTATTGTAAAACGATCTATCGAAACCGATTTTTTTCCAAATAGGAAAAAACGAAATTTCATTCGTTGTTTATGCCATGAAAAAAAAAGATAATCCATAACCGGATCGCTGTCGGATACTCAAAAATCTATGTCACGAGTGAAATCGATCTGTAATCATGATGATAAAAAAGCACATTCCGTATATATTCGAAGGGCGTAGGTGTTTCGGGGTCTTGGATATCGAGTTGTACCTTTGACCTTTGACGCAAGTCTGCCCTGTTGTCCGAAGCTCATCCTCGTCGCGGTCTCGGGTAGCGGGGTCGTTCGCTACCGAACTCGCGCACCACGTTATGTGGCAACTGGCGGCAGACTTTGTTTGCTGGTCGATACCACTAAGATTTCGGGCAGCCCGAACGGTAGTCCGCCTCTGTTTTCCGATTCGGCCATTTATCTTTGACGTTGTCTTTGTTTTTCGGCTTGTTTATACCTTTTTTTTGCTCAGAGTTTCCGTTTCCTCTTCCGACATTCGACGTTCCGTACGGTTGTGTGCGTCTCTCTCTCCTCTGGTCCAGATTTACTATTTCTGTTTTCCCACATTCACTTTTACTTCTTTTTCATACATTTTCATACATTACGTACACATCTTCCTCTCTCTTCCCTTAGGAGCGCTTTTGCGCTTTTTCTTTCTTTTGGTTCGTTCAAAAAAAAAAAAGAGCGCATATAATACGAAAAAGCGTACGTATAGTTCTGGGGTTGGTTGTTTTGCTGGTTCTTTTGTACAATATCGTTGAATAATGATTATAGATTCTAAAAGGGCGGGGGGGGGGGGGGGGGGGGGGGGGTGAACGTGGAATTCCGAGGGAGTTCTGGTATATATAGGAGCTTTTAGATTCTCTGCAGAATCGTTTCCTCGAACTTTTCGAGGCAGCTTCTGCGTGGGACAGAGATGAACGGAGAAAAATAGAAGAAGAGAAAAAGAGAGAGAGCGAGAGCGCGGAGTCGAGGGCTGATAGTGGCGTGGGGTGCATATCGAGAGGACAAACGGGGGGTTGGAGAAAGAGCGCGAGGAAGGGGGGGGCGGGGGGAGGAGGAGGATGGGAGTAAAACGCCGCGTTACAGGCGTCTATACCTACCGAAAGAGAAGGTATATGATGTGTACATACGTATACATATATATCTATATGTATATATATATATATATATACACACGACATGAGAGGGCGAAGGGGAAACGATGAAGGGAATAAGAGAGAAAAAAGGGGATGGAAAGAGACGGTTAGAGAAACCGAGAGAGGAGACTCGGATATGAGGGTGTCGCGCCAGCCGGTCACGCCAAGGTTTCCATGGCAACGGGAGGCGATAAATCAACCCGCAACTTCCCCCGAGTACCGCCAGATAAAACCACATACGTATGTACACCTCTCTATGTGTATAAATACACCCACCCTCCCACCCTCCCTCCCTCCCCCCCTCTCCCCCTATACACCCACCGACCGACCCACGCACCAACATCCCTACAAAAACCATCCAGGATACACACGTACAACGTCTACGTATCTGTATACCTATGTATCGCTTATGTACAAGATTGTACATAACTAGGTGTTTGTGCTGCGAGAGCGCGGGCGCGAGCGCCAGTCCGCGATTTCGTCTATGTATCTATAAGGCATCCGTACATAAAACATCACATAGGTACAGAGGCAAATAGATGCCTGTATGTGCACACGTAGGTGTACCCCGTGTATACGGAACCCTACGTGTGAATCCGTAGTTTTTTTTTTTTTTTACTCTCATCTTTTTATTTTTCTTTTTCTTTTTTTTTCTTTTATTTTTCCTTTTTCCGTGTTATGTCGCGTGCGAGATTGGGATTGGGATTGGAATTGTGAGAACCCGTATGTAAAAGTGGATATATCCTTTTTCCACCCATACAAGGGTAGTTACTTCTTTCGACCTTTAACCCGGAAAATTTCACGCTAACTGAATTTTCTTTTTTTCTTTTTTTCTCCTTTTTTCTTATTCGCGGGATTGAATTAGTTCGTTCAGGAATCCGAGAAAAAAAAAAGAAAAAAAAAATACAGTTTCACCTGCTCGCGATTTGAATTTCAAATTTTTGCGCCGTTTGATTAAATATTTACCGTCCCCTGCAAATTTTTTCATTTTTTTCATCATCATTTTTTTATTCGCTTTTTTCGGAAGCTCTTCAAATTTTCCGCAAGCTCGAATTAATGACGTGATTTTCGATGGTGAACGGATAGAACAGATAACGAAAACGTACTCGTCATTGTCGACGTGTGTAACACAGCGGGGGTGGCAGAGCCGAATTAATCCCACGTCGGTAGCTCGACCGATTATTACGAAGACGCAATAAAAAAATCAACAGACAGCCGATAAAACGGTGAAAATTCATTAAAAAGCTTTCTACCGACGTCACGAAGCGTCGTCGTTCCTCGTGACGCGGGTATTCAAACCCCGTGACGTAAGCAGACGTCAGATGTAAGCACGGCGTGGGACTAAATACGTAGGTGTTGTACTACGAACGCACACACAGAGAGGATAGGTGTATGAAACATGCCTTCGTTTCTCACTGTGTAAATTTTCATTAAAATAATTCTCGTGTTAATAACAGTTTTAATAATGACGTTCATTCATTTCCGAGCTTTTCTTTCCTTTTTCTTTCTATTCGTTCGCGAAGAATCCCAGAGGCGTTTTACTCATATTTTTATCACGAATGGCATCGCACATCGAACGCGTACGAGTGTATAATAGAAGTGAGTGCGATTATTAGCATCGACACCTGTTGCATATTTAATTGCCACCGTCGTACAGGTATAACGCGTATAGATACATACGTGGTAGGTAGATAGGTAGGTACGTACGTACGTGATGAGCGCGGTTATAAAATTGAGATAAAAATTGTTCGATATCGCAATGATACGTTGTGCGAAAGAAATATTAATTAATTAATACCTCAGAGTCATTGTATTTTGTACGCGGCGTGAAAATCGCCGTAAATTTTAAATCGCGCGACGTCATCAACGTACGTACAGCAGCGGATATAACGTCTCGTCGCGATACATGAAAATTTGTACGTTAATTTTCCACCCGATAGAAAGAAAATGCAAAATCGAAATTCGTCGAATAGATCGCAAATTTCGTCCAGTCGAAACCTCGAAGACGGGGGTCGAAGAGTAATTAGGATTTTGACTAACAATGAAATGAAATAAAAAATTATCGCCCCTCAAAAAGAGCCCGGTAACGATCAAGGACGATGAATTATCCTCGGTGGACGACGTACGTACACATCGCACACACACCTACCCCACTAAAATTGTTCGTATAACTCGCGCGCACACCCCCATAGAAAGCCCGAAGTTGGCCCGAAGCTTTCGTAAACTTCGCACGTATTCACCCCCCCCCCCCCCCTGTACCGATCGAAGTGAAAACGTAACGAACTTTATGCCCGCCACGGCGCAGCTTACAAAAAGCTCCGTTTACGCTCTACGTTGTACCGCAGATCAGGCGTCCCCGAATATACCCGCGTATGAGAAATACAGGTGGAGTTTGGATGTCGTGAAAAGAAGATATGAGAATACAAAAATAACGTCAGCTAACGATTATCGCGTGCCCAATTAATTGGGGAACGGAGTCCTCCGGAGTTGTGAATTTGCGGTATCGGCAACAATTGATTACGTGATAATCATTGTTACGTTATACATCGACCTGCGACTATACGGATGAATGAAATTCGATTAGCTACGTAGATATATGTAGTAAAACATGGAGAGTTGAATAGCGCCGATTTTATCGACGAAAGTGAATACCTACTCGCTCGTGCGGTCTTTCTACGTTGGCTCTTCATCTACAGGTTCAAAGTGGATGCGGACGGATAAAATGATAATCTCCGAGCAGTTGGTTCGTATTGATCTGGCCGACTGGTGTTACTGTGTGGCGTAGCGGCGTGCTATGTATACAGTCACCTATGTACACGGTGGTGTACACGTACATGTCTCTATATTCCGCATATAGGCTTGGCACGAGCGAGGGATGAAGAGACGGAGAGAGAAACAATGAGAAGGAAATAACAAATCGGAAAGAAGTAAAAGCGACGGGGAAAGGAATGGAAAAAGGAATATACGGAAAACCATCGAGAAGAGAGATCGAGGACCCCAAAACCGTCTATATATACACGTCTGTGTTAAATACGTGCACACGAACATTTCCTGTACATCTAATAATCAGGGTGACGACTGTTTCGTGTAAAAAGAATCAACAGTTTCGATGAAATTTCTAGTTTCCGTCCAAGTTTTCGTGACATTCGTCGATTTCGCGATATTCGGAAAATTCCAAGTTCGCGCCTACGATACAATTCGACCCCCCGCAGGTCGCCCCTCGTCTCCTCTCGCAGATTCTCAACGCACAAGAATACGTACATACATACCCATGTGAAAGTCACACGAGATGAAGTTAGGGAGCGGCGAGATATCGTCGAGAGGGTTCTCTCGCATAGGGGTGGTAATAGTGAGGTGAGTACGAAGTCGGGTTAGAATCGGACGTGCCGATCCTAACTGTACACCTATACGCATTGGTATGTAGTCGCGGGCACATATGTACCTCAGAACGTGGAGGGATGGGAAAGGAAGTTCGCGACACTCCGGACCCGATCACGCTGAGTAGGATCGAACCTTTTGTTTAAGAAGAGGCCCCGGGATGGGAATGAGAATGGGAATGGGAATGGGATTGCGGGAATGGGTTAACGGGGATGATTTCCCGAACGAAAATTAATTTCATTAAACCAGAAACCCCGCACGGGTGTTTACCTTGACCGTTAAACTCCTTCGTGTGCGAATACGTGTTACACACCTCCGCACGACGCGTGCATACGAGAGAGAAGGTGTACGTTGGTGAACGAGGCCGCGACGTCGGACAAAGCGCGGGCGCATGAGGCGAATAGGTCGTACCTTATACCGAGATATAGATAAAGAAAAGAGATTTTCTCGGCGACGAGGAGCGGGCGAGGTGAGACCAAAAAAAGAAACAAAGAAAGAAAGAAAAGATCAAGGACGTCTCAAGGGCGGAGAGGATTCCACGGTTCACCTTTAACGAAAACAAAGTCATTAGGTGCGTTCCTAATTTTCATATGACGATGATCCGCCGCTCGTACCTAACACGATTTCTAGCCGATTGAGTATCGCGGATTTCCGTCATTTCGGTTATAAATCGATACGCGAAAAAAGATGCACCGGGGAGGGTACGGCTACCGAAAGGGAGGTGAATAGGTCATGGTGCGGCTTCACGGTGTACGGGGCGGTTGAACGAGCGCAGCGAAATTTGAATATCAAATATGCATCGCGTACCAAAAAATTCGTAAATTGTAATCAACTCTCTCACTTCGTAAAACCGAGGTGAATTGATGCGACCGAAAAATAAAATTGAAGAACTCCGAAAAAATAGTATACAGAGAGAGAAACGACAAACTTTTCAACAATCCCACATCATCGTATCACCTCCCTTATGTCGAGCGTCGTCATATCATATTTCCATGCGCAAATAGTAAAATTTCCAAGTGATTTTCAACCCTCCCCTATTGTAATAGGGAGCCGTAGGCTACGACCCCTCCCGGTAGATGATGCATCCACTCGATGAAATCATGCGTCTCCTGGCTGGCTGGGGGGGGGGGAGGGTGGGTCGGGGGGCGAGAGGGGCTTAAGAAGCGGGCGCATACGTGGGCCATAGCCCGAGGGATGGTATTCTCCCTCATCCTCTCTCTCTCTCTCTCCCTCTCTCTCTCGCTCTCGCTCTCGCCAAACGTGCCGGGGATACGTACGTACGTACGTTCGGGTTATGTACTCGCGCCACATACGGGCCATGTACTTCCTAGTCGTGTGGATCACCCCCACACATGTTCGCGAAAATTCACACGCACACGTGAGTTTTTTTTTCTATATATACATACCTCGCCGTGGACGTGTGTGCGCGAACGTCGCACTCGATGGTACACATATACCTACGTAGGTACGACACGCACACATACGATTATACGTACGGTACATCGAGATCGAGCTCGCGGGCCTTCGTTCGCGGGATAAACGTCGAAGGGAAGTCCCTTCCGCGAGGATAGACGACCGTCGAAGTTGCGCGTGTGTTACGTATATGTACACGCATACGTGTGTGCACATAATGTACATTTTCTATGTCAACCTAGTCGTGTACCGGCGTACGAACACATACACTTATATGTATACGTACATCGGGCATGTAACTACGTTATGTATCCCCCCGTGTACGCACCGACTCCCACACCGTTGTAAGCTCGAACCCCGCGAAACTTCGCAGTTTATGTATGTACGATCGCGTACCTAAGGGGTGGTTCTCAAATTAAGTTCCACACGAATTACAGGTATATATATATATATATATATATATAGATAGATACATACGACCTACGTGCGATCGTATCAAATTATCGAAATCAATCGAAATGGCGGGGATATTATTCGGACTTGGCAAACGGGGGTGAAAAAAAATAGACGAAGCGGTCGGAAGGGACGAGGGATGGAAAACAAAAAGTTATCACACGAATAACGACGATAGAAATGACGAATTGTACAGTGGGACGAAATTCACCGGCTCAACTCACCTGTGATATACAACTTTTCTCAGCTCGCAACTTTCCCGGAAGCTGTTACATATATATGAGAGTAACAGTTATAATATACTGTACGGAGATAATCGCTAAAAAAGTGACTCCGTCCAGCTGCTGTACGCACATGCGGACGCACGGTTACACGTATTACCTGTGCGTACATCGGTACCTACGTGGTTTCACAAAAAAAAGGAAAATAGAATCATTATCCACGGAAGGTAACACTTGCCGAGGATTTTCAATATTTCATAGACAAGTCCCAATTTCGGAGCACCCCGTGCTTTATCCACCCCTCGACGTATAGATCGTTGGGCGTGCGATGTATACGTACATATATATGTACGATATATAGACGTACGGACGTCCCAATCAATCCCAGGCACGGGCGCTGGCCGTCACGAGTTATTTTTTTTCTTTCTTTCTTTCTTTTTTTCTTTTCTTTTTTTTTTACGACTCTTTTTACGATGCATATTTTCTGCCTTGTTCCGTTTTTATTCGGGTCTTCTTCTCCTCGTCGATGTGTATGTACGGTGCGACTACGTGGTATACGTATGTATTTATACGTTTATACTCCGCATCGCGCCACGTCCCCGTCTCGCTGTTGCAGCTATCAGAAAAAGCCGGCTAAAGAGCCGCGACGAACATCTAGACAGCCTTCGTTCACCTGTTCACCTCCTCTTTCTTGTTCACCTGTAACAATATACGTTACAGACTATACACACGGTCGCACGTGTGCGTACCTGTGTGTGTGTATATGTGTATCATGTATTTTATAATGCGATCTCTTGTGGAGAATTTCGAGTCGCGTGCCAGACGCATCTGTCGCTATGTACGACGCCCGTGTCCCTCGATTATGGATATATCGCGTTTATGAGCATAAGGATCGGCGGGGCCGCAACAGATGAAAAATAGATCGGCAGGACTAGTGACTATTTTTGATTCTATGATTTTATTTTTTTTTTGTTTGGAAAAATAAATGTTCTCATTCCTTTACACGTAAATGCGGATGAGAGAATGATTTTTTTTTGTTCAAATTTTCAGTAATCATTTTGAAATTTTCGTTCGTTGGATCTACGTATGGAAAGCTTGCGGAGGATTTGACAGAAATCTGTTGGAATTTACACCTAGTGAGAAAATCTGCGAATCGGCAACACACACGATACGCGTACGTTCGATGGTACGATGAAGGGAATAAAACGAAACAAGGGAAATAGATTCGTCTGGGAAATATTGGGAGGGTTGTAGGCGAGGTGAAAAAAAAAAAAAAAAAAAAAAAAAAATGTTAAATATGACGTCTGTACGGCGCTCGTGTGCAACGGTAGGGATATGTATACATATAATACGTGCGGTATAAGTCGCGTTGATTTGATCGCGTGTTTAAAGTTTGAACGCGTGTTATTTAATAGAACGTTAGGAGGGGTTATTTTTAACGGGTGCGTCATACATTCTGGTGGTGTATAAATACAATTTGAAATGGCCGCTTCGTTGTGAATTTCAACGTGCGGGTTGCGTTCTTCGCACCCGTACAGCGCGCACGGTAAACGTTACATTACGTACGCGGCACCTATGCGGAGGCGAATATTTTTATATCTTCGTTAAACGAAGTCAGCGATGCGATGCAACGACGACGACGACGTTTAATACCTCACCAAGTGCGACTCGCACTCCATAATATTAACGCGGTGCAAGTTCAAATAACGATCCGCCGACAGTCACGTCCGACCGTTAAACTATTAAATGCCCAACGATCGCCTCTCGGCCGCCGATCATCCTGACCGCCGACGTCTTAAACAAGGAGAGCGTATATTTATACGACTTTTTTTTTTTTTTTAATTGGCGCTAAATGTGCTCGTATAAATTCAATTAATTAATTAATTAATTGATTAATTAGTTAATTAATTGATCGATCGATCTTAATTGAATTGATCGATTGATTGATTTATATCGATTATTCGGTACGGATAATGGAATGAGAAACTTTTAATTTTTATGGTTTAGTTTCTTACGATTAAAAATCGACGCTATTTTTCGATTGACACTTTGGTATAGGCGCTTGAGAAGTCCGACGCATAGGGGTGCATCCGTGGGAGCGCGCGGTTATATTTTCGCAAAGTCCTGAAGGATAAGAAAAGTATAGGGTTATAGTAGCGGGTATAAAGCTCTTCGGAGGAACAACCAGCGTTTGGTTTCAAGTTAGGTAATTCTGCTTCTTGGCGAAAAGAGAGAGAAAGAGAGAGAGAGAGAAAGAGGGAGGGAGAGCGAGTACGTAGCGAATGTACAGAGGGATAGAAAGAGACGGAGAGAAGATGAGGGGAGAGAAAGAGAGAGAGAGAGAAAGAGGGAGGGAGGGAGGGAGAGGAGCTAAAAGAAAAAAGGCATGAATAATGGGACGACAGGGCGGCGGCGTGCATCAGTATGCTGGTAACTGTTGGCCCAGGTCAAATTGACTCCAGCGTCTCCATGGCAACAGGCACTCAGACTTCCGGCTGGTCGATATCCTCCAAGTTGTATTTTGTGGCGGACCTCGCCTCGGCTTTCCCTCTCCTGTCTCTCCTGTCTTTCCCGTAACATCGGCGATAGAGGGCTAAAGCAGAAGCGTAAAAGCTGCACAAGAAGCGGAACAAGAAGAAGAACAAGAAGAAGAACAAGAAGGAGCCGCGGAGGCGGCAGCCTCTGCTTCCCTTCACTCTCATCGTCTCCTCTCGCAAATTTTAACGTCATTCGTACCCTACTCTCGTTTACGTACGCACACATATTTTTTATTTCTACCGCCATCGACGGTCCATAGGAATGAAGAATATGGAAAGAAACGAAGAAGAGAGACAAAATGGATGAGAAAAAAGAGCGACGAAAGAAAAATCGAAAAAAATCTATCGGCGAGACGACGAACAACGTCCCGTGCGTTCACCGACATTCCCATACATATATGTATACGTAAGGTAACGATCCCTTACGGATAATAATGAAGCGGATAAAAGAAAGGTAGGCACCTACGATATTCGTGGCGGCAGAAGGAGCAACGAAAGCACAGGTGCGAGCACCTCGTCGTTCAGAACCTGCTGGCTGCTGGTGCAAGCAGTCGTTCGCCGCAACTTTTGGCCTGCAGACTCGAACCCGACAGGTGAAGAAACAGTTGCCGTTGATCGTTGATCGTTGATCGTTGATCGTTGATCACATTCGGAACTCACTGCGGATGTCTTAAAGTCGAAAGTTCGAGCGTGTCTGCTGCAGAGTTTTTCTCAACCAGAGAGGCAATTAAGAAAACTAGGCGAAATCGCTTCATTTTGTAACGATGCGCGACGGTATATCTTACACGTACCTGCGAAATACAGTGAAACTAGGCGAGAGATTGATGAAAAATTGGCAGCTGAATATTTTACGGATGTAGACATTTATCGATACACCGTATGCGGGGATAAATGATATACGTATATCTGGTTGGCAGCGGTTCAAATATGGAGCGGTAAATGTTTTCAGGGTAGACGTGAATACTTACTTACGTACGTACATACACGAATATATCTCGTAACGTAATGTAATAAAGTCAGGTGCGCTAGGGGATATCGTAACAGGAAATAGAAAAAAATAAAGAAAAATCATCGAGGAGACTCTCGCGGTTTTACAAAGCACGATAGGCTCATGCGGTATTCGATAGGTGTGTGTGTGTGTGGGTGTAGAGTACACACACACGCTCTTTCACGTTATATATATTTATATGTAGTATACCACGTGGATACGTGTGTGTATGTAACGAACAGCGAAATTGAACCGTTATTATACAGGGTGGACTGCGCTTTTATCTAGGTTAATAGTCGCCTCGGTGCACTGGCCGTGATGCATTTCAGACTGTGCACTGCGCACGTATAGTTACAGTATACTATACATATACCCTATGTGCTCATATGCGATTGTTAGAAAGTCGCCATGCGGTTGTGCGATGCGATTTTACGTGGATTATTGCTAGCGCGCAGATCACAACGACCTTGTCGTCCGAGTTCGATGCATGAGAAGATTGCGTATCGAAAAATCAGAATAAAAATTCATCCCGTTGAAGAAGTATCGCCGGAAAGAACGCCTTCAGACAGTCGGAATTTTATCTCATTGTCAAACGAAAATATAATCAATTATACGATGAATTTAGTTGAATGAAAAAAATTCAACCACCGTCGAAACGATAAAGAGGATATATAGAAGCTAAAAATTCCGGCAAACAACCACGGCAAATATCGCGCAATGAAAATCCCCGGGGGTGGTTTTCGTCCGACTTCTTGGTTCAATGTGTCCAAACGTGGAATACTTTGGATCCGATATTTACGGAGATGCGACAATAATTATAATTCAGAAGTAGGGTTTTGTACGTAAACAATTTTATACACCTACCTACCTACGTAGGTATATATATGATCTCGTATAACAAACCCACGTCTACTACTCATCGTAGGTGGATGAATACCAGTTTGATATGCGCATGAAATATGAACCGACGCGAGTCGCCTCGCCGATCATTGGATCAATCCGTTCGATCGAAAAGGTCAAGGTCGACCGAAGACGGGGTAACCTTATACCGTGAACGAACGAGAATTATCCCACCGTCACATTCCTCGCCCCCCCCCCCTCCCCCCAAAAAATTATCCCCCTTCGAATCCCGCGGGAATATTAACTTAGAATACAACGTATAGGTTTCGAATTGTTCTAACGATCAGATGCCACATTATTTTGGAGAAAAAAAAATTTACCTATTCCCCGATTTCAATCGATTAGATCAGGGGGCAGAATTTTTTTTGCGAAGCCAAAAAATCGTAAACTCTTGTAGCATGCTTATGCCAAAAATTAAACATCTTTTCAATGTACTTTCAGCTTAATAAGCCAAGAATCGGTCATTAATTTGTTATCTATTGGGTAAACATTTGGTAATAATTGATTTCTATTTTCGAACCCGCACCCTTGTGACACGGGGACACATATTTGCATACGCAAATGTAATTGGTTACGTAATTCGGGGTGGGGTACGTACGACCTTGTAGAAGTTAAGGTATACCTATATATAACGGTGAAAAAGTAATATCATACGAAAACATAGATATAATTTGTAGGGAAGCAAGGTTCGGGGCTATTATCGAAACGACGCGAAGCGTCGCGACGCTTATGGGAGCGTAGTAGGCACACATCATGAAAGTCGAGGGATGAATGGGGCGAAAGGGGGAGAGAGCGGCAAGTTTGAGGGTAAGAGGTGACGAGGTGACGGAAGGGAGGGGGAAGGAACTTTAACCGGTCTGAACATAGGTTGGGTTAGAGAATGGGCGCGGAGGATATATATCGCTATCGAGGGCACTATGTCGCGGCGTCGGAGGCAGATAGAGGGTGTGGAAGGAAGAAAGAAAGGCGGGAGGGCGGGAGGGAGGGAGGAATTGAGGGAGAGGAAAATGAGGTGGGAAGGGATGTAAAATGGCGGTGGAAAAGGAAAACGGCAAGTCGCGGCAGGGGTAGGGTTGGGGGGGTAAGGGGGATAAAAAAGAGAAGCGAATTATACGTACTACGGGAGGGGGTACGGTAGATATCTGCCTAGGCTGCAGAGAGAACTTCTTGTTGGGGACGCTGATCAATACAGAGTCCTCCACCTCTGCCCTCAACCCTCCGGTACCGACGCGGAGGCGCGTCCTCTGGAGAGCGAAACCCATCCCTCTACCTCAACCGCCTCATCCCCCTTCTATACCCGGGTCTTCTGTGTTATATACCCTGTGTGCACGACGTAAAGTATGGATATCTCATGTATCATACGCGTACACGACTTTCGTGTATTATATTTATTACATCTAATAGGATGGTCGTAGAGAGAGAGAGAGAGAGAGTGAGAAAAAAGGTAGTGCTCGCGCACACCTAGAGAATCTAGCGGCCAACGTCCGCTACCCTTCCATCGTAGAGCGTACATACAGGGTGGCAGAGTCCAAAAGTTCCCCTACAATATATCGCGAGTCGAATATGTCTCGTCTTGGAAAAAGTCTCATTGTCTGAGGAAATGGTTTTACGGTATCTTAAGCGACATACCTGGCAATCTACCTTTTCGGGACATCGATAGCAAACGAACCGATCTCGTTTCCGTGTCATCGAAATGCTGTAAACGTTACTGGTGATAAATTTGGAAGAACAAAAAATGTATTAGGGGGTCGGAAAATGTTGTCCAGTTGTCACGGAATACCCCATACACGAGTGGGACGTACAGACGTCCATGTATTGTACAACGTAGGCAGCGTCATACGTGCGGGGGTATACCCTCTGACACGGTACATGTGCACATGTACACACGATACGATACGAGCATGTACTGCAGCTCTTTGGTATACCAACGTATTGACCCTGCGCAATTTGCATGACACGTTGGGTTAGCTATGTGTATAACACTCTCGTATGTACATATTGTACTTGTATATCGATGTGTGTTATATATATATATATATATACCTATAAAGTTAATTGAAATTTCTCGTCGCGCCGCAGTTCTTCGTCGCCGTGTCCCAATTATGCGTCAACCAGCTGAGCTGAAACTGAGTATAATGTAATATGTACATGTATATGCATATAAAGCTTCTGTTGCAGCGGTAGCGACGACGATGGCCGTGGGGTGTATCGTACCTACAACATCATTTATCGCTTCGAAATACCATCGAATCTATATTATACATAATTTTTATGTACACGTATTTTCTCATTGATACACCTTTATCTTCGGCGTAAATCTTCATTGCTCTCATCGTTCTCACGATAATAAAATTCCGTAGACGGTGTACGCGTATGTACCTTCGATTATCCTCATTTTTATACTCAATTTTATTACAGTGTATGTTATATATATAAAAAAAAAAAAAAGAAAATTTACCGATTGAAACTTTCCATCGAAATTATCTCTGTACAAAGTGAAATCTATGACACACCGTAGATACAGGTAGATAAGATACTTCCGACTCGATGAAGAATGTGGAATAAGGGAAGGTGGAAAAAAAAGACAAAAAAGAAGTAGAAGCAAAAGAAAAAGGAGAATAGAGTTCACGGCGATGATTCAATATACCGCGTATCGTGGATCGACTTGTCGATAAAAATTGATCACTGCAAAATGATTATACATACGAATGGAAAGATTTAGATCAGTAGAACCGATTTCTGTTACATAAAGTGCAGGCTTACCTCGAGGATATGTGTCGGCCGATCGTGCCGCAGTTGCATGTCGTTTTATAATAGAGGTACTATTATTATGAGGATATTTGAGTGTATTTAATATGTAAATTCAGGAAGATAATTGATTTTCATACACGCGGTTGTACCGTCAATTATTTTCCATTTAAGGCGACGCGGAACGGCCCTCAGCTTGACCGACTTCATTTTTCATCACATTATCAATTAACCGATAACCAGAATCGACGGAACTTTTAGAGCACGAGATATAGAAAGTGCAAAATTTTGCGGAATGAGGAAATGACTTTTTTTTCGACTTTTGACGTCAGCGAACAATTTTTCAATTCTTCAAAATCTTTCAAAGTGAAATTCCGACAAAAACTTTGATTGTTTGATATTTTTTTCGGTCAAAAAGCGAAAATCAGGCAGTAAAAATGATTTCAGCACCCACTTCGAGTCTAAAAACTGATGAATTTTTATGGGACGATGCCACGTTTTAATGTACTTGTTGAATTTTTGCCCTTAAGCTGCCTTTCGAGGGGCATGAAATACGGCCGGTATTAATATCAAGCAACATTTTTCATATTTTTGAATAATCGAAACCCTCGTGGTCATGGAAAGTATCGAACGATCCGAATGATCCAAAAAAGGCGTTAATGCGACTGAACAAAAATTCTTGTGATTTTTTTGTGCTTCATACTTAAAAAAAGTAAGTTCATGAAACAGTATCTCATACGAAAGGAGATTGCCAAAGAGACCAAAAAAGAAACATAATCATTTTTCGAATTTACTTAAAACTAACTGGGTCGCGTCTAGGTGTATTTCAGTTTCTCGAAACCCCGTAGGCCTCACATCAATATTTCGGCGGATAGGTGTACCTAAAAATAATAAATTACACATCTACGCATCGATCGATGTGCATAACATCTAATTTGCGCGACGCTGAGATATACATAAAAGATGATTTTTAATATAACGACAAAGGAGATTCGCGCGTGCGTCGAATACAAGGTCGGGTCGGTACCCAAAAATTTTGGACAGGTGTACAAAATACACGTAACCCGGTGCGCCTTGGGGCCTTTAGTTTCTTCTCGAGAGTCCCCGACTCCCGAATATCCCGAAAACGTGTATCGCGCACGCTCCTTTACCCCCCCCGAACCCTTCGGTTCTCGAGTTCCCCCGGCTGGTTCGCCGTATCTTTCTTCGCTCGTGTTTCACTTGTACCGCGCGAGACTGCGACAGGTGTGCAAAGATCGTCCCTCCGCATCCTCCTCCGTACATCCCTCTCCGATATACCAGCGAAAGCTCCGGTATAGAGCGTGCGACCACGTCGTATACCTGTAGCTACGAAAGCTCCGGATCCACCCGGAACCGTACGGAACCGTACGAAGATTATCGAAAAGTCACGTGGCTTCTGGGACCCGGTTATAGAGCTGCAGGGTTATAAGCTTACTTCTCTTTATCGGACGTGCCACCGCGCCATCGGAGCGGAACAGGTGGCCCCTAAAAATCACCATGTCACGCCACGCGACTCTGGCCATTCCGGTGCGGGTGTGTAAGGGTTATTTTACGATCTCAAAAACATATCTAGACGACCGTAGTGAAGGGGATTCAAACATTCCCTCCCCCTCCCCCGCCCCCGCCCTCGCCCTTTTACTTCCCTTTATTTCCACCCTCATTTCTGCACCCCCTTAAGTCGCCCCGGGAGCGGAGGGCAAAAGACGAGCTCGGGGCGGCGAGGTTTACGATCGATTTACGTTACTTGGTCTGCGTGCCTCGAAAAAAAAAAACCCGGGGGTTTGTTAAAACGAAAATAAAAATAATAAAATTACCAACATTTTCATCAAATTAACAAACCCCTCAGGATTTTCTCGCAATTGCTATCTCTCTTTTTTTCCTCGTCGCGTTTCGCCAGACGTGAAATTTTTTTCGCCTGAAGTTTTTTCACGAATATTACAAATAGATCTTTTCGCGAAAAGTATGTATTGTAGATGAAAAGAAAAAAAAAAAAATTGCCTAGTTTCGAATGAACAAAGATCCGTACGTTAAGCAAATTTAGATTTTGTTTAAAAATTTGCTTTTCGATTTTCAAAAATAGTGAGGCAGTGTAACGCGCATAGTTAATATTATTAATTCGAAAAAGTAAACCATACGGAAACGGTCTATTCGGATCGTTTTACGTCGGCGGTTACAGTGGGATGCTTCGAGATATGTTTGAGTAAACGAACGAAGTAAGCAGTCGATGACGCAAATCGATATGTATAGATAAAACACTTTGCAAATCTGTCGACTCCGTTTGGATCTATCTGGCGTATATGTAATACGTATACCTGTACATACGTGCACGTAGAGATACACAACGGCGAACATAATACGTATCGCGTAAGTTGCTGTAAAAAGAGAAATAAAAAGAAGAAAAAAAAAATAAAATAATCATAAAACCTATTCGATCTATACGCGCACGTATACGAATACCATATCCTCCGATTGCTACCGAAACACACCTGTACAAATCCGCCGCACGTACACCTGCGAAAGTTTTTGTAGAAAAAGAAGCTAAAGAATGAAATAACGAAAAGAAAAAAAAAAAAAAAAACGCCGACCTAAAACATTATCAGAAGTTTGTTCGTGTTTTATGCGAACTTAAAATAATAAAAATAAAAAGAAAAGAAAAAAAAAAAAATCATCCAGGATACCGATACATATACCTGACCATAATTTCGTGTCTCTCTCTACACGAGACAGCCTATATACCTGGCCAAGCATTCGCGCCAAGGACGAGAAATGTCGCGCGCATTCAAGAGACCCACACGAGCATACGTAACGATATATATATATAATACATCTATGGAATGGTATATGCAGATATATACTTACGAACTTACATCCGTGTTACGTACGTTCATTATATTTTACATACGCACATTCGTACACCTCTACGGGGTGTTCGTACCACGGAATGAACGAAGAGGATGAGAATAGATACGTCCTCCCTGATGGAAGATCAAAAAAATTATTAATGATAATTAAACGAATCAATCGATAGCAGGTTTACCCAACTCTCTATAGCGTACAAATTGCAAGTATACTTACGCGTAGATTGAGGAAATTGAGTAGCGATATTTCTTTTCGTCCGACGTACACTCGACTCGCCTGACATATGACTCTTATTGTTAGTATTATTTCAATACACGGAGGTAGATGGTCTCTTCCTATCGATGAAATGGAGAAGCTCTGGCGCCAGCTAGTCAAGTATACCCGAAAGCGAAGATGGGACAGAAATATTGTCCTTTGTTTTTTTTTTTTTGTTGACGATAACACGATTTTCGTTCGGAGGTAAACGATTATTCACGATTCGGAATTGTGTTTCTATATGAAATGAGACGATTGATTCGAACACGATTCGATCGAAAGTCTCATGTTTGAAGCGTGCTGCGTCTCACGTGTGTGCGTAGACGTAATTTATCGTCGCGCATGGACACCCTGTAGGTATATACGCGTTATACACACCTACACGACTTAAAGACAGTTACACCTGTCCGCCTGTCGACCTGTCTCTCAGCCGCTCGTTATTCCGCGTGTATTCCTACGTACATATTTATACGTATACGTGTACACTCGTCGCACGGGCGTTCGACTTCACACCGTTGAATTGTTACAGTGTGCGTAGAGTTGACGGTCGGCTCGTCAAGCTGCCTGTTAAATGACAAAATAATCGTTTTCCGTCGCGCACAGCGTCTTGGGCCGGAGGAACGAGACGCGGACGAAACGGGATCGTATGGAAAACAAGAGAATCTATAATCGCCTCGGAGAATTCGGAAAAAAAAAAGGTTCGAGTCTTTCGTCGATTTTTCTATTTACCTGCCACGTTCGAAATCGGTCGATTTTTGCGCAGATTCGGTAAACGACCAGGTGGGCGGCCACGGACGGAGAGTTCCGGTTATGTCTGCGTCCAAGGACGTCGTCGTCGTCCTGACAAAAGAATCAACGCTCTGCCCCTCATCTTTGTCTCCCATGTCCATTTTTATTCGATTTCAGAAATAAACGACAAAAAAAATTCTTTCAATTTTGTGCACCACGTTGAATAGAGTACAGCTTCGTAACTCCGTGTGCATGTTCAATAAATCGAAAGTACGAGTATAGATTTTGTTTTCGTCCCTCTAGTCGATTTTTTATTCCTCCCCCCCCACTCCGTACGGTGGTAATAATTTTTTTTATCCGTCTTGAGCGAGTCCTAGACAGCCATTTTTCCCACTCCTTCGACCCACTCCTTCGACCCGGACTCAAACTCTTTGACCGCTACTGATAAATGCGTATATACATATACCGGGGGAAATCCCGAGTCTGTTTTTTACGCGACGTCAGGCCGCTGCGCCGACAGATTTCGCGCACGCCGCACGCCGAGGGTTGCGTAGCGTAGCCACCCCTTTCGACGATCTCGTACTACACTCTCTGCACTCGTTCATCCCCCGTTTCTTTTTGGACTACACCCCTCTCCCTCCTCGGCCGGCCGGCGAGTCGTCGTGGGAAAAGTTTTCTCGGATCCACAAATCGCGAGGCACCCTTAGATTTTCCTTGGGCATACGGCACGGGGGTGCTTGAATCCGTACGTGTACACAAGATACGCGGGTGTAAGTGTGCACGTAAGATGTATACGTGTATAAAGTTTGCGAAAACAAATAAAGTTGAAGTAAAATGGCGGCGAGTGTCCTAGATTTTTCATAAAATATCCCCAATATACCGGTGACTGGGATATACAGAGAAGCGGTGAATTTCTCGCGTGTAATTTTTTGTTTCCATTGCCACCTTTTTTCCCTGCGGCTCTTATGCAGGCCCATATCATCTACGAATCCAACGAATAACGTCTGGAGCGCAAAACCCCCCCGTGTACCGCTTCGGGGCACCTTTGTCCTCCGGCTACCAACACTGAGGGATTCGCAAGTTTGTGCAGCTACTGCCGTGCCGGTGGAGGAGATGGAGAAAAAAATCAGACGAATAAAAAAAGTAAGGAAAGAAACAAAACAAAAAAGGAAAAAGGAAATACAGGAGCCGGAGGTGGGAGGAGGAAGGGAGTGAGGATCTCTATTGATCCTTCGCAAGCTTCAGTCTTTCCACCGCCGAGAGAGAAGTTGGTTGTGTAGGCACCATACCGACCTCCATCCACCTTCGCACAGTAGAAACTTCCAACGTACCTATGTACATTGGTACATACATACATACACACATACGACGTTCCATATTGCGCGGAAACTATTCCGTTCCATGCGCGCGAAATTCAGCGCATCATTAATGTATTAAGTATACCGATGATACGTATTCGAACGTTCGACGGGATGTTAATTTTGCTCATCCGATTTTTTCCGTACGTTAAATTCAACGTAAACGGAAAATTTGAAGGGTCAAAAGTTGCGAGTCAGAATTATCGCATGTTCAATTCGAACGCGATCCGCTGCGATTTAAAGTTTGCAGAGATCGGCGGACCACGGACCGCCCGGTATGAGAAAAAAAAAGAAGTCCAACCGATAAAACGCTACAGATATACGTGCAACGTACTGGCGTACGGTATACAGAGTTCTAGAAAGGTCTTACGATCGTGGGCACACATATACATCGAATATGGTATTCAGAATTCCATCTATTTGGAGTAATGAGATACAAAATGAAGAGGAAAGAAAGCCGCGCCGCGAATGAACGAAGCTATAGCGACAAAACATGTCCCACAGTGTTAGGCGGCAGTAGGTGGAGCGGGCCGCGGTGGCACGATGGCTTTTATTAGCAACGGTTCGACAGGCAACGTCTATGCACCGTACAGTGTGCGGTAAAAGAAAAGTGGAACAAACTGGCCCAGATTTAACAAAGTTAAACCCGATTCTACGACGTAGTATGCCACCGTACGGTTCGTAATAATCGCTGTACCGTTGCCCGGAATTTGCCGACAAAAAAAAAATTATCACGATAACTCGCTTACTTCTGAAACGATTTTTTTTTTTTTGCTCTTTGTCAAACTCGGACATTTTTTAGTTGAAAGAAGAAAAAAAAAAAAAAAACAACAAGATTTATTAAATAAATAAGGGAATGAAACGGGCTCGAGGGACCGGAGATGTCGCGATGAAAGAGGGTAAAAAATTGAGGAGACTGGAGGGTAAGAATGGAGTAATAAATGAGTTAATTTAGATGCCCACAAGGAATCTCTTTTCACGGCGAAACGAAATTCCTGATCAAATTTTTCCGAGAGACGAAGCGAGCCGTTAGTTAGCGCATGGAAAAAAAGAGGTTTTCGGTTTAGTTTAGTTTTTTTTTTTTGTTTCTTCTTCTTTTAATCTTCGTTTCGTTTCGCCTGCAGGGATGGCAACTCAACCGACGTTCGTGCGTCGCGAAATGAGGGATTTCCGTATAAGGGGAGACCACGACGTCCTTGGGCTATAAAAGTCTTTCGTGAGAGAGAAAAAAACAAAAAAAAATTCAAATGAAAAAAATAAAGGATTATCGATAAACTCGAGAAGCTAGGGGGCTCGTAACGACGGAAGAAAAATTTTCACGAGTCTCCAACGCCTTCGACCGAACAGAAAAGCTCTCTAGAAGTACAATGGAATCGAATGTGGAAAAATATGATAAATGAATTGACCCGTTGTTTAAACTATAGACCGTCCGATTGAAGCAAATGTTGAGATTTCGAAAAAGGTGCTAGAATTAGCAAAACGGATAATCAACTAAAAGTTATCGCTCGTTCACACGTCCAACCCTTTTGTGCTCGGGACATTAAAAAAACCTTGTTCCTAAAATCTAACGAACATTTCGTTTTTAGCTTTATTAGGAACACTTTTTGTTCATACTCGTTGTGAGAACCGATAAACAAGCTAATTAGCGGCAATTTAAATATGGCCAATTAGAAACCGAAACGAAGCTGCTGCATGTGACTACGTTTTTTTTCGATAATGTGATAATTGTTAGCATGCGGTCCGAAGTGATTACGAAACATTGGTGAACAAAATGAGCCGCTGGTCGTTTATAGATTTATCTTCACCTTTTTTCGAACCGCGATTCAAGAAGCGAATTATCGCAATCTCAGCAAACGGCGTGAAAAATAAGCGAACGAGTAGATTGTGTGAATCTGAAAAATTGGCGCCGAATTTCTATCGCTAATTACTAACGATTATCGAGAGCGTTATGCGAACAGGTTACATGAACAAAATGTTCAACCTCGACGTTCGTTGAATAAATGTCATAATAATAAAGCAATCCGAACGCGGCGGATAAATCATTGTCAGATATTGAGGGCAGTCAAGAAAACATTGTAGACTGATAATACCGATTTGCAATTGGTAAAGGGGGCTGGAGGATTATGACGCTGACGATAATAACAACAATAAAACGTTGTTCGATAAATTCCAGATGAAGTCGTTGAGGCGAAAGGATTTTATAATAGCGCCTCCCGTTCGAGCGCTTCGATCGATGCGAGAAATTATTTTCGACTTGCACGGATCGCTCGAATTCTTTCGAAAGACGAGATAAATAAAATTTCGATACACCGACGTGTGAATTACGCGCGATATTGAAGGTGAGACGACGCATGGGGACGCGAAGGAAATTTCGCCGGTCGATACGAAAATTCATCAAAATCGAATCGGCCGTATAAAATGAATTTAATTTGGCGAGCTAGAAACTCGGCATCGGAGCGCTCTGAGCGTGCAGTCTAAATATAGTGATTTTTTGGGAATTTATTTTAAGAAGGTCTGGGTGTGTTTCCCATTTGAAGGGTGTCCTAAATTATCTAGTCTTAACGGCTGTGCACCAAAATTAGCGGTCCTGTTATAGTCTTCTGCGTTCGAAGGTGTTTTTTTTTTAAACCTGTAACAAAACCTCCGGAGATCCAAAAAATCACCAGATTTTTCGATAATCTCCAAAATTCGATTCGACCCGAAAAAATTGTGGAACTTCCCGTCTCGGTTCGCTTTTCCCGAACGAGGTTAACGCGGTAGCTTCCAAAGAATATACCCGGTGCACATATATAATTGCAATTCCAGAGACAATTGAAGTCGGCGTGGCTGTTATACCGTTTCTCGTGCGAACGCGGAGGGATCGAGGCACGTTTGTCACGGCAGAACAAACACGTTATCCTGTAAGAGGCCATTGACTGTATCGTTTCCAGACGGCGGTGGTTACCCGGCAAAAGCAGAAGCAAATGTATCCGCACGTAGTCACCGAAACCCCTTCCCATTTAGTATATGTATACGTACCTCCGTAACGAATACCACGCGTACGGTATACATATATATATAATACGTACGCCTCTTATACCTCCGAGCAACGAAGATAGAAGACACCGGCACTAGTAGGTGGGATTAAAAAAAATTGCTCAAACATCAGATTCGGTTGAACGTCCAGATTTCGCTAACCGGAGCTCTTCTTTTCTCTCTTTTTCCAATAACCAGCTAGATTCGAGCTTCGAAATGAAAAAGAAATGTAGAATTACGAACGGTATGGTATATTCGAGAAAAATTTCCGATTTCATAATTACCGAGAAGCCAACAGCGAAGAGGATGTAATTGAGACAAATTTTTGGGCGAGGCTTCCAAAGTAGCTAACCGTGGGCAACAGGTGCTCGAAGACAGCACCTGAAGAAGTTAGTTGCTGCAGCTTACCGTCGAGGGAAAGAAGAACAAGAAAAAGAACAAGAAAAAGAAAAAGAAAAAAGAAAAAAAAAAGGTCGGGCCCCCGTAAAATGGCGGAGAGACAGGGGAGACGGACACATCACTGCCACCGTGAGTGTATACGCTGTATATCCTGCGCAAGGATAGGTATACGAAGTGACGGGTACGAGGATGTTTGACCTTGATTCTGAGAAGAGGATATTCGAGTTGGCTCCGAGAATTTCTTCAACCCCTAAAATACCGCGCGGGATTTTTGAGGAAGGAGGTAGGTAGGTGGTATGGGTATGTATGTACGGAATTATATGGTGTCCATTGTCGATTGACTTTAAGTCCCTTATTAAGTCCCTAAGAAAGGACTAAAATATGAGAGAAAAGTACCCATAAGAAGGGTAAAGAACAGTCTGCAACCGTCTCGAAGTTCTTCACTTCCATATCGTGTTCTGTTCTCTTTTATACCACCGGCACCTCCTGTTCCGTTTCATTCCGTTCTTCGTTCCGTTCGTACTACCATCATCTGGCATCTGGTCATCGCTCTCGTCTCCAGTTATTCGCAGTCATTTGTTCTCCACACCAGCTTCATACCCTCCGAGTAAAGGGTTCGATCTCCTCGCAGGAGCGACCAAATCGGGCGCTGCAAAAAAAAAAAACCGATCAAACTTGCGAATCCGATTCGTGTCCCGGCGCGAAACTCTTTGAAAAAATTTTACTGCAAACTGCGGGAGAAAGAAGCGTTCGATTCCGAAACGACGAAAAAATTTTCAAAACAACGGGGGTGAATCGGTGTTCGAAAGGTGACAGATGAGAGGCACTCGATCGATTTTCTCCAAAGTTTGCGCGATCTCCGGCCATTTGTTTGTCGCTGATTCCGTTCGTAGCCATCGCCTATTTTCAGATACTAACACGGTCTATACTTCGAAATCGACTATGGATGCCCATTATGCCCTCGAGCGAATCAATAACACTCCACACACAAAGCCCTGGGCGACCTAACGTAACTCCGACAATCAATGCAAAACTTATTACACCGGAGAGTTATAACTATTGTGTTAGATTCGCGTGTTATACACGTTACATACGAACGCCAGTTATTTTCAAAGTATATAATAATACGCAGGGGTGTATGCGTGACGTAAAAAAAAAAAAACAAAAAAAAAAAAAAGTGAAAAAACTTTCAAACTATATTAGAACTATAATAGATGTGTGTAAATATATCTTCCCAAAAGTTTCGAGGCTGCACATGATGTACCCCTAATTTTAAATAGACGTGTATAGATGTATATAAGGTCTGCGGTGTTTCCGTGCGCGCAGCTATTTTTATTACTCTCCGATTATAAGGTAAAAGTGAGGGAGTACGATACGCACGCATGCATGTGTACGTATACGTGGTGTTCGCATGGCACCTCTAATCCAACGATAATAATTTAGAGAAGGCGTGTATTTTTTTTTTTTTACTTCTTTCTTTCTTTTTTTTTTCACCTTTTGTTTTCTAAAATCCACATTCTACACACAGCGGCAATCTTATCGCTTTTATACCCGTAGCGTTCTACGCGTTTAAATGAGATAGCGATGCGAGATAATCTAGCGATATACGTATACGTAGATGTAATAAAATCGCAGCACACGTATATATATATGTATATATAGATATCGATTCGATGTCAATATTTTGAGTTCTATATTACCAATCCAAATTTTATTGTAATCAAAATTTAATCCTCACCGATCAAACGAAAAGTGATTCACTATTTCGTTGATAACGACGATATTGCATGAAAAAAATTTTCAAGCGCAAGTATCGAATATCTTTGATTGAAATGAAATTTTTTATTCAAAAATTTATTCATTCATCGTCATTTTTTTTTTCCGGTATCCGCATTTTACGGTACATACATGTAACGTAATAATTGGAGTAACGCGACAGGTGCGCATGAATTCGCGAGCTTTTTAGCCGTAATAAATTTCATACGTACAGTTCTGCAGTTGGAAATGGTATATACCTACCTACCCGTGTACACGCGCACCGTGTTTACGAAAATCTAATCACCTGTGAACTACGGAAGAGAGAAGGGAAAAAAGAAGAAGAAAAAAAAAAGAAAACCTAAAATTAAGTGAAGAATGAAGTTTACCGGTTGAATCCCGACGATGTCTTCATAGTTATATCGGCCATCTTTACGCAAATATCGTGTAATATATACGCAACATTGGGACGGTTGGAGAAAAAAAAATTTACCGCCCTTATATCTCGTCAAAGACACATCGATTTTGCGAATTCGGATTTTTGAAAGCAAAATACATGAGAGAAAAAATATTGTTTGCTGACCCCAAAATCGACCCCTCTGGTTTCTTTCGACTTCAGGGCCGATGACGAAGTATTTCGAAGATCGATAGCAGGACACCGGAAACACGAATCTGTCTACTACATTCAGCTACGAATTAATCCCATAGAGATATTTCAATTTCTTTACTGTGGGGGGTAACTCGATCAATTTTATACACGGATCAAATCCACTACCAGATTTGGATTCCTGCGATCCGTGACGATGGATATTGAAAAAATTTCACCCATGACTATTCGAAGTACATATAGATTGGTAATCGTGAAAAAAAAAGAAAAAAATATACGCCGTTATCAATCGCTGATTTTGATTACGTGCATGTAACGTACCGTGTGCAAGCACAAATCACTGATACACGTATAGTTATACGTACGTACGTAATATGTGTAAAATATGTGTAATAAAGTTTCAGGAATTATCGCGTACTGCAGTACCGGCCATGTATGAATAATAAATAATAACTCCAAGCTATGTACGTACCGTACATACGTCAGGTTGAAATACGTAATATATGCGTTTCATCTGCGGGGGTGTATAGATCCTAGTTTTACATTATTCCTACATAGGTATGTGATACCTACAGCACTGTGTCAATATGTGTACAGTATGACTATACGAATGTCATTACGCTGGGGGTGGACCGTGTATGTATGTACATTGTACATACGTGTACGTACATACATACATACTCATTATATATTTATTGAATTTATTAAAGCAATAAATAGTAGAACAAGTTATCAGTTACAGATGGTCATCGCGAAGAGAACGGGGTGGGGGGTGTGCAGAGTAGAAACCGAAGGAACGAAAAAAACGTACGATAAAAGGGAGGAAAAAAGAGCAATAAAAATAAAGGAGGAAGAGGAAAAAAGTCGAGATAGAGAGAGAGAGAGGAAGGAAGTAAAAGAGAGAGAGGGACCTGGCAACGCTGCGGCAGCCAGCCTTGCACTCTGATCGATGGTTAGGGAAGGGGGCAAAGAGGGAGAGAAAGATGGAATGAGAAGGGTGGAGATGGCGTCGGGATGTGGGGGAAGAGCGACCCAATATACATACAGCAGCAGATATATATATATATACATACACGATACATATGTACGCATACACAAGTACAGGTACATACGTATTTCGTATAGATGGTTGTGTGATATACGTACACATGGTATATTCACGTATTCACGGGGTGTCCCAGAGGTCCGCGTGCGTCCCCTCCTCTCTCTCTTTCTCGCTCTCTCTCTTCTTCTTCTTTTATTTCTCTCTCTCTCTCTCTCCTTTGAATAAGGAGGTGGAGGAAGAGTACGAGGAGGTTGTTCTAGCGCGGGTAAAGCTGCGAAGAGACCCGTCGCGCGGGATCGCCGGGATCGATATAGAGTACAGCGGCGTCAAGGCGCGGGGGCGTCGCGACGCCGTTTCCCTCCCGTCCTCCTCGACTCCCCCTCCTCCCCTCCGCCCCTCCTCCCCTACTCCCTCCGCCATCCCCACCCGCCGCACACCCCTCGTTTAACCCGTCCACCCTCACCCGGTCACACGTGCACGGATGCGGGGGGGCGCAGGAAGGAAGGGGGGAAAAGAGGGGCGGAGGGGAAAGCAGGGGGAAGCAGGGGGAGGCAGGTGAGGAGGGGAGACACCGCCGAGGGAGGGGGGGGAGGGGAAAAAGGGGAATCGTGGCATCGACGCGAGGCGATTAATCGACGTCCTTGCTCAGGCCACCGCCACCCTGTGCGGTGTGTAGAGATTGTGCGGCGAGTCTATACGCTCGGCAAAGAGAGGCCAGAAGTTGTGGCGCTCGCGAGAGCGGAGTAGGTACACCCGACGACGACGACGACGACGACGACGATGACTGGGTATGGTTTTGTTCGTAGCCGGGAAAGGGACGTACGTACGGCGAGTGACGCCGACGCCCGAGGGACGCGCTGAATTTGTTCGTAGCCGCCACGGTTCAAAGTTGCGTGTTTCGTTCGTTCGTTCCTCAGATTCCGTCCGTTCGTTCGTTCGTTCGTTCGTTCGAGAGCGGGGAGAAAAAGTGGCGAGAAGGTGGAGAGGGTTCCGAGGTTCGGAGTAGGGGAAAAATGAAGAGCGACGACGTCGATGCGCGAAGGTCACGCACCACACACAGTCGCGCCACGCTGTTTAAATAATGTATTATTTCTATTCTCGATGTAGATCCCCCTCCTCCTCGCACCTCCTCGCCGAACCTCCCTCTCTCGCTCTGTTACTCTTCTACTTTTTTACTCAGCCGCACCACCCCCCCTCCCCCCCCCCCTTACACCTCCTCAACCCCCAATGTTGTTGTTATTATCGTCGTCATTTTTATTATTGACAATATCGTATCTCGTCCTCTCGCTCTCCCTGTAACCTGAACAAACACAACACCGACGAAGCTCTCACCCGTATATCACATATACCATACTGTGACAATAAAATGTTATCATCGGATCGTGATAATTGGCCAATGTTTGATACGGACGTGAATAACGCTTTGAATAATTTATCGAACGCGTACGGAATCTCTGGTATTCCTTTTTTTTTTTTTGTCTTTTTCATTTCTTTGGACAAATATTTATGCCCGATCCATTACGTCTATTCGTATAATAGGTTCGCGTCCACGACCTTCCCCAATACGATAATTTATGGCTTTGAGGTTCAAACTCTGTCCGCGTTATTCAGTCATCGGAAAAATTGACGGGATTCCGTAACCGGGGGACAATCATCCCTACCGATACGGAAAACTGGAAGAACAGTAGCCTGTCGTTATCGCGCCGATGATGGTTCGAACGGCAACGGGATTGACGCGAAATTAATTCTGCGCACCTGCGAGTTATTGTTCCTCTGGAAAAATTTTTACCATAATAAATAAATGCGCGGGAGTCGGCATTGCGCGTGGCTCTCGAAGTCGCGGTTCGCCGGAGGTCGCAGTCGATTTACGAACGAGTTCGACGAGCGCGCGAGCGAAGCGCCCGCGCAAATCCGTTATATGTATAGAAAATACGAAGAGCACATCCGAGTCGTCGCAAGCATCCGTATTCTCCTACCTTATTCGCATGGTAGTCCGTCGTACACACGTACATATACATGGGAATTATCTCGAGGATTCCGTTCCGGGCAAACGCCGCCGTGGTAGCCGCAGCTCCGGTTCAAAGCCGCAAAGCAGATATAACGCGAGAGGGGAGGGGAAGAGAGAGATAGAAAAGAGAAAACGAGGGGGAAGTTCGAAAGAGATGAAATTAAGTCCGGATCATGAAACCATCGGTATACACATTATCGCGTACGCGTATGGAGATGGTACACGGCTATAGACCGCGGCGAGAAACTAGTTAATAGATACGAAAGTATCCGTAATGTCCGTACGTTCGAACGACAGCAGAAAGAAGAAAAAAAAAAAAAAAAAGAACTCTCTTGATCCATGCGTGCGCCCAACTTTAAGTGGGACATGGAAGGTACGACGAGGTGGGTGGGTTGGTTTCGTACGCGCGTCTTTTTCACGGTTGCGTGGGACGAACGACGTCGATGAGATGCAGGGAAAATGACAAAGTTCTCTATTCTCTCTGATCCCTCTTTTTGTTTTCTTTCATTGAAATTTCGTCTAGTTCGTTCGTTTCATTTATTCGTTGCAATTCGTCGGTTCGTTTCATTCGAAATTCGACGATGGGGTGGGGCGGAGGGTTTCGGAGCCGCCTCTCGTTTCGGCTCTGATATTCTTCTTTGTTTTAAGTACGGGACTAGCCTTACGCCGCTACGTTTAACCTCCTTCGTCACGGCTGAACACCCACGCTTAACTGTTAATTTAACATTGCGTATGCCTTTTATACGTACATAGGTACCAGTATATATGTATATGAATATTTCATATCCTCGGAGCGGCGGCAACAACGATATACCGTGTGTATATACGTGTATATACAAACGGTATCAATATAACAGCAACAGCAGCAGCAGCAGCAGTAGCCAGCGGTAGATTAGAACCGCGAATCGCGATTAGGCTATCGTCGTTCGACGTATGAACTGCAAAACGCTCTGCTGTAACAAGCGAACTCTGGCAACATTTTGAAACTTGAAACGATAAGAGTTATGTGACGTTGCCGTAGAAATCGTTTATCTCGCAGAAAACACCGCGTAACACGATAATCGACTTCGACCATTTCTTGTATGTCCTACGTTTCCTGCACGGTCCTCGGTAAAAAAAATAGGCAATTGGCGACACATGTCGAATGATGGAGAGAAAAAAATCGTTTCTTCGTAAACGTGTAAATTGTCGACTCGAAATTCTTATCGTCAGAATCTCCGGGCCGCTCTGTGACGTTTTATCTGTACAACGCGATATGCCGCGTATCCTCGCGCAATTACGCAATAAAAAAAAAATAAATAAATAAAACTATATCGTCGTTGTGACGATGATTCGATCGTTTTGTACGTATGATCGGGTACAAATCGCCTCGAAATGGACGTCGCGCGTACTTGGGATAATTTTCGACTGATTAGACGAATCGAGTAAATATCAAATGAGGCGAAATATTTTTTTCACCTACCTCTTACAAGGCTGAATATTTCATCGGAAACGATGATAGTCTGTTTGCTTCGATTTTTTGTTCCATTAATTTTTTACACAGTTTTTTTTTTTTTTTTTGTAAATCAACCGTTTTTTTATTCACGTTTATTTCACTGATTTATTAATTAATTTTTTTCGTTCACCTCACTTTTATTCGTTGGCTCGATTATTCGAGAATAAAGAAAAACAACATTTCTGGCGAATAATATGCTATACATGGCAGTTATATTTTGAGTTAGAATAACACAATAACTCAGAAAAGAAAAAAGGAATTCAGCGATGTGCGATAAGAAATTTATATATATATATACGTATACCTGAACATATACGTACAATTAATATGCAGTCTTGCTAATCAGAGCTCGCTTAATTGATACAAGGTATAACCGCCTAATCGTTCGGTAATGTAGATTTGGTGGCGAAGTTTATTCGCTATTTAAAATTCTAATTTTCGAAATCAATTAGTTACAACGCCATTTTAACACGGAACGGTTGAAGAATAAATACACTTATATATTTAGCCTGTCGCTTTTTTTCAGCACCCGCACGGCCGTCCGAGAGATACGCAATTTTTTTTTCCCGTTGTTATTGTGCAGGAAAACTTGTAAAAATTCTGTTCCCAAAAACTATCTTCAACCGGCAGGAAACTATTGTGAGATTGAATACTCGATTGGTTCCGGAGAAACGGAAAAAAAAAATTGCACCTCATTTCCGTTTTGTTCCAAATAATATAATCGTATATTTCGACACCAGAATTTCTCCACAGTAAAGAATACAAAGTTGAAATGAAGCAATCGTTTCATTTGCGGTAGCTGTTGGGACGAGGGCGATCGTAAACAAAGAAGAGTACGCAAAGGTCAAGTAGACGCGGGTCAGGGGGCTGCGCAGATTCGGCTAGAAATGCCCCGGATATTATTCATATATTTACGTACCTAGTGGAAGGGGGGGGAGGGCGTTTGGCACGGTGCACATCGGCGATCACACAATTTTGTCATGGGATATCAAAGTCACGAAACATTTGTACCTACCTACACAGGTATATATATGTACGACGTGTGCCATCGGGAGGGGGAGGGGAGAACGCGCGGGAACGGAACGACCGCCAAGCGTCATCGTCGGCCCCGATGTCAACCGCCCGAGGACTCGACTCGACCCGGACAGCCAGTTATAACTATGGTACATACACCACACGTTGGCATCTGGATATAACGTGTACATACATACCGTACCTATGTGTATACGTATGTACGTACGTATGTACCATTATGTGTATACTGGAAGCATGAACTTTTGGTTACCGCGACGCGACCTGCTTCGGGCGATCGGCCCAAATTTTATGTACCTATAGAGACTCGTACATATGTATATACGTATAATAAAGAGACACATGTAATATATATATATATACGTAGAGATGCTCTCACGTTATATACCCCTGAACTCGTATTGTAATCACGGAGATTTTACCTAACAGATAACGCCCCGCTTATCTATCGGTTATCTCACCGCAAAATATCCTTGCGATCTCCAAACACAGCCAGCGTTCCCGCGACTCATTCCGAACATTGATTTCTGTGCGGTAGAAAAAAAAAATTATTATCCCAAAAATAAGAAATTCATACCCATTTCGTTTGTAAGAATATTTCTTTCTTATACAAAGAACAGAGAAAGAAATGATCTCATCTCCGAAAATCGAACGATATTTTTCGAATATCTGTACAAAGAAAATTCTCATTCCTTTCGATTCTTGCGGCCCAATTTTCGCCAACCCTACGTTGCGCAAGGGTTGCGTAATCGTAAGTGCGTACCGTATATCTCGTGTATACAACCTACGTACTCTGTATTGTACGTGTATATCCGCGGCGTACATATATATTCTCCCCAGGGTCAACGACGACGGCGGCGTTTTTTCCCACCCCGCGTAGGCAGCGGCCCAACCCTTGACACACGCGGCGAGGGATGCCAACAACGAACAATAAAATTACTTGAGCGAATATCGCTCCTCCTCGCCCGTATTATTGATCCAGCCTTACCACTCGACGACAATAGGTGCTATACTTTGTGCTTCTAGTTGCGCTAATTACAACGTTATATCTACGTACAGACATATTTGTGTACACAAATACCCCCGTAGAACGACGTCCCGACATTTTTTAGTTTTCCCCCTACCACCTAAATCGTTGTTTATTCAACTTTTCGAAAATGTCCGTTCAACGTTCGACGAACAAAGCGTTAATGTCTTTTGCTATAATTTCTGTTTCCGTTTTTTCTTCTTTTTTTTTTTTCGTTGACGTTTTTCAATTAAAAATTCTATCCGATAGAAAATTGGAGGTGAAAATTTTTCTACAAGAAACACCGTTTTGCACCGTATCGTTTATACAGCACCGTATATATACATAGATACGTGTATATTTTTTTCTTCTCCTTTTTCGAACGCGAGTCATCCGCGTCCCTCCGTATAATATCTCCCGTTAAAGGCGAATGAACGCGCGGGACGCTTTACGCGGAGAGGACCGCGCGCCACGAAGAGAGTCTCTCATGCACAATCAGAGAGAAACTGTGAGGAAGAAGAAGCGAGACGGAACGCGCGAGAGGAGGAAATAACAGAGAATGAAAAAATAATAATAATAACAACGATGATTAAAAAGAGCAGGACAAACGCTGGCGAATAAAGAAGAAAAAAAAATAAAGAAAAGAAAAAAATCAGATAAAGAGAGAGAGAGAGGAAGAAAAAGAGCTTTTATTAATACACCGCGCGGGATGTCGACCCACCAAGGACGACGTTCGCGCTGAATTTTCTTCTGAAAAAACCGTGCAAACACCCCGCGAACGACACACCGTACGTCACTTTCAAGTAGCTGTACTTGTATTTTGAAAATCAAGCGGACGGTATGCGATCCAAAAAAAGATTGCGAGATACTGCACCCTATATTTTCCCCTCGCATGAAAATAAGGCTTGATCGTATGCGAAAAAAAGACGAAAAGAAATTGATCAGGTCGTTGACCGAGCGAACGATGATGTTTTCAAAATTTAATTTTGCAGCAATATTCGTATCAGACACGTATAGATACATATATAAATGTATATGTATATAAATATACCTTGAATAAATACAGATGTGATAAGTGAAATTGTGTGATAAAATTTGTCTCGAAGCGACGCGTTACGAAAATTACCTTTCCCCCCGCCGCGGGCATCTTTCTATCCCTCTTTCCCTCTCCCACTTGAATAAAAAGTTATAGAAGTAGGTGCGGTGTGCGTTCACCTAGATATTAGCGATTGACCCGCGCACAGCTGCAGAGACAATTTCCACACGTAGCGAGAAAGAGAACCGACGTTAATATTATAATGTGCAGAAATTGCGTCCAAATATACAATATAAGCGTACATCGGTTATAATACGAGTACATATAGAAATATAAATATGTGTACATGTGTTTAGCGAGACCGATGTGTAAATATATATATATAGATACATACGTATATAATATGGGTATATAGAATTTCTTAAAGTACATAATAAGTGGGTATCATCAACGCGGTTGCGCTTCGCGCTGAGAACCCGGCCGAAAGCGACAAAGAGCAACGTAATATCCAAATTAGCACGCGACCTCTTGCCCCTACCAATTTCAAATACTCTGCAGTGTGCGGTTACTGCTTCTCGATGTTACTTTTGCCGCTGCTGCCGCTGCCGCCGCCGCCGCTGCCATTGCCGCTACTGACTCTCATCGTCAGTAACTGGATTCCAACGGACCTTTCTATTATACCCGATAAAACAAGCAACCGTACACCGCACGCCAAAATAATCAACCGACTCAAGTACACCGTCAACGATACACCTCGAAATTCGCGACTGTCAATTTTACACGAGCCCTGTGTGGAGGATTTTTTAACGCCAATTCCACCGATTATCGAGAGCCAGTCTACGAACGGATGTTGAAAATTGGATTTTTTCTCAAATTTCAAAATTGGAACGCCCGGAAAATTTTCAGCTCTTCGATTCACGACGAGTTCGTATCTCGTCTCCGTCGTCGCGGAATCAAAAAAGTTGAATTAAACCCAAGGAATGAAAGAAAATATGCCACCAGGTTTTTTGGGGATGAAAATTCTGCCTTCTCATATTTTTTTTGGGAATTTGGAAACGCCTCGTAATGCACGTTTTCCCGTCACTCGATCAAGTGCTCTTTTGAGCAACGACAGCTCGTAACATTTCTTTTTTTTCATTGCGTAATGTTCAAATTACGCGACTCTCAGATTACAGAGGAATCGATTCTTTTTTTTTTTTCCTCCCCAAATCTGCAGGTTCGATCGTCGTCGATACCCAATTAGATAATATACATAAGCACGTACACCGATACATACTCGCGAACGTGTCATCTTAAATATCAAATTTTTTTACTTTTACATTTCGATTTGATTTGAAAATAATATCGTGTACGTTCATTTTTTTTTTATTACACACATAATACGAATAGGTTGTATAATAACGTCCACACTACCGAGCCTATCTTATGTATAGCAGCGAGCAACATTATATTCGGTACCAGCCGATGGAATAGAAAGTGGACCATTGCCGGTTTGCTGCAATGACGACGATGTAATATAGGTACCTAGCCGTACGTACGTATGGATAGACGAATATTTCATAGACCTGCTTCACGCGTTCACAAATATAGATGGCATGTGTATGATTATCCATACGTACGTGGAAGGGAAAACTGTCTTTTGTCAGAGGCGTACTCACATCGCCATAGGGAGTATAAAACCCGTGTGACACCTACTCGAAAAAGTAAAAAACGAACAAAAAAAATTTTCAAAACAAAAAGGAAAGAATAAGAACTTTCGACGGTGCGTTGGCGTAGCTTTTACCGAGATTTTTTTATACCTGTTCTCCGAGTACCGTCAATTTGATCTTTGATATATCAAACTGAAATCATTTAGAAAGTACCTGTAGATGATATAGATACGTGTGGGGCATTCCGCGTCAAACGAGCAACTTTTTCGTCGCTTGGAGGGTCTCGGAAACTATGCTCAAACCGAATTTCGACGTTTCCGCTATTTTCAATATTTTTGCTCCCGGTGAACCAGAAAGAAAAAATTGCTGAATCAACGTAACCGATAGGATCTTACGTCATTTTTCAAAGTTCACCTGGGGTGGGTATCCACCTCAGTCCTCAGTTCTAGGGTTGGTTAAGTTCACTGATAAAATATTGGGCCAAAAAAACGTCCTAGTTCGGTTTTTTCATGACATTTTGGAATAACAAATAGATTTTGACGTTGAACGGATTCCCAGCCCATTTTGAAAAATACAGGGGTTGAAGTAGAGGGGATGAACTGATTTTCAAGAATTAAAAAAAAAGGAAACTTCGAAATTTGCAATTTTTACCACGCATCGTGGACTTTTGGCTTCGACAAGCCTCGAACTGAGCATATAGCTTCCGAGACCTTCCAAGCGCCGAAAAAGTTCCGAGTTGAGAAAATCTCTTTGAAAAAGTGGCCCTTTTGACGCGAAACACCCCATTTATCACGTTGTACGTGTTAACAAAAGAGAAAAATCAACAATCGACTCGAGTGCATCTATCGGTTTAATTGATTTGCGATGCATGTATATTAATTATAGCTGTCAGTCATTTCGTCATTCGGATAGTGGTGTCAGTATCCTCTAGCAGCAGCCGTGTAATTTGCATAAAACCGATTAATGAGTCTACTACAGATATCCACGTAGTGTGTACATATATCTATATACATTATTGGGTCCGTTAAGTTGTTTGCAGTACAGGTTTTAGGCAGGTCAAGGCCTTGCAGTCGACGATACCGTATAGTAGTATTAGGTTGTCGAGACGAATTATATTACATATTCTATAAACTTCCGGTTTAATCACCTTCTGCAGATACATCGTCTACGATATTCTATAGAAATGCGCGACGTTTTCCAACGTCTACGTTTGCGATTTCGACATATTTAATCGGATCAGAATAAAATCGAAATCGAATGAACCAAAAAAATTTCAACCACCAAAACGTCACCCATGACGATCAACGTCGTCTCATTGAAACGCGACTAATGATCGAAAGCTCGCAGTTATTCAACGCTGTATAATCGTTTTTTTCCGTTTCCCTTCTCATTTCATTTCTCCTCACCCAAGTCGAGGTTGGAGAATTTCTTTTCTTCTCTTGAAACGTATTTGTTGTAGGCGAATTTTTCAGACAAAAACGATCGATTAATGCCCGAATAAACAATTCTAGCTGCAATTATCGTCGCCCATTTTAACTTTAGATACACTTACATAAAAATTATGCACGTATACGCTACACAAGGCAGGAAATGCCCTCCGGCAAATCAATGAATGATTCACGATTCCTATTACATCACAGACTTGACAAAGACGTCGTTTGTTGCTATCCTGCACCCTGCAGTCGTCGACAGATGTAACCCATCGTCAGTCATTCGGGTGGCAATCGATCGTTCTCCTTTTTTTCTCCTTTTGCTTTTCTTTTTTTTTTCATTTAGTTATACCATTTTTATTTTTTGTTTCTCGTTTTCTCCCCTCTTTCTCATTCGCTCCCTCGAAAAAGCTTCGAACTCATCGCGTCGCGACACGATGAAACTTACATTTGCCAATAGAAACCTGTGTACCCGCGCGTACAATGTATGAAAATAGAAACTGTTCAGAAACTATTACTTCTAACGTCGAGAATGTCCGGGAAGTATACGAATGCAAAAAAAAAAAATAAAAAAAAAATAACTCAGATCACGATGACATAACCATTCGCAGTCTCTATAGAGTGCATAAATATAGATATACATGAAATGTATAATAGACTTACGCAATGATCTACTTACGGTATGATACTGCAGGTAGTCGCATGTTTGTAACTTATATAAACATCGTATTATAAATGTTTACAGTGCCCACTGCCTCCACCACCGTCATCATCAGCCACACCAATGAGCTTCGTAGGGAAATTTTTTCCTATCTATCTCTCGCTCTCCTCTATACGTCATTATGTAACAACGATTGATAAAAAAAATGGCATGAGTCGAATGCTCGTGGAAAAAAAAGCTCCACGCGCACGTTTCCTTCGTCGTTTCACGGATCCTTCGAGTCCCACCTGAAAGCATGAAACGAGGTACGTACTGCGGTACATTTGAGTGTCCTGCGCTACGGAACGTGCGGTTGCTACCGCATCGGAGTTCAGAAAGATCGTACATCTCGGAGCTTGCAGGACTCCGAGTGTCGGTGGTGCAGGATAAGCACAAAGAGAATTAACGAATAGAAGTGAGAGAGAGAAAGAGAGAGAGAGAGAGAAAGGAAGACGGTCGGTCGGTGGCAGGTGGTGAATTTTAACCTCTGCCCGACCGAGGCGTATCATCGTCGTTGGGAACTCCGTCCGCGAAGACCTTGCACCGCACTATATAACACGGCTTGTGTAGGTAGGTAGGTAGGTAGGTAGGTAGGTACGACGCAAACGGATTCAACGTGTACGGGTGAGACGCGTTCATCGCGCGATGTACGAACGAACGAACGAACGAACGAACGAAGGAACGAACGAAGGAAGGAAGGAACGGGGAGAACGGCCACGAGGCGAAAGAAGGCATGAGAACCTGGGGGACCTGCCGCGTCGAGCCAAGAGAAACAGAGAAACTAGAAACAATCATAATATATAAACTCCGGAGAAAGAACGAGAGAAAGATATATAGAAACTCTTCGGCGTCTCGGGCTGCAGCATTTTACCTCTCCTTCATTCTCCGCTCCCCTACCTCCGATGCGTTTCCCCCCCCGCTACTCCTCATTCACGTGTCTCAGGACGATGTTGAGAACGGGAAACGCGCCGATGGAAGAGGATCACGACCCTGCCGCAGAAGCGGCGTCAGCCAGCCAGCGGCCAACGCCGGCACAAGACTTTCCTTCGCTCTTACGGTGCGCGTCGATGAGTTTTTCGGGACAGTTTCTTCAGACCCAGACTAACACCCCTGAATCACCCCCCCTCCCTCCCCATCCCATCCTGGGGATGTATTCATTTTTATGACGTCACGACGCGACGCGGCGCCGTATCGCGTAGACGGAACGTTTTTCGAATAGTTTTCGGTGCTTTGTATACATTAAAAATCCGCCCACTCTATACACCATACCTGTTTCAAACCCGCCGCTTTCCTTACCGTCTGCGAGCAGCCAGAAGAAATTACAGATTAGAAAATATACGTCGCTCCTCTCTCTCTCTCGTGGATCGAAATATTAATTAAGAAATAGGTGACGGAATCAATTTCATTTCATTGTTTTATTTTCTTTTCTTCCTCCTTTCTTCTTCTCCGTATTACATCACGAAACAGTTACACCGAATTGCGCAATGCAAAAATAAATGAATGAATAAATAAATGCGAAGATGGTTGTACGAGTCCGTGAAAGAACACGGATTACGGCAGGATCAACTAACAAGTGGTCGTTGCGTCAGATGCGAATATTACCAATACCCGTTAATCTTTGTTCCTTGTTCAGCAGGACCGATGCAAATATGTACATTTCACACGTACCGTCAACCGCGTTTCAATTTCTAATCTCATATTGCTGACCACGAATTTACGTACCGTTCTGTACGTTACGTGTGCACGTCACTTGCGTTAGCCAGCCAACAGTGCGAATGACCGCCACAAAAGTTTCTCCGAGTAAGGATCTCGCATGGAGGACAATCGTTCGTATCATGCGTAAAAGAGGTTTTCGCAGGCGGTTCGCCCGAATCGATGAAAGAGGTCCTGCGGCGCAGGAATAAGGTTTTCCTGTTTCATCCCTTGTGTATTTCTCTCGGGTTAGTTATGCTGCGGGATGAGTGCCTCTGTACATTATACAATATCGTGAAGAAGGGATAAAAGAAATTTTTGCGTTACATATACGTTCGATTGTGAAGCGCGTATACGTATACTTATAATATATATATGTACAATATTCGTGAAGGAAGTGAACGCGTACGTTATACGTCGCACGGCACAAGAGTACCGAGTACCTGAGTCCTGCAAACGGTCATGACTAATCCTGGCTTAACCGCGTGTCCCACGGGCTCAACAAAGCCGAACGAGCGAGCGAGAAGACCTTCGGAGGGAGAGCGGCGAGAGCGACGGGGCGACGGTGGGCGAGGGAGGAGGGTGAAATACGGGGGGAGGAGGGGGGGGGGGGGGGGGAAACGAACGAGGGAGAGGACGAAGAGGATGAGGAAAAGAGAGCGAGAAGGAGAAGAAGAAAAAAAAAAAACAGGGAAAAAAAGAGGGAGAGAAGCAAAGGCAAGTTAACAGTGGGCGACCCTGCTGCGGACTGCCGACTGCCGACAGCATTCCTACAACAACGGTGGTACGCCGTGCGCCATACCATCTCACCGGTTGCCACGCCACACCACAAAACGACGCCACGACGTACGCTGGGTGCAAGAAGAACGGAACGTGGCGCGGAACAACGCCGACGCCGACGCCGACGACCTCGCGGGCGCGCGCGAGAGGAGCAACGGGTACGGATCGGTGCCGCGGTGAGGGCGAGGAGGAGTCGGAGAGGAGCGTAGAATCGAGGATAAAGGACGGAGGAAGGGAAAATAAAGGACGGACGGACGGACGGACGGACGGACCGACTCGGGGTCGACCCCAAATCACGAGCGTAGAGTTTTCGAATCGGGCGGAAGACGGCGGGGTTAAGAGGATCGGGGTTGGTTGCCATGGCAACTCCAGTCCCGCACCGTATCGCTTCCGGTTCAGACCGGAAACACCCGGAGTCTCCGCGGAGACTGAAGCGAGGACCTCGTGTGACCAACGACCGCAACGTAACACCCGACCACTCGACGCACCTCGTATTCCCTCCGTTCGGAGTGCGGAATAAGAAAATGAAAAACGCCGATATCGTCGCGTGCACGTCCCCGTACATCGCGTACACCCTGCGTTTTATAGAAAATACGACCAACCGACGATTCCTCGTCGTTCGTTCAATTTCGGTACGTACGTAACCGTAACCCAACCGACAAACGGACGAACGATTGTCCGCAAAAGCAGCCGCAATAGCGACGCCGGTTCCCCCCCCCCCCCCCCCCCCCTTCCTCGTACCGGCCCAAAGAGTTAAGGGTCGAAATCACATTGTCCCAAACGAACAGCTGCTAATCAAATCTGTCTGAAAGGTAACGGCCGTTCGTATTGCCCCAAGAATCCCTCGTGACGAGGTCCAGAAATTCGAACAATTTTCTCATACGGTGATGGGATAGAATTTTTTTTTCAGACACACTTCCCAATCATGCTACCTGCTGCTTATATCTTCGCTAGATTCCGATTGTGAGCAGTTCCGTTCCACCTCGGTACGACGCTCCGCTTTTATCGCGATAAATGGAGCTTGTAGACCTAACCGTACACAGCGACATCGTACTTTCTATAGTAAAACTGTACGTACATGAGTGTGTACGTGTATTATTGTGAAAATACACTGGTGTACAATGTATATATATACACACGTATAATGTACGCAATTGGAAGGAGATTCAGGCGGTACGTGAGCGATTAAATGAATTCACTTCCGTGAAGTAGGTGTACATACGTGTATGCGTATATACCCCTATACCTTGGCTCATGCCGCGGAGCATGCCAGACAGATTCTCATGTAATGTCTGGAACAACCTTATCTAAAAAGATAAGCGGTCAACGGGGAATTTCATTTGAGGTTCGTCGACGCCAAACCGATACCGGCAAACTAGAGCGAGACTCGTTGGAGGAAAAAAACGGAGAATAAAAAAATCACCGAAGCTACGTTGCAAATTGCGAAGAAGGAAGTAGCTGAAATTGGAAGAATTACGGAGAATCCTCTTTTTTTTTTTGTCGTGGACAAGAAGTATTTTTGTCGAAACGCGTAGAAGAATTTTGAATAAGCGGCTGATGCGTACTCTTCGTTTTACCAATTCCAATGATTATAAATAAATCTACGGCGGAAAGCATTCCGCAATCCATCTCGCGGTACTTATCTTTTTTCTCTTTCTCTTCTCTCCCTCCCTCTCTCTCTCTCTCTTTTGAACGTTCTTTCTCTACTTTGGTCTTTGAGAACGCTGACAAACCGGAGACCACTTTATCATGACGGTAAAAATTTCCTTGTCCCCGAAACCGAGACTGTTGTAAGAGGTGATGGTGGTGGTGGTGGTGTTGGTGGTGGTGGATACGGTCTCGTTGTATCCACACGTACACGTGACTACGTGCACACGGTGTACGTAGGCACACGTATCGAATATGAATCTCGTATGCGTGGATCTAGGCGGTTGAATCTACACGGAGTAAATTGCCGAGAGACTCGTGACGCGATGCTGTGTAAGAGATGCCGCGAAGGAGGCAACCGCCAAGAGTAACCGACTGGTATACACGACGACATTCCCACAGTGTCTCCTCTCCGCGACGACGTCCCTGAGTTCCGAATGCTCCGTTCGTAAGATAAGAACAGAGTTGCCATCCCGGCGTCTTCCGACCACCACCTCCTCCCGGTCGGGCGGGCGGCCGCCCGGTGGTCACAGCGTTCTTCGCTTCGGACTCGCACACCGATCGATCCAAATGTCCACCTTTTGCCGGTCGCATCCTCCTTCTCGCTACCTTCGGTAATATTCCTTCACTCCTTTTAATTCCTCGTACCTTTTCCCGCGTACCTCTTCTCTTTTCTCGGTATTAAGTGTGGCGAGGCGCGCCGCGAGGGCTACCTTGGCGAGTATTAAAAACACTCCCGAGGTACAGTCGTCCCAAGACCTACAAGACCGAGGGACCGACTTCGGGAGGCTTTTGTGGGCTCGGACACGCACCGCGCCCACACAGCCTCGAGGATGGACCAGTACGTGTGCCACCCGGCGTCTCGGAAGGCCCTCCGCGGTACTCGGACTCGAGTCCTCACCCTCGCCCGATGCTGCTGCAACAACGGCAGCACCACCAGCACCACCACCAGCAGCAGCAGCAGCAACAACAACCTCGACGGTAGAGTCTGGTCGTGTGGTGTTGGATCGCCTCGGCTTAAATGCCTGGCATACCAGCAAACCGACACGGATTGAGAAGGGCTTCGGGTGTGCGTGTTTTCACGTATGCATCGGGGGACCGAGCGACCAAACGACCGAATGTACGGTGTGTACGGTTCTATACCGGAGAGAAGTTACATAGCCAGTCGGTAACCTGGCCGTTTGTGACTCGCTAGTGAAACGCAAAGAGAACGTAAAACAAAATACGATATAACCCGGCCAACCGATCGTGGGATACTTTTTCAAATCATTATTCGACTCTCCGCAGACCACCTCCGATCTCCGGGTACGGTATACCGGAGAAATTACGACCGATCTTCGATATCGCTTGGTGTCGCAATGACGCCAAACGCGCGGTCGCAATTTTCAATCAACCGTCCCACTACTGTCGCTGGTGCGTCGCTCGATTCGCCATGCAAATGAATCATCTGGACAAAAGGTGTACGAGATTTTTGGTAACGGTCGTATTTTGTGCGATCGTACTTTTATGGTAGGACAATGTCGTCCATCGGGTGTTCCGTTTCGTGGTAAAGAAACTAATATTAACTTGCGCTATTATTTGTTTATTTTTCGACTATCCACCGACAAACCTGCTCCGGTCAGGCACGGGGAGTAGTAGCGGCGATGTTGATGGCGATGGTGGTGGCTTGGCAAGTAAACCGGCTCGTTCCTTTACGGTCGGGTCGTTTACATCGCTGCCCCCACGTTCCTTTTGCAATGGGACGATCAGACCCCGCGCCATGCTACTTTCGAGATTACTCTACTTCATTATTTACCGCTGAAGAATCGTCTCGCTCCCCGACCAACCTTGTCGGCCGTAGAGTCGAACGGTTGCCAAGCTGTGAGCGTAAATCTCTGCGCCCGGATTTGATACCAGGTTGTTTGCATCAATGTCGTAGGTATACCTGGCTCGATTTCTAGAAAGTCAAGATAGAGAGAGGTACAGCGACAGATGGGAGAGTCGGAAAAAGAGAAAGAGAAACACGAGTGTAGAAATAGAGCCGAGGTGCAAAGTGGTCATTACGTAGCCGAGTCGGCGTTCTATCCACGCCTAGTCTCGTCACAGGAATTCGGAATGGTTCTTCTGGAACACAAAGATTCTCGCTCAGGGCGCCACCCTCGCTGTACGTACGATACGTACCTACACGGTCGACGGTCACTGATCACCGGACGCGTCCTCCCTACCTCTTTCTTCGTATTATTCTTATTCTTCTTCTTCTTCTTCTTCTTCTTTTCCTCCTCCTTTTACTTCCCAGTCGCTCGACGTTCTCCTCGTTCGACCCGCGGAGGTGGAGAGGGAAGGACCTCTCTCTAAATATCCGAGGAAACTGAACTCCTAGAGTCCATACCCCTGTGGAACCTGCGTCAGCAGCGAAGCTACGGTCATCCATAAGGACCAGATATACCGAAGACTTCGGGGGAGCGGAGCGCGACGGAGTGAATATAAGCGGCGTCACCGACTCCTCTCGCCTTCTTCCCCACGGATAACCGTAGCCGTAGCCGTAGGTGGAATCCGCAGCCACCTACACTCCCTCTCTTCGTTTTTATTCCATTTTTTGTATCCGTCTCTCTTCCACCATTCTTTAAGGTATATGGAATATTATAGCGAAGCGCAGGCGCGCGTGCACGCGAAAAAGAGCTCACAAGTATATAGTATACGGAACAACGACACCGACACGTGCAGCACCATCATCAGCAACCAACATCTCGGCAGCATCGGTTATACAGCTCCAGCTCCAGCTCCGGCTTCGGCTTCGGCTTCAGCTTCAGCTTTGGCTACACCCACACTTACGGGTATAGCGTATCGTTCGAAGCGCCTCTGGTTTGCGTTGCGCCGCGCACCGTATACTACCACAATTTAAATCCATACTCCCCCCCGTGCCACATCACCCCGCAATAGCTGTTCTCCAAGACTCCGCGAGATCCAAGATCCAACATATTATTACCATCTATAGAAATCGTTCGCGAGCCGTGGGAGGGTTTCGTCGATTTACGAGCTTAAAATCTTCTCGCGAGAGACCGTCCCACGTACTACGCGTCGACTTAGTCTCTATGTACCTTATACCTACCTATCACGCACACACACCGGAGGTCCGACGTACCCTCCGCGCAACCCTTTCCCTCTCTATCTCTCGTACACGCGGCGAACTGTTATGCGTGGCATTGCAGTCGTGCGGATACATATGCAGATTTAAGTACTTGTATACATATGCACGTTGTGTGCACATGTGAGCGCATAACATCCCAACGAGTTGTTGTAGAACGCCGAGGACGAGTAGGGAGGTCGCGAACCTTTGTCTGATGTTACCAACTTCTCGTTCCTGATGGCAGCGTGGCAGCGACGATTCTTGATCTTTTCCATTTTTCATTTTTTTTTTTCTCCTCGCGTTGATAAACAGATCTCGTCTTCTCATACTTCCTTATGAAGTTTTTTTCCCCATCGCGATTGAACGTCCAACGAAGACCTGGAAACGATCTGAGAAGGTGTGAATCGGACATCGACATTCGAGATCATTGAAAAAAAATCTGACGAACGAAATCGTAACCACCCGGTAGCGCGTAGAGGGTAAAATCAAAAAGGCGCTCGATCGGAAAACCTCGTGGCAATAATAATCTGATACGTGCCCCCGAGTAAAACAAGACAAAGTAAGATGGTCCGAAGCGGTGAACCGTACGTCACTTCGCCGCGACCCTTCAAACGGCTCAAAACTAGTCGAAGAATCATAAATCATCGAGATATACCCTCGAGGTGTACGTTTCGTCGGATATTCGTGTATTTTCGTATCCTCGTGTGCGCGTGTATATTTTTTATACGAGTCCTTGGTCTCCGCCACATTTACCTGGGTAAATTTTGAGTAGTTTATTGTATATACGTAGGTGACCAACATTGTGTATACTGAAACTGAAAAGGGCCATCTGCAGTATTCGACAAAACGGTAAAATAAAACCCCTCCCCCCCCCCATCAACCGACAAATTACCACGAAACTCACACTATTTGACAATGTTCGTTTGGTCGGACAGCCGGTATATGTATAGCACATATTTAAGCTGTTCCTACTGGCGGAAAATTTGAAACTCTATTTAAGTCCGCTGTATACATATATATGTATATACGTGACCATATACCCATCATATAAATATAATACCACGACGTAGTTGAGGCAAACAATTTTCACCCGCTGCCTTCGAACTCGTCTTTACAGATGTACGTGTATACCTACACGTGCACGAAAGTGGAGGAGGTAGACGAAGAAAGCAAAAAGACGAATCGAAAAAGAAAGGAAAAAAGGTAAAATAAGGAGGCAAGCTAGTTCGACTACCTGTGAAATTCCTATGAATGAAGGATCCCCGGGCCTACCCATCATCCCGGATTTTTCAAGTATATATATACACACACACAAAATGTGTATATATTATACATATCGTACATACGAACGTCATTATATATGGATTTATATACCAGTGTTATAAGTGTATAATAAATACGCGTACATAGGTCTATCTGTCATTCGAATCGGTGTGCTGTGTTTGTTGATAAAAAGTCACATATCCGTACATACATGTATACGAAAATTGAAAAAAAATAACATATTTTTATTCCCATCTTCCCTATACGCCATGTTGTCACTTACAAATGAACGTACCGCCGCGTACATACTGCAACGTTTTACGTCAGAGATTGCGTCTATGCGGTATGATCCGGCGTTTTATATACGAATTCCTCCGCGACTCTTGCGAGTATCGGAGTAATTAATTGAAATCAACGATATCCACGGCACAAACGAACTACGTGTATAAAACACAGTGAATTTATCGCATCTGCGCGACGAAAGGACAGCTAACGTGAAATCGAAGTAAAAAAAAAAAAAAAAAAAAAAAAAATGAAGTAAAAAAATTTCGATGTGCCCGAGGAACGAAAAATTATGTACAGCATCATCGCGATCTGTGGACATTCTTTATCGTTTCAAAGAAATAAAGGAGTTTAAACTTCGAATTTATTGCCCATATCAACCGCAGCAGTTTTTTTTTTTTTTTTCAAGTACGTTCACGTTATTCATCGATTTAATAAACCGTACGGACAGTTGAGTATAAATATCCGAATTAATCGATTGATTAATAATCAGATATTCGACTCAAGTGATATAGTATTACAGGAGAACGTTGAATACATGGTTTTCTTTTTTTTTCTTTAACCAAATAATTTTAACTGGATGAACTCTTTTTCTGTTATTTCGCTTTTTTGCTACCAATTCATTCGACTTATACTTTTGATGCGCTATGAATCGCAGAAGATATGTACACTACATACATATGTGTCGATATACATCCTTTTCAGAGAAAGTATAAGACTATAAAGTTTCGAGAGAAAATCTAAGCAATGGTAAAGTGGCGAAGCTTTTGAGGAAAATGCACCCATATAGTTATACCGTATCTGGTAAGATTATAACAAACGTTGCGAAAGAGCGAATAGGATAATAGCCTTTTTCTACGAGTATAAAAGCGAGGCGGCACACAAGATGGACGATGTGTGTGCGCGTGTGTGTGTGTGCATAAAATACGTACAAGAGTTGGGTGTGTGTAATACAATCTAATAAAATACATAAAAGTAACAATAATTGACTTGAGACGTCCTGTTGTTTCAGTCGAGAGGAGAGACATCAGATTCATTCCGTTAAAGGAATCCGCGGTCTTCTATTGAAGATAGAAAGTGAGTTTAAACGGGGAAAGTTTTTAGACTTTTAGAGACTGTCTCTCCGGTCGCGAGTCTCGAGTATGTATTTAACAAATTTCGGTGTAGACCGATAGCTTTTTATCGTTATTGTCGCTGTCGCGAGCTTCTGTTGCGCCTTCGTATCCAACGAAACCTGGGCTACCGCGAATTACGTATCTACTTATCTATCTATCTGCTGCGTATAAATGACCCATGTAAACGCGTGCAATACAACCATAAGAGATAAGATTAGATCGACGAATCAATTTCACCTGACATTACGAATCAGAGTTACCTCCGAAGGATAATACATCTGTCTACCACCGATCACGTTGAATAACCGAAAGAAAGTAAAAGAAAAAACAAAAAAACAACGTAACCAAAATTCAATCCACGTCACGATAATCGGCGAGAATACGAGACCGGTGGTGCGATGTTTTCTAGATAATCTGAAAAAATCAAAATTTCACTCTTCGAATAAATGAATAATTCGATGCTAATAACGACGGGTTAATTATGATATGATCGGTGCAGTGTGGCGCAGCAACGTGAGAAATGAAATTTGATCGGTCTGATAAGAAATAGAAAATCTTTACCGATCGAATCATTTGAGATCGTATAGTCGAGTGGCGTTATATGCATACGTATACGTAAATGCATACCTGTACCCGTAATGACGTATACATAATAGGTCCGTGAAATAAGCCCCCCCGATTAAAACGAGAGGGGATGACGACGACGACTTAGTGACAACCGTACGAGTCACGGTTGGAGATCGCAAAGTATAAGCGACTACCTAACAGGTACATACATACAAGTTAACCGTACCATAGATACGCCTGTACTATATATACGAACGTATATTATATACCTCGGTATATATCTATATATATATATGTATATAAAGGACTCGCAGAACGAGGTTCCCACAGGCCAGAGCGGTTCAACGAATAGAACGTCAGGGCAATATTTCCGGTACGGCGCAGCTATGCGAAAAAAAAGAAAAGGAATAATGAAATAAAAAAAAAAAAAAAAACTATGATAATAATAATGATAGAAAAGAAAAGAAAAGGTAAATGAAAAATAGAGGAGACAATACTATCGCATACAGAACACGCTTCCGCGGCGGATCGACGCGCCACAGAACGCTTTTCTTTTCTTGTAAATGGCGGAGATTTTTTTTTGGAAATCGATTGATTTTTGACGAATGGATTCATCTTATAATTTTATCAATATATACGTGTGTATTTGTGACGATAAATTATAAATAGAACGCGATAAATATACAAATTTACAAATTTATTGACGAATACCTTGTTCCTTCTCATTTCCCCGTTACATAACAGGATGTCAACAGCTGTAAACTAACAACGATTAATAAATAACGTCTGCAACAAGCGAGCGAATCTCGAAGCTCGTAAATTTGCCAGCATATGTGTTTATACATAATACACGTATAGATATATATATATCTATAAAATACGTGTGAAACCCGTGAGTCAGAAACATCGATAAAATATCGATTAAAATGCAGCGTTCGAATAAATCTGTAAAAATTGACAAATTTCGTTATTCAATTATCAATAAATTTTAGCGTGTAGTTCGTATTAGGGTGGATTAGAAAAATGAATAAATCATAACACGCTTTGCGTACGGATGTGACGTACGATACCCCAAGATGGCAGCGCTTAAGGGTAGAAAGTATATCGCATTCGTTAACGTGTTGAATTCTCAGCACTCGAAAACCAAAAATGGTTTTTTTACTTTCCTCATAATCTGTGACCAAACATCCCTCGACACAAAAAGCGTGCGAGTGATGCAACGGATTTTTTTCCCTCTCGAAAACCATTTGCAGCATTCGTTCATCCCCTCCAAAAAAATATGCACAATGGACGAGTGCAGTGCGTCGAATATAATAAAAATCCATTCGAATGGGGTAAGCGTAAAAATTTCATCGTTATAACTTTCAACTGAGCTGCAGCAGCAGCAGCAGCAGCAGCAGCAGCGGTAGAAGAAGAAGAAGAAGAAGAAGAAGAAGAAGAAGAAGCAGAAGCAGAAGCAGCGACGCGCGATCATTGACTCGGGTTGGCCCGATCTCAAGACTTGAGAGAAGAAGAACGAGGTGGTCTCTCGATCTCGGCGGTTATATTTGTCCAAGTGTTAGTTTTCTCTTATATACACATAATACATACCTGTATGTAATGGTATTCCCACATACACACATGTATTATACTCACTCCCTCTACTCTGCGTTAGACTCAGGAGATCGTCGCTTGAGTCGGCGTCGCGTCGTTCCGCAACCCATACCACGGACGTTAGTACCAACACTCCATGGCTTGGAACACCGTGTTCATGCATCCTCCTATACGTTGTGTGTATACCGTACTCCTTCGTAGCTCCGTAGCACGCGGTCGATTAGCTCAAAGTTGAATTCTCTCCCACAAACAAAGGAATCTCAGGAACTTTTCCCCTTACACCGGAGTCCCGTATATACACAAATATCCCATGGTGTCTTACATAGGTATTCGTACGTACACGTGCACAAGCCATTCAATACCCTCGAAGTTCAGACTACCGAGAGTACCGAGTGTGGCGAGAACTTGGTTACCATGTATACAAACATCTACAGCGACGTACGTACGTTCTATCCATGGATCACTTATAAAAGTGATGGGTACGTAGTCATTTGTATGTGTACACGTACCTGCAACAGCACTTCGAGTGAACACCAAATTATAGCTTCGAAGTACACGTATGTACCCGCATGTCCACGAGTACACGAAGATGTACACACGTATGCACATTCGGTGTACGTGTATCGCGATTCCCCCCGTGCCTCGCTCTCCTCGGCGTGGCCGGTGAAGTTCATCAGAAATCAACGCCTTGGGCAAAGGCGCGCGTGGCGCGAGTCACACCACAAGCAGAAAAACACACGCCTTGAAACGGAACGACGATCACCGAGGCCCCTGCGGCCTCCTCAACCATCGCGAGATCCTCACCGTTCCCCGCTTCACCTGGTTACGAGGATTATTCTCGCCGCGATCCGGATGCGGCAGAAACTTCGAAAATCAGACCCAGACCGGACGCCCACGTCCACCGCCGCTGATGCCCCGAGGACGTCCAATCCATAATTGGTGCAATTGGAATCCTTTGATTTGTCTGCAATCTCTACAGTCACCGTTGAATCGCACGGTCTTCCATTTTTCCTGACAATTGAACGCCTCTTGTTCGATATTTGTGGGTATGGGACTTCGGAATTCGGAAGTTCTGGTTACACATCCTGACGGGGGACCATGAAACGCATACAAATGACATGGCCGTGTTTTCGATGAGTATCGGCAACAAGGCAGCAGGGAGCAGCACTCCAGAATGAAAAGATCTCGCTTTACGACATGCTCATAATACAACAAATATTATGTGCATGCACTCTCTCGCGCGCGCACAAACACACAAACACACACACCTGTGTGCACACGGTGTACGTTTACGCGAAGCATACCTGTTCGGATTTCCGATACGGTTATACGGGTATGTCGCGTGTACGTACACGAAGGTGTGTATACATAGTTCCATGTGTGCGAACGTAATACCAGCATGCATTTTCGCATCGTACGTGACCTTCTTTCCCTCCCATTTTTCTTCCACCGCCAAGAGTCGTGTGATTTCCATCTTTTTCTTTCTCCATTTCATTTTCTCCGTCTTTATATCGTATGCACGTACGGCGTGTATACGATACGGCGTACGTACGTACATACCTACGTTCGGATGTGGTTTCGCTTTGTATTTCCATCCATCCGACTCGCTTCGGTATCATAGCTTCTCCGTTTCTTCGTTCCCTGGTAGAGCCGGTTGCTCTTCTACCTGCGAACGAAGAAGAGGAGCGCGACGAGTAGTGAGAATAAGAAGAAGAAGAAGAAGAAGAAGAAGAAGAAGAAGACGAGGAGGAGGACGATGATGCTACGGAACAATATCCGATGCCAGGACCTTTACTTCGGCGTTAGTTCGGTTCACATTACTTTACTTACTATACGGGGTCAATGCCACCGCGTCCCTCCCGCGCTCTTTTCCTCCTTTCGTTTCTCCCTGCCCCTCGGTCCTTGCCAGCAGCTCTCTTTTCCTCTACGCCCTTCCCACTTCACTCGCCTTCACTTAGTAGGAGTCACTCCCACCCCGACGCCCTCGCCACCTTTGCCTTCGTCCTCGCTGCTGCCGCCGCCGCGACGATGCCTCTTGCCTACTCGCCGCGCCGCTGGAGCGAGCCGTTTCTCTCGCTGTTAGCTTCGCTTTAAGTTCACTCGCTCGCTCGCTCGCTCGCTCGCTCTTCTCCGAGTCGGAGTCGGAGCCGGAGTCGAAGACGGAGTGTGCTGCACGGGGTTCGCCTCCCGCTGTTTCTCTCCCTTCGTCGGTCCCTCTTGTTCGCTCTCCTTCGATTCCCTCGTTTACTCTCCTCCTCTGCGCCGCTTCTCGCGGCGCCGCAGCCGACTTTATAAAGTATTCCAAAAATTCATGCTGTTGTTATTATCACTTATCCATTCCCAGAGTGGCGAGGGCACAATGCACGACTTTGTGTACGAGGATGACGCTGGTTCTCGCTCATATTGTGGCGCGACCCTCTGACTCCCGCAAGTTGATACCGATGCTACCTCGCTACCGCTGCTCACGATCACGCTCGCGTCCATCCCGATCCTGATCCTGATCCTGATCCTGATCCTGATGCAGCTTCCAGTGATGCAGATACTCCGCCACCGCGTGTGCGCACAATTACACATGTGTGTACACACAAGTTGAAAGCGGAAATCTCATCCCCGCGCACCGCACTGTACACGCTTTGTTGCAGTAACCGAAACCCCGGGGGTAATAGACTCGTAAATATAAGTAGGGTACGGGTATGTGCAGGGGTGGTTTTGGGGTGCTAAAGACAAACCGCGTTCCGCGTTACGGAATCTCCCGCGTTGTCTCTGGTGTGTATTATGCATTGAACACGAACGCGTAGGAATGCATACAGAGGCGATAACCGGTGAATGTCAAAAGGATTCGAAATGTTTTTCAGAGCGTGAAATTAATCGAACGAAGGTCAACGGTGAAAAATGAATGCTTTGGAAATTATGGAGAATGATAAAATCCATTAACTTGAATCCGATGTATATTATCACTCGGATTAACGTTACGAGACTGCATGGAAATTATCATTTGACAAATGGAAAGGTAGACGAATGTATTCAAACAAGTCAAGTATATTAGCGATTCCGATGTCCACGACACTTTCATAGCTAAATATACATGTGTCTCTCTACATTCACTGTGTATCGGTAATAAGGTTTATAAGCGTGCTTTTGCCGCGTGGCGTTTATACTCTATACGTGTTCGCGAGCTCGCCGCTCGCGCTCCGGCGATTGTCGATGTGAAATCGGTGAAATGTACTTCCAGGAAGTGTCTGACATGGGATCATCGGCCTTTACGGTTATTTCAGTTATTTTGCAGCATGCAGCTATTTTAAATATGTTATACCTATACGACGAACTAAGTAAGTCGCAACGGGCTCTAGAGTCTGTCTCTCCATATATCCCGTACACATTCACGTATGTAGTGCATACGTGCGATCCGTGTCTAAAATTTTCTTTTCGTATTGCGAGTATATATATATATATATGTATATATAATTATACCATTATGTTGGGTTGGGTAAATTCGTGATGAGGAGGAATAGTGTAACCGTTGAGCTGTATAGCGCGAGTAAATATATATATATATATATATAAATATATACATATATATATAAATGTATATGAGAAAATGGGGTTGATATTTATAGCGCTGCGCCCTGTCGACAGCGCTTGCGACGACTATACATAAAAGAGGCTATATTACTTTGACTCCTGTGTGAAAATACTGGGAGGGATGCTGCCGCTACCGCCGGTTCTGCTGCAACCAACGGCATCGGCATCGGCATCAGCATCGGTAGCCACCTTTTCTTGACTCCTCTCTGTTAAAGGAATTTCCTATGATTAGAATGAGTATTTCTATACGTCGGGTCGATCTCCACCAATACCGTCTCACGGACCAAGAATAATCTACCAAGTCTGGTCTGGCGAGCGCACAGCGTCCTCATCCTCCCCCTTTTACCTCCTCCGCAGCCAGCCTCCGCCACCTCCTCCTCCCGCGCCTTGCCATCTTGCTCTTCCCATCCCCCCCGCACTCCTCGTCCTCCCCTCGCTACGTCTCTCTCTCTCTTATTTGCTCCGCCGCGATTTTCTCTCTTCGACTCCGTATCTCTCTCTCTTCTTCTTTCTCCATCTCCCTCTAGGGATATAACTTCGTCCTCAGATATTTTGCCGATTTTAGAGAGGAAGGGATGCGCGCGCGCGCGCGTGTCCCTCTCGCGGTAACAGTAGTGGTGGCACAAAAATTCGGAACATAAACTATAGGATGTATATTATACATACATCACGGAAGGTTTGAATAATTGCATGATAATTATCACCACTGAGTCTGGGTTCATGTTTGCGTATGAGATTTTTTTTTTTTCCAGTACATTCGGAATTGAATACAGCATTTAGAAAAACACTTTTAAAATTCCATCGGGTCGATGTCGGCAGTCTCTTCTCTCCTCAGGTGATTTCGGTCGTGGATATTGCAAAAAAAATTAATAAACGTGGCTCGCGGTTCTCCCGAGAATGATCGAATTACAGGTGAAGATAATGAGCAACAGACGAAGAAAAATTCACTTATTCGTAATGTGCAAATAATGGAGAATGGAGGTATTAATTTCGAAAAGTCGTAAAATTAGTTTAGTACCAAAAAAAAAAAATTGCGAAAGAACAACTATAACTGGGATTTTATATCGTACGCTCCCACGGACTAAGTATCCACACTTACAGTGTGTTTATTTGAATATCCAAAGATTTCACTTACCTGTATAAAATAGGAATATACGGCATCAGCCTTGACATGCGGGAGAAATGAGGATACGTATGCGTATTGCAGCAGCAACAGTATATTTATGTGTAATATCTAAGATCCATCTACGTCGTGAAATCCGAACTTAAAGAGACGGAGACGGAGACGGATTCGAATTCTTTGATCGGGGATTCCCCCAACTTGAGAGAATGGTATTGCGAACCGAGCCGTTGCGATATGGACGGTAAAGAACGTATTACATATTTCCCAAGGCCCAATAATAGTAGCCACTTTGTGCGACGAGTTGGCGGTTGTATATATATACAGTATAGATATTCGTTTATACCTATGTGTGATACGTGTGCATAGTAATATACCTATGAAATGCTGCTTTCAAAAGAAACTTACTTTACCCAAGATATCGTCGTTCCCGTCATAATACGGCTTATATCCACCATTTTCTCCCTTTGAACGAACTTAACGTAACCGTATAACTTAACGTACCTATAACGACGGCTAATAGACAGCCCGTCAAACTTTATGGTAACGTTATACAACCTCGCAACTTGACTTTCTCACACCGCTCTGATCTCCAACGCCGAGCACACCGCGATATTTTTTGAAAAGGTTCTCTTCTGTTTTTAGCTATCCTAATTTTTATATCCCAAATCACAAAAAAAAGGCAGAAAATGAGAACTTCAAAAATTCGATGGCGTCGAAGGAATAGCGAATCGATTCGAATGATCGATGGGTAAAAGTCTGCGTTTGTTTGTCTGTTTGTTTATCTATTTTCGTATGTTTTTCTCCAGGTTGCAAACTAAATAGTGACTATTTTCTCTTCATCCCCTAATACCGCGGCTATTTCTGGCCATGGTTTTAGTTTAGAAATCATCAGGCGCACGCGGCGACGGAACACATATCTGGAGTCAATGATCGTGGAATGCTGTGATATAGAACGGCACGCAGGGAAGGGGTACGGATATAATATAACAAGCGTTTCTGTACCGGTGTACATCGTGCCTACTTTTTTTGTTATACACGTTTCCGAGCTGTCACTGGTCAGAGAAAGAAGGGAAGAGAAAGAAAGTAAAAAAAGAAGAAAAGGTAGATTTTAGAGGGGAAGGATAGACAAAGAGACGAAGTGAGCCAAGACCATGGTTTCCCCAAGTCGAAGGACGCGGCTATAAAGGAATTCGACGCGCCTCGATCCATCGACAATATGGATATATTCATCCTCGTACACACCCTCGATTTCACGTCTCCTCTTCTACGCCACTTACTTAGATATGGTGAATTGTAAATATTTGACAGAATTAAACCGTCCTTAATCGGCTATGAGGTGATAAAAAAATAGAAGCACGTTATACCGTGAGGTGCATTATCATAATAACCAATCGCAGGTATATCACGGGGGAAACGATCCCCTCGGATAAATCTCGAAATATTTTGTGAATCGACAATTTTCCAAGCTCTACTCGCGATCAGATCGGATCTGGACGTTAAACTGAACGAACTGTTAATTGTTAATTGTGCGTAATTTCAGATCCGCGCGATATCGATCTTTCTATTACAGATTAAATCACATTTTCGGTATAGCGTAGAGGGGAAACGATTGCGGAGCTTCGGTGGACGCTATATACCTATAGCGTACATGGGAAACGTAGCGAGATACGAAAAAAGAAAAGTGGCGGCACCCTCATCCCCGTTTTTCCCACCCTCGCCGTTTCTCCCTTTGCGCCGCACGTTGCACCGGAGACAAGAAAATGGAAAAATCAAACGAACACCGCAGTATACGATGAGGAGGAGGAGGAGGAGGAGGAGGAGGAGGAGGAGGAGGAGAAGAAGAAGGAGAAAGGGGTGGGGGAGGGCTGAGAATCGCAGAACTATTGGCAACCCTGCGCGCGCCCCTGTCCGCAACCGCTCGACCGACCTCTCCCGCCCCTTAGAGGCTACCATCAACCACCCCACAATCCTAACCCCAATCCCGAACCCGAACCCGAATCCGAACCCGAACCTGAACTCCGGCGAAGAGTCCCTCTCTTACTCGCTATCATTCGTTACATCCCCCTCTCTCTCTGTCTCACGAATTTATATATGTAATTCCACTTGGGTATATGTATTGGGTACGTATGTGTGTTCTATATATACGTATCTATATATACGTATCTATATATGGTACACAAATACATATGGGGTGAGATGGCGCGAGCTACGAGTCTAAGGGTTCTCTTTCTCTCACCCTGTGTACCCCGAACAACTTGCCACTTTGCTTCTGGCTACTAATACACCCTTCCAGTTTCCTCTCTTTTCCTTTCCTTTGCTTTCCTCTACTTTACGTTACCTTCGTTTCCATTTCTTTCCATTTCTCTTTCTTCTTTTATTCCCTTTTTTTTTTTTGTTATAAGGCTCTCTGGGGTTCTCTGCAATACGCTATATAACACGTACTTTTTCCACTCCCCATCCTTTCACCCCTTCGTATACAGCAGACAGCAGCCCTGCCATTATTTTCAGTTTCGAAAATTTGTTGATATCTATCTGTTGGCTTTCGATAATTTTTTTCAACCTTGTTCCTCGTCGATATTCGAATCACTCGATAATTTTGCGAGACAAACGCCACGTGCCATTGACAAACTAAAAAAAAAAATCAAATTACTCTTTTCCAAGGGAAAAGAAAATATATATATAGGGCTGAAAGTCCCGATTATACCAAAGGATCTAGATAACGCTTGTGAAAAACGAGACAAAACCGAGGAAGAAAAAAGAAATACATTACACGGGAACTTATGATTAAGGATCATATCATGCTCACAAAACGCCCTAAACCGAGGCCAGCAATTTGACACGGCAGAACCAACGAGCCGAATCTGAAGTCCATCCCGTGGAGCTTTGGATTACTTCCATACCGACTGAGCAATAGGAGTGTCAAATGAGCCAGATATAAGTGTAATGTTTAATGCTGCTTTTTATTTGGCCGGTTTATGGACAGCCCGTTTGGGTATCCTCAGACTAATCGCCTGTTAATGAATTGAAAAATCACAATTCTCTTTACAATATCGATGAGAATATGATGGGGAAAAAATTAAAGGCGTGTGCCAGAACGTAGTGATACAAAGTATTCACACGTCCAACGAAGTTCGAACTGTCGAAGGTTTCAATCGACGACTTCGTCGTAAGAGGAAAGTATGTGTAATAAAATTTGTATCGAAAAAGGAAATTTTCCAGTTGCGACACAGTAGCTACATTGTATGTTATGCCTCAGTCTGCTGGCACGGGAAAAAAAATCTTTCCGTCTCTTTGTAATCCGCCATTATTCTAGAGTTCCGAGGCACGTGCTCACCTGTCACTTGTCGCTCGCGATTATTATGACCTGCTACGAGTTTCGCGACGCTAAACTCACCCATATATACGTAGTTTAATAATATACCTATATAAAGCCGCGTATATAATCCACACATGTATATAATTCAAGTACATACGTGAATAGGGGTATATCAGGATTCATGAATCAGCGATAACTTCCATAATATTCGCCTATCGCATACCATCTTTGACATCTTCAACACCTGAATCATGACCATCCCCTTACAAGTAATGGAGATCATGGAGTGAAAAATTGGCGATAACTCAATCAATTCAATAGATAGCTCAATTCGACTTGTGAATTCGGATTCCTGAGATCAAAATACGTAAGGATAGCATAGAAACCTTGATTTAACAAAAAGTTGATTTTTGACCCCAAAATCGCAAAAATTCCAAGGGGTACCCCTTTGGATTTTTTCAATTTTTGGGCCAAAAATGAAGTATTTTTAAAATCGAGCGTACGACACTTTTCTAACATATTTTGACCCCAGGAACACGAATCCGTTGATCAAATTGAGCTACGAATTTTTCCCATCGAGATATCTCAATTTTTCTGTTCCAAAAAGCGAAAAATTGATGATAACTCAATCGATTTTATTGATAGATCAATCCAACTTGAGGATTTAGATGTCTGAAATCAACTTACATAGGATTAGCATATAAACCCAAATAAAAAACAATGTCGGAAAAATTCAAGGCTATAAGCTTGGCGTTTTTTTGGCTGGGCAATTTTCAATTTCATTAGAAAACCATGAATCACAGCATGTGGCTGACATGTTCAAAAAATTGAATATGAACCCTTCAGCCAAAGGGAGGACTAAAAAACAGAATGGAAAATATGAGAGGACAAAAAAAAAGGATAAATAATGAATTTCAAGTAAAAATATAGCTTGTTGCGCACGGCGACGCAGTGCAGTGCCGGGCGTAATCCGCTCGAGACACATTATTCAAATAACAGGTCAAGAATAACTTCCTCCCGTATAAGAAGTCGTTGGTGCAGTATCTATATACGACTTTACATGTACCCGCGGCTGTAGCCTTGCGATTATTACGTCAGAAAGCGTATATAGTCACTCTTGGTTATGGTGGTGCACAGTACTATACGTACGTATAGTTATAGTTTAGTGCGCTAGTGCATCGGACAACCGCGACACGCAATCCAACATCGCCATCGTGACGCGTTTCCAATCGCAAAACTAATCGTATACCTATGATTCGAATGTAATACGTCAATTTCAATGTGCTCGTAGTCTTTGAGATTGCTGTATCGAGTTTACCTCCGAATGATTTCATTTTATTCATCATTTTGCTTATCGTCATTTTCACAACCTGAACGTTCGAATCGTCAGCACAATAACGTGCATACATTTAAAATATAATATGTAATTGTTACATAAAATTATTATTCGCACACAATGTCACCTTGACTCTCCTTTCAATCGTCGTCATTTTTTACCTTCCGCATTGTGTTTTCTTCATGCGCATGTTCCGCGCGTTGCAGGCTCTCGGAAATCGTGTTATACATATTGTTATTGTTAATGTTATTTCATTGTTATTGTCACCATCATCATTATCATTAGGGTATGCTTCGATCTATATTCTTTTGAGTGCAACCTGCACGTGCATATATACCTATCCCGAACGCGTATATTATATCCCATATTTATACACTAATTCCAATCGGAGACGCGAAATAATCGCTAAACTCTCGGTGGACGTAAAACGCGTGTGCTGATGCAAATTATCACCCGATACGTATCTATTGTGAATATAATACACGGGGACAATATGTGGAAACTGGCCAGTCTGTACACCTCGCTAAAGTTAACTTAACGTAGCGCAGCGTATGGAGTGGCCAGTTTCCCCATATTGTTCCTGTGCAGATATATGTTTAAGTATGCTGCAACGTATGGTTACTTGATTTCTCGATTAAATATTATATAAATATGATAAACATAAACTCTACGGTGTATGAGGAAAAATAATCGCATCGATAGAAAGAAACAGAGTGAAAAAAGTAACAACTTAATTCTGAGACTTCCTTTACAACAAATTCGACCCCATGTGTTTTTTTGTCTTTTCATCCATCACATTGGGTAAATTTTACCGATACTTGTTTTACAAAATGTTCAAAGTATTTTCTGGTATTTTTTCAATCGCGACCCGACTGATAGTATTCACACAGCAACCATTTGAACTTGGCTGGGTGAATTTGAACCAGCGTGATCACGGGGGGGGTGGATGTATCTAGGATAGTTTGATATTTTTAGATTTTCGTCGCATTTATTTTCTTTGATTACGAGAAAACTATAGGCGACCGCTCATTAACGCGGAGGTTAGAAATTAATTGGATGATCCTTGAAAAAAACTGAATCAAGGCAAGATGTGTAATAATAATGACAATGATGATGTGTAACGAAATGTCAAAAGCAAACGAGTTTCTATTACTTTCTATTAGGTGTACACATATGTATATGAGTTCTATTTTCATTTTATTGTAAATCTGTAAGGTTGTTCTGCAGGATAAAAAATAAACGCAAATTCCTAGTGTCAAGTCCAAGCTTTTTGGATCAGACTTTATACCCTACCTATGTAATAGGTGATTGAACAGAAAAGACTCTTTTCACGGAGTGATGATATAACAGAAATTTGTATGTGATGAAAATCAAGTTGAGAAAATTGATCCATCACGATTGATGATTCAAGTTCATGATTCCGAAGATTCGAGATGTTTTTTACGTTCGTTTACCAAGCAACGATAACGAGTCGATTTTATAACCTTGAAACCTCCTGTCACCACGAACAACTTATCTAAAATACTTGACGATGTATACCGATCTTTATCTTTTTCGCTTCCTGTATGACGGCAGCGACGAAGCGTTAACTGACTTAATCCATTAAATGAAAATTTATACGCCGATATTCATTTGTACCGTGATGAATTTTCCCAAAAATTTCAATTACCATGATGCATAAGATTTGTTATATTTTTGACAATAATTATCAATCACCAACCTATGTTGATGATTATTCTAGTGATATTACACTGCTTACAAAAATTAGCGGACCACCCCATTTTCGGTCCGAAAAACGTTCAATTTCGAAACCTAATAACTGCTCGAGAAATTGAGGTAGAAAGTTGCAAAAAAAAGCATTTTGAAGCTTGAAGCTTCACCTTTCAGATGCTTTTTGTCGATTTGGATTATCTATCCTTGTTCACTAGTTACACCCTCCTGATTCAAGTCACGTCGAAAACGCGAAGTCGACTTTTGACTTTGAAAAGGTGCACCGGGTGACTCGGTCGTTGGATTTAAAATTTTCTGATGTCATTTTGAAGTTCGAAGTGTCCTCTTCAAAACGTGTTTCCTAAATTTTTCGTACGATCTTTTTTGCACGAGTTATGCGACTCTGAAGCAATTATTGTCCATAAATGTTTGATCGAATGCCCTGACCGATCCAGTTATCGTATCGAGGTTTTTCAAAAACCATTTTAAAAGGTGAAGCTTCAAGCTTCAAAATGCTTTTTTTGCAACTTTCTACCTCAATTTCTCGAGCAGTTATGAGGCTTCGAAATCGGTCGTTTTTCGGAGCGAAAACAGGGTGGCCCGCTAATTTTAGTGCGTAGTGTATTTTAATAGGTATATTATACCGATTCAAGTGGTCAAATAGATTCACTACCTGAAAGTTATGACGTATAATAAAGTTTTATAATGAGTGGATTCACTCTTGGGGAAAATTTTTTTTCATTAAATTGTTTCTATACCATTTGGTATCCGATTCGCAGAACTCAAATGGTCACATTTCACTCGCGTTTCAACGTAGTCCATGGTATCGCTAATAATCGATTTTCAAACTCGTAAATCAACGCTGAAAGATAGGATTTTACAAAAATAGAAAAAAATCAGTTCACATTTCTTTCGAAAATTTGTTATCAACCGATGTGTGTCATAAAATGACAAATGGAAAAAAAGAACAGAAAAAAAAAAATTTATTTATACATCTATCGCACGGATAACGCAATCGCACCGTGCAATTGAATAAAATATCATTTGACGTATTCCTGCATTAGTAGGTACATATTTACCGCAGCTCTCGCTCGATTCCTCTCGAGGAAGCACATGCATTTTCGCTCTCGTCGTAATTAGCCTGCGGTGGTGCACGTGTATCGACATGTACGTAAAGGTGAACACAGGTACATTATACCGGTAGTATATAATACATATATGTATATGTACGACAAAATGCACATACGCAACTTATATATATATACATATACGTAAATAGGTAAAACTTACAGAACGTCGTTGCTTCGTGTCGCGTTCGTGTGTGTAAATTAATTCCTCCGTTATGTGTAATGGAGTCATATACATACGCGGGTATCATATAATCCAGCAAAACGCAGCTGTGTATATATGTCACGAGCACAAAGTATATATACCGTCGTATACACATAGTGTGTGTGCGTGTGATCTAGAATGGTCATTATTGCGGATACATTGGAAAGCGCTGATGCAGTTATGCACTCGCATAGCTGAAATACGCGGCTATGAGAGTTTACGTTGCGTGAGGTACACGGATATACAAATACATACACATAGGTACATGAAAAAGATTCCCATGTACGGTTCATACACGTAAATAAGTACATATGATACTTTGATACATGTACCGTACACGTGACACAGTAAAGCATCGCGGAGAGAAGAGAAAAAAAGAAAAAAAAAAAACGAAGCGAAGGAGTAAGAAGAGTGCGTCAGTATAGTTGACAGGCCCAACGTCAACTATCCGACTTATAATAAACGACTATATCAAACAACCAGTCTTTTGTATAAACGTGGGCAGACCTGCGGCTCATAATATTATAATTGCGTATAGCTTCTCCGTACACTAATTCGATAAGTGCACAAGAGAACCGTGTTACTCGTACATACCGACGATGAATTCTTCGTAACGCCAGATCGTGACGAGTTGGGTTCGATTCGAGTTCTCTCGTTCACCCGATAAATAAATGTCGTCCGTAGAATCGAAAAAAGGCAAAAATTGATATCGATGCGTTGAAAAATTGTTAAACGGTTACAGTGCCGGGGCACGAGTCGGCTGTTATATTACAGCGACCTCGACAGCGACCATGTTCCACGCTACATACCAGCTTGTATTTATATGTATATATAAATATCTACCTGTACGTAAAAACGAACGGATGGTACACAATAAACGAGGTAGGTACGTACGAGTAACTGACCGTTGACAGCGTGGCAGGAGGCATATAACGGTATATACTCCGAATATAATCTTACCTTTTTTCTACCTGTTGTATACGACGGACGTTTTGTCCGAAGCAAAGGACGCGTATAGCTATACTCGTACGTGCGAGTACGCGCGCGCGCGCGCGCGCAATGCCCGAGTAAATAGCTTTATCCGGTTCTCTTAAAATTTTCCAAACATTTCTCGGTACCCGATGTACCCGAACTATATAACGATGAAAAAATTACCGAAAACTTTCGTAGAAAATTTGAAAATTCGTACCTGTGCCAGGGGTTCTATTGCAGGGTGGGGAAACTTCTTCAAGGGCAAATTAAGGTTGCCCCCGGACATCGACTACTTTCATTCGGTACGAGGGCTGATCTCGATGGTTTTTTCAAATCGAAGGGGAGGATCTCTGCCCGGTTTCAGACCAACTGAAAGCGCACGTAGCATCGATTAGTTTGGAATCGAAGAAACATTTCACGCGATATTCACCACAGATCTGATCAAAGTATGAAATTATATTCAAATGTTGATCGCGTCAGCAGGTGACTGGCGATTCTTCCCTAGATGATCTCGTTGGTTCTTCGATATGACGCCGAAACGCTTTTAAATATACACGCGTTTCGAATACACGGAGAAGACGTACACACGTTTAGACACATATTACATAGCGATGTATAAACGCTTTAGAGCTCGCATTTCGAGCCGCAACTTCTTATCTCCCCGGTTATCCTTGCCGCATACGAATTGCGGGCGACGTTGCTATATACTCGTGAGTTTTACGTGCGTTACGATATTACACTTAGCTAGCACAAATCGTGTAATCAATGAATTCGGCAACAATGCGTTATATTATAAACACCGAGCCGACTGAAACCAAACAGTTTCAACGATAAGACGACGACTAATATAAATACAACGTATCAAACGCAGTGTGAAACACATAGCTACACAACGCGGAAAACCTGGGAAGAAATGAAAAAATGTACAAATCTAACCACCCCCCCCCCCCCCCCCCCTGTCGTTCTCTGCATTTTTTCTTGAGCAAACGAACGAACACTGATTTTAACCCCCTTCTCTCCAAGTAGACCCTACATCGAAGCTGTACACGTATACACACGTACAGCGACGACGTTCAAATGAAAATGAATGCGCAGGTGTATGGATGGTTTATCTGATATAACATGGATGATATAGATAAGACGTTTTTTTTTTCTTTGGAGTTCGGTATCTATCGTTGATATACCGCACCCCTTGTTTTGTTGCTTTATCGACTAGAAAGGAATTTTCGGGTGATTACATTAAGTGGGAATTTCATGTGTCTTCTTTGTTGGTGACACCGGGGTATGTAAAGAAAGCGGAGGGTCAGAGGGGCGAGAAGACCTGCGGAGGTCGAGGGGGGTTTCGCTTAACGAATCGGTAGTTCGCGTTCAAGAATGAAAGAAGGCCGCACCGTCGCGGGTCAAGAACGTCGGTACGCCGCTGCCGCTGCGGAACGACGAAGGTAGGTATAGGATACGAAGGTAGGTAGGGACCCTCGGTAGTTTTACCCACCTTCGACGGTACGGGGGGGGGACGGAGTTCTTCCCAAGAGAGGGAAGACGCGGCGCGAGCTAACAGAAAAAGGAATAAGAATGAGAAAAATATGAAGAATAAGAGGTATAAGAAGAAGTAGGAAAAGGAGGAGAGCATTCCGAATAATAAGCGAGCGGAGCTCGAATGACGCGAAATATAAATAAAATGACGTGGCAACGGTGTTGGTGAGATGCTCGGTGATTCGTCGTCGTCGCGTTCCTGCGAGTCTTTTTACTTCGCCGTATGTATTGTGGCGTTACTATATCTCGCGGTGTAGTAAATAGTTTCGGTGGTATTGGTAACGTTACCCACTGGTAAAAGAATAGTGGTGACACGGTGTGGTAGTAGCAGCGGCAGCATCATCGTATCAACCACTACTTTTCCCCATGCACTGGTGTGGTCGTCGGCTCTCACAATCACAATTGTTGGGACATCCTCGGGTAGAGAGGACGATAGAGCGCGTCTACCGAACGAAGTTTTCAACGAGAGCGAGAAAGACGGTGTAAACTAGAATGCACGCGTCTCTCCCGTTGAACGGACGAAAAACGGAGCAAAAGATAAAAAGAGAATAACACGTATACCTATATAATAGAGGAGAGAATCGTTTGGTTTCTCTTTTCCTCTCTCCCTCGGGATATATCCTCCCTGTCTAGCCTCACGGCGAAGAAGCGTCTCGTCCAGGGAGCGGGTGTCGAGAGAGGGTGGCTGGAAGAAGAGACAAGGGCGAACGGGGAGATGGGGTGGAGAAAGGGCAAAGATGAGGGGCGAAGACGGGGGAGGGGAAGGAACGACGAAAGGGTGGCGATCGTAGGCGAGAGGGTAGCACGGGAAGAAGCGGCGGAGAGGAAGGGATAGAGGAACGGGGCTGGAGAGGGAAGATCGTGGGTTCGTTCGGTAGGGCGCACACACCGGTCGACGACGACAGGATTCGTCTCGAGGTGTTGTGTCGAGAGACCCTTTCCTCAATCGCGAGGCTCCACCCACTACAGAGGACGAGAGAGTCTCCTTCTCTCTCGGATCCGCTACAATACTGCAATGCTGCACGGGGGTTTGTATATACCCGGCGTCTGTCCGCCGCACCCGGTTTCGAGGAGTAGCAGGCACTGGTACACTACCAGCACCAACAGAAACCAGTAACCAGTACCAGAAGCAACGCCGGCAGCAGGCACCGACACAGAAAGCATCCAGTCGGCGCGCGCAATCTGGCAACAGTGGATCGCTATAACCGATATTGTGGCCGTGGATTGAATGGAGGGGAACTAGAACTCGGGTCAAACTCCCCACCCCGAAACCGGCGACCCCTCCGCGCCTCGACGACGACGAATACGTCGCTCCTCTGCCCCTCGCGGCAACGTTTTCTCTCTTTCTCTCTCTCTCTCTCGCCAACCCCCTGGCTGCCCCGCAGCACCCCTTCGACGAGCATCTTCGTCCTCCAGATATACCCTCCTGGTGCCGACGCGCTGCTGGCTGGCAGCTTGCGTAGTCCCCGTACTTCTCTCTCTAGGCTCGGGGGGGATCCGCTCTCCTCTGTTCTCTACCCCGGAGGAAGAAGAGAGCCGATCCAATTCTCCCTCTCTGTTTTCAGTCTCTCCCGAACCAACGTGTACGTGTACGTGTACGTGTTTTGTACGGGGGCACGTGAAGTTGTGCGTGAGTGGAGTGCGTGCGAGAGCACAGAGTTTACCGTGGGCCGACGCTCCTGTCGCAACTCCCACCACCCCGCACAATCGCACGAATACCAGCGCACAATACGGAATTTTCGAGTGTTCGTATGTATGAAACGTTGTAGAGGTTTGCGTTGGTATGCGGGTAGGTAGGTGGATGGGTAAGGGAACGGAGGTACCACCACCACCACCACCGTCATTGCTTATACCTCCACCACCACCGTCGTCGTCGTCGTCGTCGCCGTCGTCGTCGTCGTCGTCGTCACCACACCACGACCGAGCACTACCATCACCACCACCATCAGGACGCACAACGTAGTAGAGGGCACCGGGCGCACACAGCGTCGTTGGCTTCAACAACCTCTCACTAGACAGTATTACTTTCAACCGTTTAGCGTTCGGCCAATGCTACCCGGACCGGACGACGGTACCAGTACCCATTCGTAAACACTAGAGGCAAATGTCGTGGTCGTCGTCGTTATCTTCTCCGTTTTATTCGTCGTCATATTCTTCTTCTCCTTCTTCTTATTCATCTTTTTCCTCTGATTCTACTGCTTCGTCGTCGTCGTTGTCATCGTCGTCTTCGTCGTCGTCGTTATTCTCGTTTTCGAAGCTCCGCGTATTCCTCGGCTCCAACCATGACAAGCTGCTGTTGGGTGACGATTGTGCCGCCGCGCTGCACGAGATATAAATAAATTTTGTTGGGACGGTTTTGACATTTCTGTGAGAGTGAGTGTTCATCCGCGCTCCGTTTTATCCGACCCTCGTTCCACATCCTCGTCCTCGTCCTCGTCCTCTTCGTCCTTGCTGCTGCCGCTGCTGCCGCTATTAACGCTGCTGCAGTCATCACTCGCCGCCGAGAGAGACCAGACTCGGGGGATACCTAAAGGAAGTCGGTTTCAATTAATAAAAAAAAATGATAAAAGTTACACGACGATAAGAAAGTGATATATCAATGCGTGCAGCGGTGTTGTTCAGTGTATAGTTAACAGTCTGACAGTTCCATTCATTCCTCATACGGTTGGATACGAATCGAGAGAATTCCTCCTATCTCTCAGTTATATTTATTTGAAAACTAAAAAAAACCAACAATCGACAAAAAAAACCAGCGAGTTTAGATGTTGATAACAATGACAAGGTGATGCTACGTAACTCTGGAAAGTGGAAAATTGATCGTTTTTACTATCGTGATGGATGATGACAATTGACACAGTTATGATAGTTCTGTGTTATGTGAAAAGTGTTTGTTCTAACCAATTTGGATTATAACAAAACTCGTGGCGCGCTATTCGCGGAGGATAATGTGCCACTTAATCGGCCATTAGGTAAGTCTTTGAAACAATTATCAATCGAAACCAGAAATCTCCTCCTACGTCCTTCTAAGGTCACGATCTCCATACCGAAACTGATTAACCATCAATGGAGATCAACGCCAGTGACAAGATACTCGACGTACCATAAACGATCAACCGATCATCGTATTCCCCTTTAGTTTTTTTTTTATTTTCGAATAAACGCGTAGAGTGTCAGTCTTCGGAAAAACTCTTAATATGGCTACGAATATTTCCTCGCAGCTTCCGTCACCCAAAAAGGAAACAGCGTCTGCGAGGTGTACACGATCTTTGAACAGAACATTCGCATATTAAAGAGTGTCGGGACAATTAAAGATTCAATTGAAACGGATTAGGAGTGGATTAATCATCGCGATGATCGTACAGGCGACATCGATGCAGTGAGCGGAGAGTTTGGCGCTCATTGTCAGAGTCGTTGCTGCAGATTTGAATGGAATTTTGCAGACGTCAGCTGAGCATCGGCAACAGCAGCGACGTAGCGGTCGTGAACGCGTTCCATTTGTTTAATGACTTTTAAAGAGAAAAAAAAAAAACACGCGCAGCTACAGAATCGGAATAGTGAAATGGTCGGAGGATGAAGGTATATTTGCGCGGTGTATTAAAAACTGAAGAGGAGGAAAGAGAATGGAAAAAGGAGGGTACGGCAGAAACTTACGTTTCAAGAACGCGTGCTAATATAATTCGTTGGAGGATCTATTTCCGAGCTAAGAATTTCGTCACGAGTCTTTCAATGGCGTGCAAAATCAGGCTGAGCTTTAATTTTAACTCAAATCCGTGATATGCGAATATCGCGCGAATATCGAAACTGTTAATTGCTCTCTCTCTCTCTCTCCCCACCTGATCACTCGCCGAATCGCTCTTTTTCCTCCATTTTCCTTCGGAACGTAATCGAGACCATGTCGTTTTCGTTGTCGCAAGTCGTATAGAGTAGTAGTCTTTGACCGGTTAGGAGATATCGACGTATCGAGTATTACAACGGGACTGCAGTTTCTAGTTCTTCTATCTCCACACATATGTCAGATAATATACACACTTTGGTACACGACACGTTCGTCCGTAGTCTACATGTATATTAATTCTGGTTTGTTCCATACTTTTGCAGACCATTGCAGCTGTACATGTACAACCAATAGAATGCCATTGCCTGTCTACCAACCGTCAAGCTTTCACTTGGCACTCTAAAAATGAGCAGAAAAAAAAACAAAAACAACAACAACAACAAATAAGTAAATAAGAAGAACGAAATAAAATAATGGACAAGCACTCTTACGATCACTTTTATTATGCACAGATTATATACCTATCTACCCTAGTCGCTCCTAGGTGCAATACACCTACTTTACTTCAAGTGGTTCGAATAGGTGTCTCCTTCGCACATTCTTGTACATGTTCACATTTTATCGCTGCATTGGATGAAAATCGTCGACGTCGTCGTGATTCTACGTAGTTAGTTAGTTACTTGCTTACTTACCAACTTCTAGTCCCAGTTAGTTTGGTGGGCAGGTAGGTAGGTAGGCAGGCAGGTAGGTACGTTCTCGCGAGGTAAGGCTAGGTCGGTCGGGTTATAAGGCAGGCGGGTAGCAAGCAAGCAAGCAAGCAAGCGAGCAAGTAGTGTAGGATAGGGATACACATGCCTCGGATCAGAGAGTGTGTTTCTTAAACGTTTGTAATCTTAATATAAGCTGGGTGGCGCAATATCAGAAATAGGTTTGTTAAAATAAGCTTGTGTAACAGACTGGCTGCTCGCTAGACCGCAGCTAGGAGAAGCCCAGGGAATAAGGCAACATCAGCATCGCCAGCAACATCATCGCGATGTTTCGAAGAGATATAGAAAATTTTGCAGGAAATAATATATACCCTACAATATCATTCGCCATAACAGAAAATGCCTCGCGCACGCTATAGATCGCATAACGAACGGGAACCGACTGAAAGGACCTTTAAGGGTAGGGCTTTTCGTCGCTTGGGGATTTCGGGTCGAGGGTCGACCCTTGTCAATCTTTTCGCCGTTATTCATCGGCATAAAATTCTACGACGAGAGACCGCAGTCAAGGTGGACGGAAAATTTCAGTTGCCGAAGCAATTCCGAGTTGTACCTCGAATTCTTATAATTTTCTCCATCACATCGCAGGCGAAAAAAAAAAATCTCAAAATATACTCTGAAGCGTGTAACTTGCGGACAAATGAAATATCGTGAAAAACGAACGGTCTGAGAAATCGCACAATAACCGTTTGCACGTTTCTGTACATATGTGTAATATTTATGAATAACAGGTACACCAATGGCTAAATTGCATCCAAAGTTATGAAACTGTTTTGCCGCGACAATCACGCGGCGTTGTGTGTCGAATGCACGGTGTATTTGCACGTACGTCAATATATACGTAATCTAGCCATACCGATATTAACGTTCGGAGTATATCGGTACACATACACGTCGTGTATATGTATGTATATATACTTATATATGTGTATATATTTAAATACGCATATACACCTACGTTACCCGGTATACAAGTAGACGCGAAACGCTGACAATGGTGCAGCCTTCGTATATTATTCTCGTACTTTGCTCAAGGTAAAACGCAATTAAATTTTCATAATTAATTGTTGCACAATACGTCGCTGCCCGAGATGGCACATACATATACTTATCAGGCAAACGAAATTATAATGTTACACGATGCTGCTTATTAACATTACCTACGTACGACGCGAAACATGTGTACGCATTTGTGTATCGCTTACACACCCACCGGTTGTTGGTACACGTACGCACTCGATTTATAATTCGTGCAACACGCTCGATCGTCTTCCGATCGGATGAATAAAAATTGGCAACGTTGCGTTACGAATACCCACCACTATACTTCGGAGAGGAGGAAAAATAAAATGAATAAAAAAACATCCAACACCCCGTCGTCTACCGGGTAGTTCGAGTGACAGCTGTCATTTCTATCGCATGTATAGATTTACAAGTATATTGCACGTGTGCACCCAGGTTTCTCATACATATATATTATATATATATGCATATGTATGTATCGATACATGACTACTCGAACGTTAGAATGCATTTATATACGACACCAAATGAGCCAAGATTAATCGAAACTCCTAAGGTCCTTAAATTTGTGGACACTGTTTCAACTTGGTAACAGGATGTGTTGAGTTTTTTTTTCATACTCAACACCCTGTGCCGCAGGGAAAAATGCAATTGCAGCGGTAGAAAATTACCGTATAGAAAACTGAACTCACGGTGACATTTACTCTCTTATATAGCACGTATAAAATGTAACCGGGAAAGGGAGGCGTGTCAGTAATAATCATTCCTTAAATGGAAATCAAAGGTATCCCATCCCCCCGTCAATCTTTGCGTCATGATTTCGCGTTTACTAGCTATGTAATACACGTGTATATATATACATATACATACGATACATTTATATGTACGCGTGTTCTCATGTACTCGGTTATGCCGCTGTTAAGTTTCGCAATTTTGCCCGGCATCGTGTCGCAATTTGTGAGTAGGTATGTATGTAACGTAAATACACAGGCAGGTACCTACTCCTTCGCCAATGACGACTACGACGACGACGATGATGATGACGATGACGACGACGACGACGACGACGATGATGATGGGAGAGTGAGAGGAGGAGGAGGATATGGAATAGAATAGGAAAACGAAGAGAAGGACAGAAATTTACTCGTCGCAATATAATCGCGCGTTTGTCGTCCAAACTTTCGAGTCGTGACCCTAAACAATAAGGTGGTTCTAAGTGAGAAGGATGTAAGTGAAAAGCTGTTGGTAACGTAAGAGGAAGTCGGAGAGGAACGACGGAGCTCGATATAGAAAAAGATAAAGAGGGGGGAGTGGGCGTGGGAGGTTGTCGAAGGGTAAGTTTTGCGAAGAATTCGTGCCACGTACCGCGGAGCAACCCGAACATGCGATGGTAAATCCGGAAATAATAATTATACGAGATTGTAGATTGAAGTCTATTAGTGGACTGTGACCCTTATATAATGAAAATATCACGTGATCGGCTTTTGTTGTATAATCTGTTTACGCTTATGTTATATTGGTTTAAAAATATGACGGCACTCGTTTTATTGCCGCATATGCTGCTGCTGCTGCTGCATAGACGTTCCGAGTCGAAGTCGGAGTCCATCGCGGCTGAAAATCACTACCCGCGTTTCTAAATCATTCGCCTAGATTTTCAGTCATACCTGCGGCACGTTATGAACTCTGATTCCAAATCGATGACTGATTCGGACCATAGTTGCCATAGGTGTACACCCACCCATTCGAACGTTGGATCGTAGAAGAATAAAAAAAAAATCAATTCAAGTACATACGAGATCTGGCGAAGCACGTAAAAAAGAAAATCTAAAAATCGTTAGCTCGCAGTGCACTTCTCCAGTTGTTAGAAAAATATCATTGTGAGTTTCAAAGCCGTTGAGATGCATAAAATACTTATATTAGAAACGTGCATCGTTAACACGGTTATAAACTCGGATCGATTATGTGAGAAGTGCAGAGCTGCGCGATAACAATGATTTTATTTTATTTTACTTTTTTTTCTTCAGAATATTACTTCTCGCTGCGGAGTTTTCATACATTTTTTTTTCATCTTTTTTAATTCAAATTTTTCTTTCTACAAAGGCGTAACGGTATTACGAGCATCGTGAAACATTACTCATATACCAGTATGTATATATAAATATATATAAAACGCATATCGCACACGTGGATTAATACCAATACATTCAAGTATACACTGGTACAGCGATACCACACATCTTGCCTTGGTCTCTTTGTTCAGATCGCATCATCGACAATGATTTTAAACGCAAGCTGTACAAGAGGGTCTTTGTTATGAGCCCCGAGTAGGCACTAGTTGACGAAATATTGACATACGAGAATAGAAATCCGAGAGGGGATAGAATAATGAGGAGAGGTATAGCTGAAAGAGGGAGAGGTATGCACACATGTACGACATACATACGTACGTATATATATATATATATATAGCAGAAGGGATGCGGAACGAGGGAGAAATTCAGGGGGGTGGAATGGACTGTTGGGAGGGGGTAGGGTGAGAAAAAGGTTGGGTTAGTATCGGCTGCTACTGAGCGATACTCGTGGTATTGGTGATTGTTGAGTTGTATCGGTGTCTCTTCGTAATATCTACATATTTACACACCGGCGTGCACATGTATATACGATACATATGTAAACGGCGGCGCGTATATAGAACCATGAGAATTGAGCAGAGTTTGAATTTGACGAAGGGTGAGGCCTGCAACAACGCCGGGGATGACGTCATCTGGGAATATTCTCTCCGCCGTCAGGGGTATCGAATTGTTTCGAGAAATCGATCGACGCTTCGTATATACGTACATATTATATATATATATGTACGTATACGTGTCTCTGTGTGTCTATGTAACTGCGGTACATAGTACCGTATAGCAGCCAATGCAGCAACCGCCAACTACGGCGGTAACTCGTCTTGTTAATATTGCGATTGTATGCGTACATTAATCGGTTTTCCAATGTGCGTTAGCCCTGTAACGACGTTACAATGTAATTGATCCAAAGGAGACATCTCATTTCTTATTATCGCAGTTGTTGCAATTTTCATCCTTCGCCCAAGACCCGAAGTTATACATTGTCTGGATGTGACATCTCGTTCTCACTTCGCTTGGATAATCGTTCAACGCGATACGTAAAATTTGTAGTTGCATTCGTATAACATTTTCATCGTGTGATTGACGAAGTTGATGGGCATTCCATGATCGAAGGTACCTCGTGCGGACGGTTGAAATATCCTGATTCAATTAATAACTCAAACGGACAATTATTGATTAGCCCGAATGAAACACACTGAAATTTTTCGGGGGTTGGTGGAAATCGCGCAAGTTCGGCGAGCGTATGAAAATTCAGCGCATCTCGCGAACGTAATTTGGGTTTAAAAAAAGCCTGGACTACGTAACGTATGGCAGAAGTATCGGTATTGGTATCAGAAAATTTACCGCACAAAATATTGACGGATGGGTGATTATGGTGGTGAGTAGTAGAGTAGGGGAGGGGCACCGTAGCGCGTAGCGTATCCGTAGTAAAAAGGAGAGCGGGTCGAGTAGAGGAGAGGAGTGTAAAAGGCGAAAGGAGGAGAGGAAGAGAAGAGAGCTGCATGGGCGCTCTGTGTGAATAGGGAACACGTGCATTTCCCACAGAAAAGCGAACGCGCACACGGCACACGGGCAGGGGCTTCGCAAGGAGGCAAGCGCATGCATCCGCGCAGCGTGTGCAGGGCGACCCAGCTGGGTTGTACGGCCCATGGTTAGGTACCAGTAGGTAGGTAGGTAGGTAGTTACCTAGGTATGGGTAGTTTTGTGTCGAGGGGTAACTCCACGAGTCGTTGCGACCGACCAGGGCGAATATTTGAAAACTACAAGGCGCGACACAAACGCCGGAGAGTGAGGGTCCCACACCGGACAAGTTCTTTTGAGTAGTCGATGAAAGCGGTAATTTCGGTTCGGAAGTCTCTTTCCTTTCCTTTTCTTCTCTGACTACTTGCTTCCTTCGCACCGTAGCATTTCCTTCGTCGATGAGAAGAAAAATAAAAAAAAAATCCCACCGCGAAAGTCCTCGTGAATTTATGCACGGATTATTACTCATTTCTCGATATTCTGAACTGGAATTATCGCGTCCGCGGACTTATGCAGTCTGCCAAACGGGCGTTTGGATCGTTAAACGTCGTCGGCTCTCTTTACGACTCTAAGACACGATGAGGCATCTTGCGATACATTTTCGATGCACCAGGCCTTGAGCTGAAAGACACTAAAGAGCAGTGTGGGATGCAGCAGTCAGTATAACTGAGCCACCGCGGTTACACTGGACCGAACACACGGCAGACATCATTTTCGCCTTGCTCATTTCCTTGTTTCGTGTCAAATCCTCAGTAGATTTTTTCTGTGATTTTTTTTCCTTCCTTTTTTCGTAACACACTTCTATTTGCTACTTCTAATTATGCACATATCGATGAAGAAACTTGGAGCATTTATTTATTCTGCCTTACCCAAAAAAGACCTTGGCTCCGCATAGTCGCGTGCTTATTCCCAACTCTAATCCACATAGCGACATATTCTCAAACCCACAACTACAGTATTTTATATTTGTGTATATCGAATAGATGATTTACTCTCGCTCTCGGGTATGACACGGACAAACATACCAATACATGTACGTGTGTATATTTATTTATGTGAAATTACGAATGTTTGCTTTTTGCATAATTTTTTGACCTTCTATTTTAACTGAGAAAAAAAAAACATATGTAAAAGATCTTGTTCTAAGGAGAGTTTTGATATACCTACACAAGTCTGTCGCCAGTATATGATCCACTGGTTTTGAGCACTGGCTAGTCTAATATAATTGCGAATATCATGCGAAGTAAGGTATAAGTTATTAAAACAAAAAGTTATTTGAGTTCAGACTCTTTTCAGATTTTAGTCAACGTGATACAATTATATGCGCCAACTACGCAATAATCGATACCCACGTAGATACATGTGTATAGATGTAATGGAAAAAAGAATAGTTTAACAGGGGAAAAAAAAAAAACTGTCACTGAGCTGGTTTCAGTTCACTACAACCGGTTATTATAGTAATGATGAAACTCTGCGACGTGCGAACTTTAAAACTTCATAGATTTGAAAAACAAATTAACTAAGATTTCATGAGACTCCCTGATTTATTAATCATTCGGTTGATTTTATTTATTTTATCCTTTTTTTTGTGTCTTTTTTTGTCTCGTACTATATACCGTTTTTGTTCAAAGTTTTTTTTAAACGTGTTTCCTTCATATTCTTTTTTGTGAAAATTTGCATAGATTTTTAGTACATAGTTGAAACGACGATCATCTACGTACAAGCGTACAGATGATCATCACCAAAACAGAAATTATTACCGTAATCTGTTATAGTTAATGTCAAAATTTTCAACAATAACTCACAACGAGTGGAATATACAAAATTGATTTGATTTTTCACTTCCTCAATCGGCTCCCATGTTTCATACGTTTATCAGAATAGATAACGTGTTATTTTCATCATCGTTATTTATTGAATTGTTCTTTTTTTTTTGGGTGAACTCTATAAGGATAGATACCTTATCGATTAAAAATTGTACTTCTATAATCGCGTGCGCGGTACGAATAATCAATATGGAGGGGATAAAAATCCTAAGCATATAATAAAAATCCTTGAGACACGGAATAGGCATACGACAGTCGTATACGGTTAGTACGTAATCTAAAACAATCCGAAGGTTACGTGAAGCCGATTTTCCGGTTGAACCGGAAGTCACGTCCTCCATACAACTGACGATAGAATGCTCCCAACCGTACGCACAATCATTCGCCATTCGAAAAAATAATAAAAATAAAAGTGAATCCGTATCGATAAGAACTAGATTTCAAAATCTCATACACAACTTTTCGTACAGACGATAGCTACCGGTGTTCCTCGTTCACTACATCAAAAAAAAAAATACACAAAAAACGATAACTCATCCCAAATCCTCTCTACTCCTATAATGAAACTATATTTCGATAAATCATGTGCAGATATTTGATCATTACTTTGATATTGATTTTAGGGCAACGTTGAGGGGAACGTCGTCTCATTTATACACGCGGTATTTTCTTAACGTTAACAACGGCGGCGATCGGGGTGGGAGTGCAGCCCGTGTTATCATCCGGCTATCATAACACGGCACCATCCCACAACGGGGGTGGTGGGTCGACGCTAAGTGCTGCGGCGATGGTGGCAGCAGCTACCGCCACGGCCACCGCCACTGCTAGCGTGGTGGCCATGCAGGACCGCCAAGATATCCCCACGCAATATAACCAGGTAATAAATCACCAACGTTTTTTCACATAGGTGATAAATTACAGATTGCGATATAATTTTTCCATAGAATCGGTGATAATGACGGAGTTATTTTTTCAGATGCAGAGCCAACATGGAATGGCTCATCAAACGTACAATACGGGGTACGCACAGAGAGGAGCGATGGCTGGACTCGGTCCGGTCGGTATGAATAACTTTAATAGCATGGCGAGTAGCATGGGCTCAATGGGACCGATGCATACCATGAATTCTATGAATTCGATGAACACGATGGGCAGTATGAACACTATGAACCCTATGGCAATGGGAGGAATGAACGGGATGAACGGAATGAATGGTATAAGTCCAATGAATTCAATTGCCAACATGGGTAACATGGGAATGAACAACATGATGGGACCGAATAACATGCAGATGAAACAGATGAATATGCAGGTAATAACACATGTACCCGAAATCATCCCAATTCATCAACTTACGTCCAACCATCAACGTTAATTCAATTAATCGTTTCTCTTATAACTCACAGGCACAGACTCAGCAAGGATATCCAAGAAGGTTAGCGCCATATCCCAACCCGGCGATGCACATGGCTCAGAAAAGGCAGCAAAATCCTTATCCGGGTCCAAACCCTGCCGCCATGCAGCCGGGATTCAACGGGATGCAAGGCAATCAATATCCCAATGCTTACCCCGGCAGTCGGCCGAATTTCCAATCCCAGTATCAGCCGATGCAGGGAATAAATCCATCGAACGCCGGTTTTGGACCAAACTCTATGATCCGGGGTACAACGATGAGGCAAGCAACCCCCTCGTACAACCCGGCGGCACAAGCTGCTAATCAGTATTACGCCAATAACGGAGTACCTACCAACATGGGACCTACGTCCGTGAATAACCAATTCGTTGGACACCAACAGACAACAGGGTATGGCGGTACTTCACCTTACGCTGCGACCAGTCAGTATCAACAGGATGTTGCGACAATGAGAACGAGTGGAGCTGGAAACATGAACTACCAGCATAGTCCTATACCTGGGAACCCAACTCCTCCTCTAACTCCCGCTACCAGTATGCCACCTTATATCAGCCCCAATCCGGATATCAAGCCGAACTTTAACGAGATCAAATCGCCGGTTAATATCCAGAGTGAGTATGCGCAGCGTACAAAAAGTCTCGGTATTTTTATCGGATTTTTGTTCAAAGCACTCTTTGAAAACTTGACACCCATTACTGACACATTCTTTTATTTGTTCTTGCAGAAGACGAGGAGCTGAGATTAACATTTCCGGTCAGGGATGGTATAATCCTCCCCCCTTTCCGGCTGGAACATAATCTGGCCGTTAGTAACCATGTATTCCAATTGAAAACTACCGTTCATCAGACGCTGATGTGGCGATCTGATCTCGAACTACAACTAAAGTGTTTTCATCACGAAGACAGACAGATGAATACCAACTGGCCAGCGAGCGTTCAAGTTTCAGTAAATGCCACACCATTGGTAATCGATAGGGGGGAGAATAAAACATCCCACAAACCACTTTATCTGAAAGACGTATGTCAACCTGGGAGAAATACCATTCAAATAACAGTTTCCGCGTGTTGTTGCGTGAGTATTCGACAGTTTGATACGTAAACATTTGTGGTCAGGCAAAGAAAGATTCACGCCAAAATTGACACAACGATTTAACGACGTGCTTCCTTTCTATTTGTGCAGTCGCATCTATTCGTCCTACAACTAGTTCATCGACCAAGTGTACGGAGCGTTCTGCAAGGACTCTTGCGCAAGAGGTTACTTACGGCGGAACACTGCATAGCTAAAATAAAGCGTAACTTTAATAACACAATGTCGAATAACGGGATGCAATCTGAGAGAGACCGAGATGTGGTGGAGCAAACAGCGTTGAAGGTAAATTTGAATAAAATGAACCAACTATTCGGCATATCAACGCAATATCTCGATTCAAAAGTGCGGACAATAATTACGAATGCTTCGTTATTTCAGGTGTCATTAAAATGTCCTATCACTTTCAAACGAATCACGTTACCCGCGAGGGGACACGACTGTAAGCATATACAATGCTTCGATCTGGAATCCTATTTGCAATTAAACTGTGAAAGAGGATCGTGGAGATGTCCGGTGTGCAAGTAAGTTGATTGAGAAAAAAGAACGAAAGTTATCGATATAATATCGCTTATTACGTTCCAGTTATATAACTTGGAAAAGTTCCTTATTTATTTTCAATGTTCCGTTTTCTTCTCTCTCTCTCTATCAGTAAACCGGCGCAACTCGAAGGGTTGGAAGTGGATCAATACATGTGGGGCATCCTGAATACTACGTTGAATACGTCTGAAGTTGAGGAAGTTACGATAGACTCGGCAGCTAGCTGGAAACCTGCTAAGAGTTTGACGGGTATAAAGTCCGAGGAAGAAAGCGATTGCAAAAGAATGAGTAAAGCCATGTCACCGGGTAGTATGAATATGCCCACAATGAATAATTGGGACATGAATCAGGCGATGAGCCCATACATACCACCGGACATGAACAGCATCGCAAGTGGCTCTATGATGAACAATACCCCCACTACATACGCCAACAATAATATGAACCATCGAAATTCATCGGGTGGCTCGTATGACATGAATTCTGGGACAAATAATAGTAGTAATAACGATTACGCATCTGGCGCAGGACCTCTATCTCATTTAAGCGACTCCGTCAACTCTCTTGATCCCCTTAACGCGATGGAAAAGTCTCTGAACGATCAGGTGAGAAATTTTGTTTCCAGCGATCCATGTATTTTTATAAATACCTTTCAAACTCGTTCGACATTCGACAATCATTGTTGCATTTCTTTACAGATGCCCCACACACCTCACACCCCACATACACCGCACACACCTCATACCCCTGGTGGCGGAAACAGCGGACCTCCAAGTGTACCACCAGCTTCTCAAGAATCTACCGGAAACCACAATACTTCAGGTAACACGAGTACAAACATCAATAACGACTCCACGGACATACCCTCGGATTTGAACTTTGACCCCGCTGCTGTAATAGATGGGGAGGGAACCGGACAGGAAGCTTTGAATGTAAGTACAGCTATAAAATGATATCCGAAGCGATCGCGAAAAAAGAGAGAATCGAATTAATAAGACAACTCGTGATTTTTCCGATATCTCTAGCTGTTGCCAGACAACGTCGTAGACCCAATGGAATTACTTTCATATTTGGATCCCCCGGATTTAAATACGCCACCGAGTAGCGGAGCTAGCAGTGGAAATCCGTCATCTAGTGACGATATACTTGCACTGTTTGAATAAACGAACGCCAGTGATTTAATATATACGTTACGAGGGAATAATCAAATTAAAGCCCCAAAATTTGGGGAGAGTGACCACCAAGTCCGTATCCTACTGCAGAAAAAAAAAATAAAAGTTAAAAAAAATTCTCACATTGTTGAAATGGAAGAAATATTTCATGTAGTAGGAATACAATAAATGGGGTCACTGTGGGTGCTTTCACCTAAACAATGGTACAAACAATCTTAGCTCTAATTGTAATATTCCTATTGACGAAGTTAGGGCATATTAGACGTAGGATATTGGACGTACCCTCTATCGATGGTACCTATCACACGCAACGTTAGCGCTCGTCTCTGAAGAACGTGATACACGGATCGGAGAGAACGAGAAAATCAAACGAAACCAGTATTTACATGAAATACTTTAATGATTGAAATATTTGTAAAATTCACGTGATACAATCGATCCATGTGCAACGGTCTTCATTTAGAAACGGTCTACTCGCGACCAAGGCTACGCCAGACATATATCAGAATCGAAAGAGAAGAAAACGAAAAGAAGAAAAAAAATAAATAAATAAAAAACTACTGTACAGTATCTTTTGTATATAGGTTTCACTTGAAATTAAGTACGATAAGATATTCATCTGTTGTAAAACCACCTTGCTTATTGATGGATATAGCGCATATAGTGTTCCTTTCCTTTAGAAGATAATAGTAACATGTGGAGACGAGTAATCTAGGGGCTAACGGGCTGAACTGTACACTGAAAATAATATTTAAGTATTACCAGTAAATAATGAAAACAATCGCGATTACGAAAAAAAAAAATTGAATAAACTGAAATTAGAAGAAGAAAAAAGAATAAATGAGAAAAGAAAAATCAAGAATACGATGTATCTTTGAAGTTTACCAAACGTTGATCGTACGCCGATATAATAATTCCGATTATCACTGATCATAAATGCGAGAGACCAATATTCCTATATTAAATAGAATTCCTGACAACAAACGCACATTATTTTGTGTTGAAGTTTTTTTTTCTTTTGTTCCTTTTGTCGGTTCAAAAAAATTTTCTTTCACGCTTACACATAATTTATAAATTTTTAATTGTAAGCGGTTCGAGAATGGGTGCAAACCTCTTAATTATTGTCTTGACATATAACTACTGGTGTTATCCGGTAAACATAAGACCACGTGAGTGACGTGCCTGCATTAATTTAAATAACAATGAAACGACCAGTATTACTCTTTCTTACTCGGGTGTTAATTGGTTTTCGTATACCAGGATAAATGATAATCTTAGAATAAAATATGGGCAATCAACTAGAATCTCTAAAGATACATCGGCAATTATTTAGGTATGGTCAACTCATTTTCAATAGCTTGTCCATTGTACTCATTATAAATTACACACATACGCAGGCTGATCAATACAATTTTCATTTTTTAAATCAGTGGCGGATATATCGATATGACTTTAATAGAATACCGGCGCACTCCTAATTGATGGCATTTTGTGCAGTACAAATATTATTATGAAATATTTAAACTTATGTAATGGTGTAATAATAATAAGAATAATAATAATAATAATAATTAAATACGGTATTCGTTAAAAGTTGAAATGATGTCGTGATCGAAACGAAGAATACTTCATTTTTTTTGTGGATCTTTTTTCTCTTTTTATTTTCTCGGGAGATGAAAGAAAATTGCAAGCCGCTGATGCAAAAAAATCGATTTGAACTTTGAATTAGGAAATGAAAAAAACAAAAATTGGGCATAACTATACCTAAATAAAATTATTTGAAACGCAAAAAATGATACTGGCAGAAAAACAAGAAATTGGCCCACGATCCCCTGCTTGCATAGTAATTATTATATTTATATTTTTTTGTGATTAAAAGAGGAGATATACTTAAAAGTGATTCATGTAGATTATACAAATTTTATATATTAAAATAATAATAATAATATTAATATTATTAATAAAAGATAAATAAAAAATGTATTTATATTATTACGCGTGACACGAACGCCTGATAAAGAATTAGATGCGGTCAAGTTTCTATTCATATTATATAACTATATTATAATAACATTATGGAGGTTAGTTTTTAATATTACTTATATTAAGTGCGACGATTGTATATTATTTGTACATATGACAAATAGATTAATAATATAAGCAAAGTGGCAGATACTTATTGGCCAGTTATAACAGTAAAGAAGAAAAAAAAATGGTTATCTAAATTATTTCTCAGAACCAAAACATACGAGAAACGTATGGTATTACCTACCTACATATACCCCTAGAAACATTTAAAAAAAAATAATGATAATTGAAAAAAAAAAGTTAATTATATGTACAATACTATACAGATTTTAACAAGTACAGTTTTAAACTGTATTCCCATTATTACTGACAGTAATAATGGTACTATTACTACCTACCCAATAAAGAACTATCTACTTACTTCAAAATTAGTTTATTCAAACCACGTTGAACTTAACTTAGCTAAATATATCATCAAAAAATTTGGTAGAATACTCAAATATATGGTCAGTACGTATGAGTAGAAAAGAGACTCGTTAGGTGCTCTTCTAAAAATTAATTACAAATTCGATGCAGTCAGATTAAATGACCTGCCCCATACCATAGTTATCTGGAGTAACACCCCAGCTGCACCCACCATATTCAAATTCACATGCATAAGATCACAATATACCCTGATAACGCAAGAAAATTTGCGAGCAATGTAAATATTTAATTTACCAATCGTCAGATAGTCAAATGGAATGGGTTATTTATATTCGAATTGTATTGATTTTTTATCGAATTTTTACATCCCTTATTACTCCAGATTTCAATGGGTATCACGGTTATTACACACTGATCCCTTGAATAGAAAGGCCTATAATTTCGATCTGTCGTGTATAAGGAGATATATAATTGATATTTTGGTGAACAGAGGGTGGAATCAGAAAGACGGAGATCCTTAGGGAAGTACTTGGATAAATATTCACCATTTATCAACTGTATGAAATCAACTATTAATAATCATCCCTCCGTGTAATTTTGAATTATAATTACGAAATCAAAGGATCGGTAACCATATAATGGTAAAGTGATATGAACATTAATTAGATGGAGATCAGTTAATTATACATAATAAGAATAGACGCATGCAATGATGTTTGCTAATTACAATTAGAAACATTGATTAATAAAAACAAAACGACGGAAAAATTTTTAAATATGATTTGAATACACTTTGTACATACATAGTATGTATACCTCAGACTCAATTTTGAATCGTTTTAATCGTTACATCCAATTTATAATTTTGATGATGGTCGGTATGAGATGTGAATTTTTTTACAGGATATAAAATATAAAATATAAAATATAAAATATAAAATATAAAATATAAAATGTAATACACGCAAAGTAAAATGGCACATACGTTGGTGGATCGTAGGAGATTAATTGATAGTCAGAACTTCATGCACAGAATTAAAAAAAAAAAAAAAATCAACCCAGAAATTTTCTGCCCTCAGCAGTTCAACAGTGCTAAAAATTTTCGAATTAGATTTTTCGCAGGTGTATTCGTTTGCGTTTAGCACTGCGTTTACAACCTTAATTGAGTTATAAATCCGAACAATTCGAAAATACATAGTAGAATGAAAAGTAAATGATTAAAATTACAACTAACCATTTTTTCGAAGCAGGAAAAGCGAAAAGCCGATGAAACAGCCTCAGGATATTCTCATGCAATGATTGTGATAGGAATACCAAGTCAACACGTGGTACGACCGCGGCGTGGGTACGACCAGCGTCGACTGAAGATTGTGCGTGCTACGCACGGGTGTAGTAAATCAAAGTAAACACAATTCAAAAGTTGTTGAGCAGCGCCATGTGGCGGCTACTAACTTCGATTCAAATGCATACCGTATCGTAGCGCAATGTCGCAACCAAAGAGGATGGGGGGTCGCAACCTTACGGCAAAAAATTGTACCCCCTTGAAACTTGAAACGCGCGGGTCATCGTACCGGGTAGTCAAAAATTTCTCATGTGTATCACGCTATGTTTTTCTAAAGAATAAATTTGGTGTTGAGAATGTGATGGGTGAAATAATAATTCAGTGAACAATACAAGGTCAATTGATAGAATCTACAATTGGCTATAATTGAGTTACAGTGTTTAATGTAAATTGTTAACGTGATACAAATACATATTTGGAGGTTATCATGACCGGAGAACTCTCGAGCCTTTTAGGCTGCAAAGAACTTCTGATGTGGAGAATGTTTATGGCTATTTTGACGAGCATTTGTGCGCAATTCTTGATTATGAGTTCAGTTATTTTGATAATAAACTTTCGTATAATGCATCCACTATCGTGGATTGCAAACACTTGGGATGCTGTTACATGTATTCGGACTTGGGGTTACTTTTTGATTTTAGCTACAGTAATATTTCTGCAAGGTGTAATATGCAGCAAGTTTTATCTACATGCTCCTGTGTACCGTAAAAGCAGATTTACGATACTCCGTAATATTTTTAAGCCACATAATCTTCCTGCAGGAGCACTACATGTATTAGCTGGAGGTGTGCTTACCTGGCTCCACTTATCTCTGCGAGATGGTCATTATAATTCACTGACCATCAAATGCAATGCTGAAGACACTTGCTTGATTGAAGAAAATTTTTTCCTAATGCTCAGCGGCCTCTGGATTGGTCTCTACTCATTCATCAAGTCACATTTTTCCAATATTTATATTCAGTTTCCAATTATTCCTCGATCGAAATTTTCACAAATTAAATCTGGAATTTGGTCTCTTTTACCGCAAGCTATGCTGAATGCAGTTTCACCAATTCTGTGCTTTGTATTTTTTTACTACTTCAATGGAGGTTACTACAGGGAGAATATCCTCTTAATCTTCTCTATTAAAATGAAAGATGCACCATTGAACACGGTATATGGACTGCTCAACATTTCCCTGATCTTCTACGCTTGGCTCTTTGCCTCTGTGTTTATTTTGACCATGAACACCATGCATCTCTCGTTCCAAGCGTACCTCACACAAAGAGTTGATTTTGACATTGAACAGCAAAATATGTATGCCAATCAAATTTCAGAAATGACTCTTGCAGATGCACTTGCCATAGACAGAATACCCATAGTACAGCATTTGGCTTATTTTGACTTGGTTACTCTTGCTCAAAAAGAAAAATCCAAAAGATCTATTCTGTTTACTCTGAGTAGTCCAGGGTGCAGGCCATGCAACTGGAATGGGATAGCAATAAAATGTATCGGCCTTTTAACCAACTTCACAATTGAACTGAATCGAGCCTGTGCTATTAGCCAGAAGCCAACATCTAGCCCAGCAACACTGTGTACACCTGGAAAAATGTCAGATAATTTTTTCCAATATAGAATGAGAAATTTGACAACTGCCAAGCTCCTGGGATCAACAATGGACTCGTCAGTTCCCCCACGACAGACTTCAAGCGAAGATCAAATGGTTGGATCATTTTTCAAAAGCAAAAGAGACCAGTTTGTGACTTACCTATTCTCAAAACAGATCATCAAATATCTATTTGAAGAAAGCCTTGAAGAAAAGGTACGATACATCTTCACCAATGCCCAACCAGTAATTTGGGCAGCTGAAAGTATTTCTTCACTGATCGTTATCTCCCTTACGGAAGATCAATATGGCGTGATACAACAGGATTTACCAACTATCATCAGCACGTTATTAACTCTGAAAGAAGCTTTAGACAAACTACAAAAAGCAAATATATTTGTGAAAAGAACACAAAGTGATGATAAAGAAATGAGGCAAATGGTGACGTGCTTAAGAAGTGCAACAAAACGCAGTATTTATAGAATTACTACCACATTCAGGGACTATATGAAAGATTTGCTATTAGAACCAGATACCATGAGTCAACTACAGAGCTTTATGTCCTATAGGGAATGAGATTCGAGTTTTCTAGATCACCATTGTTTGTAATACCTGTACTATGACATGAATATTTTGTTATTATTTACTTTTTGTTCCTTTACTGATTTAAAAAAAAAAGTAGTCCATAGATCAGTACTCAGTTTGTACTACAGTAGGTTGCAAAATTCAGAATATGGTCATTGTTTATGACAATGAAAGTATCTCCTTATCATACAAATGTAATCAAATTATTCAACTAACTCTGCACTATTGTATCGGATTCATAATTGCCTAAGTTTGTCAGCTTTCCGATTACTGGTGTATAATTATTGGTATTAAACCATTTGTACATTTATTAATTTTTCAGAATAAAATTACAATTTTCATATCAAACCAGTTATTTGTTGATGGTCATAGTGTCATGATCAAATTATCAAATAACAATTCTGTTAGTAACTATATAGGGGACTGTTCCAAATGAAAACTGTAGGTTGTTAGCAATTTATTCAAAGTAACTGCTATATAAAAATAATATGTACACAGTCCAGTTATACTCTTTTCAAATGCTGTACAACGCTAAGATTATAGAATAATTCATTCCGTAACATGGACCAACAAGATAGTTGGGCTTTTTGAATTATTGGCAAATATTCACGTAATTGTTTCTCCTCAGCTATCGTTTTACCGTGAGCTTTCAAAAATGCTCCAAGATACGCTTGGGCTAGTTCAAAATCCTTTCTACTATTTAGCATGGAGAAAATCATTTTTAAAAATTGAGACATAACTTCAACTGAGCCTCCCATGTGCAATGCAAGGGATTGTATTTCAAAGTCAATCGCACTGGGCCCAAGGGATTTGATTCTTTCTACAACCTCAGAAAAATCATTTATCTCACTTGAAAGTTGCAACAACTTTCCAAAAACTGTAAGGCTTTCAAAATTCGTAGGTACCATCATCCTACTAGTCTGTTCTTTTGAATTCGTATCTCCCAAGTCGAACTGAACTTCCAAGGAGGGAATTGTAGGAAGAAAGAAAGGAGCAGCCTCTGGTGCTTTCGGAGCCTCTTTTGGCTTGTTTCTTTTCTTAACAATATCTATATTGAGTAAATTTTGCCACCTCGAGTTAGGCAGAGTCGACATCGTTATCAGCTGTGAGTGGATTTGTTCGGGAGATACAAACTCATCGTCCTTATCATCCGTTTCATTGTCACCATCCACAAATACCTGATTAGGGTCTGATGCAGAACCTGGCAATCCCAAAATAGGGCCACTGGTATCGGCCGGTAATGATGTCAGTGACACATGAGAATACAGAGTTCGGTTTGACCACAGATAAATTCCCAGATTACAAACATGTGCAGTAGCGAGGTATTGTCCAGTTGGGGAAAAATTTAAAGATATGCATGCTTCTTCAACCTGCAAAGAACAGATTATTCGTATCAAGAATTAAATAAATTCTGAAAATCTCTGATGGTTTCTACCATATTTATGTTACACATACACTAAAAATATCAACAAGCTGCGCAGATGGTATATCCCATGTACGAATGGTGTGATCCATTGAGGCTGTTATCAACCATCGAGCATCGGGACTGAACGTTGCATCTGTAATGCGGCCAGTGTGCCCGTAAAAATGACGAACTATCCTTCTAGTATCTAAATCGATAAGTACTATGCTCAAATCCTCCAATGCCAATGCCAGAAGCGACGTTTCTGCGTGACTTCGCACCCATTCAACAGACTCCTTTACTTCAATTATAGTCTTAGGTGAAGAATCTATGATATGCAATAAGAAAATGTTACTAAATAATCTTGACCTGCTGGATGATATACAATTATCACTGTGATAATTTACCTTTTGAGGTTTTGAAATGCCAGAATTTGATGAAAGCATCTCTGCCTGTTGTCACAACGATTTGGTTTAAGGCATCAACAGCTACTCCACTCACAGCAGCTGAGTGCCCTCCAGTTTCTCCTCCATAGGTGGCCCTGTGTATGCCTGATTGCATGTTGAATCTGTCAGTGTGCCCCGTGCTATATCCGATTATAACAAAATTGCCACAATGGGTTATGCAAAGACTGGTGGCTGTAGCATTAGGTTTGTGGTCAAATCTCTTTGGTAATAATTTCAGCTCTCCCATTTTTAATTTGTCATAAGACCATGTGGTAACAACGCCCAAACCCAAATGGGACGCAGCTATGTTGTCCCAGTCTTTTTCCCTAGCTGATTCAGAAGCCAATCCCGTTATTGATGGCATAATTAATGGGTCTTCCATAGCTCTACTCTTTTTCTTCGATGCTTTTCTATTGAAGGACGCTCTCCCAAGGCTTTTGTTAAAAGTTTCAGTGAGAGTAGAGAATATTCTCAGAGAAGAATCTCCTCCAGCACTCAGTATATTATTTCCATCACTCCCATGAAACCGAATAAAGGTCGGTGGTTCCATGTGACCCTCACGTACCCTTAGAAGTCTGGCACCTCCATCCGCTAAGTCAAAAATCCACAACTTCAGGGAATTATCCGGGGATGAAGTTACTAGAAGAGGTTCATTTGGGAGACTTTTGAGGCCAGTTACTGAACCAAAGTGAGCATTTGATAACTGATAGTCAACCCTTTTTTTCTCTAAATTCCAAAAAACTATGTGACCAGCCAAACTCCCTGTAGCCATTATAGGATGCCCATCACTTCTAAAGCCGATCGAAGTTACCATCCCCCAGTCTTGGATGAATTCCATCACTATTGTGTCATATTTGATGTTATGCAAGATGATCTTTCCACTGGCTAAACCAACAGCTATGACATCAATGGCTGGGGCTTGTTCCAAAACACTCACAGGAGAGTTCCACCCTGCAAAAGTGTAAATCATCTTGGCACTCTTCAAATTCCACAACTGCAGTTCTCCTTGCTCGCTTCCAAGTAAGACTTTATTTATATATGTACTTGGATGTACGATTGTTGTGACTTGAAAAATACTATTAGCAAAGTTTAGCTCCAAGATAATGTCTTCTGTTTTGATCTCCCACACCTTTAAATTACTATCCTCGTCTATGGATATTAGGTGAGCTCCAAAGGGTAACAGGATGTGAACGGGTGACTCGTGACCTGTGTAAGTATGTTTTAATTCTGTTCCACGCCTCCAAGCATAAATTTTGTTTTCACTTGCTGTAAAGACATGCCAAGCATCGGCAGATATGCAAGTTATATCTGCATCGTGTATACCAGAGACGCTTAATAGCGTGAAGTGAGAGCACCCATAGGTGTGAAATGCTCTACCTACGCACGTTACTATCAAATTTTCTTTTCTTCTTTTAATGTACCTTGTAACCAGAGGTACGTGATTACTGACGTATCCTAGAGCACGATTTCCCGAAAATATTTTGCTGTGTGACATTGTAAACCCAAGTGAAAAATACCTTGTTGCGTTGAATTTCAATAAGACCACATTATATTAAACTTCTAATTAGCAACTATAAATTTTATGTTGGTTAGATTTGAAACACGTGTGTCAGCCACGACCGCTTAAAGTGTCAACATTTGTGTATCGCCACTTGGTGCTTCAAAGTGCCTGAGTATGAGGTCTCTAGCTGCTTATATTGCCCTACCATTCTACCCTTAGAGCACAAGATTCTACCAGAAGTGACTTTTTTACTGATAGATTACTTGTGGATCCAATGTGGGTCCGATGAGAAAAAAAGTTATTCTCGTATTATACCACTGGCCCCATCTCTCTTCATTTTTTTAGAAACTGTTGGAATGAAAAGTGAGAATATAACAAAACACCTCAAATGTCATATTTTGCATCAATGTGGACGTGTTTTCCCATATTTCAGTAAGTGAATTATTCAAGAATTATGTCTCTGAACTAAATGCCACGCCGAATTCAAATATATCAAGAAAACCATAAATCACATGCCATTTACAATCTAAAGAAATCAAATTTGTGAAAGTACTACGCAATGGATACTTTGAAAGCAGAAATACTAAAGAAACGAAAACAGTTAGAAGATAGCAAAATTCTGGTGAGTTGACATGAAATATCCAACTTTTCTGTCTTTGAACTATTTATCCTCTGATTTGTCTAAAGCACACAGTATATTTTCAAATGAATAATTCAAATACAGCAGAACAACAAAAAATACTTTCGTAGAGGAGAATTGGCAGCCAAGGAACAAGAAGAATACTTTGAAAAATATGGCCACAAGAAAGACTTAATCAAATCTGATATTAGCGATCACTTGGAAGACTCTGTAGCAAATAATGGGCAAGAACATTTGGCGCTGTCGAGGCCTGAAGTTATAAGACGATTACGCGAACGAGGAGAGCCAATACTCTTGTTTGGAGAAACAGAATTAGAAGCCTTCAGAAGACTTAGGAAACGTGAGATAGCAGAACCGGAAGTCAACAAGGTATGTAAATCTAAAGTTACCCTGTACTCTAAATATTTGAAACAGAAGTCTTTCACTTTTAATTTTCACAGGGTTTCCGCAACGACTTTCAAGAAGCTATGGAGCAAGTGGATCAGGCATATCTAGATGAAATTTTAGAATCATCAAAGCCACAAGATAGGGAAGGTAAAGGAGATGTGCACGTGCCTGACGAAGGAGTAACTTACGAAGATATACAGAAAATGTCTGCCAAATTAAATTGCGGAGACAGGGATTATGACATGAATGTGATTACTCAGTTTTTACAATTCCTTGTCAAAATGTGGGGCAACCAATTGAACAGCAGGGCTGCTCTTGATAAAAATGGAACCAGAGGAAAAATGGCTAGTGCTACTTACGCCCAAACTAGAGAATATTTGAAACCATTACTCAGAAAACTTAAAAACAAATCGTTGCCTGAAGACATCACCGATAGTCTTACCGAAATTGTTAAGCATCTCCTAGAACGTAATTATATATTGGTTGGTATTATATTTTACTCTCCCATATAGTTAATTCGCCCATTTTCATTCGTTTCCATGGGCCTAAGCCTAAGATATCTATTTGTTCCAGGCTAGTGATGCCTATCTCCAAATGGCGATCGGCAACTCACCTTGGCCCATTGGGGTCACTATGGTGGGTATCCATGCCCGTACAGGTCGTGAAAAAATTTTCTCCAAGAATGTTGCACACGTTATGAATGATGAAACACAGCGTAAATACATACAAGCACTCAAAAGGTTGATGACTAAATGCCAAGAATATTATCCCACTGATCCATCTCGCTGCGTGGAGTATGCAAAAAACAATTAGGTGATGTGCATAGATATTAAAATATTACCACGTATTCAATTATTGTTATTTATCAGTTGCAATTGTGCATAAAATTAGAATCAATTCACTCTTTAATGTTATCAGTAAAATAACTCACAGCAATATGCTAGTTATTTTTAGTACAATATAAACCCATCGTTTCGTAGCTGTAAAAGAATTTTAAAAGTCTACAAATTTATACACATACATAGACTGGAGTTACATGTAACACTCATATGATTTGAACATGAATAGAAATGAAATAATATTTCATATATAATGTCTTACAGCCAATTTGAATAATTGTCAGGAACTGCAGATTGGGTAATAAATTATTTGGTCATTGCAGCAGCTAGCTCCTCTGATCTTTTCACACCTGATTCGACTGCATTCATTAAAGCTCCCCTTAAATATTATTTAAAAATATTAATTATGATAATACCTTAAACACTAATGGGTTTGTCGTTCTTACCTGACACCACCTTGTTCCAAAGCATACATTCCTGTTATGGTAGTGCCACCTGGAGAGCAGACTTCATCTTTCAATTGACCTGGATGACGTCCAGTTTGCAGAACCATTTTGCCAGCTCCTACTAGGACTTGTGCTGAGAATTTGGTAGCCAATGCACGTGGGACGCCCATTTTCACAGCGCCATCAGCAAGGGCTTCAGTAATCAAGTATGCCTTTTTAAAGAAAAATTAAAAAATTGTCAAATGTTCCTGGTTTTGTACCAATTTTTTTTTTTTTTTTTGTTGTCTCATAGTATCTGTGGTTTAACTACAACTTATATTTATAGATTGATAGATGATTCTGATTATTACAAAAATTTTAGTCAGTAACAATATAGAATGTAATATATACATCAAAGAATTCAGACTTGGTATACATACGTAAGCAGGAGCAGAAGATGTTAGCCCACCAATAGGATTCATGAGATATTCTTCTACTTTTTCACTAATTCCGAGAGGTGAAAACATAGCGTTCACATGATTTTGATCTTCAAGAGTTGCACCCTTCGAACACCACACTGGAAAAATTGAATTGAGTTTTTGAGCCACAATCTGATTTGCTTTGTTCACTTTTCTGAATATGCTAATAACAGATTAACTCACCAATTACACCCTCACCAACCATCATAGGGGTATTAGGCATTGTTCTGACTATTCTGGGTTCAGGTAAAATAGCACTCAGTTTCTATAAAAATTTGCTTGATTTACAACTGCTACTTTTAAATAGATAGTTGATAAAAATCGATTATTGTGGTTTTCTCGATTTTTTGTACTCACAGAGTAAAGAACATTCAAAGTCACACCGACCAGTACAGACACATATAATTTTCCTGTTACTTTTTTGCTTAAACCATTTGCAATCCCAGCTAGAGCATCATCTAACATGGGAGGTTTCATCGACAGAAATATAATATCACTATTTTCAACAACCTGTGCATTATTTAATGTTGTATGAGCTCCTAAATCATTCCAAAATTCAAACGACCGGTTTGTTTTCCCAGACACCCAGACATTATCAGCGTTCAATATACCTGTAGTAGTAGAAAACCTACATTATTGTTCTATTGCTAGAATTCATCTGTATTGTTGCAAATAATCACGTTGTTCTCTGCTCTCAATACGAACATCTTCAGATCTCTCATCACAATGAAGAATCAAATAAATATCTCTCAAGCTTTTCCATTTGTTTGGCATTGAGTAACTGTGACATACCTTTACGAATAAGACCTGCACCAATGGCACTAGCCATGTTTCCACCTCCGATGAACCCAATGTTCATATTTGTTAAATTTTGGAGTGCATCCATAATGAATTCTTGGTGAGACAGTGTTCAGGTCTAAATCAGTTGAAGAGTAAATTAGGACTGAGCACAATACTCTTGATATTGTATTTTATGCATTCAATGAAATGATAAATCCTATAAGAGCTTGTACATTCACTTAACGTATATTGTAATCAGTTGCACACACAGACCGTTGAGCAAAAGGTCAGTTTATAATGAAGATATATATTGATTTAAGTTATGGAAGCTGCTGCTCTTATTTGCTCATCACTTTGATCCGATTGACTACGATGCAAACGATATACCTAAATGCATCCAATACGAGCTAATCTACCTGATCCGATCACTGATATTACGGAAAGAGATACTTACTAAGTGGCAGAGAAGCCGTGCTCAATGGAATAACTGTGATAGAGCAAAAGAAAAGAATCATAGTGGTGCTCTCCAATTGTAAAATATACATATGATATTTCTTTCAATTCTGATTTACAGAGTAAATACATGACTGAAGACATTAGGGTACAGCCAAACTGCAATAACGACGATTCTCAATTGAACAGGTGTGACAAATCAAATATTATCGACACCAAAACTGTTGACAATTTATCATGGTGATGATGAACTGATACAAATTCATATTTCAAAGTTATAGTCATTTATGGACAAGTCAAGAATAAAAATTCCATCCGATATTATATTATTGTGGCATTGAACGCATTTTAAATGTTTTGTCAGAGAAAGCTTATCAATACCGAAAAATGGAGGGGAAAATTTTCAGAGATATTCGAGAGTATATTATGGTAACTTTTAACGATAAATTCACTGCTGATCGAGAGCATTCAATTAAATGTACGAATATCAAAATATTCAATAAACATATCTTTCAAAGCTACCCCCTGGCCTATGCTTATATCACACTCTGAATTGTGAAGGTGATGGAATTGATACCTACTTTTGTAAGCATTTTTTGCTCAACTGCCTAAAGTGATTAATAACAGTAATTTTTTTCGTACAGTATCTTAGACAAAAATACCAACTAACATGAGCTCTAGAGAATCAGCTCGATCGAATTACAAAATTGTCTACAGTTTGAGATTGTCTGGTACTACCTTCACAATCAAATATAATACAATCAGAGTATTCCCTGTTAAGTGACAATTATGAACAAGATTGACTATTGAATAGCACTCAAAACATTGCAATATTTACTACAAATTTTTTCTAATTAGATTATAATTAGTATATCATGTAGATGAATAATCATAATTGAGGTAGTTTAATTCACTCTTTGCCATCCCATGATTTATTGGCTCTTGGTACTTTTTGCTTATCTTTTTCAGATTGTGCATACCTCATGTCAAGAGTTTCATTTGATCTATGACCTCAGGTTTAATTTTTCAATTTACTTGCTATTTGAGATTGCACATTATCATGAAGTTGCTGATATAGTTGATATAGGCATTGCATACATTCTTCAATCATTTGGTTACTTAGGATGACTACTGTAATCGTTGTTAATGAGGTGTTATCATGGTTATCACTAATAAACACTGCACATTCTACACTGAACTTAGTAGTTATGAAGTAAATAACACTGATATGTATGTACCATCAAATTTTTGCAGTAAACAAAATCGTGAAACTGCTACAATACTTGAATGGATGTAATGAATTTTGGATAATTAACAGAGGTATGGAAGATCTCAAAAGCAGTCAAGTTATCTACATATTTTGAAACTAAGGATGTTTCAAAACTAAATTAATATTTCATACTACACCGACATGTACTAAAGTGATCTTGAGATTGGAACCAAGAAATGTGAATTACAGATTTTTAGAGGAATCGCAATAGCACGAATCATTACTTCTTGAATATGAATCAAAAACACAATATGCAGCCTGAAAAAGAATTTTACTTGAACAAAACTGTTCTGAAATATTGTTCGAAAAATATATGTATACTTGCTAACGTTGAAGTTCAGTTTGCACACAATGATCAAGATTTTGGGAGAAAACTATCACATTCTTCTTATTGGAAGTATAATACACACCGAGTAAACCCAACGTCCATCCACCCTCCCATCAATCTCCTGTCAACATGGTAAACAAATGGCCCAGAGAGAAGTGTATTTAAATACCACCTGTCTCATGTATACGATAGTAAAAAAAATCGGCAGATAACACGAGTACCTAACCTAGTTAACGTCACGTAGCTCTGAGTTGTGACCTGGTTGTGATCTAGCTCATAATGTTGTCTAGACGAATACCTGTAATAATCAGGCAAAGATGTTTACAGATGGGTATGCCGGCTAATAACATAGTTTGTGGATACATAGAAAAATTCGATAATCAATACAATGTTAAGAAATTATTGAATTTTAAACAAGTTCCAAATATTCAAGATAGCTTAAGTGTCTTAAAGAGATTCAAACACAAGAAAAATCGTTCAAAGCAAAAGGTTTGCTGAGTTTACTTTCATGCGATTTTCTGTGGAGTTGTTCTTAACTTTATTGATCACTTATCTGATACCTGAAAACTGTTTTCCTATCAATAGCAAGATGAAAGTGATGATGATGATGATGATGATGATGAGGATGAAGATGATGATATAGTACTAGACAAAGGATCACAATTACTTTCTGTAGCAGTTAATTCTCTTCGCATTGATCTTATACTCAAAGCTGGACTGAATATGCCACGAAAGTGAGTTATGCAATGCTGAAAAATTTAAATAAAAGATATTGAATGATACAGGTCTATAATTGTAGCAATTTCATTAATATCTTGTTCTTACAGTAGGGTGGAAACTGCGTTCTATGAAAGTAAATTGCGGATAAATGGCAATAAGGTATTGAAGAAAGGCGAAAGGGTAAGATTAGATCTTCTTAATCTTCTGTAGTTGATGAATTGAAATCCAATAAATTTCTACTCTACCTTATTTTGCAGTGTAAAATTGGTGATGAAATTGATCTGATACGTGGGGTTAGTTCAACAAATCCAGATTTCTTATCCGTTTCTCGTATTGAGATATTAAATGTAAAAGAAGGTACCGATCATGTAAAAGTGAAACTTCAGCGAACAAAGGTTTTAACGATTGAAAACTACATCGATGCTTGGACACCAGTTAGCATCTGAGGTGTTCTGATGTGAAAACATTGTTCGAAGTATATTCGCCAGGAATTGAAAACTAGTAAAGGATTTTACTTCATCCTCACTGCTTTTGTCAGTAGTGATGTTGGAATACTAGACAACTTATAAATAAAATGTAATACAAGGCCAGAGTTATGAAAGAATAATCTGATGTCATATTTGAAGAGCTACAACACGAAAAATAGTTGTGAATTTATCTTTATCAGTATATGTTCCTTGTTACTTTTGTTTGCACAAGTACAAAAAATATATTGGTATACGAACAGTTTTTTCAGCCTATGTTTTGTTCTTGGTTATATTGTATATTTTCCGCTTAGTGCTGGCTTCAACAAAACTGAACCTGGAGCCTAAGGTTCGCAACTTCACAGCCCCATCAATTTCCCATCAAATTCGCTGATAGCATTTTTTCAAGTATTCGTACAGACTGCGAATGATTAAAAGAATGATTAGGTAAATCTGAGGCTGAACCCATAAATTTAAACGTTTAAATGACGCTTCAAAATTTTAGTTACATACGAGAAGGAGTGCATTAGTGTAATTAAATACTTACGTATGATATTGTTAGAATGCCTTGTGTAGAAAGTGCGCGAAGATCTTTGAGGATGTCTGCGACTTTGTTCGAAGAGCTAATTTCCTAGAAGTGGGAAATAATTAATTTCAAAATAAGTTTACTAATTCGGTAATGAATACAAAGTAAAAATTCTGTGTATATGAATCTTAAATTATACTCAAATGTCAAAATTAGATTGCCCATTACCTTCACAACGTAATTCACATCACTTTCGGTAAGAAATGGTATAAGAGCAGCAGCCAGCTCAGGGTGATGAGATTGAAAGCAAATTTTGATGACTGGCTTGAGATTTAATTCATGTGCCACAGGACACGAAGGTATTAAACGAATTGCCGCAACACACTCATCAAATTGCTTCTGAGAAAATAATGCATTCGACTTTCGAAATGGATCCCATATTAATAGTTCCCAACTTTTGACATAGCCATTACAGCCCACCACGTGACTCACGGTTGATACTTTCGGTAAGAATTTTCTAAGTTCTGTGACCTGCATATGAAATAAAAACCCATTCAAGAATTCAATCAATCCCCCTCAGCAGCACCTTCGTTCAGTTAATATTCACTATATCTGAAACGATACAATTATGTACTTATTTTGTAAATACGTACCATGGACAATTTTACCATTGCACATAATGTCTGATCCCATAAGACATAATTTCTTAATTCAAAATCAATACAGATTTGTAGAATGAGAACAAGTGCCTCTGGTAAATGCATATGACTTCTAAACAACGCCTGTGCTAATTCAAGTTTTGGAGTATCCTCAAATCTTTGAACACTGAATACGAATCCAAGCTTGCCCAGCTTGCTTGAGTATTGCAATGATTTCATATACTGCCTATAAATTAGTTGATCCGCTTTTAATAACAATACGAACTACAAGATAATAACAAAATGATTAATTCAGTAAAAGAAAAAAATGTTGAGATAAGTAATGAATTACTTAATGCTCTGCAGGTCCCTTTTAGTGAGATCTTGCACAGTTCTCGAATCCATAATAGCTAAGAGTACATGAAGAGCCCGAAATTGAACTCCAGCACTGAACGAAAGTTCACTTTGGTTACTGAATCCAGTATTTATTAAATAATTGGCAGACATCACTTTGTCCCCCCATTCAAGTATGTAACAAGCTCTGCATAAGAAATATTTTCGTTATTATTCAAGCTTATACATCAATTATTTGTAAGGTTTACTTACCGCAGCAAGTTATCATCATCAATGGTGTTATCCTCAGGAATCTGTGTCATGATATTGCTAGTCATACTGTCGTCCAGTTTAGTACTACTCTCATTTGGCTGTAACCATTCTTCAAGTAATTCTAATCGAAGTTTCAAAACATTCAGAGAAAAAATTTTCCCAAGTTCATTTGCTACCAGATTTATATCAGGTTTATATTCAGTTGCACCACGACTTCTTAGAACTATACTCTTATCCAAATACAGCTCACGAAGTAACTGTTCGGGAGAGTTAATCAACTGTAGGTAGTGATTCTTTCCGAGCCCATGTGTGTACAAAACATGTTTCGCCGAAAGGTTTACGTATTTAAACTTAATTTTCTGTCAAAAAATGATTCTGTTATTTTCCAGAGAATAATTATGCTTCAACTTCTATAACAATAAATAAAAAACTTTATACTTAATACTCAATTAAGACATGATGCCAAATGAGCAATTTACCTCTATCATTACTTTGTCTGAATGAGATGTTTGTGCCCATTTCTGAGCATAGGCATAACATTCTTGGGCAGCAGCTGTTTGGTCAGCGCCTGGTTGACAGTGATTAACAACATAGTAAAGAACAGCCGTACCATAGTAAGGTGCATCTTGATCCGGCATATGCTTTATACATGCTGTAATATCATCGAGCAATGCTGGATTTTTTGAATGAATTTGCCATTCGGATGTACCTTTTTTTGATTCATTTCCCGCTTCCCATATTTGAGTGATACTTCCTTTTATGGCTATGGTACAAATCACATGTATTTGTAATTTTAAAACAGACGCTATGTCTATCCATTTTTTGTAAGTTGACAAATTCAACTCCGGTGCTGAAATCAATATTATTCAACATTAGGGAAAATAATGAATATGCTGTAGAATAATTAATATTATCAGTTGTCACGATTACTTATAAGTTTCCATTGGTCAACTTTGGGTAAGAATGGAAGTCTCCACTGAGAGATTTCTGGGAGAGAACTATTATCCGGACAAATATGAGACCATTCTTCATATTCCACTTGAGTTGGTTTCCTGGAATTAAGTCACATTATATAATATACTACACAGAACAATCTTTTTGAATATATTTTTACTTTCCGAATGCATATTGAATACAAAACTCACCCAATCCGAACGTAGTTTTGTAAAAAACAGAAGTGGTTCAGCCATTGTTCATTTCTGTCTTCGAGTATTTCCATGATCAGAAGGAAGACTTCGTAATGATAAAAATTAATCTATAATACAGGATTATTGAATTGGTATCATTTCTGCATGAAAAATCGAAATTATGTATGGTTTTCAATCTGACATGAGAGTACAATTTGTGGGGTAGAATCAGATTATAGCTGAGTACATACCGTCAACCATAAAGTAGCCAAATGATTCTCCAAAGAGGATTTGTGTTCTATCAAAGCAGCCACATCTTTACAAGTTTTATATAGTGTAACAACTTCATCTTCCTCAATTCTTAATTCTGTAATAATAATCGTTTAGAGCATCATAATAGTGTAACTGAAATGACGATAGTAAAAAAGTAACTGAATAATGATATTTTAATATACCTTTCTCATTTTGTAATGAGACAATTTTTATCGCAGGATTCCATTGTTTCAATAATATGTCAAGATACAAAATATAGCATTCGTCTAAGTCAAAGTCAAAATCAATACAGAATTCTTTGATTAGCTCAATGCAGCCAGATTTCATGGAACGCATCACGCGTTCCAGGATCTTTTGCTTCCCTTCAGTGTTACTGGTCAATATTTCTGAAATTTAATAACTTTGCATTAATACATAATACCCTCCTGAGTTGTTCTACCCTAATGATTGGAATATTACCTTTAGGTTGAATACCATACTTGGACAATTTTTTCGCCCAAGTATGGCACATGCGATAGTAGGCAAAATAACTTAAATGTGTGTCACTCTTACTTAAGTTACAATATTCATAGCCAAGATCTGAGATTGCACCATGACGTGAATAATCCGATTGATACCTTTAACAAATAACAAGATTGAAAGGTTTGTATAAGTCAACTTGAGATTTTGACAATACGATGTTCATATATCAGTCGTCATTATACTTGTATCAAAGGTACCAATGTGCTTACATTTTGCTAGCCGATGTGAGCCATTTGAAGGCATCTGGTTCAGAAAACATATAGAGGCAAGACAGGCCGGATTGCAGATCAAAAGTACGAGCACTGATTATTTTTTGCAATAACATGTTCAAGCATGTGTCTCGTACTGACTGAATAGGGAGGAAAATATGCGTTTCTGCACTTATTGTAGAACAGCAAAAAGATACCAAAGTATTTAAAATTTGCAGAAAAGAGAAATCATAATTCTCTTTGGGTATTAATTTTATTTCAGTTATTAGACCACTTAGTGGGCTGGAATCATTTTGCTGAAACGATTTATTATGATTAAAAAAATTTCATCTCATTGTAAAAAAATGTTTCTAGTAAATAAAATAGACTTATGACGAACCGTTGATAAAGCAGAATCGCCCCTGATCTTTTCACGGTCTGAAAGTATAAATGTTTATTATGAATTGATCAAATAATATGTTCCAGTATCTAATACCACAATACCTAATGTGCAAAATGAATGACACTCGAATGACCGTTCAAGAAAACGTAAATTCATCCGGCTGGAATATATATCAGTATCCGTGTAGATTTTATACAACCTCCATGGCGTTTTATCACCTAATACATTTTTCATAGCTGCTTGACTAACTGCTTCACTGCCATATATTTTACAACTCAAATTGATCCAACTTGTTGTTGATAATATTCGTGAGAGATCCCCTAAAATGAGAAAGACATTATAACTAAATATAACTGTAGGTAGATGTGATTGACTATCAACTACTTCAGTACATACCAATTGAACAACTATCTAATGCGGAGGCTGACATATTCTTCAAGTTCTCCAAAGTATCAAGCTCCCCTATTTTCATATCTAATATGCATATTCTACATAATCTCTGAACATAAGGATATTCGTTAACCGTGAAACAACTAGTTCCTTTTGTCCTGGGTGAAAAAAAAAGCGCATGCAACATGAAATAAAACCTGATTATGATGTATTTATGTTATTCTCTACAAATCGTACAATCCTTACTCGACGTAATACTTGAGTATCTCTGTGTTTTGGGTGATCTCAAGTAACAAGCATAGGGCCAAAATTTGTGGTAATCCCAGAAGACTGGCAACCCTTAAAGCTTTTTTATAGGTAGCAAATGCTGATAATCTCATATTATGTAAGTCTATGAATGGAAAATAAAATACTAAATATTAGAACGTCTGTAGCTAAGAACTAATGAATACTTCAGTTATAAAATTTCATGATTCACTTGTTACCATCACACAATTGTTCAAGATGATTCTGTAGAATAGTCTCCCGCCTTGTCTGACAATCTATAAGAGTTAACTTGAACCCAAATTCTTTGCGTAGTTGACACAGGGATTTTAATTCAGATGCAGTAGTGAGTGTATCATCCTCGATCAAAGTTTTGTGATCTTTAACCCCGTTTAACTTCACTTGCATTATATCTAACAGTTCAACATAATAATCTGGAGTGTTATTCATTTCCTGAAAATAATCATTAGTAAAAGCTTACTTGAAAACTTTTTTTTCAAGTTCTAGTAATCAAAATTAAAATTCAATATATGAGATCCACTTTAATGTTAGATATATTTTAATGTATATGTAACTAATTACCTTAAACTGAACACAAACGCTAATATAATTAACTATTTGTTTACAACAATATATTGCATCTTCGTCGTTCATGCAATTTATAAGGGTGGTCACTTCTTCCAAATCTCTGTAAATATCAATACAAAAAGGTGTGCAATGCCTGTATATTGAAAGTCATCAATAGTATATCAGATTCATACCCATTGTTCACAAAATGATTAACGCTTTGTGACAGAGCTCGAATTTTTAATAATTGATTACTTTTTGTAAGCTCATATATATCTTTTAGCATGCCATCTCGATTCTGTTTTATTATATATTTTATCAAATTCTGAAATTCAAATTAACAAAGGCTATGAAACAAAGAATATACTAATCTTGACCAAGTCAAGTAACAGTTGATCATGTTATACTTACGTCGTTGATACCTATATGCTGATAGCCATATTTTTTCAATATCAACTTGCTTGCTACCGAATTACGTTCAGCTATAATTTCAGACACCAGTGGATGCTTATTACAAATACTAGTTTCAACTAGCGCTAAGATTGTAGAACTCCATGGAACAGGCGCTTTTTTTAATGTCGACAAAGTTTGTTGTAAGCGACCCTGTGAATTTATTTATCTGTGAATTACTGAGGACTCTATACAAGATGTTTATTGAACATCTTACAATTAGTGAATTCATGAATGAGTACCAAAGACTCACCTCAATATTGTGTATACAGCTGATAATATCAACTATTTTCTTCTCCCATGGAGCTTCTTCCCAAAACCACCATCCTTCAGACCTTTTCAATGTTTGCTGTACCACGAAACATGGAATATTAGATAAAATCATTACTAACAAACCGTCATGACATGGTAAATACTAAATGTGTACCTGAATGTATAGCGCTAAGACGTGATCATTATTCAGAGAATGAGCAAGCATATACCGATGCAAAAAGTTTGGAACAAAATTACAAACTTCGTTTTGATATACTTTGTGCAGCAATATATGTGCTACTTCTATTGGCTCACCCATATATTCATCAATTTTGACAATTAATCTGAAACCGAAAAACCATAAAAGTTGATTTAATGCTGCAATAGTAAAATTTAAATTCTTGTACTTACCTGTAATTTTTTTTAAGATCCTGCAAATCGGTCAAGGCTTGAATGACGGCATTCAGATGCTGCAATGGTGAATGTTTTGTATTGTATTGTTGTTGCAAGTGAGAGAATGATTGTGATTCTCTGAAATTGAACAAACTCAGTAGACCCTCGCAGAATTCGAGTCCACTCTCTGGCCATTTACTGTGATCAAATTTTTCAAAGGATTTGGCTCGTCTGTAGCCCCAAGTGACTATTTCTGATAAACCGTCAGGAAAAACAGAAAGAATAGATGGCACAAAGTGGAAGAGCCAAGCCCACAAATCCTGGTGGGGTGTTCCGTCTGGAATTTTTTCCAAAATTTCCCCTACCATAGTTGTAGTTAAATGGCTCAATAAGCTCGATGCATGTCGTACCCAAATCAGCGCCGCAATCTTAATCTCACCCTGCGCAAGACAATGATGTGATTACTTGGATCTTTTAGATATTTTAGCAATCAAAACAAAGAAATTCAAAAATTAACAATGTTCAAACATTAATGGTTTCCGATGAAATGCACATGATACATACTTACAAGAGCCAAATATTTTTTACACTCCCTCAATAAATTTGATTTCGAAAATTCAGCCCAATTACTTGTTTCCTCATTATTGCACATAAGAGTATTTTCCTTAGTTTTATGGATCATTTCATAAGTTTGAGTTCGCAATATAGTATTGTTTAGTTCCAATAAGTGTGCAGCTACTAGATCGTCACTTCTTTTCTAAAAATGAATTATTCCTTGTTTAAGTACCAGGATAGGATTTGGGCAATAAACTAATTCCAATTCATTGAATTTGTGATTCATCAAATGACCCTATTACCTCTGCACATTCCATTAATCTTTCACGTGCATAAGAAAAGAGTTCCCTATTCTGCTTAAAGTCGGTAGTGACAATGTTATGACAACATGCAATTACGAGTTTAATATTTTTAACTTTATCCAAAGTATCAATAAGTTTCTTGAGTGTGGATGTTGAGAAATTTTCATTCGCTGATGTACTACACTGTTTTGTAAGTGTAATAGCTTTTGCAGTGTAAATCGCATCTGTGTCTAGATTAAACCGTTCAGCAAAGCTTTCAGCCTCTTCATATTTACTACGCCTTAACAATCTCTGTAACTGACACTCTGGCAATGTTTCTTCTACTGCTCTGATTCTAATAGTGTCAATAGCTGACGTGGTTGTGCCCGTACATTCCAAAAATATTATTTCATTTGTTGAACCACTACTAAAATCAACTAAAGAAATAGTTGAAGAAACTTGTAGATTGAATTTGACTTGAAAATCTGAAATAAGTTTGCAACATTACTGGTTAACCTGGAGCTGCAAATACTTCATCATATTGTAATCATTCACATTTACCAGGAAAAGAAACCAGCTGTAAAAACGTATTGGAACTGTCCATTTGTGGTTTCAATAAAATAAGAATTTGAGTTGGAGTATCAGGTTCATTGTCAACAATCATAATATCAGAAACAGGTCCATCCCAAACTTTTCTTCCAAGCAGCGTGTTAGGGCAAACAAGATTTAATGCTCCATCACATCGCACGCACAACAAGGATCTATAATAATGAATGCCATCAATCTAATGACTTTACAAGTACATAGTCATGATTATGTATACTTTTAATCCAAGTATATAATATGATTTCAGTAAGATGAATAAAAATGACATAGATACACACCTTCGATTTCGCATATATTGTATTTTGACATACTTATATGGTAAGTCATTGAATGAAGAAAAACATTGACTTGGCCAAACATAAATATCTTCACTAACCATAACTACAGATTGCTGCTGATTCAGAAGACACGCTACAACATTGTGTACCTAACATTGAGAACAAATATTTATTTTCCACCATAAAATTATTAATGAACGTAAATATAACAAATCTTTTCCATGCATTTCTGCACGTAGTAAGGCTACTCAGAAATTGATTTAATTGTTTGTAGCAAAAAATATAAAATACTTCTTGGACGGAGTGTTGTCTGAATACTGAATGGCATTCAATGTTTTTTGTAAGTTCTCTGAGTTTTGAAGCATCCTCCACATGCAATACAGCCTCTATGATTTGCGCATTGAACCCGGATAATCTAGATATAAATACATGCAAGAGAATAATTATAATATCTGAAACATTGATTAATAAATGAACATAATTATAGAGTTGGATATCTCCTGGTAGCGAATGAATCATACGTTCTTGTTAACTGATAAATAAAAATTAGCCGCTCCACAGACCTATAAATGTGACCTTTCGATGTGATGAGCAATAAATTTGAAGAGTCAGATTCATCGAGTTCTTGGAATATTTTCACAATAATTTCACCTGTATCATCTTGACTCTGAATGACATTCCTAGAAATATGGATAGCTATTTACTAGAGAAAACTATACCTTTTTAAAAAAAATCATCATGAAAATCAGATATTTCTAAATTTTCTAATGAATAAGTACCTGATAAATACCAATCTGCCACCAGCTTCCAAATTTAAACAATAAAGACTTCCATTGTTCAATGTAACAAATAGAAAAGACAAGTCTTTGGATATATAGTGGGATGTTATTAACGAATCAAATCCAATACATAATCTGATATCTTTACAAGATAGATCCTCAAATATAGTAATGGATTTATCTATTGAAATACATAGCATGCAGTCCTCGATTGATGTAACAACCTGTGGATTGTTGACGACCTGCACAGTGAACAGAGAAATGAGCCAAAGGATGACATTATCAAAATTGATGGTCTTTACAATTCCATGACGATGAAGTTTATTCATTGAGTAATAATTAAATTGAACAACCTTGTCCTCTGTCTGAATGGTAGCAAGAGTAGTGATTTCATAAACGGAATCATAACTCTCAGCTACGGTTCGGGCACCAAAGTTGACAGTTTCATCTTCTGCATCAAATCCTGATAATACTTTGTTCCAAAGCGCCATAATTTTATGCAGTGTTGAATCAAAACATCAGAAAAACGTATACATCTTTTTACTGACTTATCTAAATATCTACAACACAAACGTCAGACATACCACATTTTCGTCACACGCTAGCAGACCGTTGACGTTTGAGTTTGAAAATTTGACAGCGCGTACCTTAGAGCATATAGAGACCAATAGACAGTCACCATCTGGAATACATCAGCGCTATCACGTGCCCGTCTTCCACAGTTAGTTAACTTTGAAATTCTTGAAATTGGACAAAAAAGGATGGTGGGCCGACTTCTTTTCTCTTTCACAAGTTCATAAACTTGATTTTTTTCGTCGCCAAGGTTATAGTGTCAAAGCTTGCAAAGGCCCTTGATAAATGCTCCATTATTACTACTATTGCAAATGGTATATCAAAACTCATTAGATCGCTATTGCTGATTTTCGCGTGCATTGCAGCTTTCTACCACGATGTCTATTATACGCTGAAAATCGTAGATTTATCATAGATTTATCCCTAAATAATGCCCCCTGCTTGACAGGCAGGTTTGATTTCTACACCACGTGGACGGCAGGGTTGACAGTATTAGCAAATCGATTGCAAGCGGACTTCGATGAAAAGATTTGTATATGGCCCAATTTCAGCTTGACAGCGAATAATATACAAATAGTATTAAACTTTGCATATGCAGCGGATTTTATTGCATTATACAAAAATCAATAATGGTTTTCTAGGCGCAAGCGCTACTGTCACAACGAGTGGATCCATGCACTGCGTCCAACAGACATACGCTACAATGATAATTGTCAATCTGATTTACAATTACTGATAGAACATATCAGCCAGCTAAAATATCTCCGTTATTTTTAATTAACACATCGCAAAAAGTTTCAAGTCTTCCAGAGGAATTAAACTATTCGTCATAAATGGCACGCAATACGAACTGTGGTAAAGTTTACTTAGGATACGAAGATGAATGTGTCACGGAAAAACATCGTTCCCTTGTCAACTTTACAACGAATAAGATTGGGGGTAAACCGGTAAGTAGTTACTGTTACTACTTCTGCTGTTGTTTTAGTCCAAATACTTGTCAAAAACTTGTCAAAAACGTTTCCACTCCTTTTCATTTATCGTTCTAATTCTATTCTGCTTACATTTATTTCTTCAGATGGATCGCTGACTATTGTTAGCATTATAGCAAATATGATGTATATTTTTTCCCTCCACACAGATGGTATCGTGAAATTTTTTTTTTTCTATCTAGGATTGGCACTGTGGTAAAACATCGATAAAAACACCTCAATGTACCTTGTGTGGGCTGCAGCAATTATTAGCCCTGCAGATCTATGCACCGCTAGACAACTCAAAATACCACCGTACACTTTATATATTTACCTGTATTAATCCAAACTGCTGGAATCAGAATGAAAGCTGGACTTGTATTCGGGTTCAATCAGTTGAAGATATGAGCGATGTAAATACCTCAGCCAGCAGTAGTGTTCATACGGAGTCTCTGACAAGTTGGCTAACTAATGCAGATGACTGGGGCAATGATTCCAATGACAATACATCTGAACAGAATGGAAATAATGTTGCATTCTCTCAAAGACAATTTAGTCTCTCATCGTGGAACGAAAGCCTCGATCATGATTTCAACAACGATTTTACAAAATTACATGTTGATGATCCTAATGCAAACAGGTTTGTTTTTAAAATCATACGACTTTACTGTCAATAAGTCTATTCAAGTAACTGGATCTTTTTCATTTTAGTCCTACAGGTATAGAGAGCCCCACGGTTGGTGGAGGAGGTGCAGTAGGAAGATTGGATTCTCCTCATGCTTCAGCTGAGATAGAAGGGGAAGAGAATGAAGTGATTTGCATTGATAGTCCCACAAAGCCACAACATGATTTGGTTACATTACTGCACGAAGTGACACCTCTTCCCATACAGCATGTCGAGTCTAAGGACGCCGTTTGTCTGTCGTTTACAGAAATATTTATCTCTGTTGATGAAGAAGACTGTACCAATTATGTGACACAGCATGTTCGCGATTTACTCCTTGAGTACCAACAGTGTAATCCTGATTCAATTCCCAATTCACCTGTTGATTCTGGAGCTAGCAAGCAAACTGATACTACCCTAGAGAAATATGAAAAGGGTATCCCTGTCCATGGAGATGAAATGTTCCACGATTTTATGTCCAGACTACAGATGAACCCAGGACAAATCCTCAGGTATTGCGTATATTACAACTCTGCCCCCCCACCCATCATTGCTTAAATAGATATTTTGCTGTGGTAGAAAACTGAGCTACGTAGCTTGTTACACATTTCACTCAATTGATGTTCTAATTTTATACTTGTTCCAGGTATTCACGAGACGGTAATGCTGCTCTGCTACCATATCCCATAGGAGGCACTGTAGGTAGATGTAAACACTGCGGAGAACAAATGACATTTGAATTACAAATATTACCGACTATAATACCTAAGCTGAAGCTCAATACTCAACAGGAACAAGATTTCCAAATTGAATTTGGAACAGTTTTGATACATACTTGTTCCCGTAGCTGTTGGTCATCAACAGATACTTATAGAGAAGAACCAGTTATTGTACAAGCTGAGAAATTGTTTTAGAAATTTCCCCTAGAGAAGCAATTTAAAATGATATTTTCGAACTATACATAAGGTAAATTTTTGATCCAACTTTGTAGAAAAATACCGTCCACCGCTCGGTATTTATTAGATCTGCTGCAGACTAGTAAAGGTAGTTTAAGCCGGGAGGAATGATGTATGAGAAAGTGTCGCCCTACCTCTAGCTATGAATGTTCCTGACACAAGATTTTAATATCTGTTGCTTGTTAGAATTTTTTTGATATGTATAAGCAGTTACTATACATGTAGGTTTAAAATACTTTACGTCGAAGAGACGAATGTAATTATTTAATGCTGACAGCAGTATGAAGTCATCTGATTGACGATTTTCCACTTGGTTAATTGAATTTCTTTATTATATCCATAATATTGCTCATTTGAATTCGAGCTATACTGCAGTAATTATTAAAATCCGCAGTTTAATTTTGACAAGCAATAGTTAGTGATCTTTACAACGCTACTAACTGCTACGTACTGGCTCAAAGTACACATCGAGAAGAATAAATAATATTTTAAATTATTCAAGTGGTTATGGAATAAGAGGTAGTCTATTTCATAATTCATCTTCCATGTAAAAAATTCCATGTAAATTATATGCATTGAAACTGGAGAGATTCAACTTTCTTTCCATAAATGTAAATGTATAACGCATATGGATATACCTATGATGATTAATTTATTCGAATTGATTGAAACGATATAATATGATACTGGTAAGTTGAACTCGTTTCGAATGTTCAATTATTTCTTAGTAAAAAATACTTCCACCGAAAAATGTGTTCTTTATTTCACTGCGGTATGCCACAAATGTACATATTTGTATGTTTCTGGAATTCAATGGATAATATATTGTTAAAAATCGTAACAATAATGTTTCAAATGCTAGTTAAACAGGTATTGTAACGATTACAACGTTATATGGGTTGATGTGAACGAACTGCTATATCAAGGCTCTAGAATGCTATATACAACGATATTTTGTACTCTTCACTTACACTGGGTATTTAAAAGTTTCTCTGGAGAGGATGTTCTGGAAAATAACCATGGTTCTTAAACATTTTCTCACTAATTCCCTTCAAGAAATCATCACAGTTGTTATGCTTTCCTTCTAATATTTCGTTCATATTTATTTCTACTCTTTTAGATGCCATCCAGCAAATACTAGCAGCTGAAATAATATCTTGATCTGAATGCCTGAGACCAATACAATGGGAACGCGAGGCTCTGCCTAAACTGGCTGTCATTGCATAGATATCCATGGCTATTTCTGCAATTCTTTGTAATTCCAAATGTTCATCGCTAACGCTTGCGCCATATTTGACTAACAATTCTTCTGTACTAGCAGCCAACATATGAATGCTTTTTTGAAGCAGTTTAGCAGGTTCTTGCAGTGATGGGTGTAAGTATTCTTCCAGAGCGAGATCTGGACCTTCCTCTGGGAAAAAATAATCTTTAAGAATGAATTTAGAATTCACGAATGGATTTCTGTATTTTTTTACTCTAGAGGCATTTTCTGATCCTGAATGTTGGAGTCCAATTGTTGCGATGTATGTAATCAAATCTAATGTATTCTGATTCCATAATGGCAGTGCCAAAGCATCCCTATAAATCTTTTCGTAACAATTACTTTTCAAGTAACTTTCTTTTCCGATCAGTTGCATCCCTTCATTTATTCGCGATATGCATTCTTGTATTGAATATGCTTCAACAATGGCACTTTCTAGACTGCAATCTTGATCTTGATATTGATCGATCAGTCCTGCAGTTAAATAGGTCATACTTTCAATCGCATAGAGGGACAAGCTCATTTTGCCAAGAATACCTTTTGCAGAATTATAGTCCATTAACGATTTGTCGTAGTGTCTTGAGTGAATAATGTGTTCAGTCAGCAAATTGATGAAATTTTTTAACAATGCTACTACCTGTGACCCAACATTATGTTTCCCTAGGAAAAGTACATCAAGCATAATATTAGACCCTGATTCAAGCTGACCTAGTAGGTTTTCTTTTGGTAGGATTACTTCTTTCAGAGTAACTGTGCATGTTTCCAAGCCTTGTTGGCCCATTTTTATACCATTGTTGGAACTACTAATTCCTCCACGTTCTCTTTCAGCCAAGAAAACTCCTAGTAATGTTGGCCTATGCCATGGATCTTCAGTTTCTGTGAAATTGGCAGGGACCAAAAAACAATTCGCCTCATTACCATTAGGGACATGAATCTTTTCTGTATTGAGCTTCCAGAATTTTTCACATGATGTTCTAGTTGCAGTACCATTCAATATAAATCCTTTCTTGACATGTTGTTCAGTATAGGCAAATGCAGGAATTAGTTCACCACTCACAATACGTGGTATGATTTTCTTCTTCTGTTCTTCATTGCCATATTTCATAAGCACTGCAATCGGATCCATGCGGCTGAATAGATAAGAACCTAATGCAGGACTTTTACTCACTACTTCAACCAGCTTAGCATACTCTATTGCACTTAGTCCAATGCCGTTATACTCCTGGCTTATGGTGGAACGAAAAACACCAAACTCTCCAAGTTTCTCTGCTACCTGATGTGGTCGTGGTTCATTTTCGTCCGTTTGTTTACCATCAAAGGTTTGGTTGATGTATTCTTTAATTGGTGCGAGCCATTCTTCAAATTGCTTATGTCTATCATCATTTTTGATTTCAGGGTATGTTAATATTTCGTGATCAACCTCTGCGACAAATAAATTTTTCATGTAAGGCTGTCGCATTGGATTTTTTGTAGGCAATGGTTCCAGTTTTACATCAAAGTTTGTATCATCAATTATTGTATTATCAGACTCCTCCACAGCTTTGGTATAGCGTCTAATGAATGAGTAAGTGCACTTCAAGCTGGAAGCATGTCGCCTGAGTAATATTCTACTCGTCAACATCTTAATGACTCCAGATCTTGTAACTTATCACTCAAAGAAATCCTCTAACTTTAACCTAACGCGTTGTTCCACCGGTTTTGGGGCTCGTGAACCGCCCTTAACCAAAATCACAGCATGATTGATCCTCCGTCCTTACAATTAGAGATACTCACAAAGTACAGAAGCTATATTTTCCCGAACACCGTGGCTGGATGGTGAACTCACAACTCAAAAGCCAATTCAAACTCTGGAAATTGGAAAGCGCTTGAAAGAATCTGTTTATAATCAGCTCTATGATTATTAATGATTTTGGAGATATTATCTACTTGTAAATGATATATTAGATCGGCAAAAACAATGCATAAGTAGTTCAGTACATTAATAGCGTCCCGACCGAAGACGCACTGGTGCGATGGAGAGGGGTGCAGTATTTTTTGATGAGTTCAAAAACGTATTAAGCCAACGGAACATCCGGAATAAAAGTGGAGACGCGGTCGAGGGTTGCGTTTGCATGTGTCAACAGTTTGTATAAACAAAACGGTATTAAAAGTGAAAACCGAAAAATCATGATATTCGGAAGAACGTTGAGAACAAACTGACCGATTAAATTAAGGTAAATTGTTTCATTGAGAGTGGAAACCTTTTTTTAATCCCGATTTACGATGGACCGCCAAAAATAGGACGCCATCTTGAGCACTCTTGTTGACAGTTTATCAAACTATGAATGAAATATTTGTATTTACATGGCTAATTGTAATTGTCAGAATGGTTATTTGATAGTACATTTCTATTTGATTGCATGTTTGATTCATTCAAAAACAGTATGTGAGTTTTTTAATCCACAGGGTAACCATAATACCAAGAATCTTAACCTGGTAAACAAACTTCTGTTGATTTGATGATGCTTTACTATAGGCGGTTCATGGCATTCTATTTTACAGAGTTACAATAGAGTACTTGTATTTCCAATCTATTAGTTTAATTTACAACTAATATATATTTTATTTCTGTGTTCTAGGAAAGACATAAAGTGCACTAATCATGTTTTATGCACATTTTGTCTTGGCCAAAAAGGGGCCACTGGCCCGTATTTGGCTGGCCGCTCATTGGGACAAGAAACTCACAAAAGCTCATGTATTCGAAACAAACATAGAAAAATCTGTTGACGGTATTCTGCAACCTAAGGTAAGCCTCAACATTATCATTCAGTATTTGTTACTCTCCAAAGTACTCATTTTGAACCCATCCTAATGTTTTTCCTGACAAATGTGTTCTGACTTTATCACATTAGGTTAAAATGGCTTTGAGGACATCTGGGCATCTCTTGTTGGGAGTAGTGAGAATTTATTCAAGGAAAGCCAAATATCTACTAGCAGATTGCAATGAAGCTTTTGTAAAAATAAAAATGGCATTCAGACCAGGAATGGTCGATTTACCAGAAGAACATCGGGAAGCTGCAGTTAATGCAATTACATTACCAGAAGTTTTCCATGACTTTGATACTGCGATGCCTGAGCTTAAGTAAGTAGCAAAATTTCAAGATAGAGATCATGATATTTATTTGACATACGTTTGATATGTGCTAAACTTTTTATAACTGTTACATTCAAATATCTGATCATTGAACTAGTATTCATTGATAATAATTCAATCACAAACTTTGTAGAGATGTGGATATCGAAGCACAATTTAGTTTGAATCAATCCCGAGCAGAAGAAATTACTATGAGGGAAGATTATGGAAGTTTGTCTCTTGTTACACATGATCAAGGATTTGGAGATATGAGTTTTGATGCAGAACCACCCGAGCTGATGAGACATGCAGCTACAATGGAACCTTCACTTGATCAAGTATGTCAATTAAAACCTTATTCCTGATGACTTTCTATCGCATAATTGTTTGAGAATTATGAGAGATGAATAATGAATAACCAATTCTGAATGCCTGTTGATACTAAAGGTTGAATTTTCAGAGTCACATGCTGTTCAGCGATGGCCCTGGAATGGAAGCTGCACTTGAACCAAAAGATAAAGAGCCAGTAGCTGGCACCTCTGCAGCTGCACAACCTATGGATATCGATACCCCAATTAGGGATGATGGCTTTGGTGGTCATCTGGGTCAAGATATAATATGTGAGTTCAATAATCCGTACGATTGGCATAAGCAATGTGATCGTTTTGTCTCTAGAGAATTGAATAAATAACAATGAAATATATTTCAGCCGGCGGATTGTTTGAAGGTGGTCTTTTTGATGAAGCGCCAATGGGAGAAGTAGCAGTACCTGAGGTTAGCACATTAAGCGAGCAACAAGAAGTTGCCGCTGCGGCAGGCGCCCCACCGGCAATTCATGATGACTCTGACGAAGATATGGGTGATCATTTTGGCGGACCTCCATCTCCTATGGGGGGTATGAGGTTAGTGTTGTTAGAGAAAAAGTTCATTTGAAAAAACGATTTGTTGAATAGTCGATCGCGAATTTCCATTCTCAACAAAAAGCGACTCGTATCTATTGGAGTGTATGAATTTACTTGCAGCAGCAGTGAGGGTTCAAGACCAGCTACACCTGCTGCGTTAGGGGAAGAAATCGAGGGTAGAACGAGTGTGGCTAGTCGCCGATTCACTCCTGCACCCCCAATGGCTCTTGAAGAACACCCAGTAGACGCAATTGAAGAGGCACAACCTCAGCAAGAACAAACAACTCTCCTTCACGATGAGGAGGAAAGTTTCGCCTTGGCTCCAGTTGATGCTTCTGCTCTTAAAGGTAATGTTAATTGTCTATTGGATTACTTGTCATTTGCATTTACTGCGACTCGGACTCTGATTACAAAAGTAAATTGAGAATAAAATTCAAAATCTCGTGACTTTCAGGGTTCACCAAGGCTAAACGTAAACGTAAACTCATTGTCGATGAAGTCAAAAATATCTCTGGAGAAGAAATGAAAGCTCAACTGTCAGACACTAGTGATATTATCACGACATTAGATTTGGCCCCTCCAACCAAGCGTTTAATGCACTGGAAGGAGACCGGCGGTGTTGAAAAACTATTTGCTCTACCAGGGAGACCAATACCTGCTCGAGTCTTGTTCAAGGTAGGATCTTTTCCTTCTTTCATTTTATAACTATCAATTAATCAAATCTCATGTTTGAATTATATCTGAAATCAATAGATATTAAGAGGAATTTTAAATTTCAGAATTATCAACGGCACTTAACGAGTAAATCTTACGACCACGAAGATTTTGGTAGATTAGATGCGGATGAAGATGGTATGCAACTAGAGCAAATGAGAGATGCCGCAGACATGGAGCCAGCTAGTTTTGACCAGAGTATCATTGGTAAACGAATGAGTCGAAAACGAAAAGCCCCTGCGGATGAAGAGGTCAGTATCAATATAACAACCTAACTACTATACTCACTCCTGTCTGATCTGCAGAGAGTCATAGAGATCTATCTTCATGTTTTAGTCCAAACAGCAACTGACCACACAACAACAGATAGAATCAGAAGTTTCTCAAACATCAGTTGCCAGTGAGATGATGGAAGTACCAAGTATAGTACCACCAACCCCCTTACCTCCTCCAAGATCACCAATACCTCCAGAAGTATCACTACCTCCTGAAACACCTGTTCCTGACATCAGTGCTATGCTTCCTTCCGTTGATTCTATTGATCAAATGGCCCTTCCCCCTGTCACTCCGTCCCTTAGTATGGAAATGCCTCAAATACCACCAGCTGAAGTCAGCTCGCTACTCGGTACTACTGAACAGCCACAAGCACTACCTGAACAGACGGAAGAAACGAGTTTACAACCTTCTGAGCTTCCTCAGATGGAAAATATGGGCTATGAGCAGGTAAATCTTTTGTCTTTCAGTTATTCATTCATCGGCTCTAGTATATACCTACATGGAGTCTCAATATCTTTAGTAGCGTCAGTTCATGAAGACACATTGTCTATTGGTTTAAGGGTCAAGCACAAGTACCATTTTTGGGATACGATGATCACCAGCCACTCGCGCACACACCAGGTGCGATATCAGAAAGGGGGCCGGCCACGCCCTGGAACCACGAAGACTACGAATTCCCTCCTTCTGTTGGTCCGGTACGTATCTATACATTAAAAAAGTTTATATGTATGTACTTATAAGTATTGGAAAGGATCAACTATAATTTCTTTTTTTTTTCAATTGTTTTACAGCTAGAGGAACAGCAGGTTGATGAAACCTACGAGCAATTTGAAGAACGAGTATTAAACAAGAGAGCAGCTCACATGTACCATTTAATTAAGAGCAAACTAGAGACCAAAGATCATTTGACCTTGTCGGATATGGCCTATAAAAACAATCGCAAACAGGTACAGATTGAGATATGATAAATACTCATTTATTCAAAAAATTACATACGAATGAAATATCCATCCTCCGGTGGTCGTCATGTTATTCTAAATTCTCGTTTCTGTGCATGTTCACTTTTACAAATAGTATTCAATGAAAATAGTTCGCTAACTGTGTTGTTTGTTCTCCTATTTTTACAGGCCGCACAGAAATTCTACACGTTATTAGTTCTTAAAAAATTCCAAGTGTTGGAATTGAACCAGGAATCTTCGTACGCTGATATTGTGGTTACCCCAGGATCCAAATTCGAAAATCCAGCGTTATAAGTATACCTTCTGTTATCAGATCATGAAATCGTGTAAACATGCCTGCGTTGTCCTATTGCGCGTTTACTACGAATAAAGTTACATGAAAATGTTTGTTGGCAAAGATCGACGAGTTAATGATGGAAACTATAGATATATTTTATAAATCGCATAATTTCTGATAATCTTGTCAATACAAATAATCGGTCCTGGAATATTTATTTAACAATATTCTTTTATTTTTGACGTTAGATAGGTTTACCTGAGAAAACATTTTTACATTATTTTCACTTTACTCTGAAGATTGTTTATGAACGTGGTCTTGAAATCTTCATTTGAACTTGAGTATACGCCTTGTGAATTTCTCGTGTTATTATTTTTTCTCTACTCAAAATTTTATCGAGAATGAACCTTGGTTTTATTTCGAATGCATATCGCGTCAATAATTTTAGTTTTATTCTACTTTCAAGTCAGATTTGTTTTGATCCCGATTCTCATTTTTATGATAATAACAACTGTAATTATTTTTGGCTTTTTCACGTGTAATCAGTGTAAATACCATAATATTTGGAGAAAAACTCGTATAACACTGCTTTGCGACCCTACTCATTGATCAAGGTCTAAAATTTTTCTACTTACTAGTAGAATGATGGACAAACACAACAAATTTTAGTACTTTTTCATAATCTCGTGTACTGTACAAATGAATGAAAGATGAGTAAATGGAATTTCTATTCAAGCTTTCCACATACTCAATATGAAATTGATCACTTGACAACTTTTTTTGAGTCATCAATTTCATGTTATTAAAATCTTTGTTATTAATAAATCTCATCTCACCTTGGTACAAAACCTCAACACACGCGCTTTGAATTTGAATACTAATTTTTTTCTCACGTTACTTTCACCAGGATTCCAATAATCATATCACAGTTTACGTAAACAATTACTTATACAGTTTAAATAAAGAGAAAAATAAGAAAAAATTTGAAGATATGATCTATCGAGAAGGTTACAGACAGTGGCTTTGTTCCACAATAATCAGATTGCTTAAAAAAAAATAATAATTGCCTCTTCAGATCAATTTGTTGTACTGTTATTTACTGCAACGCTCGTTGTTGAATAGTTCTAATGTAAAACTCTCCTAGACTCTCACTATCTTATTTGAAATATGTTGACCATTCAAAAAAGTTTGACTGAATCGTGACTATTACTTTGTTACAATGGTAGCTGTGGTAACAAATTATGAAAAAAATTGAAATCATAGCATAGTTGAGCCCTAAGTAACGTCCCGACACTGCGTAATTTTGATTAAATCATTATTAAGAGATTTACTCGCATCAAATGTTATCAGCAAATAAGATCGATATTTTATTTTGCTGACTAGCTGGCGTTTCTCCTTATTCGTTGGTTCAAAGATTCACGATTGTATAAATTCATTGTATATTGTACGTGGCACTCTATTTCATCATCAAAACACAAAAGAAAGAAAAATGTTATATTCTGAATAATTTTTGTTATATCAATCCAATAATGTAACGTACTCTTCTAATATAGATTAAAATATGAGATCATTAAATGTAATATATTATTATATAAAATTGTATCAATTAAAGGGATTCTGGAAATTGTAGATTTATTCAATGCAGTCATTACCTGGAATACTACATAGTTCAAGGGAGTGAGTGGAAATCGATTGCTGAGTCTGTAACTATTTTATTTATGCAGGGGACGAAAGATCAAACCCTTAACATTCATTTTAAAAAGCTTTATTTCTTAACTTTACGATTAGCAAATTGTTTATATTGAATCAACTTACAAAATTAATGTATGACAGTCGAAATGTATCTAGTACATCATCACTGTGATTAAATGATAGATACGTTAATTAAATTAAAGCGAACGTGAAGTTAAGGGCGCCAACTCGATATTTATAACGAGAAGGTAGAATGAAAACCAAGTGCGAATATTTAATTCTACCCATCGAGGTCACCAGCAGCCATTGCATCTTGATAAGATCTATCGTTGCTTTGCTCAGGGTCCAGTTTTATCATGTCATCAATTCGCAGAATGGTGATTGCTGCCTCAGTCGCGAATTTCAATGATTTAATTTTAGATATTGCTGGCTCCAATATCCCGGCTTTTTTGTTATCCCTTACTGTCCCTTCAATTAAATCCAGTCCCACCCATTTCAAATGAGCGTGATCAGCCTTTGTCTGGCTAGAATTATGATATGCTCTCAATTTTGCAACAAGGTCTGTCGCATCTTGCGCAGCATTAACAGCTAGTGTTTTTGGTATTATAAGAAGGGACTTGGCGTATTCTGCAATAGCGAGCTGCTCTCTGGAACTCTGTCGGGATAATTATATGAATTAATTTACTACTTCATTGGGTTTTTTTTTGTTCTGTTTTGTTTTACAAACAAGTTGTTTAACATTTGAATAAGCTTTTCTTGATGACCAAAGCATGCAACTTACCAAAGAAGTAGCGAAATTCTCGAGATAAATAGAAAGGGCTGCTTCAACACAGCCTCCACCAGCAACTACTGATTTGCTTTCTAACACTCTCTTCACTACGCATAAGGCGTCATGAACAGATCGCTCCATTTCATCACAATAGAAATCGTTAGGTCCGCGCAAAATGATAGAAGCAGCTGTACGTGCCTTTGGCCTGTTGAGGAAAATTAATAGCAGCTTGATTACCATGTAAGAGCACTTCACTCATGAGTTTGAGGTAACCAATCAATAATGGATGATGATTATATTTAATGAGCCATACCCTTTAATGAGAATGAGCTCGTCGTCACACACGTTTTCTTGGACAACTTCCGCAGCTTCACCCAAAAAGTTTGCATCGAAACTCTCCTCTCCTTCCATATTAGTCAAAGATGTTAAAAACTGGGCACCGGTTGCTTTGGCAATGCGCTTAAGATCAGATTTTTTACATCTGCGAACCGCTAGAGCACCAGCTTCAACAAAATACTACAAAAAACGAAATGATTAAATATTTAAATTGGATTTTTGAGGAAACCCCTCAGAAAAGGATGGTAAATCAAATACCTTGAGACAGAGATCATCAATACCACCCGTGACAAAAATAACATTAGTACCAGCAGCAAGGATTTTTTGGATACGTTCTTTAGTGATGTCAGATTCACGTTGACGAACTCCCTCCAACTTCTCAGGGTCGGTAATAAGTACCTCAACTCCCAGCTTCATTTTTGCTTTCTGCAGTGAAAAGTCAAGGCACGCGATTTTGGCATTTACTATTTTTTTCGGCATAGCTTGTGAGGCTACGGTGCAGTTCAAAGCATATCCAGGTACAAGAATAGACTCGCGAGCACTTTTTCCGTGAGCTTTTAATATGTTGACGGCTTTCACGGGATACAAATGTCCACCCTTTCCGTCATTGACTTTTACTGCGTTAGATGCATCTACTACCATGTTGGCAAAAAAGTCTGCATCACTGTATATTGTGCTTAGGAAAACTAAGACGAAAGTTTTTCACATGTTTCAGATTTGATTAACCCTATAATAAAAATTATCTGATAACTGTGCAAGTTTGGCTTTAATCATAGGCAATATATTATGATGGACGAAAGGATACGCTCCAATGATTTTGCTGGACATTGAGGTCTTGGCCACATTGACTAAACAGTCTCTACCCAACTCATCGACGCTGACGGTCAGATGTTCTTGAATGTATTTGCATGCCTCTCTGAAATACAAGAGCACCATGAATATCTGACTTGATCAACTACTAATAAGAGAGGGTTGAAATAAACCCTTGATGACCTACTTGCACGCAAGTCGGTACCCGCTAATGACTGATGTTGGATGAATTTTCTGTTTAACTAATTCATCAGCATTCTTCAAAAGTTCAGCAGCAATGATAACCTGTTACATCCAAAGATCAAATGTAATTGAATCTTTCACGTTAGTTATATGAACAATAAATTATCAAGATATCTGATTCAATAAATAATCTATACTTACAACAGAGGTTGTTCCATCGCCAACCTCATCATCTTGAAGCTGAGCAAGCTCTACCAATACACGAGCTGCCGGATGCTCAACCTCAAGGAGACGTAGTATTGTTGCACCATCATTTGTTACTGTTACATCCTGTAGAATAATTCACATAAAATGAACAATAATTCTATCAGTACAGTTTTTAGTTCAAAAACATAAAGCCAGCAATAAAGTTATAGGGAAAGATACATACCCCAATATCGTCGACGAGCATTTTGTCAAGACCAACAGGTCCTAAGGAGCTCTTCACAATGTTAGCAATGGAGGATGCTGCCATGACTGGAAAATTTCAGGTGGATTAATATTTTTGCTGAGTCTTCATCATGTGAAGTGTTTCAGCACAGAGGAACTCATAGATATGAAGTGAATTGCGGACAAATGGACCGGTTTTTCTGGAGTTTGCCACCCATAGACTATTTATAAAAATGTTGGGTCTATGTGATAATTGACAGGTTAAATACTTCACAAGAAATTAAAATACTGGAGAATGAGGCAGTATGAATATCTATCAATAGAACAAGCGCAAGGATGCATTGTTAATAAACATGCATTAAATATCGAAAATGAACATAGCAATCGTACGTTACTTTGTTAGAGTAATTTGTATGAAATATTTAGAGTATAGAATAAAGGAATTGCAGAAAATATCAATATTACAAAGATACTGAAATGCTGATAATTTTATTCCTATACAGGATAAATTTCCTTAACAAAATAGGTTAGCGTATTACCATTTTGTGTGCGAACTGGAGCACCGGATTGTCTGGTGCCACCAACCGCCAAAGGACTTGCAACAGTCGACATTTTCACGATTTTTTACACGAACGAAGTATTTGAAAATTTATTTCGTCTTGAAAAGATTTGCCGAACGTGGGTGAGGTCGGTCAGAATCGCGTGTGTGACTCGATCCAATAATGATAGAAACACTGCGGCTCGTCTGTCTTCGCATACTGGTCAGACTCATGCGAATATTCTATTGGATCTGAGGAAGAAACGAGGAACATCCATTGGCTCACGAATATTCAGGGTCGGCAAGATCTTGGGTGACTATCCGGAAAACACTTCGCGCGTGGGCATAGAAGATCTGAGTACTTTCTAGAATGAATTGAAGAACATGATTTTTTATAGAAAGCCTGAAAGAAGTTTATAAAAACTATAAATTTGGTCTCGAACATGCGATTTCTAATGGATGACCACCCTTGATATTCTTCTCAATCCGTAGACCTACAAAACTCCAAATTATTGTATGACCATATTTGGTCACGAAATTCTAACAACTGCATGAGTAAGGTCGCTATGTTTGCAACGTCGTTCACACTGAGAAACTAAGCAACCGCCGCCATTAAAAAGATAGAGAATTTTAGGGCGCGCGACATTTCAAAAAGCGAGAATTCTTGCAGCGTAGTAGTCGCTGTTGACTGGAATGCTGAAAGCGTTACTGAAACCGTAAAGGGAAAGCTGAAATGACTAAAGATTGAGAGTCACACCTATTGAATGATCCCAAGATCTTGTTTACAATGAAAGAGAAATCACAAATCATGAATTATAGGATGACCTACGGGTGGTAGCTTGAGAAAATGAAAAATTTGGTTTTACTTGTTGTTTTCCACCCCGAGTATGATTTTCAGACCGAAAAATTTGCGAAAACTGAAGTCTTTAGTGGTTTTCAGACCAAAAAATGTGCAAGGACTATACTCTTTGATGTTTTTCACATCAAAAAATATACAAAGACTAAAGCCTTTGGTGTTTTTCGAATCGGGGATTTCAGAAAATCACATGAAAACGTCAGAGACAATAGTCATTGATGTTTTTCGACTCTGGGATCTTGAATAATCGCATTAGAAACGTCGAAGACTATAGTCTTCGGTGTTTTCCGACTCTGGAATTCCGAATAATCGCATCAAACACGTCAAAGACTATAGTCTTTCGTGTTTTACGACTCTGGAATCTTGAATAATCGCATCAAAAACGTCAAAGACTATAGTCTTTGATGTTTTTCGACTTTGGGATTTCAAATGATCGCATCGAACACGTGAAGACTATAGTCTTTGGCGTTTTTCGACTCTGGGATTTCAGAAAATCGCATCAAACACGTCGAAGACTATAGTCTTTGGTGTTTTCCGACTCTGGGATGTCGAATAATCGCATCAAACACGTCAAAGACTATAATCTTTGGTGTTTTCCGACTCTAGGATTTCAAAAATTCGCGTCAAACATGTCAAAGACTATGGTCTTTGTTGTTTTTCGACTCTAGGATCTGATATGATCGCATCAAACACGTCAAAGACTATAATCTTCGGTGTTTTCCGAATCTGGGATTCCAAATGATCGCATCAAACACGTGAAAGACTATAGTCTTTCGTGTTTTACGACTCTAGGATCTTAAATAATCGCATCAAAAACGTCAAAGACTATAGTCTTTGGTGTTTTTTGACTCTGGGATCTTGAATAATCGCATCAGAAACGTCAAAGACTATAGTTTTTGGTGTTTTTCGACTCTAATATCTCAAATACTCGCATCAAAAACTTCGAAGACTATAGTCTTTGGTGTTTTTCGACTCTGATATCTCAAATACTCGCATCGAAAACTTCAAAGACTATAGTTTTCGGTGTTTTTCGACTCTGGAATCTTGAATAATCGCATCAAAAACGTCAAAGACTATAGTCTTTGATGTTTTTCGACTTTGGGATTTCAAATGATCGCATCAAACACGTCAAAGACTATAATCTTTGGTGTTTTCCGACTCTAGGATTTCAAAAATTCGCGTCAAACATGTCAAAGACTATGGTCTTTGTTGTTTTTCGACTCTAGGATCTGATATGATCGCATCAAACACGTCAAAGACTATAATCTTCGGTGTTTTCCGAATCTGGGATTCCAAATGATCGCATCAAACACGTGAAAGACTATAGTCTTTCGTGTTTTACGACTCTAGGATCTTAAATAATCGCATCAAAAACGTCAAAGACTATAGTCTTTGGTGTTTTTTGACTCTGGGATCTTGAATAATCGCATCAGAAACGTCAAAGACTATAGTTTTTGGTGTTTTTCGACTCTAATATCTCAAATACTCGCATCAAAAACTTCGAAGACTATAGTCTTTGGTGTTTTTCGACTCTGATATCTCAAATACTCGCATCGAAAACTTCAAAGACTATAGTTTTCGGTGTTTTTCGACTCTGGGATCTTAAATAATCGCATCGGAAACAACGAAGACTATAGTCTTTGGTGTTCCTTGACTCTGGGATCTCAAATACTCGCATCAAAAACTTCAAAGACTATAGTCTTTGGTGTTTTCTGACTTTGGGATTTGAAATACTCGCATTAAAAACTTCAAAGACTATAGTCTTTGGTGTTTTTCGACTTTGGGATCTCAAATACTCGCATCAAAAACCTCAAAGACTATAGTCTTTGGTGATTCTTGACTATGGGATCTCAAATACTCGCATCAAAAACTTCGAAGACTATAGTCTTTGGTGTTTTTCGACTCTGGGATCTCAAATACTCGCATCAAAAATTCCAAAGACTATAGTCTTTGGTGTTTTTCGACTTTGGGATCTTGAATAATCGCATCAGAAACGTCAAAGACTATAGTCTTTGGTGTTTTTCGACTCTAATATCTCAAATACTCGCATCAAAAACTTCGAAGACTATAGTCTTTAGTGTTTTACGACTCTGGGATCTCAAATACTCGCATCAAAAACTTCAAAGACTTCAAACTTCGGGGTTTTTCGAATTTGGGATCTTGAATTATCGCATCAGAAACGTCGAAGACTATAGTCTTTGGTGTTTTCCGACTCTGGGATCACAAATACTCGCATCGAAAACTTCAAAGACTTCAGTCTTTGGGGTTTTTCTACTTTGGGATCTTGAATAATCGCATCAGAAACGTCGAAAACTATAGTCTCTGGTGTTTCTTGACTCTGGGATCTCAAATACTCGCATCGAAAACTTCAAAGACTATAGTCTTTGGTGTTTTCTGACTTTGGGATCTCGAATACTTGCATCTGAAACGTCGAAGACTTGAATCTTTGTTGTTTTTTGACTCTGAGATCTTGAATAATCGCATCAAAAACGTCAAAGACTATAGTCTTTGGTGTTTTTCGACTCTGGGATCTCAAATACTCGCATCTAAAACTTCAAAGACTATAGTCTTTGGTGTTTTCTGACTTTGGGATCTCGAATAGTTGCATCCAAAACGTCAGAGACTTTAATCTTCGGTGTTTTGTTGACTTTGAGATCTTGAATAAACGCATCAAAAACGTCAAAGACTATAGTCTTTGGTGTTTTTCGACTCTGGGATCTCAAATACTCGCATCAAAAACTTCAAAGACTATAGTTTTCAGTGTTTTTCGACTCTGGGATCTCAAATAATCGCATCAGACACAACGAAGACTATAGTCTTTGGTGTTCCTTGACTCTGGGATCTCAAATACTCGCATTAAAAACGTCAAAGACCATAGTCTTTGGTGTTTTTCGACTCTGGGATCTTGAATAATCGCATCAGAAACGTCGAAGACTATAGTCTTTGGTGTTTTTCGACGCTGGGATCTTGAATAATCGCATCACAAACGTCGAAGACTATAGTTTTTGGTGTTTCTTGACTCTGGGATCTGAAATACTCGCATCAAAAACGTCAAAAACTGAAGTCTTTGGTGTTCCTTGACTCTGGGATCTCAAATACTCGCATTGAAAACTCCAAAGACTATAGTCTTTGGTGTTTTCTGACTTTGGGATCTTAAATACTTGCATCTTAAACGGCAAAGACTATAGTCTTCAGTGTTTTTCGACTTTGGGATCTCAAATACTCGCATCAAAAACTTCAAAGAAAATTGTTTTCGGTGTTTTTCGACTCTGGGATCTTGAATAATCGCATCAAAAACAACGAAGACTATAGTCTTTGGTGTTCCTCGACTCTGGGATCTCAAATACTCGCATCAAAAACTTCAAAGACTATAGTCTTTGGTGTTTTTCGACTCTGGGATCTTGAATAATCGCATCAGAAACGTCGGAGACTATAGTCGTTGGTGTTTTTCGACTCTGATATGTCAAATACTCGCATTAAAAACCTCAAAGACTATAGTCTTTGGTGATTCTTGACTCTGGGATCTCAAATACTCGCATCAAAAACTTCAAAGACTTCAGTCTTCGGGGTTTTTCGAATTTGGGATCTTGAATTATCGCATCAGAAACGTCGAAGACTATAGTCTTTGGTGTTTTCCGACTCTGGGATCACAAATACTCGCATCAACAACTTAAGAGATTATAGTCTTTGGCGTTTTTCGACTCTGAGATCTTGAATAATCGCATCAGAAACGTCGAAAACTATAGTCTCTGGTGTTTCTTGACTCTGGGATCTCAAATACTCGCATCAAAAACTTCAAAGACTTTAATCTTTGTTGTTTTTTGACTCTGAGATCTTGAATAAACGCATCAAAAACGTCAAAGACTATAGTCTTTGGTGTTTTTCGACTCTGGGATCACGAATACTCGCATCGAAAACTTCAAAGACTTGAATCTTTGTTGTTTTTTGACTCTGAGATATTGAATAATCGCATCAAAAACGTCAGAGACTATAGTCTTTGGTGTTTTTCGACTCTGGGATCTCAAATACTCGCATCTAAAACTTCAAAGACTATAGTCTTTGGTGTTTTTCGACTCTGGGATCTCAAATACTCGCATCGAAAACTTCAAAGACTTGAATCTTTGTTGTTTTTTGACTCTGAGATATTGAATAATCGCATCAGAAACGTCAAAGACTATAGTCTTTGGTGTTCCTCGACTCTGGGATCTCAAATACTCGCATCAAAAACTTCAAAGACTATAGTCTTTGGTGTTTTTCGACTTTGGGATCTTGAATAATCGCATCAGAAACGTCAAAGACTATAGTCTTTGGTGTTTTTCGACTCTAATATCTCAAATACTCGCATCAAAAACTTCGAAGACTTCAAACTTCGGGGTTTTTCGAATTTGGGATCTTGAATTATCGCATCAGAAACGTCGAAGACTATAGTCTTTGGTGTTTTCCGACTCTGGGATCACAAATACTCGCATCGAAAACTTCAAAGACTTCAGTCTTTGGGGTTTTTCGACTTTGGGATCTTGAATAATCGCATCAAGAACGTCGAAAACTATAGTCTCTGGTGTTTCTTGACTCTGGGATCTCAAATACTCGCATCAAAAACTTCAAAGACTATAGTCTTTGGTGTTTTCTGACTTTGGGATCTCGAATACTTGCATCTGAAACGTCGAAGACTTGAATCTTTGTTGTTTTTTGACTCTGAGATCTTGAATAATCGCATCAAAAACGTCAAAGACTATAGTCTTTGGTGTTTTTCGACTCTGGGATCTCAAATACTCGCATCTAAAACTTCAAAGACTATAGTCTTTGGTGTTTTCTGACTTTGGGATCTCGAATAGTTGCATCCAAAACGTCAGAGACTTTAATCTTCGGTGTTTTGTTGACTTTGAGATCTTGAATAAACGCATCAAAAACGTCAAAAACTATAGTCTTTGGTGTTTTTCGACTCTGGGATCTCAAATACTCGCATCAAAAACTTCAAAGACTATAGTTTTCAGTGTTTTTCGACTCTGGGATCTCAAATAATCGCATCAGACACAACGAAGACTATAGTCTTTGGTGTTCCTTGACTCTGGGATCTCAAATACTCGCATTAAAAACGTCAAAGACCATAGTCTTTGGTGTTTTTCGACTCTGGGATCTTGAATAATCGCATCAGAAACGTCGAAGACTATAGTCTTTGGTGTTTTTCGACGCTGGGATCTTGAATAATCGCATCACAAACGTCGAAGACTATAGTTTTTGGTGTTTCTTGACTCTGGGATCTAAAATACTCGCATCAAAAACGTCAAAAACTGAAGTCTTTGGTGTTCCTTGACTCTGGGATCTCAAATACTCGCATTGAAAACTCCAAAGACTATAGTCTTTGGTGTTTTCTGACTTTGGGATCTTAAATACTTGCATCTTAAACGGCAAAGACTATAGTCTTCAGTGTTTTTCGACTTTGGGATCTCAAATACTCGCATCAAAAACTTCAAAGAAAATTGTTTTCGGTGTTTTTCGACTCTGGGATCTTGAATAATCGCATCAAAAACAACGAAGACTATAGTCTTTGGTGTTCCTCGACTCTGGGATCTCAAATACTCGCATCAAAAACTTCAAAGACTATAGTCTTTGGTGTTTTTCGACTCTGGGATCTTGAATAATCGCATCAGAAACGTCGGAGACTATAGTCGTTGGTGTTTTTCGACTCTGATATGTCAAATACTCGCATTAAAAACCTCAAAGACTATAGTCTTTGGTGATTCTTGACTCTGGGATCTCAAATACTCGCATCAAAAACTTTAAAGACTTCAGTCTTTGGGGTTTTTCGACTTTGGGATCTCGAATAATCGCATCAGAAACGTCCAAGACTATAGTCTTTGGTGTTTTCTGACTTTGGGATCTCGAATACTTGCATCCAAAACGTCGAAGACTTCGATCTTTGGTGTTTTTTGACTTTGAGATCTTGAATAAACGCATCAAAAACGTCAAAGACTATAGTCTTTGGTGTTTTCCGACTCTAGGATCTTGAATACTTGCATCAAAAACGTCAAAGACCATAGTCTTTGGTGTTTTTTGACCCTGGGATCTTGAATAATCGCATCAGAAACGTCAGAGACTATAGTCTTCTGTGTTTTTCGACTTTAAGATCTCGAAAAAAAGCATTAAAAACGTCAGAGACTATAGTTTTCTGTGTTTTTCGACTTTAAGATCTCGAAAAAAAGCATTAAAAACGTCAAAGACTATAGTCTTTGGTGTTCCTCGACTCTGAGATCTCGAATACTCGCATCAAAAACTTCGTAGACTATAGTCTTTGGTGTTTTGCGACTCTGGGATCTTGGATAATCGCATCAGAAACAACAAAGACTATAGTCTTTGGTGTTCCTCGACTCTGGGATCTCAAATACTCGCATCAAAAACTTTAAAGACTATAGTCTTTGGTGTTTTTCGACTCTGTGATCTTGAATAATCGCATCAGAAACGTCGAAAACTATAGTCTTTGGTGTTTTTTGACTCTGGGATCTTGAATAATCGCATCAGAAACGTCAAAGACTATAGTCTTCTGTGTTTTTCGACTTTAAGATCTCGAAAAGAAGCATGAAAAACGTCAAAGACTATAGTCTTCGGTGTTTTTTGACTTTGGGATCTCGAATACTTGCATCTGAAACGTCGTAGACTCTCATCTTTGGTGTTTTTCGACTCTGGGATCTCAAATACTCGCATCAAAAACTTCAAAGACTATAGTTTCCGTTGTTTTCCGACTCTGAGATCTTAAATAATCGCATCAGAAACAACAAAGACTATAGTCTTTGGTGTTCCTCGACTCTGAGATTTCGAATACTCGCATCAAAAACTTCAAAGACTATAATCTCTGGTGTTTTGCGACTCTGGGATCTTGAATAATCGCATCAGAAACGTCGAAGACTTCAGTCTTTGGGGTTTTTCGACTTTGGGATCTTGAATAATCGCATCAGAAACGTCCAAGACTATAGTCTCTGGTGTTTTTCGACTTTAAGATCTTGAACAAACGCATCAAAAACGTCAAAGACTATAGTCTTCGTTGTTTTTCGACTCTGGGATCTTGAATAATCGCATTAGAAACTTCAGAAACTATAGTCTTTGGTGTTTTTGAACTTTGATATGTCAAATACTCGCATCAAAAACTTCAAAGACTATAGTCTTTGGTGTTTTTCGACTCTAGGATCTCAAATACTCGCATCAAAAACCTCAAAGACTATAGTCTTTGGTGATTCTTGACTCTGAAATCTCGAATACTCGCATCAAAAACTTTGAAGACTATAGTCTTTGGTGTTTTTCGACTCTGAGATCTCAGAAACTCGCATCAAAAACTTTAAATACTATTGTTCTCGGTGTTTTTTGACTCTGGGATCTTAAATAATCGCATCAGAAACAACGAAGACTATAGTCTTTGGCTTTTTTCGACTCTGGGATCTCAAATACTCGCATCAAAAACCTCAAAGACTATAGTCTTTGATGATTCTTGACTCTGAGATCTCAAATGCTCGCATCAAAAACTTTAAAGACTTAGTCTTTGGGGTTTTTCGACTTTGGGATCTCGAATACTTGCATCCAAAACGTCGAAGACTCCGATCTTTGGTGTTTTTTGACTTTGAGATCTTGAATAAACGCATCAAAAACGTCAAAGACTATAGTCTTCGGTGTTTTTCGACTCTGGGATCTCAAATACTCGCATCAAAAACTTCAAAGACTATTGTTCTCGGTGTTTTTTGACTCTGGGATCTTAAATAATCGCATCAGAAACAACGAAGACTATAGTCTTTGGCTTTTTTCGACTCTGGGATCTCAAATACTCGCATCAAAAACCTCAAAGACTATAGTCTTTGATGATTCTTGACTCTGAGATCTCAAATGCTCGCATCAAAAACTTTAAAGACTTAGTCTTTGGGGTTTTTCGACTTTGGGATCTTGAATAATCGCATCAGAAACAACAAAGACTATAGTCCTTGGTGTTCCTTGACTCTGGGATCTCAAATACTCGCATCAAAAACTTTAAAGACTCTCATCTTTGGTGTTTTTCGACTCTGGGATCTCAAATACTCGCATCAAAAACTTCAAAGACTATAGTTTCCGTTGTTTTCCGACTCTGAGATCTTAAATAATCGCATCAGAAACAACAAAGACTATAGTCTTTGGTGTTCCTCGACTCTGAGATTTCGAATACTCGCATCAAAAACTTCAAAGACTATAGTCTCTGGTGTTTTGCGACTCTGGGATCTTGAATAATCGCATCAGAAACGTCGAAGACTTCAGTCTTTGGGGTTTTTCGACTTTGGGATCTTGAATAATCGCATCAGAAACGTCCAAAACTATAGTCTCTGGTGTTTTTCGACTTTAAGATCTTAAACAAACGCATCAAAAACGTCAAAGACTATAGTCTTCGTTGTTTTTCGACTCTGGGATCTTGAATAATCGCATTAGAAACGTCAGAAACTATAGTCTTTGGTGTTATTGAACTTTGATATGTCAAATACTCGCATCAAAAACTTCAAAGACTATAGTCTTTGGTGTTTTTCGACTCTAGGATCTCAAATACTCGCATCAAAAACCTCAAAGACTATAGTCTTTGGTGATTCTTGACTCTGAAATCTCGAATACTCGCATCAAAAACTTTGAAGACTATAGTCTTTGGTGTTTTTCGACTCTGAGATCTCAGAAACTCGCATCAAAAACTTTAAATACTATTGTTCTCGGTGTTTTTCGACTCTGGGATCTTGAATAATCGCATCAGAAACCTCAAAGACTATAGTCTTTGATGATTCTTGACTCTGAGATCTCAAATGCTCGCATCAAAAACTTAAAAGACTTCAGTCTTTGGGGTTTTTCGACTTTGAGATCTTGAATAATCGCATCAGAAACGTCCAAGACTATAGTCTTTGGTGTTTTTCGACTCTGGGATCTTGAATAATCGCATCAGAAACGTCAAAGACTATAGTCCTCGTTGTTTTTCGACTCTGGGATCTTGAATAATCGCATCAGAAACGTCCAAAACTATAGTCTCTGGTGTTTTTCGACTTTAAGATCTTAAACAAACGCATCAAAAACGTCAAAGACTATAGTCTTCGTTGTTTTTCGACTCTGGGATCTTGAATAATCGCATTAGAAACGTCAGAAACTATAGTCTTTGGTGTTTTTGAACTTTGATATGTCAAATACTCGCATCAAAAACTTCAAAGACTATAGTCTTTGGTGTTTTTCGACTCTAGGATCTCAAATACTCGCATCAAAAACCTCAAAGACTATAGTCTTCGGTGTTTTTTGACTTTGGGATCTCGAATACTTGCATCTGAAACGTCGTAGACTCTCATCTTTGGTGTTTTTCGACTCTGGGATCTCAAATACTCGCATCAAAAACTTCAAAGACTATAGTTTCCGTTGTTTTCCGACTCTGAGATCTTAAATAATCGCATCAGAAACAACAAAGACTATAGTCTTTGGTGTTCCTCGACTCTGAGATTTCGAATACTCGCATCAAAAACTTCAAAGACTATAATCTCTGGTGTTTTGCGACTCTGGGATCTTGAATAATCGCATCAGAAACGTCCAAGACTATAGTCTTTGGTGTTTTCTGACTTTGGGATCTCGAATACTTGCATTTTCAACGACATAGACTCTAATCTTCGGTGTTTTCCGACTTTGAGATCTTGAATAAACGCATCAAAAACGTCAAAGACTATAGTCCTCGTTGTTTTTCGACTCTGGGATCTGGAATAATCGCATCAGAAACGTCAAAGACTATAGTCTTTGGTGTTTTTCAACTCTGATATGTCAAATACTCGCATCAAAAACCTCAAAGACTATAGTCTTTGGTGATTCTTGACTCTGAAATCTCGAATACTCGCATCAAAAACTTCGAAGACTATAGTCTTTGGTGTTTTTCGACTCTGAGATCTCAGGAACTCGCATCAAAAACTTTAAATACTATTGTTCTCGGTTTTTCTCGACTCTGGGATCTTGAATAATCGCATCAGAAACAATGAAGACTATAGTCTTTGGCTTTTTTCGACTCTGGGATCTCAAATACTCGCATCAAAAACCTCAAAGACTATAGTCTTTGATGATTCTTGACTCTGGGATCTCAAATACTCGCATCAAAAACTTTAAAGACTTCAGTCTTTGGGGTTTTTCGACTTTGGGATCTCGAATAATCGCATCAGAAACGTCCAAGACTATAGTCTTTGGTGTTTTCTGACTTTGGGATCTCGAATACTTGCATCCAAAACGTCGAAGACTTCGATCTTTGGTGTTTTTTGACTTTGAGATCTTGAATAAACGCATCAAAAACGTCAAAGACTATAGTCTTTGGTGTTTTCCGACTCTAGGATCTTGAATACTTGCATCAAAAACGTCAAAGACCATAGTCTTTGGTGTTTTTTGACCCTGGGATCTTGAATAATCGCATCAGAAACGTCAGAGACTATAGTCTTCTGTGTTTTTCGACTTTAAGATCTCGAAAAAAAGCATTAAAAACGTCAAAGACTATAGTCTTTGGTGTTCCTTGACTCTGGGATCTCAAATACTTGCCTCAAAAACTCCGAAGACTATAGTCTTTGGTGTTTTCTGACTTCGGGATCTCGAATACTTGCATCTCAAACGTCATAGACTCTAATCTTTGGTGTTTTTCGACTTTGAGATCTCGAATAAACGCATCAAAAACGTCAAAGACTATAGTCTTTGGTGTTTTCCGACTCTGGGATCTCAAATACTCGCATCAAAAACTTCAAAGACTATAGTTTTTGGTGATTCTTGACTCTGGGATTTCGAATACTCGCATCAAAAACTTCGAAGACTATAGTCTTTGGTGTTTTTCGACTCTGAGATCTCAAATACTCGCATCAAAAACTTCAAATACTATAGTTCTCGGTGTTTTTCGACTCTGGGATCTTAAATAATCGCATCAGAAACAACGAAGACTATAGTCTTTGGCTTTTTTCGACACTGGGATCTCAAATACTCGCATCAAAAACCTCAAAGACTATAGTCTTTGATGATTCTTGACTCTAGGATCTCAAATACTCGCATCAAAAACTTCAAAGACTTCAGTTTTTGGGGTTTTTCGACTTTGGGATCTTGAATAATCGCATCAGAAACGTCCAAGACTATAGTCTTTGGTGTTTTCTGACTTTGGGATCTCGAATACTTGCATTTTCAACGACATAGACTCTAATCTTCGGTGTTTTCCGACTTTGAGATCTTGAATAAACGCATCAAAAACGTCAAAGACTATAGTCCTCGTTGTTTTTCGACTCTGGGATCTTGAATAATCGCATCAGAAACGTCAAAGACTATAGTCTTTGGTGTTTTTCAACTCTGATATGTCAAATACTCGCATCAAAAACCTCAAAGACTATAGTCTTTGGTGATTCTTGACTCTGAAATCTCGAATACTCGCATCAAAAACTTCGAAGACTATAGTCTTTGGTGTTTTTCGACTCTGAGATCTCAGGAACTCGCATCAAAAACTCTAAATACTATTGTTCTCGGTTTTTCTCGACTCTGGGATCTTAAATAATCGCATCAGAAACAATGAAGACTATAGTCTCTGGCTTTTTTCGACTCTGGGATCTCAAATACTCGCATCAAAAACCTCAAAGACTATAGTCTTTGATGATTCTTGACTCTGAGATCTCAAATGCTCGCATCAAAAACTTTAAAGACTTCAGTCTTTGGGGTTTTTCGACTTTGGGATCTTGAATAATCGCATCAGAAACAACAAAGACTATAGTCCTTGGTGTTCCTTGACTCTGGGATCTCAAATACTCGCATCAAAAACTTTAAAGACTCTCATCTTTGGTGTTTTTCGACTCTGGGATCTCAAATACTCGCATCAAAAACTTCAAAGACTATAGTTTCCGTTGTTTTCCGACTCTGAGATCTTAAATAATCGCATCAGAAACAACAAAGACTATAGTCTTTGGTGTTCCTCGACTCTGAGATTTCGAATACTCGCATCAAAAACTTCAAAGACTATAGTCTCTGGTGTTTTGCGACTCTGGGATCTTGAATAATCGCATCAGAAACGTCGAAGACTTCAGTCTTTGGGGTTTTTCGACTTTGGGATCTTGAATAATCGCATCAGAAACGTCCAAAACTATAGTCTCTAGTGTTTTTCGACTTTAAGATCTTAAACAAACGCATCAAAAACGTCAAAGACTATAGTCTTCGTTGTTTTTCGACTCTGGGATCTTGAATAATTGCATTAGAAACGTCAGAAACTATAGTCTTTGGTGTTTTTGAACTTTGATATGTCAAATACTCGCATCAAAAACTTCAAAGACTATAGTCTTTGGTGTTTTTCGACTCTAGGATCTCAAATACTCGCATCAAAAACCTCAAAGACTATAGTCTTTGGTGATTCTTGACTCTGAAATCTCGAATACTCGCATCAAAAACTTTGAAGACTATAGTCTTTGGTGTTTTTCGACTCTGAGATCTCAGAAACTCGCATCAAAAACTTTAAATACTATTGTTCTCGGTGTTTTTCGACTCTGGGATCTTGAATAATCGCATCAGAAACAACGAAGACTATAGTCTTTGGCTTTTTTCGACTCTGGGATCTCAAATACTCCCATCAAAAACCTCAAAGACTATAGTCTTTGATGATTCTTGACTCTGAGATCTCAAATGCTCGCATCAAAAACTTGAAAGACTTCAGTCTTTGGGGTTTTTCGACTTTGAGATCTTGAATAATCGCATCAGAAACGTCCAAGACTATAGTCTTTGGTGTTTTCTGACTTTGGGATCTCGAATACTTGCATTTTCAACGACATAGACTCTAATCTTCGGTGTTCTCCGACTTTGAGATCTTGAATAAACGCATCAAAAACGTCAAAGACTATAGTCCTCGTTGTTTTTCGACTCTGGGATCTTGAATAATCGCATCAGAAACGTCAAAGACTATAGTCTTTGGTGTTTTTCAACTCTGATATGTCAAATACTCGCATCAAAAACCTCAAAGACTATAGTCTTTGGTGATTCTTGACTCTGAAATCTCGAATACTCGCATCAAAAACTTCGAAGACTATAGTCTTTGGTGTTTTTCGACTCTGAGATCTCAGGAACTCGCATCAAAAACTTTAAATACTATTGTTCTCGGTTTTTCTCGACTCTGGGATCTTAAATAATCGCATCAGAAACAATGAAGACTATAGTCTTTGGCTTTTTTCGACTCTGGAATCTCAAATACTCGCATCAAAAACTTTAAAGACTTCAGTCTTTGGGGTTTTTCGACTTTGGGATCTCGAATAATCGCATCAGAAACGTCCAAGACTATAGTCTTTGGTGTTTTCTGACTTTGGGATCTCGAATACTTGCATCCAAAACGTCGAAGACTTCGATCTTTGGTGTTTTTTGACTTTGAGATCTTGAATAAACGCATCAAAAACGTCAAAGACTATAGTCTTTGGTGTTTTCCGACGCTAGGATCTTGAATACTTGCATCAAAAACGTCAAAGACCATAGTCTTTGGTGTTTTTTGACCCTGGGATCTTGAATAATCGCATCAGAAACGTCAGAGACTATAGTCTTCTGTGTTTTTCGACTTTAAGATCTCGAAAAAAAGCATTAAAAACGTCAAAGACTATAGTCTTTGGTGTTCCTTGACTCTGGGATCTCAAATACTTGCCTCAAAAACTCCAAAGACTATAGTCTTTGGTGTTTTCTGACTTCGGGATCTCGAATACTTGCATCTCAAACGTCATAGACTCTAATCTTTGGTGTTTTTCGACTTTGAAATCTCGAATAAACGCATCAAAAACGTCAAAGACTATAGTCTTTGGTGTTTTCCGACTCTGGGATCTCAAATACTCGCATCAAAAACTTCAAAGACTATAGTTTTTGGTGATTCTTGACTCTGGGATTTCGAATACTCGCATCAAAAACTTCGAAGACTATAGTCTTTGGTGTTTTTCGACTCTGAGATCTCAAATACTCGCATCAAAAACTTCAAATACTATAGTTCTCGGTGTTTTTCGACTCTGGGATCTTAAATAATCGCATCAGAAACAACGAAGACTATAGTCTTTGGCTTTTTTCGACACTGGGATCTCAAATACTCGCATCAAAAACCTCAAAGACTATAGTCTTTGATGATTCTTGACTCTGGGATCTCAAATACTCGCATCAAAAACTTCAAAGACTTCAGTTTTTGGGGTTTTTCGACTTTGGGATCTTGAATAATCGCATCAGAAACGTCCAAGACTATAGTCTTTGGTGTTTTCTGACTTTGGGATCTCGAATACTTGCATTTTCAACGACATAGACTCTAATCTTCGGTGTTTTCCGACTTTGAGATCTTGAATAAACGCATCAAAAACGTCAAAGACTATAGTCCTCGTTGTTTTTCGACTCTGGGATCTTGAATAATCGCATCAGAAACGTCAAAGACTATAGTCTTTGGTGTTTTTCAACTCTGATATGTCAAATACTCGCATCAAAAACCTCAAAGACTATAGTCTTTGGTGATTCTTGACTCTGAAATCTCGAATACTCGCATCAAAAACTTCGAAGACTATAGTTTTTGGTGTTTTTCGACTCTGAGATCTCAGGAACTCGCATCAAAAACTTTAAATACTATTGTTCTCGGTTTTTCTCGACTCTGGGATCTTAAATAATCGCATCAGAAACAATGAAGACTATAGTCTTTGGCTTTTTTCGACTCTGGGATCTCAAATACTCGCATCAAAAACCTCAAAGACTATAGTCTTTGATGATTCTTGACTCTGGGATCTCAAATACTCGCATCAAAAACTTTAAAGACTTCAGTCTTTGGGGTTTTTCGACTTTGGGATCTCGAATAATCGCATCAGAAACGTCCAAGACTATAGTCTTTAGTGTTTTCTGACTTTGGGATCTCGAATACTTGCATCCAAAACGTCGAAGACTTCGATCTTCGGTGTTTTTTGACTTTGAGATCTTGAATAAACGCATCAAAAACGTCAAAGACTATAGTCTTTGGTGTTTTCCGACTCTAGGATCTTGAATACTTGCATCGAAAACGTCAAAGACCATAGTCTTTGGTGTTTTTTGACCCTGGGATCTTGAAAAAATCGCATCAGAAACGTCAGAGACTATAGTCTTCTGTGTTTTTCGACTCTCAGATCTCGAAAAAAAGCATTAAAAACGTCAAAGACTATAGTCTTTGGTGTTCCTTGACTCTGGGATCTCAAATACTTGCCTCAAAAACTCCAAAGACTATAGTCTTTGGTGTTTTCTGACTTCGGGATCTTGAATACTTGCATCTCAAACGTCATAGACTCTAATCTTTGGTGTTTTTCGACTTTGAGATCTCGAATAAACGCATCAAAAACGTCAAAGACTATAGTCTCTGGTGTTTTCCGACTCTGGGATCTCAAATACTCGCATCAAAAACTTCAAAGACTATAGTTTCCGGTGTTTTTCGACTCTGGGATCTTGAATAATCGCATCAGAAGCCTCAAAGACTATAGTCTCTGGTGTTTTTCGACTCTAATATGTCAAATACTCGCATCAAAAACTTCAAAGACTATAGTTCTTGGTGTTTTCTGACTCTGGGATCTCGAATACTTGCATCTCAAACGTCATAGACTCTAATCTTTGGTGTTTTTTGACTCTAATATGTCAAATACTCGCATCAAAAACGTCAAAGACTATAGTCTTTGGTGTTTTCCGACTCTGGGATCTCAAATACTCGCATCAAAAACTTCAAAGACTTCAGTTTTTGGGGTTTTTCGACTTTGGGATCTTGAATAATCGCATCAGAAACGTCCAAGACTATAGTCTTCGGTGTTTTCTGACTTTGGGATCTCGAATACTTGCATCTCAAACGACATAGACTCTAATCTTTGGTGTTTTTCGACTTTGAGATCTTGAATAAACGCATCAAAAACGTCAAAGACTATAGTCTTTGGTGTTTTCCGACTCTGGGATCTCAAATACTCGCATCAAAAACTTCAAAGACTATAGTTTTTGGTGATTCTTGACTCTGGGATTTCGAATACTCGCATCAAAAACTTCGAAGACTATAGTCTTTGGTGTTTTTCGACTCTGAGATCTCAAATACTCGCATCAAAAACTTCAAATACTATAGTTCTCGGTGTTTTTCGACTCTGGGATCTTAAATAATCGCATCAGAAACAACGAAGACTATAGTCTTTGGCTTTTTTCGACACTGGGATCTCAAATACTCGCATCAAGAACCTCAAAGACTATAGTCTTTGATGATTCTTGACTCTGGGATCTCAAATACTCGCATCAAAAACTTCAAAGACTTCAGTTTTTGGGGTTTTTCGACTTTGGGATCTTGAATAATCGCATCAGAAACGTCCAAGACTATAGTCTTTGGTGTTTTCCGACTCTGGGATCTCAAATACTCGCATCAAAAACTTCAAAGACTTCAGTATTTGGGGTTTTTCGACTTTGGGATCTTGAATAATCGCATCAGAAACGTCCAAGACTATAGTCTTTGGTGTTTTCTGACTTTGGGATCTCGAATACTCGCATCAAAAACTTCAAAGACTTCAGTTTTTGGGGTTTTTCGACTTTGGGATCTTGAATAATCGCATCAGAAACGTCCAAGACTATAGTCTTTGGTGTTTTCTGACTTTGGGATCTCGAATACTTGCATTTTCAACGACATAGACTCTAATCTTCGGTGTTTTCCGACTTTGAGATCTTGAATAAACGCATCAAAAACGTCAAAGACTATAGTCCTCGTTGTTTTTCGACTCTGGGATCTTGAATAATCGCATCAGAAACGTCAAAGACTATAGTCTTTGGTGATTCTTGACTCTGAAATCTCGAATACTCGCATCAAAAACTTCGAAGACTATAGTCTTTGGTGTTTTTCGACTCTGAGATCTCAGGAACTCGCATCAAAAACTTCAAATACTATTGTTCTCGGTTTTTCTCGACTCTGGGATCTTAAATAATCGCATCAGAAACAATGAAGACTATAGTCTTTGGCTTTTTTCGACTCTGGGATCTCAAATACTCGCATCAAAAACCTCAAAGACTATAGTCTTTGATGATTCTTGACTCTGGGATCTCAAATACTCGCATCAAAAACTTTAAAGACTTCAGTCTTTGGGGTTTTTCGACTTTGGGATCTCGAATAATCGCATCAGAAACGTCCAAGACTATAGTCTTTGGTGTTTTCTGACTTTGGGATCTCGAATACTTGCATCCAAAACGTCGAAGACTTCGATCTTTGGTGTTTTTTGACTTTGAGATCTTGAATAAACGCATCAAAAACGTCAAAGACTATAGTCTTTGGTGTTTTCCGACTCTAGGATCTTGAATACTTGCATCAAAAACGTCAAAGACCATAGTCTTTGGTGTTTTTTGACCCTGGGATCTTGAATAATCGCATCAGAAACGTCAGAGACTATAGTCTTCTGTGTTTTTCGACTTTAAGATCTCGAAAAAAAGCATTAAAAACGTCAAAGACTATAGTCTTTGGTGTTCCTTGACTCTGGGATCTCAAATACTTGCCTCAAAAACTCCAAAGACTATAGTCTTTGGTGTTTTCTGACTTCGGGATCTCGAATACTTGCATCTCAAACGTCATAGACTCTAATCTTTGGTGTTTTTCGACTTTGAGATCTCGAATAAACGCATCAAAAACGTCAAAGACTATAGTCTTTGGTGTTTTCCGACTCTGGGATCTCAAATACTCGCATCAAAAACTTCGAAGACTATAGTTTTCGGTGTTTTTCGACTCTGGGATCTTGAATAATCGCATCAGAAGCCTCAAAGACTATAGTCTCTGGTGTTTTTCGACTCTAATATGTCAAATACTCGCATCAAAAACTTCAAAGACTATAGTTCTTGGTGTTTTTTGACTCTGGGATCTCGAATACTTGCATCTCAAACGTCATAGACTCTAATCTTTGGTGTTTTTTGACTCTAATATGTCAAATACTCGCATCAAAAACGTCAAAGACTATAGTCTTTGGTGTTTTCCGACTCTGGGATCTCAAATACTCGCATCAAAAACTTCAAAGACTTCAGTTTTTGGGGTTTTTCGACTTTGGGATCTTGAATAATCGCATCAGAAACGTCCAAGACTATAGTCTTTGGTGTTTTCTGACTTTGGGATCTCGAATACTTGCATCTCAAACGACATAGACTCTAATCTTTGGTGTTTTTCGACTTTGAGATCTTGAACAATCGCATCAAAAACGTCAAAGACTATAGTCCTCGTTGTTTTTCGACTCTGGGATCTTGAATAATCGCATCAGAAACGTCAAAGACTATAGTCTTTGGTGTTTTTCAACTCTGATATGTCAAATACTCGCATCAAAAACTTCAAAGACTATAGTCTTCGGTGTTTTTCGACTCTAGGATCTCAAATACTCGCATCAAAAACCTCAAAGACTATAGTCTTTGGTGATTCTTGACTCTGAAATCTCGAATACTTGCATCAAAAACTTTGAAGACTATAGTCTTTGGTGTTTTTCGACTCTGAGATCTCAGAAACTCGCATCAAAAACTTTCAATACTATTGTTCTCGGTTTTTTTCAACTCTGGGATCTTAAATACTCGCATCAGAAACAACGAAGACTATAGTCTTTGGCTTTTTTCGACTCTGGGATCTCAAATACTCGCATCAAAAACCTCAAAGACTATAGTCTTTGATGATTCTTGACTCTGGGATCTCAAATACTCGCATCAAAAACTTTAAAGACTTCAGTCTTTGGGGTTTTTCGACTTTGGGATCTCGAATAATCGCATCAGAAACGTCCAAGACTATAGTCTTTGGTGTTTTCCGACTTTGGGATCTCGAATACTTGCATCCAAAACGTCGAAGACTTCGATCTTTGGTGTTTTTTGACTTTGAGATCTTGAATAAACGCATCAAAAACGTCAACGACTATAGTCTTCGGTGTTTTGCGACTTTGGGATCTCAAATACTCGCATCAAAAACTTCAAAGACTATAGTTTTCGGTGTTTTTCGACTCTGGGATCCTCAATAATTGCATCAGAAACCACGAAGACTATAGTCTTTAGTGTTCCTTGACTCTGGGATCTCAAATACTCGCATCAAAAACTTTAAAGACTATAGTCTTTGGTGTTTTTCGACTCTGGGATCTTGAATAATCGCATCAGAAACGTCGAAGACTATAGTCTTTGGTGTTTTCCGACTCTGGGATCTTGAATAATCACATCACAAACGTCGATGACTATAGTTCTCGGTGTTTCTTGACTCTGGGATCTGAAATACTTGCATCGAAAACGTCAAAGACTATAGTCTTCGGTGTTTTTCGACTCTGGGATCTCAAATACTCGCATCAAAAACTTCAAAGACTATAGTCTCTGGTGTTTTTCGACTCTAATATGTCAAATACTCGCATCAAAAACTTCAAAGACTATAGTTCTTGGTGTTTTCTGACTCTGGGATCTTGAATAATCGCATCACAAACGTCGAAGACTATAGTCTTCGGTGTTTCTTGACTCTGAGATCCTAAATACTTGCATCAAAAACGTCAAAGACTATAGTCTTTGGTGTTTTCCGACTCTCGGATTTTGAATAATCGCATCAGAAACGTCGAAGACTATAGTCTTCGGTGTTTTTCGACTCTGGGATCTTGAACAATCGCATCACAAACGTCGATGACTATAGTTTTTGGTGTTTCTTGACTCCTGGATCTGAAATACTTCCATCAAAAACGTCAAAGACTATAGTCTTTGGTGTTCCTTGACTCTGGGATCTCAAATACTCGCATCAAAAACTTCAAAGACTATAGTCTCTGGTGTTTTTTGACTCTGGGATCTTGAATAATCGCATCAGAAACGTCGAAGACTATAGTCTTTGGTGTTTTTCGACTCTGGGATCTTGAATAATCGCATCACAAACGTCGATGACTATAGTTTTTGGTGTTTCTTGACTCCTGGATCTGAAATACTTGCATCAAAAACGTCAAAGACTATAGTCTTTGGTGTTTTTTGACTCTGAGATCTTGAATAATCGCATCAGAAACGTCAAAGACTATAGTCTTCTGTGTTTTTCGACTTCAAGATCTCGAAAAAAAGCATCAAAAACGTCGAAGACTATAGTCTTCGGTGTTCCCTGACTCTGGGATCTCAAATACTTGCATCAAAAACTTCAAAGACTATAGTCTTTGGTGTTTTCTGACTTTGGGATCTCGAATACTTGCATCTCAAACGTCATAGACTCTAATCTTCGTGTTTTTTGACTTCGAGATCTTGAATAAACGCATCAAAAACGTCAAAGACTATAGTCTTTGGTGTTTTTTGACCCCGGGATCTTGGATAATCGCATCAGAAACGTCAAAGACTATAGTCTTCGGTGTTTTTCGACTCTGGGATCTCAAATACTCGCATCAAAAACTTCAAAGACTATAGTTTTCGGTGTTTTTCGACTCTGGGATCTCGAATAATCGCATCAGAAGCTTCAAAGACTATAGTCTCTGGTGTTTTTCGACTCTAATATGTCAAATACTCGCATCAAAAACTTCAAAGACTATAGTTCTTGGTGTTTTCTGACTCTGGGATCTTGAATAATCGCATCACAAACGTCGAAGACTATAGTCTTCGGTGTTTCTTGACTCTGAGATCCTAAATACTTGCATCAAAAACGTCAAAGACTATAGTCTTTGGTGTTTTCCGACTCTCGGATTTTGAATAATCGCATCAGAAACGTCGAAGACTATAGTCTTTGGTGTTTTTCGACTCTGGGATCTTGAACAATCGCATCACAAACGTCGATGACTATAGTTTTTGGTGTTTCTTGACTCCTGGATCTGAAATACTTGCATCAAAAACGTCAAAGACTATAGTCTTTGGTGTTCCTTGACTCTGGGATCTCAAATACTCGCATCAAAAACTTCAAAGACTATAGTCTCTGGTGTTTTTTGACTCTGGGATCTTGAATAATCGCATCAGAAACGTCGAAGACTATAGTTTTTGGTGTTTTTCGACTCTAGGATCTTGAATAATCGCATCACAAACGTCGATGACTATAGTTTTTGGTGTTTCTTGACTCCTGGATCTGAAATACTTGCATCAAAAACGTCAAAGACTATAGTCTTTGGTGTTTTTTGACTCTGAGATCTTGAATAATCGCATCAGAAACGTGAAAGACTATAGTCTTCTGTGTTTTTCGACTTCAAGATCTCGAAAAAAAGCATCAAAAGCGTCGAAGACTATAGTCTTCGGTGTTCCTTGACTCTGGGATCTCAAATACTTGCATCAAAAACTTCAAAGACTATAGTCTTTGGTGTTTTCTGACTTTGGGATCTCGAATACTTGCATCTCAAACGTCATAGACTCTAATCTTCGTGTTTTTTGACTTCGAGATCTTGAATAAACGCATCAAAAACGTCAAAGACTATAGTCTTTGGTGTTTTTTGACTCTGGGATCTCAAATACTCGCATCAAAAACTTCAAAGACTATAGTTTTTGGTGTTTTTCGACTCTGGGATCTTGAATAATCGCATCAGAACCCTCAAAGACCATAGTCTCTGGTGTTTTTCGACTCTAATATGTCAAATACTCGCATCAAAAACTTCAAAGACTATAGTTTTTGGTGTTTTCTGACTCTGGGATCTTGAATAATCGCATCACAAACGTCGAAGACTATAGTCTTCGGTGTTTCTTGACTCTGAGATCCTAATCACTCGCATCAAAAACGTCAAAGACTATAGTCTTTGGTGTTTTCCGACTCTCGGATCTTGAATAATCGCATCAGAAACGTCGAAGACTATAGTCTTCGGTTTTTCTTGACTCTGGGATCTCAAATACTTGCATCAAAAACGTCAAAGACTATAGTCTTCGGTGTTTTTCGACTCTGGGATCTTGAATAATTGCATCAGAAACGTCAAAGACTATAGTCTTTGGTGTTTTTCGACTTTAAGATCTCGAAAAAAAGCATCAAAAACGTCAAAGACTATAGTCTATGGTGTTCCTTGACTCTGGGATCTCAAATACTCGCATCAAAAACTTCAAAGACTATAGTCTTTGGTGTTTTCTGACTTTGGGATCTCGAATACTTGCATCTTAAACGTCAAAGACTTCAATCTTCGGTGTTTTTCGACTCTGGGATCTCAAATACTCGCATCAAAAACTTCAAAGACTATAGTTTTTGGTGTTTTTTGACTCTGGGATCTCAAATAATCGCATCAGAAACAACGAAGACTATAGTCTTCGGTGTTCCTTGACTCTGGGATCTCAAATACTCGCATCAAAAACTTCAAAGACTATAGTTTTAGGTGTTTTTCGACTCTGGGATCTCAAATACTCGCATCAAAAACTTCAAAGACTATAGTCTTCGGTGTTTTTCGCCTCTGGGATCTCAAATACTCGCATCAAAAACTTCAAAGACTATAGTTTTAGGTGTTTTTCGACTCTGGGATCTCAAATACTCGCATCAAAAACTTTAAAAACTATAGTTTTAGGTGTTTTTTAACTCTAGGATCTTGAATAATCGCATCACAAATGTTGAAGACTATAGTCTTTGGTGTTTTCCGACTCTGGGATTTCGAATATCTGCAACAGAAACGTCAAAGACTCCAGTTTTCGGTGATATTCAGCCTGTAAATCACAAATAAATGCATCAGAGACGTCAAAGACTATAGTTTTCGGTGTTTTCTGACTCTGGGATCTTGAATAATCGCATCTGAAACGTCAAAGACTATAGTCTTCGGTGTTTTTCGACTTCAAGATCTCGAAAAAAAGCATCAAAAACGTCAAAGACTATAGTTTTTGGTGTTTCTCGACTTTGGGATCTCAAATACTTGCATCGAAAACTTCAAAGACTATAGTCTTTGGTGTTTTTCGACTTTGAGATCTTGAATAAACGCATCAAAAACGTCAAAGACTATAGTCTTCGGTGTTTTCCACATCGAAAATTGTGCCACTTCTATACTCTTCGGTGTTTTTTGCATCAAAAAATGTGCAATCACTCAAGTCTTTGGCTTTTCTCACATCGGAAAAAGTGCGAAGACTATAGTCATTGGTGTTTTTCACATCGAAAAATGTGCAAGGACTTTAGTTTTCGGTGGTCTCCACATCAAAATTGTGCAAAGACTGTAGTCTTCGGTTTTTTTTCTTTCGAAAAATGTGCAAATACTTTAGTTTCGAGTTTTTTTCACATCGAAAAATCTGCAAAGACTGTAGTCTTCGTGGTTTTTCAGGCCGACACATGTGCAAAGTCTCTAGACTCCAGTGTTTTGCAGACCGTTAACGTCAGGAATCATCGACATGAGATTTTCGGATCAGTATAGCACAGATCTAGTACGTTCCTATCCAATTCTCACCCTGTAAAAAACATCACTAGTCGGCTTGACGTGAAGTAAACACTCTGGTGCTGACGTGACCATCTAGTTCATCTCCGGAGATTCCGATCATTGGACTACGGCACAGCAGAGCACAAGCGGAGCACAATTCGGTGCTACAGTCTACTTTTTGAATTTTAAAAATGACGTTGCTCACTTGATCCACCCATAGATTAATCGCGGATGGTCCCAAAATATTGTACGTTTCGAACAACCGAGATTCCCTTCATCGAGTAAGTAGTTGGCTAGAATCATCTGTTATGCTCAGTTTAGTATATTAAAAATGATTTAATATTCCTAGCAAAAAATAAATTCTATTCAAATCTACCGGATTGTTCGAGATGAATGATCAGCTCCTAGTTCATCCGGAAAATGATAAAAATGATTCCAACATTCCATAAATATATCATCTGCGGTTTAACGAACAAGGATATTGCATTGCATTATCTGGGATGGCTGGTGTATGCCCGACAAGGCCAGCTCAATGAGATGTGTACAGAGCATTCTACGCCTATCGTTCTGCTCAATACTCATGTCATTCTCAATCCTTTGCAGCTCCGCGTATGTTGGGGGTAATTCCGAGAAATGAGCGACACTGGTGTTCAGAATTTTCTGAGCGTTGGACTGGTACTGATAATCGCAATTTGTGAGAAATGAGCAAAAAACAGAATTATAATTGTTACAAAGGAGACAAACATTGTTGAAAACATAATTCAACACAATCGCATGAATTGTGGAGCGGATGCATTGTAAATGAAAATTAGTCAACTTCTAAGGAAGTTTTAAATTTTCCACAACGCAGAACATTCACATCAATGTTGGCTCTGACCGGGTCATAAAAATTCCAATCGGAATTCGTATGCTATAAATTTGTCTTAAATATACGTTCATGTAATTATCCTCATCAAATTATCAGTCAATCCTCACGAAAGGTAAAACAAATATTTTCAAATGATTACCAAAAAGTACAGCAGAAGAATACAGATAAAACGTAAACGGTGTATATGTGAATTCGGCACAGTCTGCTAGAGTATGTAAGGGCTCCTAGGCAAGTATTTACAGATAGGATATTCATATTCAGAAGCTCATCCCGACGGATCCAGAGGCTTAGGAGGATTGGAAGCCACGCGCTTGTTCGTTACATAACATAATTTTACACAGGACCGCAGCAACTTTCTTACAGCTGAACAAGGCGCTATGTCGATAGTGATCACATTTGAACCCGTTAAATATCGAAAAGAACGCGCTAGATTCCCTAGAGATGTGTGCAGAGTCAAAATATACACTCTATGTATGCAAAATTCCATCACTATACTCGCAAACAAGCTATGTAAGACTTATCGTGATTGAGTACATCTTTGTGCAGGTCAATACTTAATTTTTGAAAAGTATATCCTTCAGATGCATCGATTCCTATAGCAAACAATAATCTAGCTGGGGATCTTCTCATCTTATTGTTGGATGTGAGAGGATGATCATTTTCACAGTCCGACGTGATAAGTTATTAGAATACTGTGTAACCAGTGAGAATTTCTCATCTTATTATCAGACAAGATCTTCCGACTTTTGTCGCTAGTAATCTACAGCGACGGTATGTGGGGGTAGGTGGAAAGAAGACTATAAAATAACGTTGCGTGCACTTATAATGAGCAAAGTCAAGCGAATCGATCGTGATGCAGTGTCGACGAGTAATCCTAAGTATGGTCATATTATTGGCCCTAAGCGCTGTGATCGGAAGTAAGTAATATTTCAATATATTTTCAGATATTAGAGCCCACAGTAAAGTCCACATAACTCGAAGTGTCGTATCAAAATTAATACCAGTTCAACAATAATTCAGCAATTCCAGTAATAGTGTGTTCATAATTTTCCAAAAATTATTTGAAATTTGTGTCGCATAGATACTCATTTTCGAAATAAAGTGTACGAAATTTTGGAGAAATTAGGATAATTGTTATGAAAATTGCTAAGGTCGTCACAGATGAAAAAAATCGGGAATCCGAAGCTGAAAAATGATAACTTGAATATACGTATAATAAGACACCAATTATTCAACAACCCTCCTTGGTTCTTCCATCTGACCCTAATATTTTATACTTTTTCATTACCAAATCCATTTCTTGGAACTCAGGCATTGTCTAAATATTTGGGAAAATAATAGATTTCTCCTGAGATCGATTTTTTCCCATCGTTTTACTACTCGTGGTAAACCGGACCTCGTCTGATGTCACTCGAGGAATCACCTCCGCCTCAGGACAGCACTCCGACCTTGGATCCACATGTGACCTTCCTAGCTGAAGGGGTTGTTTGGCTGCAGTGTGACGACTTTCACTCCGAATCCTCGGCGGACTGCACTAGCAGGATCGTAGGGGGTCACACAAATCCTTCTTTCGTAATTCTACTACCCCTCGGAGTGAATGAGATGTTCGGGACCTTTCTGGGCTAACCACGGGGCCGAGACGGTGTCCAAGGGGTGGATCATGTTATTGGGCCCATGTCTGGAAATGTCTGAATACAGTGCTACAGCCGTTTTTCGGTTGGGATTTGCTTGCTTGATGGCCACTCAATTCTTGAGTTTATCAGGTTGTCGCATGTGAAGGAAATAAAAGTGATAAAAATGGCAATTTGCAAGTCTGGGTCAACTAAGGCACAGGACGAATGTGATCAAGAAAGTTGAACTATTTGACATTGTCTCACAATCAGTCTATGCTGTCATAACGTTCTTATCTGTACAATAATCGAACCGAATCCGCTATGAGTACATTTGTTGTTCATATCTTCAGAATCGGAGAGACGCCCAAAATTCTGATAGAGTGAAAACGTCTGAATTTAATTATTCAGTGGATTCATACAACACGGAACTGATAAACATAGTATATATCTTAAGATCATTGATTCTGGTTCTGATATACGTGTTCAACTTTCAGTTGCAGATGCATGCGCAGGCGGTGGAGGTGGTGCGGGCGGAGGAAGAGGTGGACACGGAATCAACATTCATATAGGTTTGCTCGATGAAGATGCTGACGGAGTACAGGGCAATGATCTTTTAGGGAATTTCAAGGAAATCGCTGATCTGAATGGATAGTCACTATGCGTTCAACATATAAGACGGAAGGAGAGATAGCAAATGTGAGCCGATTCTGCTGAAGATCTCTAAATCTATGAAATCTAAAATAAAGCAATTATGAATTGATTGTGATTTGTAATTAAAATTGCAGTGCTTTTTATCTGGACATTCAATTTTTTGGTTCTGAATTCACACACAGAGCTAGTTTCTTTGTAAAACGTCAATGAAAATTAATAAAAATGTTAATAAATGATTTATGAAAATGATTTAAATGGAAGTCGAGGACAATTCGAGTGGCTAACAATCTTTGAATGATTGAATATCGTCATCAATAACAATTTCATGGCACGGATGCTCACACCTAATATATTTGGGTAGATCCGTTCCTTTTCGACGAACGTGGTCAGCGACTTGGCTGTGGACCCTCTCTTCAAGAGTAAGTTCGAAAAAGAGGTGGTCTTTCAAATTTGAGCTCGATTCGACGGAATCCAGTAGCTGCAGGATTTTTCGAAATATCGATAAAATCGATTTTTGAGTCATTCTCAAAATTAAATACCTTGGCTCACAACACACTAGACGATAAAATTCAGCCAGCTATGTGGCCACCTGAATATTCGAACATGTACTCTAGCAATGATTTTAAGAAATTGTGCCAAACTGATTGTGAGGGAAGGATTTACAAACACTTGGAATATCCCTAATTTCTGATCGATACTAATTGCGTAATTTTATTCGTAGTTAGAAATCGATGTCCGAATACATGTTCAGCTCTTCACATGTATTATTCTTCTTAACGCGATAGCCAAAGGCTCAAAACGTTTATCTTTTCTATTTTGCAAAGAATATTTTGTGACATATCAATCTCTTGTGCATTAAACTGCATGTTATGAGAGACTATTTTTCAAAACGAAAGTTGAAGTACATTATGATACGTGATCAAGCATAGTAGCTAAAGGAAATGGATCTGTTCAGCCTCGGAGGTGTCGAAATAGGTATTTGGAGGTACGAATTCATGTCGGCCTCTTTCTCTTTCCATCGGCCTCCTATAAAATTTAGCAAACATTCTTGATCGCTCAGACCAACCAGCTGTACTCTTTATAAGATTATCGTCGATTCCCTTCATCTCTGCGGCAGACCTAGCTGCATGCCTAGCGCATCTGCTCAACGTTTGTAAAGTAGCTGCCCTATGACGCTAGCTTCTTAATAGCAATGAAAAGATTATCTTTAAGTTTCTTGTTCTTGTTAGATATAGAGTAAGGACCCTTGCTACGCATACTGCTTTCCTAGCACCGAAGAAGAGTAAGAAGAGTACTGGAAGTGTTGTTCCTACTTTAGAGGCCTTTATTGTGAGTAATCTCAATTTCTACCCCTTCTCTGGAGAATACTGTATGTACGTAGCTTGAAACGTTTTTAGCTCATATTAGTGACAGGTCTGGACTCGATAAGCTGTTGCTAAGGCTAATAATATGACTAACTTGAAAGTGAGATGCCTCAGATCTAACTCTTCTATAGGCTCTAAAGATTCGGCCCATTTCGACACATCTTCTGTATCCTAATATCGCCAAAAATTCTCTGAAATATTCTCCATGTCAAGTTCGCTTGAATACAAAAATTTTGGAGACCAGTCTCGACCGTTATTGGAACATAAAAAATTTGCCAAAAAATTGGAGATGAAAAAGTAAAATAGTATCCGATTTGGCCTAGAAAATCCCGCACACACGAAGACTTGTATTCGAATGTGTGATAAATTACGAATGTATTTTTGAATTACGTCCCTTAGTTTATTCATGCCTATCTACCAGATTGGATGTACAACTATCCCAAGTACGAATGATAAGTTTACACGATTCTGATTTTATCGGAAGCTGTGACCACACTTGTGTGGTTTTCCCTCACGAGGTCTATACGGTTATAAAATTTCCACGAGATACCATCAGGAAATCTGTAAAAACGGGATTTCCAATCTGCTAGTTTGCGATTAAGCAGCTCAGTTTCTATCCGGAATAAAAACTGATCCATAAATATACAGCTATTGACAACAAAATAATGCTGTTCTGTCCAAGGAAAAGAAAAAATTGATCGCAAACAAATTCGAATTCATAATGTTTAGTATGAGAGTTTTCATATAATCGTTGAACAATTTAATCGAGCCTCGATATTTGAAATTCACAGCCTAATCTTCGAAACTGTAATTTCGCATAGTTCCAATCTATTCTTCGATAATATATGCTTTTATACACAACCCTATTCAAGCCGCACTCTGGATGCGACAAAGACAACAGCTATAGAGAATCAGGTCTGTTTTTTCATCAGTTTCATTCATTTCTTTTATTATTTTCGAATTTATTGATCCCTCTCATCAATTATTTATCCATCAGACCATCGTGCCTTTCCAGGCAGCAGCACCTGTCGGTGTCATGTTGAAATAATTGAAGATAAATTTAAAAATTCAACAAGAAAGTTTTTTTGCCGATCGCTGGGTAGTTATACTACAAGAACGCCCCCCATCCACAGAAAGTATAGACTGGTGCTTGATCTGAACAGTTGAGGTTGAACTTGCTTGCAACGTTATTCCTACACAGTACACCGTGGAGACGGTTAGGTCTATTTTATGATACCAGATAATGTTGAGTTAAAGCTTCCGAATCTTTGAACTTGAAAGAATAAATAATAGCTGTGGATGTGGTTAAACGACGCTTTCGTGTTCTAACTCTAATTATTCCTGTCTATGTATTCGCGCTGAAAGCATAAGCGTAAATAAAACTTGTCGTTGTCCGATGACGACATAAATATTATCATTATTGATAAACCGAACTGTCAGCGATTTTTCGTTCCTTTTATTAATTAAAAAGTGATGGGAATCGACGGTATGAGGGTTGGCGGTGGTCGCTGCCCTCCACTTATCGTTGGGGGACTTCTTTTGGCATGTTTTTTACTAGTTTGCAACTGGTGGAGCTTGTCTACTGAGAACACTGAACTTTTAAGACAAATCGACGAACTCAGCCAGCATCTCAAAATAAGGTAAACAACTAATTCATAAAGCTATAATTATTAACGGGCATTTCCGGGTCTCCATGCATCGGATGTTCAATCATTTGATAGTTAATTTGCACCTTCCATGCTTGCCGGATGATCACTAAAATACCGGTCTGTACAATCTTTATTATAAAACTTGTTAAGTCTTTATTATCATCGATAATCCTTGAACGATGTGTGATCAGTTGTATCATACGTAATTAGCTTTTGCATATTTCAATTAATCCTTTCACATTACACATACATGTATGTATATGCTTAGTTAAAGCTATGTTTTACAGTAAGTGAAGTAAGTACAGTTGCAGTCAGTAGAGTTAGAAAAAATATATGTACGCTAACTGCAGACTGTTCCAGGTGATATTTGCAAAACGATAATAAACACATTAAGTTGCATATTGAGTAAACACTTATCTCCAGTTTGCAGTACATGAATGTTGAGGAGTTTTCATTATCTATACAATGTACAATATTTGTTATCGTTTTATTTTAACAAGCTCTATCACGTATTTCCGTTAGATATGCTCAAAATGAAGTATACTCTGCTATGCTCTACTGAGGTACTCTTGCTTATTCATTCGTTATTGAAAGATTCCTGTTTCAAAATTCAACCACATATCTTCAATGTTTGTTTCTTTAAATGTTTTTAATTCCCTTAGATCTGAAGATATATGGCATTATCGTGTTATTAAATTTTCGAATATCCCCTAAACTAAATATTATGTGACTATTAATTTTCTTCTGTAATTGGGGGTTTCGTTATACTTTAATTATGAAGATAGTCTGTCATTTAAAAAAACAAGCAGTTGGAGCATGACGATTGCATACTTTGGGAAGTAACTAGTAAGAAAGTGCTTGAAAATCTGATGGGAAACCTGTAAAGTAGGTAAAATGATTGCAATATTATTCCAGTCTTGACTAAGAATATACCTTGAAGGTAACAGAAGAGGTTGAATATCTACTAAAAAAAAAATAGAAATATAATATAGTATGTGAATCCAGTATCAATATCATCACCTTGTCAAACATCAGATATAAGATATAATCAGTTCATATTCGTAAAAATTTTCAAGGATCCTCGAATTGCTCAAATTAACCCTGAGAATCATATCAGTTTTTCTTGACTCAAAACCAGATAGATTTATTCTCTGTACAGCCTCTTACATGTTGCAATCATCTTGAGCAATACCACCACACTCATTATAGAAACCTGATCTAACATGGATTAACGAACAATAATCTCTGTAATTACATTTTATCATATTCTTTAACACCTCCAGAAATATTGGCTAGACTGCACATTTGATAGTTGAAACTAATATCCCAAGAAACAATTTCAGGTCCATATTTTGAACAAAGCATAGAGTTTCAGGGGCAATCAACATAATTCCTGGAAATAGTAGATGAAGATGCAGAAGAGAAAAGAAAACAGCAAAAATTTCAAAGAATCAGACTTCTTGCCGGTATAGACATACTTTCAATGATATTCAATGTATAATTTCAGTGCAGAGGAGAGAGACCAATGCGTAACTCTACGAAGTAAACTTGAGCAGCGTTATAAGAAAACTGAAGATGATGTTGCTAGGCTACATGTGCAGCTTGAAGAAGAAAAGGAATCACAGAAAACTAAGGAAGAAGCTGTTACAATGTGCAGAAGTGAACTTGACTCACTAAATAAACTTGATGTCACAAGAACTGCAACTTTAGATACTCTGCGGTTAGAGAAAGAAACGATTAATGGACAGCTGGAGGAGAAGAAGGAAGAGAACAAGAGACTACAGAGAGAATTAGAAAAAGTACATTGATAATTTCCATATTTATTTGTTTGCAATAAAAAATTCCTTGCAGGTACAATAATGCAACATAATTTTTTTTTATCAGGTACAAGAAGAACTTAACCAGCTCAAACTTACCATCAATGCACCTGGAAGTAACCACAAGGCTTCGCCAGCTGAAGCACTACCAGGTAAGTTAAAAACTTTGGAGCATGTTTTGTAAATATCTAGAGTTTTTTGTATGCAATCCTTAAAGTGTATGATAGCATAAATGTCCTTCTAGTCCTTATTACTCAAGAACCGCATGACATGTTTGCTTTGCAAAATCATTCTCCTCTGCATGAGCACCAAGAATGTTGTAGGATTGTGTGCGATCGTTATTAAAAATTTAAATCATCTCCCAAAGTGAGGCAAATGTTACCCTTTTCATCAACAGAATGATTATTATCGAATTTGCCTCATTAGTAGTTGTGCCGAGAACCGTGAATCAGACAGATCCGCAATTGGCTCCAGTTCCTGTGTCGGCGGTCAAGGTATCAGCGTTGGGTCAGCAAGGCTTGAGGTTCCACGGTATTCCGATTCTTCCTCTAGATCCACCAGACGCCGAGCATTTACTTCCTGCGCTCTCAGTAACTATGTTAGAAGGTATAATCTGATGAAATGAAAAAAAAGAAGACTGGGCATTGCTAGAATCTCTTGTTTCACTATCTGTGCTAGTGGGGCGCCAAACTCTGTACACAACTCCAAGGTAGTTGTATTTTGAGGATTTTCTCTGCTCTGTGGTAATTACTCAAATCTAATCGCTTGATGCAAATCCAATTAGTACATTGATGAACTTTGTTATCTTGCATGCTCCCCATTCCTGATGCTTCCATATGCTTTCTCTGGATTGAGTTGCTTCTGACGTTCTCTGTTGTTAGTTCTTATTTCCCTTTGTATGGTTGGTGATGGATACTAAACTTATTGTTATCTTCATCCATAGATACCGATGGTTGACAAACTTTGAAAAATCGAACATCTAAAAACTTGTTGACTCAACTAAAACCCTAGAACTGTATAGAAACTACCATGTAGCAAACAAATCGTGTGGTCATAAAATCTTTAGAAACAAACAATAACCATGTGTGTTTCATTGTAGAGTAGTACTCTCAGTGACATAATTAAATGATTTGTCATAGACGACGCAGTGGTGGATAATGGAACAGTGCCTGGTGGCGATCAAGAGACACAGAATGCATTAGATGCGGCTCCCAACAATGATAATAACGATGGTGAATAAAAAATAAACAGACTTTTGGGTTTGGTTTTGGGTTCAGTTTGCGCCGACCCTGAGGCTTACTATTCTAAATTCTGATTTAAATTTCGTATAAAGGAATCGGTGGAGAAATCTCTGACAATCCTGAAGACGAAGAAGTAGCAGCTCAAGATGGCATCAAAAACCAGGGAATGAAGTCACCCACAGATACAGAGCGAATATAATGAAGAAATCTGTCTTCATGGGATTAGGTACTTCTTCAATCAATGGTAGCCATATTATAGTATGTATCTATAATACTTTGTGTAATTATGATTCATTTTCAAGTCGAGTTTTAAGCACAGTCACACATCACCCTTAGAAAGTGACCAGTCTCAATACAGGCGCCCTCATGGCACTCCCTTATTTGTTAATAGAATTAAAAGTCTATAATCTTGCATCTATCATTCCTAAGGCTAGTTTTCCTACTGGATGAAGAAATCTATTCCAAATTAATGTTAATAAGGAGGTTTAATCTGACTTATTGTTAGTTATTAATTCTACGTAAGGAATGTGAGAGTATGGCGTATATGATGTGGGATTTAAACAATGAAATATGAATGACAAAGTCTCGAATGAAATTACCATCTTTAGAAGTATTGTTATTTCAGAGTAATCTACTTCATTGGAGATGACCATTTTATATAATGCCATAGTAACAATGTTGATATTAATTATGTATTTTACCAAATTTTCCTTTAATCAGTTGTTCAAGTTTTTGTATATATTCGAATTATACATTATACACAACGCAAGTAATTGTGATTAACCATTGAGCAATATAATAATGCTACATTCTACTCAACGAGTTTGCTAAATAAGAAAAGAGACTAATCAACGAAAGGATGAATTCTTTAAGCTGAATAAGGAATTATTCAATGTGAGAACTGGAAAATAAATATCATCTATCAACCGGCTTATTGCGATTGGAATTCGCTCTATGATCTATCATTTTATAAATAAGCGTTAACTGAAGAATTAAAGATACTATTCTATTTTTTCGTTATTTAAAATCCGAAAATCTAGCGGGTAACTTTAGCGACATCTTAACGGCCAATCATTACAACGTATTCGCGTTTATTCACGAGGAGTGGAGAGTGGAGAATATTCTTCTTCTAGTAGATAACTCCGAGCCTCAATTTACTTCAGCCAATTTTTTGATTTATCAATCAAAATGTCTCTCCCAGGGCCATTGGCACTCGTTGGAAAAAAACACATTGAACAGTTTGGTAGATGGTAAGAAAAAGCAATACAAATACAACCACTTCATTTTCCAATTCTTTTACGTACTCATTTCCCAAAACCGTTTAACTGTCCTCTCCGTAAATTTTTCTCATCTCGAATCTGATCACTGATCACTCAATCATTCCAAACGAACCAATCTTAAAATCATCATACAAAAGTTTTGAAAATCGTTTATGTAAGTTAGATTATGTAATTCACGAAACTTGAAGGAGTCTAACCTAACCTCTTTATCCCTCATAAATATATTGAAATCGAAACTGATTGACTTCTATTCTCAATCTAAAGTATAATGCGGACGCATACTTTTATAAATCATTATTATTCACATTTTGAAAGATTCAATGCCTTGTTGTTCACATTACAGGTTACCGTCGTTAGTAACGTTTGGAGGAGTTGGTTCTTTGGGATTATTGTACATGACTGACTGGAAAGCGGTTTTGCAGTATGTTCCCTTTTATGGAACAAAGTTCAGTGAAGAAGAATGAGTGAGACAATGATGTTAATAATCGTCAACCATTATGGATAGTGGATTGCTCGATGTTATTGTCAAGCCAATTATTGAAATTTATCTATGTATTGTCTGCTCAGCAAACGAGCGAGAATAGCAAAATTGGAATAAAAGTAGCGTCAAACTATTTCTGAAATCTACCTAATTTTATTTATCATAAATGTAACAGTGTCTGATACATCATCAACTATACATACATACATGCATAAATATGTGTAATACACATAATATACGGAACTTCCGGGGTGGATAATACCTGGTATTAAAACTTATTACGGCATATTTTTCCCTAATTTTTTCTTGTGCTCCTCAAATAAAAAATCAGCAAACTCTTCAGCTTCTTCCCGCTTTCTTTGCCTCAGAACTGGTTGCACTCCTTTTCTGAACAAATGATTATTACTCTCCATTATTATTTTACTTATCTTGCAGATTTGATTCCACTGAGGATTTGACTGATTATAAATACACAATTAAGCAGTCTATTTTTTTTTCTAAAACCTGTGCTTTAGGAAGAATTGTGAGCAAAACTGAAGTATCTATCTGCGATACTTGACTTATATTCCCCCCTTGACAATATCGTTAATATGAAATAGGATTTTATACGTACTTCCATCCATAAATACATGAGATTGACAATATTCCTATTGCAATCATTAATCCCGAGCTACTGTTAGCCTGCTTCACATACGACTGCCATAATCTTGAAACACCAATCATCTTCGGTCTTCAGGCCTGGAAAAATTATGACAGAGGTAGTGAATAACAGTTATTTCGGTGAATGAGATGAAAGATGAAGTCATCCCCTGAGCTTTCTTGTATGATGAATAAACTAGATATGATCAGTTAGGTCAGGTTAGACTTACACTATGTTGTTGTTGATGATTGCGTAGTTGTTTCCAAAGCTTTCTCTTCACGTGCGCGGAGACGGTCGAATTCTGGTTTCCAGATGTAAAATCCACCAAAAGTTCCCAGGATACTTGCAAAGATGATTTGAGAATTGCTCAAACCTCGAGGCCTCCTTATTCGCATGTCGACACTACGAGACGAATCTTGAGATCACCCGATTTTGGAATGAAAATCTTAAGTTCTGTCGTCTGCTAGCTTGGTGTAGCCGGGTCGCTCCAGCGCCTCTTCAGCTTTTAATTTTTTGGGCGGATAAAAAATAGGTTTCACAAAATAGATGGAAATGTGCAGGCCAACTATTGTGCACATTAATACTTGAAACCGGATATTTGAAAAAATACTCATATTGCCATTCCAACAATAATTCAGAGAAACCGACACAGCTGACTACCTTCTACGACTCGAGAGTTTATCGGAGAATCGAATCTGATAGAGGTCTACGGAAAAAGTGAGAAGTGGGAGAAATATCAAAACACACACACGTGTTCACGTATAGCTGACAAGTGGTGATAATTTCGCTCTTCTGGAACCAAACTTTGTTCTAGCGAGACCTCACGAATTTTTTTGAACAACTAACAACATGAACGGTATTCACCGCACGTCTCCAAATATCCTAATTACAGGTATTAATTCACCGAAAGCGTTGTTCCATCTTCCGTTTTTTGCTTAACCTGAAATTCTGCATTTTCTCAAGTAGACCTGACGAGAAGTTTTTTAGTCAATTGATCCTCCAGTTTCTATTTAAATGATATCTGAATTATCTATATTCTTGAAGGGACTCCAGGTGTCGGAAAAAGCACAACGTGTCGATTACTGGCTGAAAAAACTGGACTCACCTGGCTTGAGGTCAGCAAAATAGCGATAGAAAACAGATGCCTTGAAGAATATGATGAAGTCTATCGATGTCCCGTTCTGAATGAGGATAAAGTAAATTTCTTGATCCTCCACGTTTTATTACTGCCCAAAGATACAGCTCTTATCACTGAAAAATTCGTTATCTTTAGCTTCTGGATGGAATGGAAAGTTCTATGCAGCAGGGAGGTAAAATCGTGGATTATCATGGAGCCGAATTTTTCCCTGAGCGATGGTTCGACATAGTATTCGTGTTACGAGCTGACAATACGATATTGTATGATCGTTTGGCAGCTAGGGGTTACACAGGAAAAAAACTAGAGGATAATATAGATTGTGAAATATTTCAAACGATATTGGATGAGGCTAAAGCATCTTACAAGGACGAAATAGTTCATGAATTGCAGAGTAATACCAATGAGGAAATGGAAGAAAATGTCAACAGAATATGCCAGTGGATAGACCAGTGGAAAATTGATAATCAATAAAGACGAAATTTTTACACTGACCAACCATTCTGGAATAAGCCAAATTCAGGTAGCTTGTAATTATGATACTTATTGTAAGTACCTATTTTAACGCATTTTTATTTGCTTTTGTATAATACACTATTTACAATTGACATGATTCAAGTAAAGTCTTCACTTTTATGAAACAAAATATTCAGAGAATGAGGGAGATTTCATCTCAATTCAAAGAGCAGACTTTATGATTCTACGAGTTCTGCTACTCAACAATGCCCAGGTCTTGTTTCAATGCTTTTAATTTGGCTTCAATACTGGCATAGTACTTCATTTCAATAAGTATGCGTCTAGCCTCTTCCATATCCTTCCGTTGAAACGCGGCTGAAACTTGTCTAGTAAAAAAAAATCAAACTATCTGGTAGGTCGTCATCATTAAAGTCTAAAACATTTCTCTTACTATTTATTAAAGAACATTTACCTTGAAGATTCTCCCAAAATCTTCCGGTTTTCTTTGATCAATTCAAGCACTTTTTTTGGATCGACAGTAGCTGCCTCAATCTCCTCATTCTTTTCCATTATTTCCATGAGAAATGTAGGGTTCAATGCAGTTGACCCTTCTGGTATATCCAAATTGTTGAGCCGCAACATGTATAACCCCCTTTTTAAAGGGTGTAACAGGGTACTGTGGGCTTTATTCACCAGTGACGATAAATTCTCAGACAACTCTTTTTCTTTCTGCAACAACACAATGGAAGAAAAAAAGCCAGATATTGTCGCAAAGAAAAGTAGGATGAGAAAGAAAAACTTTGCTAACAAATAATTACTTGCCTCAGAACTGTTACTGAATCTGTCAGGATGTAATAAGTTTTGTAATCGTCTGTATTTGCTGTTCACTTCTGATGTATCAACATCGTAGTCCTCATTGATACCAATTAATTTAAAGTAATTGAAATCCTTATGTAATTCTTGTAGTGCGTTACAATTAGAACAAAATATTAGAGGTATCTGATCGGAATTGCATCTCCAACATTTAGATAGAGATTCGGTAGAGTAGCTTGTTGCTTGTGATGGTTCAGTTAGGGAACTTGGAACATATTTCTTTAGGGTCTTTGAAAATGAAGATACTTCGCTTTTCAAATTCAAACGATTATTTGCCGCTACTTGAGTATAACCTCTGATCGCAAGTTTGTAGGTGCAGTAAAAATATCGCAGCTTCATTGTTGAAAGGAAACGAAGGGTGGAGAAAATTGTGCTTTTCATATATTCAATGCAGTTCTGTTGGTAGAAATCGGATAAGAATGCGAACGCGTTAATAACAAATTGAAATAAAACGAGCTCCAAATTCGTTTGACATGTACTGCTATTTGACAGATGCTGAGAGAGATTTCGTCTGCAAGTGACTTGCGAACAGTTTATAAACTATCGCTGACTCGGGATTATTCCACCTTAGATATTGGTATTCCATGGTCAAAAGCCCTCCCCTTTCCATTATTTCACAGCCGGCTAGATCCTGAAATCAAAAGCCGTAATGGCAGACGAGTAATAATTGCCAGTGTGGTATGGTTTGTTGTGCGCGCTCAGGCGGTTTTATTAACATGTCACAAATGATCACCGCGGTGTTAATTTATGCGTAATTAACAGAAGTAGACAGAAGTAGACAAGAGGTGTTTTTCTGGGTAAGCCGACCGTTCAAATTTTCTGTTGATCAGTCGGTCACAATAATTTCGTGGTTAGGTCCAGCTAGTCGCCTCCATTGATTTTTGGTGCCTGGCATCGGTCTCCAAAAGATTGCCGTAATTTTCAATTTTTACCATTGACGTATTGCAGGTTTTTACTCCATTTATTTAGAATCAGACTTATTCTTGTTATTTGCTTGGTTTGGGTCCACTTATATTACCGTTCAAATAATCTATATTTCATGTGTCAATCGTCTCTATGGAGGGTCATATTTTTCGAATACTTTGTTAAAATCTTGCCCAAAATCTTCAGATTATCATCTACGAGATTCCAAAGGATCTATTTAATTCACTGAGGATTGGTCTAATCCAGCTACTGCAATTACCAGATGCATCTCACATTAGTAATACACAAATTCCAATGATTCTCTTTTGATTTCAGTTAGCGTACGTTCCAAAAAGTCATACGAAACCATGTCGTACCCAGGGCAACCACCTATGGGTATACCAGGACTGCCACCAATGCCATACATGGTTGGTGCCCCACCACCAATAATTGGAGGTGTAATGCCAATGCCTCATGTGAGTTTTTTTGCAAGTTTTTATATGAATTTCTTGTATATTTTGTGATAAATCACGATTGTTACTGTATATTGCATTCAATATCTGTTGAGATGGTTATATTGTATTACTGATGCAATGTTTGATGGATTTAATGCACATAGATGATTCCAACGCCAGTTTCTGCAATGCAAACCTCTGCACCAGCTGTTCGTTATGCTCGTAATCAGAATCGTCATGACAATAACCGGCGGCGTGAAAGAGAAACTGGGCCACCGGTTACCGTATTTGTTGGCAATATTATGGATCGGGCCCCTGATGTTATGATACGTCATATTTTGGGGGCTTGTGGTCATGTACTGTCATGGAAAAGAGTTCAGGCCTTTGGATTTTGTGAATATGCTGGACCAGATGCAGGACTCAGAGCCGTCAGACTACTTCATGACATGGAAATTGGAACTAAAAAGTTAGTTGTGAAAGTCGATGCCAAGACCAAAGTCGTTTTGGACCAATTTAAAGGTATGGTTTTCTTGGAGATTAGGCCATCAACCACTTCAGAGTTGATTGAAAGAATTTTCAATTTTTTTCGATACGTCATGATGTTTTACATACTTCTGTCACGGTATCTTCAATCACAGCTGAAAGACGAAAGAAATTACGTGGTGGACAATCGCCATTGCAAGACGAGACTCCCAGTGAAGGCTTGGATGGCGACGAGGGCGATGACTACATGGATGAAGGAATGAGAGTCGTCGATGCAGACGCCATGACCCGTATTTCTCAAATAATTTCTGAGCATGCGACTGAACTTGAAATGGCTCAGGTTGCCCCAGGTATTTGACCATGATGTGACAGAAAAACTAAGTTCTATTTCATTATTCTTTGGAATTTGACTGAGTTCTTCAACAAAAAGTAATTATCGTTGTCTATTGCAGAAGAACACCAAACAAAAATGGCCGCAAAATCGCTCAACCTTGACGACGCCGAGATAGAAGAAAGCAAGCGAGATCTGATTACCAGGGAAATCGGCAAGTTTCGGGAAGTTATGAAGGTAATTGAGAATTGTTGTTTCTGATTACAGTCCCATCTCCGTTCTGTCCTTGTTTCTTGCTTGTTTGCTCCATCATTGAACTTTGTAAGCGTGCCTTTGAGTTGAACACTGTGATTGAGTTGAAGTAATAGTAAGGAAGAGGCAAAGGAGTGAAAATCAGAAAAGTTATACTTAAAACTCAATCGTTTCCGGTAATGAAACTTCGTCACCGTGGGGTTTTGTTTGAATTGTGTACGCGTTGTTTTTAATTTCAGGCTTCGATGATAAACTATTATTTGGTTTTTGACGTTTCCTCCATTAATTTATTATAACAATGAATTATACCTGATATCATGAAACAAAGTATTGCAATATTCTTTGAAAAAATTGAATCTGTCTCTGGGAGGTAAAAAGCACGGTTCGCAATCTAAAAATGTACAAGACTTAATTACTCGTGCTATTGCAATGACAACTTTGAGAGGGCAGCAATTTTCCACTATTCAGCGGTCTAATTATTTATATTGAAAAACGTTTGATAGTTGTAAAGACAAGTTAAAATTTTGAGGACTGAAAGTGTGAGTGTGAGAATTATATCAGGATACGATCCAAGTCTTCAAATCTGCATAAATATATGTATTTGCATGAGTGATGATGGTGAGGAAATGAGCGTGTGGTACGTTAGCTCTGAATAAATGGAGCCGTGACTCGTTGCTGTATATTATAATGACAGGCAGCGTGCGTCGCACACAGCAAAAGCACACACGTCTAGGAATGCTGTGTGTGGGGACCACCCTCTTACTCGCTCATTCATTGGCTCTGAAGGGAGCTAGTCACAGCACAGCCCTCCTATTTTCGCAGGCAGCCGCAGCCTCGTTGGTAAGTCAGTGCATATCCAAAAAACAAAATCATGAAATCAAAAAGAAATTCAAACACTTGAAAAAAAAAGTATTTAATCAACAAAAACTATAAGAAAAAACTGCAAACTAACGCGAGAGAACGTCTCGTTATTGACGTCAGCCACGCTAGGCACCAATCTCAGCTGAGCTTTAGCCATGGAAATTTTTTTCAATTTTTGTCGGATTTATTTACCACATCGTCGTTATTAGTTGATGTTTAGGACGCTAGAAAACGATGAAAGTTTACCTACGCACAGATATCAATTGATCATTGATTGTAATGACCTATTGCAGCCACGTAATTTTCTAGTATTTTTTTATTTATCACATAATGATCGAATTTTTTTTCAAGAATATACCTCACTTTTACCATCTATGTACAATTATAGACGAAGCTATTGGAGGAGTCGAGTTTTTTATTTTTCTTTTAATATAGATACTATAACCATTGACATAATTCTATTATCACAGTGGCGACTGTTCAGTTGTTGTCTTTATTTTGTGTAAACAGCTTCTCTCAACGTTGCGATCAGACATGTACGTAGTACCTAGGTACGCGCTCCTCTGTTCTTCGGTACTGCCACACTGACCGACCGTGTCAACTTCACACCGTGAGTAAAACTACACAACCATGAATCACCACAGAATCATTCGGTTCTCGTAGTTTTCTGTTAGCCACTCCCTATTCCAATATCAAATTTTTACTCACATTTCTCCTGATCCATATCCATGTCTACTTGTACCACATCCATGTATCATTCCTTCGCACCATCACAGCCTTTTTGTGGTTCGCCTAATACTCTGGGTTACTGTATGGACGTTAAGCTATAGAGAATAGGGATAACGCCATTTCAAAAAGTGATTTCTTTCAATTTTTAATTACAATATATTTGCTCAAATTATAAGTATGAGGTCTGACTCCTCTGACAACTCCCCAGTATTATCTTGTTGCCATCATCTTGCTTTTGGAAGCAATGAAGACCTCTTAAAAGAAACAACATGAATAGATTCCAATTTTATAAAATCAATGCGCTTTCATAATTCAATTTCTTAACGGGCTGATATTTATTCCCACCAAACAGTAACCCAAAATTGATTGGTCTCCAATGTGTTATAAGGAAGGGTGAAAAGTGTGATTAACTTGATAAAGAGTGGCTTCGACTGAGTAAGATTGGGGGGCGTTACGGGTGGGCAAACTATTGTGCATTTGATATCCAACAGTTTGCTGCATCAGCTGCCGCGTATAGCCTAGCCACAGAAGGATTCTAAGTTGAGAGACACACTCAACAGACAAATGCAAAAGATGTATCGGTGGATGGTACTCTCCTTACAACGACTCCACTTCTGATCGGTATATCAAAATTTCTCTAATAATTATTTATTATTATACAGTTTATAAACTAATAACTAAAATAGCATTCTGCCCTTCCCCAAATATTCCTCATCTCCTTTAGCATAGATATTTCATGCCTATATGAGTAACTACATTCTACATATGTAATGTTTAAAACAGGCACACATGCAATGTTGTGAGTACATTGGGTGTCATTAAAGTTCTGTACCTTGTTGCGTTCCTATTATATTCATAAATTATAACAAAGATAAGAAAAGGCAACTTATTAAGTTAAGTTTAGTATCTCTCACATTGTCTCCAAAGTTTGTACCTGCACTTAGGTACTTGATATGTTAACGAGGTATCGTGTAAGATGCTGTGAGTTCAGCGGGCTCCATCGGAGTGAGTATACCTCATCGAAACGAAAACATTTTCTCAATATCTGTAAATATATGATCATCAATTATTGTACACAAGAAACTAGCAATTGTTGGCATAGTAGTTATAAAGAGACCACCAAGGTTTTATTTCTGAATAATTTTTCTTTCCAACTGTTATTATTTTTGTAAATCACTTTTATTTCCCTATTTATTTTTCGAACAAATACATTTTCTACTAGTCATCGAGCTGAATGAAAGTTGAATTGTGAACATTGTTATGTGAAAATATCTTCAAACAGATTTTACATAGTCAATTCTGACAACGCCAATCTGAAGGAAAACGCGATTGCTAGTTCTCTAGTTTTTGTTACACGGAGCTTTGGAATTTTGTTCTGATTACCCAAACTCAGCTTTGTTTGTTTCGTTGTGTTTTGTAGAAGCAGGAAGAGGAAAAGGCTCAAGTCAAACGAAAGAGAGAAGCTGTTGAGAAGGAGGAGAGAGAGAAACGTGAGAAGGAGCGTAAGGACAGAAAAGAAGAGGAGTCTGGAAATCATAGAGATGATCATGACGGTCTAGAACCTGGAAGTCCCACTACACCTCCTACTGGCTCTAGTTCTGCCATCTCAAAAGGTCGTAGTAGCAGTAGCAGCAGTAGAAGAGACAAGAGACGTTCAAAATCCAGGTAAGAATTAGTAATTTTTTTTATCTTCATTATCTAGGGCGTTACTTGCCTGATTCCGTAATTGGGTCCTCACATTCTTTCAGGTCAAAAGAAAGGGATAGAGAAAGGGAGCGTCAAAGAAGCGACCGAGAGCGAGATCGTGATAGAGATCGTGAAAGAGAAAGAGAACGCGACAGAGATCGTGATAGGGAACGAGACCGGGATCGTGAAAGGGAAAGGGATAGGGAGAGGGAGAGAGAACGAGAAGAAGCACGTAAGAGCGAAAGAGAAATTCTGCGGGAAAGAGAAGAGGAAGAGGAAGCGAAAGAAAGGAAAAAGAACGAGAGACGAGCGAGAGAAAAAGAGGCAGCTTATCAGGAAAGGCTACGCGCATGGGAAACGAGAGAACGTCGTAAGCAAAAAGAATGGGAAAAAGAAGCTGAGAAACGCAGAGCAAAGAGAGAAGCCAGGGAAAGAGAAGCCAAACGATTAAAAGAATTTTTGGAAGACTACGACGATGATCGTGATGATGCTAAGTATTATAAAAGTAAAGAACTTTCACGACGTCTCGAGGAACGTGCTTTGGAGGCTGAGGCGGATTCTCGTGATCGTTGTGCCGAACGCCAAGAGTTGGAACGTCTCAGGGATAAGCTCTACGCTGATTCATCGCACCCAGATCCTGCTGCTGAATTCGAAAGGGTACGCTCGTTTAAAATATTCGATTTGCTCTAGTTTTTATTTCTTGGGAATTTCAAACTTCAAGTATTTTAATCATGTAAAAAAAAATTTCAGTTGAAAGCTGAGCGTGAAGAACAATACAAACCGAAGCCTGTGATCACTATTATTGACGAAGAAGATGAAAAAGTTGTCAAAAAAGAAAAAGAGGCGCCAATGCCGCCGATAGAAACTGAACCAATTGATAGTGACAGTGATGATGGAGTGCACTTTGATGACGCACCGCCGACAGAAGCTCCGTCAAGGACTCCTCCTCGTCATCATCATCACCATAGACGTCACCATCGCCACCATCAGAACCACCATCGCGATGATGATGTAGATGGTAACGATGATGACATTAGCGAAGTTGATAGAGATAGTATTAAGGACAAAGTTACTTCGCCATCCGTACAATCTCAGCCAACAACTACTCAATCCTTACCTCTTAATCACGATGAGGATTCTCGCATGTCGCTTGTTAGTGAACCGGAAAAATCTAGTAGCGGTGAGTAATTTTTATTATACAGTTTAGATTCAAGTACCGTTATTGTAAATACTATTCCAGGTAACTTTGTACCGTTTGCAATGGGCGGTGGAGGAGCGAAAGGCAGTGTCGATCATGCTCCAGGAAACAAAACACCGGCTAGTCCAAGCGCTGCGTCTAATCCTAATCCCCAGCAGGCGAATCAATTAAAAAAGAAAGGTCGTATCGACGTCAAAGACGTATTCAATAACGACGATGACGACGATGGCACTAATAACACAAAGAAAAGAAAACTTGTTCCTCTAGGTACATGTCGAATTAGTCTTTCGATAATAGATTCACAAGAAATTGATTCTGAAGCGTTGAAAACTTGGATAAACTACTTATTTATGTTTAGATTACGGTGAAGAGAAAAAGAAAAAAGGTGGAGAAGATACATCGAAGATTGGCAAAGAAGAAAGCACGAAAAGTCAGGAAGAAAAGCGCAAGCACATAAAATCACTCATAGACAAAATACCTACAGATAAAAATGCCCTGTTCGGATATCAACTCGATTGGGCAGTTATCGATAGTGTAAGTAATGCAAACTTAAATTCCTTATACCTCGAACTTGCTGAATTTGATTTTTGATTTTTTCAGACTCTCATGGAAAAAAGAATACGACCGTGGATAAATAAAAAAATCATAGAGTATATCGGAGAGCCAGAACCTACGTTGGTGGATTTCATTTGCAGCAAAGTGATGGCTGGCAGTTCTCCACAAGGGATATTAGACGACGTACAAATGGTGAGGAAATACTGTATCTTTGACAGCCCATACTCGAATTCAATTATGTCATGTTTGCAGTGCGCTTAGTGCTTCACTTCATATTTTATACCTGTTGATTATATTTTTGCAGGTGCTAGACGAAGAAGCTGAAGTTTTCGTAGTAAAAATGTGGAGGTTATTGATATACGAAGTGGAGGCTAAGAAAATGGGACTAGTGAAATAAAAAGAAAATCTCTGGAATAGAAGAATTCGCGTGATGTGTATATGAAATAAATTAATTACTTACTCATGCTTTGAAAAAGAAAGAAGAAACAAAAACGAAATGGGGGTGCAACACCTTCTCGAGAATCATTTCTGGATATAATTTTATTGATAAAGGTAGAAGTATGAATACTTATCCTCGTATTAGTCCGGATATTTGTTGGCTTATACCAGTAGTTTAGCGACCTACGGTTGCTCGGCGAGTGTGAATTTATTTACATGTGTAGCGGTTCAATCGTTAAATACACTTTGTAATTATCATCATTTATAATTACCTAAATCTTGTCTGTTTAAATTAATGTAATTTTTGACTTATCTTTACGGCTGTTTATCGTACGACAATTGTTCAGCGAAAATAATCATAATAATCTGAATAATAACGCGCATTCCCACAAGAAACAAGGTAAGAAATACATTTTTGGAGCTAGTATTACAATTTAAAAATAAAATCAAATTCATTGGAATACTCACAATCACATGAGTACATTCAATTTGCTTCAACTGGAATTATTTTTTTGTTCCGTTAATCAAATCGTAATTCGTTTTTTCTTTATTGCAAAACCCTTGCACGGATAATGGAATATTGATATCCGTCCGTACTACCAGAAAAATCTTTCGCTTCCTCATGAATTACGACGAAAGACTCTATAACAAAACCGGATTTTTAGTTTTTTTTTTGTTTCTATAATCACATCGATTCTTTCACATAAACTAGAGAACAAGGAAGGTGGAAAGGTTCTGACATCTATTGCCTTTTTCATTTCGGAAACTTTCATTATCTGCGCTCAACTCTATTCCCCTTCAGTCTGGTAGTTTAAAATATTTCATTGTTACATTAGCGTTAACGAACTCAGTTCCCCCCACCCCCCTAATTGAAACAGAATGTTACAGATGAAAAGGAGAAAAAAAGGAATATTTTAGTTCACCCGATTTATAAGATATAATTTAGAGTATAATGAAAAATGAAAATTAAAGTAATAAATGCCTCGAACCAAGTTCTTCAATATTTAATTAACATTTCTTTCAATTTACCAGGTTTAATTTCAACATTCCTCGAGATCGGTAAAAAGAAATAGCAAAGAGGATTCCATAAGAATTCGTAGTTCCCTCTTTTTTCCCAAACATGTCGACGTCAGCATTGCATTCTGGAGATTTCAATGACTCAATCTTGCACAAGCGAGCACGACCATGTGAAAAAATTTTTTTTCTCTTAATTTTGTTTATCTGGTTTTCAAATGAGGAATTTATTGAAAAACAAAAAAATCATCTGCCTCTCACTGCGTAATTTTCAGTGCAACAGCAATGAAAAATTAGACATTTGTAAGAATCCAAAATTCCTACGACCAGAGCTTAGAGTTCACGAACTTTTACACCCTCTTGCTTTTCGTTTCTTTTCCATTTCTACGTTATGTTAAAGTATAAAATCTTATTGTTAGACTCGAGACGTAGTTTAATAGGGAAAGTAAAAGTTGACATGAAAAAAAGAACATTTATACAAGCTGATATTTGATGGCGTGCATAAAAAGTTCAGTCGACAACCTGCGTCCCGTCGTCCTCTTCGTGGTTGTTCTTGTACTTGACGTATAATAAAAGAGCGCGAAAAACAGAAAATTCACGAGGAGATTGAACGTAACGACTAACGGCGGACAAGACGATGAAACCGACAATGATTATATCCCAGGTTATATACTACATTTGTTTCAGGGCGCTTTTTATTTAATATATGGGACAATGAGTCAACGCAAAATTAGTTCGTCTATGAATCAATCTCTGTCCTCCCCTGTTTCTCGCGCTATCTCATCTTTTTTTTTTTAATGCTGAAAAAATGAGAAACGGAAGTAACTTGATTAAGAATGGAAATCGAATCGACTCAGCCGCAGATGAGAATTTCTTTCATTTTATTTGAATCGCCGTAGATGCAGTTTCTATCAGAAAAAAAGCGATACGTTTGTGGGAACGAAGATGACGAAAACTGAAAGAAAAAATTTTCGGATCGGATCCATCCACTTTAACAACGATAGGTTCTCACCGTTGTGGTATCGGAGTTGCTACAAGTAAGCAGACAGTATAAGAGTAGGAGAGATTAGAGCAAAGTTCAGAGGTTCAGACCTAATTGGGGGATTCTTTCGACTTAGTGGCTCGTGCTACGCAATGTTGTCTGGAGCATCACAAGCTGGCCTATATCTATACAAGCCGCCTTATAGTTGTCTTGTTACGGTTTCGTAGGATGCCTTATATCCAGCCGAACATCCCTCATGCCCTCCTCTCTCGCAGGATTTTTTTGACTCTAAAGTTAAGCTTCTTCACAACAAAAAAATGGGTTACTTAATTTTTTTGTCTAGCGTTTCTTGATCTAAAGCATTGATTTTTTTTTTTTTCTACATTGGGCCGAAAACGTCTTACCCATTATACGTCATTTATATAAAATTGTAATTAAGAAAACTTGGCAATCAATGATGATGAATTGTGACGATATTTGTATTCAGAATGAGGAGGAAAAATTAAGATATTCCAAATCAAATAAACTGAAATTTGACCGAGGGGTTAACGGATGCCTTGTAGGGTTGTAATTGCAACACTACACTTATATGGAGGATACGGTATGGATATCCGATGTGATTATTTGCGTAAAGTATACATATATGTATGTATATACCCTATGTATTATACTATGTATGGATGGTGTATAGTACGGATCCGCGAAGATATCGCGTGATTGAAATTGAACCGAACTACGCGGGTTTGGTACATAGGGTCGTGGTGCAGGCGTAGATCCGCAGGAATCGTTATAGATCCATGATCTGCATGTATTGTACGTGCATCCTGTACATTATTCTCGTTTGAGTTTCAAGCAATTATGGACAGCTGCAGTAGATCCGGTTATAGGTCAGGTTGGATTTTACTTGTTCAGAGTGAGGATTGAGCTCCCGTTGCAAGCCCCGGCGAGCTCTTATTTGTTCTCGCGTAATATCGGTGCTTGCTGCGATTATTTGATCGCTGATTATAGAATAGGCGGTAATCAATATTGACGATTTCGATGTTGAAGACCATATAAGGAGGAGGAAATATACAACGTTTAAGCTATGGTTCAGGCGAATTAATTTACTGCGAAAATTCAATATTTTAGATCCAAGATGAAAACCTGGAAGAATTTATAGAATTTATCGTTGGAAACCCATTTTTTTTCTTTGTTACGGAGTTGAAATCTCCAATTATTTCTGCAGCCTCCTTCCAAAAAAACGCCAAGCTTATTACAGTCTCAGATTTTTCTCAAAATTAAGGCAGGAATTTGACATTCTTTTTTCTCAAGGTTTTCTATCGTATTCTTACGTATTTTGAGCTCAGGAATCCAAATCCGCTAGTTAAATTGATCTATCTATAAAACTGACCGAGTCATCGCCGATCTTTTACTTTTTGGAGCAGAAAAATTGAGATATCTCGATGGGGAAAATTCGTAGATCGCAAAAAAAAAACAACTCCAAACACGCGTAAAATATAATGATGTGAAATTGAAGAAAAAATGATGGGACAAAAATTTAAACGGTATCCTAAAAAATGATCTACATCAAGATATCAATAAATTTTCACAAAAACTTTTTATTCTTTGTAAGTAAAGTGATGTCTGGGTTCTTCAATTTATTTATTCGCTTCAAAACCCTCTGTTAATTTTTTTTTTTCTTCATGATCACGTTCTATGGTTTTTGGCTGTCGATAATCGGTACTATTATAGATCGCCAATAAGGAAGATGGAAAGATCAATCTGTTCTACATAAATTATCCGCAAACGTAATTCGGTTGCTAGATCTATATCCATTCTGTTTTTCACACACTGACTAACCGATTGTCAAACCTCCACTAAGAGTACCGCATATAACCATGCAAACTTAATATAAATCGGCAGATCGTGAGAAAAAATAAATGAGAATGAAATGAAATAAGTAAAACTTTCATACCCTCGCGTTCGCTATATGAATAATGTAGTGAATCTGAAGAGTCAGTATAAATCGCAAATCTTTGTTCGGCGAGAAAAAAAAAACCGAAATCTATTACCGGCGTACACATACATCTATATATATTTGGCGTATAGTGTCGGCCACTTTTTGCACCCCCTGTCTTTTTCTTCGTCATCTACTTTTCGTTTTCCACCCTTGCTTTTTTATGTTCCTAATATTCGTCCCCAACGAAAACTCCGCTATACAGATATAATACTGTATGCATAACGCACGAGAGACATCTGTGCTTTTTGGTGTGTTGCCCAAAATAAAAAAAAAAAAACAAAAAAAAACAAATAAATAAAAAATAGACACATATACGCGAGTCCCATATGTGCATATGTAAAATCAATTCGAGCAGGAGAAAAAAAGGGTTTTATTTTTTTCTTTGCTTCATGTATATTCACGGTACATAGAATAGGATCCTTTCGCGTATACCATCATATAAGAATTCAAAGTCAATGGAAAATATATTTACAACGACGACAGAAATGGCACCCAGTCCTACAGCTTTTCACCCCACGCCTGTCGAATTTGTCCTCTTTTCACCTCGTATGTATTATACGTATATATCGCATATGTACATACACATATCCTTTATTCTCTTATTCAGGATTCACACGCACCGCAGATATACAATCTGATTGCGGAACGCCACGGGTGCGCGCACACGAATATAGGTATGCTCTATAGATGAGAGAGAGAGAGAGTTGGCAATGTATCCGTAGGGGTTTTCCCCGAATTCCGTGCGAAGCTTTCCTATCTTCTATCTTGTTTCACCTTTTTCGCTTTCTATTTTTCTCTTTTTTCCTATCGCAGATTTTCTCGACCTCTTTCTCATCCCCGTCCAATCTCCTTTATGCCCTTCTAGTTTCGCGAACTGCCTTACCTTGTCAATCGATGCCCATACGCCACCCCAATACGTTATCCCTCTGGTTATACACTCTGTCCCCGCAAACTGTCTCTCTTCTTTTTTTCTCCTTCTTTTTAACCTTTTTTTTTCACCCTTCTCCTTTCCCTCCTTATCGCTCGGTTTCTAGGCACATATACACCTACATGTCTCCTGTCCCTCCTGGCGTTCCTTGTTCAAGGAATAAATTGGTATACGATATACCCCGGGACTCGAAAGGGTCCGGCTTGGAAACTCGAAGGGAGAATGAAAAGAAGAAGAAAAAAAATTGTATAATCTGATCACTATACCCAACGGCTACTTCAGGCCGCGATCTCTTATACCCACTGACGCCCTTCATCGAACCCTTGTAACGAAGATACCGATACCCGTTTTTCTTTATTTCCTTCGTTTTTGTTTCTTGAAAAAGTTAATTTTCGAATTTCCGTCCATAGAGAGAACGAATTTCAACTGCTTTTTGACGGGGAAATTTTTTTTTCTATTTACGTCGAGACTCGACGAACATCATCGCTGGGTTTATGGATCCCGATTTTTTCATTCCACAAATTTCCAACCATCCCAGAATGTTATGATATCGATAAATCTTGGTTGCTTGGTTCCAGCAGTTAATGAGCATCAAAAATTTCATTGTTCCCAAAAAAAAACCAAGGTATAATTTTAGCTCCTGGCCTGAATATATTGCACAGCCAGTAACTCGACTGTATAGTTTTACGTTCTAGGGTGATTAAGCGATCGGCTCGTAAAACATGTTGCTACGAAACGGTCGCTCGGTTTGCTGTTCCTTCTCGATTTATATATATATACATATATATACACATAAAGTATATAATACATATGTACATAATGTTATACCTATTGCAGCAGGTAGTTTACATAGTTTACATATGTATGGATATGGTTTCCCTGAAAGCCTCATCTACAACAAACCTCATGCAGCCCACCCCGGTTCCATTAATAGTTTCCCATCGGTCGCGAATCAGGCTAAGGTAGCGTGCCAATGTGTATATATGTGCGTAGATATATATATATATATGTATATAAATAAGGCAGAGTACATAAGGTAAGGTATAGGCGTAGCAGGGTCGTAACATTATTCCCTCGCCAAAATCGTGTTGCCATAGCCTCAACGGCGCGGCGTGTACGTTTCGTTGTTCAGCGTCGTCAAATTCATTAGACAAGATTAAACGCCCGCGGCGATGTTTACCCGATCCCGGTTTGCCGGGGGCTGAAGAAGGAGAAGAAAAAGCAGAAGATAAAAAAAAAAAATAAATAGATAAATAGAAAAACGAGAAAAAGTAAAAGCAAAAAAAACATAACATAGAAAATCTCCCGAGGGGTGTAATGGTAGGGAGGAGGGGGTTGGCGGTGTGTGTGTGTGTGTGTGTGTGTGTGTGTGTGTACAAAAAGTGAATAGAAAAACAAGAAGAAACGCGAGGTAGATTCTAGCAGCCGTCTGACCGTGATAAACATTTGTCATTGAGCGAGAGAGAAGCGGATTGGAAATGGAAAGAGAGAAAGAGAGGGATAAAAATTTATATATATATATATATATGTATGTATGAAGAGAGCGAAGAGTATAAGAGAGCAAAGTTCGACTGTGCGGGGGTGTCTTAAGCGCACTTGATTCCGACCAACTCACTCTTCGGGTGAAAAGAGGGTGGCGGTATAAGGGCGAACGGGGCGAATAAAGTGCAGAGGAAAAAGGAGGGGGGGGGGGGAGGAGGTAGAGAAGTGAATGGGGTGGGAGGGTGGCGTTGGCGAAGAGTAGGAGGAGAGGGTGAAAGTCACTCCACAGAAAGTCCCCGCGGAGCGATTCAATCTTTGCCGCTTTTTGTGGGGCTATCAATGTCTTTGACTTCTTTTCTCTATTTTTTTTTTTTTGTTCTCATTCTCTCCTTCGCTCTCTCTTTTCTCTATCTCCCACCCCCTTTCCCGTCTCTCCCTTTCGCAGTTTCAAAATAAAATCGTCGACCGTCCCGCGAGCGATTCTTGGAAAACTTCCGTGTCGATGAGAGCTCCCCCGTCATCCCCAGGAGTCATCTTATATACCCTTCCATATCAACTCGCACCTACAATACTTCTTCTCGCTCTCCGCGTACACTTTTTTCAACCTTATACTCCTTTTTCAACTTATTCTCTGTGATCCCGGCGTGTATACGTCATTTTTTTTTTTCTTTGCTTCTCCCTGCCGTTCGCCAGATCGTTGAAATTTTCTTCTTCGTCTTCTTCTTCTTTTTTTTTCGCTCAATTCATTTGATTTCCTTGTCGATGAAATTTCATCCACCTATCTATATTTATTTTCTTCGATTTCTACGGAATTTTAAATAAAAAAAGACCGCGTAAAATGTGTAGATAATTCTTTATTGCATCCTCCGGCGTGGCATAACTTACTCAACGGTAATTGTGAAGCAAAAAAGCGCACCGCCTCTATACCTTTTCGTTTTACTACTCTCTGCGTTATTTTTCTTCTGCTTTTTTTTTCTATTCCTATTCTTTTTTTTTTACTGCACGCGTGGATTGCCCTGAGTAAAATCAACCCCGAAATGACCTAATAATATTCGTTCAAAGGTCTAAGAGAAAAAAACAAAAGATTCTGTCTCACCGATCCCCGAAGTTTCACCCTATCAAAATTCATGATCTGATGCAATGATAAAAAAATTGGAAAATCATTACCGGTTCGGCATATACTTTTGGATGCGTACAACGGCGCGACTATTGCGACACACGTGATATGGAAAGAGGTAAAGAAAAGGGAATGAAAAAAAAATAAGCAAAGGGAATCTGAGGAAGCGATTTGTCGAGAGCTGTCTCGGATGAAGAGCGAGGACTAAGGGCGAAAGGGCTGGTTCCGCGGGGGGTTTGGGTAGCGGAGTCGTCCGCGACGGCACGCAGCTCTAGATATCCATGAAGATCGCGTCGTTGGCCCCGAGGTTAGCAGGGTCAGAGACTCCTGGAGGTACGGTAGAATCTGGATGAATAGCTGAAGGGGTCGGTCGAGCAGGACACGAAAAGGGCGGCACACGTAACCGACCTTTCCTCTTTTCGTGTATAGTATCCTTCAAACCTCCCGTCCCAACTAACCCAACCTATGGCTTATACCCCATTCGCTAACCCCATTTACGTTCACCGAGTGAATATATCCCCCTTATATGCATGCTCCGTATACATAGATTTCCTTTTTTTATATGCTCCCTATATACGTACAGATATAGATATATACATATATTCCAAAACCAAAGCGACTAATATGCTAATACTATCAATGCCGTTTACTATGAACCCACTGGATATTCGAATCCTGGAGAAGGTGATTCCCCCTTACCGGATTTACCTCTCCGTACTCCTACGGGTCTATCTCGAAGGGGAAGGGCGAGCGCGGAAATCCTGGAAAAAAATCGTTTCGAACAACGTTCGAGACGATTAAAGAGCGGGACAGATCATCGCGTATGGGTACCGTTCAATTTTATTGACGCGAGTGATACGCTGACGTACCTCATACCCTTCGAGAATCGCTCAATCTGAAAAGAAATGGAAACAAAAAAGAAAAAGGGGGGCCACGAATTTGACTAGAAATCGAGCGAGTGGCTCGCGTATAGCTAGAAGTGCGAGGTCGGTGGTTTTGAATTGATGCGGGGAAGATGGAAGGGAAAGGGGTAGGGAAAGCGTAACTCTCTCCAAGGGTTGATAAATGAACGAAGGCAAGATCCGACGTTGATTCAGTCTGGACAGAAGCTTCCATTTAGCAGCGAACCATGACCGAAGCAAAACGGTCGGTCCTCCACCACCACCGAGGTCTCGAGGTTTGCGAGAACAAACCAAACCTGCTCTCTTATATCCGAGACCGCAGGCACCACCTCGTAGATGTGGATCGGCATATACCAGATTCGGGGTATAATAGGTATACTGCTTGGTTTATTTTTTCGATTATTTTTTGTACTTTCTTTTACCTAATTTGTAAAAAAATATATCGCCGAGGTGAAATTCCGGGGTAAAAGATACGCGAGGCGAGCGGGGGTGGTGCGATATTTGCTTAAAGGTGAAAGAACGATCGGTGAATTTTTACTAAAATAGAATATTCCCAGTGTGAAAATGCGAGGCAAGCAGCGAAGGCGCATAATAAATACGGTGTAACTGCAAAGTAACTCCCTCCCCAGACTTGTACGTGTGTGCGCGTGTCTGTGTGTGTGTGTATGGGGGTAAAACCGTGCTGCGAGAATACATTATATAAGGAAAACAGGACTGTTTTAAATTCAAAATGCGAGACACGGGGCTATTATATCGTCTGTCTGTTACTCCGCGACTGTTCTTGGTCTACGAGAAGGCGACGCGACGCGCGAGACGAAAACGACGTACGGTATACCTATCCGGTACTAACGTACAAAACCCGCAAAACCCACAAAACCAACCACCACCTCCGCGACCACCCACGGAAAACGTCTCATCCTCGCGTAGTTTTACATTCGCGACGCTTTTCTACCGTAGACGTCTCCTACCGACGCCTACCCTTACGGTGTAGGGGGCATTTTTTTTCCACGTTCTCACGATCGCCGTCATTTTCATCCCCCGATCTTCTTTACTTTTCGTTCAATTTCACGTACATCTCTACGGGGCAGGCGGGCAGTCGCTGAAAACGAGATCGGGGTGTAATTTCTTCTTTTTTTTCTTTCATCCAAATTCTTGAGGGTTGAATTTTCGAATACCTTTTTCTTTACAAGTTTCCATACAGACGGAGTTGGGAAAGGAAGCGCGTTCCGGGACCTGCGGATCGAGTTGACGCGGAATGCCCCATACACGTTTGAACGTACAAGGTAGATTACGAGATGGAGAACAAGTAGGATTTCTACAACTCCTTATTCTTCTTCTTCGTCTTCCGTATCTCTACAGATCATATACCGTTCAACATACGTCTCCCCCGGCAAGTACGTACAATACATACGTACATACATATAACGTATCCAGGTATAACTATGGATGCGATGCAACCGTCCCGAGCGCATCCTGTTCTCTCATACTCCTCCGTATTCACCGCTAATGGATATTGCCGTTGTCACGTTCTTATACAACGGATAGAATACGTCGGTTTTACTAGGCGACTAGCTATCTACATTTATACGCCTCTGTATAACTATGTATATCATAGCCATGGATACATTTATGTATCACTCTGTTATCTAGCCGCAGGTATGGCAAATTTACTCGATTTTGCCGTTCCCATATATTACAACCGCCCATTGAATCGAAACAGTTCAACGTTACAACAATCGACAGAAAAAAAAATAAATAAAACCACCAACATGAATGTATGACAAAAAAAAAAAAAAAAATCATACAATTTGAACCGAACAAAACCCTGGCGATTAATTTGATCAAACAAAAAAAAATTGTTCGTGGTTATGAAATAATAAATAAAATGTGCAGGTATAAATACGTTTCCGGATTACCTCGCTGCACGGAAATGAGAAGAAAAATAAATTCAGATTTTTCAAAAATTCTCGCTCTTTTCGAATCGATGAACGTGGTAACTAATCTCACGAGAACACCCCAGTGTCTTCCAAAAATGATTGAAAAAAAAAAAAACTCAAACGAGCAGGAGGGCAATATTTATCCCATTTCCTTTACAGATATATAACCTTATGATAACGTATTATATGACGTGGCCAGCGGGCAGATCTGGAAAAGACAGAAGTATAATTTGGTTTCTATTTTTAAAAAAAAAGTATTCCACGTACATACCTTTGTTTTCAGCCACCTATAGCAGCGGCATTGCGCGATTATTAATTTTTTTTAAATTCGCTTTTCGACGCCCCGGCAAAAGTTCAAGGACCTGGGACCCATGTAACCCGAAAAATGTGACGGTGATGCCGCGAAAAAAGACTTATGGAAAAACTGGAGAATCTGATACATGCAATTTTTATACTCCGCTAAAAAATCGCATTTGAATGCAGCACGTACGCACGACCTCTGCACCTCTTTTACAGCCTTCTGACTTCTATTACTCACTTTCGCGAAGCCTTTTAATCTTAGCGGCGTTTCTTCAAAGCCGTCTAATGTTTCCATTCTATACTCGAACTTTCGGTACTTTTTTTTCATTTCACGCGGGGGTGAGTAAATACATGTAAGTATGAAACGTTTTCAAAGATTTCGATATTCCATTTCAGTTACAACTGTGTTGAGGGTAGCCGTATAAATCTTCTTTTTGTTCCTGTGCGTTGCATGGGGATAATAAAATTTTCAACGCCATTTTGAATTTTCATTTTGCATACCTCTTGAAATAAATAAACTGAAAATTACAACGAATATAAAAATCACACAACGTCATCAAGCCGCGAAGAATTTCGATCGGAATTCGTGCGTTCCACATTTTTTTAAAATATGATATTGAACGAAATAAAAATGGAGGTGAAAAAAGTGGAAACTGGGCCTACGGTATAGAGTCGGGTGACGGTGGGATGACGCTTCGAGAACCGCGAGATGTGAATGTGGTTGTTTATTTTCTAGGGTAAAATTTGGTTTGGCGACCCTAGAGGTTACCTCATCCCTTTGATACGGGATCTAAAGGATCTTGATGGGGGGGGGGGGGGTCGCGCGGTCCTTTTCAGTTGCCTACGCGGAATATATACCTAGAGGTATGTAACGTCAAACAGTATAGGCGTATTAAACTAATTGCCTTCTCATTGGTATACAGGTATATTCGACGATTTCGAGTATGGAGTGTCGATACATTCCGACTAATATAATTGACACGATTACACATATGTAATCGAACTCGTCATTAAAATTGTACTCCCCTATGGAGTGTCGATGTGTAACATGATATCATCGTACATGTCGTCGTTTTTTTTCGATATTTGCCTTCCTCTCGTTGGGCCTGATGTATACGTCAACATCTTAGTCGAGCGAGAGGTCAACCCGGCAGATATGAAGCGAACCGAAACCACCCCGTATATAACAGCGTATATACACATATATATAACGGTGAAGATGGTAACGAGTTATGACCGATTTCTGTACAGACCGAAGTTGAAGAGCGCGACCATTCCGCCGGAACTTTGAACCTCCGTCGCATACCCCTCTTTCCCTATATATATATATATATTGCACAAAAGTATATCGGTCAACAAGAAGAGAACTCTCAAGTAGGTCCTTCAAATAGCAATAAACTCCGTTTGTCTTGCGGGTCTTGCGCTGCTCAATGTTTGCCTTGGTGTTACCGTTTCCCTTATTTATTATATTTCATCCGTATTATAATATAGATTTATGTACACGCCTGAGTGTACCACGTGGTGTATAACTGTATATTCGTATGACTTAATAAAAATCTTTGAGAATTTTTTTATTTTTCTTTCACCACAGTTTTTCTCATATTAGACACCCGTAAATCTGTCGATCATTTCGTACGATATAGGCAAGCGTTATACCGCAAGGGTGGAGAGTCCAAAAAAAAAAAAAATGGTGGTTCCTCATGTGAAATTGAAAAGAAAAAATTTATACAACACTTGTGCACACATCGGATGATACGTAACGCTCGTTTCCTGAGTTTCATTCAAACATCGACTGAAATTTTTGACCGGAACGAAAAATAAGACAAAAAAATCGATTGCGGTATATTGTAACCGATGTTTTTTCACAGCGTGTATATTATTTTTTTCGGGTATGATATTTATTTGACCAGACAGATCGGAGTTTCAATGTAGTGTAGGTGTTAAGTTGAGAGAGGGTAAGTTAGCGCTATTATACTCGCAACGAATCCCAACCCTATTAGAATAATGACCGTTTTGTAGAGCAAAGGGATGGGAGTTGTATATAAGGTAGGTAGGTATAAGAATCTTACAGCGTGTTACACACCAAATGCAAATGTCTTCTTCATTGTCCTTTGCCGCTATATACAGGCGGGCAGAGTTGAGCCTGGTATTAATTTAGTAATCTCACTCGCTCTGTTTCGCCGGCAGTTCGACGTGTTCCTTTTTTCATTTTCTTCCTTATTTTCAATTTATTTCTTTGCTCAAAAAAAAAAAAAAATAACAATCTTATTTTCATCCCCGTACATATCCTCCCGCATCATCTCTATGATTCCAGTAATTTTTCTCACTTTTCATCCTTTTCTTAGACCCTCCATATTTCTCTTTCAATTATTTCATCAACCGAAATCTAGTTTTCCAATTCTTCATAGACGAAAAACGAAAGTACTTTTTCAATTTCAGCACCAGCTCATTTTTGTTTCGATGAAGAAAACAAGGGTTGAGAATGGAATCGAAAAATATTTGCATATTCGCGTGTAATATTTTCGTTGTACGAATAAAATTTGTCGAAGGGGTTGGCGAAGAGGTGGTGTACATTTCTATTTCCTACTTCCGTTTATAGTGGAGTGAAGTAGTCGGCGCAGTACAGTGTATACCGTACGGTTGTAGAAACCTTTGGGCATGTTTTAAGGGTCAGAAATGAAACGAAACGGAAGGAAGGAGAAATAGAGAGAGAGAGAGAGAGAGAGAGAGAGAGAGAGAGAGCGAGTCAGTTAAATAGAGAGCAAAGGGAAAACCGGACTTGGTGGTGCAGGTGGGGAAATACGTTTCTTGATTCTAGAAGCAATACTAATATTGCTAAGTGCATCTCTAGTTACCCTGTACTCTGCAGTTCCACTGCTTCTGCTGCTGCTGCTGCTGCTGCTTCTGCTGCTGCTGCTGCAGCAGAAAAACCCTTCGCTCACCACTTGGTATGATTACTTCCGATTTTATCTCCGGCAACAGAAAAATTCCACCGACTCCTCAAGCACTTGTCAATCTGGTTCTCTATGTTTCTCTTCTGCGTTTTCCGACATTTTTTTTTTTTTCATATCCTTTCTTCTTCTTCCCCCCCCCCCCCCCCCCCCCCACCCCTCAATCTCCTCTCGTTTTCGGGTCTTCTCATATCATTCGTTTATTTTGTCAGGTGGTTCTTTTCTCTCCTCCAGAAACACACAGATTTTATTATCAGACACGTTGCACACCTCCTACTCTCGGTATTTTTTGCTCGCTATCTTTTTTCGTTTCCTTTGGTTTTGTTTTTTCTACTTTTCGATTCGATGTACGACAATCAAAAAATTAATTACGGCCTCGTCGAAGCGCAAAAATTATTCACCTTGGGGTCTCATGTTATAATATACGTCTCGTAACAATGGAGGTCCTTTGCTACAATGGGATTGTACGTATCTACGTGGCAACATACATATACGTGCAATAACTGATTAGCACTTTGTCATCCCAGTTGGCTTTACAATACATACAAATAATAGGTGATTCTGAAACACTGAAATCCTTTGAGAGTGTACGAATAATTTTTTTAAATACGAACCAAACGAAACAACGAATGAAACGAGATGGTAAAAAGTTCGAAAGAGAAAAAGCACAGAGGGTAAAAAAAAGGAATCGACGACAATCGTGTTCTCCGCGATTTTCCACGAGTTGCCGAGATTTAAGAGGAGATGTAAAATCAAAGGAGTTCGGGGTTACCTTGTACCCCCTTATACTTTGGGGTATATTTGAGAGCAGTTGAAGTGATCGGTTGGGTTTGAAAATTGGGTGGAGTGAGAGGGAGAAGGGTAAGGAGATAGAGGTAAAGGGGTGTTGTTATTCAAGACCTTCAAAATGTATCCGCGGGTCTGAGAAGGGTATTTAAGGATTACGGAGTTTAGCATAATATTAACAGGTAGGAGAGGACAACAGTGTTGCGAATGAGAGCAGAGAAGGGGGAGGGTGAGGAGGGGGGCGGGGGGAGGGAGGGAGAAAATGAGGCAAGGGATGGGGGGTGCGGTATTATTCATGGATTACCTCACTTGTCTCGCCCACAATCCTCCCAAAGCCTCCATTAGAATAATTGCTTCTTCATCTTCGCGCTCGTATATACGTATACATATGTATGGTGTGTTATACCTATAGGTGTACGTGTACATACATACCGCGCATACAGACGGAGAGCGAACGTATCATATCTAACTCTCTTGCCACGGTGGGTGTCCTTTGGATACACCCGAGAGCGGAAAGACGAAAGACGCGAATGGAAAATGGAAAAAAAAAGGTAAAATGGAAGACGGCAAAATGAAAAAGTAGAAAAAAAAATAAAAATAAATAAAAAGTGCAGGGAAATATCGCTAAAGGAAAAGGAGTGCGGGTGGTAACGGGGATGTGTGTACAGGCACCGTATTATTCGTCCAGTATATCCCTATACTGCTTCAGAACCTTCTTTTCTATTCGCGCTTTTAACGCCCTACCAACTAACGTGCTGCTGCGGCTCTCCGTTCTTCCTCTTTTAGGGATCCTAATTGTTTGCTTCTATCTTTAAACTTCGAGAAACAGTGAAAACTTCGGAGACGCTCATTTATTAATTTCTTTCGTTCTCGTTTCCAGATATGCGATCGTCGTTGGTCTGACTTGTATTGTACGGATCCGTGAGCGAATTCGTTCGCGAGAAATATTTTATGCGAGTCATTTGATTTTATAATATAAGAAAAACGATAGGGATTGCAGCCGAGAATAACGCTTATTTTTACCACCTTTACCGATGTCACTAATTATCGGGGAAACACGGATTTTCTCAACTTACCACATCGACAACATACGGCTCGTGGGTGTCGCTGGGTATAAATCCATCGTAATTTATACCGTATGGAGATGTTATGAACATGGCTGTTCCTAATTCAGTTGATCAAACGTTGAACACGAGCGTGGGCTATCCCCATTAGGAAGGTGTATTCGACTCGATTGGTATCGATCTACTGTACGTGAATTGTGTAGAGAAAGAAAAAAATCAGCCAGCTATAACTCAATCAATTTCACAGATCGAATCATTTGACTTGCAGATTCGGATTCCTGAGATCACATCACCTGCGAATATCACGGAAATTCGTAGACTAAAAAATTATTCAATTTCAGCCCCAATGAGAAAAAATCGAAGCTGGGATTTTTTCGATTTTTGAAAGCGCATGGGAATAAAACTTTCAAATTCTCTTCCGAACTGATTTCAGAATATTTCTCGCCATCAACGAAAATTCCGAAAATATTTCCGTTCGCAGACGTTACTTCTAGATCGTCCCACGACGTATTCATATGTCGACGGAGCTTCGCACGGAGGGAGGAGAAAAATAAAGAATCTATAAACTATATGAGAAAAGAATTAAGGGGGTGGTTGAAAAATGTTTCACACGTGCGTACACAATACGTACGTGTAATACGTGTATATCGCGGGGTACGAGGGGCGCCGGGTTGTTGGTCAGAGGACCACTTTTTACGGTACAGTATTTGTTGGCAAGTGCATAAAAGCTTTTCAAGTGTTTAATACACGCTTGGTAATGGTGGGGCGTTATTGTCCTCGTCGGGGACTCCGGCGACAAGTAGACCTCGCCACGAGCAAAAGTGCCGTAGTCGTCCACTCTCCCTTACTCTGGAAGTTTACCATCCCCCGTGACGATCTTCCCGTACCCAGCTCCGAGCTGCAATACCTCCCGGCCCCGAGCACACGCCGCCTTTTATACGTATATACAACGCTTCCGACGCGCCTTTTTTTCGTCACCAACTTATTCTGCTTCCTTTTTTTTTCATCCGTCACAACAAAATGTGCGGTGGTAACGTCGCGGCGAGGTGCTGCGCGAGGCGATCGCACTTTGCGGGATTTTCGAAAGACTTAAAAAATTACCCGACTGGATTCTAACTGCTTTCCTTTCCTTTTTTTTTTTTTTTTTTCGTCATCGAGGATTTTAAAAGTTTCACGCTTTTCCGTCGCGTCGCGAAATTCGTTCGCGGTGTTCGCGAGAAGGAAAAAGTAGGATATTCCCTCCTAAAAATTCTAGCGCTCGTATCGTAATTGTAGTGAACGTAATTGCGACGTGGTAGTTTCGGTCCGTGTTTGGAATGTGGAGCGCGGTAAGGGTGCTGAAAAAATTTTCTACCTACGCGACGCTCTAGAAGTGGAGGAAAAGGTGTTACAAATTAAGTTACTCTTAATAACTCGAGATTTTAGATTCTCGTTAATTAACTTTCTCCAGACATCCGAACATGTACAACGATCAACAATCGTTGGTTCTGAAATTCGCGACTTCTGAAAATACGCAATAATTTTTCAAAATTAGTGGCGCGTACGCCCCGTCTCGGTCCCACGTAATTTCCGAAAGAGGTTTTTTTCATCCCCACCGCAACACCGTTAAATAAAAAGTGGAAAATCAGCCGCGATCCCGTATCGCACGTGTAACGTATACACGTGGTATTATCATCGGTGCGAGGCTGCAGCGAAACCCGGCGGTTCACGGTTCCGCTTGCATCCTGGTTATGTACAGGAAACGGTGTTGAGCGAACGACGGATATGGTATTGCAGGAAATATAGATGAGATTATACCGGTTTCACACGTACGCAAATTCCCGCACCCATATACCCACCGCCGTCTGTACGTACACACAAATAAATATCTTCACATACGTATCATTTATAACACGTATATCCATCTTGCTTCTCGTGTAGCGTGTGTAACGCCGCGTATCAAATCAGCTGATGGTTGGCTCGCTATTTGCCGTTGTGGGTGTTTTGTGCGCTGCACATTACACGTCGAAATACATTATAGTAGTTCGGCAAAATTCAGTTGAATTCTGCTGTACGCACATTCGGTCGTAACTAGAATGGAATAGAGACGAAAAAAAAAAATAAAAAAATAAAGGGACCTCGCCTTGCTTTTCTCCGCCAAGAAGAAAGGACACCCTCCCCACGCCCTGAGGATTTTCGTACTTCAAGGATAACCGGCTCAATACACCCTTGAAACAAAAAAAAAAAAAAAAAAATGGAAATCAGACTCTACCCACGCAAACCAAAGGTCGAATAAAAATCTAATTTTTCTATCTTACCTATCCAATTTTTACCTCTAGCTTCGAAAAAGTATCGGAGTGGGGCTGATTATACGGGGTGAGTTGAAAGAAAAGAAAGCAAAGAAAAATATCGAAATAAAATAATTATAAACGTAAAAGAGGAAAAAAAAAAAAAATGAGAGAAAGAAAGAAAGAAAGAAAAAAACGAAAAAAGCAATGGACATGTATAAATATATACACATGGGGTTGTCGGTGACGTTCCTACGTAAATCGTTCACCTGTGTGCCGACCATTTTATATCTATATGATAGGGGGGGGGAGGGGGGGCAGTGTGCAGACCGCAAGCGAGACTCGGTTCCGCGTGTCCTCGTAATCAGTTGTGGGACGGAATAAGGGGGGTGAAATGGGGGGGGTGGGGGTTGAGGGGGAGGGCTGATCAAAGCAACGAGCTTCGGATTCTGGGTGAATATATACGTGTACGTCTATATGGGGACGTGCCCCTTTCATTCCTCTGACGTTTTCGGCGGGCAATAGTAGTCCGTTGGGAATCTCTGTGCACCCGCGCGCTTTTGCGCCCCTTCCCGGTTTCTATATTACTATAGGCGGTGCGGTACATCACACACAAAGCACGGAATTTCCGAATCTCGCGACAAATTGTAATTAAAATTAATCCAATCCTGCGCCCTCAGCGTGTACGTATATTATATATGAATATGTACTTCAGGTACAGGGTATAGGGTATGCCAACCTCGACGGATAAGAGGATCACATGCCGATATCGCGGCATACGTGTGTCTTTATCCGATAAACTACCGGAACCGTCGTCTGCGTTGAAGGGGTTCGATTCCGTCGGTCGACGAACCGACGCCAAAAGTTCCGGCTCTGTCGAGTCAATTCCGCGAAGATGAAAATTTTCGAAAAAAAGGCGATCAAAATTATCCGAACTTCACTCCGGATCCGAGACCTCGTCGGACACCCCGTACGATTCAGAAGCAAAGAAAGTCGGTTGTGGATCGTTGAATACTTACTTGATATATGTATCTACGTCGGCACGTGTATTCGCAGTGTGTGGCGTTCCTTGTTAATTTTCTTTCCAAGCTCGGAGAATATCTGAATAGAAGTAAGTCACGATATAGAATTTCATGTAAAGGGATGGGTTCGTTCTTCGGCGGGCGTCGGAGTATTCATTTAATACGAAACTAGGCGCGTCGCGTACGTAGGAGACGGTTTTTTGTACCGTCTGTATACACACGCACTCTACTTCATATTTCAACTGAGTTTTTTTTTTTCCCCCCCGCCGCGTTTCTTGTCCGTCGGAAGAGCAGATTAAAGGAAAGGAAAAGAAAGTGAGGCGACGTGTTAACTCGTGAATCCACACATAATACAGGGACACCGCGAGATCGCGAGGCGGCAAGTTGGGGGGGCAAACGGAGATCCGGGGCAGACGTGACGCCGGCTCAAGGGTTGAAAAGGTGAGGGTGAATATAAGGACCGAGGAGAACTGTGAACGGAGGAGAGAAAATGTTGGTCAGGGTGCTTTGGTTAGCGTTTAATGAATAGAATCCGTCGACCGTTCCCCACCCCACCCCTCAGCTGACACTGTACTCGTTTCTACGCGCGTAAGAGTGCTCGCTCGCTCGCCCCGGACTCAAAGGCAGACAAGATGAATAATTGCTCGTGTCAAAACATTCCATTTTACAACACCCGACCGAAACCAAACCGTACACCACGATGTGTTGTGTATATATACGTATAACTGTATTTACATACGTATATGTACGACTACACATACCTACCGTCATACCTACCAGGCCCTTCGCCACTAACCGAAAACCCGAAGCTCCGAGCTTATATCCAAAAACCTTATTCACCGCTCGGATCTACCGGAGATTTCATAACCTGGATTATATCAATGTATGGCCGTATAGAATCTCCTATGCATTCACGCGAATGAAGGAGAGAAAAAGTTTCTTCACTATCAAACGACGTATTTACCGTTCCGAGCCCCCCCTCAGGCAAAAAAAAAAAAAAAAAATCTAGTTAGTTTCTGACATTCGGACTCCGGTATTTTGCTACCCTTTTCCAGATTCTTTGATTATCATTTCGGCAAAGTAACCGCGGTGAAAAATCTTTTGGTTCGTTTCCCGTAGCTACGTATCGATAGGGTAATAGAATAGTAAAAATTATCAGAAAAGCATTCATCACCGCGTACATTTTTCCCTTGCTCCTTTCTTTTTTAAAATCGTGACTTTGCGCACCACACTGTGCCACAACCGAAGGGAAATAAAGATACGAGAGAATTCGCGAAAATAATAGGAACAAAACTATGGTGAAAAACTTGCTGCTTCTGTTGGTAGCTAGGATGTAATATTTTAGAAACAATGTCTTTCTTCTCCGTTCTCATATGCGACTTGAGGAAGACGTGAGCTACGTACCCACGTTCGAGTTAGACGGCTGTTTGCTTTTCAATCCTCTTAAAAGTGTTCGGAGACGCGTGAAAATTTGAAGGAAAAAAGTTGTACAAAAAAACAAAAAAAAAAAAAACCAACGACGAAGAAAAAAAAAATAAAAAAAAAACTTCCGAATTCACACGCGTGTGTATTGCCTAACGTAGAAGACAAAAAAATATGCACAAATTGTCCTCATCCCTTCCCGCTCTAACCGCGTAACTGCGAAAATTCAATTTTACAGCAAAACGGGGAAAAACACAAATTATCACAAAAATCGACAATATACGTGAGTAGTTTTAATTGTTTTTTTTTCTTCGCGTTTGGGTAATTTTTTCAATTTCTTTCGCCAGTTTCAGCGGAGTGAAATTTCGGGTCCGATGTAATCCGAGCACATGTGAGTAAAAGGAAATGACGTTTAATCGAGGAGAACTGTTATACGGGGGCACAGGACGTAACGCCGGGAGTATCCAGCTCTCGTCCTCTACAAGTCCTGCGGAGGAATTTCATTAGCATCACAACCATTGAACAAACTACCTAACGATTTCTCCTACAAACCAGCTGCAGCTCTTGCTCTTGTTCGAAGAGAAACGAGAAACGATTGCTATTTCCCAAAATCCGTTGAGGTCAAACTGCCGAGTTAATTCGACCGACGTTATAGATGTAAAGTCGAATTTATACCATCTCCACGGTCCATGGGATTCCGAAAACTCGATCGACGATTTTTTATTCTTTTTCGAATTCGACGGAAACCCCTTCCACTCTCGCACGCACGTACCGAGGTATATCTTAACCGTACATCACGTAGGGCGCGACTTACGCGTAGGCGTTGCAAAATTTTTGTAACAATATCCGCGTAACAACGGCCGCAGGTCGTCGGCGTTACGGTGTAGAATTTCTGGTATTTGATTAAAAAAAATAATAAAACAAAGTAGAAATAAAACAAAATAATGCAATTCCGGTTGGAATAAACCGGAGGAGGCGTAAATATTCTCGGTATTTTTCTCCGTTACACAATTTCACTCCGTCTGTGCTTCTCTCTCTCTCTCTCTCTCTCTGTTTTTTTCCTATCCGTTCCGTTCTCCTCCCTTTCGCACCCTCGGCCCGGGTCGCGCGTTCCTCTCCCTTTATCACTCGTCGTTTCTCCTTTGCTTTGTCTGCGTTTTATCCCCTAAAACCCACGAAATCTTCCGAGAGAGCGCCTCTCAGAATTGACCGTGAAAATAGCTCTACACTTTTACAAGGGTGTCTTTTTTACCCTACGGATAAACCGCTACCTCTCCTTCTCCTCCACCTTTCTATTTCTATTTCCGTTCGTCCTTTTTTTTTCCCCTTTCCTTTCCCTTTCGTTTTTTCAAATCCAAATCATCTGCACGCTGCACGTATTATATACCTATTCGTACACACGCATGCAGGCGCATACGGGTATACATAGCGCGTTAATCGGATTATACATATATTGAAAAGCAATCGCTGCAGGGATATCGGTGGATATGGATCACTATATTTCGTTGCAATATTTATATACATGTAGAAAAATAAATTGAGCCGTTATTTGTAAAGCGTGGACCGGCTTCGAATTGTAGCTATATGAATCCGTTATAATATTGCCACAGAAATGCAACTCGTATACAGGTGTGTTATATCGCGTATCTAACGGAATGCGTTTGCATTTAAACGTTAATTCATCTTACTTCTCCGAGTCTATTACGAATTCCGTGGAATTATGCCGATTAGCCGGAATTCCTGTGTTGCTGAGGGCTGACAGTGATAAAAAGAGAAAGAAACTGAGAGAGAGAGAGAGAGATGGGAAGAGAGAGTACAGGGTGAGAGCGCGGAGCAACGCGCGGTGTACCAGAAGCAACACCCCGCAAATCTCGTCCGGTGAAAATAATTAAAATCCACGTTGATCCGCGGGGGCCCCGGAGCCATTTAAACTCTTTTCTCTTTGCGGCGTACATATATTTTCACTTTTTACTTTCATCCGTGTTCTAAGCTTTGTAGTTGGTAAATAAACAAAATTTAATTTAAAAAAGTGAGAAAAAAGAAAAAAACAACATAATTACAATTTCATAACGCGGACGCCATCGGACGTCTCCCGTTTCAAAAAGGATCGGGGCAATCGTTGGCGGGGTGGGAGGGGGGGGAAATAAAAATTGTAATCCTTCCTTTGAATATTCCCACACGATATTTATCGCTCTGTTTTCCAATTATATACGCACCTGTAGGTGTTCCCTATTGATCGTACAAATTCACGTTTAATTAGAAAATCGATAACTTTTCGCGATCGATTAATTTATCAGGTTATCGTGGACGATTGTTCTCCATATCAGGGATAATATATATTTCCCAGAAAGCAGTGCACAGTTCTAGAGTTATTGGAGATTTTCGAGCCAATTTGTTGCCCATGTTCGTCCATGTCTCTAACATGTGGCTAAAGCCTATTACGGTCTCAACCTCCCTAACAACCTTTATTAAGCCGCTTTGCCAATGCGCTACCCATATATTCCGTAACCGGAAGCATACGATCGCAAAATTAATCAAATTCGCTGCGATTGATCAAATTTTCGCTCGATACCCAACGGGTATAAAGTGCAGCCGAACGCGGCGTCGAATTCCGGAAAGTTCGCCACCCCCTGAGAACGAGAAAAAATAAGCTTTTCTGTTTTGTCTCGCAAAGGTCAAAAAGATTTTCATCGAAATGGCTGCAAAAGTGGGATCGGAACGCCCGACAAGCGTCTCGGTTATTTTAATTCCCGCGAAGTAGAAAGTTGAATTTCGTCTTACGGACGAGACGAGACTCGACGTAAGGTGGGATGGATGCGAGGTGTAAGGTTATAAGGTGACCCATAAAGCAGCGTTAACGTGAGCTTAGCCGAGGTGTGCAGCTTTATCGGTTTACACGTTCCACGACGCGAGCCGGGGACGCCCCGCGCTCTCAGATTCGCGATAGGGTGCGACGCGCCCCTCTCCTTACACGTATCTCGCACATATACATATATATATATAATAACGTAGGCGCAGACCCGCAGCCTTTGTCCCGTCAACTCGAAAAACCACCTGCATTATGCAGTTCGATGCATAATCTTACCCCGCTATTTGCCTCGAGACGACGCTGCATCCGACGGAAATAGATGTCCGCCGCCGCGACACGTACAGCCATTTCTAGTCGTTGATTCCGCGGACCCTAAAAAAAAAAAGTAGAGAGAAAGAGAAAGAAAAAATAAAAATAAATAAATTTGGAAGCTGTAGCGAGAAAATTGCAGAAGCGATCCGCGGATTAGATAGATATCCCCGTCCCCGTGCGAAATCCAGCGTCTCGGTTGTCTTTTGAATAAAAAATTTGACGAATGATTTGCCAAAGTTGTATCCGGCCTCGGGGAACGGGAAGGAATGAACGTCAGAAGTTGTTGGTTTGATAAGTTGGATAAATTCTCTAACCGGAGTGTCACCTGTAGTTTTGCGGAACTCTGTATCTGTTATACGTGTACGCGTACACGTAGGGGATGCCTTGTAACGATACAGAGCGAAGTTGCGGGGGGTTCGGAAGAGAGTCGGCATTCGTGGGTTGCGCGTTCTCCGCACGGTGTGGACATTTCTATCGACTTGCGGATCAGATACAAGCCGGAGATTGTTGTTTGTTTGACGCTCGCTAAAGTTTATCGGATCTCGGATGATGCCTTCAAAGTTGTACGAAGTCTCGGCGGCACGGGTAGAGAAGTCGGAGGTACGGATAGAGAGGGTCCCCCCCGAAACCCCTCCCTCGGGGGTTGGCAACCCCGATCCGGGAGTTCCCCCTCCTCGGTCCCGCGGTCCTCCCCCCTCCCCCTCCCCCCTCTTTACCTCTTTTCGTGGCTTTCTCTCTCTCTCTCTCTCCCTCTCGTTTTCCGCACCCCCCCTAGCGCCTCTCGCTCGCTCTTGATCCTCGGAATTCCTTTGGAAACTTTCCGATATTCATATCTGCTCGCTGCTACATCAAAAATTCCAACCTCGCCTCGGTTCAACCCCCAATCCCCGTCCGCCCGTCTCCCTTTGATCCACCCCACCCCCTCCGCGCTCACTTCTCCCCAATCCCCTTCCGATCCTCTTGAGGGCCGCGCAGCGTCTCAGTTATAAAGGATTCGCAGCCACTTACAATATCAGTGGCTTTCACCCTACCCCTCATCCCCTATATCCTCCTTCCCTGCCTCCCTTTATCCCTTCGTTCGTTCGGCTGTTATATAACATTCCTGCATCGCCAGGGATTACTATATTGCTGGTAATAGGGGATGAATAAGCTTTCTGCGAGAACCTCTTATACCTTTTTTTTCGATGTGCTTCTCTCTGTCCTCCTATTTACAATACGTATACGTATGAATCATCTGCAATATCTCATGCTTTTACGTAAGAAAAAAAAAAAAAAAAAAATTCATCAACGTGCGATCACTGATGCCACCCCTTGATGAAATTTATGGAAACGAGCCTCCTATTAATTTACCTGCGAGCGAAGCAACGGCGACAGATTTTTTTCTCCTTCGTTTAATCCATTCAACCTTTACCGTCGATGCTCTTTGCGTTTAATCCTCGTATCTGATAATCGAAACTGAAAGGATATAATCGTTTTGTTCTTTATTTCCTTATCTTCGTGCGTTTCGGAGAAATTTTCTTTGAACTTATCTCGCGTAGATATACATATATGTATACGTGAAATCTGAAACTGCTTCGAGTTAATCTCAGCAGTTCTTATTCTTACCATCTTTTGCCCCGATCATCTGAAGATTCTCTATAAAGCTCGTCGTTTCGTTTTTTCTTCTTCTTCTTCTTCTTCTTCTGCAGAGGGTTCTGTGGTCGTCCGTTCTCAAAGTCTCTGCGGTATTCTCTCAGTCCGCACATATTCAAGATGTTATTATTATCGTTCTTATTAGCAATTTTTCATCCCTTTTTTTTTTTTTCTACTACTTTTACATAGCTTTTAACTTGACGGATTTTCAATCGCTTTGATCACGCATTTTTCTTTTGTCATATTTTTCCTTCTCTCCTTTATTTCACATTTTATTTTTATTCTCGTCTCTTTTTTCTCGCAGTCTTTCTACCCACCCCCTCCCTCGAAACACGTTTTCCATAACGGATCTTTTTTTCGTTTCTTCGTTATTCTATTTTTCTCGTCGTCATATTTTTTTCTATCCCCGGAGAAGCTTTACCGCGGACACACGCGAGTCCTCCTTGTACGCCTGGTTGTTAAGGTCGTAAATTTTTATTGGGATGAAATTTTTTTTTCACCCCAAAAGAGGAAGCGCATATTGTACGGTAACGAAGAAAAGGAAAAAAAAAAAAACAAAAACGGGGAAAAAGATCAAATGTAAAGAACCGAGCCTTTGACGATCGAACCAAAAATTCTTGCGATTAATATCTCCGATCAAAAATTACACAGCCATGGGATTCCTCGTCTTTCGTTTCCGTCCCCGATGAATGCGAAAAACTGGAGACTTCGGAATTTCCGAATTCCGTCGTCATGTCCTTTTTTCTTTACTTTCATCGATCGATATCCTCTTAGAACATCGTTACGGTAGACAGCTAACGGTAAATTTCATGCAATAATTATTATCGATGATTAGAATTACTGCGGTCGTGTTGTCACGATCTGACGAACGTACCCTCTTCACTGGAGTCATTAACTCAAACGATTGTCGTCGTTGTCATTATTGTCCTCGGGTTAATTAAACTGTCGGGTGTATATTTGATCGATTATTAAACGCGTCGTAGGATAATTGTAACAATTTCATCGCTGGTACGTGAAATCGAACTACGTTACACAGACGATTATCGCCAATAACATCATTAGGAACGAATTGGGAACGAATGGTCCGAAGGTAGAATAGGATATTGGAAGACGTACAGCTGTAGAATACGAATCATTGAATAGACGGTATTTAGAATTACATTGATCATTTTATTCATATTCATTCGTTTCGCTATAGTTTTCTTATCCGTTTAAATTCATCTGTTTGCTTTTACTTTTACTTTTCATTAGTCATGTTTCGTATGAGCTGTGTATTATATTAAATTTTATAAGTGTACATCGTGTGAGCATAAATTTTCTTTTCCCTTTCCATTCTTTCCTCTGCTTTCGGGGTGTTCGTTTTTTTTTTTTTTTTTTTGGTTTCTTTTTTTTTCTTGTAAATTCAGCGGGTGGGTATATAGATACAATTAGGTATTACGATTTTTGTTACAATTATGTGGTATGTATATATATATATATATGTGTGTATATGTATAGAATATGTATACATTATGCGATAACATATGATTATGCGGGGACAGTGTATACAATTACGATAATTATTACAGTTACATATTTATATATATGTAATAATAATGGCATGATTATTGTACAGTGTGTGCGATTTTTTTTTTCCATTATTCATTCGTTTTATTTTCTGTCTCTTCTTAGTTTATTCATATTTATATATTACCTATGTCATAACATTTCTAGGCGTTTTTTCACTATACCTATATTATAGTTTGATAATTGTCCGATATTTTTCAGTGGTTTATTTTATCTATTCATTTTTTCAAACAATAGTTAAACTATTGATTAATCAGGGGTAGCTAGCTAGTCTTTATGTATCTGCAATTTTCCATAACTTTACATGAATTTAATTATTATACATCAAATCGGGCGTTATTTTATTATTTGCTATTAATATTATTATTTTTTGTTCTTTTCTTTTCATGATTATTAAAATATGAAAGATTTTTTTTTTTTTTTAATTCTTTTTCTTCATCGGTAAAAAAATCAACCTCTAATTATTATTGTTTTACACGCGGACTGCATATTGAGGTTGGGTTACATATTTTTAGTAACAGTTGCTGGTTTTTTCTTTTCTTTTTAAATATAGTTTCTTTTTCCTCTCTTCTCCTATTATTTATTTGTCTTTTTTCATTCAATATATTTTTTGTTCTCTCTGTTCTTGTTTTGAGAAAATTGAAAGAAAATAAAATTCATCAATTTATTACATAATAATTACATATATATTAAATTTATATTATACAACAGTGATGGCGAGGATTAATTGATTCGAATAATCCAGCTGTGACGATTTATGATTATATTATACTTACTTAATTATTATACACAGGGCTCGCCGAATTTTTTTTCCTCTCCTTTCCTCTATTTTTTACTTTTTATTTCTCTTCTTCCTTTTAATAAATTAATTTGTTAATTAGTATTCAACGATGTAGCCAGGTGCCACTTTTGCTGACTTCCTTTCTCTTTCCTTTTATTTCGTTTATTAATTTTTTTTTTTGTTTATATATCTTTTCATTTGAAATAATTTATATAACATAATGTATCTAGGTATATGTGGCGAATGATCTACAACTTATTCCACTCACAATTTATCTTCGTAACTCATTTATATTGAAATAATATCAAATGTTATTCAACTTTATTTTTATCATATATACTTTATACGCAACCCTATCACCGTTTTAATTAATTATTTATCAACATTTCATTTTTTTGTATATATATATTTATGTATATATTTTAATTTCTTTCCATTATTCATTGTTCACTCAAATTCACATAACTTCAAATTCACTCTATGATTTATTTTCCAATTTGAGAGAGTCTCGTCGCGACGGATAATTTTAGTTTTTTTTTTCTGTTCTCCTTATCTCCTTTGTGCTCCTAATTGAACGCAATAACCAACGAATCTTACAAGTTCGATAAGGTGACTCGTGTATTTTGATTTCACATTTGTGGGAATTGAAAATTCAACGGATAAAATTTGATTTCAACGAAAAAACTTTCATGTTCCAGGATAGAATAATTGCCGTAAGAGTTACGTGAATATATTTCGCAAGTTTCTATTTCCTTCTATCATCAAACTAATTCAATCTAAGTCGCCTTTTGAAGTACCTCCGTTGAGAAATCGTTTAAAATTTTCTTTCACCACAAAACGTCTTCTCTAATATCATTATATATTTTCATCGACGAACGAACGAACGAACGAACGAACGTAGTTTCGAGTTGTTTGCTGGTGTTTACTTTTAATTTTCCCGCCGCGTGCTGCTTGACGCTATCTAATAAAGCTACGACCTTGCAAAGGTTTCCTGGTTCTCCCCCACCATCACAGCCCTCCGGCCGCCCAGCAGTTTCTTCGTTAAACAAGAAACACTTTCCGAACTTTATACAAGAACTTATACTTAAATTACATCGTTCTTTTTATTTTTTAGTTCATTTTTCGGATCTCTATTTTTTGATTTTTCAGTTGAAATTATTTCAAAGATCGCCAGACAGTCATCAATCTTGAAACCGAATTGGGGTTCCTTTTCCTTAGGGTGGGTCAGGGATGGGTGGGTTTCGTTTTGGTTTTTATTTTCCTTTCTTCCTCCTTTTTTTCTGCTTTTTTCTTTCTTAAGTAAGGGTACAAAAATGATCGTCTTATATTATGTAACATTTCGTAACAGTTCGGAGAGTCGTCTTAACTGTAATATTTTTTCTCTCTCTCGTCTTGGTTTTTCATTTTATATCTCTTAATTATCTATGCATTATATAATTTGGTTATCAACAAATTTCTACGGCACAAAATATTCAACTACTTGCTTTGCTTTCCAATAGCTTATCATCATTTTATACAAGTATGATATAATTGTACATATATATTTTATACGCATCATATAATATCGTATGTACTGAATTGTTTATACATAATACCTATTATATGTGTATGCATAATTTTAACCATCATAAACACCTACATCAACAATTTTTCATGTGTAACTTCAATAATATATTACCATATATAATAGTATACATATAATTTATTTATAATATATATGTATATATATATATAATGTATTTTACTCGTAGTAATTAAATTATCCAACCTCTGTAATAATGATAATTAATAATAATAACAATGTTAATAATATTTTTCAACCTACAAGGAAACACAACAAATTATTTGCTCGTCTTTTTTAATTTTTTTTGTCGTCACCCAGCTGACAACTGTGAGATCCAAAAATTCCATAAATAAATTTGGAAGAAGAACGAAAAAATTGTTTCTCTTCATTCTGGAGGTTCATTTCTTTTTTAGTTTTTTGGTCATTGTAATGAAGCTTGCAATAAAATTGAGAAAATATCACTCACTCTTATTCGATTAATCCATTTAATTTATGTGTTATGGGTGTGTATATTGCATTTTTATATCATTACCTATGTATGTAGTGTATAATTCATGTATGTATATTTACAATTGACAAGAGGTCGTACTAAAAATTCTATGTATCGAGTAAACGTGACCACATACGTAAATATATATGTATTTTTGTACGAACAAATTGAGAATGAAATTCGGTCATAAGAAATAAGAGTTGAAACACTTTTACTTTCTTGGATCTGAAAATGATATTGAAGAATTTTTCGTGTGTGACGTGCGTAACAAAGAACAGATTTTATACAATTATCGACAAAGATCGATCTAATTTTATTGGAACGTTTTTCGATGGCCAGCTTTATTCTGTTCCACAAAATTTCGATTTCTCCTATTTTTTCAATCTTTGGCACCATTAGATAATCATTAATGAGAACTGATATGGTCATGGGATATGCAAAGATTCATCATTCATATGTATCTATATAATATTCGATTCTTATTCTTTTTTCTTTATTCTTATCTTGTTTCGTTTAAAAAAAATTCGAATTTCCGTTCATTAATCGCGGATTTTGAATCGCTTTTTCGAATTCCATATACGTTCAAGTGTAATAAAACGAGACCGTTACCTTTTTCAAACAACTGAACATTAATTTGGCTGGTACACACAACCTTCGGCTTCCCGTTATAATATCATATACGTAAGGGAAATAATTTTTTTCATTTTTTCATTTTCTCTCTTTCATCTGCCAAAGGCTAAAATTTCATACCCACATTAATATACATAATACGGGTCAATCCCGAAAAGCGAGCCAATTTTTTTTATCTCTTTTTTTTTTTTTTTTTTGACGTTTCATTCGCGGATCGAGATGCCGAGAAGAAAAAAGGAAAAAAAAAAGAGGGGTAAAAAACCCGATCAAAGTTTGTTTTATGTTTACACGAACGAATAAATGAAAAGAAGAAAAAAAGAGTGGATTCGAACAAACTCTCATTCGTTTATAATCGTATGTACATAACGCGTGTGGGAATTATTTTTTTATTTCGTTCGGAACCCGCGACGTGAAGAATATACGTATTGTACCCTCGTATGTACATAGGATTCGTGTACGAAAGTGAGAGGAACGAGGATCTGGAGAAACCCCATGGCGCCTTGGAATATTGGAACCTTTTCGAAAAATTTCCCTACCGCGTTAAAGGTTGCGGTGGGTAACTAAGCACCGTGTACCATACCGAACTTTTGAACCCTCCCTTACACAAGCGGTATACGTATAGCATAAGTCCGGTCGCCATTATATTCTTCCGCATCTCTAACTGTACCCATGCCCACTTTCACCTCAGCCGCTGAACAGTGAGCAGTTGCCCATTGTCAACCTTTTCTTCCTCGAGAAGAGAGAAAAAAAAAAAAAATCACTACTTCTTTTTCTATTTTCCCTCTTACCCTTCGCTTCTCGTTTTTCCTTTCCTTTCCTTTCCTTTCACTTTCACTTTTCACTTTTTCCTCATCCAGCTGCGATCTCGCATTACATGCGCGATGTGGTGCACGGGACGTTTCGAAAAGGAGAGGAGAAGAAATTCTCTAAAAATTTTATCGTCGGACGTTGGAAAAAAAAAACAAACAAATAAACAAATGGACGAATAAAACGAAGGAGAAAATTCGAAGGCTGCGAATATCGTCCCGCGGGCGATTGATATCCGTTTAATATTAAGGATAACGTTTAGCCCAAGTCGTTTGTAAATATAATTAACTTTCTTCCCGTTATGTAAACCGCGTTAAATCCTGTGTACTGTGTAGGTACATATAATAGCTGTTTATAACGGTCTCGAGGTATCACTCGCTAAATTTTATCCTCACTTTATCACGTGTACCTTAAAATTCACGAGAGCACACTTAACGCTTATTATACGTACACTTCTTCATTTATTTGTTCGTTCGTTACTTTTTCCCTTTTTCGGTCGTGGCGTGGTAAAGAAAGTTTCATTAAAAAGCAAAAGCGGAGAAGAAAAAAAAAATAAAATGAAGAAGAAAAAGAAATCGTGTTAACCTCGAAGTTTTATGCGGTAGTATAAATAAATTACCGGAAATTAATAGGATATTGATTTTTTTTCTTTCTCTTTAGTTCTACTACAGATTTTCAGTTCATTTTCACCTCTCGAAAGACGAAAAAAAAAAAAACAAGCGCAATGAAAAGTTCAATCACCCTATGTACATGTCGCGTAAGCAATCTTTTTGATCGATAATATATATTATTTACGTTATTTACATTAGTTGGTTTATCTTATATTATTATTATTATCATTATTACGACTATTGTATATTTGTTTTTCTAAGCGGAAGCAACAGTTATTAATAAATAATTATCGTAGCGATCGTTATTCGTTAGGCTAAGGGGTCGAATGTATTCTGTACCTTTTTATGTACATGGAGAAAAAATGAAACGTAAAAAAGGAACACGTATAATTACACCAGGAATGATACGAAGAAGGAAAAAAGAAAAGAACGCAATTTTGTGTTCTTCCCTTTTTTCCTCACGCACCACGAAAGAGGGTGAATTTATTTTTGTTTTTTTTTTTTGCTTCTCCGTTTCCCTGTCTCTTCAGACTCGAAGAAACGAACGTAGGGATAGTAACGATAATACATAAATAATTGCCAAGGTTTGATTAAAATTTGTCCTCCCCGTGGTAGCCGCCGTGGCGTAATCCTCGTCAGTCGGCGACTCGATAGTCGAGCCGGTTTCCCTCAAGGAACCTTGGAAGACGTGGTTCAGTCTGTGATCCCGTTCGTTACTCAAGTCCGAGCCGTCGTCGAGGCCACCCCTTCGATCTCCGTGCTTTTTTGGATGCTTCGGTAGCTCCATGTCTGAAACCAGACGACAAAGGGTGCCTACTTTACAGGGCCACGAGGTGCGCAACTTTCTTAAGCGAAATTCTCCGAAATGAGATTTTTATGCATTTCACGGAGTAACGCGCGGTGGGCGAAGTTCGCCGGATACGCGGGTGGAAAATTGAAAGAGAAAAAAAAAAAAATTGAAGAAAAAAGCCGCGCGGAGCAGATCGACGTGTTTTCGGTATTCGGGAAATCGATAGTCTCCGGTTCAGGATTGAAACGGCGAAATAATTGGCGCCCAATCGCTCCGAAGCGGTGATAATTTTGGACTCGGTTCGCGAGAAGATTCGGGGAGCGCGGAAATATAATATGAAATAGGCGACAGTCGGTTGAAAAAACGGCAATTTTTCTTATCTGGAAAACGTCGACAGGCGTCATCTGGTACACAATACGTATATATATATATATATATAAAGGAGGGTGATGGCATCGCCGGTGCTGCATAGCTGGCAGAACTAGCAGTTTAGCGCTGATAACACTTGGCGTACTTTTATCGATCATGTCTGGCAACATATGGCTCACCCAATTCCCGGCTTTTTGGCGTTTTGTCTGCCCTCGTCCAACCCCGACCTTTCCCCTACCCCCAAACTTCGTTCCTATCTTGTTCAGCCTCTCCGGCCCGCTACGGCACGCTCCTTCTCTTCGCGGCCCTTGACTCGGACCGCCTTGCCGCGGTCTGTTTGATAAACGATAACTAATACCACCCGAACAACGCGGGGATGAAAGGGGGCCGGAGATATTGTTTCGTTCTTCTGGCCACACGGAGGTATAGATGTATCTGAGCTCACCCCCTGTAATGCAACACGGTCCGAAAGAAGGTTGAATCGATCGAAGGATGGGGAAAATCACGTGACGGATATCCGGGGAAAATTTATATATATCTTCTCGTCGGAGCGTGTGCGTAATTTCGGATCTTTGTTCGAAAAGTGGATTGGAAATACGGAAATTTTGGTTCCTTGGATTACGGTAGTTCAGCCACCGGAGGTACTACCTCGACTGCACGAGGTGGTTCTTCTGCGGTTTTTAACGGGCTTACATCGCGTACATTTTTCACTCACCCTCTCCCATAATGCATTTCCACTTCCTGCTGATTCGCGATCTTACGCTACGCTACTATCTGATCGCGTGACTCTTAGCAGCACCAGCAGCAGCAGCAGCAGCAGCAGGTGATCGTTCCGTTACACCCCGAACGAAGGGGGTCGAGTCGCTAAGGTCTGGGGGGTATCGGGTTTCTCGCAAAACTAAAGATAAAAAAAAAAAGAAGGGAGACGAAAAATAAACGAGACGAAATATAACGCCCGATCACTATTGCCATAGATCCTCGCGTACGCCGCTAACGATAATGGGAAGTAATTCCTGAGGGTGAAAAATCGTCAGAAACATGGAGGCGAATTTTAGATTTCTTTCTCTTCTTACCGTAAAGACGAATGCTGTTCTCCGCATCTCCGATGGAGTTTTTGGATATGCACTTGTAACCACCTAAATCTGGTTTGTGCAAATTACGGATAACGAGCCTCATCAAGACGCTGTATACCGACGTCGACGTCTCCGTCATGGTGTATTTACTATTGCTGATTATCATCTCACCTGAAACACCGTGGAAAAAAAAAAAATAGGAAGCGTTACGGATAATCGGGATGGCCTTTATTTGGCTAGAAAAATAATCGCCGGAGTAATTTCACCCGCGGTACGATAATTACGTTATTTTGAAAAGAGTGAAACCAAAAAAAAGAAAAAAAAGAAAGAAAAAAAAACGGAAGTGAATTATTCGAACCGCTGTGGAAAAAAAGACTCTCGTGAACGAGGCGCGGAATGGATAAAAGTTTTAATAAAATCCGATCGGCAATCAATCAGGTGTTTTTCTGCGTAAGGAATTTTAACGCTTTATTTGTAGTTATTTTTATTTCCTGAGACTGACAGCGGCAGTATAGCCTGGATATCGATCGGATTTCAAACTTTTTAATCTCGTTGTTCGGGAGCCTGTGAATTATTTATTAATCTATACTTTCATTATTTCATAGGGTTTTTACCGCTCTCTCTTGTCCAGTAGTTTATCGCCTTCGGAGAGGCTTCCACTTGACAAGAAAGCGTCACGTCCGTTCCCGGCGGGGCTCCAACCAGCTGATTCGGAACTTGGACCATCGGATGAACTGGAATGTGATTGAAAATAAAAAGTCAACCCCCTCCAGGCTTCTCGTGATCTTCCCGATCTCGCTGTTTGTTTTTCTCTCTCTCTCTCTAAATTCAAAGCACAAAATGCCACAGACCTACGGTAGTTGAGTGAAAAAATGAGGACGTCCGAAAGCAGAAATGATTAAAAAAAAAAACAAAAAAAAACGTAGCCTATATATTTGTCACCGACGACCAATTAAAACTTTCGGGCCACTCGGGTGATGTTATCCAAAGCGAGAACCGCATACCTATACCAATCGTCAGTTACGGACATAAATCAATTGGTTTTCACCGCTCGTAAGTCCGGGTTACACGTTTCTCAATATTTACCCTAATTTGTCAAAGGGTGATGAACATTTTTTGGGGAGGGGGGGGGGGAGGAGGGTTCGGTGATCGGAGGTCGACGAAACACGTGAAAATTTTCACCGTGTAAAATGAAAATTTGTACGACGCTTTTTAATGACGTATTTTCATCAGCGAGAATCGCGGATATGGTTGTAACCTGGTCGGAAAATTGTACGAGAAATTCGATCCGTCCGGAGCGACGAAACCGCCCACCTGGAGCGTGATAAATTGAGGGATCGAAGATCGACTCGGTTTTACTTGGATGAAAATTACGTTTATAAACGTTTCAATCTCTTATTTTCTCTTTTTGCAATCCATGCGAATTTGCATCTTTCCGTTTTCTTCCCTTTCTTATTCTTCCCTTATTAGGAAACGATCGAAATACTCGCGACGCGTCGTTACCCCCCTCAGCGATATCGTGGTGCGGTTAAATTGTGCTCGGTGGTGGAAAAGGGAGGATTTCCAAAGCCGTATAACTGGCTTAAGCGGATCTTCGCTGAGCTAAATTCGCGGAAAAGAAAGATGGGTTCGCGTATACGGGTTACATTTGGACGCCGTGATTAATCTGTACAACTTGCATCGTCGTGGTCAGTTTTAATTGCCGTAACGATTAGCCACGAAATTGAGTTTTGCAAATTTCGAAAATCACAGGCTACCAGTTTCGCGTATTCCTCTCCGAAATGATCAACATTTTCTGAAAGAAGAGTATCACGTATAGAAACAACGGAACGAAAAAGAGACGGAAGAAGAATCCTCGGCTAATGGGCTGGGATTTCGTTAAGTTGATGCGATTGCGGTTCGCGGAATAAGCCGGCCAGGGCCGAAATTTTCATTGACATGGTTTGGCTGCGGTCGAAGGAATAACCGAGGGGCAGAGAAGGGCCGGCAAACTACACAGAGGATTCGGGACGGATTCAAATGTGGTCAAACTGTAAAACAAGACGCGTTCTTAAATTCGCGTCGCATTGGAACGGTGACTGGAGAAAAAACAAAATAAATTTCAATCCCTCAAAAGTTACTCGAACTTTCGAAAGATTTTGCGGACGTGAATACAAGATGAGGCAAATTGGGAGGAAAAATTTTATTCATCGACTTTTTTTTTTTTTTTTTTGTAACAGTTTTTGAGAAGAATGCGAAGAAAGGAATGGGAGAATCCCACGTATTATAGGGGATGAAATAAATTGAATATCAGTCCTGACGATATTCGACATAGTTTCGAAAATTTTCGGAAAATCTCGATCGTTTTTTTCTCCTCCCCCAAATTTATATCGGTCGCGGGCTCGCCTCGAAAGTATATATACAGAGTCTGTGCGGTGTGCGCGGTTTTTCTGCGAAGAAAGTCGGTTCAGGGAACTCGTCAAGTCGCTAACCCAACCTCACTTCACATCGAGGTATATCGCCCCAAGTGTAATTTTATTATCTCGCCTTTCAACGGTTCTACGCTATTCGCTCTACACTACGCCCTCCACCCTCTCTCTTCCTGCTCCATTCGTACTGTTATTTAAGCAGTATTTTACTTTAATTTTTTTTTTTTTCCTTCTTCATTTTTCTCTTGCCATTTTTTTTTATTTCATTTCACCTCTTTTTTTTTGTTTTTTTTTTCTCTCATACTTTTTCTCTTTATTTCCTTTCGCGCTACTCCTTTCCACATTTCAACCCCACTTTTTCCACCCTCCATCACCATCTCGACCTCCGCGCCTCTCCTTTTTTTTATTTTATTTTTATTTTTATTTTTTTCTGTTTTCATTCTTTTTTCCTCACTTTCTCCCTCTCTCCCACGCCGCTTGGCCTTTCCGCAAGCTCGTAGTATATAATATAATATAATATATATACGTATATACCCTCAAAGCATCTCGCCCCTCGTCTCACCCCCCTTCTTTTACAACGCGCGCGTTGGTACCGCAAAATTATGCAAAAGAAATATAAGAAAAGAAGGATGAAACGGAAGGAAGGAAGGAAGGAAGGAAGTGAGGAAGTAAAGAGGAGGAAGCCTTTTCTGTTTATATAGTTTCACCCCTCGCCACACACTTCCTACCCAAGTTTTATATATATCTTTTCGCGATGGATATCGCTTGTCTGCAACGTCGCCGCGGTCGTTGCGTTTCTTATACGATAATGCGACGTACATGACTGCGAATGTTTTTTTTAATCTATGTTTATTTATTTCTTTCCTCCTCTTTTCGCACTCCCTTTCAAAACCAACCCTTTTGTCTATGACTTTCTATGGCATAGTCGTTCTGGTCGCGCATTGAAGACAAAACTAAATAAAAATCACCCTCTTTCGCACTTTTTCCCAACTCTAGTCTCGTTTCTTTTTGCTTTTTTTCTTCGCGATCGCAAACTACAAGCCGACGGCTATTTTTCGGAAAACTAAATAGAAATCCTTTTTCGAATTCATTCGTCACGGCCATTTCGTGACGATGCATCGAATTCCGATCGATCAACGAAATTGGAAATTAGAGAATTCTTTTTTTGAGGTAGGCAACGACTGGGATATCTCGAGTACACCGGGTATACCTACGTGGTCCTGAATTGCAGTCTCGCGTTATTTTCTAGATTCCCGTCGTCGATCTCCTCACCTTTATTTCGTCCGACTAACGAGGTGAGAGGGGGGGATGAATTTCGTTGCCGGTGCTATAAAAACTGAGAAACTGGGGAGGAGCTGAAAAATGGAAACTGGAAAATGCAAGGGGAAAAGGGTGTGCCGTCGAGTTGGTTACCGAGAAAAAGAAGCGGAAGTGAGGACGAAAAAAGACACAGCGACAGAAACCACTCTTTCTTTTTTCTTTCATTCTTTCGACCCATCTTTCTTGCGGAAAAAAAATTATAAATACATTTTTTTTCTCCTGTTCATCCTTTTTCTCCTATTTTCTCTCTCCCTTTTTTTTCCACAGTTGCTGTTAAATAATATTCACCGTATCTGTGCTAAAATTTCCGAGATTTCTAAGTTCTAAGATTTCCGAAATTCACCTTTTTTTTTTTGATTTTTTGAGCTACCCTGTGCATAGACGATAGTTACACAGCGTGTGATGTAACGAGAGTATAACTGCGGGAACTATTCCCACTGGGTAGGTAAAAACTAGCGTAGAGAGAGGTGGGCCAATTTTTCTTTTTCTTTTTTTTTTATGTTTAATCCTTTTTCTTTTTTAATTCCACGCTGCGAAGTTGTGGCATGGAAATTTAATACGGAGAAAAGAAAAGTTTTCTTTCTTCTTCGTTAAGCACGTGTCGCCTGAAGATACGACCTCTCCTATCTCGTGTGAGGTTGTGTATAATGTATCACATAAATCTAATTTATTTGTACCCCGTGTGTATCGAGAACTATGCGAGAGATAGCTTATTTTCATTTTCAATTTCAATCTCAATTTCACCCACGTTTTCTTCCGTGTAATTTTTACTGACTCAATCACGACGGGTATTCCCTGAATCTCCATTCAAGTTCTGTATGAGAAAATTCTGATAAGATATTGAGAGTTCTCCGATGACTCGACAAATTTTTTCGATCAACTTTTACTTTCAAAATCAGTTTTTTCGAGATAATGTTCACTACTTTTATTTCACCTCCTTCACGGATTGCCGTTAACTCGGTTCTTCAGCTTCTCCTTAGTAATTAGGGCGGTTTTACCGGGGGTACGATATAACAATATTTCCCAATCTAGAAAATAATCCCGCAAATTACTCCATTAAAGAAAAAAAAAAAAAAAAAAAGAGAGAAAGAAAATTGAATTTCAAATCAGTTTTAGCATGTACACGATTTTCGTTGGTAGTAAAATGAAAATGAAAAAAAGATAAAAAGAAGAAAAGTGTTTTCCTCTCCACTTCGAAAATGAGTCGCGTTAATTTTAGAGCTTCTTTCCTTTATCGCGAAATGAGACGACGTCGACGATTTTGGTTGGTTAATTTCACTTTCCTTTTTCTATTTTTTTTTTTTTTACTACTATTACTGTTATTATAATTATATATATTTTTTTTTTCCTTTCGTCCAATCGTTCCAGTTTGCCGTTATATCGGCGAGTCGTGACTCTGCAAGAGCCCCTCCGAACCTTTTTCTCGAACCTCTTTTTAAACTTGTGCGCCCGCGGTGAAATTCTGTTGATTTTGAGACGTTCGTTTCTTACCCTCCTTATCCTTTTTTCATCCCCCGTCTCCTTCCTACCGCCACCCTCACCGGATTAAATGAATAAAAACCTCGACTCTCATGGAAACCTGCAAGGGTTGGTAGTATCTTTAATTTTTCTTTCCCTCTTTTTTTTTTCGTTCGTTACATTTACTTTTTCAATTTTCATTATCATCGTCCAAGGGTATCCACACCGTCGTTGGTACTTTGAAAGGGCGTGTTGTATTTATACATTCGACGTCATAGAACCTAGATACGAAGTATAGACAAAGAGTAGAGAGACTCTGCAAAACCAAGTTACATCGCGGAACTTTTAGTAACTAGCCTGGAGACGTGCCCGGAAATATGGTCTGGTATACGATATGCGGTTCACGCTTTTCCTTCATACGTATGCATTTCATAAATGTACTTGATTATTTTCATATATATATTTTTTTCTCTTTCTCGTTGTACGATTCTACAGTTGAAACACCTTTTTTTTTTTTGTTCCTTCACACCGAGCTTCAGAGCTTTTCTTTCTATCCAATAAAAGTGACGAAGGAAAAAGAATCAAGGAAGTCGAACGCGCGTATTAGAAAATTGAAACGGTGGGGGGGAGAACGGATATGGAAGTCCTGCGAAAGTTATTGATAATGATGCGCACCGTATGCAAATGTATTTAAGTAATATCATTTTTGTTCTTTTCATTTTCAAGGTTTTACCCACAATGAACGTGCAGCATAATGCGTTTGCTGACAGATGGTGGTACTCCGTTTGCGGCTATGCAAAGATATGCGCCCATTTCACTCCTCGTTACTTTAGACAACGTGAGAATTTCACCCTCGGCCGAAGGCGCTGTAAAAACAAAAAAAAAAGGTAATAAACAAATAAACAAAAGGAAAGAGACGATAACGAATTGCAGAAATTACAACGCATGGTTAAGAGCAGCGTGAATTAAAATTCTTTCAAATCTTTTCCAACAAATTTTTACGCACTAAAAAATTGGATTCTAAATTTTTTTATAATTGAGATGATTGGATTCAAATTTTTGTTTTTTTGATAGTTGAGTCTTTAAACGGTTTCGAAGAAAATCTTTTTGGCACTAACTTCTTGTCTTTCCCGACGCACCAGCCCTCGTGATTATTTCAGCTTCATCTTCTCGTTTCCACGTAATTTTTGGTTTCGGGTAACCCCGTGCTTTGCATATTAGCTTGGCCGAGCCACCCTCCGGTACCATTAAATCGCCGCTAGTTTCCTCGTAGACGATGTCCGGCGGTATTACAACCTCCAGATACGCGCTCTGATGGGAAAAAAATAGAAGAAAAGGAAAAGAAAAAACGAACGAATCTGATTTCTTTATTCACCCCTCGAGTTTTCTCGAAACTGAACAGTTGGAAATTCGGCCATACGACCGTCGACTTACCTGACTTTTCATCGGGTTCGTGTTGACCTGACACATGTAAACACCGCGGTCCTCCCTCCTGGCACCGCGAATGTTGAGAGTCCAGGTGTTGTAGTCGTTGTGAGTCACCGACAGTCTCGCGTTGTTGGTGATGACGTGTTCGTGGATAGCGAGGATCGCCTTCGTGTCCGCTTTTATCCAGGCCACCTAATCTCACACACCCTTTTCTTAGTGAACGGTGTAAAACGAAAGCACAAGTGAAAAGGGCGATAACCCGTCGAGTCGTCGTCGGGTAAGACGACCTGATTTATTTCGCGTCCTACGCAGTCACGTTTACTTCCCGTTTCGAAAGAGGGAAGGATCGAAACGAACGATTATACACGAAGCGAAAGCGATCGTCGGTGTTTAATTCGTCGGGGTAAGAAGCACCGCGCGCACCCTAGAATACCATATTTCTCATCCGTCGTAACGTAAATTTCTTCAAATTGCACATTCTCGTATGGATAAAGGACGGTATATTCCTTTATCTCATTTTTTTTTTCTTTTTTTCTTATCCTTCGACTCTCGAGCTCCGCGTTGCTCCATTTTTTTTTACATCCATCGGCTCTAGGTGTACCTGGATACCCCCAATAACTGGGGGGCGACGGTGGTTCTTATTGGCATCAAATTGAACCTTTGCCATGTCGAATATTTGACCTTTTGTCAGAGTGGAGAGGAGGGTATCTATCAACCAACAAAGAAGAGACGTTTTCCGGGGGTCGGTCGGTACATACGTACGTACAGGGAGTACATAGATAACCATATAAACCCATATAAAACCCATATACCGCCTACACAAGTCTTTTATATACATACGGCAAGTTCTTATCGATATTTCGAAAGTGGTGCGATCGCATTGAATACGCCGACCAGTTCGCGGCAGGAGCCTAGCGTTAGTATCGGTGGTGGTGGTTTGAAAAAGCTGGAAGGGAGGAACGACGGGGTGGCGTGAAAAAAAAGGGGTGCAAAAAGTGAAAAGGTGGTGCAAGGAACCAGCCGAATGGCCTTGCCGCTCAGGGGTAGCTTTCCAAGGTGTGAACCGCCCGTATATCTGTGTGCGGTGTTTGGTAGCGACGCCATCCCCCTACCACCTCGACGAGTGCCTTCCCACTTATAATACATTACGCGAGATGGTATAACCCTTTCCACCCCCAGTTTTCCTACTTAGCTACCCCCATTCAACCGATATACTATAGGTATATCCCGCGTACTCGCCACCCTCTTGTACCTTATAACTTACACCACTCGACGATCTTCGCTGCCCAAAACATACGTATGTAGCCGAAATTAATTTTTTTGTTCAGTTATCTGTGTTCGCCACGAAAGATATTGTTTTTTTTTTTCTCGTCCACCGGTGTGAATTTGGAAGTTCGTTCGATCTTGGGGTTTTTCGTTTTGTTTTATTTATTTTTTTTTATTTTTATAAAATGAGAACTGGAACAACGAAGGAAAGAAAACTATCGAGACGGATTTCGATATATTTTTGCGGAATCGGTTTTTCGGAGCTGTTTCGATTCTGCAGCGATGATTTTGCGTGCAGGGGTAACTCTTTCCTCGAATGTACGTATGTACGTATCGCGTATACGTATACAACGTTCTATATACTCGGTTTGTGTGTACCCTGCATCGCAGACACCTTTACGCATATCTCCTCTGGCTTCATTCGCGACCTCTTTCATATGCAAACCATCTCGGCACGCTATTGTGGTGCATTGTGGGATCTCTGTAAATTCGCGCCAGGATATTCCCGAACCCGCGGATTCTGATCCCGCCATCTGCCTCTCTCTCTCTCTCTCTCTTTCTCCGTAAGTTCTCCTCTTTTGCATCTCGTTTATTTCACTCTCCTCTTTTTGATACCATCCTCTCTTTCTTCCTCCCTCACTCTCTCCTTCTTTCTTATTCCATTTTTCAATTTCATGTTTTTTTTTTTTCATTTGCTTTTTCACTTTTACTTCTACCCATTTCTTCTTCACCCCTTTTTTTTTTCATTTACATATCTTCTCCGCATTTCGCTCGCTTCTTTCTCATCTTCTACACTCCTTCGAGGCGAACGGGTCAAAGCTTGAGTAATTATATCTGTACAAATAACATGTAAATTCAAGCAAACGTCTTACCCATCGAATATCTTTTTTAATTTTTTTTTCATACTTTCATTTTATCCCGACCCACCCGGTAGACTCGATATAAAATGCACGTACCTATACCCTTCAGGTTTTATAATCGTACACGAACGGAGTAGGTTGTACGTAACGATCTTCTATATTGTATTTTTATTTCACTTTTACTTTTTTGCTCTATTTCAATTTCATCCATTTTTTTTTTTTTTTCTTTCCCCACTCGAGAATCGCGTACCTAAACGCATATGTGCGATAATATACGTGACCGGATTTACAGCAGGTCAATATTTCCCTTTATCTTTTTCTTATAGTTTTATTATACTCAACTTTCATGGGCAATAAAAAAAAATTTCCTCTCCAACCCTTGTCATTTCATAGGTAGATTCGTGGCATTAGATATTATATCGTTATACCTCATATGCCTTGTACGCTTATATACATTCTTTACGTATGTGAATAATATTAATAATAATAATTTATGTGACGCGGTACATAGGTGTATGGGCATGTGACAATTTACCTATACTTACGATCGAACATGCTCATGCAGCCTTCAATTTATACATGCTTGATTGGGCATGCCTCAAGGGTGGGGTGGGGGGATAGTTTTTTCCTCTCATAATTACGTACCCAGTTTGTTAATTAGTTTCTGTTTTTTTTTCTTTCTTTTTCTCATTATACTAGCATCTGTACGCCGCAGATCGATTTTTGTCGAATTCTCTCCAAGATGATAAAAAATCTGACTATCGTCTCTTTTCCTATTCAATAAAAAACGACATTCGCTACATTTTCAAAATACAATTCGCATGCCCTTTCAATGAATTTTGGATTTTGGCGAACGATCTCGTCGGCCTTTTTCTTCGTGATTTCTTTCACCGTAGATCGTCGACCACGGAATCTGTAGCACAGTGTAATCGAGATAAGGGTTTCTTCCTACTTTTTTTTTCTCTTCACGCGGAAAGTATCGCGAGGATTATAACGACTTCGGAAATACGTGTCGTTTAGATGCGTCCGCGTGGGTTGCCCTTACAGACCTTATACATATACGTGTATAATACCTAAATACCTATATAGTTGTACGGTTAGAGGTAAGCAAGCAAGCATCAGCTTGAAATGCGGTGAAATCCTTCGAAGCACTTTTTGAGTTTACGGGTTCTGCTTATACTAGCGACGACGGGTTAAAGTGGTGGCTATGGGCTATGAATAAGGTATTTAGAAGCCATAACATCTTACTGCAGGCCATTACCTCCTTTAACTGTATTATATTATACGTCTTGTTATATCCAAACCCACCAGCTGTTTGTTCTTTTTCCTTCCCTTCGGTTAATTTTTTTCTTTCTCTTAGTTATATCGTTTTTCGTTTTATATCGTAACTTCTTTTTTTGTTTTTTTTTTTTTTTTTTTTTGTTGTCCTCTTTATCTCATCACGATGCACTTTGATAAAAAAAAAATTATATTCTCATCACACACACGCCATATGCATATAATAGTGCAGGGACTTAACGGCTAGGGTGGGTTGAAAAAATTTTTTTTTCAATTTTCTCAGCATGGAGGCAGAATCGGTAACTTATAAGAAAAGAAAATTTTTCTAATGTGAAAAAAATTTTTTACTTGACATTTTGAAGTAGCCCACTCGTTTTTTTGAATGAATAATTAATCAAGTGGGGTACTTTCAGCAATAAAATTTTTTCCACCTAATGATTACTCGATCGATCGCATGAGATTTGGTACAAATTTGAGGATATCTCGAAGGGAAAAAATAACCAGCTCAGGAATCCAAATCTGAAAACCAAAATCATCTTACTTATGCAATCGATCAAGTACCTAATCATCAATTATTCGCTGTTGGAAGCAGAAAAATTATAAGACTTATCGATTGGTTTTAGTCGTAGACCCACTTTGCTTCGTCGCAATCCATGCATGGGTCGAAATATTCGAATTTCTCGGTCTACGAGGCAGTGCGAGCTTAGCTGGAGTCAGGTAGCCACGAGCGAGGGGTCTTGTTTTGAGGCGTCACCTCTGCTCAGCCCCCAAGGTGACGTCTCACAACAAAGCGCTACGCTGCTGGCTACCTGACTCCAGCAAAGCTCGGGCTCCCCGATCAACTTCAATTCTGAGTCAAAAGAAGAGCACGTCATTTTTTCATTTTATGCTTGAATTACAAAAATAATAGGAAAAAAAATTTTGAACAGTGAACGAGTAAAAAACAATCACAATCGACAATTTTTAGATATGTTCTATGATTTTTGACCAAAAAAAAAATTATTTTGCTGGAAGTACCCCACTTGATTAATTATTTATTAAAAAAAAACGAGTGGGCTACCTTAAAATATCGAGTAAAAATTTTTTTTCACATTTGAAAAATTTTCTTTTTCCGCCCCCATGCTAAGAGAATAATAAAATTTTTTTTCTTGACCCCACCCTATTAACGGTATCTGAATAATGTTCATTTACTAATATATTATTATACGTGATATGTGGATCAAATTTTCGTGCCGAAGCTTAAAAAGCCTCCATAAGCTTGGATTAAATGTATAATATGTGCACAATCTATTATACAATATACCTACTTATATGTATATTATATATATATAATTTTTACTTTTTTTTTAATTATTTTGTTCTTTCAAATTTCATTTTCATTTTCAAAATCAGATCAATCGTCGGCCATCTATATAAATTTACAAAAAGCTATTATGCATTCTTGGTCATCGTACGTTGTACAATATATATTTCTACCCCCCGCCTGTTTTTTACTGTATTTTTATTTATACCCACGTTTATATTATTCAATTGGCTAACGATGATAATCGTGGACCATTAATTATCGAACTGACCAATTTTTACTCAACACCCGCGACTTCCTTGTTTTATTTGTACATTTTTAAATCCAGCGTATCGCGGGGTCGTTAATTTTTTTATTTACGGCCTTGTCTCTCTGTCATCGACGTGGAAATTAAATTTGAAAATAAAAGTAACGAAACAAAAGGAGAGCTTTTCATTTCTATATACATGGAAATTTATTCGCTCTGTACGTAACCGTTGGTTTTTTTCCTCCATAGATGCGTGTGCATCGTTGCATCGATTGGTTTCAACGATTTTTTTCTACTTTTGTTCGGAGTTGTAAATTACTGTTCGTTAACGATACTCCGCATATTATTTTATGTCCGGCGTTCGCGAAAAACGAAAAATTTCACATTCGTTTGTATTCTCTTTCTTTTTTTTTTTTCTCTTTTTTTTTGTTTTCAATTCTAAAATTCTGCCGTTTCAACGCGCAAATGAGGTCGTGGAATTTCTCTCGGATTCGCCCGACGCTTGGCTTGTAATTCTGTCTGCACATTTTTTGGTAACGAAGAGTTAAAGCACCTCTGCCCCATTTCGCGTGGCTATAAAAAATTTCTCTTTTTTTTTTTTTTTTTTCCACAAACAAAAAGATGATTTTAATGTTCGAACTTTTTTTTCTCTCTTTCATCAACAACCGTGTCGCGATTTTATTGGCCAAAGAAGTAAAAAATTTATCATTCAAATCTCAGATGAATTGCAACAGATGCCACCGTGCCTCATAAGGTGCTGGAGGTTAATAAGATGGAAGTAATTCCCGAATCGCGTTCGAACGATTTATTTTCATATTAATAAGATTTTTTATGTACTTTCGATTCCTCTTGAATTTGAGGATTTCTTTTTTTTTGACTCTTGTTTTTTAGATAAACTTTGAATTTATTCATAACCAGATTTACACGAATTTTTTGAAGTAACTTTTTTTTGCTGGTTGATTTCCTTGTTTAAATTTTCCTTTTTTTTTAAATACGGTTGCAATTAGTATATTATATTGCAGTAGTTGGATATCTACGCAGGCCATGGAATTGTGTATATAATATATATTATGTGCATAATATATAGTTATATATGCAATTTTCAAAATTTCATAAATCGACTAATATATCATCCGGGTTATACGTGCAATTTCATAAGTGCTCCATGGGAATACGTGAAACTTGATATAGGTGTAACAGACGCCGATCCGAACCAATCATAGACATGGTCATCCAAAAGTAAAAAATTAGCGTACATTTAATTTTATCATTTTATTAGAAGAAAAATTATAAGAAAAAGATTAACTGAATGGAGATGTTTTCTGAATCGCTTTCTCAAAGAAAATAAAATGAAACAAGAGAAAGAAAGTCACTCGAAAATAGAGCAATTCGGAAGGCAAGTTGGTTAGAGAACGATTTTTGGATGCGACTCTGAATGAACGAAAAAATGACGGAATGATTATTTTTTGTTTTCGGAAAATCTTCATCGATATCTCATACATGAGATGTGAGCCTTTGATGGAATCAAAAATTTCACTGAAAAAAGAAACCAAGAAACAAAATTCAGAGAAAAAAGAACAAGAAAAATGTGAATGAAGAAATAAAACATATGATAATTGTATCGGTCGATATAAAGTCCGGTAAATCGAACCCGCACATGGTACAATATGTATGTTGTTTTCGAAGTTTTTTTTCAAATAAAACGATCAAACTTGATTATATTTTTATTTCAATTCATTGTTCTCATCATTAACTGAGTCTAGAGAATTTCGTCTAGACCGCGTTTCCAATTTTTGAATACAGTAAAAATCCAGATGCAGTAATTGAAATTTTTTTTTATCTCTTCAAACAACAATCCATTCGTATACCCGGTGCTGCAATTTACCCGAATTTATACAACTCACGAAATAGCAAGGTTAGTTATCTCCTGATTTCGAGATGATAGATTTTACAATACAGTTATGATAAAATTAATTAACACCCATAATCTCTCAATCAGTTGAAACAATTCGATAATTAAATATTACGTACAAGTCAAAAGACCATGCTCTGTCGGAGCGGCGATGGTGATGGTGCATTTGTACAATTTGATCGCAAAATCATTATCTGTTCTTTCAAGAAGGGGTGGTTTTTTTTTTTTTAACTTTTTTTTTCTTTTTTTTTTTGGTCTCAATTCTTTATACAATGCAGTGCTGAAGATGCAGCAGGCGCGCGTAGAATGCAGTGAGTAGAGAAGTGCAGGTGGATCAAGTTGGGGTCCTTAGTGGACGTTATTTGGTCAGATATTTACCCGGGCCTTGGAGCCTGCACCGTGATCGCCACTCGCAGAGGAGGAAGAACTCACCCGGTTTCCACCCAGGTTATTAACCACACAGGTGAAGGTCGCGTCCCGTCCCTGCGGGATCGTCACGTTCTCCAGGGGGTACAGGAAGTCCGGCACGAACCCCGTCGCTGAAATATTGAAAATCAAACAAACATTTCGTCACTTCGGATATCTTGGATCGTTTTCTTCTCTCATCTATCGTTTGTTCACTGAAAATTTGAAGCTATGGTTCTCCTTTTTTTTTTCTACGTTTTATTGAGATCGTAAAAAATTGAGAGGTGGTATAAGCTACGTCTTCGGAATATTCGGGATCGTCGCTATCGCGAGTGTCGTGTTCCATTCGGCTTTCGACGAAAAAGACGACGATGCAAAAAAGGCAGAAGAGAGAGCGCGAAGGAACGAAGAAAAAAGAAAATGATATTTGTTTTTAGTTTTTCCCTTTTTTTTTTTTTTTTTTTATTTATTTTCATCGAAATTAGATTGACGGTTTGATACGACGACGCACACGTGTGTGCCATCTGATAGCCGTATAAATACATTATATATCGGGGTGGCAGCAGCACTTTGTGTACCGATGTATACATATATACGTATAGGTATAATATCTTATACCTGCCACTATTCCTCTGGGTATATCCAGAGGTCGGTTGTCAGTCTGAAGGAAAGAATAAAAGTGTAAGGAAAACGAAATTAAGCTTTTTCGTGTGTTTTGTACGACATACATTGTACATCTAGTCGCGTTTGTAAAAAGCCAGAAGAAGTAGAAGACGACAAAAAAAAAAATGATATCCAGTCGATATTCTGAGCGATAAAAAGAAATAAGTATATCAAAAACGTTGGCAATGTTTCGTAAGGAATAGTTGAGCAAAAAAAAAAATTCTCATCACCTTTTCGATGTCCGGTCTTTGGAAATCGTCTGAAAATTATCCCGTCATCGGAGGTGATTATTTCCAGGGGTGTGACGGCGCCGATTTTTCTATTCGTTCGTCGCGTAGGGAGGTTCGTTGTTCGCTGTGCTTTTCGGTCTGTACCTGACGCGGCGAGCCGCGTCGCGACGCCCCGGCAAGCACGCGAGGCGACGCGGACGCGGGGCAACACACCTACCGTCGGCTGAATTTTACGAGGGTATTTGCACGGGCGCAATATTTTACACGCCACTTAATGCCGGGTCACGTTTCGGCTCGCCCAACACCCATCTATGAATCAAACTACATTTTAAAGATTTCCATCCCTCTTATATACCGCGCTCCTGCAACCCCCGAGATAAAGCGAATGCCCGCGCTCCCGACTTACGTCCTCCTCGATCGAAGAACCCGATTTTCTCGCCTCTCCGATTCTCCTCATCTCTCGTTTCACCCCTTTTTTTCTTTTCTGGTATAAAAAGTGATTTGCGAAAAAAGGGTTGATTTACGAAAATTTCACCTGCTGCCTCGCGTTGTAACGAAATTTCGAAAATGCATTCGAAAAATGTCAAGCTTTCGCACGAAGTGGATTTTTATTTTCAAATTTTCTTTCCGTTCTCCGCTTGGTTTTTGCCTCCTTTCTCCTCCTGCGCGTCCCTTAAGGCGCGGTTTTCAGCTGACGCGATATCCGATGTGCATGATATTTCCTCGGGAACTTTCATGGCGCGTCGCGGGCGGACCGCTTCACGTAACTATAATATATCGGAGGGGTAGGTACGAGAATGAAATAAAGTGCGAGATACCGTACAGAAATTTACCGATAGGAAAATACCTCTCCACGTGGAAGATCCGTGTGTCCTTACACAGGTACATATATTTACACCCGATGTACATTTGTGCGTTCGAAATCAATCTTCGTAATTTTCTTCTCTTCTTTTTTTTTATTTTCATTTTTTCTGTTCACAGCGAATGAAAACCGTGATCAGAAATGGAAATTGAATTATATTTCTTCCGTAGTGCACGGTGAATTTATGTGGCTAATTCGGAACGGACAAAATTAAGACTTTAACTCGATTAAAAATATCTCTCGACGAGTATTCGCGAGATTCTTTTCTTAGCGTGTAATAAATTCATCCGAATGTATAAATATGGTTGCCCGGCGAGATTTTTTTTTCTCTTTCTTTTTTACCGAATCTTTCTCTCGATGTATTCTTTTTTCCCATCACCCTCGGGAAGTTGTACTAATCCGGTTGAACGAAAGGACGGTGGAATTACAACTGCGAATAAATAAGTTCGATAATAATTATTTCATTCTGTTTATTTTATTCGTCTGTTTTTCATGGGACGTACACGTACATATCGGAACGTGGGTGAAACGTTTTTATCGAACTCTCGAAAGTGATATCGTATCTGCAAAGAGAGAGAGAGAGAGAAAAAAAAATGTGAATCCCGTACACGATTTTACCCTAATTTCAACAACCTGTCGTTTGCAAGTCGAAAGCTCTAGTCGACCCAAGTTTCCCCAATAATTCGATTCATAGTATATCTCCTCCTCGGATATCGCCCCCTTCACATAAACGCGATACCGTAACGGTGATTCCTTTTTTTTTCTTTGGAAGAATTTTTTCCATCTCAAGGTCTTCCAAAAATTCGAAACCCATATACCAATTTTCAATTTCCGCTAAATAGGAATAACTAAAAACGGTCGAGTCGTGTAATTTTTAATCTTTCATTCGATTACATTTGGACAAATAATTTTCCACCTTCTTGACTCTCTCTCTACGTACTCTCTAAGTATATATAACACGTTGCAGTAGCTACTACGTCGACCCGTTCGCGTCGCCCCGAATTAACTTTGTCGAGTGTGACAGGTAGACTGATATCGCCGTGAGTTAAACCGATCTCCCACCGCCCTCCCTCTACGTACTTCCACTTCCTGCACGATAAAAAGCTATACAGTTATATACAAGCGTGTATACCGTTTACCGTGAGAGCTCTATGAACCCGAGTGTATAGTATTACGGACATAACGGTCGAGCGCGATAAAAATTCTTTGACAGATTCGATCGCGCGAATTTACCGATCCGGCAGGTGAAATTCGACGTGGTACGAGTTGGACGGGTTCGCGACCCAGTTAAAATTATAATGTACTTTTTTTTTTCACACGTAGCGGCGCGGGTTTTAATTCATCAGCGTTGATATCGTCGTCATTATTTTTCGCGTCTTTTCTTCGGAAACGTGTACGACTCGCCAGCAATTTTCCCGAGTTTGTTTCCGAGGCGAGGACCCGAGACGTAGGTAAGACGTACGCGAGGTGATCGACGCCGGCGTCGGTCGGTCTTCGGCGGCCCCAAGAGGACGCGGAGATGCGGCTGTGTAGCATCTAGGTAGAGAGGCGAGAACGAGGAAAACGAGAAAAAAAAAAGGAAGGTTACGGAAAAGAGGGAGACGAAAGAGGAGGAAAGACATCCCGCGGGAGACGTCGGATAGCGCGTTATACCTTCTCTCGACCCCCTGCGACCCCTCGCGTGGACGACCCTCTTGACCCGGGCTGACCCCCTTCCCCCCGCTCCCTTTCCTCCTCCCCGCCAGTCGGTCACTCGGACGACAGCGATGGCTCCGAACTGCCCGCGAATTTCTCGTTCGACGTTTCGTCGCACGCCGAAGATGGGAAGAAACGGAAACGCGAACCACCCGGTGGAAAGTCAACCCTGGCGGCGGACGATAGCTGTCATTATTTTCATCACCTCTTTCGAATGAATTTGGAGAGTTTAGTTTTCAAATATTAACGCTCCACGAATATGAGTGAAACGTTTCAATAAAAAATCCGATGAAAATTTCATCCTATCCCGACGTCCGATTTATAAATAAAGTTATCACACGAGATTCCCGTATGGGTTTCACCCCCCGGAAAATGGATATACGGAGTGAACGTGAAATCAATAGTTTTTACGCGGTTCGAGCTACAGGACGTAGCCTTATAGGACGTAGACTTTTAACGAACATTGCATAATCCTCGATTAATTTTTTGTCCTCTCGGTAAACAACGGGTAAGCAACAACGCCCCATACGTGCGCGTATAATACATCTTAAATTCTGATCTTTTATACAAGGGTCCGCAATAATATTTTCGTTCACTTTTTCTTTTTTCCCTTCCCTCCCCCTCTACGGATGTCTCCGGGTCTGACAGGTGCGCGACAGTCATCCCCCGGATCCCAATGTAATCGCACAAATACCTCGGTGATCTCTGGAACAGACGTCACGCGCTCTCCAGACTCATCCCTGCCCCGCTCCCGCTCCCCCTTCCCTCTCTCTCCTCAGCCGTCGCATCTTTCCCATTTTTCCCCCCAACGGATCCTCCGCAGCTCTCCCATTTTCGCGCGCGCGTTCTCCCAACGTTCCTGACGGAGAGTCGCGTCGGCGACGTTCTCCCTCCAACCTCCTCCCCCTCCCCCTATTCCTCCTCCTCCTCCTCCTCCTCGGCGTCCCACCACTTTTCCCGACTCGACTACGCTGCGGGCAAAACTTTTCGCGCCAAATCGAGTTAGGAGTTCGACTCAACGAGGAATTAAGGCAAGGCCCTTGAACGCCTCGGCTAATTCCATTTCATTAAACCGTAACGATTAACCGTTCGGCAGCGTGCGCCACGCGAGCCGGGAAATAACAACGATATTGATAATAACGATACCGACGTTACGGTAACACCGGCAATTTACGACATTGGAAATAATTATTATCGCTGTTATTATCGTCGAGCAAACAACATGCGTGGGGAAAAAGTATCCTCGTCGCACGAGCTTCGTTAAGGCGATTAAAATTAGCGGTTCGAAAAAACGGTCGACGATTTTTCCCATCGTTTTGGAGGAAAAAAAAAAAATAATAATTGACGGAGTGTTACGTGCGCGAGAATTCGCTATCCGGAATTGCAACTTTAATTCGCGGAGAAGGGCGGTAGAGACGGCCGGACGTGTACCGCGATATCCAACCAAACCTTGCGCCCAACTACGGAGCGGCAAGAAGGGGTGGTTTAAAACTCACAGTCGCGCGGAAGCCCGCGGGGGAATCAGTCTGGACAGAGCGAAAATTCCACGAAAACAAACTCTCCCTCATTCCCTCCAGTCCAGACTACTCTCATCTACGGGGGGTTTCCCACCTTCATCCTAGGAATTGCACCCTTCAACTACTGGGGTAGTACGGAACGCGAGTCCTGCCGCGCTTTTCCCAAACTTACTCCCTGCGAACCTGCCTTCTATCTTTCTCGTTTTTTAATCTCTTCCTCTTTTTTTTTCCCCATTTCTCACTTTCTTCTCAGTTTCTTATCAATTCCGTTGGCGGCGAAAATTCCGACGTTGGCAAACGAGCGAAATTTGGAAAATCAATCCGGACGGACCACGGGGGAAACGAATTTTTTGGCCACCCCGTAGATCGACGTATCCGACTCACGTTATCGTCCGTGTAGCGTCCACGTTCGCGGGCTGCAGGTTTCGCAAGTGTGCGGCGTATAAGATCGAAGTGGATACGGTGTTGTTCCGCAGGGGATGAAGAAAAAAAAAAAAAGGAAGGAAGGAAGGTTATGGAAAGGGTCGTTGATGGCGGGCAGGTTTTCGCGGTGTACGTGGGACTCCGGTCAACGCGCGGTGGTCCTCGTTGATTGGATATGAGCAAACACGGTGGCCCTGCCGTTTCTATACTCGTTTCCGACGCCGCTCCCTGTACCTCGGTGTGCGCGCGGTGTAGGGAAAAATTTCAGAATCACGCGAATGTCATCCGAACGGTCTTCCGCACCTTCCGCGCCTGTACGTGCGGAGACGTGCAGATTGCGCCTGTTTCACGTACGCTTATCGGTACGCTGCCTTTTTCGACGACATTTTCGGCCCCCCCCCACCCCCCCCGAGGATCGAGTTTAACCCTCGAATCCGATCGCAACTCCCGCACTTCCCGTTGTACCCCGATTTTCTCACTTTCTGTTTCTATTTGCTTTTTTTTTTTCGTTTTGGGTTTCGGAATCCTGCGTGAGCTCGATTCATTTTGACGCCTTGTTTCTCAACCCTGACCGTTTTGGATTCGTTTTTTCATTTCTTCTTCTTTACTTTTGCATTCGTTTTTTCATAGGAAAATGGAAGTTTGTTTTATTTTCTTTTTTCAAGCGATTAGATGTCCTTTTTTTTTGTGTTCGCGGTTGTTTTCATTGCAGATTCTTTCACTTTACAAATTACTTCTGATTAGTTTATTCCCATCGTTAGCACGTCGGTGAAAGTTTCTTCTTTCTTTCTTTGTTCTTATCGTTTTATCTATTTATTTATTTTTTTTCTTTTTTCGTTTTATCGTTCCCTCACAGTTGTATCTATCTATAAGTTGAATACACGTTCGTTTAATTATGGTGAACACATACACACACGCGGAGATACTTTTCGCTAAACTTTATATTGATCATTTATTGTTTGCTCGTAAACTCCTTAGGGAGTTTAGTCCGTATATAACCATCTTATCCCATCACCTATCCAGAGAGATCTGTATATCTATCGTTGGTACTTTTATACCGTTGTCCTTCTCTTTTTCTCCGAGTCTTTTATTTTACTTCGTTCGGTATTTTTCCTTCGCTCTTTTTCTGTCTGTACCTACTTGTACTTTTTCAGAACTCCGGCACACAAGTAAAAGATAGTATTCAACTTTTCGACGTTCCTGCACCAATCACCTCGTTCGTACCGGCTCAATCATCTCTAGTAATTTTCTGATTTTTCCCTTCCCTTTTTCCGTTTCTAATTTTTCTGATTTTTCCTTTGGTCGGTCCGACGCGCGGCGTCCTACGGTCCGCATGAGCATGTTTCAGTTGGATTAAACTAATAATCGCGAAGCCGCCACTGGATTAACGAACGAACTGTCGATGCCACAGTGCGTTTGAAATACGGTTCACGTACGTGAGATTTTTTTCCCTTTTTTGCTCCCCCACTTTTTCCTATTTTTAGACAGGGTAATTTCCCTTTTTTTTTTTTTTTGTTTCTATTTTTCAGTCGTTACTCCCGTCTAGTTGTCTTCGTCAGCTGCCCGGATGTGCACTCTTTCGAACCCAGATTCATTCAATATTAACGAATGTTTCGTATCTTTGGAAAAAATCTCCGAAAATCAAAATTTTCATGATTTTTCAATGAGTACGCATTAATATTGGTGTTTTTTTATTCCAAAATTTTTTTGTACGTCTTCTATTTTACTTCTTTTTTCTCTGATATCGACCGATACCGAGTCTCATTGTCAGCAAAGAAACTAGATGGAAGACGTACAAAAAATCGAATCCTCGCACGAAGATCTTTGACTTTCGGGGGTCGTAAAAAATTTCCAGTTTCGTTCGATCCGCCCTAGAAGATTATGTACGCAGAGTTACATAAACCTATGTACTTCAGAGTTATGTGAAAATAATAATTTCCGAATTGCATAAAATCTTTATACACTGAAAGTTTCTACGGAATCTGTGAAATTATTATTCGTACGCGCGTCGCGAGTTAGTATACGTAAGTATACGTAGCGTGGTTTATAATCGCGAAGGGTGATAAGCGATAACCGTTCATCTTCAGCTTATTTCAGCGCCGAATTAAAATGGCCAAATTGTGGTATCCGGTATAAACGAAATTGTTAGATTATACAAACCTACGGGATACCACCAACCCCTTCACCACACGACCTCAGCTCCGGGAGAAAAGTTTTTTCTATTCGATTATTTTCATCTACCTTCAATCATCCAGCGCCCAAAAAAAATGCAATCGTATCGAATCCAAAGGAATTTGACAATTTTGATTCAACGAATCAAACAAAATTAAAAAGTAAAATCCTCAAATTCTCGCAGCGTGTTTTTTTTTTTTTTTTCCAACAACTGTAATATCAAAGTTAAAATCGAGATTGGAACATGATCCGCATTATACGCGTACATAAATATGTACGCGGGGACACAAGGGATAGTGTCGTGTGTACGGATATTTTGTACGTATAATACCATATAGTTATGTAATACGTGTGATGTGGATGTGTGTACAGATATATATATATATATATATATATATATGATATAAAGTAACGTGAAACAGGTCTACATTATTCACAGCATGAATTATTGATGAGCATCTCGTAAAATATGAACGGCGTTGGTCGTTATCAACGGAACGCAGGTCTCGCGTAGCCCACCCGCCACCGCCGCCGCTGCTACCGCACAGTTCACATCGCGGACGCGTCTCGACGATACGCGACGCGACGCTGACGACAGACGACACCCCACATATTGCATTACGTCATTGCCTTCACGCCGACCGCATATCTATATCTATTTATGTACCCCTGTAATACATACGTATACATATGCCTACATACGTTGCGAGTTATGTATTTGTATTATGTAATACATGGCCTATGCGTTACATCGGCAAACAACCCCTTCTCCCCCCCGGCTTGTTATTCCCACAATACAAATGACGCATTAATCTCATCGTTCTAATTGGGGGGAAACAAATTTAAATACAATAAAACCAAGGACGGAGAGACCAATCGGACGAAATGGCGGATGTAAAGCAGATAAAACGGATAATTATTTTCAATATTTGAATAGCCCCGGGGGGAAACGGGGGGGGGGGGGGGTGCCGATCACACCGTTGCAACGAATATTATCGCGAATTTTCCGGCCGGATTTCGCGGTGAAAAAAAGAAGAAAAAAAAACAACGAAGTAAAATAAAATAAAATAAAATTCAGATACATTAGCAGCCGGCGAAGTGAGCCAGTCAAAGTCAAAGGCCAGCTTAGTGTCTGTAGAATCGCTTTGCACATAACGCGGGGCTTTAGACTCAAATTCAAAGGTATATATATGTATATATGTATACGGGCCTATATCGAGGCAAAGGCAAAGCTGAAATCCACAATACGTCTACGCGTATCCCACGTCATATGCACGTGCATATCCCAACATCTAGCTAGTCGAAACGTAACCGTACATAGGTATACACATATCTCGTACATATATGTATCCACGTATACTACATTAAATGGTACGCCATAATCTATATGGCGCAGGGATATCAGGGCAACGGGGTTTCTTTCAATGATTCTCTCTTTGCGCGGTGCGGGCCTTGGGTCGGTCGAGGGTAGTTTACAGTTTTCGCTTTTCATTTGCTCGTCCTTTTCTCCGCTGTTTCTTTTTCCATTTTCTTTTTCTCGGTAGTTTCTCGGCGGCCGCCGCAGAGTCTAACTCTTTTCGCTACCTTTCGAACGGCGGCGCCGTCGGCGGTACCGTTTCACCTATTTTTCTCCTTTTGCCATCCCCATATCTTCCGGGGTTCTGGAAAACCCCACGCGAAAGGTGCACCCCGCGCTCTACGTTCTTCGGTTGTTTATAAAACTCCTGCTGTTGTCACGCGTTTCAGAGTGCCCTGCAGGCTCCCTCGAAGCCAGACAACAAGCAAGATTGTATAAGCTGTCCTGTCTACTGCACGCCTGCTTCTTTTCCCCAACTTTCTCTCTCTCTCTTCCTCCCTTTCGCATGTATATACGAGCGGAGCTTTTTTCAGCGATGGCTCCGAGTCGCGCTCGATAGAAAAAACGAAAAAACTAGAATTCGAACAAATCAATTACCGCGGGTAATCGAAAATCTCAACGTTTCAAACTTCGTTTCGCCTCATTTCGTTTCGTTCAACGACCATCCGAAGAATGGGGGTGAAAAGAAAAACGAAAAAAAAAAGAACAAGGGATAAGTAAATTAGCGTGAGAGCGATGAAAAACGATACAAGCTTGCACACGTGTACGTGCGACCTTTTGAGTAATACATGGTAATAAAAAAAGAAACCAAAAACAAAAAAAAAAAGGGGAGAACGATGCACGTTAATTAAGTCAGACGTGCGGAGGGCGACTTTACATTCCGTTAGCAGCTATTCACCATAACTTTAGCAATTTTACTTCTACTAGGTGTATTATATGCACGGGAGCTTGTGAATAATTTCGCTAGGAATAAGAGCAAGAGTAAAAAAAAAAAAAAAAGATGGTGAAGAAAAAAAAGAAAAAGAAGTTCGTTGCACCGCGAGACGGGCAAACTGAATATGTATGTATACGAAAGCCGTTTATTATATTATTTTTTATAATAATCCTCGGTGGTTTTTATTTTTTTCTTTTTTTTCTCGTCATCTCGCGGTGGAAACTCGCGGCGGTCTTGCGTATGAAGTGGTGTGCTTAGGTCGTGAGTAAAATGTTTGCTAATTTTAAGGGAGAATGTTTGTGTTTGCCACCTAACGTAGATTGTACGGTTGTAGGTGTGCCGGGTTGAATTTGAATGTGTGTGCGCGCGTGCACGCTGTTGAGAGTTAGTCAGGTTGAAGGATGGTTCGTAGCCGTCGCTATCTTGATTCTCGTCTTACAAACTCCTAACCGACCGACCGAAGCGCGATTCTCTTTCCTCGTTCCTCTCGCAGCGGGTAACGCTGTACCGTATACTCGATATAAACGAGGAACAGCTTCGCTCCTCTCGCCTATAATATAAGTAAGTAAGTCCCTCCCTCAAGTAAATACCACCCCGTCACCACCAACACCGTCGCAACACTCCGTCCCACACCCGCGAATGCCGCAGCGTCACCTTCGCCTTATACGCAGTCTTGACTTATCAATCTTCTTCATCTTCTTCTTCGTGTTCTTCTTTTTCTACCTGCTCATCGTCGTGCTCAATTTTAATCGTAAAACACGGAGCGTGACTGTCGTTTATAGATTGTTTTTTTTTTCTTCTTCTTCCCATCTTTTTGGCCTCCCGAGGGTGAATTACCGGGAGGAAGGAAGAGAATAAAAGGGGAAAAAGAAGAGGCTGTAATCGATGATTATATCGCTATTGGAAGCACATTACGTGAGATTGCAATTGTGCGGGTGAAAAATTTTCACCCATTTCAACGACAAGATGCTTCGAGCGTGAATCAAGTGTTCCTCAACCGGCGCGATCTCTGATTTGAATTCTTTCGTTCTTTCTTGAAAAATTCTTGAAAAACTTTTCGCGAAAAATCCGAGCGCGAGGAGAGGTGTACATCGAGCGGCTGCGAGGCGACGTAGTTAATTATCGTATTTTCCGGAGCCGAAGCGCGAAAACCTCTAGCCGGGTACCTAATAACGTAGCTATAAAAGCCGCGGAACAATTAGCCCGGAAACCTCTCTTGTCTTTAGATAAGACGTGAAACAATCGTTCCAAATCGGGCGCTCCGACTTCGCCTTCGTCCAAATAATATCTGGAGACCTATTATGCCCGCATCGTGAATCATTTTCATTATTCTCGTAAAACAATTATATCGATAACCGTAATCTGAAGTGAAGAAAAACATGAAACAAGATAAAATAAAAGTTAAATGAAATAAAGAAAAAAAAAAAGATCCGAAGATATTTCCGACGGATCGACCACCGCGATATCCTTTTTCAACCATCGTCGCCGTCCATACGCTCTTCGTTTTGCCGATTATTGAAATAATTAAACCATCAACCTGATTTCTTTTCAATATTTTCCACCGAAAGAAAACTTTGTAACGTTCCAAAAAAAAGGATCAGGTCTTTTTTGACAATTTTCTCAACGTTCCACGATTAATCTTAACGACGCGGGATGACTCTGGGGATGATAATCATTTTAAAGATGAGAAAAATTACAACAACGATGATAATGACGATGATAATGCGATCGTATTTCGGCGTCCTTCGAAACCTGGGGGGGGGGGTTGACTAACTTCGCGTGTATATATTACAGGTAGGTATATATATATAATCGAGGGTAACGACGGTGGGCGACGGTTGGCCCAAGAGGACCGGAAGTAATAAATTAAGCGGATGACAAATGCACTCGCTCGAGCGAATAAACATCGGCTGCAGAAGTTGGTCAACCCTGGGGAGATATGTATAGGCATTTGGCATGGTTCACCGCTATAGGTATCTGCCGTTGACACCGCGTTGCTTGGATATATCCTACTCTACATTTATACCACTTTGTTTTACGGGCGTATAGATATAACCCCCGTGTATCCGTACGGTGAACCGGAATAGCGTAATCCACATTTTTTCTTCCCCCCTCTTTTATTTTTCAATAATATTCGATGAATTCTGCAGCGCGACAGCGCGTGCTCGAAAAAATACCGAGATATCCGAAGAAGCTGCTGATTCTCGAACGGCAGATCGCACTCTCTCGGTATTAATCTAAAAATTGATCAATTGATCGATCGAAAACGAACGATTTTGCTCACCAATGGGCGCGTACAGAACGTGAAGGAGAAATAGGGCGAGTCGACTAGGCATGTTGCGCCTCTAGACCTTTGAGTTCTTCTATCTACTCGGCAGCCTCATCTTCCCCACGTGTCTCTCCTGCGTCCCGTTGAAATGAGATTCTGTAAAAAAAAAAAAAGCAAAAATAAAGAAAGGTTTTTCAGCACACACATGTTTCATTAGGAAGAATTCTTTTTCCACGTGTCCACGATATCCATATATATATCGTACATACACGCGTTATATCAGTTTTGAAGAAAGTTATGTCTCTCCATCCAAAAAGTTGTTCAACCGAGAACGCTTAAAACCAATAAACACAGGCGACGTTGAGGGATCCAAAGAAAGAAGATCCCAACCGTCTGGCCCCCCGATACCCGAGGCGCTGAACTTGCCAAAGTATTTTTCTCTCGACGAAAACTTTTTCAGCGTCAACTTCATCCGACTATGCCAACGCGCCGTTTTCCACCCTACCTCACCCGACTCACAACCACCGAAATTAGAGATAAACGGATAAAAAGAAACCATGGAAAACGTATTTTTTGGAAATCCATTGTCGGATGTGATTCGGGGCTCGATTATTTTCGACGAGACGACGGTAACCGGAAACTACTAGCTTCGCGATTCGCTGCCACGTATCGTCCGATACTTTTGATCCACGCGAGTACCTGAGACTTTTAGATTCGGAAGAGCCCGCCGTACAGCGCGAAGCAAAGGCGTCCATCCCTCCCCCCCGGTTGATCCGGGTAGCGGAGAACAAAAAGAGGCTGGATGGGGTTAACTGTAATTTGCATTCGCGTATCCGTTATCTGCCCCACCCTTTCTTCGCCTCCCTCTACGTCCCTCTTTCTCGGTGAATATGTACGCCCGCAAAATATACGTGTGTACGCTCCGCCGTACCCTGTACATGTGATACCGAATTGGCGAGACCAGTTCCGGGTCGCTTTGGCTTTCGCCACCCATTTACCACCCGTTCGCAGAATGCAAAACAGATAGTCGAGCGTCAGCAGAGGCTCACCCTCAACCTTATTCGCTCTACGCCGCCGTACGAGATGTGTACGTGTATTTATTTATCGTACGTTCCATACCTATCTTTTTTTGGCGGAGTATAAGCGCGCCGGGAAACGAAAAGACATTGTTTTTCCTTCGGCTATTTCGTCGTCGGTCTTCTACCCGCGCACTTTCATTTTATTTCTCCTTTCCGTATATCGCTATACCACGTTTCTTTTTTTTGTTGTTTTTTTCGAATTTTTTTTTTCCTCCTCCTCCTTTTTCCCTCTTCTTGCCAACGACAGACACTCGCAGATTCGACGACGGTTGAAATTCATTGCCGGCTGGATAGCCGACGTCGCGGTATACTTTTCCGTTCGGTTTACCCCCCCCCCCCCCGGCGAAAATAGTAAGTCGATAGCAAAACGAGATGGTAATGGTTTTATCCCGAGCTTTGATTTCGCGGTTCGGAATCGAAAGTAGCGTCTGCGCGAGAAAATCTCAGATCGAAAAAATTCAGACTCAGGGTACAACGAAAAATGTTAGGAAAAAAACACGAAACGCAGAATGTGGAAGAAACAAGTCCTCGATGAGTGTAACGCGAGTAGAGGAATGAAATAATGAAGAATAATGTCTCGGATATTTTTCTGACGTCTCTGATAGTTTTCCGCGTTTTCCCAGCTTCGCCGGTAGCGAAACGCGAACGGCGATGCGATAACGCGACAGCTATATGTAAGGAAGAAAACTACGCGATGTATATTCGATTTGTGAGCGTGTCGTTTTTTTTTTTTTTTTTCTTCTGCCGCACATAACTATAATAAGGTAAAACGCGAGTGTCAAGGAAGCGTCCTCGGGGCCACCGGGGGAAGAAAGAAAGGAAGGAGACCGCGACGCTTATGATGCTTACGATGAAGAATCTCCGTCTCAGGTACATTCTACTGCGAAGGACCTGTCGATACCGTGACGTGACGTTCAAGTTTTTTACGGCTTCTCCATTAACATCTCATTATGAACGCTCCGACGAACTACGACCCCCGTCCTCCCCGTGTGCCACCGCCCCCGCTCTTTTTCTCTTCATCCCCCTCCGCAAGCTCGCCCCCCCCCACCCCCTGCGTTTTTCTCTCTCGCGCGCGTTCGAAAATGTATACCTGTACACGAAGCGTCCGACGAAATATCTCAAGTTCAAGCTTCCATTAAAATATTCACTCCGTCGTCTTTGCATAGCTTCCATGTTCCACGTTCCGATATAACTACCCGCCGACGCCTACGACCCTCCCCGAAGTATTAACCCGAAAACTTTTCGCGACAAGGTTTATGTTTTACTAATTCTAAGCGATTAGGCGACTCACGTCGAGGGCTAAGTGTCGAAAAAATTTCACCCCTACGTACTCTGCTTCACGTTTTTTTTTCCAAATTCAAATATAATGATAGAGAAAATTCAACGACGCAGAGATCGTGAAACGATCTTTTTTATTTTTTATTGAAAAATCTTTTTTCATGTGTTGTCAATTTTACTGCAAGAAAAACTGAGTTTTGAATTTGCAGTGAATTTAGAATAATCACGAACCCGAATATTACAGACATTTTGTACAATCGGTGATGCGTAAATTGAACAAGAGAGATCGAAATAACGTTAACTGGTCAGACGACGATTGAATTATTTTTGATAACACCGAGTGAAACGAATCGACGATCGATCAATTTTAGGTAAATTAACAGACTCTCGCGAGTTTTTTAACGCCGTAGCATTTTTTTTTTTTCTTATCCCCATTTCGTTTTTATGAATTGCGAGAAACGTAGCCCCGAAATCAGCGGGATGCAAGATATCAATTCGTGTATACCCATGGAGAAAAGCATTAATTCCAATTAAGTTGTACTCGATTGTTATCGATCGACGAAATGATAATTTTATTACTCGGAATCCAGCGCGCTTTATTTATTCATTAAGTTTTTTTTTTCTCTGTATTTCCTATTCGAGTTATACCGAAATATATGCACTCGTAAAATTTATCGAACGTTTCGGAATACGTGTATATTGGGGGGGCGGGGTGGGAGTCTGAGGGTAATTGGAAAATTTGAATTTATTTATCCAAGTAAAATATCTTGCGAGTCTTCGGGGAACGAGGAGTCTTACACGCTGATTTGAAAAACAATGTTTATGGACCTCCGTACGTATACAAGAGTGGCTGGATTGAACACCGACTAAACGATCGATAATAAAACGAAATTTACGTCCCTGCGAAACGGCTCTTTTGAATATCGAGGCTGCGACAAGAACACCTGCGCAAATTGAATGCGTTACAATCCTCTCGTTCACTTCTCCATTTTATTCTCTCCTTCCCCCATCTTTTTTTTCTCTACCCCTACCGTGCAGCTCGACCCGCGTCTTCGCTGGAGAAAAGTTTTTTTTTTCCCCCAAAGATCGGGAGAACCTGATTCCAAAAATTAAGCAATCGGCGTTTCATCAATTCGATTTCCGTGAAAATAGGAGAGTGAGAAGGAAAAAAAATCTTCGACGGGACGAACGGGTGCGGATTTTACTAACGTTTGAAAAATTGTTGGGACCTCGTCCGTCGTTTTTTCGGGCGGGGGGGGCGCGAGAATGAATTTCTCGGGGGGGGCGAGCTTTTTCGTCGTGGTACCACGGCGGTCGGCGGGGGTGGGTGGGTGGGATGGACGCGTTTTCCACTCATCGGTATTCAAGAGGGCGATTCCAGACACGCCGACTGACTATCTCTCGCGGGTTAGCTAATGCGGAATTAATGCAGCTGCCCGTGCATTACCGAGCGTTCTTCTTAACTCGCAAACGCGAATAGTATAGAAACAGAGAGAAACACTAACGAAGACGACGCCGTAGGGCGTAGCGGCTTTAAGGGCGTATTCGCCACATGTACGGCGGGGCAGCTATACATACCACACCTACGCGGGTGTACGGGCATGAGGGAAAAGCTTCGGAATAAAAAGAAACCGCCTTTCTCAGCGTTTATCTCCTAGGATATCGTCGGACGAGAGTGTGTATGCGCAGAAGCTATCCACATATATATATACATATATACGTACGACAGGGTAAATAGATTTTCGTAACGTGTATACGTGTACGTAGATAAGACTTTCAAAAATCCCGAACGAGAGCTTAGAGCCGGCTTACCCGCACCCCGCGTCGAAAAGTAAATCTAAAAATTGCACGAGTCAATTTTTATCCCATAGGAATATACATATATATAACCACATATCGGCGTCCTCCGGAGAAATTTCGGGGGCGTTGCTCCCGAAGTACGGAAAAGTTTATTCGATGAACATATTTTACGAAATTTTCGTTTCCTCGTTTTTCAATTTTCCCCGAAAAAGTAACACTCGCATTCATTGTACGCGACAAATATTATATTACAAGAAAAAAGGGGGTTGAAAAGAACGCTCATTCATCCATTCGTCAAATGTTGCTCTGACTTTTACGTGAAATCACATCGCGTTGCGCTCGAAGAGCGTGGCAAATAAAATGAAGAGAAAAATTAAGTCGACGCAAAAAACGGTAGGAGTGAAACGGAAATTATATACGTCGATGCCAAAAAGATAGAAGTGGAGAATTTTCGAGGAGGAAAATCTTGGAGAAAAGGCCATCGACGCGTTCGTACACTCTGATCTCGAATCGGAGAGAGGAATAGAAATTGATAAATAGGAGGGACGAGGGAAGGTGGGAAAAGTGGTATAACGTACACCGGTACCTAGGAGATTCTAACAAAGGGTGTATAGTATAATAAGAACGTGTAGGTCGCTACCAGGGAGAAACCAGATTTTGCCCCCTTTTGTGGTAACAATCTAGACTCGGCGGGGGTAACCCTTGTTATAAACCCAAGTAACGTTGCCATGTTTATAAATTTCCACTAAAAGTAAAATGGGTAGAGATAGGTATATAACCCGTATACATACACGTGTGTGTACGTACGTACGTACGGTAGCTTCGTACTTCTTTATAGCTGTGTTAACTGGTGGTACGCAACTTCAAGGCACATCCTCAAAAGTAACGACTCTTCGTTAACTATACAACGGTAATATCACCTTGTACGCCCGAAATTTTTTTATACAACATCGCCCACCTCTGATTAATAAAAAAGAAACAAAAAAAAAAAAAAAAACACCACCCAAATCTTCCACCTGGGCCTGATAAATCAAAGTGGTTTGAAAATTTAAAATCTTTGCCACGTCGTCGTTATTTTCTACTTCGGAAAAAACATTTTTTGTCGAACTTTCGAAATTGACAATGATTAAAAAATGGAAAAAAGAACTTCATCTCCTCAAAGTCGACGCTGACGGATAAAAGTCGAGAATTTAACCGTCGATTTTTCCTCCGCAACACGCTATTTCGTTGTTGCCAGTTTTCGTGGCCTGGAGCGAACAACGGTGCGGATATGTTTCGGTCGAGTTGTTTTGAAACATTCGCCACGTAAACTGCTTCAAAACACACCGGGCCACCGTTCAAGGTCGCTAAAAGTGGCGCCAGAAACGTCAGAGAAACCCCCGTTACCGTCGCTTCTGATTTCAACTAGTCTTTATCTCGTGGCTTTGCCGAGGAGCGAGTGCGACATGCGATTGACATCGGCGGGGGTCACGCCGGGCGTCGCGGCTGACCAGTGAAAGGGCTCGACTACTTGGCGGACGCGTAACGGCGATGATCCATCTGAACCTGTTGAGCCGTGAGTGTTTTTTGAATTCTCGGGTACTCGAATATCTGCGGGCAAGATATTTCCGCAGCACCTACGCCGAGGTGTCTCGCTCGTTCGGTTTTCGAACGCCGCGAGTTTTTAGAGAAAATCGACGAAAATGTTATCCGGTCTCGATAGTTGTTCGAGCCAAAAGGTCTCGGAGGGCGGTCGACCGGATCCCTTGAACGAGCTTTCGCTTGAGCTTAACGAGGTCGGAGAGGAGCGGTAAGTAGCGAAATCGAGCGGAGCTCGTCAAATCAACATTATCGAAAGCAGATTCTCAATTTTCTTCGCACATAGGTAATACCTACACCCGCCGCATACGTGGCTTCGGCGAACCGCGCACGGATCTCTCCTGATTCTCCACGGGTTGTTCGGATTAAGTGCATGCCGCGAGGAAAATCAGAAGAAGAAGAAGAAGAAAAGGAGGAAAAAGAAGGAGAAAGTAGTACCGTCATTGGTACTCGTCGACTTACCCCCTTCTTCGCCACCACTTATTCCACCACCACCACCACCATCACCGTTGCCCTCGACTGTTTCGCGTTCACCTTGAGAAGACCGTTGAGGAGCTGCGGAAGAAGTTTCGAGAGGGGAAAACGCCGGCGTAAGCGAAAGAGGAGGAACGGGAGAGAAAGACGAGAAGAAGGGAGGCTGCGCCGAGAGGGTTCGGTACCAGGACGAAGGTTCGAGAGGAGTAAAAGTAAAGAGGTGAACGCGAGAGAGAGAGAGAAATGGCGAAAGAGCGAGAGAATGGAGAGGGAAGGTAAGGAAGGCGGCAGCTTTGTTCCCCTGACGTTGTGATGGAATGTGTCCCGTAACTTCTGCCCAGGAAATTGGAGAAGTATTGTGATGCAGGATGGAGGCTGTCAGACCGAGACCCCTTTACCTCGCTACGACGTCTACTCGGTCGCCCTCCGACTCCACGCGGTCTCCTCTCCACTCGTTCGTCTATATACCTTATGTTTAGCCACCCACCGACCTACACCCGGTCTAGATCGCATCTCGCCAACTTACTTTAACGGTTGACAGAGAATGTCGTCTTCGCTACGGTACTCCACGGTGTCCGCTTCTCGCCTCAGAGATGTGCCGCCAAATTTAATCACCCGAGACCCGTAACCCGCCTCGCCCTCCCGCTGCCACGTCCGACGATAAAATGATCTGAAGATAAAGAAAAAAAAAAAAAAACGCGCCCGCCGATGTCGGATGAAAACCTTTTCCCGTTTTCTAGTTTAGAGCAAAAAAAAAAAAAATGAACTGTACGAAATTTTGATTCCCTCTCGTACTTTTCACCGACACGTTCCGAGAGCGACCCCCACCCTTGGCTCGATCTGATTCCCCGTAGGGGTAATTACGAGGCAGTTCGGCCTTGAAAATATTTTACCATTTTCCGATTCAGAGAAGGGTTGCGTTCGGCTGCTATTCCGTAGTCGGCGCGGTATCTGGCAAGTAGATACCTTCGAAAGTCTAGCTTTAACGGTAAAGCTACTCTGTACCTCGTTCGGAGGTTCTCCATGTACTTTTCTTTCCGTTTCTGCAGCAGCAGTAGCCGGAACGGAGGCTGCTGAAACTACGTGCAGATACTGCCGAGTAGAATACACCAGCAGCTACTCCGCTACCGCGACGTCTCCCTTTCTCTCTCTCGCACTTTTTTACGTCCTCATTCTCCGCTTATTTCCCTTTCTCTTCGTCCGTTCCTTTTTCTCTCTCTCTATCCTTTTTTTTTTTTTTTCCTTTCCACGTGTATTCATACGTATTCTCGCACACGTATTCGTTCATCGGTAGGTACAGAGGAGGACTAGCGTTGTCTCGAGGGAGTGTAGCTGACGTCAATAGGTACATCTTGGTACGCGTCGGCCATATCTAACGTTACATTACACCCCCCCCAACGTACAGAGAGTTTTCTTTTCCTTCTCTCATACGACCACTCTTTAACATTGTACTCGCTTTTTACTCCAGTCCCGGGAAGTAGTAGTCCTGGATTCCGTTTTTATTTTTACCTCTTTGCTTTTTGCTTTTTTTTTTTTTTTACGTTTTATTCCGTTCTGTTTTTTTTTTTTTTTCATTTTTGTGTGCGTTTTTTTTTTCTTTTGCAGACCAACGAATCGTCTCATGACAAAAGCAGCGCTCGAATTAATTGGGCAAAACGTGACGAGCCTCTTTACTTACTTCCATTCTTCCTGCTTTCCTTCCTTCCTTCCTTCCTTTCTTCCCTTAACTTCATCCTTCCTTTTCATTTCTCCTTTCTTATTTCTCCCCCTACAGGTGGTTGCGCCGGGGAGGATGCCAAATACTCTTGCGGGTACGTACGTATACCTTAGCAGTTCCGACGGGGCGAAACGACCTCTGAATATTCAAAACTCCTTATTATTTTATACGTACCAGGTGTCAAATGTGGAACGCAGACGATCACGTTTCATCCGAATACCCCGAACTCACCATAAATCTGCTGATCCGAAGGAATTACAAACCGGATATAACCTTCTTCGTAGGAATCAATCACAGATTTTATTCAAAAGTATCCTTTTAGTTATCCACTGGTTAGGTTTTTTCCCTTTTTTTTTTATTTTCCTTCTTACAGATTATTTTCCCAGATCTCGGCGAGTCAGCGATTTTTGCAGAAAATGCTGAGGCACGGTGCTTTTCATATTTCATGGTTATAAAAATTTGATTTGTATTCTTTTTCTTTTGCTTGGTTTTTTTTTTGTCTTCCCCAAACAAATCACCTCTTCCTTGATTTTCGAACGTAACGTTTTATGGCTACATATTTTTTCTTCTTCTCTTGTTCTTCTCTGATAAAATTCGAAATCTCTGGGATCGATGAAAATGATATCGACCAAAGTGGCGAGGCTTTGGAACTCGGATTTGTGGTTTTTACTTTTGATATCGAGCCGAAAAAACACCAGAGGCCGATGTACGTAGTTGTGCGGGGGTAGTAGCTGCCCCCATAGATCTAAAATTCACCCTTCGCCTCCGATGCCATATAGATATATAAATGTCGTTGAGAAGAAAAAAAAAAAAAACATCAGCATCCCATCCGTCCTTAACAGCGATCAAAAGTTACCCCCTGCCCCCTGGACCGAGAAAATTTATGAGCGGGATGAAAGTGGAAGAGGATATTTTAAATCAATAGCTCTATTCGCCAACTGCCATGGTCCCCGCTCAACATTTTCACCGGCACCCCTATAACTCCCCCTTCTTTTTTGGGCGTGATGGTAGAAGAGGCCGAAGAGGGGCGGAGGGGAAAGGATGAAGGAATGATAAGAACAAAAAACGAAGGAAACAAAAAAAAAAAACGAGAAGAAACTGAAGAAAGAAAAATGAATTTGAGAAAGAAAAAGAGAAAGAGAGAGGAATGAAAAAAAATTGAAGCTGCAACCCCTAGGCTGGAACTGAGCGCACGGTCCTCCACCTTTTACTCTTTTTATATATCCTTTCCCCCCCTTCTTTTCTTCTATTTTTCCCTCTCTTTATCTTCCTTTGCAACGAACTCTCAGAGTTCACCTCACCTGAGATCGTTCTAGTTTCCGATCACGCGATTCCTACCAGGGACTCCCCCGGTCCTGTAAGGTATCCGGAGGGCGCCGGTCATGCGTCAAAAAAAAAAGGAAGACCCAAGAAATAGAGAAGAAAAAAATCTATCCGTATAGGTATACGTGCACACACAGCCCAGAGTCACAGAGAGATAGATGGAGAGGAATTCCCAAAGAATTCTCAAAGATCCCTCCACTGCGGTAACAAACCTCAGTTCCTATATTCGTGCAATCTATACATTCACTTCGTATTCCATACGATCACTCGCCTGCTATTTCGTCTCTCCTACCGTCTACGATGTTTCAAATTTTTAATTATAACGTTGGCGCAAATTTACAATAATTCGCAAACATTGGTCGTAAAAAATATTTCGCATCACGTTACCCCCGGAGTATGTTCTCCTCCTCAGTTTCCGGACCCGTGAAACGAGAAAGGTGTCAATACGAGGCTATATAACTGGACGAACGCTGACTACCGTAGCTCCCGTAACCCCCAGGTCTTTAGGGTGTTGGGTCGAAGGCGGGAGGGCAGGGGCGAAAGTTAGGGGGGTAGGGGGGAGGGGGAAGTGTGCACAATTGCGAAGCTGCCCACGTAGCCCCGAGGGGTAGGGGGGTCGCGGGAGGGAAGGTAGATGGCGAGGGTGAGAAAGAGGCGAAATGAGGAAGGGGGGGGGGGGTGGGGTGGGGAAAGGCGGAGAGTGGGGGATAAAGGGGATGCAGTGGTCAGCAGAATCAAAATGCTTAGAACCCCATATAACGGCCACTCAACCTGACTAAAACTACTCCGGTTCCGAACGCGAACATCCGGAAAATACCCCCTACACCAGCTAACTCTACCTAGCTACCTACCTATCCCACCGTACGTTCGTTTCCGCGCGCAGGAATATCAAGGATATACCATGCTCCATTCTCTCTCTCTCTCTCTTTCTCTCTCCTCTCCTCTCTATCTACGTCGAGGATGGCTAACCCGCTAACCTACCTATAGACCACTTTTACACCGCTTGTGTATACATATGTGTAATCATATAGGTATGTGGGGATACACGTCATAAGTACGTATGTGGGCTTTATACGTCGTCTGGTCAGGCGGACTCTATATAACTCACATATCTGAAATACTGCACGCGATGCGGCCCGAGGATCATGGAAGGTATTATACATATACGTGTGTAAGCCCATCTCTTCACTTTGTTTTCACATGAGAATTCAGAATTTCAAATTGAAAATTTAGAATTGCGAAATCTGCCTGCCTTGCGATATTTCTACGAGTATGGTGGATACGTGTTCGGGGTAATTCACTGGTGTATTTTTCTTTTTTTTTTTTTTATCTCCTTTTTACTCTTTTATACGGATTTCTCTCGGTTAACGTTCAGTCCGGCGAATCGAGCGTTTTCTTGCGACTTGTCGAATTCTGTGGAATGCAAACGGCGAGGCGAAATAAAATAGATCCTAGAAAAAGGGCGATGAAAAATGCGCAGAAAAGGGAGAAGTAAAATAATGAAGACTTTGGTCATTCGAATACTCACAGATCATTTTTTTAAACGATTCAGGCTACCCGAAGGTGCGATAATTATTCGACCATCTTTTGAAATTTTTGAAGAAACGTAAAAAAAAAATATTTCTACGATATTAAATCAGTAAGTAGGTACTGTGCCTTCGTTGCAGTTGATTCATGTTTTAGAAATACGTAACATTCGCGGTGATAAAATTACCTCGTATCCGATAATGGATACTTTCACGTACGAATGTAACGAAAATTTCCAATTCATACTCCGTGTATCATATACATATACGTTTTACGCTGTACACATTCATCTTCATTCCACATACCATTAGCATATCGATTTCCATTCAATGATCTATTTTCCAGGGCAGTGCAGGGTGAGAAATTTCGAACAAACGCGCAATGATTCTTTCAAATTACTTTTATTTCTTTTTCATTGTCAATTTCGTGAAACGAAGGTCGATGATTTCACATTTCATAAATAGCATAAAATAAAATAACGCACTCACGGTGTCTACGTGTCATTGAATCCCTTCACGAGGTCACACGCACCCTCGATTTCGAACGGAGAGAAAAAACTGCTCAGAGCTCGGTTGAAATTGAACGAGCTTGCATTTAGGGTACAACAACCCCACATTCGTACGTACCCATGTACACACACAAAAAACACGGACGAGAGGAAAAAGAATCCGTCACACGTTTTGGAGAAAATATTTTTTCCACCTTTATTTCGTACGAAACGTACATTCATTTTGTTTTTCGAGGTACGTTTTATTTTTTTATCATCACCCTACCAGAGGACGGTTTTTCATAAATTCTTGCCCGTGGAGGACGCAGGAGTTCTCGTGTTATCTGCATTTATTAATTTCCTAATTTCCAAAAACTCTTGATTTTTCATATTTTTCCTCTCTTCTATTTCGTTCGTTCATTCGCGTTACGATCTGTGTAATAAGTATATTCGAAAATTTTGTTTTTTAGTTAAAATTTATTTTTCAAAGCTGGCAAACGAGGTTCCCACGCCCACCTATACGTATATCTCCGTGTGTGTGCGATATACACATAAAGGGCGTCCGTTATAGCCACATAGTTTTTAAATTAACGGCTGACTGGGTGAACGGAGAAGAATGTAATATACGAGCTTTCGCGAGTCGCGCGGTGGCAACGGCAGCAATGAAAGCGCGGGTCGCGAACGGCCCACAGTGCGAGGAAAAGGGGGGAAAAAGAGAGGCTATTACACCCACGAAATGCCCTCTACCTCCGACTCCCCTCCCCCCTCCCTCCCCCGACCCTCGGACTGTCCAGCGGTACATGACCAGCGGATGCCAGGGAGGAGGGAGGGAGAGAGGGAGGGCGGGGGTGCCAAAGAGGAACTAAAATGGGAAAACTGTGAAAAGGTTATATAATATACATGTAAAGGGAAAGGGCGGCAAAAGAGGGAAATGACGAAGGGATGAGAGCGCCGCCAGGTTTGAGTGCAATTATTGTACCTGCCGCAAACTCCACTTTGATGTCGATGCATTAACTTTCTGCATCTGAACCGACCGAGAGCGCGTATATCGGTAGCGTTGATATTGCTGTACATGGCACATGCGAGGATATCATACATATACATACACACCTCCGCATATATACATGTGGTGCATCGCAAAGCGTACGCTCCCTCGCAAACGTTGCGTGCGTGTCCGTGTAAATCGTGCGCGTGGATTGGAAAGCTCCAACACAGCTCGCAAGGATTTCGTACGATCCGGTCAGCCGCTGTGTCAGGGCTACATGGAGCGGTAATTGCGTGCGAGCATTATGTACCTTTGTCAAATATGTAATACCTGCGGTGCGAAAGGATATTATTCACCGAATCCCCAAAACTAGGGGAATATAACTTGAATCGAATTACCATCGTCCGGCAGCGACGCCGCTCCATCGTATCTAATTACCCGTTAAATGTTCGCGAAAAGGACGGTATCGCCTATGGCCGAACGATATCGTTGCCGAATCAATTATTCGTTCGATCGGAGAGGCTTCATGGGCCGTTCGTTGCCACGTGGAGCGATCCGCAAAGATTCGAAACTTTTCATTCCTTCGGGAAAAATTCCCATCTGATTCAAATATTGTTGATTTATTCCACGCGGAATCGTTGGAACTGTAATTCAGCGAGTCGACGTTGGTCCATTCTGTTCGGTGTGTTTCGAGTTCACGGGGAGGGGAGGAGTAGGATTATCCAACGTCTCGTCTAATGCCAATGATCCGCTGCAGCGAAGTTCGAAAGTTTGTTAATACCGAGAATTCTGTTCCAGGTTGAAGGCGGCGGCGGCGGTCAGAAGTCGCGGAGTCTACACACGAGTCGCTCGAATCTGAACAATTTACGAATACCTTCGGATCGTCGGTGGCAAAGGAGGGAAAGACGGGGGAAAATGAATAAGGCGAGGGAAGAGAGGAGGACGTCAAGTCCGGGGAGGGACGGGAGGGACGGGAGGGACGGGAGGGACGGGGGTCGTTCGCTCGTACAAGTCCCCGTTCCCTCCGAGGCAAAACCAACGGTTGGTTGTTCGACGTTGAAATTCAAAATATTTAATCGAACCAACGAAAGGCATTAAGAAGCGAGTTATCCCAAGAATTTTATTCGCTCCTCCCCGACCCGACCCTCTTCGATCCCGTCCCACCTACTCCCATCCAGGGGCCCCTCTTTGCTGGAAAATCTTTACCTTCCCCCGGAGTTGTTGAAAAGTCTTTTGGGTTTATATACCTACATAGGTATACCGTACCTACTACTGCGCTACGTAGACGGGAAAGGAAGGAATGAGAAGTTTTAACAGTTCTACGAAGTGCAAACTGCAAACTAGTGTCGTGACGGGGGTATGCGGGGAAAAGTGGTGGAAATTTTTCCGAAACGTCTTCCCCCGTAGAAATTCGAATATACGACGACCTTCCGTAGTTTTTTTTTTTTTTCCCACCGTTCGCTAACTCTTTCGATTTCACGGCCCAAAATACTCGAAACATCCCCCTAGATTCCCGGCTGGATTAATTCCGATCGAAAGTGGGGCGAAATTAATTTTTGTTAATTGGCACGCGGAGGGTGACGGAAGGTGGGTAACCCGATGTGTTAACTCTTCATAATTAACAGTCTGACTTCTCGAGGAAAATCGCGTCAATTTGAACTACGGGGAATAATCAAGCTATGCGCGCTGCCATGTTTTCTCGGAAATTTCTCTACCGTTATACGGAGACAGAAGTTAGCTGTAGAATTTACCGCGATCGCGCTGTTGGGAAACGGTAATACGAAGATGGAGGTAACGTAACAATTACCGAGCCGAAAATATACACGTAGAGACGACGGGTGACGAATAGGACGTATAATCGTTACGCGGTTGGTTAATTAATTGAAAATTTATGGTCTAATTACAGCAGATTTCGCCTCTCCTCTCCTGCATCGGTGCAGAAGTCGGCCTGACGTTGCGCTACGACGAGACCGAACCGACGCAACTTTTCTCGCTTGTCTCTCGCTTTTTATTTTCCTTCGCTATCGAATTCAGGACAGAGGAGCCTCGGAGGATCCCAAGAGATACACTTCCCTTTCGCTCGGATCGTCCCTTTCGATCCTTGGAATCTCGACTACTTTGCCTATGCACACACCATCGAAAGATCCAAAAGCTCCTTCGCAGCGATCAACAGGGGCGGGGGTGGGGGGGAGGGCAACAAACGGCGTTGCTTTGCTCGGTTGGCGAGCGCGCGGTGGAAATGGAAAGGCAACCGCGTACCGGTAGGGTGAGGAAATTTAAAGTAAGGTTGGCATTAGTTGCTCGGATGGTCCGAGGTTTGATCCCGTCGCGTCCTTTGGGTCCTTACAGTTTTCGGGGTACCTTACAGCCGACTCGCGCGCGCACACACAACGGACCATCGTCACGTTTGTACACCATTCAGCCGTCCCGGTCGATGTTTACAGGCGAGCTTACACGGGGGCAATTTCGCGGCAACGTCAATCATTGTTTGAGGACGGACGAGTTGTTGGCCGAACGTTCGTTCAGAAGTTCAGCCTACTGTGGACCGTAGACCGGCTTCTCTCGCAAAACCCTTTGCTCCGAGCTATGTGTTTAATATACGAGTATTCCGAGGAGCGTCTAATGTTCACAAGAGGCGGACCGAACGGCCAAAAAAAAGTCCATCCTCAAAAGCGAACGAAAGGTGAACGGGCGTTTTGACTTTCGAGAGGTCAAAAATCGTCTCGAAAGGTCGCACCGAGTTTCGATCTTTGCCCGATTCGCCGGCAAGCAACGCCCTCGACGACCCTTCGAACGGGTCGGGATTTGCGAGGTAGTTCGCTTTACCAAATTAGTTGAAGTGAAACGCTCGCGGTCGATCGAAAGTAGGTGGGTGTATCCGTTAATAGGAATACATAGGGCGAAAGGGGTCTTCGGGTCGGTATGAACACATCGATCAAGCTAATAATAATTCCGGCGATTGTTGAGTCTGTGCAAAATCGGTGACGGGTTCGTTCCGTTTAACCAAACAACAAATCCATCGATGAATCAATCAATCAATCAATCAATCAATCAACCAATCAATCGAATCGAATCGAATGGAATCGCCACGCTAACCGTATTCGGAGGTTTTGTTTGGTCAAGCGGCGGTCACGAGAGCCGCGATCGTCCCCGTGTCGAGGTCGGGTTCGAGGTCGACGGAAAGTAGGGGTGGCGGCGGGCGGAGGGGCCGCCGGCCGGCGCGCCGACAGTCGGGGGGCGAGAGCTCCGCCGTTGTATCGAGGGGCAACACGAGTGGCCACCGACGAACTCCGACTCCTACTCGACGGACGGAGCTCTTCTCTCCGGGCCACCCCTTCGCCGACGTTCTCCGTCTCCCTTTCGCTATCCCCGACTCCCCTTTTACTCGGCCCTTCGCAACACGCTTCTACCCTTTTCCTCCTCGTTCCCGTCCACCGACGCCGCGATTCTCCGTTTCCGCGGCTCTTTCCGAAAATTTCCTTTGGCGGAACGGAGACCGAGACCGAGGGAGCGAGGCACCGTGTAACCCGTAACGCGAAAGAGCGGCCGGGAATCCACGAAATTCCGCGAATAGTTCGGAACCCCCCCCCCCCCCCTCTCCTTCGTCCCTCTTTTCGCTCTGCGAAACCTTCCCACCCTATCCGCACATCCCGGCACCGTTACCAATCAACGTTTGCGCCACTGAAACTCTGCATGATGTATACGTACGCGTAGCCGTAAGTTTCTGGGCCGGAAACTTTCCAGAGCTACGGTACGAGATGCCCGCGAACGAAAACGCGTCGGTTGGATTGGGGAGGCGAGTCGAGAATGGTTTTTTTCCAAATTTTTCGACTCGCCTCCCAAAAATGGAAATCATCAAATATCCTCGATCGAAAGGCAAGGCGATAGAAAAAGGATAAGAGATGAAAGAAAAAAAAAAAAAAAAATCTACCGCCATAAATTTTCCGCAAAGAAATCCGTCGGAAATGAAACAAGAGACTAGAAACTACTGAAATGTTGAAAATTCCTTCGGCGTTTAAACAAATCTTTTCCACGTCTACACAGGTATACGCCGTTCGCGTCAAGATCTTCGTGGGAAACAAATATCTGTCGGAAAAATGAAATTAATGGTTCCGGATGGCTTTAACTTTTATCGTTCGAATAAAAGTCGCGGCGCGTGATCGTGAGGACGTTTAAAAATGATTTAACGGTAGAACCGCGGCCGTGGATACGTGTATACCTATACGTATATACTTTGGGGATGGGTGTCGGTCGGGTGGCGGAAAAACCGAGGTCGGGGAGAAACGGCGGTAGGCAGGGAGCGGGGTGGAAGTGGCGGCGGCGGCGGTGGCGTCGGTCGTCGACGTTGGATAGAAGCAACTTGTTGCTTCTCGGTGACACGGAGAAACTGGCAGGGCAAAAGGGAGCCGTGGGTGGCGCGACTCGCGCCAAAACTCCTCGAAAGAGCAAACGGCGTCGCGACGACGCCAAGCGTTCGCGGATACCGTCGCCTCCGCCAAAACCCTCGTACCTTTTCGGCCGTAGAAGCTCCGAAAATAGACGAGGATAAACCGGAGGAATCTCGAAGCTTATCCCGGCCTTTCTTATTACGTGACTCGGCGGGGGGGGGCCTCGCCGGTGAGAGAGATTCGGAAAGTGAATGGAAATTTTGCACTTTTTTCTTCCGGAAAACTGCGAGTTACCGGAGCAGGTAATAAGCTTTCGATTCCTCGCAACTGGAACCGGAGCCCCCGGGCTCAGTGGGAGCTCGTTAGCGACGAGAGTTACTCGCGAGTATTCAACGGATGTGTTTCTTGTCAATTTCTACTTCAAGACTCAGAAACTAGATGATATCGAGTACGTGTGTAGGTAAACACTTGTTAACAAACACTTTGCGTTTAACTTGTAAAATTTGTGTATATGCATAGATGTGTATATATACATATACAAGCGCATGTATCGGGGCAAACATACGAGTACACACGTCTACCTTTTGTTAAGTAAACCAACTTTACACGTTTTCGATGGGCGAACGTTAATAACGGTATTAAAACTCGGTGTACACGCGTATAGGTGAGATTTTACACGTTGCGCCAAGTTTAGATTAGTCCCTTCCTATACCCGAAGATGATCCCGGTGAAATTGATATATATGGCTTTCCAACCTCCCGCGACTCTATCCCAGAGACGTTAGGGGGTTGAAGCGATTCTAATCTGCGAACCGGCTAATATTCCGCAGTGTTGAGGTGTTAAAATTAACGGAGAATATGGGGCTGTAGGGTTGATTGAAACTCAATGACACGGCAGAGGACTCCGTGTCACGGATCACGTGTACGTGGTGCACGTGCATGTGTAATACCCAAGGATAAGGGACCGTGCTCCTCGGAGGGAGAGTGCGGGGGAGAAGGGAGACGGATTCGGGAGGGGAAAGGAACGCGGAGCAACTTGGATGAGATGAGCTGTATCTAAATCTTAGCTAATAGTTTTCGTCACTTGGAGAGCTCGACGCTGTTTCGAGCTACCGGGTACAGAGGTGGTGTGGGGGAGGCGGGCCGCGCGGTGTGTTGGTGCGGATATAGGGTAGGAGCCACGGCAATTTAGCTTCATAGCCTCATCTCTCTGCCGAGGTCCCCGCGCGCACCGCGTATCCCTGCGAACTCTAGTCCCCGCACACAGTCGGTACCGACCGAGGTATATACGCGTTACCGTACAGCTAGAGCTAGTGGGAATTCCTCATACCGCTTCTGCTCATTCACTTCTCGAGCTAAGAAGCTCCTCTATAAACCCTCGCTCCGCCGAGCGGAGGGGGAGGGGGAGGGGAAACGGGTACCCGCGCGGCATCTACATCTTCCGACGACTCGAACTAGCTAACCCCTCCCCCTCCCCCTCCCCCTCCCCTTTCATCCCCCTCGCGAACTCAGAGGGGGTTCGGCGCGCCGTTTACACCGGCAATGTTCGCTGTATTAACACCTCCATCCGACCTTAATGAATCCCGGAGCCGACCCGCCGCCGAAAGAGGGAGGAACGGGACGAGGCGACCTACGACTGATACTTTCAACCTTCCCCCTTACCTCCCGTGGTCCTTGAAACGCAACCGCCGCTCCGAATCTCTGTTCGAACGAGTACCCGCGACCGTTCCTCTACCCCCAGACGAACTGCTGCGATGGAAATAAATTTCCTCGTTATCGAGCCCTTCGGAGAGACAAAAATTGACCACTTTTGGAGGAAGTTTTCGACGATTTGTGTGCGTGTGGGTTTTTTTATTTTTTTCTTTCCCCTCGAAAAGGAGAGTCGCAGACGTGCGGCGTCCGTGCCGAGGGAGCGGAAGATCCGGTATAGTTACGCGAGCGTTCAAGGGACAAATTATTTCCCCATTTTATGACCCGCTAAAATTTAAATCAAGTTCTAAATTAAATTCCACCAACTCATACCCCGCGTCGTCCAACGTTTCTCTACCCGACCTCGCGTATATACACGTGTATATATATGTGTGTATATATATATCCCGACCATATCTCGGAGGGAAACTATATAACGAGTATTTTATAACGCATCGTCGCCGTACACCCCCTCCAGGACACCCTCTCAACGATCCTTATATTCCTACCCACTTACCACCCTCCTTCAGCCGGAGAAGCTCTCTTATTTGTGCTCAATTTTTCTAGGCACGACCTTAAGGAGGAAACTTCAAGTATCTCCAAGATATCCACTGTAGCAAAAGATGAGGAAAAAAAACGTGGAGAGTAAAAATAATTTTTAAACCGCGTAACCGAGAATTTTATTTCACGCGAACGTCCGTTTCTCTTTTTCCCTTCTGTATTGGTATCTAGGAGAAAAAAATTGTTTCTTTCCTAAAGTTACCCAAACGAAATACAAAGGGGGTACAATTATCAAGGGAATTAATTAACCGAATGTAAAGTAAACGGGAATCGGGTATCACCGTACGCCACATAATTTCGGTATTAAACTTTCACCCTCTATAATAATAATAATAATAATAATAATAATCGTAAAAGCAATCGCGAAATTGTTTACCGCGTGATATTTCTGTTCGTTGCCGGTGTTACGTTCCGCTGGTATTATAATTACTAAATTTACACCGTTTATACGTACCGAAAAGTTTACACCATTGACAATTAATATCACTGTACATATATATATAGGTAGATTCGGATCGATGCGCATAAATTATACAATACCCCAGCGATACAATAACGAATAATTGAGCATTCAATGGTTTGCGATAAAATCGACACTCGCGAATCAATCGAGTGTATTTTCACACGCTCGCCGTAAACGCGGTAAAAGAACGAGAGCGAAAAATGAAATCGCTAAGAAATCTTTCACTCTCTTCGAGCTCTTCGCTCTTTCCTCGAATCTCCCCCGTATGTCACGCGAGTCGGTGGATGGATGAAAAAATAAAAATCGAACGAGGCGATGAATAAAAATAAAATAGGGAAAGTCGATACCGGGGGGGGAGGGGGGTGTACTTGGGGGGTCAGTCTCGTTAGACGGTGAAGTGAACCCCCCGTGATTTACGACAGGTGTCTCGTAATCCCGGAATATTGCGTGTCTCAAGGTCGTTCACTTTGCAATTCGATGCGCTCATAGCCGTATTGTACGCGTATATACATATATATATATAAGTGTAACTATTGCTGTAAAATGTCATGCGGCGCAAAAGCGTTCGCGTACGGATATAACGCGCGACGTTCTCACCTCGTATAAAGCCGTAATACTTTTCAAAGTCCGACGGTGTAAAACTTACAAAAAGCACCTGTAGTTACGTCGCGATGACAAGAGAAAGGAAAGATTATTATTGTACCTCGTCTGGTATAAAATACGGTTAGCTCTTACCTCATCCGCCCGCGTTACAGGCACAAGGGAAAAAATATAAGGGAACTTTCTCATCGACGAATATATATAGTTTGATTACAATCTATGCGTCTGCAGCGTCCGGAATAATCGCGGTATATACGGCGGTAGTGGAGAGCGACCGCGTGCGCGAATAAAATTTACGACTCCTTTTCATTTTATTTTTCATTTTCATTCGAATATTTATTCGGGACTCTTTTTCCTTTTTTTTTTTTCACACTTCGCTCTCTTCTCTCGTTTATTTTTTTTTTCCTCAGTTGCACCCCGTTGATTGTTCGTTTGATTTTTTTCCTTTCTTTTTTTTTTTTCCTTTTTTTTTTCGGTACTCCTCTCTCCTTTTTTGGCGTTCTCGATGCAATTAAAACTTGGGAGTAATTCGCGGCAGCTTTATCAACCAAAGGGTTTCCGCGTACCGCTGACGTTTTCCGTTATTTGGGTTTGAAAAAAGTGTAAGCCCGGGAAAAAGGGTACGTGTTCAAATTCACGCGTTTTCAACGAGCGGGATGAACGTTACGACCGCACGGGATCCACGCCAATTGACGCACTTTCTCACCCCAGCGGATTCCTCGGAATTAAAGAAAAAAAATAAATAAATAAATAAAATAAAATAAACGAATAGAAACGACGGTGAAAGAAAAATTGGACGATAATTTTCTCGGCGTCCGAGAGCACCTCTGCGTCAAGGTGTCGTGTCGTGTAGCTAGGCGGTTACGGAGCTTTTTGCTTTTGGCGAAAATTGCGAAAACTGAAGACAAACTGTAACGTCGTCGCCTGGTTCTTCGTTGCGCATCGCCCGCAGCTCCACCGCCAAGGAATATCCTCAGTCCGCTCGATTCTCGCCTCGAGTAATTAAATGAAATTCATTTACATAGCTCGAGTAATACGAACGCTACTGGAAGCGGTGGACGTTGGGAGTAACGTGCAACGAGAAGCCGTTCGGACGGTCGGCTACTCTCGAGGCTTTTCCTCCACCGACCGCACACCGTGCGTAAAACCAACTTCCATACTTCAGCCCCGTATGTACAACTAACTATTCCGCTTCAACCGGGAGCGACGTTACGGAACCGTTGGAAATGTTGCGGTTTTTACGAGTGCTCCGGGGGAGGGAGGAAAAAACAAAAAAAATGAAAATAAGGAAAACTCGGAAAAACCGTACCGAAAAACTCCCTCCGGGTAAAAGAAAAAAACCAATACCGAAAACCTACGCGACACCGCCGAATCGTATCACGCAAGGTTTCCGGACAATTCGTTTTTCCTTACTTTTGTCACCTACTCTTCGTCTTCAATAAACCTCCAACTGTTTAATTCTTTCGTTCCGCAGAGAAAAAAATTACTTTTCCGTCGTTTCTTTTTCTCGTTTTCCGAGGAGGCTCGGGTATCCGAGTTTCGAGGCGGGACGTCGTTTTGGTCGCGATCCCAAAGATACGACGAGAGGGTGGTTTTCAAGGGCGAGGGGCGGAGGGGGGCGGGCGGGGGAGAGGCGTAGAATGAAGCTGACTGAGAGGTGGTTTCTAGTAGCCTCCAGGGCGCAGTAAACTTTGATCCTCTTCTTACGACGTACTCTCGCGTTTACCCTTTCTCCTGACACGTAGTCGCGCGTCTCGTGATATAGGCTGCGCAGTTTCTGCCTAGCCGTATGTACACGGGTGTAGAGGTATGGGACAAGAATATAAAGGGGAGGAAAGGGGGGGGGGGAGGAAAGGGGGGGGTGAGCAGCGAACGGGGGCGGGGGTCGCCGGGGGCGGGGGGTGGCGAGGCGTCGTCTCTTGGGGTCTGACCGTAAGTCTGGCAATTCCCGGCATTCCTTCGGGCTCATTTTTCTGCCAGGCGGACTTCCTTCCAGATATTGCCTCTTCTACGCGAGGAGTTTGTCTCCCGACTGCTATATCTCTTATAACGCCCCCCGCTTTCCCCCCTCGTTCCGCCCCCCCCCCCCCCTCCCTCGCTTTCCTCGTTCCAGCTAACCCGCGCGTTTACTCTTGGAACCAACTTTTCAACCCCCTAAAATACCCCCCCTCCCCTAACCCTCTCACCTAATCTCATCCTCCCTCGCTCGCGCTCCACTATATCCGCACAGACTTTTCGTTGCAGTTTATAAGCGTTGTAATTGGAAAGGAAACCAACCGGAAGAAGTAGCGGGTTGAAACGCGAACACCTCAAGCACCTAATGGACTCTGTGAGGAAGAAAATCTAGCTATTGTTAAAATGAGAAAAAGCGAGGAAAAATAACTCAATTGAGTCGGACATTTTTCAACCTACCGAAAACAGCGGTCGCCATTTTTTGGAACGTTAGAATTCAGATCTACCGGCGCTCGATGGTCCAATCGCTACGTACCGATATGATAAAAGTACAAATTCTCGTACTCAGGAGTACGACGAGGCACGCGAGGTAATCGGACCTCCACCCCCTACCCTCCGTGCAACCTTTCGCCCCCCGAGCAGCCATCGCCGCTGGGGGGTTGGTGGTGGTGGTGGTGGTGGTGGTGGTGGTGGTGGTGGTGGTGGTGCAGCTGCCAACTTGTGAAGCGCTTACTTAACGCGCGCGTGCAATAACTGGAAGTGCCGGTGGTATGATGAAAGCTCTTGCTCCGGTGAACCTGGAACAGTTTTCAGAGTCCGGGTTTCGAGGTACTCGAGACCTTCTCCTGAAACGGGGAAATTCCCCCCCCTCCTTCCCCCCCCCCCCGCGTCCTCCTCTTTTTCATCCTCCTCATCTCTACGCCATTTACAGTCGGTTCTCTCGTTCGTCGTCCCTCTCGCGCTACGGTACACCCACAGGTGTACACGCTCGAGCGTTACGCGACGGCTTGTATCCCGTCGTTTCATCCTCGGCACAGAGAAAGTATACGAATAAACGTATCGCGTACGTGCGGTTTCCCCGTCTCGACGTGGCAAGGAAACGCGAAATAAATTCGACCGCGAGATCATCCGACGCGCGAGATCCGCTCGAGGGTCCTCGCGTCATTTTATCCGTCCTCCCATCGGCGATCTCGATCGCTACCCGTGACGTACGTACGACGGACGGATCGGAATCGTCTGGAATTCCTCGGGATAATGATCCTGGGATCCGCTCGCTCGCCGGATGTTGCGGGTCATCGAACGAGATCCTGTGAACCACTAAAACCCACCAATGAGCGCGTGTCGAAAGTGCTTTCTCTCTACTCTCTCTCATATTCAATATATGTATATATTTTGCTTTTTTTTTTCATCACACTTTCGCGCGTACATTAGTTCGAGTGAATTGAAAAAATTCTTTTTTTTTTCTTTTCACTTTTTCTTTCGTTTCTTCTCGCGAACGCCACTCACTTTTCGGGGGCTGGTATAAAGTCTGGGGTGGTTAGTACGACGTACAAAATTTGTCGGGGATGGAATCCGCGCGGGTAAACGTGGACGAGCCGAGTCCGTTGGAGCCTGAAAACGCTTCGGGCGGACAGAAATAGAGAAATAGAGAAATAGAGAAATAGAGAAATAGACGTAGACGGAAGACGCCGCGTCGGAGGGGGGGGGGGGGAGTTACAGTGTGGATGAAATTACGGTATCCAACGTTTCGTTGCGGTCGGGAATCCATCGGTCAAATTGATGTGGCTGTGGGCAAGCCAGAATCCGTTATGGAGAATAGAGGAGCGAGCCGGAACGAGAATAAGGAAGAGAGCGGACTCTGGCCGCCGCTTAGGTACCCACGTACCTCTATTTCTCAACGTACAGCGATGGATATCCCCCGCGTTTGTCCGTCAAGCTGTCCGCCCGGAATCTATACGGGATAATCGGTAATTCGGGGCGAGCGGGGCGGACGCCGCCACCACCACCACCCTCGTAGCGTAACACGACGATAATAATACCCCCGAAATATACGGTACGTAGACGGCCGTCGAACAACCGTCCGGTGTATCGGTGTGTCGGAATTACGAGTTCAGGAGAAACCGCGTATCGCAAGAGATCCGCAAACCGATGGTACGGAATATTTTATTCCCCAAGGAAAAGAAAAAAAAAGAGAAAAGAAGGAAACGAGGGAGGGGGTTGTGGGGGGGCGGAAGAGCGATCTACCGCGTCGTTACGTCAGAATTGGAAATCGTTGTTTTAATCAGTTTACCGATTTTCTCGCGCTCTCGGTACACCGAACACACGGGGAAGAGCGAAAAGAGTCGGCGGGGGGCGGGGGGGAAGGTCGGCGGAACGGGGTGGAAATTATCCCTCTGGTCGGACGGGACGGGTAATTAAATGTCAAAAGGGGGAAAAGACGTCCGACAGTGTGTCGGGTGGGGCCGCGCCGGTAGACCAACGCGAATCACTCATCCATCTCTCCACGTCTGCGGGGCCCTCCGCTGAAATAGCGGTAGGGAGGTTCGCTCTCGAAACCCCCCTTCCTTCCGCTCGATGGTTATCTATCTGTCAATTTTCCGAGTCTGCAGTTTTCCAGGGCGACCACGCCACCCGCGACCTGTAGCCGAGCGAACAACGAAATCCGAAGAACATCGAACGAACGAAAATAACGCGTTCTTAATTTCCATCGCATTTGCGTCCAGATGACCAATTCGTATCGCCACCCGACGTGGGTGTCACCCGCTCAGGAAGGAGGGGGACGGGGTGAAAAACGTTCGAACGTAGCCGATGAAATATGAGACGAACGGAAGGACGGACGCGTAATCCTCGAATTTCTCCGTCCGTCTAAATACCCTCGGTACAAACACCGGGTCGCCATTAATCAATTTCATTTGGAAGACAAGCGTCCGGTTAGCGTTGATTTCGCGACGATTCGCCGCCCGCCGTAACGATCCGCGTACACGCCGTTACAAAATATATACACACGCAAAGTAACGCGTACAAGGGAGGTGGGGCGCGCGGTACAACGCGTTCGCCGCTTCCAGTTTCCACCCCCGAACAGCGTAATACGGGGCGGGAAGAATAGGGTTACGGGGGCCACGACGGGGTTCACGGGGAGGCTCGAGGGGGATGAAATATATACACGTAGAGGGGTAGGGGGGGAGGGGGTTGGGTGTCCGGAGGTGTCGCGGTGACATGTGCGCCGGGCGAAAAAATTACGTAAATTAGTGTCAATTGCGGGCGCCCGGGGTGGGGTTGAGAGATGACGTGGGCGTACTGTACCGTCGCGCGGAACCGTTGAATACGGGGGCTTGACGGGCGCCCGGGTGTCCCGGGTGTCCCGGGTGTCCTACGGGAGTGTGCGTGATTGATGAGGCAGTGATAGCGACGCTTCTGCACTCGACACCTAGCCCGGCTACTACCCCCCCACCACCCTCCCCCTCGCCCCGTTCCACCCCCCAGGCCCCTCATTCGCCGCCGTATACTACATACAACAACCAACAACCCCCGAAACAATGCATATTCATCGGGTATTCGACCGTATAAATAATACCCATTTAATACATAAATAAATACACGTAGAAACCGAGAGTGTATACGTATCACATATATATGTATTTCATGCATCTCTGTGTACGTGGAAAAAAAACGCACACGAGCGCAAAGTACTTTCAAAAAATTTTTATCGAGACTGGAGAATCCTAAGATTCTTTTTTTCGTCCCAAGATTTTTTTCTATCCCAAGATTCCTAATTCTGTAAATTCCTAAGATTCTCTTTTTCAGGAAGTACACAAGCGGTCGGATACATAATTGCTCGTTCCAGGGTGGTGTACGAGGTTTGCGGAGGTCACGGAGAAATCGCTGTCTCTGGACACAACCGTGAACACATCTACAGACGCGGGGTAGGCGGACGGAAGTTACGGTGCGAAAGGGTAACATCTGGCGCTCATAAGCAAACTCACACCCTCCGCCTCGTCGGCGGTGTATATGTGTACGGCGGTAGCAGAACCGACGGCGGGAACGGCAGCCTCGCCGTGACCAGCCGCGAAGTACCGCGGATAGGAGAGATGACCGAGAGGCTGTGGAAACTGTACTTTTTGCAATTATAGAGACGTTCTTGCGTCCACCAGGTGGTGATGCTATTCCTTCCCATACGGCCACTAACCCGCGGTATACTTACGGACCACCGAAACCCCTTTCCCCCCCCCCTCCCCCTACCCCCTTTTATCCTCGCAGCAAACTCCAACTCCGATTCCATAACTCTGTCCTTTTCTTATTCTTATTCCCCCTAACCGTCTACGTCTTTCTCTCGCTTTTCTCTCTTCTTTTTTTTTCTCCTACGACTACTTCTATCGGTCTTCTTGTTCTTCTTTCCTTCTAATGACTTTCTCTTCACCTCTGTTCTTCGGGGCGAAGTGGAGCGCTCCCCCCCACGCCACCACCCACCCCCTCGGTATATACGTATAACCGTACGAACGTTCGGAGACTCCGCAATATGTGACAAAGTCTGGAAAACCACTATGGCTTTTCAGAGTCCAGACCGCGTGCCAACTCTCCTACTGTCTTTAACCAATTTCTTTTCCATTTTTTTATTTTTTTTTACTCTTTTCTATCCTTTTCCTCCTCCACTTTTATCCTTTTCTTGTGTTTTCTTCTGCCACACACTTACCTCCTTCCATTACTTTTCTCCATACTCTCGGGGTATCTTACCAATTTTGCTTTTCGTCTCATCCAACGCCTTTTTTTTTATTTTTCGTTTCGACGATTCCCGACGAATTTAGTTCGAAAATTTTCGCTTACACCCGATCCGATCGATCGGATTATTTTTTAATATCCTCATTAAATTGCATGGGGGTTGGTTTTTCAGTTCGAGTTTCGGAAAAACTAACCAGCGAGACTCGTGACATGGAAAAGTTTAATTGGAAAGAAACGTACACTGGCACCGGACCTCCCCGCAAAACTAATACGTGAGAGCCGCGATATTATCGAAGGAAGGACAGCGAGACTCGAATCGACGAGGTAAGACGATTTCTCCTCAACCGGACCGAAGTGAAACGATCGTCACGACCGCGGGAGTGATAGAAAAAAAAAAAAAAGAAAAATAATGGAAATCAAGTTGGGTGCTGGAAAATAGAGAAAATTCTCTGAAGAAGAAAGAAAGAAAGAAAAAAAAACAACAAGAAAGAAACAAAGATTCGTGCAACCGAGAAGGCGGGGGGAGGGGGCGAAGAAAGCTTTTCATCCGTGCAGGGAACGGTATAAGGCTTGACGCCTCGAAAGCAGTTGAAATCCTAATTTACCCCGCTTACGTAGAGAAATGCATCTAGGTATAATGTACGGCCGGTACGTACACACCTGAAATCTGCAGCAATTTGCGATAGGTATAGGTGTACGCTTAAAGTTTCCCTGTGTCACTCCCCTTTCCATCGTTTCCAGTACACACCCCCGTATAATATCTACATACACGTACGTATATATATATTATATATATTATATACATACATACGCGCAAATTGTACATATAACGCACGGTACATTATACGGTGTACGGTATACACACATATCTCGCCGAGGAAAATATATAACAATAACTTTGCAGCGTTGTAATTACAGGTGACACAATGTACACCAAATTACTCCTGTGCGAGGAAGGCGGAGAGGGTGGAAAATGGCAGGGCGGGAGGGAGGGCGGGAGGGAGGGGGGTTGGAAAGAGGGTAGGTGAAAAAGGGGGTGGTTTCTCTGCAGCGCACGGTAATTTAACGGAACAATTTGAGCGAAAGCGCAGTCAGCTTGACGTTCCTCACCCTGTCGCGGAGTACGCGCGGTTTTATGTGCACGTGTGTACCGTATACAAATATATACTTGTACGTTCGGCGTCTAAGTCGTATGCGCTGTACACACGTGCATCCCACCTAGATATAATGGCCAAGGGCGCGAGGAGGTCGAGAAAGAGAAAAGAAGAAAGGAAAAAGAAGAGAAAGAAAAAAGGAAAAATGGACGAGAGGCAGGAGCCGGGCGAAAGCGGGTTGTTCCGCAGAAAATGGGAGTGAAAGACACGAGGTGCAAGTTTTCACGCCTTGAGGTTGTTCGCGGGGGAAAAACGGGAGGGAAAAAAAATAAAAACCACGCCGAGTTATTACGTGAGTAATGTCACCCGTGGCAATCCACCCCAATCTCACCGTATGGTTGGACGTCCCGTAGAATCGCCTCTGGGAATTTTCTATGACCACCTTGAATCGCGCCGCCGAATTTAGAAGAAAGAGAGAAAAAAAAATATTGGTAAAAAAACGGTAATAATGATAAAGGAGGAAGAAAATGGCCGAAAGTTGAGTGTTTTGAAAAATTTTGGAAGAATTTTATCTAGAATTTCATAAATTTCTGACATCATCCAACCGGATGATGTAACTGACGTCCTGCAAAACTCGTGGACCAATTTTTTACCGCGAGTCGTCTCGTTCGAATCGACTGATTCTTCTCCGAATTTTCCTCGTCCCGAAAATACTGGGAAAAGCTTAATTACCCCGTCGCGTACGAACGGGGCGTCGGGCACCTGTAGAATTTTCGGGATGACGAAACGATAAATCATCGAGTATAGCGATCGGATTTTGCGGTCGCTATCTTGCATCGATCCTGTCCCACCGTACGTAGGCGTAATCAATTTATTATCCGATGTTGTTAACCACCTACGAGGGTTGCGGACTGCCGCCGATCGTTGGCCTGTTTCGCTCGACACGCGCGCACACGTATGTATAAGCCATTCAGCGCCAAATCGATCAACGATTTTTTCTACCGAGTTATTCATCCGATCCGATTGACAATTTTTCTCCACAGTTCTTCTCTCTAAAAAAGCTTTCTACGATTCGCTCGAAAATGAAGAAGAAACTGGTTTTTTTTTTTCATTTTTATTCGAAGAGAATCATAAATTTTCAGTCACGCGTCACGGAGCCGCGAAGAATCGCGGGAATTAGGAAAATTGCGAATCGCGTTACAAAACGGTAGTTGGAAAAATTATTAGCTCCAACTGGCGCGAAACGCCTCATACATACGCGTGTAATGCGATGTGCCTAGATTTTCCAACTCTGCGGAAGGATTGTATAGCGTGCGTTACCTCTGCTTACCGCTGTAACCGGTGTTAACAATCTACTCGTCAATTAGCCCTCGCGTGTGTGACGATTGTCCGGAAATAGACGAGGGGATAGGTTAGGGGTGGTTATCCACTATGCAAAGGGTGGCTAATCGCGCCGCTATTTAATCAATCAATCGATCAGTCAAACAATCAATCGATCAATTTCCCGCCTATACATTACACGGCTGGGGTGGTAGTACGTGTGTCATATTTTATACCTGAGCGTTCGATATTATTTCCTCGATCGCGAATCTGGAGGCGAAATAAAAATTGTAACGATCGAGACGGAGAGGAAGGAACGGACGAAGATTATATCTGGAAATCCACTCTCGAGAGTGGGGGTCGTTTTCCAAATCGTTCGGAATAAATGTCTGAAAAATCGCACCTATAAAACTCGAGTGTCGAGTGTATTTCGCTTTCGTTAAAAAGATAATCCCTCTCCGTGGCCCCTGTTGTAATTAAAATCAGACATCCCCTTGTAAATGTATACTACCATGCGTGTTCGTATGCAGGAAAGGCTCTCGAAGTCGGGTTGGGTATGGTGGCGTGTTCGGAACAAAATTACGAGTAGATCGCGTGCTAAACGATTTCGCCTCGCCTGAGCACCGCTCAGCAAAACACCACAAATCGGAGCCATTATATGCCCTCTTGTTCGGCGGCTCCCCCAGCCTTCAATTGTTTTACCTTAACCGTCCCCCCGAAACAGCGGCGAGGAACCGATTACTTCCTCACAATCCCTCCCCTCCCCTCCCCGCCCTCCCTCTCCCTCTCTCTCCCCCTCTTCGTCCCCCGTCGCGCGCCCTCCTCCTCCCTCCGAGCGTCGAAAGTTCGCCCGATCCGGAGAAAAAGGGTTGTTTTCCCATCGCGTTACAATTTCGTTTTATTTATCCACCTCCCCCCTTTAACTTTTCAACGGATAAGCCTCGCTCCTCGCTCCTCGCGACGGGCACAATTTTTTCCGCTGATTGCGGAGGAGGTTTTCACGAGTGCGGGTAGCGCGGCCGCACGCTGGCTCGAAAAATGGAATCGGTGCTCGTATTTTATGCCGAAAGGAAAAGCGCCGCGAACCGGAAGTAAGGCGGTCGCGTGTCGTCGTATTACGAGATGTTGTGTTCCCTGAATTTTCCGCCACGGAGACGCGCCGCCACCCCCCTCCCCCGCCCCCCAACCCCCCGCCGCCGTCTCGCTTTCCCTAGTGGAAAATAAATAAAGGCAAACAAACCCCCGAACCCCGATGCAAACCGAACGAAATGAGAGGAACAAAAAAAACCTACTGAAATAAAATACAAAACGAACCAGCTCTTCCGTTGTGTGTATATGTATATATATATCTATACGAGTCTCGGAATTAGGAATGCGAGAGAAGCCGGAAGGGGTTGGAAGATACATCGAATGAACCGATTCTCAATTGGTTTTTCGTCGGTTATTTTTCCCTCGTAGAAAATATAAATCTACACATACCTATCCTATCTACGTGGAAGAATAGCTCACGTTCCTGAAATTTTCGGTTACTTTTTTCGGCATTTTTACACACGTGATGCTCTCGCGCGGGCGCTCGTCGTTTTCTGCTGCCTGCCGCTACGCCCGTTTTAACCGTGTGCGCGCGGATGTAAAACAGACGAGTGAAACGGGAATATTCAATTTTTCCGCACTAACATTCCATTCGATTATTTTTATTTTACCCGAAGCCTGTTTATACCGCCCCGTATAAAACGCATCGCGTATCGCCAGGAGATATAAAATAAAATTCATATTCCTCGGAGATAGGTGGCAACCTATACACCTATACACCTGTACACACCCGGCATACGGCTGTTTTTCGCAGGACGTATAAAACGTGCAGTGGATTTATCTTCGACAAAAGTGTAATGTGATCGTAATTTTCAGGGGGGCGGGCTCGAATCGCGGAGGTCTCGGGACTGGGGGGGCGACGAGTAGATTTTATTTTCGGATCGCATCCCCCGATCGCGATTCCGACGAGGTACATAAATACCGTCGACGGCGTTCAAAAAATTTTCTACGCTAATTGGCTGTCGTTTGTTCGAAGGATGAAATATACAAATATTCAAGTTACCAGCGAGCGAAAACTTCGGGTAATATTACGAGGACCGAAAATCCTTTGCGGAGCAATTAATTACAACCCCTAAAATCTCCGACCGTTTCATTCGATGAAATTTGTTACCGCGGCACACGGTTATCCACGTATGCAACGTACGCGATATGTGGATTACAGATCTTCGTAAGCGATAACTTTTGGAATTTATAATCTCAGGGGATAGTAGAGGTGGTTTTTTTTTTTTTTTTTTCTTTCCTTTCGTTTCGTTTCACTCGATAAGTTTCGACGAGCTGATCAGTTTTTTTTTTGCAGAATCATTTCGATTTTTGTGGGCCGTTGCGATTGTAGCGTGAAACTTTTCTTACCTGAGATATTGTTGTTTTTGATTTTTGTTTTATCACAGCGTGAGTACGACGAGTCGAAAAACTGTATATTATATTATTAAAGTTCCACCGATTTTACCAGTCACTGCAGTTTACAAAACTAATTTTTAACCATGATTTGTGTAATCAATTTAACGGAAAAGTTTTTACCCTCGATATGCCATCGGTGCTGTATTGTTTAAAAAAAGGAAAAACAATTTCAATTCAATTATGAGTAACATTATAATAATTATTGTTGTTTTATTTTATGTTTTTTTTGATTTTACTCGTTATTTGTGAAACAGTTTTTTGTATATATCGTTGATTTAAAGTTTTAATAACGTTCGCTACCGCTGTTTCTGTTAATGAAATAATAAAACACAAAAAAAAAAAAAAACAACTAACAAATCGGGGGTTGATAATTAACGGGACTGTGGAGGTTCTTTATTTTCATTTTTGTTAGTATTTTTTATTTTCATCACTTCGTATGTTTCTTTTTTTTTTTTCTTTTCTAGTCTCCGCGAACAAATTTCGATAGAAACGAGCACGGTCGCTTCGTTTGTGAATTCAATGCGATCCCGTGATTAAAAACAGACGAGGATTAATTTCGAGCACATTATACTTTCAATGAGATAATCGCGAACGTATGATAAATCAAACGAAACTCGATTTACTATTTGAATAATAAAAGCTCAATTTTCGAGTGGAAAATTTAATAAACCCGTTCAAAGGTTGACGTATATATATATATATGTATATTTGTGCGGAGTGCACGCCGAGGGTGATGCTAGGCTGTTCTATGTTCGATCAAATTTCACGACTGATCAAATTTACCACTTTCGGGTTAATTATTCATAGTAGGCTCTACCGTGGAACCCGAGAATACATTAAAACCGAATGTAATTAAAACACCAAGTGCTGGTTACCTTGTATCATAAGTTATTTATTGTTACCCCGATTATTATCATTCTTACTAGGCGTGCACACCTACCGGAATCTCTGAATTACGATCACGTTTTTTTCCAAACCCGACTCACCTCATCGAATTCAATATTTCAATCGTGATCCGAGGGATGAAAAAATATAGAAGAGAATCGTTTTACTCGAAATACGAAAGGGGGGAAAAAATGGGCAAAAGAAATTTCTTTTTTTTTGTTTTTTTTTGGTTCTGTTCAAAACGTACGAAAAATTTAATCGAAAGATAAAACACGCTACGCGTTTGTTCGACGTGTCGAGAATTCACCCTTTTTCCTATCGGCGAGACGATCGCGAGACACGTGGCGTTAAGGGTGGTTTTCGGAGCGCCCGCGTAACACGAGTGTACACGAGGGTGTCGCAGACCGCGTGGTTACTGCACGGGGACACCGTAGGAAACTGCGTTCGCCGGTAGTCCCCACCACCGAGATCGGCGAAATACGAGGGCAGGAATACCATCCCCTACGTACACCCGTGATCTCGACGCGCGACGACGCTCCGCCTTCCACCCTAGGAAACCACCCCCTGGAATAGGTAGCTCTTCGCGGATCTGTTTCCACCCGATCTTCCCGAATCGCTATACCTCACCCTCGTCCTATATATATATATATATATAATACCTAACCAAACACCCCTCGCCAACCGAAAGAAGAGGAAGAAAAAGAAGGAGAGGAACGGAAGAAAAAACGCCTGTGTACGACCTACGCGGGTTATGTTTCGTTCGAAAATATCGCTGACGCTGTTGAAAATTTTCATTCCGATGGATAATCGGTGGCACGTGGTTTCCAGGTTTCCGAATTGTTTTTTTGTTTTTTTTTGTTTGAGAAACGAAAACGGAGTCGCGATTACTTTTTTCTTTTTCACCGGGGTGAGGATAGGTGAGTTTTTATCGTTCAGGGGGTGTCACACGATATGGTGTAAGGTGTTAACGTGTCGGTTACACGTACGTATGTACGTGCGTGTACGCAAATTCGGATAATATGTTTCCGCCTCTTCATAATTGATAAACTTGTTCATTGACCCTCGTTAGTCAGGGTTGCCTTCCAACGGTTATTCCGTAAATACCTGTACACAATTAACTGGCGCCCCTCCACTCCGCGAGCCCACGTTCCGGTGAATCACATCGAATTTCAAATTCCTCAGCCAAAATCCGATTGTATTTCCAAACTTCATTAAACATACGTTTCCAGTATAAAGCGACGGATAACAATCATCGTCGTTGTCGGTATAATATTTTTTGTATTTCAAAATCGCTCTAGAAATTCGATATTTTTTGCTTTGAAACGAAATGATGAAATTTCTCTTCTCTTTAAATTACAAATTTTCAAAGGTAGGGTTACTCGAAACCCGAAACTCTACTTGCACGTACATAAAACCGACGAAGAAGCAAAAGGAAAAAAAAAAAAAGAAAAAAAAAGCCAAGTGAAGGAAAAAAACAAAGGAGGGGTGGGGTAAAAAAAAATGGAAAAATTGAAATTGAAAGTGATTGAAACGGAGGGACGGGGGGGGGGGGGGGGGGGGGCGTCTCGCGGAAGATGGGTGAGTTTCTTAACACCGAAAGCGTCGGGGTCGAGTGTTTTTATTCCATTACCAGCGCCGTCAACCTCTTAACCACTTACTTAACAGCGAACCTTCTTCCCTGTCCGATCTCCCTTCACACTCGATGGCGTTTGACAACTCAAATATTATCCAACCCCTGATCCCCACGAACACCGGATCATCTCGATGTTCCAACTTTACCGAAGGAAGTTATACGACACCCTTCCAAATGGGAAAAAACAAACAGAAAATAAATAAAATAAAAAGTGCGATGAAAAAATTTATCCTCTCTCTCTCTCTCTCTCTCTACTTTCGCCGACCGGGCCGGGAACGTGAAAATATTTTGTCGGGCTCGAATCACTTGTTGCAAAAAGAGAGAGAGAGAGAGCAAAAAAATATAGAAACTAGAGAAAAAAAAAGAAACCACGACCAAATGAATTTTAGCATTCGTCGTGTACCCGGAGGGTATTTAATTTTGATATTATTTCGCCAGTCTATTCGGATTATCAAGTTGGGTATAACGCGGACGATATTTCAAACACTCCGTGTATATATACCTATACATGTATATGTATACGTAGATATATAATAGGTGTATAACTTACGAGCGGTTAGGTGTTATAATGCGGAGAAATTTATTCAGAGCGTGTTAAGTTATCTTCTTCGTTAATAAAAGTAACGTCGGTTCGCCTGGATATGAAATGCAAATTTTTTCCTGGGAGTGGTTTTTTGACGTGTTATATACGGGGAATAGTGTGCGAATACATTCGCGTTATTAACGGGACCGCGTCCTCGTGCGATTTCGAATTAATCATAAAAAAAAGGGTATCAATTTCTTTCGAAATCGAAACAAAAAATTAGCTTCCCTCGGCTTCCAAACTCCGCGAGTCTTCCACCCCCGATTATAAAGAAACGATCCACGTTTCGCGGGCTCGCCGATGAAACTCAAAATTGATAACGATCGAAACGGTTGCAGTGCGGAATGTGCAGATCCGGCTGATACACACGTTGCGTGTACAGTGTACACCCCATCCACCGCCGAATACTTATACGGTTAGACGGAGTTTTGACGCATTCGGTCCACCCGACCCTCCCCCGTGTTTATGTTAATGTAATTTTGTGCCAACGTTATACCGTACAGTCAGATACACCGTGGCGTATACAGCCGGAGTAAAAGCGAATGAAGAGTAGAGCAGTAGAACGAGTAGAACCGTAGGTTGAAATAACGTTTCGAAATAACTACTCTACGACCACCTCGTGTGCAGTGGAAATATATACGTGTAAATACACGCAGAGACACCACCACCACCCCCGGTATCCGTACGTACGTCCACGGATACATCCATGCGGCAGTCGAATGGCCCCGCAAAAGATAAATCGCGTTTCGCGTGTGCGTGCGACGTGTATCCGTATATTAGATATATACGTACGTACGTACGTAGTAGAGACGAGTATAAGCGTGGCGTACGTCGGTACAGAGCTATCTATGCAGGGCAGGGCTGCGTGAAACAATTTGACCGGGTATGCGGGGGCCGCACGCCTCGTTATACACTCGTAGAAAATTCATTTTCTCTTTTGAACAATTGCCATTTTTTAGCTATGGGAATATAGGTGAAAGCGCGAACGCGTGTTATATACGGGACGTACGGGCAACGAATTCAGAGCTAATTCGTTGCTACGTGGAAGCGTATAGAGAAAATTCGCGGCGATTCGTCACCCTCGATATCGCGAATTCGCACCCCTCCATAGAAACGTTCATTTCCATACACGCCGTGAGCGAGAGGCATTAAAAGAATTGAAAATCGCTACACCGGCTCGCGATATTCGATGCTTTTAATGAAACCGTGCGGCGTTACGGAGCGTCCGATACGCCGCTCCTTTTCTTTCGGTTTATATAGCGTTTAGCGTTAATACGTGTTGGTTACTCGGCACACATCGAGGAAATTTCGTCGGAGGATTCGCGTGCGTGTGAGAACCAATATCGGTGGCGGTTTGAAGGATGCCCAACACGCGTCGTCGTCGTCGTCGTCCTCGTACTCCTCGTCCCGCTCCCTCCGCCTCCCCTTCTTTTTCTTCCTCCTCCTCCTCCTCCTCCTCCTCGTTCCTCGCTCTTATCTCATCTCTCCGACCGGCTCCAGGTCCGCGTTTAGCGCTCGGGCTTTTCCAACTTCTCGCTGGCTTTTCCGTTACACTATACGCTGCCGGGGTTCATACGTCACGTCCTACGGTACTTAACACCCTCGACGACGGGGGCGTGTAACAATAATCGCAAAACGCGAAAGCTCATATGAACAATTTTTCTTCTTCCGCTTCTTCGCGTTCGCTGTTACGGTTTATTTTCCAGTTGTTTCTTCTTATTTTCTCTCTCTCTTTTTTTTTTTGGTTGTTGTTTCTATCGCTTTTAGTTTCGCCATGATTCTCGTACCGCGTTATTGAAAATTCAATTTCGTTGCGCTCGCGAGAGCGGTCAATTAGCGGACCGAGGAGTGGAGGAGGAGTAGGAGACAAAAATTTTCCGAGAATTTAGTCCTTGTAATAGTCAATTTATTTGTCTCCGTCGACGAGCGTTAATAACACGGAAAATTGAAATACGGTTCGCATGATTTTTCCGTTTTCTTCTCAGCCATTCGAGTGGATGCCTTACGCTCGTGTATACTCTTTGTAATAAATGTTATAGGGTCTGGCGATTGACTTACGAAATGTCAACTTCCTCCCCATTGTCTTGACGTCCAACAAAGCATCGGATGACCTTTATCAGGGGCAGACGGAACGTCGGACTGCCGCCGAACACCGGGGCGGTATAATCCCGGTGTAAATTTTATCGTACTAAATTCAACTGAATTTGAAAATAATCAAATAAAAATCCGTAGACGATGGGACGGATATTTTCCGATCTTAGAAAATTTGACGTACGATAAAGCTGCGATATCCACCGTACGTCATTTTTATAGTTATACCGTAATGTTATATGTATACCTATATACTTTTATTTCGAGCGGGGCGAACGAATTGAATGACGAAAAGGTATCCGGGTGTATACTGTATTTCTTCGCGAGAGAAACACATGCAGCACGTGGAATAAAAGAAGACTACCGAGAGGAATACGATTTTAGAATTTCAGAGTTATTTAACACCGTTTTGTTACGAAGTTGGACTCAACGTTACGAGTATATATACATGGTATATAATAGACGACATAACCGAACTCCGCGGAATATAAATATAAAGAATCGAGATTGGAGATTTCCGTGACCGAAAAATTCAGATCACTTCTTTCGGGGAGGGACCAAACTTTGCGGCTACAAAAAAAAAAAAAAAAAACTAACTTACCGTAGCTGGAAAACTACTTGGCGATTCGCGTAGGAGGGAAAGTTGCCTCTCCGATTTTTCCTTATAACCGCCTAGGGCCTCGTTAATTTCATTCCTACCTTCGCTTTTTTTCTTTTTTATTTTCTCGCTTTTTTCACTCTTTGATTTCCTTTATTTTTTTTTTTTCATCTTTTTTCGTTCACCAAAGTTTTAAAGTTCGGTATCTGTAAATTATCTTTTTTCGGAACATCGCGTGCGAGTAGCGGATTTCCACGAAACCCTCGAAACTGTCGTTATCGAATCGATGTGTTTTTGATAATTCGATGATAATTTTATCTCCAGACGAGGCGGAGAGCGGAGATAAAAAAAAGCGAATGAAAGTAAAAAAAAAAAAAAAAAGGGAAGAAAGAAAATTAATAAAACTCGTCGGAATACACCCTATCATATGCACTACTAACGGGACGAGGCGGGCGCCGCGCAAAGTTATAAACGAACGTCTGGAATTGACGCACGCGGGGGGGGGTTTTCTACTGTACATCCTTTGAAAGTAAACACCGAACGTGATTGGTGGAATTTTAAACAGGTATATCCTCTGTGCTCGGATGTCAGGTATATACATCGATATTCAACGAAGAACATCGCGAAGCCACTGAATCTGAAAGCTCTTCTCGAATCCGAACTTCAGCAACCCTTTCTGACGCGGCTTCGTTGAATTCGTTTGAAAATTAATTCCCCCTCCCCCCCCCCCCTCACGCATCCGGTACACGCTCACCGATACGACGCTTATAACGCATATAATTATCGAATCCTGGCTGAAATGCGGACGCGATAATTGCGATTTTTTTCGTTACATAAAAACGACGATTAGAGGATATACGGGAGAAAAATGGAGAAAAAAAAAAAGAATCGCACGCGAAGATCCGAAGAATTATTGAGGAGCCGGAGGCTCTAGGATCGGTTCGGGTGTGACCTGTGTAAGCCTGGAATATAGAGGAAGACTCGTGTGAGTTACTGGAATTGGGCAACTTTGCAGTTCTCCTTATAACCCCGGAGATAGGCGGTGTACGATCGGGGAGAAATTCTACGTTTCAATTTGATATTCGCGAATCGCGCGCGACACTGTAAATCTTAAAGGACGATCCCCGCCAAGGTGTATATACGCGTGTACGTATATATGTATGTATGTAAGAAGCGAGACGCGTTCCCGGAATACCTACGCGATCGGGAGTGTGAGCGGACCGAGGAACGGACGGACGGGACGCCTATTTCAGAGCGTCGGAACGCGTCGAGCGTCGCCGTCTAACAGTTTCGAACGGGCGGCGAATAGGGCGATGTGTAGGAAAACGAAGAACGAGAAGGAAGAAGCGGAGGGAAGGAAGAAGCGTCGCGACGCGAGGTGTCGGAGATCGGAAAAGAGGCTCTTCGCGTATAACCCTCTGCAGATATTTCCCCGTATACGCGATGCGCGTGTAGGTCTCTCGAGCTGAGAGGTGATCTCTCCGAGTGTTTTTATAGGACCAACTTTGTGAAAGATGTGTGCGCGATGAAATCGAATACGTAGTTACTTTGAATAAGGAACGATCTCCGGATGTCCCCTCCACCGAACTTTACACATACAGGAAGCGTCCTGTGCGATACTGCGAGAGCGTCGTACATATAAAATGGTCGCACGTATGTACATAACTTCTTTTGCGGACTTTGTGATTTGTCTCGGGGACGCACACTTTAACGCTCCGCGTCGAGTGAAAATCGTTTTTCCCTTCATCCCCGTTCGCTTCTACCCTCCACTTCCCGGGAGACAAGTGGAATTTTCATCCCTCCCGTAACGTACCTTATTTTTCCCCCTTTCGCTAAAAATCGCTCTCTTTTCATTTACCGAGGTCTTTCGGTCGAGAGATTCGCGCTCGAGACAGTGCGTGCGTTCGTTAGGCGCGAGAAAAACGAAATTTCGGTCAAGGTCGAAAGAGAATTAAAACGCATTTATACGGTACCTAGTTCGAAACGAGGTGTCATTTAACGAAAGCTACGCCATCGAAATCGATGGAAGTAGCAACAGATGCGCGAGGATGGTTTTACTACCGTGCGAAACCAATAACGAAAATCATTAAAATTAATTTAACCACCGTCGCACCGGTGCCCCGCGCTTTTAACTACCCTCGTGCATCTATACCTGGATGCGTTTAGGACTACGGTGAAACGTAGATTTTTTGTCGGACGGATAATAATGTGGCGGTATGGAAAATGATCCCGCGAAAGATACGTTAGGAGATCAAAAAAAAGGAAGGACGCAAAAATAAAGGAGAGCGAATGAATAAAATTTTAGTGGAGCCCCGGAGTCTCGTGGGGTTTGAGTGACGTCCCGACGCACTACGCCGTCCGACCTGACGTTGGTGTAATATTTGGACTATCCGTAGTTGCAGTCTCCGGATGGACCGGACGTATATATATATATGTATATAATATTTCTAGGCATGAAAATGATGTATAAATACGGTGGACGTAAAAAAGTAAAGAAGAGGACGGAGCGAACGAATGGATATGGAGAGTCGGCCGGATTGAAAAATTAAAATATACGAATCCGTCAACTTCGCGTGGAGTATAAATACGCCGGGAGATTAAATAAATTAAATAATTTCTGAAATGATAAAATTACGTTCATTTCCAAAAATCCCTATTATCCACTTTAAATCCATCCGTCTGCAAAATTAAACTACGAGTAAAACCAATCGAGATATATGTATATCTCGATTTTTTCTGCACCGAAAAACGAATAATTGGCGATAATTTGAATAATTCAGCAGATAGATCGATTTAGCCGGTGGATTCGGTTTTCTCGGCTCGAAATACACGAGATTAACCTATGAAAACGAATGAAAAAATATGTTAAATTGACAAAAAAATCCAAAAATGAAGTATTTTTGAATATAATTGCAGAACAATGTTTCGACGCATTTTGAGCTATACGTTAAGTAAATCAAGCTAAAAATTAGTTTGCAAATTCGAATACCTGATCACAAAATACATCAGAATAAACCAAAGAACCTATTTTTGATTTTTCAGCCAAAATCGAAACCCAGCCATGAAAAATTTTATTCAATATCTGTTCTCTTTCCTGAACATCTTTCAGATTGTTCTCCTTTTTTTCGAGACCTTTCGTATTTCGTTAGGTTATCCATTAGTCAATTATTTTAAAATTAATTAATCGATCTTAAAGTACAATACATCGATTGAAAATTCTCTTAATTTTTTTTTCCTCCTCTCTCGTGTTTTTTTTTTTTTATTTTCCAGACTGCGCATTATTCGTTTTACATTTTTTAGGACCTTTTATCGAGGAAGTTATTTTTTACTTTGTATTTTTTTTATTCCGACCGAACTTGACCAACCCGATTATCGTTAAGCCCGAGCCGGTGCTCTTTATTACGAGAGTAACCGTTGAGAGGTGAAAATTAATTTGACAGGCTGTGCGTTGAAAAGGACGAATAAACGTGAGGTAACGCAACACCGATAATAATTTTCACGGTCGTTCCTCAAAGAATGTGAAAAATCAACGACCCATTTTCTTTTCGTTCGTAACGAACGTAATTTCGGCGATACATTCCTCGATGAAATTATCGACAACGAACGTCGATTGGTAAAAGTAGAAAAGAGACCTGGAGAACAACGAAACGAAACAGAAAAAAAAAAAAAACTGAAACGAATTTTCAATAACTCGTCCCATTCAAAGCGTTATTTTCCAAAGTGAAGGAAGGATTTGACTTTTGCAGGCGTCGCGTGATCGTCGGACGGGTAAAATCCAGCTGAGCTTGAAATTCGCGGGTTCGCTCGAAACCCCATTTGATTCCGTAATCCATTTCGAATAGCTCTCTCCGTTGGCTTACTCCAACGGGAGAATCGGCGACGGTGGTGTAGGGGTATCACCTATAGCTCACCGAATAGCGAGGATGAAACGTACGCCGACGATACAAAAGCTCGAACCGAGTTCCTTCTCTCGTTCTCCTCCTCTTCACCTTACGTACCCTCGGAGCATCTTATATGTGTCGCGGACCGACGGCGATCTGGTTCACGAGACATCAGTCTCCGCTCTCTCCCTCTCTCCCTCTCTCTCCCTCTCTTTCTAACCCACCCGCTTTTCTCCGTCATCCTCCTTCTCTGATCCTGTGACCTGTCGACGACAGATTCCTTACCAAGAATTCCGTTACCCAGCTGATGCACGTTGCCAATACAAATACCCCGTTTTATTCAACGCTCCCCCCGATATCCCCTGACCGAATAAAAGTTTCCGAAAAAATCAAGATTTAAATAAATTACGCGGTGGATCCGAACAATTTTTACCGCGTGATCCAAATTTCGAACGATCGAAAGCTCCGAAATATTTTCCATCATTTTTCGCATTCGAGGAAATATTCGGTATTATTTGAGTGGAACACTCTCGTGCGATTTTCCGTAGTCACAGGGTGGTTATGTGTACAGGTGTACGTAAACGCGTTTACATATCCTACCATTAATTAGATTTCCCTAGCATAGGATCGGAATTATCCTCTCTTTACGATAACGAGTCGCTATACCTGACCCCCGCATCTTCCGTTTCACGAACGAAAATTTCGAGGGATACGGCCGCCGAGAGAGTATTCCCCGTTTCGTACGACCGAGGGATACGGGGTGTCTATTAGAAAAAAATTCCAAAGAAACGCGCGAACTTTCGCCTCACCTTTCGTCTTTCGACGACTGAAACGGTAACCGAGTCCCACGGAATTCGTCGGCTGTTTAATCGTCTTCGCTCGAAATTCAAAAACTTAGCGGCGATTTTTCTCCTCCCTCTCTTCCGACATCGCCACCCCGTACGTAAGGGTTGGCTCGCGCGTTACCGGTTAGCGGTAGGACGGCACACGTATACACCTGTAGGACATCGACGCGTCGGTGTCTCTCACCGAGCCGTGTCCGGCTCGCATGGCCCGGCCAGATTCGATGCTTTCGTTGGCCCTTCTGAGGGTCTCTCGGCGGTCACGGGGGGTTAAAATAGAAGTGGTGACGGTCGCGGTGGGCTGCTCGCGGTTCTATAGCTGTTGGTGAAGTGGTCCACGGGACAGTAATTTGCATGGCTCGAGTGGTTGGCTCTGGCTGGCTGGCTTGCCGGCCGGCCGGCCGGTTGGTTGGTTGGGTTTGCTTCGGTCGCTTCGCTGCTTGCCTCCTAGTTCTCTCGCCCCGTTCGTACGACTTGGGTCCGCGGCGACGAATGGTTATAGGAACCAGAAGGGGGGGGGGGGGGCGGAGGGAGGCAGGGGGGAGGGGGGAGGGGGAGTGCTGAAAAAGGGGGTGGAAGAGTGAGGGGGGTGGAAGAGTGAGGGGGGGGAGGTAGGGGTCGAGAACAGGGGTGGCGGAAAGAGGACGGAGCGAGGGTGGGGAGACCAAAGGGGGAACGAGGCACTCCGACTGGCATTCCAAGCAGACTTGGTGAACCGGGTTCATTATTTTCTCGTTATAAGTTTCTACAACTCCGGCTTGTTGTCGTAACGTTGTTAACAGGACGCGCTGTGAATTGTTAAACGACTACCGTCGGCCCACCCACGTTCCATTTTCCGTTGATGCTGACGCGCCACCGCCCCTCCTGCGCCCCCTTTTTCGCACCCACCCCACCCCACCCCACCCCCTCCCCCCCATGCTCTACGTACACCGTGGCAACACCATATGCTCGAATTTCCCGTTGAGCGAGTACCGCGAGCAACGCGGATCCCCGTCGTCAAGGTTTGTTTTCCCTTGCGTGGTTTTTTTCAACGTCGGGAAAAGGCCTTTTTTTTTTTCCCCCGACGCTTTCTCACAGTATCGTCGTCTTCCAACCCTTGTTCTAATTACGATAATTGATATCGGCGGCTGACTGGAAAATTGGTGAATTACAGACGTGGATTTGTCGAAGGAAATTGTGCAAAATTTTGAAGAGGAAAAGCGTGGAAATTTTCTTCACGACGAATTCAACGGAATTTTCACATTTGTCGCACTTTGTGAAGACGTCGAGACGAAAGCTCGCCAACTGAGCCAGCTCCCTGAAATTTTCGAAATTATCTATCTTTTTCGCACAACGTAGGCATTTCATCGTAACTTGTAATAATCCAAAATTTTCGTGCTCCCCTGTCGCGATAATTATTCGCTGCAAAATCCGAATGGTTCGCAAGTGCTGTAGCTTCAGCGGGTGCAAACCGCCCGGTCTAAAGTGGATCCACTTTGCGTGTGCGCCGCGGTTGCGTTTGAAGCGGTTGACTCTCTGTGTCCACACGTATAGGGGTAGCTTGCACAATTTCAGTTTATGGGCTCACCGCTTATACGATGTACGTACACGTAAGCGTTACACGCGCGTACACACAACGACACCTACTCCACGTGAAAAGGATTAAGGGCACAGGTATGACGGAGGAGCGAAAGAATTGAAAAAAAAAAAAAATTAGGAAAAACCAAAAAGAAACGCGCTGAAAAAAAATGTTTAAACTTCTCCCCCCCGGTTACGTCAAATTTCAAATTCGACGATATTAGAAAATATTTTGTCCGGAACTTACATATCATCGTACACGTAAATGAAATAATATACGTTCCGTTTTCAACTTCCTCTTCGAGAGTCTGCTGTCTACCCTCGAAAATTGTTGAAATTTTGTTTTTCTTTCTTTTCTTTTCAAAATAAGGGATGAAAAAAATGAGCTTCCTTTTTATTTTATTTTTTTTTTTATTTTTCTTCACTACGCAGCAATAAAATAACGAAAATATTTTTCGTATACCCGGTAGCTTTTTTGTATCACAACAGAGCTCCGTATAAAATGCAGAATATAAACCGAAAGAAAAGCAGTTGAAAAGAAATAATACGCGCGTTTTGTTTCATTACTTTTTACCCATAAAAATAGGGGTATCGCCGTACGCAATAATTTATGCCTGTATACGTTTTTCGTAGGTACGGTACACGTGATATAATTGAGAGAGTTCGTCTAATAACGGGTGGGGGTCGTTAAATTGTTGGTGAAAATTGCTTTTCGAAGCTCCGAACATGAGGGGGTGGTGGGGGTGGGTGGGCTCGCGGCAGCCGAAAACGCGACCTGGGGGTTAGTCGGGGTTAGGGGGGGGGAAACACGAGGCTGCTAGAACGTTGTATTATAAACGTTAAAGCCGCTGATATCTCTGGAACGAACACCGAGCGCGTAGCGTATTTAAACGGTTGGGCATCGTTTAGTCAAGATTACGTTTGTATCGGAATAGACACGCGACCGGAAACAACCACATGACTTCGCGATGTTAATCACCCCGACGCCAAGTGGAATCAAATCGGCTAAATCAAGCCGAAGGGGGAGGGATTTACTTTCCCCTACCAGCCGCCGGTTAATCCAGGATTATAAACGTGTTGCGGGCTGACACACACACACACACACGTTTCCCGAACTTTTCTCTCCGAGGGGCGTGCGAAAGCGCTCGCGCAAGACGAAGGGATAAAAAAAAATAAAGCTAGGAAATTTCGCGGCCCATTTTTTTTTTTTTTTCTTCAATTACGAGGACGTCGCACACCAGCTCCGGAGATGCGGTCCGCGAGTGTCATCGCCGTGTGCGATATTCCGCGGATTATTTCGCGCGCGAGAGAGAGAGAGAAAGAGAAAGAGAGCGGGGGAGGAAGAATCGATTGATTTAGAAACAGACGAGAGCCCGCCGCTGCGTAGCTGGTTGGGACGATTTTGCGTGCATCGAATGTCATCGATTTTGCGGTTATCTACGGTCGAACAATTAAACATACGTACGTCACGTCGACTGCAAATGACACTTCTCTGTGGAATTTCACGTCACAAACGACAGTCGGGAAAAGGATATCTGTCGGTGACAAGTTTCAATGCTGCCTAGGACAAACGGGAGGCCAGGAGAGGCGGCGGCTGCGGCTATTACGAGCTATTATCCATCCGAACGCAAACGCTCCACAATTACGTTATATTATCGAGACGTGTATGAATCGGGTAATTCTATCGAATTACGGGGGTAGAAAAAAATTCAACCCCCGCTTCGCACGTATTATACTTTCGCGTTATCGAGGCGGAAGATTCTTGAGAATTTCTTCTTTTTTTTTTTTTCTTGCTTTCATTTCCCATCTCAGATCTTACGAAATGAATTCGCGAACGGGGATTCTAAACCGTGAACCACAGCTAAGGAATTCGAGATATTTCAAATCTTTCGAAATACTTTCGAAATACTTCTGAGATCTTCCGAAAGATTTTTCCAACAAAAAATGACACCCTGCAGCTCTCGACGCTCCGCGAGAACGCAACGTTCGTCGTTAGTGTAAAAATTTAGTTTCCGGTTTCTCGAAAATTTGGAAAAAAAAAAACAAAAAACCGAAAAACAAAGTACGAAAAGCTCCGTTTCGACTCATTCCCACGCGCAGGATAGATGTACGGAAAATTCCCCAAACCCTCGAAACACCGCGATGCTAGCTGGCTCTGCGTGTCTACCGAGTATACGGGCGTGCCAACTAAAACCTATTTGCCATTGCCGTTCCAGGGATTTCATCCTCGCCTTCCTGCGGGCTTTGCTGGAAAGTGTTTTCGAAACCGCTTGTAAATTACCGGCTCCGACAGGGCCGCTTCGTGGCAGAGGGAGAAGGAGGGAGCGAACCGCGCCGCGAACGGAGTAAGAAGGGCGAACAGAGAAAAGGGCAGAAAGCTCGGAGGGCCGGCGGAGGGGGGCGTTCCAAAGTTTAACCCCCCCCCCCCCCTCCCACCCTCGGGTTACGACGACCGTCTAAACCCCCGGCTAACTGTAATATAAGGTGGACAATCCTGGGCCGTCCGCTTTTGGCGGGCAAAAAATATTCCCACCCCCGTTTCCGCGGGGCGTATCGAACTTATTCATAATTCGACGGAGATTCACAAGTCGCGCATCGTCCCTCACGAAGCGTGTGCCGCGTCGTTTAAATCCCCTTTACCAATTTTGTGCCCGTGTCACCTCGCCTCCCCCTCCCCCCCACCTCCCGCCCTTTTCTCTCGATCCTCCGGCACCGAAAGCTGCAGCGAAAGCGGACGGGCGCTGAGCTGTAGGATCCGTAGGTGCGGAGGGTCGGGGGTGGGGGTTGGGGGTGTGAGGGGTGGGGGGTGGGGGGGGGTACGGAGGGACGAATGAGCAAGTTAACTTTCGATGTGGAGCAATTTAAGTTTGTAACAAGCGTGGTATGCGCCCCACCGCTCCCTCCCCATATTCCGGGTAGCGAGAGCGGGGCTTGGCGCGGCGCGGCGGGCGAGGGCGAAGAGGGTTAAAAGGGACGGGGACTCCCGGGAAGCAGAAGGGAAGAAGGAGAGAGACTCTGACTGAGTCCGGGGCAACTTCGGTCATGAATTAATTTCACGATGGAATCGTTTATACTACATTAACTTTTAATTTGCTAAACGCTTTAGTCTTTACGGTGTATTTATATTAACTTTCTTCCTTCCATTATAATGGAGCGCCCGAGGCGGGGAGTTGTCCCTGACGGCAGGCTTATTGCCTTCTTTCCTCACCCCGCCGTCTCCGCCGGCCGCAGAAAAAAAAATAAGAAAAAAAAAAACAGAAAGATCTACTCAAAAATAAATACATGTAGAAAAAAAAAAACGGACCCACCGAAAACCCCAGCCGTCGTTTCCTCGCATTCTGCATCGCGATCGACTGAGCTTTTTCCCTGATTTTTTTCATCCCTTTTTCATTCGCGATCGTAATCAGAATTCAAGTGTGACCGGCGAGAAGAGTCGACATAATTGATCGGGATAATTTTGTCCTTTTTTTACCTCTTGATTTTTCTCGGCAAGTTTCGTTCGATATCTTTTTTTTTTTTTCCCCCGTTTTATCCATCTTCCCTTCATACCCCACGGTGGAATTCGAGGAGTTGCGGAAGCTTAAATCGCGCCGGCTAATTAAAACCTCCCCGGATATCTTGGACAGGCGAAAGTTCATTACGTCCGGATGTCGTCGGCAGGAAATCCCGAGCAGTGCCAGGAGCCGGAGGGCGCGGAGGGCGGGGGTGGAGGTAGAGGGAGAGCAGGGACTCGGTTCGACGTCTTCCACCCCCCAGAAACGGAGCTTTCCCCCCTACGTACGATTGCCTCGTCCCGGCGGAACGCCTCGATATCTCGTTGATGGGAAACGGGGCAGGGGAAGTAGAAGGGGGGAAAAGGGCCCTTCGCTCTCCTTTCCTCGCGACTCGTTTCCCTACGACGACGGAGTCGCCGAAGACGAGCGAGAGCGAGGGAGAGGAGAGATTCGCGGGCTACGGAGAATTGAGAGGATTCCGTTGTATGTATATATATATAGTTCGGAATAAGAGGAAAGAGGGAAACGAAAGGGGAAACGAAAGGGAGGGGGAGCGCGAGACCCATCTCCGTAATAAAATCACTTGTTGGATTTCCGGCAATCATGTAGTCGAACCTCTGATTTACGTTCTCGACCCGGTAGGGAAGGGGAGGGGGGCAAAGGTGTGAACGATAACGGGGGGTTGAGGTGTGTCTCCGAGCTTTCGTCCTACCTACTTATACCGTACAAACTCGCTTATCCACCTAAACCCCGTATTCCGATCGATTCTGTTTCGATGGCTCCTCATTTTTCATCCTTTCGTCTATTTTTTTTTTCTCTGTACCTCGCAGCGTCTCAAGTAAATCGGAATAAAAAGGGCGGCTAAAAAGGGACCGGCGAATTTCCGACGAATCGTTTACATTATCCTCGATCACGTGACCGAAAGAGCCCCTGACGACACATTTATTTAATGCAGCGGGTTTCCGGGAACACGGGGGGGTGGGGGTGGTTGGGACGAAGGAAGGGCGAAGGGCGCGAGAGGAGGGGGAGGGGGGAGGGGGGACACCGGTCGGCTCGTTTAACGCGCAATATAACCACCCGCAAGAGCATAACCATGATATATCCGTACAATTTGGAGTAATTTCGTTAAAATAGAATAATGTGAGAAGGTTGCGCGCGGAGGGTGCAGTGTGTATATAGAGCGATATAAAGTCCGTTGGCAGCTGAGCGCGGGCGAGCTTCGCGAATGGGTGGAGGAGGCTTACGCATACAAATACGTGTCCCGCGGTGACTTTATACCACCGTTTGCACACGTGTACGATGTGGATACCTGTACAGATATTCACGCATACGTATCTCTGGACCATCGTCGAGCACCTCGGGTACCATTCGCCGTCCCCCTCGAGGGCAACGCGCCAAATCAACCTTTCAGAACCAGAAGGGCGAGCTTTTGTACTTGACAAAAAAAAAAAAAATGAAGAAGAAAAGAAGAAACGAAAAGCACAAGCTATTCCAAAAATTGGAATTGATTCGCGTTTGTAATACAAGTGCCCTCGCATATCAAATCTCAATTATTTCAGAAAAAAAGCGGGTGGACCGAAATCCGAACCGAGTTCACAAGGGACGAGCTTTCCACGGGGTGATGTGTCAGAAATTTTCCAATTCGAAAATCCCTCTTCCATTTTTTGAGACAAATCCCTCTCTCGTATCCGTAGGTCCCGTTCGTACAGAGGTATATCTTGTGGGGATTTGTAGTTGCGTCGTTTTTAATCTGAGCTTGTAAACTGATTAGTGGCCGTGTTTATACTCATTATACGCACCGAGCGCAAAGCATTACTCAGAGACGTCTAGCGCCTTCTTCATTTACAGAAGGCATTCGACCTCCAACGTTCAACGGGAGGAGCACCTTCCCTCCGAAAGGAAGGACGAGGAGGAGCTGTTGGCTCCCCGCCTCCTCTTCCCTCCGTCTCGTGCGCTCCCTCGGCTCCTGCAGGCATTATTAAGGATATTTGCCACGTCCAGGGGAGGGGGGACGCGGACAGATGTACTACAGAATTGGATATATATACATATATATATATATACACGCGGTGGAAAATAAAAGAGAGACGGCGCGAACGTCTTAACGGTGATAAAAAGGCGCGAGAACCGGCCGCCGGTTTTACCCTCGTTTCGAATGGATACGCGGTTTGCTCCGCACCTTTCATACACTCCGTAACTCAAGGAGGACCGCCGCCGTTCGTCCGCGGAGGGATCCGATAACATCCCTAATCTCGTTTCCCCGTCACCTCTGCAACGTTACTCTTCAATTAGCGAGCGCCCCCGTTTTCCCCCCTACTCGATAACCCCCCCCCCCCCAACGATTTCGTTAACTGCAGCCCCCCCCTCCGAATTATTCCCAAAATTTTTTCCAACTATTCGCAGGTACCGCGACATCCACCCTCCCCACACCCCCCCGCAGCCAAACTCAGTTCGGGGGTTGGTTTTTGGTGCGAACGCGGTTCGGCTTCGCGGCATCCGCCCGGGCTGTATATGCGGGCTTGACATCTTCCGCCATTAAACACAGTGGTGTACAAGAAAAGCGAAGGGACGTGGAGCGGAGGGCTGGGTGTGCGTCGTGTGTATCCGTACAATACGTGGTACCTTACGGGCGTTCGTCGCTAGCGTAGAGGGAGAGTATAAGGTACTAGTTGGTCTCGTACACCCGTAACGTGGGGTGGTATTAAACGGGACGGTGGTTGTTAGTTGCGAGTCTCGTAGCGGTGTAAGATCCCCTAGAAAAGCAAGAGCGTCGCTCTAGCTAGCTAGCTAGCTAGCTCGCTCGCCTAGCTCCTCTAGCTACTGTAACGCGCGCGGCGTCGTCGCCGCCGCGGCGTCTCCTCTATCCCGCTGCCACCGCCACCGCCGTCTACCCTGGCACGCTGTAATAATACGTAATATCTTTACTGTTTTAGGCAGCCGCGCGCATTATTCGGATGCCAAGCGTGCCTTGGAAATTTAATTTCGAATCGTATTATATCCGCGCCCGCTCGCGGAACACACAGAGAGAACGAGAGAGAGAGAACGAGAGAGAGAGAGAGAGAGAGAGAGCGAGAGAGGGTGGGCGAGGGGATGGGGCCCGGGGTTCCCACCCTCTCTCCTCTTTCTCTCTCTCTCTCTCTCTTCGTCCCTCGCCGCCTCTCCCTCGGGGCGAGGCGCGGCAAGACCCCGTCGGACGAACCCGGAGGCACGAAAGCACAAGGGGGAAAAGAGAGAGAGAGAGAGAGAGAGAGAGAGAGAGAGAGAGAGAGAGAGAGGTAGAGAGAGAGAGAGAGAGAGAAAGGGGGGTCCGGGTTCGATGCCGGGCGGCTGCTGCGGGGGTACGAGAAAACTGGAGCATAGGAGATGCAAAGAGGCTGAGGATGAGGAAGATAGAGAGCGTCGCTGCGGGGGGGAGGCGGAGAGGGAGCTTCGGTAGAGGCGACCCCGGGGGTGGTTTGGTTTGCACAGGGAAGCCGCAGCCCAGCGGTTCTCAATTTTCAATTCGTTTATACACACCCGCACACCCACCCCCTCTACGCGAGGTACATCCTGCGGTGTGTGTACGTACGGTAAACCCGTGTATCGCGGTACGATACACTCGTAACATGCGATGTTACGTGCACGGTCCTTTTTAAACGGACGAAAGAGATCCTCGCACGAGAAGAAGAGAAAGAGAAAAGGAATCGCGGATTTCTTCTTCCTCTCGCATCGCGTCCGCTTCACACATCACCCTCCAGTTCTTCCTTTGCGGAAAGGGCTAAAGGGGGAGAGTGGGGGGCTCACGTTAAAGCGCTAGAAATTGCGTCAACCTTTGTACAGGTGATCGTGTACTTGTAGTTGGAAAATTTTACACTGCTTCCTAAACAGTTCGTTATAACCAAATGACGCTAGAAATTTTCACACTACATTCGGAAGTAGGAGATTAAAAAGAGGAGAGTGAAGAAGAGCGTTGTTACTTTGGAAAAAGGAAGAAGAAAAAAATAGGGAGAAAGTTTTTTTTAGAACCTCTTCAATATCTTGAGCGAATATAATTTCCTGATTTTTGAGGAATTTTTATTATAGATTTTTTCTCACCCTGAATAGAGGGCGTCCCTTTCGCGAGCGAATAACTCGAGAAATTAATAATCGTATGAAAAAATGTTTTCATCAAAGTTGCGGAGTTTAGAAGCCGGGGGATTGGAGGGAGGGGGGGGGGGGGGGGGGGGGTTTCTAAATACTGATGTCAGTTTCTTCATCTAAAATTCGACACACTCAAACGAGGAATTGTTTCACAGCTGTCTCAGTTGTTCCTCCAAAAGAGAAACCAAATTTCCCCGCAAAACGAGGGCTGAACTTTTTCATCGCTTGAAGATTCGAATGGTTTTCTTTGCTATTCGAAAATCCAAAGGCTACACGCGAGTTCACCAATGTTATTCGATTCTACTCGATGAGGATCGAACGAATGCAATTTTTTTCGCAAAGATGTGCAAAAAATCGAGAGGGACAATTATCCGATCGTTACGATCGTTGCTCGAGAATGTCGCGAATCCGAAATCTGCTTTGCTAAAAAAATATATCCATCTGGTTTTCCACGTAGAAGACGGCATTGTATGCTTTGAAAACGGAAGAAAGACTCTCACTTCGTCGGAGGGCCAATTTTCGTTCGATCCAAAAAGATCCTCCGTCGTGCGATCCTTGCAGTGCTCGCAGCACTTTTTCTTTTCTTTTTTTTTTTTCTTTGGTTTTTCTTTTCTCAACCGAACGAATGAAAACACGTTTGATATATATATAGAGAGAGAGAGAGATATTTTTTACCGGGGAAATACACTCGAAAACCTCTTTCGCGAGTGTATGATAAAATACATATATATATATACACACAAATATACACCTCGTCTGTATGCATAAAAACCGCGGCAATTTTTTAACACCGCAAAGTCGCGAACGGGTCCCGCTAATTCCGGACTCGAGAGACGGAGAATCGGCCCCCCTACCCCCCCATCCCTCCTCACTCAACTGCAGACCCTAATTTCCATATCGCTCTCTTTCTCTCTCGCTCTCTCACTTTATGTACATGTATAATGTGGGATGTATAGCTACTTATACACGTACGTGCAGGGTGTACCATTCCGAAGCTTTAACGCGATCTCCGCGTCGCGACGCTGTTCCCAAAGAAAAAAAAAAGAAAAGATCTCGAACTTCGTTCGAACCGATTTCTGAATTCAAAATCAAAGAGAGCGAAAAACGAACGGGATTTTGTCTAAACATTTTTCTCTCCATTGTTTGCATATCACGTTTCGCGGCGGTGCATCGTTTTTGGACGAGACACCCGGTGTATAGGGCGCGACTACCCCGTACCGATATTGTCGTCAATCCTCTCAATTAGCAGCTTTCCAATCTGCAGAATTTCCGTACGCTCCCCCTTCTCACCGGCAAAATACTCCCTCGGGGTAAAACGGTCCGATCCTTGTGATCAGCTCCATGAACTACATATCTATAAATCGTGAGATATTCCGATTAAATTGATTTTCACCTAATCTTCAACGCCCTCCTAGCTCGAGGGGTCCCACACACACACACACACACACACCGTCGACGACGTAGAAAATTATTCAAGATTTCCCAAAACCGAATGCACGGGATTCGATTCGGTCTCTCTTTATTTTCCTCAGGTCAGGAGCAACTCGACGCTTCGAAAATGACAAGAGAGAGAGAGAGAGAGAGTGCAACGAAAAAAATGGAACATCGGAGGAGAAGATTTCGAGGGGAAGACTATTCGGCATTTTTGATCGTGCGAAAAATCGACGCGTACACGAGAATCTCGTGGCTGCGAAACGACGTCCAAGGTCGCGAGAAAACTCTCCTCGCGATTCGTTGTGCGATCCGTGAAGCGAAGAACGTTTCGCGGACAATATATTTCCCGCACTTTGATACATTCGTAAGTGTCTCTAAAGTATTTTGAGTAGATATCCGCGCCGCGCGGGAGTTACGGCGCGGCTATACCCGTCGCCGGATGGATTCATGGTCTTCGGACACGATAGTGCAGCAGCAGCAGCAGCAGCAAAAGCAGAAGCGGAACATAGCGGCATCGAAACGAAAGCTGTTTCCACTGCTTCTGATTCTCGTTCCGCAGCACCGGAAGTTGGGTAAGTGTATAGTTTCCTGAGCCATTACCGGGCTCATCTCAACTACCGTAACTCTTTCGCTAAAGGGGCGTAATACTTTATATGGGGTTACCCGTACCTAAGGAAAAACCGTCCGAGGTATCTTCGGGTACCCTTACACAGAGGGAAGAAATCGCCTGATGTACAGCGTACCTGTCTCATGTCCGATCGAAATTCGTCTTTCCCGGTATTTAAAAGCTCGCCCACCTTTGCATTCCTCACCCTATTTTCACCTGCGTAGCTCATACTCCGTTTATTTTTCTTCGCTCGCACACCGCCTACATTTTTGTCGCGTGTGGAATATAAGTATACGCGCTAACTCGTCATTCCATATAGACATACGTCCAATTTTACTCCAGCGAGTAAAAATACCGCTCGGCTAAAAGATTTTACCGAGATCTTTTTCCTCTTTCTTTCTTTCGCGTGGATAATATGTACATGTACTTTTCCCTCCCTCGTTTTCGTATCATCTGTTTCGCTACTGCCGATCAGAAGGGCGTATGAAAAACTTACTCACAGCCGATTCGAATATGAAAGCCGTATTGCACGGTGGATGTCGTGCGATTGCTTGCTATACGTGAAAAATGTCTGACAATGAATAGGTAATCGACGGTGGATCTGCGGCAAGAGTCGTCGTAAATTCGGATTCCATATAATATTCGTTTCGTAATACTTACACGTAGAGAACGATGCGGATAATTTAATCTCTGTACAAAGTGTCTGGGCCCGACTTTTCAAGACTTACTTACCCTCTAATATAATCTCTTGAGCAAAAGCGTTGATAATTCCGCGCAAAGTTCTACGGGGTGCGGCTAGACACGCCCAACGATACCGCGTGCAGCTGAATAAAGTAACCCCCCTACCCCCTACCCCCTACCCACCCCCTACCCCCTACCCACACACCTCAGTTTGCGGAAACGGGGCACGGGAAAAAAAGCGCAACGCGAGTAAAAAAATAAAACGAATGGAAAACAAAAACAGAGAAAAAAAAAAAAAAACTAAAGTTGATCGAATAAACTAAACGCGGGGGATGAAAAAGTTCACCGCGCTCGTTGCGCGGCGTGTACGTACGTATACGTATACACGTCGAACGGGGGAGGAAAATAGGAGGATATAATTCGACGCTGCTCGCGAGACGTTTCCGTCTATTAGATGGATGAGAAGCGCGAAACGCGTTGGCGTTACTCCGGTGTAGGTTGAGAAAAAAAAAAAAAAAAAGAAGAAGAAGAAGAAAAGAAAAAAAGCACGAAATGCCATCGCTTTTTCGCCCTTGTGCAACGGTGTACTCGTGTACACCGATGTACTCGGTTCGGCTTCCTGCCTCCCTTTTTCCAGCTCCTTTTCCTTGTACTTCTCCCGAGCCGCTAATTCCTTCCTTTTTTTCTCCTTCGCTGCCCACGCTCGCTCACAGGTACCCTACCCCCGTGCCCACCTTGCTCTGCACCTCCGCGAGCTTTTACACCCCCTCCCTCCCCCCTCCTCCCCCTGAGTAATTCTCATTCACCGCACGTAGCTCAATTTTATTTCGAGTCTCTAATAAAAGCAGCCACGCCGCGCGCTCGCGCGCTTGTGATGCAGCGGCACTAATTTTGTTCAAGTCCCCATTCATTCAGCGGGCGCCACTTCATTAGCCCACCAATCACTTCGGTCAGTTTTTCAAATGTGTTGCGTCTACGTATGCGGATTGAACGCAAGTGTGACGAAGGAACGAGATTTACCGGAAGATCGAATGTATTCGGCTATTCAGAAATCGAGAATGACGAATCCTGATTTCGTGCTGATAGCGTGAGGGAGAAGGGAGGGCAGCCTCCTCTTCCCTCCGGAGGAGCTAGGGCGCGCTTTCGAATATAACTTGCTAATTTGGCGAGTACCAACCCACCCTCTCCGTCGCGACGGAGAGTAACTTCGAAATTTGCTGATTGTCGCATATAAAACGGTACACCTGTACGTTAATAAATACGACCTACGCAACCCCGAATAATTTCTACAACGCGTCCGACATTCGCGTGTATCTGTACGTAAAAAGGGCGGCAGGAAAATTGTAGAGGTACGGAGTAAAGTACAGTCGCGTGTGTTTGATGCGTATGCAGAGAGTAGGACGATGTAGAGAACGCGGGGGTCGGTCCGAATACATATAACGTGTCCGTCCGTCCGTCGGTGTACGTCCGTCAGTCCGTCTGTTTTTAGTGTTAATTCGCTCGCGTTGTGTATGTATTTATTTCTGTCATGTGCGATCTGTGTGTATATGTGTGTATAAATATGAGTGATGTGTATATAAAGCGGTTTTGAGTTTCGTTCGGCTTCGAGGAGAACTCGCGAGTGCTCTTCCTCCGGCTGCCTCGGCACTTCAAAGTTCCGGTTCTGTTGCCCTCCGACAGGGTAAAATCCATTAACTGTAATGTATGTATATGCAGGTGTACGTACGTACGTACCTACCTACCTACCCACCTACCTACCTACTTCGTCCGCCGCATGCTGATGAAGAAGGCGTTTATTTATTTGCTCCATAACGATCGTCCCGTTTCCCTCGAATAACACCCCCTTCGGGGGGGGGGGGTTTACGTCCGTCGGATTGTTCGCGAATTAATTGTCAAAAATTCGAGAACTTCCGTCACGTCGACGAAGTCGCGAAAGGCCGAGCCAAGTTTTTTCCTTCCTCAAATAAATAAAATCCCCTCGATTCGCGGGCAACAAAACTTTGGACCAAAAAAAAAATATATATATACATATATGTATATTTCCGTCATCTTTATGTGTACATAATATGTATCACATCGGTCTATATATGTAAATGGATATCGAGAGCCCGAAGGTATATAGCCTCGAAGTTATTTCGACACGTTGTGCATATTTTCCTTGATAAGTATCGGTTTTTAAATGAAATTTCCTACCCGACAACGGACATGGAATGGAAGAAGAGGCGCCTTCTTTGAACCGAATGAAAATTAGGATAAAGGGGGTATCGGAAAAATTTCCCACGATATTCCCGCAATAATTATCAGAGCCGATGAATTTCCGAATTTCGTTATTTATCCTCTCGTCAATTTTTGGTCTCGCGACCAAAAAATCCGCGTAGACGTTGTCTCGTCGTGTCCAGGATTCGTAGAGCGAATGCGGATTCGTCTACCTACTTTATTTTTCACATACGTTCGTCCTTCTCACCAGCGGAATCGATACTTGAGAATTTTAACAAGCAAAATGCTAAACTCCTTGTCTTAGCAGCTTAAACTACACTCAAGGCAAGCTGAGCCAAGTCCCCCCCTTCCCCCCCCCGAGGTGTACGAGGGGTCGACTTCGGGGGTTGTTGCGGTTGCCGACAAAATAAGGATGAACTTTTTATTTCTTCTTTTTTGTTTTTTTTTCTTTTTCACCTACCCAAACTCCGGCGAATCTCTCGCGCTTTGGTTATCCGTCGCGACCGCGACGTTGTACTTCAAGTATTACAATATCCCACGTATCATTATACATGCAACGGATTATGGCGAAAGTAAAAAGAGAAGATACGAAAAATGCACGGGCGATTCGAAGTGCAAAGTTTCCTTTTGCGGCGGAAAAACTGAGGATTAAGCTTATGCGGTCGGAAGTATGAAAAATAGTGAAAAAAAAAGAAAAAAATAAAAAATAGATGAGGCGATCCACGTTCCACGGAAAATAAAATTTCAGGTTACTATGAATATTTTTAGACTGTTGAAAAAAAAAAAAAAAAAAACAGTTTCGTAAGATTCTTATTTTACGTTGAGAGTGGCCACTTTTACGAAAGAAAAAAATGTTCAGAATCGAAACAAAGGGTCTTGAAATTTTCAAAATTGAATGGTAATATAATTGAGCTTGAGGAAACGTTATTAGAGAATTGTCATTTAATCGCAGGGAAGTTAGTGACCATATCATTGGAATGAAGGGTAAGTTGTAGATGGTATGCGGGGATGTATCTAATGTAAATTTAATGTTTACGTACCAACATGGGAAGTAATTCAATTCGGGACTTTACCATTAGAGGAGGTAGTGTATAATAATATAGACGGTAAATATTAATTATCCGTTGTCCTTAAAACGTCTCAGGATAGGCTTAATTACTTAGGTGATCACTGAATAACACATGTTAAAACCATCGACTACTGTAGTATAAACCCCCTTTCACCTGTTTCTACCACGATTACGTTATAACCTTAAGTAATCAACACGCTGCATTTAAACCACCTTAGTTTCCATTTTCCATACCGATGGAAATACCCCCGAACAAAAGAACCGTTCATCCGACAGTTCATGATTGATACATCGCGAAATGGATATCGCATGAAAAAACCACCTGATAATATTTTTTTCAAAACTATTCAAAATCTCACTCACCTGAACGAAAAACCTTTCGACCGACGCATCCCGGAATATTTATTCCGTGGAAAAGCTCGAAGGTGTTAGAATTTGGGGTGAAAAATCATCTCGAATCAGGCATATCCTGCTTGTTTTTTTTTGGTTTCTAGCTTATTTTAATTAAACTCGATTCACCAAAAAAATTGTATGAGATATGTCTCGAGTCCAATTAGTTTTCGGAAAGAAGATTGCGGTTGTTTTTTTTTTTTTTTTTCTAGCGGGACGCAATGAACATTAGAGATTGTTTATTACACCGGTGGTTTTCCGTTTCACTTTGTAATCTCGAAACTTGGTTGAGTTAGGTAGGGTCGAAATCGGCGCGTAGCGCGAGTTATTCATGCGGCGAAAAGAGAATTGAATCAGCGCATGTTGGTCATCATCGTAATTTTCACATGCACGGAATAATTAACCATAGAATTATTATTTTCGTGGAACGTTGCCCAGTGTATGTACGGACGTGTACGTACGTACCATCCACCCCCTCATGGTTTTGTACACGAACTGCATCGTCACAGTTAAAATATCCTGTGCACATAGTTGCATAAAGTCCTGCTTCCTATAGTCCGCTGCACCATTGCAGACGAAAATTCAACGTGAACCGAACGTACCACGATAAACTGGATTTTCAACGAATTATTTTCCGGTCAAAAAAGCCCTTATTTCATCATTTCGACACTGTGGAAAATTAATTTTATCCGTAGAAAAGACTACATCGCGATATTGATGATATAAACTAATTTTTCTATCCTCAAATCCGAGTGTCTGAGAACAAAAAGCTACGAGGTAGTAGAGGTCTATCCCCTTGAGAATTTGTTACTCATTATCAGACGGAAAGATTTAAAGTTTTTCAGTAGTAAAGCCCTCGGTATGGTCGGACGCGCGGTAAAAGAGAAAAGCGTTTCACTCACGTCTGGTCTCGTTCCAACTTTGGTAAGTGAAATTTTATTTGTACAAGTCTGCGAGGACGTCCCCCACAAACTCCCCTCTCCTCCCCCCCCCCCCCCCCAAGCAGCAGCATCCCCAGACATTCCCGCAGGTATAAATAATTTTCATGAATAATTTAACGACGCGTGTTTTAAAGCGCAGCTGATCATACCGCGATAATTGTTGTAGCCCCCGCGAGAATTCGCGACGTGAATATGGACAGAAGACTCACTGCCAGTCGATTGTAATTAACGATTCTTAGTGAAAACTTTTTTCACTCGACCTAACCGATGGTCACCTTTTTCTTTCTTGTACTTCATAACTTTTTTCGCTCAATCACAGAAACGTTGAAAGAGAAATCTCTTATCGAATAGGCAGATATGCGTTTGATTGAAGATTTTTCAAAGGGCAAAGGGCTGTATTCAAGCCCCGAGCGAGATAAATGAAAAAAGACAAGGAAAAAAAACTTCGTTGCGACTTATCGGTAAATTAAACGTCAAAACTTGGTCCGATATAAAAGCGTCAAACGTCGGACCGTTAATTGTGGACAAGAAACTTTGTCTCCCAATTACCGAAAATCTTAAAAAATTAACGAAGCAGAGAAAAAAAGAAAAGAAGAAAATTCTCGTAGCGGTGTAGTACAAGGTCCCATTAGTGAGTGTGCATAATACGTATATTCAAACGAGGATTAGGGTAGTACGTTGAAGATAAGATACGCTGATCCTCAGGTGATCGGTTTCCCACAACACAATTAATTTGATACACGGATACCTGTGTGTGGAAGATGCGCAGGTGAGACGAGGGATGGGGGTAGAAAGGGGTTTTTAAACATCTCCAGCTTTACAAATTGTGGTCCATTGTGTAAACCACTCACGGCGGGTTACATAACGATCGTTGGTAAAGTTAGCGGTGAGAAGAACTTCGCTTCTTTCGTCTTCGCATCTCGTTCTTCATTTCAGAGACGCCCGAAGCCAGCCGCCCGCCGTCGTTCGTCCAACTTGCGTCCCGTGCACGTCGTATGCCCTGTAGGGTGGGTTGGAAAAAAAATTATCCACCGAATGATTACTGGATCGATTGCACGAGTAGATGATTTTGGCTTTCAGATTTGGATTCCTGAGCCGATTATACGTGAGATTACTCTTGAAGAAGCAAAAAAAAATTCGATTTTCGAGCAAAAAATGAATCGTTGTTTTAATTGAATGTAACATGCCTTTTTCACGTATTTTGATCTCAGGAATCCGAATCTGAAAGAAAAATTGATCGATCTCTAAAATTGACCGAGTTATCGCTGATTTTCAGCTTTTTGGGGTCGAAAATGAAAAATTGATTTTTTGGTCTATATTAATGTAATTTGAGCCCAGGAATCTGAATCTGGAAGAAAAATTGATCCATCTTCAAAAATGTCCGAGTAATCCTCATTTTTTGGCATAAATTTGAGGATATCTCGAAGGGAAAAAATCGCAGCTCAATTTGGACAACGGATTCGTATTCCTGAGATCAAAATACATAAGAAAAGTGCCATACGATCAATTTTGGAAATTGAAAATTTTCGGCCAAAATTTGAAAAAATCGTAAGGGGTACCCCTTGGAAAAATCTCAAATTTTGGGCGAAAATTTTTATTTTTCAAAATTGATCGTATGGCACTTTTCTTATGTATTTCGACCTCAGGAACACTAATCCGTTGTCCAAATTGAGCTACGATTTTTTCTCTTTGAGATATCGTCAAATTTGTACCAAAAAATGCGAAAAAATGAGGATAACTCGATCATTTTTGAAGATAGATTAATTTTGCTCTCGGATTCGGATTCCTGAGCTCAAATTACATTAATAAAGACCAAAAAATTAATTTTTTATCTTTGACCCCAAAAAGCTGAAAATCGGCGATAACTCGGCCAATTTTAGAGATAGATAAATTTTTCTCTCAGATTCGGATTCCTGAGATCGAAATACGTAAGAAAAGTGTAATACAATCAATTTTTAAACTACTTTACTTTCGACCCAAAAATCGATTTTTTTTTTGGTTTTTCAAGGGTGATCTCACGTATAATCGGCTCAGGAATCCAAATTTGAAAGCCAAAATCATCTACTCATGCAATCGATCGAGTAATCATCAATTATTCGCTGTTGGGAGCAGAAAAATCATAAGACACATCGAGTGGTTCTAGTCGTAGACCCACTTTGCTCCATCGCATTTATGTGTGGAGCGAAATATTCGAACGAATTTCTCGATTTAACAGCAAACCCAAGCTTGGCTGGACTCAGGTAGCCACGGGCGCGCGGTTTGTTTTGAGGCGTCACCTTCAGGGCTGAGCAGAGGTGACGTCTCACAACAAACCGCTCGGGATATTATCCGTTTTAGCCGGGATATTATCCGTTTGCGAGGATACGTACGGTGTATCGACCAATAGGAGTTCACGGCGAACCCTCGTTTCGGTGTAAATATCATAATGTTCGGCAAAGTTCTGGAGCCACAACTTCGTCGATGGTAATCAACGTCCATCCCACTCGGTCTCGCTGACAGTGTCGATAGGCGATTTCGAAATAAGAATCTCTACGAGAAAATCGTAAGGGGTACCCTTTGGAAAAATCTCAAATTTTGACCAAAAATTTTTATTTTTTAAAAATTGATCGTATGGCACTCTTCTTATGTATTTTAACCTCAGGAACACGAATCCGTTGTCCAAATTGAGCTATGTTTTTTTTCCCTCTGAGATATCCTCAAATTTATATCAAAAAATGCGAAAAAATGCTCGGGCTCGCTGGTGAATCGAGAAATTCGAATACAATATTTCGCTCCACTCATAGATGCGACGAAGCAAAGTGGGTCTACGACTAAAACCACTCGATGTGTCTTATAATTTTTCTGCTCCCAACAGCGAATAATTGATGATTACTCGATCGATTGCATGAGTAGATGATTTTGGCTTTCAAATTTGGATTCCTGAGCCGATTATACGTGAGAAAAGCATATTAAATCCAATTAAAAAAATGATTTATGTTTTGCTTAAAAATCGAATTCTGTTTTGGTTTTTCAAAAAGAATCTCACGTGTAATCAGCTAAGGAATTCAAATCTGAAAGCCAAAATCATCTACTCATGCAATCGATCGAGTAATCATTCGGTGGAAATTTTTTTTTTTCAACCCACCCTAATGTCCTGCCTCCCTTTTTCATATCATCGCCACCGCCGTATCCAACGGCCCTATTGTAAGCTCGCGCTTTTTTATGTTTTTCGTTCTCTGTTTTTTTCTTCTCTCCCGCACGATCTTTTTCAGCGATTCTCTCTTGCACCCGAGATACGTAGCTGTGGCCCCGGAGTTTGAGCTGGAAGCTTCTTTTTCGAACATTTCGTTTGGCGTTGCCTCGCTGGTCTGTTAGCCTCGGGAAAGTATCGCAGCTTTACCGCAGACGCGTATAGTCAACGGCGGAAAGTTGCCCAAGGCGGAAAAATGAGGTAAGAAAAACGTGCGGGCCTCCGGGAGGAGAAAACCAAGCGTGCCCCGAAACGATAACGTTCCCGAAGTTACACCTGTAGAAAAAGGGTTGAAATATATGTTACATCTACCGACGAATAACGTCTTATTCGTTTCACGGATTATTATACATGTGGAGGTAGAAAATTTGGAAACGTGACCGTGGAAGATAGCCGAATTTTCAGTTTTTCGCAGCACGTAAAAATGAGAGAGAATTTCCTCGTTTTTGTTTCGCCGCACCAAGCACGTAGAACTTTTCATTTTTTTTTGAATTTCAAAAATTTCACTCTTCCGTTAACGATCGATGAGAATATAAAATTCTACGAGGTGACAAAGAGAAAGGTCATAGATACGTACATACGTCACGTACATACCTATCGGAATTTGTATACACATATGTATAATATAAGTATAAAATCGATGATATATATTTCAGGGTGTTGTAAAACCGTTATGAAAAATGATTTTTACGGGGGGTATACGCGTACCTGTACGTTTATACGGATATATAGATTACATCACGTGAGCTACGTGCAAATATGTAAATACACGTATATGTGGCTATAAAAAATTAGATATATCGAGATGTGCTTACGCCGCGGCCGTTTACCCGGAGTACCATTAACCCTCCGGGTATTTTATTCATTTCAATTATATGTATACCGGTTTTCACAATTCACAAAATCCATATAAATAAACTTCACTTTTTACTTTTACGATGTAATATGTATTTAAATTAACCATATACACCCACCTGTACGTACGATATATCCAGACGTACATATTGTGTAAATTAAACCTTTGGAGAATTTTACTCCGTTTGTATTTAGCACGTTTCTTCACTTTTTAATAAACCCCTATACCTCGTGTACATATATCTGAAAATTTATGCACATAAGCCATACATATGTATGCATACACGTCTACCTATGTACGTACATCCAGTGTACACACTCCAGAACCTCACGTATTTTCTAAAATAAATCCACATTGATATTCGACACGCGTTTCTTGGGTATTAAAATTTTTTTTATTTTTTTTCTTTGTTCACCGACTCATGCCCGAGTTCAAAAAGAGGATACGTCAAACTGTACACATAGGTATACATGCCCCACATACAGAACCCACCCCCCTCTATTCTATATAGATGAAAGATTTATGGAAACCATGAAACGACGTCGACCAAGCGTTATTTTACAGAGATTTTCAACATTTCGCGCCGTACCGTACGATATAATAAAAAAAAAAAAATTCATGGGCACACAGAATTAATTTCGAAATATTTTCAGGTCAGGATATTCTGAGGTATGTAACACATACCCAGGATCTCTTCGGCATCTCAACTCCTGTATACAGTTACAGTTTTTCAAATTTTTTTACTATGTACACGTCCACCACTTACAGCTTTGGGAAGCTTTGAGTTTAGAGGGTCGCTTATAGGTATGAAAATTTGAAATTGTGGGAATATACATACGGTAACTGCACGGAAGAGCAATTGGTGGGTGAAATTGTGAGTCACGAGTCACGAAATTTATGCGAAAATGTAAAAAAAATGTTCACCTTTTTTCCATACGTACAAAACGATCCCCTATCCCCAGCGAGTTTTCACGATGGTGTACAAAGGTACATAAATGAACGTAGGTATATACGTGCAGTAATATGTGCGTCTGTATGACCTGCGTACACATTCGAACGTGCTAAATCGTCCCTCATACCTTATACATATTATACCACCGGCAGTTATATTCCACCGAGTAACACGTATAAAGTAGAGCTGGAGAATGGTCACATTATCGCAATAAAACAGTTAATAAAGTAAGCAATAACTATGCACCTCGTATTATGGAGATATACGACACTCGAAGGTTTATAATATCGCGGCAACGTTTACCCTACGATGAGGAATACGAAATACACCGTGTAACTCTATTACGGTCGGCGCTTTCTTTTTCATATTTTTTCCCTCGGACTTGACGATTTATGGTAATCACCAGGATATCGTACACCGTTTCTGTGTACGGTTTTATTTCCTCACCACGAAATGACGTTCCGTTTTCGCGATGTTGCATTCCATTCCAGCTGTAAAACATTATTTCGAAAATGGTACGAGCCACGTTTTTCGAAGGGTCGTCTCCAATAGCATCTTAACATGATTTTCATCGTCGGTTGGGTTCTCTATTTTCTTTAACGAACAAGTATTCAATTAACCCGGCGTCGCGGCGTCTTCCCTCGCAGATTTGAAATTGTTAAGGTTGAATAACACAAGTGTCGCTACTTACCGAATGGGGATGTTCCGGGGGGGTGTTTTTGAGTCCCGACATTGCCTTTTGCTGTAAATACAGAACCCTGTTTTCGTATATCCAACTGCAAATCAATTCGGATTCGAACTCGTCGACGGGGGATAATGTCGGAGGATTTTTTTACTTCTGATTAGGTTTTATTGGAATAAGTTTTAAGTCGAAAACGGGAGCATTTATTCATTTTTTCACTTTTTATTTTTGTATAATATCATATAAGGCACTAGTGTGAATAAACTGTTACAAAAATTAAAAGGTACAAGTAATCAATACGAATCGCATTATTATCGAGGTAGTTCGTTATTACCCTCTACGAATCGCCAATTGTAATGGACGGAATTGTTTAATCAGTTTTTTTTTTTTTTTGTTTTTCATCATCATTGATTTACAGATTGACAATGCAGCGATTCATTGTGTAAATGAAGTTCAATAGAACTGGAGAAAAAACGAACAATTATACAGATGTATATAATATAAATATATGTATGTTTATAGAGCTTTGTACAATCTAAAAAAAAAAAAAAAATCGTATCAATGATTGACCTAAATATGTATGATTACAATGTATAAATACGCTGCAGGAGATTCTTTTAAGTCTAAAAATTAAGATAATCCAGTTTGGTTTTCTTATTACCTATGGCATTTTATGCAATGGAATGTCACTACCGTAATCTAGGTTTACTAAAGTCTAAGTTTTAGGACCGAATTTGGACGGTGGCTGATCAGGTATCAAACCATTTCAGTCTTCGGTCTGTAGAAAAAATGATTTAATTACAAAATTCATTACCCGCAATCCACAAAGTGACATGAAAACGAAATTATTGTTCAGTTTGGTTGACATAAATCTGAGTCAATATCGATAAAAAGCATAAACTGAATTGATACAAATCGTGCGGATATATGCTTGTCCACTCTCAATACGAGTGTAGAAACTATCCATAATATAAAAACTAATTTGTCAAAATTTTATCAACGAAATATTAAATGATTCAGGGCCAGAGAAGCTCGATATTAGGTGACTGCAAGTCTGCGAGTATTTGGTAAAACGAGTACACGCAAAGCCCGCAGTAAATCTGTAATTTGTGTTCAAGGAAAAAATGAAGACAAACCCTCAATGAAGTCATTGTATCAATATGCATTAGTATTTCACTTACGTTGTACGACATCCACAGCCAATTACACAATGTTGCGAACACAGATTGTAGCTGAAAGGGATTAAATTTTACATTGATCGTTGCGATATACTAGTTTATATAAATTCAAGATCTCGATCGCAATCACTCACGTAGATGTAGTAGCCACCTAAAAGCCAAAGTCCAAAAACTAGCTGAAATAAACAAATAATAAACCACATGGCAAGCCATGGGAGCATCAGTCCTCTGATACCCTGTTTGATACCAGCGACCATAAGTATCGAAGTTGCAATCAGTCCCAGAAAGTAAAGAATAAAAAGTGCACCGAACACTTGCATAGCTGAAAGGTAAAATATTTTACATAAAACTGAGGTCTTCATAGAGCTATGAGCTTCTGTTCAGTTACATTAGTACATCTGAATTGTCAATACAGTTGCTCAACACTCACATAATCTGACGTCTGTTTCAAAAAGGGGATTGTATAGCTGAGTTGAATCACCGCCATTTAATTGATACGATATCAAGGTAATCAAGACAATGCTCATCGCCTGAAAGCAAATAGCTTCTAGATATAATATTGAAAAACGAAAGGGAGAAATTCAACGGAAGGATTTAAGGCAATTTGGACTGGAGGTAAGTGAACAAAGCCACGATTAACGAAATTAAGTCACTGTCAAAAAAGATCAGAGTTTACTCACCGATGCATAGAAGGCTACAGCCTTGCTGCCAGTTTCAACGTTGTTCGTCCAAATACATGGAGACCAACAAGATTTTAACACGACCATTTCAATCCTGAAACAAATAAATATTAAAGACTTTATTGGCGTATAAATAAAAGGTTTAAATCCCTAAAGAATCGTGGAGTGCAACATCAATACATTAGTCCTAACCTCAAGAGACTCTGCCGTTTGTTTTGAAAAGTGGGGCGTTGACTTGTAACCCATTTTCTTATTTATTATATCAAAATTACGAGCCTTTTTAAAGTGTATACACTTTAGTTTGTTCAGTTCTTACCTCTCAGTTAGATCAAATCTTTAACCAGTTTCTCTTCAGGCACCGTATTTAAAAAAAAAAATTATGTACACTGGTTTAAAGCGTTGTCTGATTAGTACTCGTCTTCTTAACTCAAGGTGTGGTCGTATAGCGTCATCGCTATGCTACTTGTTAAGTTAGGATTTAAGTTAGGTTAGTCTTTACTTGTCAAAGCTAAAGCTGAAAGCAGCCACAAAACTGGGAGCGCTCGTGGGGAAAATACAATGCCAACAATCTCCAGAAAAAAGATAGTAAATGTCCCTAGAGACTGAAAAATTGCCTATCGAACAACTGAATTCAAATTTCAGCGATGTTCGAACTTCAAAGTTCAAAGCCTAGCATTTTGGAATTTTGAATTACTGTAACATCTTGATTATCTCAGGAACAGAATAAGACTTTTCATAACGATCTTGATGAATACAATCCAACAGGTCTCAAAAGAATCCAGCATTTCATTATCTGAATGAAATATTTTCAATTTTGTTTACTATAAAATCTAACTTTTCCGCATTGCAGTGTCATGAGTAACGAGATAAAATCGTTAAAATTTGATTCTATATATCAGTGACGTATGAGAGCAAATTTCCACGTAACGTACGACATTATTTACTGTGAACAATATGCATGTGTAATACACACACGTTAATGGTATCTATTAATACATCAGTGGTAGCAAGGCCGAGTTAGTTTATTAGACGCAAATAGATGCGACTGATGCATACCTCCCCACCCTTCCTATAAATTCGTATATAAACTACATAATAACATTACATAAAATATAACGTACACTGAAATTAATCGCCAACTGCCTAGCCGCAATGAAATCCGAATCTCGCTCATATGCATCATAATAGGCATAGAACACATGTCTATATTGTTTACAAAATGTAATATAGATTTCGACCGATTTAGAATATCCGTTCAACGTGGGCGTACAAAGGGGATATAATTAATCTCGATTTTTCTCTTGATTTCTTCTGTTACATAGAATCCGACATAGGTATACACATGCCTGTGAAATATAACCGAATTTCAAAAATAGTTGAATGAATTCCACGCTAATTGATCCCCTCAGCCTCTATTAATAACTCCAGATATTTGAATTCATTCAAGCTCTATGAGAACGAGACGTAGTTATAGAGAATTCATTGCAATTACGTACATCACAGGGTAAAGTTGGGCGTTGAGAAGGGGCATTTAACATTATTATTATATTTATATTTATATACTCACTTATAAAGCGAGTTATTTCGAAGATAAATTTTTTGCGATGGTGGTACTTATAGTTATGACCGGATATCTGACTGAATAACACCTACACTTATTTTCTATTTATATCAAATATCCACTCTGAGAATAGCTCTTGAAAATATTAACGCGACATTCAAAATATCTTCTATCAAGCCGAAATCCTTCTGCCATTTATATATAATAACCATACCAATGTCAATTATTATCACAATTTTTATTTTTACCTTTTTTTTTTCTCATCTCAAAGGAATCCTACATGCATCCCCATTTTTCACAAGCACGTATTCGAATCCAATTAAAGATTGATATTCATTATAAATTGAGTTTGGTATACCGGAGGTTATACACATATGTATAAATACTCACACATAAATATCAAAACATGTGTCTAATAAAACGAACTGTAACAGCTATTGCAATTAATCTAAATTTTTTTAAAAATATATACAGTGCATATAATGAAGCATTACAGCAGGTGACATGATAATTGGCGCGCATAAAATAAGCGAGGCAATTTAATCGTTTGACGCGAAAACTGAAAGAACGCGTACATACGTGACAATTACATGGGCATTGCATGTAGATTTCTATGTACAGTAATATTCACCTATGCATAATTATGGATATATGAATTTTTACGTATAAAGGTAAATGAGTGTTTACCAGTTTGCAGTACGATCGTCGGCGGAAGCAGCTGTGACGTCATTGGTACATACATGTGATCTGTCGCTAAACCCGCCTCGGTGTGAGAAAAAGAAGAAAAAGATGAGAAAAAAAAAATATATATATATATATATCTGCTTTCGCCAACTCTAATAATAAAATTCGCCGAGTTAAAATTCCTTGTTTCCTCACCATCTTAACAAATCGGTATATACGTACAGACGATGCACAGTACGATACGCGAATGACAAAAAATATACCATTCATATTTATAGATGAGAATTTTTTCCGCAACAATTTTTCACGAGATTATCGAAGAAAAAAGATCATCCCGTACGTTTATCGAGTACGTGAAGGAGGAGAGAGGAGGGAACTATAAATAATCGAACGAGCTAATTATTATGTACTGAAACCTTAAAATGTTTCAACTTTTTTTATATGCCCCATACACACCGTACGTGATTATTATATTAGCGATGAGTTATATGTTGGTATTTACGTTGTAATTAAAATAGCGGTTCTTTAATAATTTATAACTGTGGATTTATGCGAAACATATCGTTGGCAAAAGCGATTCTCAGTTTTATTACAAGTAATTCTTATATTTCTCTTCCTCTCTCTCGTTCAGGTATACATGGGTAGACGTTACACACGTATATTTATGCACATATAAGCGGAAGTAGTAGTCAATCGTAGTCAATATTCTCAGTCGTTGCGGGAGTTTGGAAAAAGGAAGAACAAAAAAATAAAGAAAAATGAAAAGAACGGAAAAACGGACAGAAAAATATACCGCGTACATACAGGTATATAACTACACGTACTATGCATAAAGAAAAAAAGTCGCACATAGTTTGATTTACCGCAAGATAAGCTAGAGCTTGGTATACATAAAACTGCTATCACCTGCGGTTATCTCCGCCCTTTATATAGATATATTTACCATATACATATTAATATTATATACAGATATACACATTCATACATTACACGCACATATATATTGCAATAATAATTTCCCGGTATAATATATTACCTGAGAGTAAGTTTCTAAGCCTGCAGCCGGGCCAGAACACGCCGCGGTGATTAACCCTTTGAAAATGTAGTTCATTGGTGTAAGGTTTCCTCGTGTATATAAATATATATACATTTATACGGTCTGTATTACACATATTACACATCCATATGCCGTACGTAGATATGTACGTGTATCTAAAACTTTTTAATTTTACTTGTATTCTGAATGGAAAATCTTTCCACCCCCTTGGAAAGCACTTGGAATTAATAACAGTGGCCGAAATTTTCAGGGAATTTCTCTTTGGAAATATTGAAGAAAATTTCGAGTAGAAACTGAAAAAAAATAGTCGATAACGGAATCATCCTGATACTGTATTGCCCCATTCGTACAAAATTTGAGGTTTTCATTTTGCGTGCGCGCCGCCATTTTGGTACCGCGTCGAGAAATAGACGCCTTGTGCCGCAGAGCTGAGGGTATCGTACAATATGTCCTTAGATATTGTATGTGAAATACCATAATCCTAAGTATGATTAATGAAATCAATTAAACTTTCAATACACTCTCTAGATGTACATGTGATATTTTAAAATACTCACGTAACCACGGTTATTGAGATAACACACAATAATCGCGACAAAATTAGCTGTAAAATTTCTAAGATCGATACATGCATGTGCACAACGTCCACATCCGACCGTATAGAATATTTTAGCAATTGTTACGGGGCTTATAAATATATATATATATATTCATTATGCTCGTTTGTCCAATTGTATACCTCTTCGCTGAATGAATAATTAGAAATTATTTGTTCCTCCTGCGAACTGTAGGGTGAACAGAATTAAATGTAAAACGTCTACGTACGGACCAAATAATTCATTCGACACAAAACACGCCACGTGACTTCGGGGGGGAACAATTCAATGGATCGAAGTACGTAAATATCCTCGATACAGATTAACATCCCGTCCACAATTTTTATGGAGAAAATAATGAAACGAATGAATTATTCAATTGAAAAATGGCCTCCCTGATGAATACAGAAATGCAAAATCCTGTGAGACTTTTCCGAGAAACTTTTCCTCCACGTTGGGATACCCTTGTGTTTTCGATTTTCTTGAAAATCAGAAAAAAAAAAAGTAAAAAGGGAAGGACTGAGACTAAATTTCGCAAATCCGTGGACGATTACAAAAAATTTTCAGAAATTACTTGTAAGTACGTATACGACATTTCGTTATCGTGGACGCCCTGCCGGCTACAATATCGAAAACTTCATACTTGAATCTCGGGTCTTGAGACCAGCGGCTGGATGCCGGAGGCTGGAATACTCTGGACCTCTGCCGTACACGACGTAGCATATATATCGAAGGAGTAGGGATATTACATTCTATACTCCGGCTGTCGTAACTCAAGTCCCAACAATTTTTCTCGCGCATCCACGATCCGTGCCAATCCGGAATAAAAAAAAGGGACTCTCGCGATTCGACCTTCGCATCGATCGGAAGGACCTCAAAAATCCTCCCCTCAACGCTCTCCACACCTCGTATTTCTCCAGCCCAAAAAAAAATCCCCGTTTCATAGGTAAAAATTTTTCGATCCACCCTCCATTGTTTCGAGGGATGAAAAAACGAGGGAAATATTTCGGCCCTCGCGGAGCGATGAGAAAAATAAAAATGGGCCCGAGGTGGGGTACATCTGTAGCTTTGGGAGTTATTTCGAAGGAGGTATAACCGGATCCCTAGCTCCGGTGGGTCAGATGAGTCCCGTCGACTGGGTCGGTCCGACTCACGTAGCGTTCGTTCGAGTAGTTGGATATCCCTGGATGCCTACGTCACGCGAGTGGAGGATCAGGATACACAGGATTATAAACTAGCTCTATACAACGTCGCGGCGGGGAACGGTCGAGTGAATTTTAGGGCCTGGATTTTTTCTTCTTTCAAAAAGAGAAACGGCGGAAATTTGAAGAACGAAGAAAACGATCGGTGTAATCGTTGCGGCTCCCGAGATACTGCGATTCGCTAGTCAAAAATAATCGGATTCGCGTTTTCCGTGGCGTGAAACCGATCGTTACCGAGTACGTGTAGTGAGTTGCGTACGTGAAAAGGGATTATATTATAATACGAGTGTACGAATAAATGCAGTTACGGGCGAATATTTAAATGATAATTTACAGTGTGGTGTAGTTAAAAGAGCGTAAGTTACGCCTGTATCTTTATCCCCTGTAATACGTACGCAAGTACGCGTACATGTATAACGTAATACAACTTCGGCGTGTACTATAATATCGTCACTCGCGGTTCTCTCGGTTGTACATCAAGAAGAGAGAGAAAGAAGAGAAAGAAGAGAAAGAGGGAAAGAGAAAGAGGAAAAAAAATGAGCGAGACAGAAATCCAGGGAGGGACAGAGGGATCCCCTTCTCCGTAAACCACGACCGCCGTATCGCCTCGATTACACCGCCGTATATGTCAGTCTGAACAGTTGACGGTTGACGGTCTTCGCCGAAGAAGACGTTCGACGGTGCCGAAACGTGAAACACGATTTTCCATTTTTATTTTTTCACCAAAATTTCCGTCGCCCGAAATCCGTAATTCTTCGTCCACCCGTTGCACATCGAAGACATGGTCCAAAACGGTGCTTCAATTTTGATCGAGCTTGGATGAGGGAAATTCGAATGAAAAAACAAAACCAAACGGACCTTGATTTTCTTCAAAGACCGTTGAATTCACCGAAAAAAAAATACCGGGGTTCATTGATACTATCGATGAAATCGACGGGCTGGGTACCGGCATTTTGAGATGACACCCACGCCGCGCTCGTACGACGTTGAACTTGAAAATGGCATTGCGTGAAGATCTCTTCTTCTTATCTCTTTGTTGAGAACGTCGGTGAGACGAAAAAAAGTGGAACCATTTAATCGTTCCTTATTTCGAGCGCGAACGAGACGCGTCGACTGTACAAATACATAGGAATGAGAAAAAAATTATACCGGGTTCCCTGCGAAGTATTGAATGCTCGGTGTTGCCGTACGGTATATCGTGGTACATGACGAAAAGTAACTAAACCACATCCCGCAACCGAACGAAACCAAACTCATCGTATAAATATCACGTGAGCCATCCCCGAGACGATGTGAAGCTGCTGCTGCTGCTGCTGTTGCCGTTGCCCGTTGCTTGTTACCGCTTCTTCTTCTTCTTCTTCTTCTTGTTCTTCTTCTTCCTCCGCTTCTTCTCTGCTTCATCTTCTTCGTCTACCGCCGCCGTTGCTGCTACTTTGGTTGCGAGTCTGCGCTATTTAGAATATCTTCGCTTAGCGGGAGACTTCTTCAAGCGAACGAGAGGAGAGAGCGACTTTACGCGGATCTTCTTTACGAATAGTTCGTTTGTCTTTAAGGGTCCTGAAAAGTGTGATACTATTTTCTACGACGTTAACACTTACAATCCAACGACAGAACAACGATCGTCGATCCGGAGTGAGAGATGCGGAAAATTTTCGACGATCATCGATCACGCGAGGACGTCGAAAAATAAATGAGAAAGAACGTCGAAAAGATTCCAGTGAAATTTTCATTCGATCAAATTACCAGCGTATCCAATCGGTGAACGGAGTTACAGTGATTAAAAAAAAAATTACCGTCCGTGTGACCGCTGCGAAATTCACGCGGACGATCGCTGCGGTAAACTTTTACGTATATATACCGCATCGCTGGTACGGAGTGAAGTGAAAGCGGAAGTGCACAACTTGAAAATTGATCTATTAAAATCTCATCAATCTCGAGCCACTTTAATCAGAGAAAACTTCATCAAAAGAGAATTTATCGGGAAGGAAGGAAAAAAACGATAACGATGGACGATACATGATTAGCAGGTAATCGTATGACGATTACGTTATCATATATATTTTCAGCATTAGCATCGCACCGTCTCTTCTCTCTTTTTCATACAAAATCAAAAGAGGATAAACTTTTTTTTATTCATCCAACCGTCTAGATAATTTTCAAAAACCTATTCGCTCGATTTGCTGTGTCTATAAAATGGCGGAAAAAAATTTCAACACATTACAGTACATCGCTACGTAAAAATCTGATATACCGGTACTCGCGGGGTACGGTATGAAAATCGTACAGCATCGGATGATGTATATTTAAATTTTTTTATAAATAAATAAATGATTCACGCGTATAGCAGGTGGTGATCTGGCTGTTTTCGCATAATTTTCGTCTGTATATGAATATTGATTTTATTATTTGGAGTATAAAAATCGCTCCGAAAGGTATTTTGCTCCTTTTTTTTTTTTTTTTTGTTTTTTTTGTTTTTCGTCATCTTTTTTTTCTTTCATTTATAACGTGCGCGTGCATCGTAGGAATGTTTTACGACTGACAATGAGTAACACACCGGGTCTGGCTCGAGTTCAGAGCACTCGGATGGCACCGTCCAATCATGTGAGTCGTTAGTGAAAGTGCCTTTGTGCTCGGCAAATCGGGTGCCGGTAACACCGGAAAGTTAAGTTTATTTATAGCTTTGGGACGCGCCGCGGTCTTCCCGTACCTACCTACCTACCTACCTACCCACCTACCCACCTATCTTTTGGAGAAAATTTGCATATTTTTCATTCATCTTAAATAATATTACAATACGCACGCCGTATACGTATGTGTATGACACACATGTCGTTCGTACGTTTGCGTATAAAACGACAAAAGATCGAATGCAGAAAATAAATTTCGAAATATGTGGATCAGATTTTAACGCGTACCTGCACCGAAATTTTTCGGGGATTATTGTTATTTTTCAGGAGTTTCGAAACTCGACTGTGCATACAAACGCATATAAGATAATTCGTACGTACCTACGAGTTCCTCGCGAAATATATACGCGGTTAAAAAAAAACATGCGAGTATACCTACGCCGTACGTTAAATTGCGGGTGAGATAAAACTGTATACTATATTTGCGAATATTCCGGGAGATTACTAAAAAAAACCAAAGAGAGTAAAAAGAAAAGCGAGAGAGAGAGAAAAAAAGTTGGAGAAAAAAGAAATTGTAACAACAATAATAATTCACGTCGCATATTTCGTCGGGAGCAGTTAATCCACGTACACGACGATACAGTTATAAGATTGTCATTTATAGAATGGAATTTCATACGGTATTAAGATGTTTGTTTTAAACAACCGGGCACCTGAATCACGCGATGTATTAACACCAGATATAATTGCCTGGCGATTTATTGATCGGCGCGTTCCATTTCCGACCGGATTACATCCGCGATTTTTTAACGATTTAGCAGATCTTCGCTCTCTCTCGTCGCCCCGATCGCACAGAATAATAATTGAAACTACGTAACTACACTGCTCACAAAAATTAGAGGGTCACCCTGTTTTCGCTCCAAAAAACGTCCGATTTCGAAGCCTCATAACTGCTCGAGAAATTGAGGTAGAGAGTTGAAAAAAAATGTATTATAAAGCTTGAAGCTTCACCTTTTAGGTGCTTTTTGTAGATTTTGATTATCTTTCTTTGTTCACTAGTTACACTCTCCTAATTCAAGACACATCGAAAATGCGAAGTCGACTTTTGACTTTGAGAGGGTGCATCGGGTGCCTCAGTCGTTAGATTTAAATTTTTCTGACGTCATTTTAAAGGTTGAAGTGTCTTCTTCAAAACGTGTTTCTTAAATTTTTCGTACAATTTTTTTTGCACGAGTTGTGGGACTCTGAAGCGATTATTGTCCATAAATTTTTGATCGAGTGCCCTGGCCAACCTAGTTATTGTATCGAGGTTTTTTGAAAACGATTTTGAAGCTCTAAACTTTTACTTTACGAAACTTTATTGCAATATTCTTTGATTCAAATTTTCGAAGCTCGGTCACCCTTCGAGTGCACCCCCTCGTATCTCAGTAAGGAAACGTGAACGTTGACTCGAATCAGGAGGGTGTAACTAGTGAACAAAAAAAGGTAATTCAAATTTACAAAAAGCGTCTAAGAGGTGACGCTTTAAGCTTCAAAACACATTTTTTTGCAACTTTCTACCTAAATTTCTCGAGCAGTTATGAGGCTTCGAAAATGGACGTTTTTCGAAGCAAAAATAGGGTGGCCCGCTAATTTTCGTACGTGGTGTATAACCGATCGCATCCTTCGTTCCCGTCCTAATAATGTTGACCAGCGTATACCACGTGCGACACATAGCTGCATGTATTCACTCGACCTACTTATTTTCCACTAACTGTCAATTAATTACATCTCACGTACACGTTGCGTTATGGGGTAGTGTGGCTCAAACAATGAAGAATATAACATCTACTCGTTCCGCAACCGCCATTACCATGGGCAGGATTACGAACAGTTTCCGCATATTATTCGCCACATATCTCCGCGTTCCTTACATGACTTATTTATTGTATAATACCTTTAATTAATTGAAACGGGGGTTCTTATCTCTTGTAATTATCGGATACGTATCTTACATTATAACATGTTCCGCTTCACGTCTTTAGGAACGATGAACGAAAAATAAAACAAAATTAAAAAATTGAAAAATTGAATAATCATAAGCGATCGCCTAGCTGCCCCTACCAGAGAATGAGACTCAATTTTCTAGAGACGAATGACGAAGTAGATCAGTCGCTTAATTCCACTGTTATTAGTATACGTGCAGTTAACATGTACAACGAGATAAGTTATTCGCATTTATAATAGCTGCATATGCCGCTGCTGCTGCTGCTGCTGCCTCTGTACTGCTGACAAAGGAATTAGTTACGCTCTGTTATAATTATTCGTGTTATCAGACGCCTCTGTTTTTTTCTTACAATTTTTCTTCTTTTTTTTTCTTCAAATTATTTACGCGTACGCGATACGCGATGCACGAACGTACCTCTACGCTCCGGGTAGTTAAACAAAAATTGCCGTCGCGGAATTTTTCTTCATTTTTTTTCTTTAAGACTGAGAAAAAATCTTAACAACTTGATAATAATGGTACGAAGGCTGTGCGCTGATTTGGTAATCTATGTGGCCGCTAGGAATTCGGTGTTTCATCAACACAGCTGCTCAAATTTCTAGTAGAATTTCGATTGACAACTGTATTAGCCGACCGACATTTTTCATTGATTTATTTTTGGAATCCCCGAATCTCGGTTTGAAAAGCGTCTAGACACCAAAAATATTGATTCGCGAGATACGTGCACAGCGATCCGAAAAAGAGTAGAAAAAAAAAAGAAAAAGAAGCAATACGGAATGAAAATTGTCACAACGAATTTATTAACGTCGGAGATTTAATTTGAAATGATCTTTTTCGGCGACTTCCTGTGCAGGTTTAAAAATAATGGTCTGCCAACTAATTGCACGGTTCTCCGTTTTTTCGCGTATCAATTTTTGGCAGATAAATTTCGATCGATCAAAATTTAAATTGGACAAATTTCGAGGCGGTTTTAATAAGAGCGAGAGAAAACGTCAGCTGATAGTCACGCGCGTTCAAAGCATTCCTACGGTTTTACGATGACAATAAATTCGCTCACGTTTTATGCAAGGTCAAACCCCGATGATTCTCAAGATCCAAATTTTACTTGCGGACCACTAGCGATTTCACGCGTAGGCGAAACGTTTCTGCTATAACGGATAACTGACTCTACATTTCGTATCCGACACACGAGATAACTTCGATCGAACGATCGATATCGTGATTTGGATCCGAAGGACGTTCGCCTTTTTCTAATTTCTTAATCTGATGAACGATTTCGTCGGATGCAAAGCTGAATAATTTTCGATCCAGAGAGTTATTCGGCTTCTCTAATTGCCGCAAATGTTACTTATTATCGAAGCAGATATGTTTTCGTGTAATTGAATTAGATTCGCGTGGGTGCAGAGAATACGAATTCGTCCAGATATACAACCGCCTTTTCGGAATCGTAAATCTTTCGGCTTATATAGCTGCACAACGGATGAGTAATTTGAAATTGTAACGAGAATCACGTGGTATAATTGCGGTGATTAAAATCATCCGCTACACGAATACATATATATATATATTATTACCGACCGATTAATATAAATGTATCCACATCGTACACGCCACACCTCGCAGAACAAAAAAAATTTCGCATCACCTCGGTATCAAAGAAATTTAATTATCCCCACTAATTAATCCGTCCGATCAATTATAGAACGTATTCCGCACAGGGCTATAAAACGAACGATTTATATGCTCGTTCAAATTAGGCTTCCGCGGAAGTTTCCTACCCGCTAGACTCCGCCGGCCACTGAACCGGAAGTTAACGGTGCAAAATGCGCCGCCGTTGTATAATTTTATTCGGATCAAAACTGCCGAATAAATTCGCTTTCAAACCACGTGAAATACGTACCGGTAGTCCCGATGAAAAAAAAACAAAAAACCAAAGGGTGATTCCGCAACGAAAGCGGTTTCGACATACGGCAGGGAACCGGAACAAAAAAATCTGTTTCCTCATTTCGGCGATCGATTGACCTTCGTCCGTTTCAAGGGTGAGGGAAGGATGAAGAATGCCCCGCGGCGCCGGGGAAGGAGGCGAGAAATCGAGCAGCGGTGGCGGTTTTGGAGGATGGCTCGGAGGGGCCGCAAGAGCGATGACTGGGGGAGCTGGTGGCGGTTACGTGGTCCTCGGCGGTACCAGATACGGTCTGAGACTATCTCAGGTAAGTCTAGGGTCCCCCGAAACCGACCCTCTTCCCGACCACCACCACCGCCCCCCAAGAATAAGAAAACAGAAAAAAAAAAAAAAAAAAAACAAATCCAAAACCAAATGTGAACATTAAGGTGACGAAACCGTGCCGACAGGAGAGCATACCCCCGGCGAGCACTCGGGAGGAGTCGTCGGAGCGTCGAAAAAAGAGGAATTCGAAGGAGGGCGGCGGAGTGACGGGGGATTCGAATTCCCGGGAACGTTTGACAGATAATAAATCGTTGTCGAGTAACGTCGGGGTCGGGGTAACCGGAAGTCCCGAAAAACCGGGACTGGACATAGCGAGCAGCGTGGCCGATTGTTGCTGCATAGGACCGCGTTCCCGTCTCCCGTTACCGAAGTCCTCGAACGTCAACGTTCTACCGATGAGTTCGAATCCCGCATCCCTAGCCTCCTGTAACGCCGGTTTCAATAACTTCGGTAACTTTGGATCGGGGGTTGCGAACGCCAGTAGCGGGAACAATATTAACGGTCCGACGACGCGTACGACAACGTTGGCCGGTGCGCCGATACCAGCGGCTGAACACCAGCTTCCAACTGCTTCACCAGTAACACAACTGCCGCCAAACTTCTTGGCTAATAATAAACAAGGAGGCGGTTTGCAGGCAGCCAGCCATGGATCGTCCGCGACCTCACCGCCAGCTTCAGTGGTCCACTCAGTGTCGGTGCCACGACAGCTTGCCCAGTGGACCAAACACCAAACCCTCAAGTTACAGGTTCGTTTTTTTCAACAAACAGAAAATAATCAAATAACTCTGTATCTTTATCTTTATATCGGAATGAACCGAATTCAACGCGATTCGACGATAATTGAAAACGCGTTACCGAGTCACCCCTCGCCGGAACATCGACGAATCGTCATCCCTTAAAAATCATGTGGACGTTGATCATTCATTCATTCATGAATCGTCGAACGGCGGAGATAATTTAAATAAACTTTCCTCGGTATTGATTCGTTGAAGATTTCATCAAAATTTCCGGTGGCAACGAAAAAAACGTGGAATATACGGCTGCGAAAGATCGTCGATCGAAAATCAAACCTGATAAAATTCCAATGCGTTTGAATTTTCGGTTTCCCTTTTTTTTTTTTTTTTTTTTCTCTTACCCTCCCCCGTTTCGACCGGGTGGCCGAATTCGCTCGGATAATTTTGTGTGTACATGTGTTGGGTTTCGAGTGTCTAAATTTTTATACGTACGTGCGAATACGTATGTACATCTATATACCGAGTGAGCAATATTTATAGCTTCAAGTTCAGAAATTTCTTGGATAACGATTCATAATGACGTAAGACCACTCGCCGTGTATAACAGTCCGATGATGATTCTCGAGCGAAAGAAAAAACTATATGTACGTTCTTATGTACGTATATTATATGCAACGTATATAATTGGTCTGGTTTTCTTTGGAGATATAGACAAGCCAACAACCTATTACCAAATCTATACTAATTATAGCCCTCGACGTGCGTTGTAATTATCATTTTTATCGCTCACGGTTTACACTCTGCACTTGTACGCGGTGTCGAATTGCGAGAAGCAAAAAAAAAAAGAAAAGAATTAATAAAAAAGCGGATCGTAACGAAAAAAAAAAAAAACCATAAATTCGCACGATCATCGCCCGGTCTAACTAAAAGAGAGAAAGATAGAGAGAGAAAACGTTCGGCCTTATGTACACAAATAATAAGTTAATACGTAGCGTGAAATAATTTTTGGGTCCGCTGAAACGATCCGCCGAAAGATCAACGTCGTCGACTTGTCGAATAAATAATTCTTATTGATTCACATATTTTTTTTTTTTTCTTCTCTCGATAAAATTTTTGCTCGTCGCGCTTCGGGCAAGAAACGAATTTTTCACGGCTTAAACGGGAAGGGTAAAAACTAAATTCGGTTTCGTTACCATCCTTTGATCCCGACAGGAGCCAGCTGTGACAGCAGTGGACCGTTTGCACAGATTCAGGTGGAGTGGGGGCGGAGGGGGAAGCGGGAAAAAATCCTCTTCCAGCCCCCGCAGTGACAAGGCCGAACGGCTGAGGGAACTCACGGAAAAATTGAAGGGACCAGCGCCGGTTCCACCGCCCCGACGACCTTCGCGTTTGCACGCCTCTTCGCCGCCGCCGATCTCCAGTCATCAGCAAAATCAGCAGCAGCATCATCATCATCCGGTTTATCAGCAGGTAACGTTCGAAAGAAAAAAAAACGAGGGAGCACATCGGACGGGGGTGATCTGGTATTTTTACAGTTCGTTCGATCTAACGTTCGCCGAATGTCTTTGCAGAGTCCCCAGTCGGCGCCGATACAAAATTGCGGACGTTGCAGCGACGGAAGACCCGCGGGTTTTCGCAGTTACACGTACAGCGAAGGTAGCGGAGGATCGGTAGGAGGGAACAATTTCGTTACGTCGCACAATCAATCGAAACCTGTATTCCAACGTAGTGAAAGTGTGAGTGAAGAGTGTGCGCGTGACGATAACGGCGATAAAAAGAATCGCGAGATTCACAGTGCTAGGTCGTCGTCGTCGGCCTCTTCGAATCGAGGTTCGAAAACTTCTCTGAAAAGCATATCCAACGATCATAACGTGGGAAACAGTGCGATCTCCGCAGGGGAGCTCAGTGACGGTAATACAAGGGTCGCTAATTCGAGTGGTGAACCGGGTAACAGTGTCGCGTCGGATACGAAACATTCGCGACAGTACAGTGATCCGGTTGTTCGAGACTCCGCGAGTGCGGCGAAAACCACATCCGAACGGTATACGACCGATTCGGTTCCTCCCGCGGAACCGAGTAGCACGGCGTCCGGCGGAAGTAGCGAAGGAGAGGCCAGGGATGCCGTCACCCGTCTCGAACCGAGGGGTCCGCTTCTGTCCAGCGGTTACCACAGGCCGGGGGCACCCTACAGAAGCGCTTCCTTCGGCCAGGTGGACTTCAGCCAAGGTATGATCGAACGATTAGTGAAAATTGAAAAACCGACGTCTCGATTAACGCCAGTTTCCTTTGTCGCACCTCCATCAGGCAGCAGGCTCAAGGTCCAGCCGAACTCCCGTTCGGACCTCGACGTCCAAACGGAGCACGGCAAACACCTCCTTCAGGATGTGAGGGCGAGCACGTTGCCGCGACGTCGCGGCGACGCGAGTCCCGGGGGTGCTACGCCGCGACACAGTCCGGGTCGTCAGAGTCCCAGGGCGAGTACTACGAGCGTCGACAGCGCGGTGGGATCCGCCGAGGGTCTCGGTGGCACGAATCAAGGACTCCAGGAGGAGATACGTCCGAGGAGCGACGGGTCCGACAGCCTGGCGACCTCCAGCGCGCTGACCAGTCCGGAACCCCCCGTCCCCGAGAGCCACGAGCCCAGAGTCGATCTCGTTCCTACCGAACTGTCCGCCCCCGAGTTCGTACCGGATTCCTCCGAGGTCCTGGAAACGGCCGTCGAGGAGGTCGTGCACAGAGGTAAGCGGGTTACAAGCCACCGACGAGATCGCCTTCGTCGTTCGACGTCAATTTTTCTCGCTTCGATTCAGATTCGAGGATCGAACCGCACGAGGTGATCGTCACCCCGCCACCGGAGGAGCCGCGTTTGAGCCAGGCGTCGGAGGGCAGCGAGGCGCCTAGCGAAACGCCGTCGGAGGCGTCTTCGCCGGGGAAGAGCCGACGCTATCGCGGCGACACGAGTAAACGGAGAAAGGGTGTGTACATCACTCAGTGGCCGGAACCCTCGGATTCCGACCGTAACAAACTGGCCGCCCAGAGCAGCGAGGAACGCGACGACGTCCCGGCGACGCCGAGCGACCTCTCCGACTGCGAAGGTCACACCCCGAGAAGGTTCGTCCTCGAGATCCTCGAACGCTTTTTTTAGTCTCGACCCGAATCAGCATCCTCCTTTTTTTTACCCTCTTGCCCTTGATCAGGTACAGCAAAAGACCTCTTCGCGGTCCGTACGGTCAGATGCTGGAAGCGGAAATGGCGAAGCCGAGGGCCCCGGACATCGGACTGGACGGGGGACTCAGACCGAGGCGAAAAGTGTCGGCCAATTTATCGTACAGCGCTGGAACGAACAGCAACTCCGAACCGCCGACACCCTGTCATCACAGGACGACTTCCAGTCCGAGCAAACTGGAAGGACTTCCCGGCCCGAGTCCCGAACTCCTCGCCGAACTGCTCAGAGGTTCTTCGGAACGAGTGGCCAGAGCTCCGGCCCACCGAAACGTGAGTGACGTTTTACCGTTATTTAATGTAACCCAATTGAAGGTAGAAAAAAATATAGAGAACAGTTCTCGGCGTTGTTGTACGGTCCAGGAAAACTGGGTCGCGAATATAACGCAGTGGCGAGCAGTCGGTCGGTCGGTCGGTCGGTCGGTGGTTTAAACTTGAACGAATCAATTTAGCAAATCTACCCCGGCCTCGCGTATATCGCTGCAATATAAGCGGCCTACTCGTCGGCTATTAGTCGCTGTCCAAACAAGAACGCCGGACAGAAAAACAAATAGAAAATTTGCGTACGCGTTATGCAAACGGTTGTATCAACGTACGCGGTGTATCGTTCGAACTCGACGCGGTCGCGTTCGCCTTTCGAGAGAAAAAAAAAAAAAAAAAAAAATAAGGGGAAAACCGAGACGACGATTTTTTAACAAAATCGGATGATCGTCGCGGTATCTTCAGCGTCTTCGAGCCGGAGATCGCCGGACGACCTCCGGGTACGTCGATGTTGTTCTCCTTTCAATTCGTATCGGTAAAAAGGAAGGTGGTAATCGTCGCGAGTCGCAGACGCATCGTTACAAGCGGCCAAACACGATCTAATAATATTCACCAATATCTCGCGGATGAGTCTCTAGGTTTGGCCGGTGTCCTGGAGTTTTCTGGTCGTACCTTGTGTATTAGGTATATATATATATATACACACATATATATATGTAAATATACAGGAGTATAGGCGCACTCGTATATTTTCTTGGGCCTAAGAGTCGCCGCGTTTTTCGATATCGTCGCGGTGGGGGTGGCGGACGAAGATGCTGGCGAGGATATTTCTGTCCGAAGAGATATACCTGAGGCCACATCGTTGTATCTATAACGTGCCTATACATATGTATGTATAAAACGTACGCCGTTCTACGTACACCCGATATTTTCTCCCGTCTGGTTTGTACGCGTGTGTTCCGACTTCACCTATACGCCTACGTGCGGAAAAACGTCGTACGGATACTTCGGTCCCGTTGACACAGAAGAGACACACGGCAAACCCGACGGATCGACCGAACGACGTCGACGACTATACGAATTTTCTTATGTGTTACTAGTTTTGGTCGCCAACTGTCTGTCTGGTCGTAGCGTTCGCTTGTTCTTTGACGCAACTTTCTGACCTTGCGTAAGGCCTGAGAGTCGCGAAATATTTATAGATATATGTATAAAACGCACGTACAACGTACACGCGGTAGCTGGTACGGGTGAACGTTTGCAAAAATGAAAAAATAAGAAAAGAAAAAACAAAAAAAAAACAAGAGAACATTCGAGAAATTATCGCGAGCGCAAAAAAAAAAAAAAAAAGGGGAAAGAAAATGAAAAACGGTCGTTCTCAAGTTTTCGAATCGTACGAATTTTTTTTTGCACACGCATATCAAAAAACGCGACGCGTGCAGCGCACCGGTAATTTGAAATGCTGATAGGATCTTTTTTTTTTTACACACACTTCCGGAATAACCGGTGCACGCGTCTATTGCATTGAAAAATTTTCAACGTGCGCACTTCGAGTGCGTAGAATTTATTTTCATTCTCTAGATAATTTTTACTCGTGCGTATTGTACATGTATAAATTATTTTTCATCCTCAATCGAATCGTCCGTTCAAAATAAACTCAAAGTACGGCGCGTGCGGTGAATTTATCGCTGTACGCGATAGGTGTTGATCGGGTTATAGATCGAATTCATCCGATATTGCCAAAAACTATCGAATGCACCAAAAAACACATCGAGTTGGCGACGAACGTTTAATTTTCAAAGTTTTCGATACGCATAAATTATAATTATTATATACGGATTGGCCCGGCGCCCATCTTCCTACAGACGGATCGTCGGGCGTAACAAGGAAAATCGGGGCTTAGAATTTCCATTCGGATTTTCCCTCCGTTGGACAGAATTTTTTTTCGACCAATTTTCAATCGCGGATAATCAAGAAAAGAGAGAAGGAAGAAATCGTGGAGGTATGCGAAGAAAACGATGACAAGAATTTGATTTTTTTGGGCGCGCGCTGCGTAAAATTATGGGGGATGCAGAATACTGCAGCGTGTACATAGTATATCCAGACAGACTAAACACACGACGCGGGGCGTCTAAATAAATACATCGTTATTGCAAAAATATGTTTTGATAGGATAATTTAATGGGGTAAATACCGAGGATAGCGCGGGGACGTCGTGAAAGCGAACCGGTATTCGGTACCGAGGTATCAACGTAACCCGTAACCGTGCGCGTGTGTATAATTTTTGCACATTCAAAGGACAAAAGCTTTTCGCATACATCGGGCTCAAGTCGTTTTAATTCAATCCGCGAGAACAACAACATTGCCGACAATGAGAAGAAGAGATGTCGAATAAAGCGCCATGTGCATTTCTCTCGTGGCGTCGCGACGCCACCGTCGCGCTTCTGCCGCTCGGTTAAACGGCGTTGAGTTGTTTTGGCGTCTGTTATAATATACGCGTCTTATTTAGCCTGAATTGCGGCACTCCGTTGAATCCGAAGAAATATTATGCACCTAAATATCAATTTACTTCGGTATTTCGTATACCGCGGTATACAAAATACCGAACATTCGTTGCGATACGCCGGCACTCGGGATTTCTGGAATGCTTGTAATTTCAATTCACCGCCCCGGAGCGGCCATCTTCTTCTTAAATTTGAAATCGAACAGCTGCGTTCGAGGGAAAACTTTGAATTTGTTTTCTCGGTATGCGTGGAAAAAGGGAGGAAGAATCGAAAAGAATATCCGAGCTGTCTACGTCGACGGCCTCTCCGTTCGAAGAATAAAAATTTGAGCCGCTTAATTTTTTTTTTTTGGAAGCGTAAAAGCGAAAAGCTAGACCTACGCGTCGGCGGTTCGTGACGCAGGTGCGAACTTCCGGCGTCGCCTACCAGGTGGCTACGTCACCGAATACCGCGACTTTTAAATTTAGAACACAACTAAACCCACGAAATCCCTCCTCTGTCGTCTCTCGTCATTTATTTTCTTTCATTTCATTCTCGCGGCTCATCGGCCGTCCGAATAGAAGCGTTTTTATTCTCTCTTCTCTTTTGATTTCTTCTTACAGATTTGCTCCTGACAATTCTATTTCCAATGAATTATCATCGTCCGATGAGGGATGATATTACTTTTTCCAACATATAAGCGCACGTTCGAATATATGAACGCGCATTGAGGTCACTTCATATATTATAGGTATTATTATATGATACGGTTTGTTTAAAGTTCGCGGTGTTGTTTAGTAGCTAGGAAATAATCAGTTTTTACTAAAAAACATGAAAGTTTGCGTTGCTCGCAGACCGGAGTGTACGTGGTAATAAAACGGTATTTTATATCTATGACTAAATTCATCTACACACACCTACGTGTAATAAACGCCATGCGTATAAAAAAGCAGGGAAGAACCTCGCTCCAGAAATAGACAATATATTGTATTTTTATCAACAGCTTATTAATATAATCGCACTAAAGTTTATCCGACAAATAAAGTGATAAGCGGGGGCCAAACAGTGTTTAGAACGATATAGTCTAGGGACAACGATTTCCGATGCTGTTTTATGATGAGAAAAACAGGTGAGGAATTCGTTCCGAGTGCGAAATAAAAAATGAAAAAAATGAGAACCCGAATTCGTCCAGATCGCAGTCTGAAATCAACCGAATATTTGATCAAGTTAGCCCGCCGTGAGAAAGAGGTGAATGAAATCTGCTCGATTTCAGTAACCGAAATATTTTTCCTCCGTTTATTGATCGATTTCGATTAATTTTACTCGATTTCCTCGCCGATTTTTTTCTCAGAGATTTCGCACAAGCTGCGCAAACGGAAAGACGACGAGGATATTGAACACATGCACGCTTAGGTGTGGTCTATAGTAAAATACGTTATTGCAGGGTTCTCGATTCGAAGAAATGTTATTCGCTTAGTCACGAGTTGTACGTTACATATAGGATCGCGGGTATATATATATATATAATAAAATATACCGCAGAACGTCTAACGTACGTTCTCTTCATTCAGAAGTGGAGAACATTACAACATGTTTATCAAGTGTACCGGAATAGAAACTTCGACCCGCGATCAAAAGCGTTGAATTTTCACTGTACTTATACGTATACATATATACCGCTATTTATTACAGGGTGCTACCGATATCTTGACCTCCATTTTGAAAAAATTCGGAACAAAAATAGTGATAACAATAATGAGTGGACGCACAAAGAATCCGGTTTCCCCAAACGGAAGTTCGAACAAAGAATCTGATTGAAGTTTTTTCAGAAATTCTAAAATTATCATTTCTCTCTTTTTTTTTCCTACCACGAAATTTCAGCGTACAAATAATGACAACGACGCGTTGATAATGACCGAGCGAGAGTTTTGAATATAAAACTGCTGAATAAGTGTATAAAATGAAAGATCAAGTGGTGCGGAATCCTCGAGAGCGTTGGGAACGGGCTCTCGTGAAGCTTTTCGTCTTTAGGGTATTATACCGAAGGTATATCCACCGGGTGTAACTTGTAAGAGATCCTACGTTGTAGGGGGGGGGGGGGGGGGGGGGAAGAGCTTGTTAAGGGGACTTTAAAGAAGACGAAAGACTGTCTGAAACCGAAAACTTGCAACGTAGGTGGAAAAAGTAAATGCAGAATGAACGAGAAAGCCGGGATTCCGCGCCTCGCACAGCCTGCACCGCCTTTATTCAAAGAAACCCAGAGCTGCGAAAAGAAAAAAAAGAGTCCAATTTTTTGTTTTTCAAAATTCAAGTACCCGTGAAAAATTGTTCTTTCGAAACGATATTTATTTGAACGCGATTACGTCACGCGAGAAACAAGAAAAAAGATAAACTGAAATTGGAGAAGAAAATTTTCCAGTTTTCGTCGCTGCGTTCTCGTTGGTTTTTCGCGACGTCTGGCGCGTGGAAAAGAAAAAGCATTTCGCAGCCCTTTCTTCGTACAAAAGGGAGGAATTCAGGTTGCGTTGGAGATCGGAACGCGCCGGCGTCCGCGGACATTGGGGTTCTCTTTTACGTTCGTCTCTCTTGCTCTCAGGCATCGATCACCCTTGGTGGGCGAGCGCGTAGCGTCGGGACGCTAGTCGACGACGCGAAGCGACGCCTAGAATCTAGAAAAGTTTCGCAGTCATATTTTATACCATTGTAACCTCGATTTGTATTACATGTAATTGCGGCCAGTTTTTTAATTATATATGTACAATAAAAAACAAAAAAAAAGAACAAAACCGACCGTAGACCACGTAAAAAAAAAAGTAAAATACGTATCGTCGCCGTTGCACGACTCTCTGATAAACGCGTGGACGGGAGACTGATTATATCGGTCCGCATAAAATCGTCTAAAAAAAAAGAAAAAAAAACCGAAACCATCACCTTTTTAATACACATACCCCCAATATTTTGTACATCACACATACCTATTTACGTACTCTGATTTACCTGAACATACTATACACGTACCTACGGTATACCAACGTACACTCACTCTCCTCTTACACACGATAATTATTTAATAATATACAATTAATGTTGTTAGAAATTAAAATATACGACCAGATAAAATAACGATGAGATATTCGTCGATTTGTGAAAATATTTGGTGAATTATTTTAACAGAATTTTTATTTATTATACTCTTATCGTTATTAATTTTATTATTATTGTTATTATAACCGTCGTTGTTATTGAGATTGTGATTATTATTGTTATCAAACACCATGTCCACATTTATATTTATTCGATAAATCCCGATTCGGAATATGTTTTAATTTTTTTTTTTTTTCTCAAAATATTCTCTCCCAATTATTTTCTTCTTCTCATCATGCGGAGGAGATTTTTTTATTTTTCACGGGGTGGTTAATGTTGAAGAGAAAAGTGAAAGTAGAAGTGAGAGGGAGAGGAAAAAGGGAGAAGAAGGAGAGAGAGGAATGGTATTCGGATGGATATATCGATTCGCAAATGGGTATAAAAAATAAACGAGTAAATGAAATAAAATTCTTATGACACACGTTTAAAATATACACGTGTTTTGTGTGCACAGTGTAAACTGTTTTCTTTATTATTTCGTGTTTTTTTTTCTTTCACTCTAGTCAAAATCTAGAGTCAGTCAGTATTATCGAACGCGGGAATTAACGACGGTACTAATCTTGATTTATAACTTTGCCAGTAAAAAAATCATGAATGTATGCAGTATAAGTGTTCACGACCGAATGGATCATCAAATTCGAGATAATCTACAATCGATTATTGCCAATGGTATTACCCACCGCGTAAATTAAATTTCGAAAATCCAGTAACTGCTCCTAAAAGATTCAAAGAAAAAAAGAAAATTCATAAATTCATATTTCTTCGACCCCGAATATCGATCGGGTAAGGAACATGATAATCTTCATGAAATTCCAATCATCATCAGATCCCACTCACTGTGGATGGAAACCAAAATTCCGCACAAGTGCACCGTGATAAGAGAAAAAAAAAAAGGAAAGGATTCGAAGCGAGACGTTGCAAACGGACAAGTCAAACAGGGGCTGATAAGGGTCATCGTACAATCGGTCGATTATGCGTTACATTTACACTCGTGTGTCACGTGTGGTATAGGTGCGTAATTTGGGTGAAATGGGGAAAAAGTTGAGGCTCGCGAGAAGCACAGGTTGCGGAGGGATTTAGTCACTCGTCTAAATATACCCAGATTTCGTATAGCCCGAGAGGTTTCTCTCCTCTTTTCCACCGCGTATTACACGTGTATGTATACTTCGGTTTCTTATGTACACGGCTATATGTACCGGGCAATATGTACAGTCACTTATATATAAAACATATAACACGAATGAAAAGAATATGCAAAACGTTTTGTTCTAGAGCAGCCATATTCGATTTTATGGCCAATGCGATCTGATCGATCGGACGATGCAGATTCGCGTTAACGATCTTCGAAAATCGGGAATCAGGAGAGTCCGATGAAAATCGATATCTCGTATATTTCTACCGGTTGAAATTTTTAAATCGCTTGTGAAAAAACAAAATATATTCCGATCGGGCTGGGCAAAAAGATGAAAAATCGGACGTACGTCTCGATCGATTTATGAAATTTGTAAATTGCGCGGCGCGAGTCTTGGTACCGCGCACGGAAAATATAATCCATCAAAATATCGACCTCCCAATCATAATAGCGCAAGCGAAACCCGAGAGAGATGGAAATTTCACGACCGCTCCTAAGCAAAAGCAAAAGAGAGAAAAAAAAAAGAAGGAAAACTCGGTTTATAACAACCACTTCTTCTCTTCGCATACGGGAGTAGACTCACCGTTACGTTCGATATATATGTATATACGTAGACCGACGTGTATACGGAATACATACGTTATATTTATTTCCATAACCGAATTCCGGAAAGCGTAGTCTGATCGCTGCCCTCCAACTTCTTAGTTCTCCGCTCTCGCGTTTATCTTCCGATTCTTTCTCTCGCGTAGTTTGAAAAAAGTATACGGCGAACCGGCGAAATCGCAATAATGCTCACCCGTTAACCGATCGATCGCCTCTCGCCCGAATATCGTACGCCGTTAAAAAAAAAAAATCCTAGGTTTTCAACGTTATTCTGCGAAAATAATCCACCGTCGCGGCTAACGAACGCCGTGAAATAATTTTGCACCGATATAATTGTAAACGGCCCCTCCTCGTTTCTCCCGTTCATTCATTTCCGATAGTTCATTCAGTGCGCGGTATAATGGAGTCGAATAATTTATTGATACGTCGATCCCGGCCGTTTATTATCCTCTTTAAAAGCGCAACGATAAATCAACGTGGCTTAGGGTACCAACTATAGGCGTATGCGCGACTCGATTATACGTTGTTATACGTATGTACGTACGTACGTACGTACAATATTACGGTGGGGGCGTAGAGGAAGAACTTGGCGCGTGCAAAAACCACCTACCAACTGTATCCACGTTTTGTGAAATTATTGGATTCACGTACTTCCCGATCCCCTGTGGACTATAAGCGTACCCAAATCGGTCGGAATTATTACCCCACCGCCACAATTGGCTAGGAATTTTAGTCTTCGATCAGAATCTCGCTTGTAACACAAGCGGCGGATTCCGCGCATTTTAAAATCGTTCTTACCGATTGATCCAACGGTTTTAACCCGACGAGGGAGTTAATACTCTCCTTTTTTATAGAGAAAGAAATAGGAGAATTCAGCTGCATCCGATCCGTCCGATTAGGAAGATCCAGATTAGACGTTATCTCGTAGGTGTTACGGTGGTTTTCAATTTTCGAACATAACGTAGTTTCAGCCGTGTGTAACGCAGTGCGGAAATTGTGGATAGCCGCGGATTCGTGTTTACGCTATAAACGTGTAGCAATATTAATATTCCGGCAATCGATAATCCCCACAATACCGCCTCCTATATATAATAATAAATAGGGATAATAATTATACACACACACACACATGTCGGCAGTGTATACCCACGTAGTAACATGCGTCGGTGTGTTCGATGTACGGTAAATATTAATTGTATATTTAATTAAAGTGACGCCGATAAGGTGGAAGGGGATGGCGTTTGTGGTGAATTTTCGAGAATAACGTTATTCGTGAAAACCGTGGGAGACGATGCGATTCGATTTTTCGTTGTTCAAAATCTCGTTTTCACTACGGCTACGGTGGACCGAGTTCGCCGTTGCGCGGAAAACAGAACTGACAAATTCTTCCACGTATGATAACAACGTCGTTTAATTAAACGACGAAGAAAATGATGAATTAACAAAATTGTAAAACTTCGTTGAAAATCTCGAGAGTGAAATAATCATAACCCAGTGAGCGCTGTAATTGTGCAGCCTCTGTTTTATAGAACAGTTAATTTTCCCATGTGATATATAAAAATGTTCTATCGATAACGTGATATAATTAATGTTGAAAATAATGAGTGTCGGTCACAGGCTGGTCACTCAACCTTCCGAAGACAGCGAAGATAACGAACACGTCGGCAAACGAGTGGTACGTGTTCCCATCTCAGTAGACGAGACGAATAATTTATCTCACCGATTTTTGGGAGAGAATAAACTATAAGTTCTCATTTTTTTTCACCATCTCGAAACGAAGAGAGGCCAAGCTCTGAATCATTTTACCGTAGACTCGAATTTTCTTTTTTCACAAACTGCATTCAATTTGAACCGAATTTGAGAGACGCAGAGTTCGTTAGAATTCGTATTTTAGGTCAGTGCGGCGCGTAAATACGTTGCCGATGTACACATGTACAAGCGAAGCAACGGTTCGCTCTTTACCTATAGGTATTCACACGTGTGCAAGTGGTACACGTGCAACGATCACGCTTGAGCAATAGCCGAGCGTACGTAGCGGAGAAAATGGCAAATTAGTTCGAACACAATTTTCTTTTTCCTTTTTCCCATTTTCCCATTTTCTTTTTTCCTCCTCTTTGCCGTCGGAGAGCGCGTGACTCGTACAAAACTTTAAGTTCCACGCACACGGACGTGTGCGAGTATAAATTTATAATGTACGCGTCGAGGGGCTGCTGCTGCTGCCGCTGCTGCAGATTCTGCGCGCTATATAACGTACCTACGATGCATGTCACGAGGTCAGGAATTCCAGCGGAATATTTTATAACGTAAATATCAGCCTCTGAATTCCGACGTTTGTGGAGTTGAATAGATTTTTCATTTTTTTTTCATCAGATTTCCACAAATTTGTACAAATCGTCGTCGTCGTACGCTTGATCGGTATCGCGGACTCGACGATAATTGCGAGGACGATTTTCAAGGTCGCAGCCTTGCCAACCGAGTCACGATTAGATCTTGCAACCGCAACTCCGAGAATTCCAAGGATTCGGATCGTCGAAGAGTATTAAAAAATTCCCTGATTCAATTAAGAGAAAAGAGAAAAAGGAAATAAGAAAAATCGACGATCCTGCAAACGATCGCGTGGTGATTTGGGATAAAAAAGTTTACAAGCCTCGGTCTTTTGGACGAACTATTGTATTTCGTGGATTTTTACTTTTCAATAGTTATAAGGGAGGTGGGATATCAACGGCGGAGCTTCGTCGATGCGAAGAAGGAAAGCAGCATCAGGCACGCATGTGATCATAAGATAGCAATACATATACGCCTATATACTTAAATATGTACATGTACGCGTATACATGTATACGCGTAGGCAGAGGTCTATATTTGGCTGAGGTTTCGATCAATATTAATAGATACGCTTGCATAGATTCCTACGGGCCACATTCTGTGGCAATGATCAAGCGAGGCGCACAAAATCTCTCTACATAGATATTTATTCTGTAGCAAAACATCTCGAGACAATTTCCTTCGTCGATCAACCGTCGAGACGCATCTGCATTTACGATAACTCGTCGAGATAATGAAAAAAAATCGTCGACACATTTTTTGAAATAACTTTTTATTTTTCATATTTTCCAGGATACCAGGACTCACGTCGTCGTCGAACTTTACGACACCGAAAGATCCTACGTCGAAGCTCTACAGATACTAGTCAATGTGAGAATTATTTGCAATAATCATGTATAAAAGTTTTTCTTTTTTTTCTTTTCAAAAAAAAATGCTGAGAATTTAGTTTTGCAAAATATCAGCTGTTTCTAGATTAATTTTCCTTTGTACTACACCATGCGTAATTTATAGCGCGTTACCGGTAAATAAAAATTCTTTCGCATTCAATTTACAAGAATTATCGGAATGTTTATAGCGATAAATTCAATCGGTTGTAAATTATCGCGCGAAGTCGAGCTTTTCATTTCTTATGCGACTTAGTTGCACGCGTAGAAGCTTCGCTAAAAAGCAGACGATAGTTTATAATGTACCTGTTACACTGCATTGAGAAATACGCGGGCGCCGCGGCGGCTACGCACCCTGTTGTATTTCGCACGGCGCCAATTTCCCCCAAAGATTCGTATAAATCCCAATTATAATATCGCAGTTAATATATGGGGGCGTAAAAATGAAGCGGCGCTGTGCAGCTGCCACGAAACGGTAATGTCATTTCAAACCCTGCGAATGATACGATGATTTATCATTAATTCAAAAGGAAGATATGACCCCGCAAACTTTGTAAAGCTAAAGTTTATAGTTCGAACGCCTAATATAATCGCGAGTAGATTATCCGACGTCGTTAGTAAATCGTGGGATTTAACGAGACGGGAAATTTCAGAAAACTGAATTAAATTATTCCTTTTGAAATAATATAGAGACGTTCGTTTGGAGGGAAAAAAAAATAAAAAAAAACTTCTTTCGATTTACAAACATTGTTTATTGAGTGTATATCGTATCGTTCGCGAAATTGGGACAAAAATCAAAGAGGTGATTAATTCTTTTCTCAGCGTTCCTTGTTTCACATATACCGCGTGCGGGTATAACGTATACATACCTACAGTATGGAGGGGGGAAAAATTAATTCTCGAGCTATTAAATTGAAAGAGAAAATATTCGCGGGCTTGTATTGAAACGCGGGCGCAAAACTTTATTATAAGATGGCATACGGCCAAAATACATTTGCCAACGAGACAACTAAATACTACGTTTCAAATTCAAATTTGAAATGAGGTCTGAACCATTTCTTCGTTCGTTCGTTCATAAGCCGAGTAAATATGCATGGGTGAAAGAATTCACTTGTTGAAAAATCATACAATATATATTTTGGGTTAGTTGATTTTTGAGTTTTCGGAATAATATTCGAAAAATTACGAGTCGACCGAAGATTCGATACGTTTTCAAAAAATTTGGACGCGTAGAGAGAAACGTGGAGATTTTTTAACTCAGAGCAACACTCCGCCTCTGCGTCAAAATTGCAGTCGGGTTACGCGAAAGGAAAAAGAAAAAGCGTCAAAAAATAAGAAAGACGAATAGGTACATACATAGGACGAGTTCGATGGCGAAATTCCATAATATTTATGAATATCTGAGAATTCGTTCGCGTGTAGCAAGAATCAAATAACATTTATTGTACTTTCGAGTCATCCCAGAGGTCAGCTGTAAGATAATCTATCAAACTTGCGGCCCGTTGGCTGAATTTATGACGAAAATTTTCTCGTTAATACAGCAATTAGGGGTTGAGATGATCATTAAACGTGAGATATTGTACGACAGACGCGCCGGTGCAGCGGAGATATACGCGATACCAAACCTGCGAGGAATCGCTTCTCCACTTTCTGTGCGTAATCATTTCATGCTCCGACGGTTCAAAGGAAGAAGAATTCAAACATCGCGTGTGCCACTTTTTTTTTTCTCTCCGGAGTAATTCGAAAAATTTCTCATATAATTCACGTGCGGTAGTCGGGCGCGATTGCACGGAGACAATTAATGCGAAACCTTCGGATTCTCGAGCTTTTTTCTTTCTTCTCATCTCGAGGCCTCGATATCCGTCCTAACCAACCGCCGTCATTTTTACTCTTTATTTATTTATATGATTTTTATCTTTCCTCGCAAAAGCATCAATCGTCACGGTTATTTTATTCATCGCTACTCTTCCGTTTTAATTGCGTCGTTTTAATTTACAGAAATATCTTCAGCCCCTGAAGAGCCCGGAGAATAGCGGTCTCGTAGATTGCGCAACTGTGGACGAAATATTTTACCAGGTATACCGTAGTGTGGATTGATTATTCGATTTTTTTTTTATGGTTTTTAATCGACAGATATTCTGTAGGGGGAACACAATGAATCGAATGAGGTTTTCGGTTATCGTTTCATTGGTCAGACCTGGGAGTGCACGCGATTTTCCCAAGACTGACTAAAGGAACGGTGACTGAAATGCAATTCTTCGTCTAACGGCGGATTAAAAAAAAAGCTTGATAAATAATTAATCATCGCGAACAATCGGTTGTCATTTTGTCACCTACTTCCATCGGTTTGTTTAATCATTCAGGTTCCAGCGATTTTGAGTCACCACGAAGTATTCCTCGAAGAGTTGAGGAAAAGACTGGAGTCATGGGAACTACGGCAAACTATAGGCGACGTTTTTCTAGACGTGGTAATTAATTTATTCGTTAAACCATATTTTCCGATTCATTGAAATGAGTGAAATAAAAAAAAAGAATTTCTAAATGCGAGGAGTCGACGAACTTTCAATAAAGGATAATGAGAAACAATTTTTCCCTGCAGTTCACAAAGCCCGACGTCTTAGAGACGTATACACTTTTTTTAGACAATTGGAAGTCGGCGAAAAAAGCCATAAAGACTACGTGCCAAGCGAAACCAGCGTTCGCAAGGTTTTTAGAGGTAAGCCCGTTCGCTAGTTTTGAAAGACCCGTATCGCGAGATCGGGGTAGATTTGGAGTTTGCTCCTACGAATAACGAGAGACCTTTAAAACCCATAAATGATAAACGCAGACAATGGAGAGGGAGCACAAAGGGAAACTTGGCCTGGATCAGCTATTGATAAAACCTGTACAAAAAATTCCACGATACGAGCTGCTCATTCAAAGACTGCTCAAGCACACTGACCAGCATCATCCGGATTACGAACTCCTAACGGCGGCTCAAAAGGAGGTCCACGAATTAGTTGTTAAAATTAATTGTACCGAGAGGGAATCGCTCGAATGGGAACAGCAGCAAACTACGTTGAGAGAGGTGCAAGCTCTGGTCGAAGGATTGGCTGGGATCGTGACCAACGATAGGTCAGACAAGTTCCGAACTTTAAGTATATCGATTTCGCTTTCCTTCTTCGACATTTGGTCCGATAAAAAAATAACGTTACTTCTTCAGAGCCTTTGTCAGACACGATTTGGTGACGATCGCCTCGAATCAAGGAACCCGCAAGGAGAGGGCTCTGTTCTTGTTCTCCGATCTCTTGGTGATCACCAGCATAAAACGAAGGAGCGGCACGATAAGAAAACCTTCGACGTAAGTTCAGAGACTTTAACGATTCAGGAAATGTTGCCGATTAACGAGTTACAATAATCCCGAAATTTCTTCGAACAGAAGTTCCTGTCCAAATAGTTTAGTCGGACTTTTAGAAGCTAACAAGTACAAAATGCTGATGAGGATAGCTCTGGATGATCTGGAGGTGATGAAGGGTACGTAAAGTTCAGAGATCCTTACCATTCCGATTCGAAGAGAATCAAATAACCGGCTCTTTCTCTGTTCAAAACTCTTAGCCAAAGACGAGAACCTCAGACGTATGGCGCGCGAAGTTGATCACCTCAGGGAAGACTGTTCGACGTTGACTCAACTGACGGAATTGGCTGCAAATTTGCACGGCGCTAAGCAACAATTGGAAGAGGTGATAAAGGAGCTTCTTGGACAAACGCAGAGGCAACTGGCCGAGAGAAACGCGGCCCATTCGCAACTGGCTTGTCTCGAGTTGACACTGAACACTCAGTAAGTGCGAACTCTCCCCTGGAATAAGTCAAACGAAATCTCAGCGAAGACGAAAAATTTCTAATCCTGTTTTTCCAGAGCCGGAATAGAAAACATATCCGTAATGTTCACGAAGCCGGACAAACGAGCCAGTTGGGAGGAGAGTTTCAACGACGCCAAGCAGAAGTTGGGTGAGTCGAAAAATTTCAAAAAAAAGAGGCATCCGTCGATCGACGATCTTGAAAATTTTACTTCATTCCCAGCTCTCTCAGCGGACAGGAGACCTTGTCCGGACTTTGTCGGTCCCTTACCCATACGAAAAACACGGGCCGGTCTCCAGTTCACCTGCGCAGCACCGACACTGGCCAGCGGTCAAGGACCTCGGGACGTCTGGGTCTGCAACAGCGACGGATACGTTGGTCAGGTCTGCGTTTTGAGTTTGACCCCAGAACCACCCCAAGTCACCTCCTGCAACGGAGTCTGCAACGCCAGGATACTGTGCGTCGCCGGCATTCCCGCCTGCACTCAAGGGTCGGTTTTATTTCTAACGGAATCTGTGTGGGGTTTTTTGAGGATACTGTGAAATTTGAGATTCTTCTTTTCCATCAGATCAAACTCATGCGCTCCGAACAACAATCCTTTCATCAGCAGCAAAAGTGGAATCAGTATTTCGGTTCAAGATGCGGATGCTACGGGTGGAAATATACAACTGGACAGGTGAATAATCGCACGCAATCGTAAATGAAATCGCTAAATCGCGAGACTTTTCCTGATTTCTGATTTTTGTTCTTTCGTCAACTCTGCAGTAGCTCAAGTTCCGAAGACTCGGATTCTGATTACATTCCATGTGCGGACGCCGGAAGTTCCTCTTTGGCCGGAGATATCTCGAGTTTAGAGGGTGTTGGTATGGAGGAGGAACTCAACCAGCCGACTATGTGGCTGGGAACTGAAGACGGATGTATACATGTATATAACTGCAGCGATAACATCAGGATAAAGAAGAACAAAGTCAAAATACAGCACGGGAGCAGCGTCCACTGCATAATGTGAGCGAGAAATCCGGAAATATTTTCAACCCCCAACGAATCTTCTTTTTTTCCATTCACTCGATCATTGAATTTCGTTCTCACCTTTTCCAGATATCTAGACAATAAAGTTTTCGTATCACTGGCCAACGGGGACATCACCGTCTACTCCAGAGATCACCGTAAGTTTTTACAAAAAAAAAAAGAAGAAGATCCACCTTTTTAATAACGAGTACTTGACCGAAAATTGATTACAGTTGGCGGATGGATAACGAGCGACCCAACGACGATATCCGTTGGGACGGTGGCCTCTCCGGTTACAAAAATGCTACCTGTGTCCGGCAAACTGTGGTGCGGTTGCCACAACACCATAAAAATTCTCAACACACATCCGCTCGAGATCGAGCACACTTTCGCCGTCAGCAACGACACCAGTCGACCGGTGTCCTGCATGGCGAGTTCCGGAGGACCCGGGGTATGGATCTCCCTCCACAACAGCGCGGTCCTCAGATTGTTTCACGCCGGGACTTACGAATGCCTGACGGACATAAACATCGCCCCGGCTGTGACGAAAATGCTTGCCAGTAAGTGTCAAATCAGACGCAACGACGTCGCGTCTGTATCCTTCTTACCGGAGATGTTCGATCCGTCGGAGGAGGGACTTAGGGGATCGTGGAATCTAAGCGAAGTTTATTTTAACGGAAATATTTAAACTCGTTGCAGGTTGCGATGACATAATAAGGCAGCACAAAGCGGCTTGTTTGAGGGTAACGGCTCTGCTGGCGTGCAACGAGCTATTGTGGATCGGTACGAGCGCCGGGGTGCTGTTGACGGTACCGATTCCCCACATCAAGTCGTCGAGCCAGAGAATGTCGCAGCCGCCGATGGTGACAGGTAGGCGAACGGAATCGCCCTCGGAACGGTCCTTCGATAACGTCCCGATGATTTTTCTTCCCTCAGGAATCCCCCACGGTCACACGGGACACGTGAGATTTTTAACATGCGTCGAGTCGGCGTCTCCGGTGAAGCCGGATCCTCGTCCAAAGACGGATCGTTACTCTCTGAAGTCGTCGAAGGTCCAACAGAACAATATCAACCTCGGTAAATTATTGGTAATATCGGGAGGTGACGGATACGAGGACTTCCGCGGACCTCAGGCGTCCGCCGAACTACAGGCGGGAAGGGAGGACTCGACGAATCACCTGCTACTTTGGAAGGTCTGACGGAAGCCTCGAAAACGGCCACTGAAATGGCCTGGAAATGAACTGATATAGAAAAATTCGTCGATTCGATGACCCCGAATCTAAGGAGGGAGGGTGTTACAACTGATTTGAGCGACTGCGGCCCAAGGAGGAAAGTTAAAGAGAATTTGAACGCGAAGAACGCTGAAAATGGAGTCGCAATCAAGTTTGCGTTGAGCTTCAGCGACGCATAAGTACCTACGGAAATATTTTTTCTAGGTCGTAAAGAAGAGTTGATTTCAAGAAACGAAGATCGTTAAGCCTGGATGTTGAAATGATTTTCAGATGAGTGGAGAACACATGATTTTTCGCAAATCTAATCGCGGTATTCCGAAAATCCGTGGATGACTTACGTGGAGTAGCTATACGACATCGGTTTTTCGCTGTACCAAATATGCGAATGAGAAATAGCTTGCAAAAAATTTTCGTACCTAATTATTAATCGCAATCGCGTAAAAGGAATACAAAATCCGATCGATAATAGTAACGCGATGAAATATCTGTAACGCTACAATTATTATTAATTTTTCTTAATCAAAATGTATCGGAACACGTCATAATCACAGTGACGAGGTGAACATGTATACTAATATAACAGAGACAATCTTGTTTTCTTTGTTGCCAAAAATGAAAATTAGATTATCTGAGCCGTATGCAAGAAACAAAAAGAAAAAAAAACAAAGAAAAATGAAAAGTAACGAAGTTTAACGATACAATATCGAGCTTATTTACCGAGAGCCTGATGAATAATTACAATTATACCTGAATAGCGTGATTTACGTATAAATAAATATATATATATATATATACATATACTATAACTACATATTAAATATATCGCATAATTATAATTGTGTATAAAATATGCAGATCGTCGCACCGCGGGTGCAGTGCGATAAAATGATTCTACGCAAATTCAGTTGTTATATTTGTTTGTAGAGACAAAAAGAATTATCGAAAAAAATCATTCAAACGAAAGAGGATGAAGAAAGATAAAACAAACAGGTATAATCAGCGTATAGAGAAAAAATAATACCGAAGAGAACGATGGGGAGAAGATACCGAAAAACATGGCAATGGTACTCTAATTACAAGTAACGTTCTAAATTTTGTTTGTTTTCTCTTTTTTTTATTTATGTTATTTTGTTTATTTGTTTTTTGTACATACGAACGTATTTTTTCGAAACAATAGGCCTATTTATAATCTATACATATAATAGATAAACTACAACACTATACATATATTATATTACATAATTGTTAATATATTTTCTTATTATAAACGTATTATAATTATACATCGTATAAAATATAAAAGTGCCAAATTTTTATTTATCCATACATAAAATAAAACAGCACGAAACTATATTAATTTGTAGTATTTGAAATTTGAGGGTTTTTTTTTCTATTAAAAATAATCCAGCTTCCAGTGCAACTAAAACTCGTAAGTGCCCAGGGGTTTGCGATCTTTTAAATCTTTTTACCAATTTTTTTCCCCTTTTCTTTCATTTCAAGCACTCTCGAATATCATAGGCGAAGAAAAATTCCACCCGGGTGGATTGTTCCTACTTCATTTCTTTTCTAACTTTTTCAATCTCCGAATCGCACAAATTTTTCACAGGATACGTAAAAAATTGTTCAATGCGTTTTGAAACGCATTGATAGATGATGAATAAAAAGAAAATAGCCAATCACTTTTTTAATGAATCTATGATAAATCTCAAACGTAACGTTGTATTTATACAGATAGTAATATTCGTACAAATGATCGAGAATATCGTGTGATAATACTGCACAATTGAATAATTTTTGTTTCGATTTTTGCTCAATATTCAAGTATAATTGAAGAAAAATTGTAAGGAATCACTTCAATGGTTATGAAAAATCACTAATTAATTTGTCTAAAACGCATAGAATTAGGGTTTGACGAGGACCATAAGAAAAGAGCCAAACTCGATGTGTTTCTTTTATTTGTTTAATTGTTCTCAATTTGCATTAATGATTTTCCATTTTAAATATACTGAAATCTGTTATGAATTTTACAATGGATTCGGTGGCCAGAAATAGGAAATTAATTATATTCAGGGATAAGCTATAATTGTTTCCGATCATGATAATAAATAACCGATATCGAATTTATATCGAATTAATATTTATTGGCGGTTATCAGATTTGTGAACCACGAGGAATACCAGAAGTGGTCGTTGTGGTAAATATATAATCGTAATCTGCGGTCGTGTGGCGTTATGTTGTAAATTATGATTAAATATTTGGTCCGAGATTAAACGAAACACGTCGACCTCCATCGTTATAAAGTGACGTAGAATTGTAGCACGAAGAAAAACGTAAAATTAAAGAAATGGAAAGAAGAAACATTGAAGAATAAAATTAAGCTAGGTGGAAATATGCAGTTAATTAAATATATACACTAACTATTATATACACACATATATTTTGTCTATAAAAACAAAAAAGCAAAAAAGAAAAATTCTACGACGGTTAACTATCCCAATGTTGTGTAAAATATATATACTACAAAATAATATAGTTGATATATAATTTAATACATATAATTATTATACGTATAGGAAGGGCATACGTATATCTGTAACTTCCGAAAGGCAACGCACGTTTTTCAAACGCATAAAAAAATGAAACGACAATTTGAAGAGAAAAGAACAAAAACTGTACACAAGTAAATATAAATAAATAAATGTGTATTTCGTGATGAACATATAGGAGTAATATATCGTATACTACATACGCATACTTATTAATTATGCGTGTAATAAACGAAACAAGTGGGAAGGAGTGCGAATCACTGTTCCGCAAAGAGATAAATGTAACTATAAATGAATAAATGAATAATTGAAATATAATTAAAATATAAAATAGATTCCAATGATATCGATCAATGGTACGTATGTACAACAGATAAATTATTCAACTAGAACAAAAAAAAAATATAAATAAATAAATAATTGAAGCATCGATTACTGAAAATGAAGAAGAATAAAAATCATCGATGGTAAATTATCGAATAAATAAATAAATTAATGAAAAAATCAATAAATAAATATATATGCGCGGATCATTCGAAATGTATATCCGTTATAAATATATTTGTACAACACGATTACATGTGCGTATATATATATATATGTAACATACATCCAAAATCGTGGTCTTATTACTCACACTTCATCGTACCACATATCCTGATAGTACTTTTCCTACCGTCCGTGGTACGGAATACAATAAGCCAGACACGAGTTAATCCTTGTTGTTTCCCGGGTTCAGCAATAAGTGTAAATATCATTTTGACCACCTTCTTCAGTTATCTGTAAGAATTCAGACCGGGTGGACGACGGTGAAATATCCTCACGTAAGACTTTTCGCCCATCGAAATCTACACCGGAGTGAATCTATATATCTTCGAATGAACTGCGTCGTTTGGGTACGTCTTTTATTTCTGGATATCTCTCGTCTTTTTTCCCCCTTCTTTTTCTACTCTATGCCACAAACGATCGCATTTTATCATATTCATGTACCCGGATGTGTAACACGTACATACTTTGAAATATTCTTATTTTTACACAACTATTTTCTTTCTCTCTTCTCATTTTCTTTGTACTTTTTTGTCTCGTGTGTCACTTACGATACGTGCGATGCCCTAAAAGAATTGAAGTTCCTATGCACTGCATAGAAGTGGGCATGGCTTGTTTTTTTTTTTTTTCAATATGTAGCTCGAATTGAAGATCCGGGTACACGCTGCATTATATCCTTTAGAAATGGATGTGAAACTGGCGACGATTTTCGAAAAATTGGGCTGCGAAAGAAGACTGCAAAAATTCACCTCTCCCACTTAACGGGGGGGGGGGGGGGGGGGGGGGGGGATTGGAAAAAAACTTCTTCAATTTTCAACACGGTGAATAACAATTTTTTGACCACCATATCGCCTGCGCGTGTATACCTGTGTGAGGTAACTGATTGACAATCAATATACAATATTATAATAGAACGTGTACGGGTTGTGTGCGTAGTTCGTATGTACCTGAGCAAGGTATTAATTTGACCTGTGCCCTATTCCCTCCGACCTCCGACCTTCGATCCGTACGCCAAGTCAGCTCAATTCTTGACAAGACTTCAATATCCTCAACGCGGGCATCCAGCCGAACACCCGTGAATGTAAGTACAGTTTGTGGATTTATTTTACACGTGCATCAACGGCGTATAGGGACACGTGTTACTTATACGTGTGTGAATTCTCTCGTCCGTTTTCTCTCGACCGTCAGCCGTCAGCCGTCACTCGGCGTCGAGGGAGAGGCTTTAACTCTTTAACTACCGATGTAGCTGTTGGTGTTGTTGCTAAAGTCTGGACTGTAGCGTAACAACGCGGTACGGTGAACCTTGTTACCCGGCTTGTATCGCGCAACGAGATAACGAACTGTGGGAAACTCTTTTCATTACGACTATGAATATGTGCGTCGCGGGGCGCAGGGCGAACGCAACTGCGGCAGCCGCAAATTAATTATCACTTATGGCTCACCGTGCATCACGAACGTCGTGGGCGAAGAGTCTTCGGTTTTTTTCATTCTTCGTCGTCCCGATGCACGAGTCGTTTTCTCTCTTCTTTATTTTCTTCGTCGCTTACCCGCGCGTCGATGTCACCGTTAAAACTTGTCATAAATCAACGATGGTAAACTACGGCAACGATAGAGTTTTCCGCAATGTCGGCAAAAATTTGAGAAACAAAACAAGAAAATGAACTCCATGAGGTATAGGTATATAATCACCGGTTCCCTAAGATCTTTATCTTTCGGGTGAGATCAAAATTGGAATCCCTTGAATTGTAATAACGTAAGACTCGTGGCCGCACATTCGGTTGCGCGCCTATAATATTCACGTGATGAATTATGGATCGACGGCTGACCGTATGTATTTCGAATACAATCGGGCGATGCGTGTGCTCTGAAAGTTTAAACTCTAATAAATTTATAGGCATATATAACCTGTACGCTACGTGGAGTTTGACGGTTCAGATATACCAAAATCCGATAAGACTCTCAGCGCTGACTCCGGTAATATATGTCTCGTGAATGGATATAAATTTCAAATCGAATCGAACAACGTGACCGCTGCGTACAAGAATACAAGCACGATGAATTTTCTTTTAACAATTTTTTTCACTTTGCTTTTTTCCTGTTCATAGTAATTGATTAGTTTTACTCTATTCGAAAAAATTCCGATCCTCTCAAACGTATTCAAATTTGTAAATGCGCTTATTTGATAATAATATTACTAATTTATGAGCGCATATACACGTAATGCGCTCGTGCAGTAGCGTCCAGAGTTTTTTTTCATTAAGTTTTTTTATTTCCTTTCTTTTTTTTCTTCTCTCTTTCGCCTCTCGTCAGGGGTTCGTCTTACTAATTTGACCGTAAGGCGTGCAACGAGAGAACTTTTTAATCTCTCGCTGCATAGCATCGGTTTGACACCTCGGTCGTCGACGTGACGGTAGCCTTCGGCGGTCAAGTTCAAAAGAATTTATAAACGCGTACCCACGTATGTAAATACACATATGCACGTGATTCAAATGTATAAATTATCAAAAAAAAAAAAAAATTGTTTCCTTTTTTTTTTATACACATAATTGCGCAGCCCGTCCGCTGATAAAGTCACGGTTCGCCGTATCTACATATCCTGCACCTAGCTTGATGAAACAATTAATAAAATTCCTTTGTGGTGTTCGCATTTTTTCTCTTATTAGATCATACAACGATATACGTCAGTTGTATGTATATAGAATATCCATTTACGGACAGTTTCGAGATTAAAGATTGCCCGGATATTCAAGGAATGCTGCTGTGTCCGCAGCTCTGTGAAACGGAAGATAGACGCGGCACAACCAACGTGTAGTATGAAAGTAAAAAACGAAAGAGAAAGAAGCAAAAAAAATATAGCTGAAAATTTACTCAACCCAACCTAATTTATCTGGCAATCGCTAATTGCGTGTAGAAAAATTTTTCGCTCTCCTCATCCCGATCCCGATGGATATATACATGTATATCGCATACGTGATCGTAAATATATATATATATATATGTATAAAAATGATGTATCGCGTCGCTGTTGTGAGGGGAACGTGTAGGTATATAATAATATGTAATCGTTGGGTGGTCCATTGGGGAAGGATGTTCACATTGAGACGTCAACGCGGAGGCCGTTGAATCCTTGGCCATTTCTGCCCGCCCCGATGCGCCGGGTATTTTATATTATAAATATTAGGCGCTGCGAAACTTGGTCATGCACGAGATGCTTGCGTTAAGAAAAAAAGAGATTGAATGAAAAAGAATAAAAAATACAATTGCGCGAGACAAAGTCACGAATTACCACGGAAATTGGGTTAACTCGGTGTTGTAATTGGCCCGAAAATATTTCGTTTCCTTCCGAATTTTATTTTTTGCTGTTTCGAGTTTCTGGTTTTTTAATTGGAGTGTAAATTTTTGAAAAATAAAACTCTCGTCGTACGAAGTAGCGAGCCTTTATTAGGCTAATTACGCTCGTTATTCTGGCGGAGATAGAATTAGAGGTGAAAATGCGAGATAAAGGGTTATTTAGAACGCGCGTACATGAAATTCAGTATATAACGACGATTATAAAAACGGTAGTAACGACGATAACGCCGATGCCCGGAGAAAAAAATGAAGAAAATTCTGACGATGGTACGTACGTATGCGCGTTCGAAGAGATGTAGAATTTACTTTGGAATACCTTTGAGTGTGTACGCGGTGGCTATATACCTTTATACGGCAACGTCTGATTTTATCCCACATCGCGGTGATGTAGTTAAGTACGATAATTAGCATAACTTAAATACCTGTACGATCAAAGAGATGCCTGATGGGGGTTTTTAACGAAAGCGATCGATACTTGCGGGTTGCATTCAGAGTATAAGCGGCGATCGAGCGATCTTCGACTCCAGCCTCCGCACATACACACATAGTTACGATCTTTGAATTCTCTCGTTAAATTTTCTTTTTCTTCTTTGCTTTTTTCCTTTTTTGTTTTCGTTGGGTTCACGTTACCTTACCGCGCTTATATCTTTCGCATGGGCCGTACGTGTACGACTTTTACTCACCCAATAATTATTGAACGCGTGTAATAGTTGCAGGATCAACCGGCAAATACTAGCGAAATAAAAAAGCGAAATCATCGGCGCACACGAAATAACTTGGGGGTAATTTCTCCTTTTTTCTTTTTTTGCATTATGTACGAGTGGAAGTGCATAAGATATAGATAAAAGTAGAATCAGGATAAAGAATCAGATCGTTAAGAACGAGAGAATCGAGATCGAAACGACGTACGGCGGGAGCATGCATTTCTCTAGCTCGACTTTCTGCTCAGCATACGCAAGTGGATCGGTTTTAACCGAACTAACTTATATTCCTTACTCCCGATCCGATGACCAAACTGTATATTGTAGATAATGTAAAACGAAAGAGTTGTCGGGAAATCCCGTTTTACGAAAGTCTGGCGAGTTTTATCTCGACACATCTCGGGTGTATTTTACTTCCAAATTTTCAACGATCCTTCCGTTCGCAAGGATCTCGTACGTTTCGTGTCGAATCACCCGGTCTCTGCACCCTGCGGACTATCCAACACATGTCGTGTAATTCATAGGATACAGTCGTAATAATTGTTGTCAGGGACTGGAGTCTAGGATCAATTAAATGAATTATTTCTTGTTTTTATAGACACGGCGCGCCGCAACAGACTCGTTAAAATAAACCGCGTTATTATTTGACTCTCGTAGTAATACATGTTCATATATACAACAAATACACATATGTGTAAATATATGTATGTAGGTATATACGTATATGACTCAACATTTACTCGATTTCAGATTCGGTGTCGAAACTCTTATACATATTTTCTAAAACGGTCGGCTAAACATTTCCGCCCGAACGAACAGATGAAAAAAAAAGGAAAAAAACGTATATAAAAATAAAAAAATATATATTAAAAGAGAAATACGGACGCGCGCAACAAATGACTCGAAAAAGTGTCTGTCAATTAAATTTTTTTGCGCCCAAAATCCGCGCTGTGGTATACGCGTAAGTAGGTACATGGGTAGGTATACATATAATACTATGTACGTACGTGTATTACATGAACAGCTGGTTCGTTAGAGTGAAATATATGAATACATATATTATACTCATGTAGTACATACGCGTGTAATTTATATTGTATTTAATATTTAACCACCGATGTCAAGATGGTTTTTTTTTATAAGTTTTTTCTATCTCCTCTGGCTCGTTACACTTCACTGGAGATATCCAATGTAACGCGACTTTCATCGTGACACGGAAATAGAAGAAAATAATACACACGATGATAACTAATGCCAATTAAATTTTATCTACGTCTCATACTTCGTGTACCTATATACAAATAAATGTGACTAAAAAATTTATTCCACTCCCCCTAAAATCATTAATTCACATAGAACGCGGTGTAGTTTTGAAAAATATATTTTGTGCGGCTTCTCTTGTTGTTTGAGAATTTTTCTTTTTTTTCTTATCTACTAGAAAAATATGGTTTGATAGGAAAAATATGTAAATCCGTACATAAGAAAACTTGTATTACCCGTGATCAAATTATTGTATGTACATACGCATATATAACGTGTAATTGTGAATGGATTTAATAATTGCCGCTGTAGTAGTTACGGCGCCACACATAATTCATATATAGATTTATAAACCGCGTTGGGCTCGCCTATGAAAATATAAAACGTTTTCTTGCGCCACACCGTATAAGTTCTTGATTTTAACCCAACCTCTAGGCATGGCTATTATATACCTGATCCCATCCCATCCTGTGCCGACCTAAACGAATCATCCTGCATATAAATTTGACGAATTAAATAACCCGCCCTCACGATCAGGTTTCGTACAGATCATACGCTTAATTCTATGTATAAGTGGGGATGAGAAAAACTAGGTAGTTTAATGCCCGGACATTCGACTCATCTCATTGTCTTTTTGAATAGCCAATCATACGCTGTTTTCTCGTGGAGTGCAATAATTGAAACTCGTTAATTGTCAATTCAATAAGGATAATTCCTGGGGGCGGACGTGCGACCAGGTGCACGTTGCGTAAGAGACAATGACGAGCCACCTGGCCACTGGCTCCTCTGTATTCCAATCGGTACGCGCATCTACATTGCAACTTCATACTCCTGGCGAATATACATGTTTGATTCTCTAATATTTGAGGACGAACATGTTCGTGATTCAAAATTTCCGCGAATCACATGTATGTTGATTCGAGTTTCTGAAAACAACAGGTTTGACCTCCTGAGTCCTCGGAAAAACATGTTCGCTTTTCCCTATTCTCGAAAAAAACATGTTCGTTCTTTCGACTTTCTGAGGCGAACATGTTGGCGATGCGTAGTTTGAAAGAAACATGTTTGAAATTTCGAGTTTTAGGACGAACATGTTCGCGATTCGTAGTTTTGAAAAAACATGTTCGCGATTTCCATTTCCTGCGAAGAACATGTTTGCAATTTCGGGTTGCTGAGAACAACATGTTTGCTCTTCTCCGTTTCCAAAAAAAAATGTTCGCTCTCCAAAGTTCTTGAAGAAAACATGTTTGTTTCTCCAAATTTCTGAGATCAACATGTTTGCTTTCCGAAATTTCCAAAAATAACATGTTCGCCTTATCATATTTTCGGGAATAACATGTTTGCCTTCTCAAATTTTGGAGAATAACATGTTCGTTCTGCGAAATTTTCGTCAACGACCTTCAAAATTCCAAAGAACAAAACATGTTATTTTCCCGTTATTTCTATAAGATACTTCAGTCGCAATACGGAGTATCCAGAGTTGATATCAAAAGCTTTGATTTTCGGGGAATTCCTCCAAATTTATCTGGAAGCGTTCAAGCCCCTGAGAGCATCGAAATTCGAAAACAACTCAGTTAAAGACCACCCTTCTATTTATTGATCGAAAATCGAAGGGAAATCGATTATTCCGGCTGCAAAAATTTGGAGAAGGAAGACCCACGGAAAATATCAAGCGCCACGATCTTGGACGTGTTAATTACACGACTCCCATTCACTAATGAGGAACAGTAATGAAATTTTGAACGAATTATGGTAATGATAATAAAAATTCCCGAACACCGGGGTTTCCGATAATCGAGGCGCATCTCAGCCGTTGTAATTCATAATGGTGTTCTGTAATAATTCCCCCGAAAATTAGGCGTAGCCCATAAGTATACATGGGAGTATACTGTGTCGGTTTATATGACACGTTTGAATTACGTTATAGCCTCTTAGCGCGCATATCGTATCGCAATCGGCTGCACGCGTTGATGGGTTTCGAATAGATCCGAGCAGCTCCGTCTTATCGTCGTTAGGTTTCGGGTGGGTTACTCATGTGGTATTAGGTGCATGGATACATACACCTGTGTGTCATGCGAGGAAAAATAAAAGATTTGAAAATTAGAAGTAAAATTAAAATCGTAGAAAAGGAAGACGAAAAAAGCACGCGTGTTCACGGAGGCGTATTTGAGACCTCGTAAATACCTAACTGTATTTTTGTTCGTGCATTAAAATGGTCGGACAGACACCGTGTAATAATACCAACGAAACGAAACGAGACGTCGTGACATCGGAGCTGCTAACGATTACATTACGTCGCTACCGCGAGCAGCTCTGTGAGTTGAATTTTTTATCGCCGATTGATACCATCGGCCCTCCTTCTGTTGTCTCATTTCTCTTCATTTTCGTTTTGTTCAGCTACGACGCGTTCGCTCACCGAATATGTAGCTCGATACTCGCGGACGAACGTTGAATTGCAATCAATTCGCCACCGTTTTGGGTTCTTTGGACTCTTAAATCGCTTTTTGAATAATTAATCTTCGCTGGGCAGCGTCCCGCGTTCAGGAATTTTGGTTTTTTTTCCACCGATTTCAAAGCAGAGTCCCATTGTCATAGTTTTTTCGTTATCTCTTCGTTATTCTTCTTCACATCGGGAGAGTAATCTATTTTTGCAACGGGAACCTCATGTGATCCAAAATGTCCACTCGATTGGACGCGGGGAAGCGAATCTGCGCGGGTTTTTCATCAGACGCAATCGCGAGGATTCGGTTCGTCGATTTCACCGATCAAAATTTCATTCATCCGTTCGCTTTCGGTCGCGATGGAGATCTAGCTTTTGTCGGGGACAATGTCTTCCATCGCGCGCAGGTCGTCCGTACGTCTGAAATGCAGTTATTCCGCGTTGTTCGTGCTCAGCGCTTGCATTGTGGCTTCATCGTCGCCTCCAGCAGATGCAACGGAGGGGGATGGGACACGGAAAACTTCATACTCGCCTAGCTGTTTACTCCCGGCAATCATAAAACCTGCGCGCACCGTGCCTACCTACCTGTGGCACCGGGGACAGGAAGTGCTACCACGCTAAAGAATCCGCTCCTCCAACCACCAGCGACGCCGACATTATCAACATCTGCATGACCGTAACGTGCAGTTGACGTTCGTACTTGTTGACTGCACATGCCGCGGAGGCGGCTGAGAGGGGTTCGTTGTCGTTCGAGTCCGGATAAGCACCTGTTCACATAACATGCGGGTTTTTCACTTTTTCTGAAGTTTCTCAAAATCGGCTCCCATTTGTCTCGAGGGCGAGCTCATTGCTCGTGTACTACGCACACACGATAGCGAGTGGAGGCCGGACTCGCTTAACGGTCAGAGACACTTTCTTGCTCGTCGCAAGCCAGTGTGGGTTTATATCCACCGATCGTACACAGGTGCACGAAAGAATGTATCGAATGGACGCGTGCATACATGTTACGCGTTTAACTTTCAGAATTATTATTGCAGTAAAATCAAGTTGGGTTTATAGCCCCTCATGCCCGAAGCAATCTTTACTCACGATTAGTTCGCTTCCTTGTTCAAAGGCTACTTTATAATCGAGTTAAACTTATTCCTCGAGTGTCCTGCACCTTGTTTCTTCGCAATAATCAGAGTGTACAGGTGACGCGAAACCATCGCCGATACGCTGCAGATTTTCAAAGAAACAAATCGCGTTAGATAAGTCACTTCGATGGTGGCGACCGTTTCTTTTTTTCAAGATTTTAAGAAATTTGGCTTTTTCATTCTTCTTATCCATTTTGAACCGATTTTTTTGACGTTGCCTCGTGTGATCTTTATTCGGTTCTTTATTTATTTCACCTTCACCGTAATACGCCTTCCGCCGGATTCTTTACATTTTTTTTCATCCTTTTTTCTTTTTCTCTTCTCAATAGTGGGACGACATGTGGTCCCGGATTAAGATCTCGACGTCGGCCCACGAAATATGAAAGATTAGACGAATGGGAAAAAAGAAAAAAAGCGGTTAACTTTTTCCACCGTACTCAATCCAGTTCCGGAAACATTTTTTGTAATTGAAGAGCGTCGCTTTTTTCATTGGGGAAAAAAATATGAAAAAGTAGCGTAATTGTTACTTTCTAAAATTCAGAACCCGATCACTTGACAATGATTTCCCTTTTTTTGGTTTTTTGGATCGGATCGTTTTCTCTCTCTCCGACTATCGATTCTCGTCAAATTTATTTCTTGTACGTTGCACTCATAACGATTTTGGGCGTAAATTATTATATTTCGTAAGCTCAGCCCACGAAGAGGAGAATAAGTATGAGTATAAACGAGGAGGAGGAGAAGAAGGAGCTCCGCTGTTGCTCGTGAGTTACTAACGAGGAATATTTGGGTGGTCCGATTCGTGTGACGTGATGGAGCTTAGAGCTCCCCGTATATAAACCGTTAATTATTAATATTTTAATTCCTGATTTTTATCTACGGAAGCCAAAGTTTTCTGTATCACATTATAACGTTACATACACGTTTATTTTTGTAACGCACGCAGTCGGGCGTGGTCACAGCTGATGACAGGCCGGATTGAAAACCCTGGTTTTCGCTCCTCGCTTCTTTGATCTTTTTGATTTTTACCGTTGTGAAAATTAGAGACTCGCAGAGAACGAAGAAAACGAACGAGGAACATCTCGTCGTTTCATAAAATTCAATTGATACTCGTTTCTCTTTCTTTTTTTCTTTACATGAGATCCTAATGGCAACTTTTCCCTCATAAATTAGCGTGGCGGATGACCAACGGGAGCCGCATAGTAGAATATTAAATTAAACTGCAAGTTCCGCTCGGTGGTAAAATTACGTCGGGCTAGTTTGATGTGTGTTGAAACGAAGGAGAAAAAAAAAATAAAATAAAAAGAAAAAGCTCCGCATGTTGATCGTGCCGCATTACCCGGCTGCAGCAGCAGGGGTCATACAGCAGAGTCAAGTGCCCTGCGTGCCAATGATTGTTTTATTAACGTGAAAAACAACGAGAAATATGGAATAGAATAATTATAAGAATATTTCGAGGAACACGCCAGTTCTCATTCTCTTGAAAAATAAAAAAGAAAAATGAGAGGGGGATGGATTTTGAATTTTATTGAACGTCGAAATTTCGACGACGAAAAAAAAAGCGCCTCTCACCGCGTGTAATAAAAAAACATCTTCAATCTACTAAAAAATTCGAATTCTTGTCGAAAACTCATATCAGAAAATTCGAAACTCGTCGCTCCGAAGATTGCGAATCGTCAAGAATCGGCGGAGATATAAATTAATGCGCGTCTTCGTGCACAATGCGAGCGATACTTAAGCAGCAAAATTGGCCTAACAAAATTCTTGAGATTACGACCGCAGCTATGCGTGCGGAATATATCTTTGAATTTCTTCACTCGGGAATTTCATCGCGTATAGTTAATAGTTCGCGTGCTCGAAACGTTTGTCAAGAATTTCCGACGCAGTTCGCTGCGGGTCGTCGTCCGCGTTGCGCAAAACAAAAGGATAATAAAATACAGGATAGGGAAAAAAACTTGAGACGCCGAGATCGAAATCGAATCTTGATCACTGCGAGATCGTTATCGGAGGTGAAAAAAAAATGTCGATAATTGCAAGAAGTTTATATGTAACCGTAATTTCATTTCTTCCTCGATATCTGCGACGAGGTGGATAGTTTTTCGCGTTGAACTTTCGAACCTTCCATAATTTTCGTGGGAGTTGAATTTACGCGAACATGCAACGATTGTTACGTTAACAAATAGTCGGAGCCGACGTAACGTTCCCGCGTTTCTTTTTACACACAGATATATACCATACGTTCGTACGAACGTTAAGTAAAAAGACAGCGATACCATCTGCTAAAACACTTAATCATCACCCGACGCATAATTATTCTAATGAAGAGGCCAGACGCGTATACGTATATGTAATAAAGCTATATATAAACTCACTTCTATGCGGGATACCCACGTGACATGTGCACTGTTTTCCTCCGTTCTCCACGTGGGTCCGTCCGTCCGTCGGTCCCGTTTGAAATACCGGAACTCGATCCGATCGAACTTTGAAAAATAGTTCACCGACGAGAAATGACTTTTCTCTTCCGGGGGCAAAGGGGAAAAAAAAAAAAAAAAAATGAACAGTCCGTGAAAACGGTACGGATAGGTGAGCCGGAAATGAATGAGTAACGTCGGCCCTGAAACTGGTCCATCGGACACGAAAATTCTCGCGTATACTTTATGGGTTCTCACGATGGCTTAGAGGGCCGGTTAATCATTGTGGGAAGCGCAGGGCTTGAGTTATCGTGGCGTACGTTATAAAGAGTAAAGTGGTGCTCGTTTGACGTCACGTTTGTCAGAAGTAAATGCCAAAGCTGAGGCTAAAGCCAAAGCTTGAGCTACGACGTAGCGCAAGTATAACGTAAAATAACATAACGTTACACGGGGCTACGCTATGAGAAAATCGTTGCGCGATAAGCATAAATTCTAACACATAGTGTACATAAGCTACGCTGCGTACGCTTGAGACGTATAAGGAACTTTAAATTCATTACGTCATCGCTCGCGCATCGCCGGTATACGCGATCCATTTAATGGTACATATGTTCTCCATATTGCCCGTCGAAAACGAACGGCGGATCGGAGGACCCAGCGGTGGTGTGTGAAAGTCGACCGACACTGCCTTTCATCCCTGTCACGATTTAACGACGCGCGCGAGTCGCGAAGAAGTTGGAAGACGTCAAAAACTTTTTTTTCCCCGACTTTTTCACACTCCCGTGAAAAGATCCGGTATAGGAAAGCCGCGCGCGAGCGCGCTGAAAAAAAATATCCGATCGAGGTCAAAATTAGAAAAAAGAAGTTCGTTCTCATCACGTATTCTCATGTCTTCACGGGGGTGAATGAATTTCCGTTTCTTTTTGTTTTTTATTTCACTCACCGCGCACTCCGGATCCCGCGCGTTGCGACGTCCCATTTTTGGTTTCTCGTCGCTCGACGAACGTCATTTATTCCGCAGAGACGCGGTGGATCGTGGCGCGTGTTGAGACCGATTGTGTAAGAGGATGAGCGGATCTCCATTGTTTGTTAATCGCGTCGCCCCGAACTCTTCGATGTCCTTTTTTATTTAGCTTTCGGAGATTTTCAAAACTTCCCATCGGAGACGCTTTTTTTTCGTACGAGAAAAGAAAAGCCACCTGGTATATTCGTGGCGTCGGAAAACAGATTCTGGAAAATCGTCCGGCGTTATACTTCGAAGACCCTGAACGACCGTCGATTTTATTGCCTCACCCGATAGAGTCGAGTGTTGCGGGAAATCGGTTCACGATCTCACCAAGGTTCGGAGAGGTCTAGAAATTTTGTTGATAACGTGAAAATAAACCTTTACGAATAATCAAATAAATCAATAACAATTGCGCAAGGCGATCGCCGCCAAGAGTTTAGACTGGATATATGAAACGTCAGTTAGTGGTCAAAATTTGGTTGGGCAATATTTTTTATTGGGGCTTTAAATCAAGTCGTTGTACGGCTATGAGAGATGTGAGATTCATCTTTTATTGGACTACTCTCTACGTAGCTGCCGTTGAACCGGCGATTAACAGCAGCTAGATTCCTTATCAAGATCGAACAAAATAATCCCAATGAGGGTTTCCCTAATGGCTCTGACAAATCGATTCCTATCGTCTACTCTCCACTGGCACGTATCTTCGGGTACGAAATCTCTGACCGTGACAATCGTGAGCGGCGCTCTCTTATAATCCGACAATGTACACGAGCGGCAACCCACGCTCCGTAAATGTTAATTATCGATCCACTTCCTAACGCGGCTGATCATCGCCGGCCCATTGACGAACGTTGGAAACGTCACTACTCGATTAGGCCAGACGTCCTTTCATTTGAATAAAATGGAGGAAAGAAGTGGAGACGAACGATTTGAAAGTGAAATGTAAGCCGCGCCGAACTCCGTCAATGGGTCGGGTCGGATGACTTCATGAATGAATTTCGAACCGAATTGCGCGTGGATCGCTCGGGAGCGGTGCGGGCCGGTTCGTTTCGACGGTCGGAGAACTCGCTCGGGAGGATAGGAGAGCCCGTTTTTTCGAATTTAGCGAACGTGTTGCGATCCACGGACGACGACCGGTCGGTTTCGTCCGGTAATGAGAAAAAAGGATGGAAAAAACGCGTTAATAGCTGACAACAACGACGGGGAGATAATAACAATGCCGAGGTACCTGATTGGTTTAACAAAGAGTCAGGCTACGCATCCTGTGCAGCTATACAGATACGTCGGAACGGGTATATATATATACGGTATACGGCGGAGCGCGGGCGCACCTGTCATTCCGTTGGGCGAATGCGTATTTATGTACCTCCACCGCGATACCTGTTGCGACTGAACATTCGATCGGTATCGGTTATACCCGATACCGAGCTCAAACGAGTTGAAGAAACTCGGAAAACCTGTGCGTCGGATCGTCGAGGACGAAGCATTGTCCGGCGCGCGGCTCGGACGTTCCTCGACGCTATTCGATTCCTCATCAGATATATCCGCCGCGGGAATCGGGGGATCGGAGGATCCCAGTTGAGATTCAACGCGATTCGCGCCGCGTTTTCTGCCGCCGATGACGGCGTTGGTGCAGTTCGGCGGTAAAAACTGGTCGACGACAATATCCAGCGAGGGGATATAAACGCGGGACTCTACGTACTCGCGACTTCTCTCCTCTTTCCACCGAGACACGTATACATATTCCCGCGCGGTATCGCCGAGGCGGTAAAAACGACCCGCGAATTCCCTCCTTCCCCCTCCTACCGATCGCGAGTCGATCGGTTCGGATCGCTAACGAATCGGCGCAATTCAATGGAGAGTATTCGACGCAACGGATCCGGTCAGAAATCTGGTACACGCCTCGCGTCGTCTTATATCACATATCATTACGTACCACTACTGAATCTAGTTATACGCCAAAGTACATGATCACGATCACCCTCAGTTAATACCGATTACCGATCATCTCACTATCGACCGCTCTAACCACTAACCGCTGATCACTGATCACTGACCACCGTACTCCATTATACCGTTCTGCCCGCATCCTGCAGTTATTCGAATTACGATTAACGACGTCTTCGGCTGGAATTGATCGATCGATCATCCGAACAATATCGAAACCCCCACACCTCTTCAACGGAGACACGAATACCTCGTACGCCTTTTTTTTTTTTTTTTTCTTCAGGGATAAAGAATCGCGATTTCGATTGAAAATTTTTGTTCCATTTTGCTTTTCTCGTAGAGGATCCTTTGGCCAGGTGCTTCGTGAACGTCGGAGTCACGAGGGTCCGTAATTGAAATTATAACTCACTTGAAGCGAACCTCTGAGTCACCTCGTATCACCGTCCGTCCACACGGACAACTTCTATCCTCTCTTCCTTCGAGGATGGTCTGATCAATTATACCCGATGACCGTGTATCTCAAATTCACGTAGGCGATGCAGGTAGAAAATTTGTCGTAGGTATCCTCATGCAATATACATTTATGTTTATTATAAATATGGTGTAATGGTTTACGGTACCTACAAATTTCAGTTCGTTATGTACGCGACGCCGATGATCGCCGCAAACGCATGAGACGGTCGAGTGCGTGTGGGCTTCGCTTTTCCCGATGCCCTTTATCATCGGATTTTCTCTTCCCGGGTCAACACCGTAGCTCCTCGTTTCCCACATGCAGCAAGTTTCATAAATATTAAACGATTCATAAATGCACCTCCCTCTCCGATAATAATTAAGAGGCTGCGACGGGTTGCGTTCCGTAGAAAACAATGGCAAAGATTACTGGGTCAGAATTACATAAAATATGCACGCAACGTACAGTGTGGCGCGTTCGGATTAAGGACGACGAAAAGTGAGGAGGATGAAAAAAGGAGGATCGAGCAGATGACGCGCGATGTGGAGGAAAATCTTTGGTAGACATCGGAATTTCGAAATGCGCGACGACGGGCGATGTAAGTGTTGCGATATTTCGCATCTGTTGGGTGGAAGGAGGGGGGTAGCCGTAGACCGTCGGTTTGCGTGAATAATAATTTAGAAAGCGAAATTGATTAATGCAGCTGCATATAAATCAGCGATTTGCCACGCAACGACAGCCCTTCCTTCGCTTCCTCGTTAATTTTCCAACATGCGCTATACGTGTTGCCTTTCTGCAGCAACGCCACACAATCGCTCCAAGGATTTAACTATACCACTAATCTATACCCCGCGCGGATCGACGTCCCACAGGTAATTTCTCCGCGCTCCCCATAGTGTTCGTTTCGCAAAAGACGAAAAAAGCAAAAGAATGAAATAAAATAAAGAAATAACGAAAACGAAATATGTACGTAAAAGAACGAAGACCAAAATCTCGGGGCATTCTGGGTAACGCAACCGTTCCGCCATTTTGTTTTCGTTACTTTTCTCTCACATCTTCGCTCATTCTCAGTCTCTACCGGGAGAAGGTGGATCATAAGGAGCGAAGGATTTTCAGGTCGATGACCATCAAGAGTGTCGATGCGCGATGAATCATTCGCTCGACTCGTTTTATTATGCAAATAATACCGAGTTTGGTCAGGCGAGATGAGGTTAGGTTAAACGAGGCGAGTCGTTGCATCGTACGCCATTACGTTACGTGTGCAGATGGCGCACACGTCGCACAATATATTCTTCGAAAGCGAAGATTTCTTTTACTCTTCTCAATGGGCCATCGTGTGCCCGAATCTTATCGATCTAATCTGAATTTCGACATCGAATGTCCTACGTGCGGACCTTCGGATCTCGGGATTTTATCACCATCTTCGAAGATCGAGGATCGTGGGTTAAAATCAGAGAGAAAAAGAAAGCAGGAGCTCAGAAAGTCGTGAGCCCTTTTATTCGAAAAAGGTTTAGGTATTCCTACCCGGATATTCTATTCGATGTTATTCCGGATTGATTTGTCTCCACGAAATCGCGGGCTGGAATTTTTATTATTCTCCTTTCGATCGACGTTCGACTAGAAAATTGAAAGTAAAGCCATCAGAAATCCATTAGTCTCTTTGTTCGTGACCATAGCTTGTATACGGCGTACGTATATACATATATATACGATATTTCCGCCCACATTGTCGAAGAATATTTTTTCCATTGTAATACACATCACAGTATAAGGAAATGGAAGAAGTGAGTCGCGGTAGAAGTCGGATGAGAATGGTATAGAGTGTATGAGAAGGTAACTATGGAACGGATGAGGTTCTCCTAGCCTAGGCAAGTCCTGAAGAACGACGTTCCCTTTTTCATACATTTGCATAAGACACGAACTGTCCTATTATATGAAAAAGGTATTCTAATATGCATAACACACGAGCAATGGACTGACTGGTCCGAAGTTTCCTATGATTAATCTATTACGTGCAACCGCATGACGGTGCTCAATTACTTTTTTCTATTTCCTTCGCTTCATTTTATTTTAAAATCACTAGTTTATCATCCTCGTCCTCGCCCAACTCACGCGTCACTCTGCACTGGAATTCTCACTCGCCTTCGTTTTTTCTTTTCCCCTTTTTTTTTTTGTTCGCAGAAATCAGTCGTATCGCAGAACACGATGTGAAGTGAATTTCTGGTCAAACATTCGCGCTACCTGTTCTTTTTTTTATTTTTTTTGTTACAGTAATTTGAAATTACGGGAAACAATTTGCGGAGGGTTTTATATCTCAGGTGTTACTGTTGGATGAAATGAAAAGGTGAATGCGAATAAAACGGAACTAATCAGCCACGTAATAAGCGCTAGAGCTGGCGGGTCGGTCGGTCGATTCGTAATGCGCGAGTAAGATAAATCGATCCATCGCCCCAAGCAGCAATGGAGTTTATAAACTACTAAACGATTATATCGTTTATAGTTGCAAACGATGATTGAGAGTGGATTTATATTCGCCTTAACACGTAGCAATCTGTAAACGTCGTCGCGGTTAAACCTCCACGGTTTCGTGATATTCAGAAGTGAGAGTTTGCATAGATTGCGAAAATCGATTCTTAAGAACTCGTAAAAATAATTTACATCCTAGTACCGCACGTTTCGTCTTTTGTCGATTACACGTTTTACGAGAAAACATGGCAAAAAAAAAAAAACTAGGTAAAATAAAACCGCTCGTGAATAACTCTGGAAACAATTGCTTTCGTTATCCTTTTTCTGTTCACTACCATCCAACTTGTGCAGGATGACGATTTTCAATTACTTACTCCTTTTTCTATTCAACTCTTCTTGCGAGTAATTTTTTTGGCAGATTCACCTTTCGAAGGATCATTCACAAATCGATCTCCATCCGACTTGAGTCTCGTCAGGAAATTCCTGACTCCTGAGGTTTTCATGCGGGTCCTTTTCAATTTCCCATCGATCCAATGCACTTTCGCTGTAGATATCTCTGGTAAAATCGTACGGGTGCAAGCGCATCCGATCGACCTTCTAAGGAAACTTGTTGCAGGACTCGATGCCGGCGCGTTTCGCATCCTGAAGGATTCCAACGTTCGTCTTATCATTCCATTCGCCTCGGTCCCCATTCGATTTTTGTTTCATCGATTCTCGCCGATTTTTTTCGATCGGACAATCAACGATTACGAATCGAGTCATTTGATTTCTTTGAGGGTTTCTATTTTTTTTTTCTCTCTTTACACTGGTCGTTATTGGTTTTACGAGACAGCACGGGGACTGAGAGCCGCTGACCCCTTCTGAACCGATGACATTGCGTAGGATTTGGACGACTCCGGGGCAAAGAAATGAATAAAAGCGGCCGGTCGGTTGATTAGATGATTGAGGAAATCTCTGCCGCCGCTGCTGGTACCGCGTAAACCAAACGCGGTCATTTCAATATCAATTTCAACCTCTTCAAGAGTTTATTACTCAGGGACTTCCAGCGCAATTTAATAATTTACATTCAAATCGGTTAATCTCTTCAAGTGCTGACGACGCCGTCCGTTATTTATGCGCGTCGCAGTTAGTATCGGTACATTATACGTATTCTCAACCGCTCGTTATCGTAACGCGTTCCAATTCCCACAGAGTCCGAAAATAATTTTTTTTTTTTTCATCCGAAATGAAAGAAACGGAATCGTTCTTATTCTCCTCAAGCGGATCGTCGGCGTCTCTCCGCTTTATAACTGCGGACGGATTAACAGTTTTAGCGAAGCTGAGTTTAACCGTTCGACACCTCGTGTTCGACGGGGATCCGCCGGATCCCTAAGAAATATCGTTGCCTCGGAATCTACCGGGACACTCCCAAGTTTTAAGATAACGATCGGAATACTTATAGATTTATTACCGACAGCGGACCACTTCGGTTTTCACACCAGCCGGTTTCCGGATTCCCGCGATCATTCCGTGTATTTTCAGGCCTGCGTGTCCGACGTACAGAAATAAAAATCAAACGAACACGATCGCACCATTGAAATGGGGGAAAAATTGACACGGTTCGAATGTTACTTTGAAATTTGACGAGCCCGTCGATCGATACCTGTTTTTCTTCACTCCGTTCGGAGAGGTGAGCGTCAAAGATCAATCGCGGTTGGATCGTTTTTTTGATCCGGTATTTCTTTTTTTTTTTTTTCTTTTCAAATATCTTTGACGCGCCGTTCGCGGATCGACGATTCCTTTCAACGCAAGTTTTTCTTTCTCGATTCTCTGGGATTGCCGAGTATAACGTTTGATCGGACCCTGGCCAGAGCGATTGAAGCGGTTACTGTAATATTATATACTCTCCGTATTTCAAAGTTACGTAACGCTTGCAAGAAAGCACGACGGTCCAGAGAATCGGCGATTTTATATAGAAAACCGGAAACAGATCCGCATACACCGCGAAGCCATGAATATGAAATATGCGAACGAAAGTACACGTACGAAAAAATATGGCGTCCGCATATCCGCGATATCCGCGTTTTGAAATTGCGCCGCGAATGGTTCGTTGGAAACTTATGGCACCGCGATATTGTGTATAAGATTTTTGAACACGTCATTCGCGTGTCCGCCGCCCCCGACGTTCCCCTCTTTTCTTTCCGTGCTCCATCTACGTCTCCGCATCTTCATCTTTCTCCTCGGTCTCCCCTATTCGTCTCGAAAACATCAACGCCTCCGCATCCATCGTTTTAATACAATCGCCGCCGCCGCCGCCGCCGCTATACGTCGTCGTCATACTTCTCCGCCAAATAGAGTGCAACTCGCAATTTAAAACCACCCACGTAGCCGTAGGCCACGTAACGCAGCTTTCGGCCCCGGAGAAGACGAAAAAAAGGACGTCGCGTATCGCTGAAAAATTTCTTCGCAAACCAAACGATCCGAGTTTTTCTTCTATCGACTCGACGGACGTCTCACTCGAAATACCGGGGATGCGTCGTCGGTCGATTTTTTCGGCTTACCGGTTCTGTCGTTGGCACGATAATAGCGGCGAGGAAGTCCCGCGGGAACCGGCAGCCGCCTTATTAAGGTTCGCGAGTCACGGGGCCTCGCGTACCTCGCTGATTTGTAGCTTCTCAGATTTTACTCACCTCTCGAGCGATGCTCACAATGCGTACGTATAACTCCTCGGGACATTACGGCCTACGTGCTCCGGGCTGCAGAGGCTTTTCAGCCGCCCGCCCCATAGTTCGGTTCAGCTTAGCTCGGTTCAGCTCACAGCTTAGCCGCGCTTATGTCCGATCTCTCGCTCTCCCCCGGCTCCCTCCCTATCCCCGCTCAGGGTCTCGCTCCGTTCTACGCGGCGCACCGGCGAACGCGATATCTCCTCGCTGCTGCGACTGTGTAGGAGTAAAATTGCAGTAAATTGCTGCTAAAATCAGGAAATCGTAACTTAGACGAGCCTGAGAAACCCGACGCGATTCAAACCGTAGCGCGGACCGCGGAGCGCGAGGGACTCTTGTGTACATATTCTAAACGGCGAAATGGACGAACGGTCAGTGCGGAGCGAGAAGAAAAGGACGACGATTTTTACATTATTCGCATAACGCTCTGATGATTTTTTGAAACGTCCTCTTCGGAATGATTTTTCTTCATCGAAAGATTCGAGATCTGCGGCTTCCGGAATATCGTTCTACGATTGACTCGAAGCGAGAGGTGTTTGAATTTTTATCGGGGCGATCGTTAGCGCGACAACAGATCGCGTTTCAAAAGTGATATTCACATCACGCTCCGCGTGACATATCCGCATGCGAGATCCGAGGGATGCGTCATTTTCCTCAACTCCCATACGTACGGACAATAACTCGGTGGAACCATGGCGACGCCGAACACGCGCCCGTCGTCTTTCATTACACTCATTATATTACGAGTTTCTCGGACGATTGTGTACACCACATACGAGGACGCTAAAAAGGGCCCCCTTTGCATATTCAGCGCGCACGTGTATAAATGTATATAAATACCCACTCCTGAGTCATCATCCCTCATTTGAATCTTGACCTCTCGTGACTACAAATTAGCGACCTCGCGAACGTCTTCGCTCCGCATGTTCTACAAACGTATCATTACGAGCGAAATGACGAACGACATATGTTTCGCAGCGGAGCGGAAACGGTGGAAAATCGAGGGAACTTCTTCGCACGAAGTTTGGACGATTTTTACATCAACGATTCGCACGTTATCCGAACGAGAGGAAGAGGAGAGGGGTGTCACGCGAACGATGAAAAACCGCGAGGAGCGATACGCGGACTCGTCATTGTCGCACCATAATTCGCAGAAGATGGAAATCTTCCTCGTCGGTCGGACCGTGTGTTACATAAAATACGCGCGATCGCATGAATCACCGAATCGTGGGTACTGCGGATCCACATTTTCTCCAGCTGAGGAACGGGAAATTTTTCACCCTCGACGTTTCGTGGGCTGAAATTTTTCAGCTCTCGCAATTACGCGGTGTACGCGAGACCGGACAACAATGCCATGGGAAACGGAAAACGAGGCCGACGCGCTAATTGCCTCGGAAGTTTACGAAAGCGGAAAATAAAATAACTCGCAATAATTACGACGTTGAAAAATCAGAATGGCGAGGCGTCGGGGTGCGGTTGACCGTCGGAGTCGATTATTACACCCGTCCTCCGGGAATGGAGTGCTTAATTTTCACTCGGCATAAATTGGGGGAGATAAAAATTCGAATGAAAAATTTTCGTACGCCTCGCGGTGCGAGACCTTTTTCGAACGGGGTACGTGGGACTTAAATCCCGTATTTAAATACCCTATATAACGTAAGCGGCATTTAGTTTGCGCCATAAAGGTGGTGGTTATTCGAAATCTCCCCGTGTACCGGTGTGTCTATATAATTTGTTCACCGTAATCGTAAGGTATTCCGATGATGATTGTGGATCTGAAATGAAACGTCGAGTGTGTCGTAGGTAGGTAGGTAGGTAGGTAGGTAGGTAGGACCGTACGTGCGCCTATGTCATATTTTTTATAAGCGAACGTATATTACGGGTACGTGTATACGGGATAATTCTGCAACAGCAGCAACGGCAGCACCGACCGTAACGAAATACATACGTTGCACTTTACGGAGTGCGTTATACGCGAACATATTTACCACAAAGAAACGAGATAATTCAAACATAAATTGAAACCAGCGGACCCCACAAACACACGCCGTATCCCCATAGAAGAGTCGCATGGGCGTACGGATGACAATTTTTATATGGGGTAGGGTGGCGCAAAAAACGAACAATTATTTTTTTTTTTAAGTCTCCTGTGAAGGTGTCTGTATTAGTTTGACATGTCTCGAAACCCCTCTCCAAAGATCAGCTCGAAAAAAATTTTTTTAAGGGTCGTTCAAGATTTTTAAATATTTGCAAAATCGTTGAAATTGAATCGAACTTCTTTTTCAATTTTTTGCTCAACATTCTATTATATTTTAGGTTGAAGATGATAAAGACTCCGAAAATTTCAAGTAGATACTTTTATTTATAAAAGTCGCTCCAAAGTTTTTCAACTCTCAAGGTGTAGGTAAAGTACTCAAAATGTTTTCGAGCAAAAAAAGATTGGAGAGAAATTCAATCAGCGCATTGAGTTCAGGAGATGATAGAAATATAGAATCAATTAAATTCGGATAGGGACGTCGAGCTTCTCCCAGATTTACAATTTCGCAAAACTCACCCTGTTAAACGCACGGCGTTCTCTCTCGTACCATAAGTGGAATGCAGTTGTAATATTGTTGAGCATCTTTTTCTTTCCGTCAATTTTTTATTTCGTTCTCTAACATGCTACGCTTAGCATAAAACATTGTTCACTCTAACGTGTACGTTCCGTACGTTTCTGCAACGCTCATGAGTTCAAGTTATATGGTATGCCTGTGTCACTGTATACACGCAGCTGTATTATGTAACACCCCTCTATCTACTCGAGATTATGTAAAACGACCAAAAAAAACGGATGAATAAAAAAAGTGGTACATAGGTTGAATTTCAACGTCAACTGTTCCCTGCGTTTTACGAAACGAAAAATAAAAAAATAGAAAAAAGGAGAGAAGAAAATTAACGGGAGTGAAACGGGGTAATAAACTAATTGAGAGTGAGGATTAATTATTCCGTCGTGTAACGCGATACCTCTGAAATCAAGCAGTCTCTCATATTCTCGTTGAATTTTTTTACCCTCAAGGATACCGATACCCCGCTCGTTGCGTTTCGGTGAAAAAAAAAAAATAATAATAATTACTCTCCCGTTCCTTTGCGTTCCGCGTTCGCGAGATGAAGAATTTTGACGGCGATTTTTTCGGAATTTCTTTTTAAAATGACAAACGTCCAGTTCGCCGTAGGTAGAGCGTCGATTCGCACGACCGCTACGAACGAGTTCCCGAGACGAATAAAAACGCGGAGAAAGAGAAAAGGACCGAGGAAAAAAAACCCCCTTTTTTTTCGATACAATCGGAATCCACGCGGTGACGAGTCTGTCCGCGAGCGGCGAGTCGTCGTCGCCTCGCCAGTTGTCATGGAAATCTGTTGCGCACAATTATAATCACCGTAGGAAAAGCGGTTAAACTCGTTATCGAATACCTCTACTCGCCTCAAGTTTGCCACATAACAGTCCCCCGAGTGAGGCATCTGCATCTGCATCTGCAACGTGCTATGCACGCGGTACCTATGCCCATCGGGACCGTTCGCCTCTCCACCGCTTCGTAACATGTTGAGAATACTATTCGTTAGTCACGGTTAATGAGCTGTTGTGACGATCAAATCAATTTCACGCGTCATTCTCGTCCGCTTATAATATACACGACACCGGGTAGGTACCCGTCCTTCCCGGCCTCGTACGCGAGCCACGTTACAAAACCGTGACGAACGAACGACTCTTCGCTCCCAACGAAAATCGCCCTCGGCTTTTCCCATTTTTCGGAAAATTCTCCCGCGCGATTTCGTTGGTTTCGTGACCCTTTTTTTGGATTTTTTGCTCCGCAGGTGAAAAATCGACGAGGAGGAATTGGAAAGGGATAGACGGTCGCTGGAAGTGGAGAGAAATCGTGAATGACGCATTTGGTAGCGCGCTACTCTATGAATGGGTCGGTCGTTTTTGCCGTTTACGTACGGTTTGGTTGGGAAGTTATGCACCTGTGTGCGTAGGGCACAGGTGTGTACGGTTGGGTTCTTTTCCTCTGGGTTCGTTCACGAGATTTCTAGAGTCATCCTATTAGCCCTAATGGAGTGGTGAAAACTGACAAAGAGAAAACTTATAGCGGTTACCGCGTTACTTTATGTGACTATACACTACCGGCTTTTCTATTACAGTAATCAACCGCGTGCTTAAAGCGGTCTTTTAACACCGCGTACGGCCTGCTGTTCAAAACCGCAGTAAAAACTTCCCCCCCCCCCCCCCGTCCAAATTTTATGGGGTCCTCGGTCTCCGGTTCGTCGAATGGCCTTCGCGCCACGAATTGATCCCAACGAAATAATAATGAAAAACGAATTAAAGGAACAAATTAATCCACGGATCGATATCGGAGGGCCCCGAAATTTTCGAAGGGGAATGAATTCGAAGGGGGTTACGCGTAAAACGCAGCGTAACGTATACAAATATTTTTGTATCGGAATTATATTCGGACCCTTTCCACAAAGTCGTAAATTTCATCGTTCGCTCGAACGATGTCGAAGTTATGCGGAGGACCTACGAGAGAATTGTGTGGCCGAAGTCCAGTGTTTTTCAGTTATACACATGCGACTCAAAAAAGCGATGTAAAAATGATTTATCCGTCGAAGATCGAGGAGAGGGGAAAAAAGAAAAAAAAAAAAAATAGCCGCCACGATTGCCGAAACAAAGATGAGTTCGGTCGTTCGATTTTTTCCTACACTTTAATTTCGTAGTCGGAAATCATCGGAGTGGATATATTTACCGCGGGTTGCCGCATCTGTGGCGAATGCGGGCGGTAACGGAGGCGCGGAAGTCAGGGGGCGATATGCCTACCAATACTTGTAAACCGGATGAAAGTAATCAAAGTGTAAAGAGGGGCCACGAGCTGACGGAGTGGAGTAAACTATAAGCCAACAGTTTACGGTTTACGTAAAGTCTATAAATATGACGATTCCAACGTCGTACGCTACTGCACGCCGTGCAGCTGCAGTCACGGTTTACGCAGTTCATAATACCCATAACCTTGCACTTATGACTGTCCTATAGGTTTACACGACGCGTGTATACCATGCGACGTGGAAAAGATACCCGAATTTTCGTTTCGGGATTTTCCCTTCCTCGTTGAAACCGCGTAATTCCGAAACGAAAAAAAAACAAAATTAACGAAGATGGCATAAAGTAGAAGAGACGGAAGAAATAATAAACGGATCGACGATTAATCTAGCCACCCCTATTTCTAGGACGTGTTTCGTTCGACGGGTGGTGGCCGACAGCACGCGGAAAGTGTAATAATTCAAAGTAGGAAGAAAAAAAAAAATTACTCACATTACACGCGCCACACTTTTGAGTGTTAACGTTATAAATCTCACCTCCTCAAAGTTTACGTTTATGATTATTTAGACTTCCTCTTCCGGGAGGATGCTCTTGGAAAATTAATATTTTCATCTGTAAATTTAGTTCTCCATTTATTTGTGCGCGAGTTTTGTAGTTTTTTTTTTTCCTTTGAATCAACCGTCCGTAACCGAGCCCGGAAGGGAGTACGGAGAAAATACCCATTTGCAAATTTATTGCATTTTTAAAAAAAAAAAAAAAAAAAGGGTCAACTTTTGTAACGTGTGCGAGGGACGAAATGAATTTGGAAAAATAAAATCAAAAAACGGTTCTCGAAGGATTATCGTTATTATTATTGTGAAATCACGTCGAAATGCACCGGAGCTTCGGGGGTATCGAACCGACCATTATTGTGGCCGAAAGCTCGTAAAACACGATAGGCGCATATACTACAGGGAATGGCAGTTTGGATTGTCCAACAAAAGATATACGACCTCTCCGTATAGCCGTAACACCATCATCGGAAAAATTTACGGTTTTTTACTCATAAGTACTTGTTGACGTTGCCAAAAAATGGGGGCACGCGTTCCCATGAACGACGCCGTAAAAATGTGACGATCTGCTTTTCGTTTTCTTCCTTTTTTCGTTTTCGACTTCCCAACGGAGGTCGAAGAACTCGAAGAAACTGGCTATACGCAGACGAAACTTGTCTCGCCTTCGATGTAGATTATATTTTGGATCGGTTTTTAGTTGTATTTTTTTTTTTTTTTCTGAGTTTTGGAATTCAGCTTTACGGATAATATCGGTGCGAGACGCGTATGAAGTAAATCTGTTGTCTCCTCGCAGGAAGAAAGAAAAAAGAAATTGAACAAAAAAAAAAAGAAAAAAAAAAGGAACTCGAGTTTACCGTGGGGGAACTTTTTTACCAAATATTTTACCAGCTGTACCGAACCCCCAAACGACGCGTAGCTGGGCGAGGGCGATCAGAAATTCAATCTACATTTTCATACGCAAAGTTTCTTGAAATCGTAAAAATATGACATTCGAAAACCAATGATATAAATGACGTGGAATTCGGAATCCTGAGTCACGGGCGAGCGCACATACGTAACTCCGATTAAATTCAATATCATTTTTAACGAGCGATAAAATTAAACGAAGTTGAATAAAACCGCGAAACGTATACTGCGAACGAGTGTACGGTATTTAAATTTCGTTAGCCATCGGCGGCGCGATCGTTTTGTTACGCATGAATAAAACTCACAATTAATAATAATTCGAATGAATATCTAAATAGCTGTGTACGGTATACACTTGACTGTCCGACCTTAAATGTTAATTTTGACATTATGTAGCCCGATGTGCGATGCCTGGCGTGTGTATTACGAATCCGTGTATAGTGTGTATACCACTTACAACATTGAATCACGCGTACGCGTATACCTATGTATACCGCACGTATATATAAATTACTTCGAGACAAACACCGATTGGATCTCACGAGTATCTTCTCCACATCCTTCGCCGAGCATTTTTTCGACTCCGATAATAATTCCCATGGCTGCTTACGGGATAATTATTATTTGACTCGCACGTCGTGACCGACCGATTAATTTCACGTTCACTCGACTCTGTTTTCGACTCGGTTTTTTCGAATGAAAAATTTTCTGCCGGTCATACCTTCGCATGCTAACGAAAAAACGGAACGGCGAATTACAGGTGTGGGTTTTATCTTTCTTGATTTATTTTTGGTTTTAAAAAATTGGAAAATCGGTTTCATCCATCGCGCATCGTGTGACACGTTGCGAAGAGAAGTTGCAAGCTTCGAAGAGATGGAGAAACGTTTTTTTTTTTTTTTATCATCGAACGCGTAAAATATTATTTGCGCGAATTCCTCACAATTTATCGTACACTCGTGTATTACGACGGGTGTATATAGTTACTTATATGCGGGTATAGAGTAACATCTGAAGAATTTTGATAGGTCAATTTTGCGACTGTTTATTACGTATGAATTCGTACGATGAGTCATTCAACTGCAGCTCGAGTAATGCGCGTCAAAGTTAGTTGGTAAACACTACGCACGAAAGTTAGCGGGTCACCCCGTTGTCGCTCCGAAAAACGTCCGATTTCGAAGCCTCGTAACTGCTCGAAAAATTGAGGTAGAAAGTTGCAAAAACGGGAATTTTGAAGCTTAAAGCTTCACCTTTCAGATGCTTCTTGTCGATTTGGATTACCTTCGTTCGTTCAATAGTTACACCCTCCTGATTCGAGTCACTTTGAAAACGTAAAGTCAAATTTTTGATTTTCAGAAGGTGGTTTAATTGGAGGAATCAAAACTTTCGAATTCATACCGCGAGGGTGAAAGCTGGGGGGTCGAACAAATCGTATTAAACAGCTTACACGTTACACGGGTGTGCGTACGATGATTTTATCGTGAACTTGACTTTGACTTTGCACGTATTATCCGCATCCGCACCGCAGAGGTGAAGGAGATAACGAGACGGAGAATGTCTCGAACACTTTACCGCTCTTTTTTCCCCATCGCGCGTTTTACGGCGTTATATACGATTTGAAAAAGGGGAAAAAAAAAGCAAAACGGTACTCCCTTCCCCACGACGGTATTACAGCTGAGATAATTGTAATAAAGTGTAGAGGAATTTATTGCGGCTAAGAAATACCGAAGATTTCGCGTTGCGTGGAGCGAAAACTTGGACTGTATAATATCCGAAACGTTTTCGCGTTTCTTCTTCCTTTCCTTTTGGTTTTTCGGTCCTTGGAATGATTTTTTATTCGTAAAATTAAGTGGATTTTTTTATTACGCGGAGTCTCGGCGTGCAACGTTTGTCGGTCCGATAATATGCAGATACGCGACGAAGTAAGGATGCGAAGGAAAACGTTAAAAAAACTAGGATATAGAAAAAGAGACGAAAATTTTTATTTTTTTTTTTTCCCTTTTTCTCTCTCTGCTGCCGCTTTACGAGCCTCGTATTCGTATATTTTTAGCGATCACGGTATAATGCAGCAGACGTACACCTATACGTGCATCTGACGTCGTTAACGCGAAATATCAAAGAATTATTTCGTGCTCCGAAACGTAATTAAAAATCGCCGATTCGTCGAGGTAATTACGTTGTGAAATAGAGAAAAGGAAACGCTCGGAATAACGAATAAACACAAACGTACCATATCATCGTTCTTAAACGTCAAACGACGAATGAATTGATCGAGAAAAGAAAAAAAAATCCGGATCGGACCGGCTGATCCCGCGTCGCATAAGTCATCCGTTGTAATATAATCCGTAAATATCCCGCGTTTTTGCATGTCTCGCGTTCGTTATCGCCAAGATATGCTCAAGGGTCAGCCTCGATAATTAGCGGAGATCGAACGAACGTAATTACTCGACACATCCGCGCGCGCGATAACCGATTTTTTTTATTTCCAAAATTTTTCTCGTACTCAATTTTTACCGACCACTGAAACGGGTGTGCAACGCGTGAGCTAATTGTAAGATTCGCGGTGTGAAGCTGTAGCGAATCTAGGTAGCCTTGAGGATTCCAGCGATCACACGGGGCTGCGGGGTAGGAGATAAGACTCGCCTTTTCCCCACTGGCGAACACTCGTGTATATCATTACTCTCGTGAAATATTCGCGGATACGTTCGACTTGTGCGTGGATCCGTAACCGACCGGAACCTTTTCCGAACATCCGCGTCACCGAGTATATCGAAATCGTTCGCCGAATTTCCTTGAAAACTCGACCGGTCAGGCGCGACGAAAACTCTCCGGGTCGGAATCGGGCCGAAGTTTCGCCGGATAGGAGGAGGGGACAAACGGGAGGGCAAAAAAAGGAATAGAGATCGTAAAAAGCCGAAGATAGGCGCGTTAGAAACGGAGGGGATTTGTTGCCGATTTGCATTCCGCTACCGCGAGCCTCGAGCTACCTATGCATACCGATGTCAATGCTGCGCATACGTGCGATATTATCTCGCCATTTTGTAGACGGTGAATATGAGATTATATTGGCTTGCATTTAAATTTCGAGATTACGATTCTTTGGTTTTTCAACCGACGAGTTTCGTGCGCATGGAAAAAACTGAATGCGGGTGACGCGAAAGAAAAAAAGGAATGCCCCATTTTTTTGGAAAATGGGTTACAACGCGAGTGCACGTCCTTTCTCGGAAAATAGGTAATAAAGGGGAAAGAGAAAAACGTAGGAAAGAAAAAATGAGGAAGGAGGGAAAGCACGGGACGCCGTTTCAGGTTGTATCCCGGGGTCCGAGGACACGTGCGCAGGATTACATACACGTGGAAATACTCAAAGTCAATTCCACTCACGCTGCCCGTGACTGCGGGTCGAGATTCTTGTGGCCCAACCCTCGCGAGAGCTACTGGAGATTGTAAAAGAAGAAGGTAAATAACGCTTAGAGCGTCACGTGCACACGCACGTACAGGGTGGCCTCTGGAAAATAAGAAAAAGCAAAAAAGGACGATGGGTAATTATCATAAAACGTGAATAAAACATGAACACGCGTCGAGAGAATCACGGCCGAGTCTTTTTTTCGTCCCGTCCGAAAAAACTAAAAAAAAGAAAGAACGAAATTTTCAAAATTCTACATCGAATTTGGTTCTCGCATTTTTTCTCCAGTCGTTGATTAAATTTAACTCGCGATCGTGAGGACTTTTTTTCTCTCTCAAAACTAGCGTCTCGCGCCACACGTGTTGCGGGTCAGAATTTTTTTCCCAAATATTTTTTCGTCAAAAAGGAGAATCCTCACTCCGCGGGAGGGCTTCGGACGCTGCGTAGGTATAAGAATCGAAGAGTGACCCGCAAAAAGGTTTTTTCTAGTCCGGTTCGAAGAATAGTGTCCTAATTCTTATAGGGACCCTACTTTTCTCTTTTTTTTTTTCTTCACCGTCCGTTCATTCTATCTTCTGCCTTCTGCATTTTTACTTGACGCGCGACGTGTCTCTGTCAGAAATTGAAAGAAATAACAATATCCCCATACACGTGTACGTGGATCGCAGACGTCAGTGTCTCCCGCTGAGTTCAAAGTGTCCTCGCCGCGGGAGCGTAACCCGTGAAATTTAATCCCTAAAAAAAAGGAAATTTCCATTCTTATTCGATCCTCATAAGCCCCTCATTTGAGGTGATGCGGTCGTTCGGTTCCGAGTAGCTGCCCGAAACCCGTGCATTTCGAATTTTATCTCTCCGTCGATTAACGTCGCTGGTCGCGGAACGTCTCTGCGGTTTCGAAACTAGACATCTCCTTCGTAACTCTGTTTTTTTTTTTTAATATTTTTCCGTTTCGAAGAATCAAAGGAGGCGGGATCCGATCCGGGATCCACCGAAACGAAGATGCAGATTTCCGAGACGCGCGGATCTCGGGGGAGCCAAGGTGCCCTCTGCTCTCCGTTTTCGTTTCATTTCGCTTCCTCCTTTTTTTTTTTCTCATCTCTCATTCAAATTTAATCATGTGATTGTAATTCAGGTAGATAGTCGAGGGGCGGGGTGTTGTTCGTCTGGCTTTTGCGGTCAGCATTTGTTGCCTTACCCGGTGGTCGCGAGCGTCGCGGACGCGCGGACTGCCTTATTTCCAACGCTCGCGATGGCCTTATTACTACATCCTCTTGTCAACCATACCAACAGCTGCTGCGAGGTAGTAGGTAGATCGTACGTACATACGTGCAACGGACACTACTATAAAGTTATAAAGTATGCAGAAGAACGTATGTTTTATCAATGGGGGCTATAAGGTAACCGAGTGACTCGCGAGGCGAGAAACGCTGACAATGGGAAATGGATCGAGTGTCAGAACGGTAAACAGAAAGGTAGAATCATCTCCTGACCACGAACACACCACGGCTGCCACCTTCCCTCCATTTTTTTTTTTTTCTTTTTTTTTCAACTCTCCTTACTTCTTATTTTTCACTTTTTATCTTCGCTCACATTTTTTTTACTCTCCTCGCTCTTTTACACCGCCGTACTTAATGCACACAACTCAAACCCAATCTGGTTATTATTACACGGTTGTGGTATCGCTTCATCGCCCACGCGCTTTTACAGCGTGGATACAGGCGGCGACTTTTCATCGTCATTCAAAAACTCGTTGCAAATCGAAAATTTCGACTCGAGTATTTAGCCGCCGTAATTCACGGCCGTTCGTCTCGCGTTACGATACAAGCGCAGGTATGTAACGCACCGCGCGTGAGGCTGGGATATTAATCTGACTCCATTTTTCCCCGTGATTTCGTTTCACTTTTATTCTTCCTTCTGATTTTCTCCTTCATTTTTGTCTCCCCACATTTCCTCGTACTTTTCCAGTTGGTCACCACACCCGCGTTAATCACGAAGCAATTCCATCGTTGTACATCATTCGATATGGCGCTGCTCTTCTTTCTATCTTTGGTCAGGAATTTTTTCGAACGAGCGACACGCATTTTTCTCGAGTTATAGACAAGGGATAATTTTATCTTCGTCGGAGCTCGAAAAAAGTGATTCACGAAAAGAAGGAAGAGAGAAGAAAAAATCTGAAGGGGGATGCGAGATACAGTTGAATTCGTGTGTGTAAAAAGTTTTGCTGCAGCCGGGTTTTACACGCGGCTGCGAAACAAGCGATAATAGCTAATTTATACAAGGTAATTAACAAGCGAAACTGGTATATCTACGATAGTTGCTTGTTTACTCGATTTCCTATCTTCGCTTTACCGACTAAAAACTAGTCCCGAGGAATAAAGGCGCCTCAGCTGCCTTCGAGCGAATTAAATTCTTACATAATTTCACACGAGGTCCGGCCGACCGACGTTTCCCTTCGTTTTTCTTTCTTCTCGAATTTTTTTCCGATCAAAAAAATTAGCAGAAAACGGAGTCGCCGTATCGAATATTCAAATCCGAGGATTAATTACACGTACCGCGGCGAGGTTCGACTGCGGAGACTCGATTAAAAGGCTGGAACAACAACAACCGGAGTAACAACTACGATGACTGTGACACCGTCAATTAGGGGGTGAGATAATTCGGACTGATATGGTAATATAAATCACAATCTGTTCGTCGCTGGATAACGTCCTTTGGAAACAATGAACGCTCATTCCGACGTATATTTTTTTCATTCCTTCGATGAGCGAAGGAAAAAAAAAAAAGGGGAAAATAATTCCGTTCGAGTCGACGACGTATATTTCAGCTCCTCGCGTTTCAACCCAGATATCCGACGCGTATACACACGAAACGGGTAGGTGGCGGGACCTCGACACGCACGACCTAGCTTATTCGTTAACTGCTTTTAATTGCCGGGTAATTAAGATTAATGCAAAGGCATGCGGGTGACAACCTCCGATTCTGTGTATCGTACGTACCGTGCACACGTACGTGTGAGATACGCGCGACCCGCACTATTTTTCGGTAGAAAAATCTAAACAAAATCGAACCCAAATAATATCTGAAAACTTTATCACGATTCGAAATTGTTACACGATCGTCGTCGCGTTCGCTGAATTGTTTTTTTTTTTTTTTCTTTTCGTTACGAAGCGAATAATCCAACGCATCGTTCGACGGGTGTGCGAATATGCTCGCGATATTCGATAATGAACCGCTGGAAATGATTCGTGAATTTTTTTTCCTTCGCTTTTTTCGCCCTCCTAATGACGGGGTAAGATGAAAAGAAGATTTCACACTTCACGGCGCATCGGACTACCTTGTATATGATATATACACCGGTACACCCGGATACGTGTATACCTGAGTACGAGGAGAACCCGCAAATTAAACGGTGCTAATTACGTGAAGGGCGCTAATTAATTATCACATTTTATGCCTTCGGACTACTGTAAAATTTTAATTCCTCCAGACTTTCGTTGTTAGTTATCGATTCACACGTTTCTACGTACCTAGGTTGAGTTAGGTTTTTGTTTATTTATTTATTGTTTTTTGCTTTCGGTTCACGCAGGTCGAGTAGAGTAATAATTCGCTTCGGATCGCGCGGATGTGAAAAAATATTCTTTGCGACTTATCAAAACCCATTAAAAAAATGCTTTATGGGTTTGATATTCGACGTTATCTCCGGCCGCTTGTATATTGGGACACCTTTTGATCGATGTAATAAAAAACGAAATCGTTGCCCCGCGACCTCCGCTTATAGGAATACAAATTATCGCGTACCAAATGTTCGTCGATGGCGGTCGCGAACCTGATCCAGACTCGTCGATTGAAACGAGAATTTTATTCTTCAACAAAAAAAAAATCAAAAAACAATCCCATTCGTTTCAAGCAGGCATCGCGCTCCGGATCTGCATCGGGTCGTCGGCGTTGTGTTTTTTCGAAAAATTTTCGCCGCGGGTACTTTAGGATTCGACAAAGCAGGTGCGGGAACGAGGTATTTTGAAACTTCGCCTATCGCGAGTAGAAAAAGAAGAAAAATCGGAATTCAACATCCAGCATCCGAGTCTCCCGGTTCCCCTGGGGGCTGCGACTCCTCTTCGAACTCCTCGCAGCGTGGAGGAATTTTTCTTCCAATTTTTTTCATTCTTTTTCCCCTCAGCTAAACGCACCGTAGATCTTGCATCGGTTATAATACGGGGATATGGCTTAGCCAGTGCGACTAGAGCGAGCGAAACGACGACGTGATCCGTAAGCCGAGCGAAGTGAGGAGTCGAGAACTATGGCGCAGGGGTTCCCTGACTCGTTGCCACAGAGAGTTAAGTCAGTATTGCCGTGACCGTTGCGGCGAACCTACCTGGCGCGTCGCGTAAGAATTTTTCAAAAATTTCGCCGGGATTTAAATCTACGCGATCGTTTGTTTCCCTAGTTTTTTTTTCTTTTTTTTCCCCCCGATTTTCTTCCTTTCTTTCTATTTCTATTCGAATCGTCACCCTTGTACCTCGAGAGTGTCAGAGTCAAGAATAATTTTCATTGAAAAAAAAAATTTTTTCAACCATCCCTCGTTCCATTTGATTGTGTAATTTTTAAACGAATTGAAAAAAAAAAAAATAATTACACGTGTGACGTTTTTGTGAGTGATTTTTTCAAATTTCAATTTCGCACAATCTACGTGTGCGAGATAAAAAAAAATAGAGGAAAGATAATATAGTGTGGATTGCAGATACGAATATTTGCTGTCACGGTGACCTTCAGGTATTTTGTTTTGAGAACGACCCCGCCAACTGGTTCAAGTTTACAGTGGATTTTAAAAATCTTACGAACTCCCTCTATCTTCTCATAATTTTATGAATTCAGTATCGAGTTCGTTTTACGAATTGTTACAGAAGAATAATTATTAATCAACCAAGTTTTCTAATTAAAATTTTTGTAATTTTTACAGTGTTATTTCTGATATCGTTTTGATACAAGTCAACGTCTCTTATCTTCGTATACAGAACTAAACTGCGAGTGCCGCGACCCTGTGTGAGATCTAAATAAACACGTACCGTATATTATACCCAACGATAGAGAAAACTAATAGTTGGGAAATAAGTAAAAAACGGTTTTCTAAAATAAATGAAAAAAAGTGAAGCGAATGTTGTGGAATAAAAGTGTTTAGTGATATCGAAGTTTTTGGCGCTCTTTTTTGATTTGGCTGTCAAACTCTATCCAATCAGGAACGGATACTCGAGGAGCGAAACGTCAAAACACCACGTGGAAGGTGAGGGAAACTGGTTTTTGAAAAAATTTCTGTAAACTACGCCTTTTTACTTATGCGTAGTTTTCACGCAGATATCTTGTAGTTATTACCGCTGTCATCGTCGTCGTTATTACGGAAAACGCGGAGAGATAGTCGGATGGGTTTTTCACATATATGCATATCGATAGATAGAAACATTCACGTTGCGGTTATTCGATACCAAGTCCCGGTGTTTACGACTCGAAAGAGTCTTGAAAATCTTTGAACAACTGTAATAACGTAACTCAACGTTATAACGTTACGAAGAAGAGAGAGGGACGATTTTCTCTCTCCTCTCCGCACATACGTGCCCACGGGTATGCCACTCGTATAGATACGTACGCGTATGAAAATTTATCTACGCGCGTACCACAGATAAACATTTTCCCATTCCGAGGCCTTATCTCTCGGGAATAAGAATGAGAAGAATAAGACGTCGAAGACGAACGTTGACGACGTCTTGCCGCGATATTATCGTCGTCATCGTCGTCGTCGTCGTCGTCGTCGTCTCCGAGTCCTTTTAAATTTTAGTCCGGCGATGAACATGATTCATAATTCACTCACACAAGCCCATCCTGGCGTTGTTTATTTATTACCTCTATCATCGAGCCAGTCGGACGACTCATTGTATCATCCGCGTCTGGATATCGGTGCAATAATTGCGGAAGAAACCGGCAAAAGTTGAACGATGGACGAGATGGATAGTCGTTAAAATATCTGGGGCAATAGAAAACACGAGAGTTTTGTTGCTTTTCCTATTCCTTTTTTATCCTGTTTCTCATTTTATTGTCGTACTATACACGATGTCTCCCACGTGGGTGGCGTTTTGCTCCGCGCCCAAGAGAATGAGACATCGGAGCAGATTTTTCATTTTTAATGTACCGAACGAACTAACGGGGACTCCGAGTACGTTGCGACGTGAAGTAGTTGTGCTGGTTGGTTCCCCTTTTTTTTTTTCATTTCTGTCTTTCGTTGTACACGTGTACCCTCGACGCACTCATCTTCTCTTTTTGAAGATTCTTTCAGCGAATTTTGGAAATTTCTTGTCATTTTTCTCGTTCAGCAACAATTTTTTTATCAAGTTTTTACAGGATACACTGAGAATTCCAACGGTCGTTGTTAAATACCGTGCCCAGATGAGATAAGACCGAGTTTCCTCAATGTGTGTTCCGCTGCACACCTGATTGTGTAATAACGGCAGTAGCAACTCATAAACGATTTTATCAAAGATAAAAAAAGAAGGCAAACTCGCAGCTCTGAATGAATTCCCATGTCACATCCTCCCTCTATGTGTTCCTCTAATCCCCGTTTTCCGTGCCCGGAGTTTCGTTTCCACTTCATTCAATTTCTCACGAAAAAACGCGTCACGTAATCGCACCAATACGTTGGTCAGATAAGCGCGTTCACATATTTCTTCTACTCCCCTATACCTGGCACCTGCATATCGTGGGAGTAGATCGTTTGGACAGAAGTATGAATTCTGTCCAAACGACTCTCAGACGGTTGGTTCGGACAGAAGTTTGAATTCTGTCCAAACGACTCTCTCTCAGACGGTTCATTCAGACAGAAGTTTGAATTCTGTCTAAACAACTCTCAGACAGTTCATTCGGACAGAAGTATGAATTCTGTGCAAACGACCCTCAGACGGTCCATTCGGACAGAAGTATGAATTCTGTCCGAACGATACTCACTCCATATCGTGACTGGCGCATCAATGCCGGAAGCAGATAAGAGGGCGGTATTAAGAGAATGTAAAAAAAAAAATGAAGGAATCAACAAATAGAATGGGCGTTGATATGATTTATCGTAATATTTGACGCTTTGAAAAGATAAACGGGACACGAAATTGGGTTAGGTTAGGCAGGTTTTTTTGGTGGGACGTTATTTCGTAGAAATAAATTTATCTAAGAAAGTTTCCAGCGGTTTGAACGTCGCCGTTGGTCGGACACCCTTGTTCCCGTGGGAATAGCGGATTTTCTTTGTGCAACACATGGTGATTTACGTCCCTGTTTATGACGCAACGTAAAATCATGCAAAATCCTTTGGCGAGCGAACGAAAAAGAGACGCGGTAATTTCAGTTCGCGTACGCACGCTGCTGGCAAAATAGTTATTTGAAAAAAAAAAATGGAACTCCGACGCTATTTCTATTTCTTTTATTTTTTCAATTACGACGATCGGAAGGAGAGAAGGAAAAAAGAGGGAACGAAATTTCATTCATGATTTATCGGTTACTCAATTATTCGTCAAAACAAACGAACGAATCACGCCTTCCGTCTCGACGACACATCAGTTAACGAACTTTGAAGTCTTACGAACACGAAGCTCTCATTGTTTGTAAAACCGCAACGCGTCCACGATGACGACGTCAAGACGTCCTCGCGCGGGCCGCACCGCCTCAGCTCGTTGTACGGTATTAGAGTTTTGAAACAATCAAAATTATGAATGAATTACGAATGAATTAACGATGAAACAACAGCAAGAAAAAAAAGAACAAAGAATTTACTACAATTCTCATACGAATTATTGTAATCATTACTATTACTACCAAGCGTACATACCTATATCTCGGCTACACAAAGATCGTTGTATAATTTTTATAATGCTCGAGGTGTTAATTCGACATCGAGTATAATATGCACCTACTTACAGGGGTTATGAAAACGGAATTTTGAAAGATGGACAAAAAAAATCGGAGACCCAGTTTTGAATGGAAAGGAATTTTAGAAAAGACTGCGCAAGGTATACCTACCCGTTTTCATATATTTTTTCTTTTTACGCAGTGTGCGTCATGTACCCCGTTCGAGGCATGTATACATATGCCCTAAACCAACATCGTATCAGTTGTTCGTTACCCTATAATAGTCGGCGTATTTCTCTTTCTGAGGAACACCGCATAACACTGAGAAATCACCTCAGAAACCACCAGATAGCGATGGGTCTAAAGTCGCGCCCGAGATCTTCGGATGAATTTATATTAACTCGGATTTTGAAAATCGTAACTGGATCTTTTCAAACCAGCTCGATACGCTCGATAAGGAGCATGAAAAAGACACATCCATCTCATCGAATTTTTTGTTTCCACGAAATACTCGATTTTTCGTAAGCCTTAAAATTCGGAGACGAAGCAAAAAATGTTTATCGGGGTGGTGGAAAAAGGAGATCATAGGGCGGGTCTGGTGATCGTAGGCAAAAAATAAGGCGATCGATATACAGTCTGGATATTTGGACTCCGACTCGCGAGTTGTTTGTAGCCTTCACTGGAGATAGGTAACCTTGCAAGGCCTTGGTGCGCGTTGTAACCCAGCCTCCCGTTGCAAGAAGTCCGCTAGAAGAGTGAGTCTCAATGGATGGAAAGAAGTGGAAGATGCTCGCTCCGAGGTATACCCGATGTTGCATGTACCATGGAAAGGGGAGAATAGGAAGAGGAGGGAGAAAAAGGAGAAGAGAAGAGGAGGAGGAGGAGGCGAAGGTCTGCGGTGCAGTTGCGTGCTCCGAAGGATGCTAAATGCCTCCTAACATAACACAACCATAAGCTGAAACTGCTGCTGCAGTTGCTGCAGATACAGCCTTTTACGCCCGCCCTTCTCAAACAAACGAACCAGTCGCAAAAATTCAAGCTTAACCGTTTCATTCAATTTCCCTTTTTTCTTTTCTTTTTTTCTCTTCTATACACCCTTTTTACAGTCTCATTTTCAGTTTATGTACAGAGTTTGCTTTCCTCGTTCGTTATACCTAGCCAACCCCCTTCGATGTTAGTGAAAATTTTTTTTTACACCCCACTAGAGACGTTTTTGAAGGTTTTTTCAAATGTTTTTACGCAACGTTGAATTTTCTATCGAAATCAACGCTCGTTGACGAGTTGTGAACGACCTATAAAATTTCAAAAAACAAACATGTTATTTTTATGTTATTCCCAAAATGAAGCATTAAATTGTCTATTAAACTCAACGGTCGTGTCGACAGTCAAATTTTTGAGAATAACATGTTTGTGCTGTAAAATTTTTGAGTATAACATGTTTGCTTTTCAAAATTTTTGGAGAATAACATGTTTGTTTCTTCAAATTTTTGAGAATAACATGTTTGCTTTGTAACTTTTTCGAGAATAACATGTTTGCATTTTCAAATTTCATAGAGTAACATGTTTGTTCTTCCAAATTTCATAGAGTAACATGTTTGTTTTTTCAAATTTCATAGAATAACATGTTTGTTCTTTGAATTTTTAAGAATAACATGTTTGTTCTTTCAAATTTCATGGAATAACATGTTTGTTCATGAAATTTTCCGAAATCACATGTTTGATCTTAGAAATTTTCATCAACGACCTATAAAATTCCAAAGAACAAACATGTTATTCTCATGTTATTTCTAGAATTGTCTATTGAACTCAACGGTCGTTGACGAAGTGGTCGATTTCGCACTGAATGCCGCATAGGTACACATAGAAACAGATAGAATCGGAATTACAACATCGCGATAATAAATCCACAGAAACGTATAAAATACATACATTTTTTCTCATTCTATTTATTTCCAAGATAATGAATGGATACGTAGGATCTATAGTTTACGTACGTCTGTATACTATGTATACGTACTTTCACTCAACTAATTAGCTTCTCTCACTCAACCCGACTTCTGCACTTCCAAGCATCAGCAGCAGCAGCAACAGCAGCAGCAGGTATTATGGGTGTCGATTTTTATTATTCTATAAATTGCGAAGGTCGGTTATACCTACCTGCCTATACTCGTACACAACTCGCACGTAATTTTCTCCGTTATTCATAAATTATTTTTTTCCATACCATCGTCATTATCATATTTTATCACAACTCACATTGTACACGATAATGTACTATAGATACCAATCGATCGTAAATCACCTACATCAAATCTTCGTTCTTTCATTTTGCCTTTATTCCCTCTTCTCGAAATATCTTCCTATTCTTTTCTTCCCTCCCAATTGCCTCATTTATTTCGTATCAATATATTTTTTTTGATTTTGTCTTCAACCTTTTTCAATAAAATATGCGCTTGTATAGGGGAACGTGGGACAGAATGGGGTGCCCCGAAAACGTTCTTCAATAGGATCGAAAAAGACTTCGTCCATCATTCTGGATGAATAATTTTTGTTACCATCCCGTTTCTCAAGGATTCCTCGAGTACCCCATATCGCCCCGCGCTCCCCTCTATCGTACGTGTACACGGATACGTGTGCTACGATGATCAAAAACGTGCAGCGTGCATTTAAATATCGGCGCAAGTTTAGACCCACGCCTTTCGCGGTGACGTGGGCGAACTTCTCCCACATGAGATATACTCTCTTAGATATTTATACGTGCAGTGCCGACGTATGTGGACCGAGAGTTCCAATAACACGAGCCTGTACGTGTGCAACGCATTTATCTAACGTACGCGTACCTACAGTACGACGAAAAAGGTGCACGTAGGTATATAACCTACGCGTACAACAAATGCCAGTTGCCTTACGTTATATGTACGTACACTTGGTTGTGCTGGAACGGCTGCTGCCGATGCCGCCGCTGCCGCAACGGAATTATTATCGGTTCGCTTTTATAATTTCAAATAATTTACCGCGACCCAACCCCCTCGGAACTCCGATAGGAAGAGGAGCATGAGGAGGAGGAGAGAGAGAAAAGAGAAGGGAAAAAGAAAATTTGATAAGAAAACCGCGTTACAGGGCGATGGTCGCGGGGAAATTTATACAGTGTGTACATATCTATGTTCGTGTGGGTTATATACGCGTACATGAATACATAGTTATGTACACAATACGTCTTATACATTCGGAAAAAAGAGCCCATTGTATGTACGCCGAGTCTTCGGACTCGATCAGCTGCACACCAGCTGCAAATGCAGCGGTTGCATTCTGCCGCGCGTATAGATATAATATGCCTACTTCGTAGTAAGTGAAGAAGATCCTTCGCAGATATTATTTTACGTATTTTTGAACTTGTTTCTCTTCATCGTCGAATAGTTTTTTTTTTTTTTTTCTACGCGTAGTACACCCGGTACGGTCGCTCGTGTGTACGATCGCGCGAGAATTTAGAAATGGGGAAGAAATAAAGATAAAAAATTTACGATTATTGTAGGCAAAGTTGCGGGACCCGGGACGCTCGGACGTCTGCAGTAACTCGGATGGTTTTATTCGATCGTTCATTCATTCATTTCTCTCGCCTATATCCGCTGTGCAATGGTCAACCATACGGCGCACAGCTCATGGCCTTTGATCACGAGACTCGTTTCACGATACGCCGTTTACGAACGCTCCTTCTCTGCATATCGCTTGTGAAAAAATTATTTATATATATTTAAATAAATTATACCGAAATTTTCTCATCGAACGCACTTCATATTTTATGGTACAAAAATTATAGGTAATTGATATTTCACACGAAACTGTATAAGGAAAATGAAGAAAAAAAATAAAATACCCAATTAAATAAAAGTGGAAAGTTTTAGATACAGAAATTTCGAGAAAACTTGTAGATCGTAACACGCGTCACTTGACCGTACGGTGTGGTTTGTTTCTTGTATCTACAGTAGAGAGATATGGACGCGAGTGTGGCGCGTACGTGTCAATTAAATTCTGGACAGATCGATCACGGGTTATAATGAAAAGTAATATATCGGTGACGCGAACGAAATGAAAGGAATGTCACCGGTGACGCCATGTAATATTCACGCCGCTTGCAGCAATATAAACGCCAACGGCAGCTCTATACCTCCGATTCCTCGCCCACGTGAAAAATAACGTTGTTTGCGATCCACGCGCACGTTGCCTGTCCGTATACCTTCCTATCTTTAAGCTGTTCAACCGTAGCGATAAATGATCCTCGTCCGAATTTATATAAACAAATTTGGATCTATATTAGTGGCGAGTATTTATCATCGTTGTATACGCACCGCGCGACACATTTTAAACTCCTTTTACCCCCCCTTTCCTCTTCTCCCATTATACGAGATTACAGAGTTCAGATAGAACAGTCGTGTTACAGGATTGTGAAATTTTTTTTTTCAACGCCCTTGTGGTATCAGTAACGCGATATACTTTTTCGTTTTTTGGGAGCAACAATTTCACCCGGATCCGATGATATTTCAATTCGTATTATTGTTATCCTCATATGTAACGGTTGATAGCGAGCGACGTGTATGAGGTACATATTATCACATACCTCGTCGTCGTCGTCGTCGTCGTCTTATATTCGTCGTAGTTTATGGAAGTTGACAGTCCGCCTGCAGGTGGAATTTTCAATGAGCGGTACGGAGTAGTTACTGTATACGTATAGGTTCGCTATCCGTGTTCATACCATATAGCGCGCATCGCGTACCTTGAACTTTATTATACGAATCTGCAGATAGTGTGATTTATCACAAAGATATCGCATCGAATGACGATATGTGTGTGTTTGGTAATTCTACAAATATTGTAGTCTATATTTAACCGACGTTATATTGCGCTATAACAGCGCTACTCGACTTCGGAAACGCTTTACTTAGGTCAGGATTATTATACCGTATCTGTACACGCACGCAAACAATATTCTCGATTTACTGAACTCTTATCCTAAACTCTTATCGTATTTACTCCGAAAATTTATTCGTCATTTAACATTTATCTAGAAAAATTCGTTCATGGAATGTGTCGAATCACTTCAAGTAGAAAGTTTATCCAATTGTTCATTTATAATTTCGAACAATGATCGCGTTGAAAAATAGAAAAGTAAGTTGGTTTTTCAGCCGGTTATCATCCAGAAGCCTAATTTTTCTTTTTCTTTCTTTCCTTCAGGTGACGACGTAGCGATCGTCATGAACTCAGAAGCTGGGCCTATTATAGACGCTGCGCCGATAAGCTAGGACTGGAAGAAAAAAATCTGAAGAAAAATCGTGAAAAGGAAGATATTATGGAGACCGCTTCTGCAGAGGCCCAAACATCGGAGAACGGGGAGCCGGCCAAATCCGATAATGCGGCTCCAGCGAAGGAAGCGAACGCGGTTTCGAAAATCGACATTGGTGGTTCGGATGGTAAAAGTTGTAAAAAGTTATCCCCCGCGCCGTTGATCGTGCAGAAAAATAGGTTGAAAATATTTACAAATTTTCAATCGGGTGAATCGGGTGAACGTGATATCGCCAGTGGTGCAGGTGTCTTGAATCGACGAGATAAAATCACGCTCTTATCAAACACCGATAAGGACTGTGCAGGAAAAAAATTCAATAGCGAAGAAACCGACAAAATCAAGGACACGTGTCGTCGGGATAACTATGTCGTCAGGGATCCCTACAAGGAATTCGAATTGTATCTCGAAAAAGTAAACGTAAGTGAGGAAATTTGCTGTTCAACAGCTCTGTGGAGTGAGGATGAATGAAATTTGAATGAAGAATGAATGAAATAACACAAGCATAACATTTTTGTTTTTTTGAATTTTCGAGAATACCATGTTTGCTTTTCAAAATTTCCGAGGATAACATGTTTGTTCTTTTGAGTTTTCGAGAATAACATGTTTGTTCCTTCAAATTTTCGAGAATAACATGTTTGCTTCTCAAAATTTTTGAGGATAACATGTTTGTTCTTTTGAATTTTCGAGAATAACATGTTTGCTTTTCAAAATTTTCGAGAAGAACATGTTCGCTTATCAAAATTTTCGAGAATAACATGTTTGTTTTTTCGAATTTTCAAGAATAACATGTTAGTTTTTCCGAATTTTTGAGGATAACATGTTTGTTCTCTCGAATTTTTGAGAATAACATGTTTGCTTCTTAAAATTTTCGAGAATAACATGTTTGTTCTTCAAAATTTCATAAAATAACATGTTTGTCTACGTAATTTTCGGGAATCACATGTTTGTTCTTTGAAATTTTCGTCAACGATCGATAAAATTTTGAAGAACTGACATGTTATTTCCATGTTATTTCCATTATTAACTTCGGTGGTAATGCGGACTATCTGAGAGTTGATAGTAAAAGCTTAAATTTTCGGGAATTTTCTTCAAATTTATTTGGAAGAGTTTAAGCCCCTAGGAGCATTGAAATTCAAAAACAACCCTATAAAGAACCACCCTCATGTAATATAATACGTTGGGCGTCTTGAAATAAATTTCCTATCTTCTATATATCCTTATACGAAGAAAAATATTCACACTTTTGTACTTTCTTTTTTAATATTTTCCTGTAGATCATTTATCGCTTCTTTCTTTATAAGAATTTTATAAAAATTTCCTGTAGCTACGTTTATGTTTGTCCGTACGCAAAGGTCACGCGGTATGTACAAGAACAGGGACCGCGGATTCTTGTTAAACAAATCGTAAAATAACTGTGTGTATAAGACATGTAGAATTAGATGTATAGAATTGAAAAAAAAAACGATGAAAAAGAAAAAGAAAAACCCGTTTGCCGCATAGCTACCAAAATCTTGTTAGGCATGTAGTAGCATAACTTTACTTTCACCTTGTACTATCACTACTACTATAGGTATGCCCGCGATACCGTGGTATCTGTACATAATTACTTTCCGTTTTATTAAGTGCTATCATCAGAAATTTTCGTAAGACACGCGCGATTTCAAAAGTATTGCACAAGTAATACGTATATTATATGCGTAGATTATGAAGATGAATTTAGTAGTTTGTTATTTTTTAATTCTTTCTTCTCTTCAAGTTTGAATATCATTCCAAGGCCCTACCAGCTATAGTGTGCGCCGTCGATCGGATAAGCGATTATTAATTTTCAAAGCTTTTTTCTTCTTTTTTCTCTATATTGATTGAGAATTGAATGTTTTGAATAAAAAAAGGGAGAGACAAAAAAATGCTTCGTATTTTTTGACAACGTATATATTCGGGTTCTCGAGATCACGGTGCGAAAACGTCTTACGGCATAAATTGAATTTAAACAAACAAATTTTAGCGGACTTCATTTTTGAACGTATAATATTCAGGTACGTTTTACGTGTACGTATGGGTATACACATATATTTATACGTTTAATTTCCAGGAATATTTTATTCGAAACGAGTTGTCGGTAAAGACGTAGGTATATTTTAATTGGCGCATGATGGAAAAACAAAACGGTCATTTATAACGTACTTAATTACATATATAGCGTATACATATGTCCACGTGGTTTATTACACACTCGTACGTGCCTTGGGCAGGGTATACAAATATACATATACGTATCTACAACATCGTACGATTCGCGAAATTCAAATGTTACACATCCAAATAATTTTGCAAACGTTCGTGAAAAATTCGGAAATATGCGTTTCTTTCTTCTCCGTTATTTTATACTCTCATTTCTTCGCGAGAAAAAAACAGCCGATCGCTCATCCCGCGCCGATGAAAAAAATAGCGGAGCGCGAAACTACGATGTCTCCTGTAACTAGTCGCGTTTATTTTCTTTTCTTTTTTCTTTTTTTTCTGTTCAAAATTTGTTTCGTCGCTTTTTTATCCCCGACGTGACGTTACCGGCATCTGCTGCGGTCCAGTGAGAGTGCGGAGCAGGGTAGGGTTATATACGTACAGCGCTGAGCTTTTAGATAAAGTCGCACGAGCTTATATTCTTGGAAGAACTCTCGTGCAGATTTGACTTCCAAATAACAAGGCGACTTTATATACCGTGCCGTGTATACGTAGGTACCGACGGCGTCAACAGGATTTTGCAACCCGCGACCTCAAACCTGATGCCGATGCATCCTTGCTGCAGTATCACATTCTCAACTGCGAGCTCTGCGCATATAGAAATGCAATTTATTTGTACATGTGTTTATTTATATCGTATATTCATTCGTATCTGTACCAACTTTGGATTTCATTCTCAATACCTGCGCTAGCTCGTGCGAATTTATTTTTTTTTCCACGCTTGCAACCCCCGCGGATCTATTTTATATTTTACGCAGGTTACCGTTTTTGATGTTTCCTTGGTTTCTTTTTTTACTCTCATTTTTCTAGAAATCTTTTTTTTCGGGTTACGCCCTTCTATAGTTTTCTTATATACTATATATGATCATTTCATGATCAGAGCCGCTTCTCCGCCGCTGTCATCGTGTTGATCTTCGAGTAAGAACGATGATGAGGTAATACCAAAGGATTGAATTTCCAGCGAGCGACGTAGTTAATGATAACGATATTAATGACGATGATAATTATTATAAACTCGTGTACAATGTTATACATTATACTCGTTTATCTATATATACAGGCGTATATGTAACGGAACCGGAAGTAATTCATCCGCACGTGTCATCGAGTCCGTACGTCAACTGTCCACGCCGTACATGTAATTATGTTTCAGAAGACTCCAGTATATGGCTCAATTTGAACGAAGGGAGAAAAGGCTCGGAAACTTCTACTTTCCCTCCTTCTTATTTTTGACTCGATTATGTTTTCCATTTTTTTTTTCTTCTTTGACTTTGTGAAATTCGATGGTAAGACTAACTCGCACATAAGATTGAGTTGCGATAGTTCGTTTTAGTCGGAGGTACCCATACGCGAACCGACAATGGAAATCGGATAGAGTCACCGAGGGTCGATTATAACGTGATTCTAGAGTCGCGTATACGACACACCCAACCGGATGCGCGCCAGTCCTACACTTTTCCGCCCACGCGTCATCGCGTCTTAAGCACCGTCATTCATTTGGTGTGTGTGTGTGTGTTTTTTCCCACCCGTTCTGTCGTGAATTTTTCCTCTTCCTTTCTCTCGTTTTCGATTTTTCAATTTCACATTTCGTGGGAGAAAATTAGCGAAAATTCCGACCCCCGAATCGCGTGATTGATCGGTTCAATTTTTTCCATCTGATCGAATCGAACGAGTCAGATCGAACGTCTTGACCGATTTTCAAAGCAGTGCGGAAAAATCGAGGCTGAAAGAAAAAGATAAAAATATTAAACGATCCGCGTAGAGCGTATAGGTATGTCTCGGGTGTAGTTTGATAAGTGAATATTAGATGTTACCGTTATCGTCTGTCCGTAGCGAAAGTTTTGCACGAGCGATAAACCTAAGTGGCAATTCGTCCTCCGATCGAACGCGAGCCAATAAAACTGCACCCCGAGGTGTACGCTGCACAGGTAGCCGTAGCGCCGTGCCGGTGCGGTGGCACCGGGTGATCGATGATCCTATCGCACGCGGTTATCAGTGATTGTAAATTTTCATGTAAAATGAGCAAAAGTGAAAGGCGTCCATTCGATGCACGTACGGGACTGATATTGGAATGAGAAAAAAGAGCAAAGGAAAACTCGTAGATACGATTCATTCATAATTGTCACGGTGGACATGAACTGCCTATTTGGTCTCGCGATTGATCCTCGTTATTCGGAAACCCTTTTTTTAGCTTCCTTTTTTTTTTACTTGAAACGTAGGAAATGAATTTATTTCTGATTGAAAAAAAAAAGGAACGAGATGTTACCCGTATGGATTTTTCTGGTTTTTGAAGAATTTGATTTTGGGACAGTTTTTTTTTGGGTTTTTTCTTTATTTGAAAGTTTTTATTCATGGTTTTTGAAATATATAGCCGATTGAGGCGATAGCTTGTAACCTGTAAGTTCACACTGTGATATTTTAGTGCTTTGCTAAATTTGCTTTTGGCAAAACGGCAGCTGTACAATGTGTACCTACTCTTATGTATCGTACAGTGTATATGCACGAGACTCATGTATGTACAATTGTTCGGTTGCTTTTATATATGATTTCGACCCATTTATTAGTTTTGAATGTTACACACCAGTCATTCATTCCCACAGCTGCGGTCTGGACTCTCTTTATTCCCCCAATTACATAGCAAACTAATTTTCTACAGCTGTAAGTTATATGCTGTATACACTACGTACAAACATTAGAGGGTCACCCTGTTTTCGCTCCGAAAAACGTCCGATTTCGAAGCCTCATAACTGCTCGAAAAATTGAGGTAGAAAGTTGCAAAAATAAGCATTTTAAAGCTTAGAGCTTTATCTTTTAGATGCTTTTTGTCGATTTGAATTACCTTTTTTCGTTCACTAGTTACACCCTCCTGATTCAAGTCACGTCGAAAACGTGAAGTCAACTTTTGACTTTGAGGAGGTGCACCGGGTGCTTCAGTCGTTGGATTTTTATTTTTCTGATGTCATTTTCAAGGTTGAAGTGTCTTCTTCAAAACGTGTCCAACAAATTTTTGGTACAATTTTTTTTAAAAACGATTTTGAAGCTCAAACCTTCGACTTCACGAAACTCTATTGCAGTATTTGAGTGACCTCGATGCGATAATTGGGTCGGTCGGGGTATGTCACCGTTTGCTTCTGTTTCTTGGTTAGTTGAGTAAGCAAATTAAAAAAATTTCATCCAGGGATTTATAAGTTTCCGTTTTTGAAATAAATTCTCTCTTTTTTTCTTATACGAACCGTTATAGCTATACATGCCTACTATGCATGAGTAACATAGAGCTTGGCTCGCACAGGTATGTATGTACATATATTGTACATAAACTTCGGCTGACTAACGAACACTGTGTGACAGAGACTAATTACGTACTTACGTTGGTTAGAGGACAATTGCTAATCGCTTCTAATTAACTGTTATTTTTCTATGGTGAGCTAATTGAAATTTCTCTACTATAATTGTGAATTTCGTAGCTCACGCGGTACACTACGGAACGGTAAATTCGGAAATTTGCTCGAGAGTCAAGAATAAAAACGAAAAAAAAAAAATAATTACAAAAGCGAGGAATGTTCGTCGTTGGCCATAGCGTTTTTGGGAATTTCTTCTAAAAAAATCGATCATGTCGATGAATCGAATTTTCAAAAATTGATAACCGTCGAACGGTTGGACTTAAAAATCTGGAAAAAAATCATGCGAGTGTTTCGAACCAAGAGCTATGTTAGGAAAAATCGAATAAGGATCACTGTTTTTGGTTTCTCGAAATGATGTGGAAATCCCCATCAGTATGTTTTAATATATCACGATGTTGCAGGTCCAGATAGACCATGATGTTACGTCATCGCTATGCGTTGTGCATATTACCTATTATACTTGCCGATTCATTAATTCGTTCATGGAACGCTTATTCAACACAGACCACATCTCTGTTCTTTCGAGCTACCTAGTTATATATTCGCTAATCTCGATTGAATTACTGTTCGTAACAGAATCTGATGTACATATACACTTGAAAAATCTTTCTTTTTATCCATAGAATTTTTTTTTCAACCTGTTGGGATATGTACTTCACTTGTAGATATTTTACGTATCAAGTGTTATACTTTTCAGTCGCCGCGATATTGTTTTCGTAACTCCGAGCACGTTTTCCGTACTCTAACGTAGATATGAAATACCTACACCATGTGCATTATATATTACGGTTATGTAACACGTGTGGAATAGTTTTATAAATTTTAAACGTACGTGACGTTTGATTTTTCTGTTTTTTTTTTCTTCAATTTTCAACCGTGCTAAAAACACGAGATACTTTTTCAGCCTTTTACTCACCTGTTATATCGCTTCTAAACGTACCGATTATAATAGTTTTCAACTTCTAGTATATTATAACGATATTATGTACGATATACATATTTATATACCTATAATGGTGTTCCACTTTCACGAAATCTATGTAACGATCGTGATAACTAATTAAATTCTAGTCGTAAATATCAAACACACATGGATATACACGAGTCCATGTACTGCGCTACATACCCACCATATAGTGTGCGCGATTATAATTGACCGGTAATTAACGGTATAATTAATACCCCGCGTTTCGCTTTTCATAGAAATTTTACTTACACGCACAATTGTACACGAAGCGTGTACAATGATAATTTTTTAATTAGATCTGATATCGTTAGCCAATTAAACTAAAATTTCGTACATATGTAAAGATCTAAGAACAGTATATATCCTTCATATCTCCGGCCTTTTTTTCTTTGCCTTTTTCAAACTTGAAGAATTTTTCGGTACGTGTAATATGTGTTTGTCACTATACCTGACATCACGTGGCGCGCGCGCGCGCGGGCCGTGAGTAATTATGGCATGTTGAAAACGCTACGGTAATAATTTCTCTCTAGATTTAGTGAAATATACATACCTCTGTCTACTTGTGTATATACCGAAGAACTGGATAGTACATATACTTTACCTATATGTATAAATGGACGCGTGGTTGAGGGTGGAATGCACGAGAGTTGAATAGCATGGAAAAGAAAGAACAGCCCGTTGTCCATTTTTCCTTTTATTTTATTTCGTTCATTTTATTTTTTTCCGCTCTTCGTTTTGTACATCTCTGTATGTGATGGTACCGCCATGTGAACTTCAACGCACGGCTTGTATTACGAAAATTTTCACCCGCATCTAATTCTAAACAGATCGTCTATATAACATCAATATTCAGATTTTACAACACCACACGGTGCGCCCTACATTATATGAGGATAGAAAAAAAAAAAAACGAAACTTTTACCTTCGTTGAGTGAATCTGAAAGAATTGTGTCAGTGGAATCGTGATATTCTTTTTTGACTTTAAAAAAAAAAATCATAGGCTATCGGAGATGAGTCTGAGAATTTAAATATATTGCAGATACTTATCTAGGTGCCTATGTGTTGTGACGTGGTGTGAAAATTTTCGCTATGTATTTTACCATTTATTTTCACTCGAATTTTAATTGTATTTCGCAATAATTGGATGCAGATGATATTCTCACGTGAGAAAATCATCGAGTATGTGTGCGCAACCTGTACGTGTATAGGTAGATGTTATATACCTAGGTACATAAATATTTAATGTATAGGTAGGCATTATACTTGGATACCTATACATCCACCATTGGATCGCGTTCTCTAGGGAATCGTGCGGCAAATTGACCGATTAGATGTCGACTAACTGTTATAACGGACTAACAATAACGGCTGTAATGTAGTTTAGTTGGTGCGGATTAATCCGAAAACGCCCGAAGCTCTACCAATATCAATTCTCTTTTCCATTATTATATTATAACGCAACCACAGTTTTTTTTTTTCTCTTTTCTTTCCTTTTCGTTTCATTTATTCTTATGTACTAGTTTTTTTCTTTCTCCTATATCAGGCCTTGTGTTTTATTCATTTATCAATCTCATTTTTGCTGATCGTATGTATGAATTTAATTTCACCTACAAGTAGAATGATTATGAATAAATAAATTACTTCGTTGATTAAAAACTAAAAAATTTATTGTATTAGCACTTCTCCGTATGTAGTTAGGCGGAATCGAGTGACTGGTGTAAAAAGATGTCGGATACATCAATTTCACGCAGGAATAGTAATGCGATCGTAGCAATGGATTGAAATAAAAAGATAGAGGAACGGAATACCCAGCGGTCAATTTCATGCGGAATCGAAATCCTTAGAACGTGAAAATTTTTTATCTCCAAATCGTGCCGCTCGCCAAATCATTCGCTGTATTTCGTATCGTACGATGTAACGTGTTCGGTTCGTTTTGCAATGGAATGAATCATTTATCCACGCTTTGATATCGGTAAAATTGCGATTTTATAACGCGGACGAGATTTTTTTCTTGCGGTTAATGATCTCATCTTTTTTCCTGACCATCGCTGGTGTGGATTTATTCATACTATTCGCTCTTCGCTTTTGAGTACGAAATAAAATTCAGAAATCCCGATGAAATTTATTCCCGTATGGATCCTGGGGTCTAAATACGTCGGTAAAGTGTCCTGCAATCGATTCTGAAGATACCTACTTCATTTTCGGCCCAAAAATCAACGTTTCTTTTTTCAAAGGTATTCATACGTATTTTGATCTCATGAATCCGAATCCGGAAATTCGAATTGATCTATCAACACAATTGATTGAGTTATCATCAATTTTTCGCTTTTTGGAGCAGAAAAATTGAGATATCTCGATGAGAAAAATTCGTAGCTCAATTTGATCGACGGATTCGTGTTTCTGAGGTCAAAATACGTAAGAAAAGTCCCCTACTATCAATTTTAGAGAATAAAAATTTTTGGCCCAAAAATCGAAAAAATCCAAAGGGATACCCCTTGGAATTTTTTCAATTTTGGGGTCAAAAATCAACATTTTTTTTCAACCGTTTTTCTATGCTATTCTTATGTATTTTGACCTCAGGAATCCGAATCCGAAAGCCAAATCGATCTATCTATAAAACTGACCAAGTTATCGCCAATTTTTTTTACTTTTTGTAGCGACAAAATTGGGATACCTTGATCAGTCTTATTCACACGTCGTTTCTGTCGACGGAATGGTGTTTCTAGGGTCGAAATACATTGGCAGACGGTCGTTCGAACGATTTACAAGACGTCAAATTCTCGCCTCTACAGAATTAACGAAAATTCATAGACTGTACAGGAACTAAAAACTTCGAATTACGCGAGTTACGCGCGAGACTCTTTTTAAGCACACGTTGGATACGATTTCGCGCGTGGGCGAATTGCACGGTACACACACATACGTTCTCCTCCTGTATACCTTCGTATTTCGCGAGCGATCCGTCTGTACGGTGAAATAACGACGATGCAGATGACTAGAATAAACAGCGAAAGAACTAGCCGGTTGACTCTCACAATTAGTAACACTAATGCCCACCGTACATAAGTATATACGTACACTGCCTTACACGCTATTTTATTTTATTTCATTTCGTGTCGTACAGTCATCGTGTATACCGTACTTATTACACACGTACGTACACTTCTATGTACGTATACCGTACATCACGGATTGAATGTCTCTCGAAGTTATACACGTTTCCAAGGACGAGATAATCGCATCCTACTTACTATGTCATCGCATAAAAGTTTACTAGGATTACGTAATCCGAGGCGCGAAATTACATCTGTATTATTACCCAGTGAAAATGTACAGTTATAACTGTGATTCAATTTTTCCCCATACGCCGCGAAATTGACCGATTGTAAAGGAGAAAAAAAGATAAAGAAAAAATTCCGGAAAACTTTTTCCTCGTGCATTTCAAAGATAGATCGGACGCGCGTATTAATATACGGCACATTTGAATAATCATGACCTTCGTTTACCCTGTAGTTTTTCGAACGTGTAAAAAAGACTGTTATATATCGCGTGTTCGCGTATGACATCATATACGTTGAGATCCTTGGATGAAATTATATTGTTTTTCAAAAGTTGGCAAAGAAGTTAAGTTTTTGCAGCAATAGTCGTGGCGGCGGCAGCTGTTCTCAACATTCGTATAGCATAATGATCGTTGTAATCATGCGATCATGCGGTAGATTAATTATTCTTGGCACTCCACCGCGAAATTATTCAGTCCACCGTACACAACGCTGCAATAATATCAAAGTGCACTTCTGGGGTTCAGCTATCGCGTATCGTAACGTAGGCGGCGGACGACAATAATTCGGTGTACGAATCGTAACGCCTTTTTTCCATTTTTCGTTGAATTTTTTCTCAACGTTTCATCTACTTTTACTTCACCTGCTTCGCACAGACGTTTCGATCCGCTAGATAAATTCTCCTTTTTTTTTTTTTTTTTTTCTTTTCCGCGAGCGATTATAAAATTGATTTCTCGACAACCTGTTGTTTCCCTGTGAATACGGTTACCTACTCCGTATTATACTATTTCGCGTCGCGGCGACGACGGCCTCCACTTTTATGCGCATAGGTACCACTGTGCTAGTATTATTTTTAACCCTTGACGATCGTGGCGGCTAAACTATACGGGGGTATCCTTGACTCTTATTACTACCGCGTAGAGTAAGCGACGTGCGGGCGATCAACGGAGTTAACTTATTATCCTCCACGTTTTTAATCACCGGTTATACCGATTATACTCCAATTAAAAATACCCGACTGCGTAATTTTTTTTGTTCCTTCTTTTCTTGTTATCCACACGTCGCGATGCCAGAGAATCGAAGTGAAATAGGTGGAAGAGTTTGAAAAACTTGATGGAAATGATATTCTTTGTTTTTTTTTTTTTTTCGCTTTTGCGTCAGCTCATCGCAGCTGAATATTGTACATTATACTCCGTTCATTGACCGATCTCTCCCTTAATTTGCAATTATTCATGAGGTATATAACTTCGTTTGTGTCGAGCTGAAGTAGAAGAAGAAGAAGAAGAGGAGGAGGAGAAGGAGGAGGAAGAAGAAGCCGGTGCTCTTGCGACTATAAGATATACTTCTTCTCTGTTAGTCCGTGCGGCGAAATGCGCTGCCGCTGCCTCCGCTTCGCTTCTACGTGCAGGATAAATGGGATGCAAGAAAAAGTCGAATAAGGGCCGGCGCAAAGTTCTTGAATTGATACGCGAGGGCCGACGACGAGCTTTTGTGGCATGCCTCTCAGGAATGCCGCTGCTTCTATGTACAATACACATTATATCACATACCCACACATCGTATCGCGTGTCACGTGTTTTACGTACCTCCCTTTTCACGTGTACGTACGTGAATTCAAAAAGAGAAAAATTTCTTTTCTCTACTTTCCTTTTCTTTTTATTTTTGAAAAATGGAGACTTACGAACCTACGATCGTTCGATGTACATGTAAATCAACGATCAGTCGACAGCGCAGATAATTTTCCACACTGTTTGCAGGTTTCTACTTTTCCGATTGTTGGTCAGAACATTTTCTATACTCTATGAATCGAGTTTAGTTCTACTCGAGCTACTCGCCACGTGTTTTACTATCGCGGAACGTTTTTTCTCACCCACCTCATTCGACGAAAGTGAAGAGATGGCGTTACCTACGGGTAATCCCCGCGTATAAAAATGTGTTTTTTTTTTTTTTTCACTCTAGACAGATAATCACACTCCATCGATATTGCAGTAAACATTTCTATCCGAAGCAATTTTGTTTTTTTTTTTACTCCCCCGCAATGTCCCGTCACGTGGGGGAGTTTATCAATTTTTTTCTCATTAACGCACATTCATTAATTACGCCGCGTAACTCACCCTCTGTTCATTTTTACTTCCATTAATTGAAATCCTCGGCCTCAACATTTTCTGTTATAATTAATTGAAAAGTTTTTATATAAATGAATGTGATCCGTGGCGGTATCACGTGATTCTTGGAGGCGGATGTTACGCGGAGGTTCTCGTTCTCGTCAACCTTTTGCTTTTTTTTTTTTTTACAACTTTTTTTTTTCTACCTCTCGTCTGACCCTTCCGCTGACGCTGACGTTACAGCGCAGTACGTACGTACGTACGTACGTATAAAAGTTGCAGCACTGCATGTGAAGTTTAACCAGCTTTGCCGTATTAGGAAATACCCTGTTTCTGTACAGAGTCGTAGACAGAATGTCCAATGAGTTTATGGAGTTTCACCGCATTTTGCGGTCTGGGTATCAGTTTTTGTTATGAAATTTAAGATTGAAACACATTTAGGTTTCTAATTAAAACAGAGAATCCCATTCATTAAATTCAACACAGCCGTGATTTCTTATCGCACAAGTTTCCCCCCTGGAGATTTCAATGCCGAAAAAGCGATCGTCGGACTTGCACTGAATTTTCGAAAGAATCGAAATGAGGGGAAAAAAAAATTATCCGAAGAGTTTATAAAATTTATGGAATCGCAGCGATCAATTTATCATCGCGCCCGATCACCTCTGCGATAAAACGCGCGTGTACCTATACGTATATTTTTATAATTCCTTTTTTTCGGGTCATAAAGCGAGAGACTGTCGCGGTATTATGTACAGGGGGAGTAAGAAAAAAAAAAAAAAATATCGCGATAGAAATAAAAAAATGTACATAGGAATCCGAGAATCGCTGTTGGAATCGCGTTCGCGTCGTAACTGCGGCAGATGCGGTAAAACGAGTCGGTTGAAAAAAAATTTATCGGCGTATTTTAAAGGGGGAATTGAAAGAAGGGACAATGAAACAAGACGCGAAAAAGCTCCGATGTAGATACAGGTAAAGCAATGAAAAAAAGATATGGAAAATTTTATTCCTACCACGCGGAGCACTCGACGTTTTTTTTTTTTTTTTTCATACGTACACACACGTTCATTGAATGCGCATGGCTTGAAAAAAATTCGACTTTTATTCGCTGCAACGTCGTCGTACGCTGTGTGGTGTGCGCGTTCGAATTTTATCTTTTTTTCTTATTCTTCTTCTCCTTCCTCTTCTTTCGTGGTGGCCATTGACCATTGTTTTAGGGGCCGGTTTTGGCTCCGGGTACTTTAGGATATTTATCGATCGGAACTTTAATCATGATCTCCGACGGTCATTCGCCACTGTCGTATTGTATATGCGATACAAATGCAACAATGAGCTTTTGAACTTTTTTTTTACTTCTCAAGCTTTTTCTTTTTTTTTTTTTTCTACACAAATCGCAAATCTCACGCGCGGTTCTATACACACGTATAACCGAGTAGTTTGCGCGTCCCCCGAGGCAATTACGTGCGTACTTTTGATCGCGCGATGATTTTCACTCGTTTAAATATATAATCTATCGCTTGGAGTTTACAATGCGCGGTGGTATGCGCTTTGAAATTGCGTTGACTAGGTGGAAACGGCAGCAGCAGCGGCAGCAGCGGTGTGTCGATCATAACCGTAGATCAGTCGGCGGTATAGGTATACCTTATGCGATCGGCCGATCACTTGCGGAAAGAGAATATGGCGCGGAATATATAGGAATATGCAATACATAAAGTAAAGGAAAGCGAACGCTAGCTGCAACACAACCCAATCCCGATCCAATCCGATCCGATTCACTGCCGGGTACGAACCGTGTGCCGCATGAAAGTATGAAATAACGGGGACCCGGGCTCAAATCGCCCCTGGTCACCATTTGCAAATGAAATATATTCGATACTGGCCACGTAAAGGTGCGGTACCTGGATAACATTATTCAAACGGCGTTGCCCCCTCAAAGTTTGACAAGCTCGTATTATATGTATACCCTTCGTGCGGATACGTATTGGGGTGCTTTTTTGATTTTGACTATTTTTTTTTGTTCAGTTCTCATCTGAAATTTGGTTCGTTACATAGCAAAAGAAAGTCCATGAAAGTTTCAACCCTTGAGTACTTTCCCTGCAGAGGGTGGAAAGATTTTCCTGCATTTGAAATACTCGTGAATCGGATTGGTTTTTTTTTTTTCAAACTCCTACGACGTACCATCTCACCAGGTGGGGACTGAAAGAGAAAAAAATAATCGAAACCAAAAAACTACCCCGGTAGATAAACATTTTTTTTGATATCTAATCATTTTAAAAATCGTAGAAGATTCCGCAAACTTATGAATAATTTTTCTCGCTTTATAAGCAATTGTGGGCGTATAATGGCGCACGAATATCGCCGTTATCCATATGGGAGAGTAATTTATAACAAGATATGTGAGCGTTACGAATGTTTCGCAATTTCGCCGTATACCGCCACTTTGTCACCGTAAAAGTTATACGTGCAGTAGTCGAGCCACGGGTTACGTTTTATACGTAGGTTTCCGCGACTGCAACCGTCGCCCGTTCGCTCGTTATAACCGATGCGGTTGTACCAGAGTTATAGCGACGGTGCATACGGATCGTGAACGTTCTATAGGTAAAACAAATGAAAGTTGACTTACTTCCGGTCGCTGATTGAGATTATCCGTGGATCATGAGCGCGCTACTATATTTGGTACTGCCCCACGGTAGATCGGCGAAAGCACCGGGATCGAGTCGGAGAATAAAATAATCCGCCCATTTTCGATCTACCGATCTTTGTCCGTGCTGGAGAAATGAAATATTCGTAGACATACGAATGCGAGAGACGATCGACATTTTCACGCCTGTACGCGGATTATTGCAGCTAAGTTACAGCGAACCGATCCAATTCCACATTGGGCGCATGATCGATCGATCGATCATTGGATCTGATGAATTTTGATCATACCATTTATCAACGGATGTCAAAGCGCACAGTGTCTGTGTCGTTGCCTAATCCAATTAATTTTTATCGCGATCATCGAGTCAGCGGGTCGTCGATCGGGAATAAAATATCGCGATCGGTCGTGCGAAAAATTTGTCGAAAACAGCGCTACGAAATCGAGGGCGGATTTGCGGTTGGGACGATTTTCGCGGACCGGTATTTCTTCATTCAACTCGATAAATCTAAGCGCCGCTAGAAATCGGGGGATCTTAGATCGAAAATAGGAGGGAATTGACGATTCAAGAGATCGATCGATCGATCGATCGGGCACATATCCCCGCTTGTACTTATTTATAATAATTTTGTACGTATAGAGGAATTTATGTACAGAATATGTACGCTCCGGGTATAAAGTGCGGTACTTGTGATGCCGTGTGGCTCGCGAAGTAGCGTGGCAAAGACCCGTTTGTCCTAAACAGGCGTTATCCGCGACGGGATTCAACTTCGGAAGGATCTTGATCCAATTTGGAATCTCGACTCTCTCGATTCTATCCATAATTGGCGACGAGACGCAACGCCTTCTCTTTCTTTTTCTCTTTTTCGAACAGTAGCACCAATAACATTACTCGTACTCAATAATTAACGCCCCGCGCCGATCGACGATCGCTATTATTAGACGCCCGCTGTATCGTCTGATTTCCTGCGTTGAAAAAAAAAAAAAAAAACTAACCCAAAGTCAGAATTCGAACGTGACGAAAATCTTCTTCTTCAGATCCTAATTCGTATTTTCGTACCACAGAATCGATCATTTTTTTTTCTCTCCCGATTTTGCGGGGCAGCGTATCCGATCCCCCGGGATGTGATTCCGACTACTGGGTGTACAAAGAGAGAGAGAAAAAAATTAATCAATAATAATGATAAAGGTGATCGTTATCACGAATTAGAAACGCGCTTAATTAATGACGCGAAGACCCGTGAAGTTTATATGTATATTTCTTCACCTTGCGGTATGTAAGAAGTACATGCTTCAGGGTTTAACAGTACATCAACTCGCTATGTACTATCCTACCCATTTACCTCCATATACAACCTTATCTCTATGATTTATGACGTGAAGTTTGCTGATTGATTTCATCAACGTTGCCCAACTTTATGCTATACATTTATGTATATCAGATCGTACTATAATATACATATATACATTCTCGTATAAATATCTACATATGTTTCATTCACCGTGTAACGCACCTATATTTACTCACTCGTCACTAATCGATCGATCACGTTTTGTGAATGACTGAAAATATATACAAAACGAAAAGAAGAAACTAATTTTCATCCCTTTTCTATTAACGACAATTTGTTTTTAATTAAAACCGAAACGAAGCGAATCGTTAAACTCATTTCCCTTCAGAAATTTTCCTTCTTTCCATACTTGACTTTATTCATGGAATATTCTTTCTTCATTTAATACTTTTTATTCATTGTAATTTTCTAAAGGAAAAAAAAAAAAAATATGCAAAACGAAAGAAATTTGTCCTTTTTTGAAAGTTTTTTTTTTTTTCTGTAATTTATTCATTCATCTATTTTCTCGTACACAGCTACGATAAAAGGAACAATTTTCTTTCACTCGTATATCACCGCTGTTTCGAAAAATAATAATTCTTGCTATAAAATAATTTGACCGAGAAATTGTAATATAACTTTTTTCTTTGATTTTTTTTTTACCATCAATTTTTCTAACGCTCTGTCTCATTTTATGCATAGCAGTAATCGTAGGTTTAGTTTATTCGAAATTTAATCGTCCTACCTTTACGATATTCGCTTTTTAATTTCTTCTTTTTTTTTTCACGAGTTTCTTTCATCTCCGCACACAATATTCTTTCACAATATATTCGCTTTGTTCTTGGACAAGAATATCGTTTATTATGCGGGGTAAAACACACGTACGTACGTACGTACGTACAGTACCTACCTGTGCATACCTTCATCTCTTTATATTAAATGTACATATAAAACTGTCCGTTCGGTATACTCGCGTTATACATACCTGCACGTACATACGTTTTATGTACAACGATAGGTAATTAACGGAGAAACTGCAGAGCGCGTGCAGCCTGATGTCTTCTCTCATCCGATATATATATATATGTATATATTTCTTGCGCTTGAAGCGATTTTTTTTCCTTTTCCTTTTCTTCTCTTTTCTTTTTACTCGGATAGAATCCTCTCCGCGTTGACGACGTTGACGGTGGAGAGACGTTAACGATTACGCGAAAGCAGCTTCAGACGTAGCTAAATGTTTGATACGTTCGCTTGTAATTTAACCATGCGTAATTAAAAGCAAACTTAGTACCACAGAGACCGTTGATGCCCCGTCGTCTATGATTATAATTAGCACGCGGCGGGGTGTCTCCGTCCTATTAATTTACAGATCCATACCCGATTCGCATGAAATATAATTAGAGATGATTTTTTTTTCTCGTTCGATAAACTTATTCGCTTAGAAATCAACGCGATTCTACATCTCTGTGAAATTAGATTGTTCCAATCGATAGATAGTCATCGCCGGTGTGTAGCCCCGGGTAACTTCGAATTTCATTTTTATTCTATATAAATAATCGTCCGGCGATTTCGGAGAGTCAATTTTAATTTTAATTAAAAGTTACATGGTCCCGTGCGGCGGACGAACAGTGTGACCCTATAACGTCCGGGGTATTTATTCGAATAAATACCGAGAGCCGAAAATTAAAGGTCACGCTATATATTATTATCTGGGTTAGGGCTACTCGATTATGCTGACGGAATACATTAATAATTGGATAGATGTAACGGCCGCTGTGCTACGAAGTTGTACGTAAAATACAACTCGAACGGAATTTATGTAGGTGCCGGCGTACGTGCAGGCGGATAAAAATTCTTTAAAGTGGGCCCAATTGGGCCTGAAGGGTCCGCGTTTATCGAGGTCCGAGATGGATGTTCCATTCGTACGTACAGCAGTCGGCCTCATCAACGATTGCGTTTTTGTTCCTTCTTTTGGTTTTTCGAAAATCGAATGTACCGCGAAATTTGCCCTTTTCCCAAAAACTGGTTCGAACGGTGGGTACTTGGGAGATCAGCGGTACCCGACGAACTTGTGATAGTACCAACTTTTTCTCCGTCACATTTCGCTTTTATACGTTGCGACGTTCGCATTTATTTTCAATCTACTTATCTCCTACTTCGCGATGCGATCGTCGCTCGCGTGTTCGCTCATTCGCGCATTTGCCGTATCGTACATAGTTGGTCCTCTCCTCTCTGCTACTGCCTCTCGGAGTTACTCGCAACTCGAGATACTCTCGTCGTCTCCGTTCATTCCTTCGTTTCTTCGTTCGTTTGTTCGTCGCGAAGAGACTCGCGTTTTCTCGCGAGAGACACGAGCACGTTCAATTATATCCGCGCAAGTTTTATAACACTTCATCTCATCTGAAAGTTACTCGGACTTTTCTATTCTTTCTCTTCTTTTTTTTTCCGAATGACTTCCAAGTTCCAACTCGCGGAGCGTTAGCTGTGATCTGTGAGGTCGCCCGAAGTAGAAGAGAAAAAATTTCAACGAACATTTGGTGCTTTTTTGTTAACCGTGAGTTGCAGCTTGAAGGGATTAATGAAGTGTACTGTGAGATCGTTCCATCGCAACATCAGGTACAAGAAATGACGTATGTCAATTAACGAGTTGATTAAAATAATTGAAAATTTGATCGCGCTTACATAGCCGATTGGTCGAGAATGAGAACGGGAGGGAAGGAGAGGAGGGTGGGAGGATTCCCGTCGCTGAAAATCGGAAGAATTGAAAATTCGTAGGATTTCACGTACGTAGGGAGCAATTCGAGACGCGAATTATACGCTAATCCGATCGCGACGCGAATCCATCGCGAGTATTTCGAGGTAAAGAAATAACCTGAGGCGACTCACGTGGCTGAACTTCAGCCAGATATGGATCATTGCTAAAGCGTATTAACATAAATTTATCTCACCACTGACCTAGACTATCCACAACGGTTGATATTCCTATTCCTTTTTTTTTCCTAATACTCCGATCATTTTATCTTCTTGCTGTTTCTTCTTCTTCTTCTTCTTCACATTCGCGTTCGTCGAGCTTTTGAATAATTTATATTAGCACAAAATTTATTAAACATATATACGAACGGTCGCAGCGTTGATCGAGATGCGGTTGACAGGTCTCGCGGATATTATTCAACGCAGCGATACGCGATGCCTTCTCTGGATTCAGAGAGATAGAAAAAAAAAAACCAAAAAAAAAAAAAAGAAGAAGAAGAAGAAAATCGGTTGCGTTAAAAAAAAACAAAATTGCTGTATCTGCTGAAAGAGTCGGCCTATCGGCGTGTCAGAATTTCCATCTCCCATCGTTCTGTCGTTCGTTTTCTTTTTTTTCAATATCATTTGCAGTTTAACCGTGCACCGCTAACGTCGATGTCAGAAGCATAACTCACAGATATGTACCGATGAGTTCTTGAGGGGTGACGTCATCAGCTGCAAATCTTTTAATATTGTATATGGACGTTGTTTACACCGATTTCTAAAACCAGATTTTTATCGTACGTTCGCATAGAAATTTATCAACACGCGACACTCAATAATCGATCCATACGACTCGAATTTATTTCATATCGTGTCGTTTATTAATTTGTTGTTACACGGTTGTCATTGTTATTTGCTATGCGTCGTCGACTGCTGCCGCGCAACGGTTGAGAAAAATTTTCTTTTCCTTAATCCTTTTGTCGATTCGAAATCTATTTGAGCGGATATCATACGTATATATATATATACATATATACATACAATCGGTGTACAATTCACGACGCGACTTATACCCACCGTGGAAATTTCTTTCGCCGATGAAAATCATTCGAGCATAACTAGGGCTCAATAACTCGCGATTTGCTCGAGGCAGTTTATTATTCCGATCAACCGTAACTAAACGACCGGCGTGGGCAAGCGGCGTGAAATAATTATTGCGAAACTAGTCGCGATTTATTGAAAATTTCCATAATTTTCATCGCGGGACATTAGGCCGAGCAGGACATATTTCTCTGTGAGCGGAAGTTGATGTTTTTCTTTCATGGTTTTTTTTACCTTGCAGGAGGAAATCGGGGAGATCATAGAGTCGGTTCCGTCGACGCCTCTGATTTTGTCGGCCGAAAAGGAGGAGGAGCCGCGTTTCCCGGATCCTTCGGCGACGCCGAGGAACTCGACGCCGAGGTGGTCGGGATCGAGCGCGATTCGTACGCTAGGTACGAAGTCTCTGCCGAGTAAGAGCAGCCAGCTGTTGAGGAGACAGAATTCGGAGGGATTCGGCGGGGCTTGTTTGCCGAGCGACAGAAACGGCCGAGTCAAAAAATTGGAGGCCGATTGGTCGGACGATATTTTGGCGGAGTTGAATAACTTCATCGCTAAGGAGATAAGCGAATTGAATAATGAGAAAGTTTCGAAAAATTCGAAGAGGAGGAATTTGACGGTGAAACACGAGGACACCCCGGTCAAGTACAGGGAACTTTTGAACGAATTCGGTATATCCGATAGCGACGACGGCTCGGAATCGGAATTTTCGAAAGGCGATGAAAAATCGTCGAACAACCAAGGGGTACTCGATACCGGTTGCCCCAAATTGTTGAACTCCGACTACGACGAACCTAGAGATAAATTGGAAACTGCGGTTCTCAACGATAGGAGAAAAAGCTCGAGTCTTCCGTTGAGCTTTTTGAAAAACCGAAGAAAAGAAGGGAGGAACGTCAAATCGAGCCGGGATGTGAACGACGTCGATATTTACAGTTCGGATTACGACGAACCGAACGACGTTATCGTACATCATCGCGCCGATATCGACCACCGCGAACTCGATAACGATGATTTCGATAAAACAGGATCTAGTCTACCCTTACGCTTAGATGAGAACGAGAAAAACCGGAGATATTCCAAAAGTTTTAACGAAAACTTTGCCGCCCCCGATAACGCCGGTGAAATATTACCAAAGAATAATAATTTAGACATAGGATTAAGAGGACCGAGCGATCCGGCGATCGGATCGTTTCAGCTGAAACAAAACTCGTACGAACTTCACGACAAACTTCCCCCGAAGTACAACCATCCGAAGCCGCTGACAAACGCACCGAGAAAATCGAGCCTACCGAATTCCTCGCAACAGCAGCAACAGAAGAAGAAAAAGAATCCCCATCATCCGTCGATAAAAACCACGAGAAAAAAATCGAACAATTTCAACGAGTACAATGAGAGCATCTGTTGCACCGGAGGAAGCAGCCCGGCCGATCCCGACTACGACGACGTGCAAGTTTTCAGTAAATCGCACGAGATGATATCGCGGTCGAAATCGTTGGAGAACAACATAGCGGAGGACACGAAATCGGCGCCCGTCACACCGACCGACGAGAAACGTCTGCCGTTCGCGAAATTTCTGAAAAAAAAACACGCCAATGTTTTTTCCAACAAAAATTTGGAGGCCGTCGTCCTCGTCAGGGTGTCTTCCCTGCCGGACGAGGATCTGATGAACCTCTCGAACGACAAAAAGTCCGAATCCCGGGGCGCGAAAAATTCGGACGCGAAACGCAGCGTGCGATCCATCTCGCCGTTCACCTTGAGGTCCGACGTATCGGCGAAGAGGCTGTCAGAGTCGGACAAAGACGTGAGGCAGATCAGCCCCGTGGAATTGAAAAAGTTCAGCGTGCTATCGAACTCGAAAGGAAACGACGTCGCTGTTTCGTGCGACATCGAGAGCGGAAGTTGCAACGGCGGCTCGAGAAGCAACGAGGAGGAATACGAGTCCGGAAGCACCTCGTCGCGTGCGGTGGAAAATCCGCTGGAAATACATCGGGAGAATGAGGAGAAGGGGCGAGTCGTCGATGAGCAGAACGCCAGGTCCGGATCGGTGAGTGGATGAATTTTTCTATCCCATAGTCGTTCGATAAAATGCATGTCGTTTCAGCTGCCGATTTCGCTGCAGTCGTTGTTGTCCCGTCTGCGAAACGGTTCCGGCGGCTCGTCGTCGTGTTTTCCGAACACCCTGCAAATCGAGAACGTCGAATGCTCGGAAATCGGCACCCAAACGTCGCCGGCCCTATCGAGAAGCTCGAGTTCGATGTGGGTCAGCGATTGCGACTCTCCGAGAGGTGAGATATACGCCCGAATCCGAGATCGATTCAAACTTCGACGAAGTTCAACGTACGAAATAAAAGCGCAAATTTTTCCCCGCCTCTCGTCGATTTAGCCGAGTCGACGGTCGACTCTCAGTCCCTCCGCGACGAGAGTACCTTGGATCAAGGTTCGCCGCAGGACACCGTCGACGACGACAACAGATCGTCCTCATCCTCCCAGGACCTTTTGCAAAGCATGGACGAAATATCGTCCGGTAGTTTGTCCCCCGAAGTCAACGACAGGGACAGATCCTCACCGTTGGAAAGTGGCATAGGAACCGCAAGCCCCCCAAGGAGCACGGAAAGGAGGTTGAGCAAACGTGAGAGAACATCCGAGAATCGTTCGGCTTTTATTCGCCTCGATCTCCCTCCGATTACCCCCGCTAATCGCCACCGATTTCTATTTTCATTTTCTTTAACTCTCCGACAGCGCCCACCTACAACAAGTGTCACCGCAAAGAGACCTGGGAAAGGATACGCCGGAGACCTTCCAAGGTCAATTCGAGATCCGATAAAAATTCAGAGGACGTTTGGGTAAGGAGAGAAAGTGTCCACACCCAGACCAGGGATCAGGACGACGACCGGTACCCTCAGGAGACCGTCGACAGTAGCAGCGGACTCGACGATTCTTTGCCAAGAATTAAACCCCTAAGACCGACCAACTTGCCGCTCGGTAAGTCGCCGAAAATTTTCCTCCCCCCCCCCCTCGTAAAGATATCCTCGATGCGAAGTGGAAGAGGAAGAAAAAAGAAGGATCGTTTACGATGCTTTTGAAGATTGAATGTTGTCTGCTTTTTCAAAGGTTCTTTCGGGACGGCGAGCAGCTCCATGAGTTCCGGGGAGTTATTAGAGTCGCCCCCCAGAGCGCCGTCATCCCCTTCAGCTGCAAGCTTGCAATTAAAACCCGAACCAATGACGGTTGAATTGGGCGGTAAGAGCAGCAGTGCGCCACTTCTGGAAAACGGTGACGATTCGAAAGGGAAGGACGAACATCTGGTGGTGAGTTTATCGTCCGAAATTTCAACCGTCAATTCGCGGATTCTCTTTTAATTTGATTCCTTCTTTTTTTTTTTTTTTCTCTCTTCTTCAATCGCAAAAAGTATTTTCATTTCATTTCCTGCAACACTCTACGATATTAAACGTCACTTCCACTATCGATATAATCGTGGAAAAAAGTACTTTTCATACAACTGCACCTTCATTCGCGAGGATAAGCCGAACGGCAAACATTTTCAGGCGCATGAATATTGGAAAAAAAAATCGAAAAAAACAACCAAAGGAAACGAGGAAAAAATTCAAAGAGACTTTTTTCTACGAGGAATTTTTCAACACTTTTATGTCTAGCCAATGTAATATACATACGTGTATGTGTATTACATTTTATGTACAGGTATAGTTCGTTCTCAAAGGTGCCTAGATCTTTTTCCTTTTTTTCTTTTCTATTTTTTATTTTTTATTTTACACCGAAGCAAATGAAGAAGAAAAAAAGAGAAACGAGTATTTCATGGTAAATTACGATATACCTTGGTATCGATGACGTCGACGGCCGTGTGCTGCGATCGCGATTTATTTCTATAGATCGAGAAAAGGTTGGAGGCTGGTATAGATAGTCAAAGTAGATGCGGTGCGGTGAACTAGAAAATTCAAATTATTCGCATGATGCATTTTAACCCTTTAGTAACGAGATGGTGATCGCCATGGCGCGATAAAGACTCCGTACGGTTAGGGTAGGTTATCCGCAAGGTTGGGATACAATACATGGCACCTTTTTTCCTTTTCCTTTTTTTTTTTTTTTTTCTCTTTTTCTTGCTTTCGATTTTCCATAACCCTATAAACTTTGAGCTTTTTTTTCGCAGAGTACGTCACATGAACGCGAGCGACGATCGGAATGAAATTTTGTCATTGCTCGATCCTATTCTTGTTTCGCCAAATTCATTTTCTTCCTTTCCCCCTTCTTTCGAATTATCATTTATTTTACCTTTCTTCGTTCGTGATATATTGGCCCCGATATTCATTGTCGAAAATATTTAACGTTTTGAGTTTACGTTATTTATCAAAGTGCCTCTCGCGATAAACAAATCTCGTTTTTTAATCACCGCGCGAACGAAGTAGCTGAAGAAAAAGGTGTAGAGGAAATAAAAAAAAAAAAAAAAAAAGAGAAGAAAAGAAAGAAAAAAAACTTCGCGAGTGAATGATTTCAGGCTATTAAAAGACTGTATATACATACGCTTTTCACGCTGGGATTGGGTTAGACAATCGTTAAAAATAACATAAAAGGAATTTTTTTTCTTCTTCCATTTGTTTTGGAAAAAATAGAAATATGAGTAACGATTTCCTATTTTATCTTGTTTTTTTTTTTTTTTGCTTTCCAATCAACGACGTTTTTTCGTCATAATTCAGCAGTGAACCAACGACTGACGATTTTTTATCGATTCCATAAAGGGTCTTCAACGTTTTGAAAAGTCTTACGAAAATATATCGATCGATTATAGGGAACGTCTAGGTTTAATTTATGTGTTTCGATGAAAATTAGCATGCACGATTTCACACCGCGGGCCTAATACCGAAAAGTTTTTTCTCCATTCATTTATTTATTTAGTATCTTTTTCATCCTCGTAGTAGTTCTGGTTTTCGAGGTGCCATCAGAATTTCTCAAAACTAGTTATATATTTTCTTTTCACACACACTTAACATTATCCGATATACCTCATACTTTGACTCATGCGCGAATTAAACTTTGCTTCTGACTTCGTTGAAAACTGCGTTTCAAATAAATCGGACATTTTTTAAGAATTTCTCTCACAGGATCACTCAAATTTTTCCTTTCACCGCGATAGGTCGCGAAAAATTTTGTGTCCGGTTTGAAGTAACATACTTTTTTTTTTCTCTGCTTCTTTTCTTACAGATCATGCTGCAGCAGCCGAGGTCACAATCCGAGCGATATTTATCGGGTGAGTAAGAAACTCCGATAATCATTTATTTTTTCGTTTATTTCCGACGTGAAAATCTTGCGTGCAGTTCTCAGACGATAGATCGTTACATCGATCCGTTCGTTTTTAACTTGATCTTTTTTTATTTTTGGTTTTTTGTCCAATATTTTTTTCTCCCATCTCGTGTAGGATTATGTGTATAGATTTTCAACACCGCGTCGTCTTCCTTTAATGATTAATTAACGCATCGTTGATTAATTACTTAACGCTTGAATTCGACCAGTTTCCTCTCTCTTGATCCTTTGGTCAATGGCGAACAGATTTCCGGATGGGTGCTCGCGAGTCTCTCATCTATGTACGTGTGTAAAAGAGGAAGTATATATCTATATATATATATATATATATATATATACATAAATACACACACACACACGGGCGCACACCTATGTGTACATAACTTTTCCTATTCCAATAAAACTACGTCATAAGTTTGGTTTAATTCAGAGTTAAATTTACGTTGATATTCGATTCGGACTGATCCAGAAATTCTTCGGATACTGCGGGATGATTTTTCCTGGCTCCAGGACGATCGTGCGACGAAATCGAATACTCGGAACAATCGCAGTTACCGAAAGTAAATCGGCCAGACGACGACCGGGATTTTTTGTCAATTTTTTCAATCGTTTTTTTATCGAAAATTCTGCCTCTGACGCATCTGGAAATTGGAAACGGCGCCGAGTCGAGTATCGCACGTTTCAGACTTTGAACTGTTTTTCCGTAATTATTTGTTTTTGCAAAAGTTTATGCTCTATACATACGTGTTATAAAATTATAGAATATAATATCGCATCGTCCGTAATACGAATGAGAAAGTTTTATCGTCTAGACTAGGTACGACCTAGTGGGTAATTATTTGTTGCAGTATGACGATATCCGCGCTACAGGTATATAATAACGTGCCCGAGCACAATACGTTGGAGCTTTTAAAAGCGTCGACCGAAAACTTTGCAGTCTATATACTAATTTTCATTTTACATAAACTTACCCTTGTCTCAGAGATTACAAATATCAGGTTTACGTACACATCGTATAGTCCTTCGTAAATTAACACAAAAGATTTATAACGTGATATTTACTATACATATTCCCTCAAACGAATTCACCCCCGCGGCGTGCCGCACGCGCCGGTAATTATAACAATAAATTGACTTTTGTCCCGCAACAAAAAAACGGTGGGACGAAAAAAAAATTTCAACAGAGACAAAATGAAAAATAGAAGACGCATTAACCAGCTGGGCGTTTTTTCTTGATTTTTTTTTTTCTCCCACTGCAAAATTCGGTGCTTTGCGGTACTTTTTTTCTCAAGCTTTTTTCGCGACTCGTTAGTTTTTTTCCATTTCTTTTTATTCACCGGATTTTGAATTTTTGTTTTTTTTTTTTTTTTTTTCCAGTTCGTCGTTGAATAAACTATCATTGAACGATGATTGAAATCCGTCAAGTTCCCATAAACTCGAGAGCTTATAAAATTTTTTTGGAATCACTTTTTTTTCTCATCGTTCAAGACGCAAATTGTTTTTTTTTTTTTTTTTTCGCCATCCCGTCGTCGCGATGATCAGAAGCGCCTGGCGGATTGGCTGACTGAATTTGCTGGCGCCCGCGGCGTTTTTCACTTCTTCGCCGTTATTGGGTTACGATTCTTCTAGATTTATGCTGTTCGGGACTGTCAACGTTCGTCAATCTTCCATACGCTGATTACGTGTAGATTCTCATGCCGAGTCACGGACGCCGCCTTCCTACAGAATAAATCTAATATTCCAATACGCGCAACGAGAAAGACGGGGGGGCGAAGGGTAGAAAAAAAATTTACGCCGAGAAAAAAAACGAGAGAAAAAAAATATACGTCGGATTCAAAATCCATAAATTATATACGCATGCACGGAATATAGATAAAATTCTACGTTCCAATTTTTTTTTCAGAAATTTCTTCCACATTTTATTTTTGCTGTCCATAGATATATTTTTTATTTTTCATAAATCGAACGAGCTTCATTTTTTTAATTCGTTCAATTTTCATTCGAATTGATGAGGAATTTTTTCCGATCTTCATCTCTTATTTTTGAAGAGTTTGCCAATGGCGCTGCGCCACCCCCGCGACTTTGGATATCATATTTACGAGATATACATTAGGAACGTTGAGTACCTATGTACAGCACGTCTACGTAACATCTGTGTAATGGGTATACGATTACCTATGTATACATGGGAATGTATAGGTAAGCAGACGACGTTGAATTTCCGTCAATGAAGAAACCACTTGAATCGCGATCTCTGTACAGCGACGCCAGACAAATCAGTTTATCCACTCCGGGTAGTTACATGCGTACCAAATACATATATATATTTTTAACAGTGCGGTATATAAACTTGACTTCTATACATAACTTAATACTTATCAGAACTTTGGCAAACTTCATGTTGTACGCTTGCAGATTCAATACCATATGCTGTTCTCCAAAATCAATCAAACTCCGAACTTATATATGTACGTATGTGTATAAATATTATCTAGGCGCACGGATTGCACATATGTACCGCAATACATTATACGTGTTACACATCGAAGGTTACGCCGATCTGTAATTATACACTGATGAGGATTTTTATCGGTTTATCGATTTTCTTTTCTTCATTTTCAAAAATCAACTCGTCCGAATGACGACTACGGTCTTGTGAGTTCGCTGTACCAGATTCGATCGGTACACGTTGCGTTCGGAATATCTGAATCGATTTTTTTCGTTATTTTTTTTTCAGAATCTTTCGCTTGTAAAATTATAAATAATACACGAACATAAACGATTTTGTTTCAACACGTTATTATGCTACGAAGAAAATTTTATAATAACAATAAATATATCGGACGCCTGCGCCTCTCGTTTGGTTCCCGCCTCGCCTTCGTAGGTATCTACCTATAGCTAGAAACGCGGGTACTTCGACGTCGGCAATCAAAAGCGTCGCGGCGCTTCGCGCAGTGTACGTAGAGCGTCGTACGCGATAACCACAGATTAAAGCGTCGCGGATTAGACGACACGACGACGCCGCGCGACGCACCTGTTTGAAAATTTTTCAAATTTTTCTTCCCTTCTCTCTCTCTCTCTTTCTTTCTTTCTCTTTTTTCTCTCTCTCTCTCTCTCTCTCTCTGTCCCTCTTTCTTTTTCCCTCTGTTTTCCCCTCTTTTCCTTCTCTCTCAAAACGCGAACGAGAGAGATTATATTTTTGGCACTCGGAATAACATCGACGAGTGCTGCTGATAAAAATGTTTAAAATGACAATGGTAATTCGATTATTCAATGAATGAACTGGTTCATCTTTCGAAACTTCGTTCGACGGGACAGAAGAAAAAGAAAAAAGCAAAGCAAAAAAATAAATAGATATATACGCACACGTGTTTACAACTTTAAAAAAAAAGATATGTATACTTGAAATTTTTTATAAATAATTATTTCATTATGGGATCAAATAAAAAATAATCAAAAAATCGTATAGGAAAGTTATTTATGTTGAACGGTTGTACATGTCAGTGAAATCGATTCGTTAGATTAATTTTTGAAACGTGAAAAACCGAAAGAAAGAAACCAAATAGTTACGATCGTTTCGATTTCGTTTTATGACTCACGATACCTGAGTGAACTTTTGAGAAAGTGCTTATTTTTTGAAAATCTTTTCATATCAAATATTGATGAATTATTTAAGAAAGTAATGACGATACCTAAAACGATACGGTGACGTTATAATCAATCACGAAACGTACAAATGTTATATCAAATTTATAAGGCAAAAAAATGAGCGAGAGAAAATAATTTCAGTAAATGAATGGAAAAAATGGAAGAAAAAAAATTGCGAATTTATACAGGGTGAAACCAACGTATACTTGTAACATATACGTTGACTTTATAATTGTGATAAAAAAAAAATATCTTAATCGTGTTCCTTAAAGAAATCAATCAAAGATAAGCGACGTAAAGAAATAAAATAGAGAAAAACGCTAAATTCTATGTATGAAATAAGAAGAGAGCTAACAAGTCGTTTTATGATGTGCGAAAAAATCGGGTGTTGCAGTGAAAATTGAATGTTAACTTTGAAAGTGAACGTTATGAAACAATGAACAGCGAAAAAAATTAAAAACTCAAAAATTATGGCGGCCGCGTCTTTCGAGAGTCGTTGCGGCAGTTCTAACGGTACATCGGTAGTTGGTGGTGAAACTGGAAACGGAAGCAGAAGAATGTCTCAGGTCAAAGAGTACAAATTTTTTCGGAGTTTCAGCGCTAAAGGCGGAAATTGGCCGATGCGAAAAGTTGAAGCTCTATGGCGTCGCATGCGAGAGAGAAAAATCGCAGGTAGAAAATACAAAAACCAAAAAAACTAAATCCCAGAGAAAAATACCTCTCATTTTACCATTTTCATTATCGTGCTTCTTTTCCCGATTCCAGAAATCAAAAGAAAAAAAAAATGAGAAAAAATGCACGTACGAAGAATGTTGATAGAAAAAAAAAGAAACGTGTGTCGGATAAATTTTTAATGAGGTTATTTTTTTCGTATCGTTTTTCGGAATTACCAGAACTTTATAGGACTAGGTCAGGGATGAGAGAAATATTTTCAGTACACGCGTTGATTATATTACTGCGAATACACATGTATGTTTACCTATGTATACATACACGTACAAGCGTGTACGTAGTTATAATAAATGATTTATGTACCTGCAAATTATATACACGTTTTAATTTTAATTTATGCGTCCGTGAGATTTTGACGCGGTATTTATCGTTTCCCAAAAGTTGATATCAACCGTCCGGTTGTAGGTATTCGAAATCTAAAATCGACGCTTTTCTCAATTTTTATTTTCACCTATCGATATTTTCGATCGAAAGGAAATCAGACAAGAGATGTAATGATTTTGGTACACCCGAAAATTTGATCTCACGTAATCCGATGGTTACTTCAACTTATCTGTGACAATACCCGTAGGTCTGTACCTTCAATATTTATAGAAAATTCTGTCATTGGTACTGTTTTAATTTTCCCTGTTTTTTCTTCTGCATTTTCATTTATTTTCATTCGATTATCCTGTATTATCTTTTCTTTGATCATTTTTTATTTTTATTTTTTATTTTTTTTTTGGTTCAACACACCGTATGTGTAGCATAAATTTTGCTTTGATTTTTATACTCGAGATGAAAGTGAATGTGTGCAGTAACGGGAGATTTATGGAATCAAATAAATTTCGGGGCAAAGAATCTGTACGACGTACCTACCTACTTATCCAAATTTGTCAGTCCGCGGGGTTGCCTTATATAACCTACATCGACCTACATATTTTTTCTACCCTTATATTCTTTCATACTTCTCGTCCATTTCGCTTACGTCTGTACGCGGTCAAATTCGATTCAGCGTCACATCTCGGTGCAACGTAAGTGATTTCTTTGTTCTTTAAAATGAAAAATGAAAGTAGGTCGGGATTATTACGTGAATAATGTACCCATAATATGGGGAATTTCAAGTCATTTCGACAAAGGGAAATCAGTAGACCTCTTCGATTTATCCAACGTTTTTTCTTGTCCTTGCTCTTGGTTCAAAACAATCTTGTGATTTATTTTTCAAATTTTTTTAGTGTAACCGTTTTTCAGTTATGAATTTTTGAAAACTGAGAGGTAGAAAGAAAAACGAAAAATCGCTGATTTTTTCAATTTGTGCTATCTCAAAGTGAGCTGATGTCATCTCCGTGAGACGGTCGCGTGAAAAAAAAAAAAAAGGATTTCGAATTTCAATTTTAATCATAATTCGTAATAGGACACCCCGTTATCCCGTGTAACGTTAACTTTTGCATTATCATTCGTTACCGTCTATCCTATTTATGAATCCCATAGTATTGCCCGAGGATAAAATTTTTCAATCAAATTTATTTACCGCGCGATCACGTGTCAAATTTCAAATTTCATCCGTTACGTTTTGTTTGACGTGATTCGAATCACTTAATTAAATTTTTTTTTCTTTTTCTTTCATTTATTTGTTCGAAATGCTATTCCTTTTTTTTTTTTTTTCTTCTTCTTCTTCCTCCTACCCTAAAAGGACGAACGTATCGAAAGTAGTCCGTATATGAGGCACGCGTACGACCATGTATGTACACCTCAACCTTAACCCCGCAATAATAATGCGCCGCAGAGAACCAATTTCGGATAGTTTTTTCAGTTTCTCTTTTTTATCCCCCTCGCCCCACGTCTCGCCACGGGAGTAGATTTAACGCCGTTATACGCTGTGCGCATAGGTATACACACGAGCGCATGTATGTATATAGCCGCGAACATTCCGACGTCGCGACGTACGTCCCTGATCATTTTATTAATCCCTTCGGGTTCACGCGTCAGACGGGGCCGAGGAAAGCACGTGGTTTTGCGGGTCGTTTCGCAATTTACGTCACATGCTTTTCTTCTCTTTGCCCACGTACGTTTTTTCGTTCAACGATCTTTATTTTTTCTTCCATTTTTCCTTCTCTCTCTTCTCATCGCGTGTGCACGAATAATTATAAAACCAACAACGAAACACAGCGGGTAGAATTTTCACACTCGAAATGACGCGGAATACGAAGAGAAAGAAAGAGAGAAAAAAAGAAAGAAAAAAAGCGAAGCTGGGTAGGAGGATGGAAAGAGAGAATTCAATTTTCGTTTCGTTTTGTCCTCGGTCCATTAGAACGTTTTTCGTTGAATTTATGAAATTGTTCCTTTATGAAAAAAAAAAACTTCTCTTTTTTTTTTTCCCCACTCGTTCCCCGTACGTCAAAACGTATATCGTCACATCGTAGTTTACAGCGGGCTTCGGCATTGAAACCATTTGCAATTTCGTTGAAACAAAAGACACGTGGCCAGACGATGAATGATCGCGGCGATGAAAATTTACACGTCCGTATATTGGGGTTCCGTAATACTCGAATGTGCGAAAACTTGTGTTCTATATCACGTACGTGCAGATATTTCTGCAGTATCCACAACGAGCGTGCGTACACCTGTGTGCATTCACGAACGGCCTTCTCTATTTTCAACGTTCGATTGAAAAATATCGGTTTTCTTTAACAGACCGTAGCTAATGGGTGTTATAAATGCATGTGTAGGTATGTTACGTACCTCCATCGGATTGAAAAATGGTCTTTACAATTGTTCACCGGAATTGGGGCAATAGTGAAAAAACCAAAATGGGGTGGTCGTCGAAACGAGGGTAGAAAAATGAAATCAACGGTCAATTTCATACTTTGGGAAAATATCTTACTCTTTTTTCTTTTTTCTCTTCCAACAGTCGAGTGTGAGTCGAATCGATTTTTGATAGACAATTTCGGAGGTATTTTGGACATTTTTTCTTCAAAGTCTTTATTTTATACTTTTTTTCTTTTCACACGTCTGCTCGGTGAGGAAATCTTGCGTATGAAGACAAATTTTCTTTTTTTTTTTCCTTTCAAAGAAATAGACTACAGATATCGGTCTTACATTTTTTCGTTTTTATTAGGTCTCGCCGGTTGCATACCCGATCACGTGGGATCCGTTGCGAAATAATATACACGTGTACGTGTGTACAGGGTGAAAAAAAAATTTGTTATCGTATCGCCCCCGGGTGCGGATCGGTGAAATTTATTTTATACTTTTATCATTTTTTCGAAAACGTGCAAATAAAATAACTGGAAACGTCCTTTGGTGTGGGATTTTTTTTGTATTCATCATATTTGATTCTATTCGTTTTTTTTTTTTTTTTTTTTTGTCGTAATAATCGACATTTTTAGTGGCGACATTGCGAACTTCATTTCATTTTTTTCCATTCGCAAACGTCTCGCCCTAAAAACCGATACAGATATTCCGTGTACTTTGGTTACGAAAAATAAATTCTCCAACGATATTCTATAGCCGGACAAAAAACTTCATAGAAATATGAAATGTCGAAAGTTTTTTTTCTCTTTACCATCTCGACATTATTTGATTTCGAAGGGTGAGAAAATTTTACAGCAAATCAATTTTTAAAATTATCTTTTTTTCTTTTTAATTTCCCATCAAATTCGTGGGATAAAAAAAAGGAATGAAAAAATTTGAAGAAAGTGGATCAGGGATTTGTGATTTGTGATTTTTCTCTTTCGAATATCTTGTCTTCTCGAAATTTTCGTTCCACGCAGACAAAATCGATGTATTTTTATCGCGAGACACGGAATTGACAAGCACGTGCAGCTCGGTACATAAGGCGGTGGGTTGAGTGAATTACGGTAACGATTACGTACCGTCATGGAAATACGACTACGGTACGTCTCGGCCGAGGAGAGACGGAGGGGCAAAAACGCCATTGTAAAAACATCACCCCTCTCATCCCCTTATCTCACCCTTCCGTTCGTATTATAGGCCTACTTTATGAGTTATGTTTTACATTCCTGGTGTGCAGGCTGGCGCCGTCCGTACCCGTCGTATTGAATATATAAATCTATATACGTTACACAGATAAAATCACTAACTTGGAATTTTGGGTAGAAAATTAATGGGCCATCTATCCGATATTATTATAGTCGTTGTGTGTATAGTGTAGTCATATAATATGCGCCATCGCATATTCGAAGATTTTTTTTCTCTCTCCATTTTTATCGAAGAAATTTGAGAATCACCATTCCTTTTTTGCTCTCCGAAGAAACTCTTGTTCCGATTTTTTTTACAACCTTCAATTTCAACGTGTGTTAAATTTCTCGTTTTTTCACCATCGGTTCTCCGGTATATCCTCATGTAGTATATTATATATCTGCTGTAAGTGTTGGATTTCTTGGGATATATAAAAGTCGAAGATCAGAGGCTGAATTCAATCAAAGTTTGATTGAAAGCTACCGGGTAATTCGATAGAAAGCTCACTTCTTCTTTTTTTTTATGTATTTATTTATTTTTTATTCATTTTTTCTTTCCTCGTGTTGTTAAACCTGGGCAGTCGGGAAACAGAGACGTAAAGCGGAATAAAAAATTCCCGAGTCCTCTGAAATTCAATCGACATTTCCAGGTGGGTATATAAAAATTTATGTAACGAAAAATGAGAAAATTGTATTTCCCGAAATAATTCACAAAAAATTCGCTACACCACCATAACTTGGGTTTTCTCATTTTCTAGATCGTAATTTCAACGATTCGTGATAAGTTTTTATTTATTTTTTTTTCCTTTCTATCTTTTATGGTTCTTTTTTTTTTTTTTTTTTGCACCCACGTATACGCGTCGCGTTAGATGAGTGTTGAACACGCTAACGATTATTATCGGTGTATTTCCGATTTTTAGGACGATTAAAAGTAAACGTTTAGTACCAACACCCGTTGACCAGACGTGTTCTAAAATAAACCCTGAGTCGTTTGGTCAGTTTCGACAGCTTCGCGATCGTACCCACTAGCCGCCTATACGTATACCCACACTTTCAATACTTGAGCTATTTCTTTTTCTTTTTTTATCGTTTTTTTTTTTTTTTTTTTTGCTCTCACATTATACAAACCACCATCACCGCCACCGCCGCCGATATCGCCATCGCGGACTCAACCGCTAAATAAGCTAAGCAGAAATCCCCGACGAACTTGGAGCTTTTTATAAGCCGGCGCTACAATATATGATCCGTATACTGTACATTCGAAAACTACACTTACGGTTAGTCGTAACCGAAAGGCACGTTTCCCTGAACAAACAAGAAAACAATCAGCGTTGAATAGAAAATTCTTTTTTTTTTGGTTTTTACTTTTTCCCAAGTTATTTATTTGGTATGTGCATAGAAAATGAAAATAAAGAATAGCTCGAAGGGGTGAGTAAAGTGAACTACATACAAACGCGAAAATTGCAAGCGAGACATTGGTTCATTTTTTTCTAATTTGAAATTTTATTGTACCTACAACAGAGAGAGAATATATCGGTTATCGATGACGAGAAAAAATCACGCTTTACCGTTTGAAAAAAGTAAGAAAGAAAAAAAAAAATAAGGGAGAAAAATTAACTTGAGACAGTCCTCTGTGTACTTACATTCATTAACTATCAAAGCGTCGCGACGTCGTTTGAGAAGATCGTACGATTTGACCTTTTCCTGATCCCTGCAGAGTTTGCTATCGCCGTATAACAATAATAATCATAGTAATAGTAATAGTAATAGTAATAGTAATAGTAATAATAATAATCTGCCCATATAAATGTACGTGAAACCTCCAAGAGTTAGAATAGTTAAAATCAAGTTGAACGTAAACGACCTGGTTTACGCCCACGATTCAATTATACGGTAACAAAGACAGCGGGTGGTGATGGTAGTGCATAGAAATTTCTATATACATGTACATGTATATATGTACGTACATAACATTTGTATATATGCAAAACGTTAAACAGCTGCCGTGCTATTGCTGCAGTCAGGACTCGGAAGTTTAAACTTTTTCCATTTTTTTTTTTCTCTCTTTTCGCTATTCTTTTTTCGCTGTACCGCAACGCGTTCAGTTTGCAGGGATTTTCAAACATTTGCACATGCACACGTTTATATCCACAGCACGATTTTGAAGTCACATTTAATTATTTTTTCCGAACTACTTTTACCGTAACTTTCAGTGATAAATTACGTGTACGCGAACTTTGAACTTTGAGCTTCGAACATCGAAACGATCGACGGATCTGTCGGGCGAATTCGCATTAATTTTTCCTCGTTGTGTCGTGCGATTTGAATTCACACGTTTCGATACAACGAGAATGTACATTTTGTTTCATTTTTCATTCACAGACAAGCGAGCGAGTAAAAAATTAAAATAAATATGATCAATAATTCAATGAATTTGGGAAAAAAAGACATGAAATATATTCAAACCGACGATGTTCTACTCTAGGTATTCGACTGAATTATAATCGTATGGGAAATTATTTAGAAAGTTTACGGACGGTGTTGAAAAGGAATACAAACGTCGTGAGGAAAAGAAAAAGGAAAGATTTTCAAATAAAAACTAAAATAAAGAAGCGGAGATATCGTTAACACCTGAGAATGCTCGAGTCAGTCCTAATAAAGGTTATCGAAATAATGGGAGAGAGAGAGAGAAAGAAAGGAAGAGAGAAAAAAAAGGAAAAATCAGATAAAATGAAAACCGGAAAATTGTTCAGCTGTAGAGTACCCTTACATGGGTGTACAAAGATCGTGTATTGTACGTAACGTTCATACATCTTCGTATTCGACATCTGTACACATTTATTATATTCATTTATATTCGCGTATATATATATGTATATAGGTACGATGGTATACGTGCGAGCGGGTTTATCGTCGTGGGAAAATATGCGAGCTCCCCGTACGTCTTATCTCGAATAACATTTCACACGTGATCAAATTAAATACGTTACACTTCTTACACCTGACATATCCCCACTCTCTAACCCCTTTGTCGCACTTTACAACATCGTTACGCAAGGATACGCGTATTTCCGCGTGTTGTAACAGGTGAAACGTCTCGTTGACAAAATGGCCGATGGACGACATTTTGTGATACTGAATTCCGAATGCTGAATGACCAATTTTTTCTTTTTATCATTCTTCGCGATCAGGGCGTCGAATAATCTCGGCTGTCGATTAATCCCAGCCATGATTCCGCCTCTAATTCTGATCCTCGGATCACAACGGGTTATTCATCGTCGAATTTCGAAAGGGCTGCCGATTCTATGTTTCGATAATTGGTGGTTGTAACGCGTCTCGTCTCCAACAAAAGACCAGTGCGCTGGCACTTGCGATGGAAATTCAGTACGACTCTGACGGAATGTTCGTTTACAGCGATTCGTTTCCTGAAACGAACATCCCGTAGGTAAACTACGTTTCCGTTGAATCTACCCGACGTATCCTAACTCGGTTAACTCGCTTTGATTTGGGTATCGATGATTGCTGCTGACATTCGGCCACCGCGGGGTTCACGTCGTTTGTAATTTTGTAGTAAACGATCAAACCCAGTTTCCTCAACTCTTGATTTTACCTTTATATACTTCACACGCCGTACGTATAAATTATATACCCAGCGATTTCAATCAGCGCAATTACACGCGCTTAATTTCCGAGCATGAAAATATTATATCACGCACACGTTTGTTCCTTTTAATAACTTGCAATGAGTTTGACGTTTCAATTATCAATTTTTTTTTTTTTTTTCTCTTTTTTCTTCATTTCATTTCATTTTCAATTTTGTCGGGTTTCATTCAGCTGCGCACATAATGGCGACAAACATCGAATTAATTTCATTTCATTTAGTTTCTCGCTAATATCCATACATTCACGACCGAACACCTTTCACGTACACATTTGAAAAAGAAAGAAAAAAGTGTGATTTAAAAAATAAAAATTGTCTCACTTCATTTTCGTTTGATATTCAATTGAAAATGTTCTTTCTCTTTCCATTTTTTTTATTACATCCCGACTCTCTCTCTTCCGGATATTCTATACACCAGATACGACGTGTATCTATGTATATCCGTAGTGCCATCAATATCTGATGGCACTATTAATTTCGGGCACGTGTTCAAATATTAGCAAACTCAACGTAGAGTTCGTCAATATAATTTGTTCGAATGAAATGTTATTGGCATGTAACTCCGAAAGCTGGAAACCATTTAACCCACCCAAAGCATAGGTATGATGACGGTGAATTAAATAGTTTCTACCTTCGCGTAAACGGTAACTCTTCGACATTTGTACGTTATAATGTAAAAAGCTATTGTACGTCCTTCGTAAATTATGAACGTCGTTAGTTGGGTAGTCGGGTGTTAGGTAGCAATGCGAATACGTACGTTGGTAATATTTATTCTTTGCAAAATACACGGACACACAAATGCGAGAGAAATTCAGACGTTTTCCGAAATCACAGTGTCGTCAAAATTGCCTCTTCGCGAATAATCGCTAAACGGCTGAATCTTTCGCAATTACAATAAAACGAATCCAGATGCTCGTCACTCTCTGCAACCATGATTCAATCGATGTACAACGACCATCTATTTCCGGTAAAACATCCTCGATAGAAACGCTTCGTTTTGATTACTTAGAATCCGAATTTCGGCAATAGATTTTGAACGGTTGGTGCTTTCTCAGTTTTGGCAGGAACATCGGATGTGGCGTCTTCTTCGGCTGCGGTTTCCGTGTCGTTTTCGACGGTAGCTTCGGATTCGGGTTCTACTTTGGCCGCGCTTCTGCCGCCTAGGCCACCAAAGTTGAGCATAGCATTCGCAGCTGTGCTCGGGTTAGCTAGGGCAGCAACATTGGCCGCAGAACCTAGACCGGCTGAGATGGCTCCAGTTGGAATAACGGACGGAATGTTGGCCGGAATGTTGGACAGAATATCGGACGGAATATTGGTCGGAATATTGGTCGGGATATTGGCGGGAATATTGTTTATCGGATTGAAGCTAGCGGCCAGTTGAGCGAAAATGGAAAGGAAGTTGTCGCGCACCGAGTTCCTGATTTCCATTCCAGTGTTGACGGCGTCTTTTATCTCACTTATGGCGTCGTTGGCCGACTGTCCGATAAATGAATTGGCATTGTTGAAGAGTTGGAGACCCAAGTTTGGGGAAGGCTTGGCCTGGGACTCCAGACCGACGGCCAAAAGCACTGAGAGAACGATGAACTTCGACATGATTCGGTAGTTGTAGTCAATTTGCAACTTGCTTCTTCCGAGAACGTTCAACGCTTTTTATACGAAGCTACGAGTCGTTCATGTGCGAAAAAACAGATGGGTTTTGCTCACGTGATAGAGTTTTCGTTATTCCCCGTACGCTCAACTTTGTTATGTAATTCATTTGTACTTGTACGGAATTTCGGGATATTCGAACAATAATATCAATATTAGCACAGTTTTCGTCGGGTTGTCGAGTTATGTAAAATTCTGCGATTACCGAATCGTTGTTTTTCGGTAATTTCCAGAACACTCGATGTTGCGTATTGCCAATTCTACCGTTTTAGCTTACAATTAGCAAAGGCAAATATCTCAGATTAGCAGATGAAAGAATCGCTTCTTTGTTTCGTGAGGCGTTCAGAGCTGGCCCATCGCGGAAATCGTTTTACACCATCTTATAAATTATGGTGGTGACTTTTTTCTGTTTCTTGACGAACCGAAGCAATGATTTTCATTTCACTTATTTCTAAAATTCCTTATTAGATTGAATCAAAGGAAGTCCAAATTGTGGTCGAACGAATGAATTTGATGAAATTGCACAACGCAGATCGAATAAAAACTGTCGTGTACTGAAAATTGTGACATTTCAGTGACGATATTCAAACACATTCCTAGGTCGCAATTTTCCAAACAGAAAGAAAGAAAGAAATGAAATAATCGAGATCTGCAGTTGACTGCAACAAAATTTTCTCCCTCGTCACAAAATTTGTTTAATTCGCGTCTATTTTAATCTTCTTTTCGTTTACCGAATCAATTAAATGCATGGAAAATGAGAAGGAAACAAAAAAAATGTCACGTCGATCAGGAACACAAAGTATTGCCGATACACATAACGTTTTTCAATTGGAATAGCCAACCTATTTCTATTTTTTTTTTTCTTTTACTGCGATAAATGGTTTTGAAAATCCAGCTTTTTGTTCGCCGAAACGAAATTCGATTCAGAAAATTGTGATAATCGTTCGCCTGTCGCTGCAGCTGCGTTACAAAATTTTCGTTCTATTCGATTTTCATTTTCGAAAGACTCCTCTCTGTATTCGAAAAGTTTTCATCAACGAATCGTGACAAACCCAAACGTGTAGGCAACACGTTTCACCGTTCTGTAGATCGAGATGCTGGGATCTATAAATGATCTTTCAGAGTGGACCGTTTTCCAGAGGCCGCAGGCAGCTGCCATCTGGTGGCATCGAACGATCCGTCATCCGCAGCTGCTCGAGAATTTGAAATTTTTTTTTTGATTCAATAGTCGTTCGACCAATTTCAAATGTTGGACCGTTCGATTTTGAAAATATTCATTTTCCTCCTATTCCCTTCACCTTCATCTCTCGTAATCATTTCGATTCCAGTTTCGCTTTCCGATTCTGTTTCACCAATTTATCATCCTCCGGAGTACCTAGCGAAGATTTCGGTAAAATTATATCAGGCCGATATCCGCGGCCGTGACACGACCGTGACGATTAATTAAATTACAAGTTGCGTCTGATGTCCCCTATATCTATCGCGGCGGTTGCTTAATACACACGATACACCCCTCACGGCAGCTGATGCCGTTGCTTCTCTTGATCTCTCGACTTCGTTTCGTATATTATCCCCCAGCTATATGTATCCTCGGTACGCCGTACATATCGCGCATATGGTATATGGATGTATAATATCGTAACTTAACGCGCGGTGTAATCAGCTATACGGACGTGCCTCTTGCCGCCTTCTCGATGTACGTCCAAAACTTTGTTCCAACGCCGATCAAATTATCCTTACTCGCCTATCTCCCCGTAAATAATTTATCCCAAATTCTTTCTCGCCTCTATTTTCCTTCCGTTTCGCCACATTCGTCGACGAATCTGATGAAAAGACTTTTAGATTATTTTTCTTTTTTTTTTTGTTCAATTCGGTAGATTCATAATACAAAATGTAAAATATGAGTAGAGCGTAGAGATGAGAGGAGAACAGTTTCTTGATTACATTAGAAACTAACTGCAGAAAATGTCAATATCATTTACCGTTTATTGCGTCTTTATAGAACGATGATAAAAGCTTTCGAGCACCTGCAGATTTCCATTAAGATTTAATACCGTGAATACAAGTTCTCGAATTACGCTGTGATTAAATATTTTAACAAACGAAATCAATTAGGCATCGAATATTTCTGATCTCCTTTCTTCTTTTTTCTTTCTGTTTCAGGTAAGGGGATAGTAATGATTAAGAGTGAAATTTATGCAAAGTATAAAATGTTTATTCGGAGCACACCGGTGAACGTTTTGGTAAGTGATCGATGCACGATCGTGTGATTCGGTGTTTTTCAAATTTTCGCCGTTTTTCGCTTCCGCTTGTTCATTCATTTCTAGGGAACGTACAGTGCGCGATGCGGGAAAGTGAATTTCGATTTTTCGTTCATTTTTCTCCCCTTCAGCAATTTATCCGATGGAAAAAGAAGACGGGAATCGAGATAATAAAACGAGCTGTTCCAAAGCGAAAATTATTAATTTCGATTAATGCTAAAGTAGATTAAAGTTCTCACGAATCCCGAGATGTGGATCGAGCGTTTTGTTGGTCTTCACTCTCCCTGCCTGCCTACCTACCTCTCCCTTTCTTCGCCCAACTTTTCTTGCCTCTAATTTTAAATTCAATAAAACTTACTTTCCTGTTTACTCAAAGAACTCATTTTCCGATATCCCGCGATGAATCTTCCCCCACTTTATCTCCTTTCCATCCGACCCCCGCCAATCTATATCAAATATTCGGGTAAATTTGTTCGTCCTCTTCGAAACGAGAAAAAAAAATTCCACCAAAAATCTTACCTCGCGATCCTCTAGACCGTACATCGCTACGCTGTATCGCGTGACTAAAAATGATTATTCTATTGTAAATATTTGCGAAACTTCTCCTTTTTGTTTTCTTCGAACAACCCCATGTTCGCTCTGAGTAAATTTGACGCTCTATAAACGAAAATCTACGCATTTCACAGAAAAAACTTTTTGAACAAAAGTTACAGAGAATTTTGTCATCTACAAAAATGATCTTCGTTGCTTTTAATTCGCAACGCACGGTTTGCAGGATATTCGATAAAACGCGTTCGTCAAGATGGCTGTCAAAGTTCAACCCCTGCGTACCGCCAACCGAGATTCGCATTCAAAGGAGACCCTCCGACATATTCCCCCCCTAAAAAAAAAAAAAAAATAGTAATCATTTCTTCAGAAAATCGTTACGATTTTCGCTTCGAATGTAAATCTTCGCGCGTACTTAATTCGATTTTCTCGTTAACGATCACTCCGCAGCTCCATCGGAGGTATACCCTGTACCGATCCTTATAGGGATTCTCTTCTCCTTGTCCCTCACTTACACGTTTCTACTCTCCTCCCCGGTTATTCCGCACCGAGAGTCGCTCGGTACGTGCAATAACGTACACGTAAGATCCGGTAGAGACTCGTACGAGTGTAGAGAAAACTCGTGCCCTCCCCCCCCGTGTGTGTTCGTGTTCGTGTTCGTGTGACTCTGGAATGCGACGACGAACAACGCGCGTATTGTGCGTGGCTCGACTCGCGTGCGTTTCGCCGGTCGCTCGGTTAGTTTGGCCGTCGGTTTCGTTCGTTCGTTCGTTCGTTCGTTCGATTGCCGTTGCCCGAGTTGGCGATGAAAACAAGTGAGACTGTGTGTAATAGAGATAAAGAAAAATGAAAAAAATAATAAATAAATGAAAAAAATATAATCAAGGGTAAAAAGAAAATCGACCGGGCGTGCTTGCAAAAGTTGATCGTGAAATTCTGCCGCTCGTTCCTCTTCTGCGGTTCAATGATTTACTCTAGTAGAGAGACGACGGCTCCTCGCTCTCCTCGTATCGCGACGCGAAGAAGCTCGATTTGTGGTCCGATTTTCGGGCGCGCGGAGTCGACGCGCGATTTTTTTTTTTTTTAATTTTTCGATCGTTCGCCTCGAAATCCTTCGAAAGATTGAATTTTCGTTATCTTCTCATACCTCACTTTCTCCACCTCGTTCTCCGAAACTTTTCATTTCTGAATTTACACACACGAGCTTACCCCGTATCGTCGGACTTTAACGACCGCGACTAATTTATGCTTCGTTAACGAATCGAGCAGCGATGCTTTGCGAGGATGAGACGACGCGCTGCGAGCTCTTTCTTTCTATCCTCGTTCGCCGTACGCGAGGGTGTGGCCACGGCTACTACACCGGTGAACGTCGTAAATAAAATTATTATACCAACAATTGATCCGCGAATCGGAGGTCGTTGCATCGGCCTCAACTGGGGCGTAAATTATCGACGATCTTCGACCGTATTGTCTCCTTAACGACGTCGAAACGCTTCTTATTTTCTCTCTCCGTACGTAGCGATTCGTGTTTTCTTCGTCGAGAAATTTTCTTCCACATATTCCGTTGCGAATTATCTCTTTTCGGGGCGAATCTCGGGGACGCGGTCGTCGGACACGCGCCGCTCTCGTTCTTCTCGCCCTTCCAGTCGGGTGGGCTGGGGTGAGTTCGATCCGAAATCTGGAGAGACACGAGAGCGTTCGGGTTGCGAATCGGCCCCGGAATCCGGCCGCTCGAAATTACAGAACTCCGCAACAACCTCGTTGTATTAACGGGCGAGCGAGATGTGAGCGAAATTGTTTAGAATTCCGAATGTGGAACCGAAAACGGAGGGTACAACGTCGCTCGCCGCCTCTACGAGAGTCACGTATAAGGTATACACATACACACACACACACACCTGTGCGGAGTCTAATTTGAAACTCGAAATGCGAGACGATTTTTTTCATCCATCCGTCCGTCCGTTTGTTTCTTTATTTTTTTTTTTTTTCTTTGCTTTTCATTAACGAAAAAAAACGATCGTCGCTTCGCCCAACGTTGCGTTATTTTACTGCAGCACCGCGTACAGCGTTACGTTCGTTCGACGTTATCATTACCATATACCCCGTTTCAGAGCTTTGTTTCGAACATGACAATGACTGAGAGGAACCCAACTCCGACCGGCAGACTCGTATGTATGGTACGTAATACGGTAGAGATGTACGTATACGTTTACATATATATGTATAGGTATGCGTACACACGAAATGACTACTCCACGTTATTACGCTACACGCGATGCTATTCACTCTACATAACTAATAGCAATAACACCGCCATTATTTTCACATTGTTACACGTCTAATAATCATGCGCGAGTATCACCAATACGTACGTGCGTACGTGTTGATTATTCGCACGAAATAATACAGATAATTATAATAATTAGACGAACGTACGATTTGAGGACATTTTTCATTCAAATTTTTTTCCTATCACCTGTATGTATACCGCCATCTCTGAGCACATACGACGATTTCAAATATCCTGATTATGGTTAACGGGTAGGATGTTAAAAACATTTCAGGACATTATCTTTTTTTTTTTTGGTTTCTTTTTTCTCTTATCCCATCAAAAAACTACGGTATTCGTTGAGAATGACGTCATCTACGGTCGGTCCTCGAGGTGTTTTATCTGGATTAAATTTTTCATTACCCCCTCGATTTTTCGAAACAATAATACGCATTGTACATAAATTCTTCATTTACAGTTTCTCTCGACTATTTGTTATTAGTCACCTTATAACGACTACTCGAAAATAAACCAAAACTTTCGGTAATAAACTTCAAGACGCGTTCGTTGGCGCGGCGCGCGACGAAGGAGAAGCGACGTGAATCATCTGGGAAGTCCGGATTTCGGAAGCCGAAAAGTTTCCTCTCATTTTTCGGCCCTTTTTTCCGACGCCGGGCGATCGGAACGACTCGAAGAAATCCCAAAAGATCGTCGATCGTCTGAAAAAGTAAAAAATTGAAATCGGGTAATTCATTTGTTTCCAATCGTTCGCCGCTCGATTTTCGTTCCACGGTTGTATTTGACGTGGCGCAGGTTCTACGGGGTTCTCGGACGCGAGGGAGAATTACAGCCGCGCGATAAAGAGAAGCTGCTGTGTTCGAAGTCCGCCGTTTGCTTCGGCATCCGTCGTCGTCGTCCGAAGTGGGGCCAAGGTGTGGCTTGTTTAATCCTTATAATACCTTTAACAAGCGGGGAAGGTATATAGGTGGTGCTCCGTAAGATCTTGAGAAATCTCGTCCGATCTCACCTTCCACGGGTGGGTAATATACGTACACCGTACACACGCGGGCCGTGTTAAGGTCCGGCGAAGGTCTTGACCAGAGATTACGGTAATCGCACGGATTATATGTTTAACTTAATTGCACGTTTGTTCGTCCTCTTCGATGCTGCATACCGGATCGCGGCGCCCCTCTTTTCCTCCCCCCTTTTTTTCACAACGTCATTCAAAATTCTTCACCGATTCTCATCCCCCTCGCTCCGTCGACGTCGCGAGCAGCGAATCAATTTCCCCATCGGTTGGAAAAGAGACTTTGAAAAATTTCACGCCGATCGATCGGCCAATGAAAACAAACAGGGCTTTCGACGGTCGGATATTTTTCGATCGCCTCGCAGGGGAATGTTCAGCTTTCGGAACAATGTATCGTTCTTGTTTTTTATCTTATTGTTAAAAATTTTCAGCCGATAATTTCGGTGTGACTAACGCGTACGTCCGATTGACGAGAAATTTTTTTTCACGCGACCGAGGAACTCGTCCCTCGACTCCTTCTTCGCCCGAAGCAATGTCAATAACACGTGTTCCGGGTCTCCCTCAATTACCGAGTAAATATAAACGAGTAGCATCCCGAATATACGTCGAGTATCTATCTCCTCATCTATCTCAGAATGCTCAACGATCCCCGCGATCCCGACCAATCGACGGACCTACGTATTCGAGCGGCGGTGACGCGCGCTTTTTTATCGCCAAATATCGCGCAGCGATTCGTGTTTGACTTTACCGTAATTGCAGCTGTGTCCTCAAACGGGCTGATATTTTTCCCAAAAAAAAAATTTTCCTCAACTCAAACGCGACTCGAGAGACGGAAAATTACCGCGTTCGAAACTAAGCGTCGCGATGCGCGGGTAAGAAGTTCCAAAAAAAAAATAAAGAGAGACTCCGAAAACTGAAGAGGAGAAAGAAAAAAATGAAAATGGACAAATCTCGCGTAATTCATCGTACGTAAATCGCGATCGGTTCCCCGGGGTTCCGCGGCGGCGTTTATCGATCGGTTGATAAATTACCCGTATATATACACAACACCTCTGTACCTCCTCGAATGACTCGTTGGAATGAACGAAAATGTGTGTCATTGGAGGCAGGCGAATAAGAGAAGTAGACGGCTGTACGTTCGGTGTCGACTAACGGGTACTTGTCCCGGGGTGACATACGGCCCTATATAAACGGTAATTTTCTATGCACGTTGTGCACTTCGGACTTAACCCGAAGCCCGTAAATAGAAGAGGACTCGCGACGATACCGATCCGTAATAAATCCGAACGAAAACGCGACCGGGAAAATGAAAAAACCGAATTTTTTTCTCCCCAGTCCATTTTTCAGGGGGTGGCGTTCGGTCGTTCGACGCCCTCTCGACGCGGCGATAACGTTCGAACGAACCTTCGCTACTCATGGGAACCAGAGACGATCTCCGAGATATTCCGGTCAACCTTTGCTCCGCCGTAGACCCCGGTACGGCGGTGTCACCGTGTAGACCACTTTTCTTACCTCCGTGCACCGCGAGACATTCAGCTTCGCCGCGTTTACGTAACTATACCACACCGCGATTTTTAGTCAGCGGAAATTCGTGCTCCGCTCGTAATTTTATCGTTCCAAAGAGGGGGAGGAGGAAGACGGGGGGGACGGGGAGGAGGCAAAAATCATGCATCACGCCCGTCCGCTATTACACATTTGCATGAATAAGTTAGAAGCGAGATCATTTCGTCGTTATCTATTCCGATTGTAGTGGGGAAAGTTTTCGCTCGCTCTACCTTTTCTATTATTACAACTGCATGTACGTCGTAGCGTTTTATTTCATTGGTTTTCCGGTTGTTGCGAGTAATTGGATTCGCAATGCATCGCTTGAATATCGTACCCCCGTTCGCGGTAATATTCATAAACATATCGGTAGCTGCGTCAAGTCGTTTTACAGCTTGTAGACGAAGAGAGAGAGAGAGAGAGAGAGCCGCATGTGAACTTTGGTTAGCCTAGGGGTTAAGTGAGTTGACTTTTGAATAGAAATGCATTGTGTTGTATCTCGACTCCGTACGTTATGCTCACTTTGTTATTCAACTCTGCTTGTATGTAGTAGCCATGCGATTCTCTGATTATACGCGGTACGACCCGCCGGCAGGCTACCGGGCAAACTACCACCGCGGAGGATATTATATTACTTCGGCGTGTTCCACTCAACGTCCGCGCCGACCCGCGACCGCATTTATTCTCACCGAGGAGATAACCGCGGATCGGCGCGCGGAATCTTTTCCGCCACGGAATTCGATCCACGTCTCAAGGAAATTCGGCCGCCGGCGGCGGCCGCGGCGGGATGATTTCATCCGAGGAATTTTGGGATCTCGAGGTTTGATTCGACCAGCGCCCGGTTCAACGTATCCACTCGACGTCTCGGTCGGAGAGAGACCCCTTCATCGTCGAGTTTCTCGATTGTAACCGAAACGAGGCGACCCGCCCCTTCAAATTCTACCTCTTCGGCTTTACTCACCTCCTACTCGTCGGTGATTCTACGAAGCGAAATTCACCCCCCCGGTTTTCTCTATGATCGTCGTCGTGGTCGTGGTCGTCGTATACCGCGCGCTGTCCGTCGTCTCCTCAGCGCGAGAGATCAACGTATGGGAAAGTCCCGACCGAACGTCATACCCGTCCAAACTCATTGTTAGTAGCTTTGTTACACTCCGTACGATCCCACGTAGAGAAACCGCGTCTCGCGAGAGGGTAGAGCGGCGACTGACATTTACCGGCTACGTTGTATATTCCCTCTTCGCGGACAACAAAGGCAAATACACGTGGGGAAAAAACAACACCGAGGCGCCGATAGTCTCCGCTTCCGAAAATTTTTGGGCGATCGCTTTTTTATCGGGTTATCGTTTTTCCGAGTAACTCGGTCTGGTAGAGGAGGCCAGGAATTTTTCAAAGCCGATCGGGGATCCCTTTGTTCCTCTCGCTTTGAGGAAAAGGGTTCAGACGTTCGGAGGAAATTATCTGAACGCCGCGAGAAATACGACGCGAATTTTCGTGTAAAGCGGCGACGCTGCCGATCCCGAGTTTTCAGGCGAGTCTTTCACGTACAGTTAACGGACAAAGCGGTTCACGGTTTTATCCGGTCAACTCATCGGCTCTAAGGAATTTTAAACCGAGTCTACTTTACCGCGTCCTTCCTCGAGAGGGCTCAATGAGTCCCGTAGGGTCATTATCGAACGATATGCGCTTACGTTTGACCTTCGAACCTCGGATACGTCAACGTCATCCCAAGACACACTTAACTCGTGTCTGGGAGCGATTACACGGCGGCTGAAATACTTTGGGGAGAAAAAGAAAAAAAATAAAATGAAAAAAAAAATAGAATAACTCGACTCTCCGGATTTTCGAAACGACCTAATCGTTTCGAAATTGTTTCGAGATCCAAAAGCGGGGCGAATAGAAGCGAGGGAAAATTTTCTTCAAAATCCAGCGAAGAGTGAGGAAACAGCATAAGAATAAAAAGATCCTCGTATACAAACTCTATGATGCGACGCGGTTGACGCATAAATTCAGAGCCGGAATTTTAATAGCCCTCAAATCTCCGGCGATGCGGTCATTCTACCTGCGTGCCAGACAAGGTCGCCTCAGCCGTGCGCACGTCTCATCCCGGTTCCCTAGTCTAGTCCCGTAGGGTCGCGTCGTAGTTCAGAAAGAAGGAAGAAGATCCTCCCGGGGTACCCGAGCGGCGGTCGGAAGAGGAGAGGAGGCTCTCTCGGCAAGGATTCCGAAATGAGAATAGGAAGAGAGAGGGGAAACGAAAGGAAGACACGCGGTGCCCGAACAAGGATGAGGTAAGGAGCGAGCCTCCTCCTCCTCCTCCTCCTCCTCCTCCTCATCCTCTCCTTCCTATCCCGAGTCGCACGTAACGCGATGGGTTCAAACGGCTCTCAAAGATCCCGACAAATATCTTCACGCTGTCGCACCCCATTTGATAAACAGCCCGGTGTGTATTTGTCTCTCCGATTTCAGAGGACCCGGACAGAACTCGCCGTGCGTTATACGGTCAAGTTGTCTCCCGGTCCCCGGGGATCCCGAAGCTTTCGAGAATATAACGCAACGATGTATACACTATACGTATATATACATCTAACGGCGGACAATCGCATGGGGAGATTTTTTTTTACGGGGCGGTTACCAGCGTGCGGGGGAAAAAAAAGAATAATTCTTACACGTAGTGTTTTATACGTCCGCGGAGCGCATGTAAATGCGCTCGAACGAATGGAATGGATGAATTTTACGTATGCGTTTACGCTGACGATATCAAAGGATATCCTTGTAACGGAATAGGTTTCGAGCGAAGAAAGCTGCTGCGTCTGCTACCAACAGCTGGGGGGTGGAAAAAAACGAGCGAACAAATTAAGGCATTCATATTCCAAGATCGTTTTAGCTACTCGCTTCTTATTCTTCCCCTTCTTTTTCACTCCGATCGTGCTCGGAGAATTTATCATCGCCGCGATTCGATTGATATATTTTATCCTCCTTCGTTTTTTCTCTTTTTTGAAAATTCGGATTCCTTCTACTTTTACCGATTACACGACAGTCGTCGAAATTTCGAGTTGGTGAGAAAAAATGGAGTCCGAGACGTCAGAAAAAAGGAAAGGGAACCCTATTCGGATACGAATTTAATCGACAGACTTGCAAACTTGTCGTCCCTTTTTTCGTTTCGCTTCGAAAAATTTCTCCCATTTAATTTCGACAGCGATTCAACGGCTGGAGTGAATCGGCTGAAGTGAAATGAAAAGGATAATGAAAATAATAAAAAAAGAGAGAGAAAAAGGGGTACGATCCGCCGTTGCCGTTGCCGATCGTATTAAGCTATTGAAAAATACAGGTATATACAAGAGGCCGAGATAAGAAAGCGCGGGAAAAAATTCATTCTATTGCCCTTAAGATAAAATCGACTAATTTAAAAGGACTGCAATTAGCTTACAATCGGAATGAGCGGCTGATAAAGATATTAAGAGTCGTACTACCATAGAGGTATACGTTCGTTCGATAAGTTGAAATCCATTTCAATATTATTATCCTTATCAAAAACAACTCGGCGACCCATTTAATTTAACAACCTCGACGATGTGATACGAATGTAGAATTTTATTACGGAGAGTTCATTATCAAGAATTCATTGCTTCGTTCTATCGCGACGATTGCTTTCTTTCTTTTCCTTTTTTTTTTTTCTTAGTAATTTTTATTTCACTTCGGACGAAACTTTTGATTGGAAATTAATAGCGGAATCGAGATTCCTTTTTTGCGACGATCGAAAATATCCCCACTCCTCTCGTTGTCCCATTCGACGGGGAAAAAAAAAGTATCGAACGGCAGCGGCTCGCTACCAGCTGCGCGGTCTCCTCGTCGTTAAAAAAGCACTTTCTATACGCCATTCGTTAACGAATCGATTAATAATCAAACGGGCCACGCTCCGTACGCTCGTCTAGATAACGGCGATTTTCTACGCCCGATAAGTTAGCCGAGTTTGCCCGCCAACCTCGGCGACATACATCATTCCACCTTCTATCCCCGCTAATTAGTCGCGTATACCAATCATTACCGCGCGAACGGATCACCTCTTCGAACTACTTCGAAATCGGAGGCGCAACGGTGCGGCGAACGATTGCGAACGATTGCGTTACACCGCCCTCTCGTTATTGTCTCATCGCGTATCGGCGCGGGAAGCGTTCGAAAGATCGGCGGAACCGATCGCCGATCGGTTTTTTTTCGATGCGTACGATAATTTCAAAAGTCCGCTTCCGATTTACCATCTCGAGCGCGCGTCTCTCGCTACGCACGCACTGGACGCGCATCCTGCGTCAGAACTACGTCAGCTAAAGAGTACGAGACGCTGCGGGTAGCCGGCGGTCAACGACCGAACGCATCTGCGGGGTCTATTTTAAAACCTTTTTGACTCGCTCGAATTACGCACCTTTCGTACAAACGCGTTTTATAACTGAACATTTCGATATCGTTGAGGTTCGTCGCGATTTTGACGCGTTCCGCGATGTCCATCCGCGTATCGACGAGTCGTCTGCGTTTCGTCGAAAGCGGAGACTTTTTTTCCGCGGGTCGTCGACTGTGGACGAAGGAGAGACACCCTTGGGGTAAAAGAAAAAAAAAAAGAGGAGCGAACGGTTCACACGGTAATAAAGATGAATTCCCATGGCTTGTGTGTGCCTACGGAGTTCCATTCGTTCGAAAGGATTTTCGGAGGTAACCGGGGGTCCATTACCGAGGCAAACATGTCACTCGGAAAAAAAAGTTAGGGTGTACTAAAATCTCTGCCCGATGCGATGATATACGTACACAGAACGTCGAGGGGAACGCGTGAAACGTGGCGTAGGTTAGTGTGTACGCTCACGTTCCACTCTTGGAATATAAGAATCGAAGGACCGAGAAAAATGGAAATAGGGATGTACGGGGATGACGGGGAAATTGAGTCGCGCACCCGTGGGTCTTCGGTATTCCTTGAATAACTATTTCGTTTCTCTTCCCGCCGGACGCTACGGGATTCGAAAATCTCAGCGATCGGCTGATCTGAAAAATTTCGGTGAGAAACCGATTTCGTTGGAGGTGTGAAAAAAAAAAAAAACACAAAACCGCCACCCAGCTTCGATAGCGCGATGATTTTTCGAGCGTCGATTTTCCATCGTTTCGCGAATCACATCGCATTCCCGCCGGAGTTTAACACATCGGTGTTTATGAAATATCGCGAGGATAATATCGTGGCACTTGAACCGTGCTTCGGAGTTGGTTTAATTGGATTCCGTGATTATTTGGGGACACGTGGGTGGCGGTTGCCGGTTTCAATCTCTAAACTCCGTTGAGCGATAAATGTGACGTAGGAAACACGTCGGGAGGGGTGGGCGGGGGTGGGCTTTTGTCCGCTACGGACATATTCGTTCGATTGTATGCGCGCGTTTGATGAATTCTTGATTCGCTGTAATCAACGTTCTCGCACAGTGTGTCGCCTCGTGGAGGATCTGGTCGACCGCTTGACGCTCGTCGTCGAACGTTTCCAAAGTCGGAGGTAATTTTCGAGGCGCGTGGGTGCAGCCGTAGATAATTCGAGGTGGGATATTGTTTAATTACGCTTGAACAATGAATATAAATAAAACAACGAGGCGATCCGCGCTTCCGGTCACCCCGGTTTCTACATCCCGACCAAATATACATATATCGCTTGGTTGTTTGCCTTGAAACGAGACCTTTCGCTTTTGTAATAATTTTTGATGAAATCTTGATGGGATTATTTCACTTTCGCCCGTACCCGGCGCGCACCACATTCGTTACAGACGGTTTCTTCCCGAAGCCCCGAAATAGATTTTGTATCTCAACAAAACGAAAAAAAAAAAAAACAAAGCAAAAAAGAAAAAAAAGGCGAGAAACGAGCGTCCTCGTTTTATAAATGGGACTCCGATGCAGCATTGTTGGGAAAATATACCTCCGCCGTTAGGAATAGAGTGAAAAAGAAAAAAGAAAAAAAAAAGAAGAAGAAAGGGAAAAATATGCAGCCGAAATATGACGTCGGGGAGGCCGCTGCGCTTCTGGGCATCCGCGTCGCAAGATTGTAACACGGATAGAAAATAAAAAAAGGCGGTGAAATGTTTGTTTGGTATAGAAATAAATTATTATTTCGTGGCTCTTCTCCCTCCCCGATTTTCTCGCGCTTCCTCCACGTCCTTCCCACTCCTAATTTTCTCATTTTCGCGAATCCGGTATTGTTTGGGGGGGAAAATTGATCGCCCTCGTTCTCGCCCTCGTGTAATAAATCTTCGTACGCTCGGTGTCCCGTCGTCACGACGCCCGATGACCGCGGTGTGGTCCGTATAATGAGATCGTTCCTCGTCGGACGACGACGACGATAGGAGGAGGAGGAGGAGGGTGCAGGCGGTTCGAACGAACGATGTAACCGATCGTGTTGACTGGCTGTCGACTGTCAACGAAAGCAAATTTCATCGCACAGTGTCGAATTACAAAAGGGTGTTCGCGCTAATGCGAGAGGAGGTAGAGGAGTACGAGAAGCTGCGACGAGCGAGAAAAATTTGACGATACCGACCTCGGATCCGGAAATAGCCGAGGTCGTTTTATCGGATGGATTTTGGAATCGGAAAACCCTTTTTTTTTCGGTTGGAGAGCAGACGAGCTATCGAAAAATCGAGAATGTAGATCAACAAGTGGAGTTGAACAGGATTCGGAAAATGAATAGGACGGAACTTCATCTTCTTCGATCGTCCGGTTTCGAGAGAGTTTCGTCTCGATTTACACCCCGTACGAGTTACCTGGTTATCTAAGCGCGACGACGGGTGTCCAGTTATGCGAAACGTTGACACAGTTTCTATGAGTAAAATTTTTAAACGACCGAATGCAATAGTGAAGGGGAAATACGTACTCCCGGATTTGGATTCCGCAGAAGAAAAAAAAAAAAAAAAAAACCAGATGTTCGAACATCTTCGGCGTAGACTGTTCGGATTTCAGCCGCGTGCTCCGATATTTAAGAGTCGTAAAACGAGCGTTGAAGTCGTGAGAATGCATTCTAAAAACAATGTAAATTCAAAAGATAATGGGCAACGCGAAAACTTTCACCACCGTTGGCAGAAACTCCGTTGATTTTGGTATATTATTTTTGGAAAGAGTTTCGAACGACTACGTCGTTTTTCAAACACACGTTTTCTCGAAGTGTTGAGAATTTTAACGTCGTATCGAAATTCGAGGGGGGGGGGGGGGTTGCCTTTCCCCCGATGTTGGTTTTGTACCCCCTTTCGGACGGTTTTTCTCTGCACATTACACCGCATAAAGTGCGTTCGTTAATTTTGTGTGCACGCGGAGGAAACCGCGGACGGCGCGGATTCGTTCTTTAAACTTTGCAAAAATAGTGGTAGATTTTAGAGAATGAGAAACACAGGAAAGAGTAAACTCCGATTGTTTGTTGATTCTTGAGAGTTGTTTACGAGGAGGTTGCTTCACTCGATCCATCGGCACATCAAAGCTCTACGACGTACGTTGCATGTACCGAAAATCCCCCGTTGCAGCTTTTTCCCTTCTCTTCATTTTTTTTTTTTTTTTTCTCAGCATTTCGATTCGGCGACTCCTCTCTTTTTTCCCACCGATTCGCAAAATACGATATCCTCTTTGTTCTCGGGATTGTTTGTTCGCTCTCCATAAAATCGGTCCTAAGCCAATCCGCGTGTGTTTTTTTGCTGCAAACGTCAGCCGTTCTTATCCTCTTCCATATCAGCGATCGTCGATCGATAAATCATCCCGGAGTGCCTTAATATTTCAATAGAAACAAAAAAAGAAAAAATACTCAAAAAAAGCGAACACGTGGTAGAATCGATTCCTGAGAACCGCGTAGTGTTCGAAAATACGAACCAACTGCACTAGGTGTTGAAAAATTATATTTAAATATTTCAACGAAGTTTCTTTTTCATCCTCTCAGCAGTTTTCACATTTTTAGATGTACGCGCCGTTCGCTCTGTCTTCTTCCTTCCCACGTGAATAAAATGATATTCTCTCGTAGCAAAAAATTGAAACGTCCGTCGTACGGGTTACGAATCTACAACGCAGGCTCGATGTATCATCCCTCTGCATAAAAATCGCGCGATTATCGAAACGGGCGTAATTGATAAACCTCGGGTGGGGTGCGGGTCCGCGTTGCGTTTCTCCCTTCGATATTCGCGAGTCAGGTTAGTTTCCGACAATGTTGGGGCTGAACTGCTCGGGTTGACCGGTCAGAAGAGCCTCGGGTAGGCGGGCTACGCGATCGTAGGGAAGGGTATTTTTCTCTCGCGGAGGCCACATAGAGCGATGTTCGATGAGCCGTGTAACGATGACCGGAGAGAGGAGAAGCCCCCGCCGCTTCTATCCACCTTTCGATTCTTTGTATTATACGTCGAGCTGAAGGCATGATTGATTTTCAATAGGTCAATCGCTAAAGAACCGAAGATAAAGTTAACGAAGCGCGCCTCGTGTATCGCTGGGTCCTCGGGATCCGTAAAGCGCCAGGCTCGACACTTTCGATACAGCGTCATTTTCGTCGGGAGCTTTCGATCGATTTTTTTTTCAAAGTTTCAGAGAAGTTTCGACGTGCTTTTCGCGAGGTCAATGAGAGCGAAAATTGCGAAATTAATTTTCAACGATTTTCTTACGAGGGAAGAAAAGAATATCAACAGCTGGTAATTAGAGTCTCAGTGTTTATCGATTTTCGCGAGATTATTTTTCATTTAGGTACGTACGTATAACGGCGGCTCGGAGAGTATCCGCACCGCGGGACTATAATGGCTCGGTTATCCTTATATTCATTCGTAATTCCGGTGATGATGATAGGCTGTTATAGCAGATACGCGAGTATAGATACTAGTAATTATCGAACGTTATTGCAGAAACTTGAACGTAATTGTGTGTCCCTGCAGTAAAATACCGCGCGAGCACGCAGCTGAGACCCATCCGCATCAGGCTATCGCTCAAACTGATTTTGAACCTCATAACGTAATTTGCAATTTAATCAATCGATCGCTCGGATAGGATATGATACCGTGTACACCTCTATACCTGTAGCTACGGATATGTACAGAAAAGAATTCTCTTTTATCGACTTGAATTTTCAATCAATCATTATCATTTTTGTTTTTTTTCTTTTCTTTCTATATTCGTTCGTTATTTCCCATACCGCAAACTTGGAGTTGAAAAAAGCAAAAGTGAAACAGAAAAAAAAAACCATGCCCAGTGAAAAATACGCAGCCGCTGCAGATGTTAACTTTCCGCTTATACATGTATGTACATAATATTGTACATACGTATATATACCTTTATACATCGGTTGATGTTTTACGCAAAAATCTCTGCAGCGTTCCACCTTATTTTCAATATACATATTTATATATTTATCCATGTACCGTACATATACCTATATTCGCATGACGTATCCTCGAGTCATGTACAGCTTCGTAATGTACATATATAAAACAAATTTTGATATAAATATGAAAATAACGTTTCAATCCTCATTCAAGCGAACATTTTCTGTCCCTTTGAAAGTTTTACGCAACGCTTGTCACAGTCCAATATATTTTGTGTGTATATTATACATATACACGTTCACGTATACCTATGCATACCACAGCTGTGTACGAATAGATTGATGGATATACACATGTATATATAAATAATATGATGAATAAAAATAGAAAAGTTGAAAGAAAAAGAAAAGAGAAAGAGAAAAAAAAACTTCGGATTTTCGTTATAAGTCTATATAAATCGATTTTCTATTTTTTTTTTAACCCTCCTCACCCCCTAGACTCGACGTACGCTGCATGGGTTTTTAATGCAAAAATAAATATGCGAGAAAAATTGAAGTTAAGCACGTATTCCACGACACGAGAATCACGCGGCTTGAATATGAAAAAGAAAAGAGAATTTGTTTTTATACATTTTTTTAGTCACGGTTGAGAAATTTATTCCGAAAATCCATTTATATTATTTATTGCCCTGTCATAAGAAGAAATGAAAAAAAAAAAAAAAAAAAAAAATTGGGAACATCAGAAGAAAAACTAATCTTTCAATTTTATTTCTTTCCTCATTTTTTCCCCTGAAAATGTTACTTGGAATAATAATTTTCTATTATATTCTTTTTTTTTTTTTTAGAAATTTGATCAGGTACGCGGTCATGGGAGAAAGAGAAAATTGGATTTTCATAGAGATTTTGAAAAATGAATGCATACGTTTCTTTCTGATGTTTTTTTTTTCTAGCGTTTCCATAGGTTTCCGTGTAGCGTCACCATGTTCCAATTTTATACCGTAGAGGTGATGCGGATTCCGTGAAACGCTCGAAAGATCAGAGACGACTTCTCGAGTACTTTACTCTTTTCATAGTCGAGCTGCGGTCACATACCACGGTACTCAGATGTATAACGAGACAGAAACGGTGCACCTAAAACGATCGTAAATTGTTTGATACAAATATAGAAAACCCGGAGATGCCGACTGGAGTCTCGAGTTTATTCTCAACCCCCCTTTAAAACCTCGCGATTGCAAACCCCTTTGATTCGTATCAAAGTCACCGATTTTTTTTTGACCAAATTTTCAACCCCCTCTCCCACGGGGTCCAGAGAGGACGTTTTTTGCTCTTTCGGTTTTCGAAGTGTGAATGAGAAAAAAAAACAATTTCCTACCGGAAGGTAAAAGTAAAGGTAACGCGATACATATCTCACGTGTTTGCGAGAACGGAAGGAATCAACAAATTTCGCAGGTAGTTCAACATCCGGTTAATGTTGCTGCCGATCGGTTAAACATTCCTCCTACATACATAGCTTCGCGAATTGTTTGTTACGTTACCTCAGAATTTCCAATCTACGCAAGTCGCAAACTATTCGGATGCAAACGCGGCACGTATAAAGTCGCGTTTGTTGAGCTAATAATCGATCAAATTTCAATAACCTGAAACTTGTACGCTTATATGTGTACGTGTAATCAAACATTCGTTCCCGCGATCGCAGTTTCTCCGAACTACTTTACATCGGTGAGGAGAATAAAAGAATTAAGAAACTAGTACCGGTTATAATTATCAAAAACCGATTTTCTTTCTCACGTTTTTCGGATCCTTCAACTTTCAGGAAACACCTTCCAAAATTTCTCAGTAAAATTCGAGAAAATGAGAAAGTTATAGTTTTGAAAAAATGTTCTGAAAATAAATCGTCAAAAGCTTCGAACGCGTTTTTCTAGAAACATAGCATTTTTTCAAACTGCGCTGAGTTATTGCACACAAATTTTCCATGGAAAACAAGGTGAAAAAACACCCTCAATATTAGTCCTTTTTTTTACACAGCCGGCGTTTCGTTTTTTTTTGCAATTTTTTACAAAAAAGTGGTCAATTACGATGTAAGCTACCTTCCACTTTGAGGAGCTTTTTCAATTTTTCTTTCGGATTTACCAATTTCGAGATTATCTCACAATCAGCGCAGTGAGAGGTTGTCATTTTTGCAGATCTAACTTTTTACGCCCTCTTTGAAATTATAATTTTTTTTTTTTTTTCATCTTCCAATGCCTACAATTTCATACCTACAATATCCCCTATCATGATCTCTGTTTCAAAACGTGTTCATGGGTGGTCTAAATTTTTTCTTCCAATTTTTTTAACCGGAATTAAAACTGCACGAACAGTTCGCGATAATTTTCTCGTTTCTATAACAATATTTAGCGGGGTACTGCCGCGTGTGGTCTTAACAGAGATCGCGATCGCCGTATGTGGACGTACATAGGTCTGTGTAAATAGGCACGTATACATGTATAAAATAAGTTGTAACTAATATAACGAAGCGCGTTTGTCGGCTGATTAAATTTGACGCACCGCTGACTGCATCGTGTATGAAATTTAATACATTATTATAATTATAATAAAATAATCTATATCGTTGAAATCGTGACACCCGCGCACACAAATATATGTATGTAGGTACCCGTACGTATCGTAGGTATAATACAGATATGTATTACATTTCATGTGTACGTATACGAAACACGGGGTATCGCAACATCCTTATAGTTTTCGCTCGCTGCTGCAGTTTCTCAATTTTCTTACAACAAAGACTCGCTCCGGATCCATGTACCTTTACATAGATATATACATATATAATTAAGCATGTAAACGTGGGTCGGTGTAATTAAAATCAAATCTTCGAACGGCCATTTTGTAACCCTCCGATACAATTTCCAGCAGAATTTCTTACGTGTTGCTAGACTGCACTCGACTATTACGAGTACATAATTTCTTGATATTTTTTTTTTTTCTCCCTCAAAAATGATATTCAGCCTCCGATTTTTTTTATTTCCGAGTTTTGATTTTTATCCGATATCGATCTCGTACCCTTGTACTTTACGTTCAACAAGTATCCGCATTTCCGGATCCTCATTCTATTCGGTTTCGATCAAAATAGCCGCATTTTCACGCATCCACTGCATCTGGTGTACAGGTTCGTAGGTCTCGTCGATCCGCATCGATTCGCTTTTTATTTACCTCTTTTTTTCCCCCTGAACTAATCGAAATTCTGTTTTACTTTTCTCGTTTATTTGACCAACGATTTTGGGTCACTGCGCCGGGTTTGTTGCGGTAATCGAGATAACGCGCCGCGAACTAGGCGAAAAACATGGATGAATGAAAAATGAGAAAACCTCACGTTGTATAAAATCTATATTTACGATATAAAGTCGTTGCATATCGAAAAGAGATATATGGCGCATTTTTATATACATCTTTTCTACGCACCGGGTGCCCCATATTTGATTAGGTCAGGGAAACTATCCTCGATTGCCCAGGATTGCATAATTTTTTCTACTTCCGCGGTGGAAAGGAAAAATAAAACAAACTTCACGAGCTTTCCGGAACGATCTTGTACTCACGGTTCGGCTGTCGGGAGAAAAAGATTTTGATTTTTCTATCCGATTTCTATTTTAAATAATATCGCTTCTGTTTCTTCTGTACGGGATATGAGGTACTCGTGTGTGCGCGTGTGTAACGCTGTGAAATCGATGGAATTTTTCTTTTCGTTTATTTTCTCCTATTTTCTTTTTTCCTCGAAGAAACGGGAAAACTGCCTACGTGACAAAATGTTCGTAGCTCTTTCCGCGGCTATCCATCTCGGCCACGTATGTTACGTACTCTCCTCATTCCTGTTTTTACTTCGTCTCTAATCTCGTGGATAAATTTTTCGGATCGTGGCCAGCGAGGACGGATCTTATAACGTATACGAATGTAGTCGAGCTGGAGAGAACCGTCAAAATTAATCTCTTCAAATCGAGAGACCCCGATTTATCGGGTTGCGTCGTAAGTCTGACGAGGTTTTTTTTTTTACGCTTCTTTCTCTCCTTTCCATCTTTCCTATTTTCTTTTTTTTCCCCTGCGATTCCAAAAATAGTTTCGAAAACCACGAGAATTTTTCCAACACCTAGACCATACGGATATGCATAGTAATCGATTGTAATCGCTGCATGGAATGTCCGAACGAATTTTAGAAAAAAAAAATATAATTCAGACGGACATTTGAATAATGAAAGAAGAAAAAAAAAAAGAAAAAAATTATCCAACTCGATAGGCGCCGTGTAAAGAACACGTGAGAAGATTCAATTGCAACCCGGTAGTAGTTGGTGCGGTGTAGCTCCAACAGCCATAGATATCTATAGTTTGGTATAATTCTCTATAAGATGTTACACCTCGGCTAATGAACTTAATTACTTATAATATATTCGACGGGATTTGCGTCGCCAGCATTTAATTCTTTTTCGTTTCTCTCGCCTCTATACATCTTTCCATCTCCTCCCCTCACAGACCGCGCCTACGTATACGTGATCTTAATTGCGTTACCATTTTTCAAATTTTGCTCATTTTTCTTTTTCCGTTTTCGTCAAAATTGTGGCGAAGAAATTGAATCTCTTTTCAGTTGGATTTCAAAAATTGATGAATTTTTTTTAAATAACGTCCGCCAGCAAAGTTGGATCATATTCAATTTCGATAGATTTTCCATTGTGATAGGAGAATCATGTTTGAAATTTCGCGGATAATAATTTTGTAACAACGAACGGATGGTATAATCAATTCGGATCGGGTTACGCGCGGTGTCAAAGGGATGCGCAAATTGTGAATTTGAAAATTTAATTGGCGACGCGTATCCCCGTCACGTCGGGTTAATCGAGTCGACGATGACTCGACGATTTTGAAAATTTTCGTTCCCCTTTTTTTTGTCGTCGGAAAAGACGCGAAATTTTCTACGCTCAGATTCTATGCATCTCGTTCCTCTATTTATATACCCCTACTTACGGCGTACATGTGTATAGAGATCAGACAAACGAGTTTCCTTGTGTCATTTGAATATGGATGCGAGTAATACGCACACGTGATCTTAGTTGCGTGCATCACGCGCATAAAACGCGTCTAAATATGTTGTACGTATGTAATGTGAGTAGATAAGACGTAAATAAGTGAATAAATGAATATGGTACATAGGTGCACCTAACTTCGGATCATTCACTTCCGGGTTGGATGACGACGATGCGAACGTATCCGAGTACCAATTATATCAATCAGAGTCCGTCCGGTAGTAAAAACGAAACACCGAAAATTGAAAAATGAATATTCAATTGGGTTAAAATTATTCATCCCAATTAAAAATAATTTCACCTATGAGTATCACGTTTCTCTTCAATTATACGTGAGCATGATTTTCCGGATAATTGTTCGATTGGCCTGGAGAAGATTGAGAAGTTTTAAAAAGTCCATTTCTCAAATCAGGCGAAACGTGATATCCGGTCTCCGAATAAACCATTTTTACTAGACTAGAAATTAGCTCTTTTCGAAGGCTCGTGAATTTTTCAAAATTATTCCGTTCCCTCGTCTATTTTTTGTCCCCTCGCGAAGGAGATTCGGCACCGCGGTGTCCCGAAGGACCGCGTCCTCAGGGACACCGGGACTCGGGTTATCCCCATTGTGAATCTCCGAGAACAACGATAAATAAATAAATGAATAAATAAATGAATGACAAATGTGCGGCGCGCTGGTCTCGCGTTGACAAACGACTGGAATAATACTTAAAATCGCACGAATTCAATGGCGAATTCTTGGGGGGGCAGGACTCAGCGTGAGACGACAATTTTCCTAACGATATCCCGCTGTGAATTTTACCCCACCTTACACCCCGAGCGTTTCAACTTTCGCCAAAGCTCGTTCCCAGCTCCCCGTGGATCCGAACGGATCGAGTCGAAGATCTCTCGTCCTCGGGCTCCGCGTTGTCTTCGCATGTGAACAAAAAATAAAACAAATAAATGCAAACGGCGCTCAAAATACGTCAAGAATTCGTACGGACGATGACGAATCATGAGGATAACGTGTGAATTTTTCTATCCGAGAAGAGTGAAAAGTTTCTCTTCTTTTTCTCTCCTTCACATTTTCATACTCGTTTGTGGCCATAAATCATTTTCTGTACCGGGCGAACCCTAAACAGACATCATCACCTCGAAGTTTAACGTAATTTGTAATAATTAACAACCCCATCACCGAAGATGATACGTTACGATGCGTTGCGTTGCAGTAGGAGGTAGCCGAAGTCGTATCCTGGAGCCATAATAAGTCGTTAGCGGTTGAGGTATACGGGCATTTTTTAGCGTCAAAAGAATTAACTTATAAAGTAACGTTTTTCTAGGGGCTATGTAACGCAACTCCACAATTATAGATCGGCAGAGGCTCCGAGCGCGACGGAGAGAGAAGAGAAATGAGAGAGAGAAAAAAAAACAACGTCTGAGGAAAAAATGCATGTGGGCGCGGTCGGTTTGCCCAAATAATACCCAAGACCGAAAGGAGGATGACCCGTCCGTCCGCAATTGACAGGCCGTAACAGGTTCTCCCTGTCCTCCCTTATTCGTATTTTGAAAAACGAGTAGACGGAGAAAAAAAAAAAGAATCAGCCGGAGATCGGAACGATAGTTTAAAAGTATTTGAAGAAGACAAAAATTTCTTGTACCCCCGGTGGTTCTTAGAAGCGTTTTTTTTTGGAAGAAGGATATCCGCGGAGGGTATGGAAATGCAAAAAGGGAGAGAACAAAACGATCCGAAATATTTTTTCAAAACAAGTATTTGAAAATTCGTTTGAAGACCCAAAATTAAAAGGGCCTTACCAACGATCGAAGTTATCCTCGCGATGTCAGCACTTTAGAGACTTATCCTCAGTTTTCAAATTTCTGAAAAAACAAAAAAATACCAAAGCAGCACAGGATACCCAAGTATCCATTAGAGAAATGCGAATAAGAAAAAACAAATAATTTTTTCACAAAAATGTCAGCCAAACGAAGAAACTCGAAAGACACGTAAAGATAAAAATCTTCTCAGGATAAAGATTTGAGATAGGAGCGTACATACCTTTACCTAGAGATAATTAGTTCGAACTCACCGAGGGGTAGGGAATACGCGTATCTAATCTAAGCATTTGTTTTCCACTCGCTCATTTATATTTCATTTATTTTTTTTTCTCTTCGGATCGATCTCCTCCGACGTTTCGCGACATCTATTTACCTGTACATCCATATCATCTCGGTCGATCCGTCTTGTCGTCGAGAAACTTTGCGGTTTTCTTCCTTCAGTTTTTCATCTTTTCCGTCCTTTTTTCTTTCATTCTTTTATTTTTCGTTTTTCGAATTCACGGTTATCACATCATAGCCTCTCGCAAGGAATACCTGCGCTGGAATCACCTGTCCAACGAGAGACGGCTCGCTACAGATATTTCATACGTACCCAAGTCCGTACATATGTATTTCGTGTATGTATTGGGAGGAATGCTTACCTACCTACTCAAATGAAAATATTCTCATTATACTCGCGACGTGAAGACACGCGTAATATAAGAAACCCTTTGGTGTAATTACAAGGTACACCGCCTCATTATTATCCTATGTACCGAAAGAAAATTAAAAGAAATGAAAAAAAGGAAAGAAAAAAAAAATTGAGAAAGGACGATCAAATTGAACAAAAAGAAATCGAGCGAACGAAGAAGAAGAAATTATACTCGTAGATCAATTAAATAGAAAACAGGGCGTAAATGTATCTCTCCCATTAAATTATTTCCAGCCAAGGTAGAAAATCATTATCAAGACATCGTCATTCTTCATTGAGGTACAGCTAGGTGCGTAGATACATCCTACGTGTAAATGGAGTCGTGCGTTGCTAGAAGAAACTGTTCATCAGAAGACTGAAACCTTTTTTCTTTTTCTTGCTTCGAAGGATTGCGCCATTTTATTTTTACTCATTGCTACTCTTGATTGACATCGACGGACGTCCGATATTGAGGTCATTATGTAATAGAGCTCGTGTATCGATTATTTATTTTTTTTTTTTTCCAGTGAGAATTGTACCTACTTTTTTTTCGATCGGGAGGGACGAGGTCCTGTAATTACGAAAAGGATGACACGCGACTTATTTTGATGATTCGTGAAGCACACGCGGATGACTGAACGCGTTATCCTTGACTTTTACGACGATATCCTTTTTTGTTCTCGATTATTTTCATCCTCGTCACGTTCGCTTGATTCCAGCCAATGTGCTTTTTCGGTCGATGATAATGCGAAGAAATCTTTCGAAAATTGGGTTTACCTGACCCAAAAGAAGTTGAAAAAATGTCCTTTTTTTCCATCCATCTATTTTGTTTTCCCTATGAAAAAAGGTGTAACTTTTTCAGTGAAGAAAAATCGATCCAAGTAAATTATTTACATAGCATAGAATCTCTGTGTTAAGTAAACTTTTCGTTTTCATTCAATCATCAATTTCAATCTCAACGTATGGAAAAAAATGTCTAATAAATTCATCGGTTTCTTCATTCGGTTTTTTTCTTTTTTCTTTCCCAACCAACGTGTGCGCGTAATCGTAGGATGAGAAACAAAAAATTCCGAGTAAAGACCGCGACCTACCGCAAGGCGCAATCGTCGTTATTATCTCGCGACCGCAACGGTTGAGGTGACATGTATATTCAAATGAAAATTACCGAGAACAGGTCGTCATATTATTCCGAAGATAAGAAATCGAGTGAGCCCGTCTTTCCGCTCTTCGTATTAACGATTCGAGATTTTGAATTTCGATTGCTTCGTTTTCATTACTTTTTTTATCTCCTTATTTTCTCCCTCGTTATCCCAGTGCGCTACCACCGGACGATCGAATGACCTGTACAGGGTGACCGGTAGAAAATGTCATCGATTTTGAAAAAATTTTCTCGTCTTCATTTTCGTCCAACGATCGTCGATCTAAAATCGATTCACGCTGGATATAATCCCTCCTAGATCCTTCGATGAGAAAATGATGAGGATTTTAATGGACGATTTCGTTTCGGGTCTCGGGTTTAAATAAAATCAATTCAGACGCAAGAAAGGAGTATAAAAGGATCGGGATCGCCGCGGACAGCGCGGAGGAACGACGTCTTTAACCTTTCTCGGGATCTTCCGAGCGCGCGGATATTTTATTCATTGGATTTGGAGTTTAGTCCCCATAGACACACACACGTTCATAGGTGAGCGTCTGTGTGTACGCGACCGAAAAAGGGCCTCGAATTTTTCGTCTATAAATTAAGACCAGCTCAAAGTCAGAGATAAACGTGAGAATCCTCCCGTACACGACCACCCTATAATGTAGCCACGATATGCATATATGCACTCTTTTCCATTTCTTTTTCTTTCTTTCTTTGTTGTTGTTTTTTTTTTCTTCTGTTTCAAGTTTTTCTCTTTTTTTTTCTACCGCGAGAATAGGACCGACACGGTTGACCAAAAACACTCCTACTTCAGCGGAGCCAGACAAAAGGAGAGCGTCAACTAGAGCGATGTATAGTTCGAGGGGATTCATTAAAGGATATCTGATCGAATTTTTTTTTATTCATTCGGCTCTCAATGCATTCTTTTTTCAACCTCTCCTTCTCCATTCCCCCTGTTTTTTCTATTTTTTATTCGTCGTTTTATTTTTTACACCTGATTCCCCGTGCACTGGGCGAACATTATTCGCCACCCTCGAGCCGCGATTCGAAAAAATTCTTCTACGCGTTTTTGTATCTAACATAAATGAGGCGACAATTATTTTTTTTTTTTAATCCACTCGATCGAACGAAGTTTTTGCAGCGTATAATTTATTTTTCTTATCCTCCATTGTTTCAGAAATCGAGGCGCAGGAGGCTTGCAAATGGTTGAGAGCCGCTGGATTCCCTCAGTACGCCCAGATGTACGAAGGTAAATTGACGACGATATCGCGCACTCGTTATCTAACGTCATTCGGATACGCTTGTAACATAAATACGTATGTTGCCGTAGTCGTTTTTATTTATATGTACATATCTAATGCCTCTTTTCGTGCAGATATGCAAGCGCGTATATTTATAGAGGCGTTCGAAGGCCCCCTTTACGCCGGTATACAGAATTTCGTTTTCACGGTCGTTCCGATGATTATATAACAACGCTCATTGCTCTACTCGCGGGTTTCGATCATCTTCGCATTCGGGAATCATCATGAGCTACTTATATATATATGTATACCTAACTCAACCTACGTTATACCTGTAAAGATGCGAATGGGATCCTTGAGTTCCCCTAGCGACCTCCGGATTATCGTGAACGGGTTTATGCAATTTTTGGCATAACTTCCAGCATCAACTAGGCGTGTAATATCTTCGCACTCCTATGTACACACACACTCGAACTCCCGATAGCGTGTGTCGTAATTCGAAGATGGTTGATTTTACACCATCGGTTTATATTTGAATAGCGAAACCAGCTAATGCCGTGGGTAAGTATAGCGCGTGATAAATTAACGAGACACGTTATCTAGTTACATTATTTTTTTACCCTCCGACGAAAAAAATTTTTCTAAAAAAAATGGAGAGGTCTAGCCAAAATTTCAACTAGGTGTATACTCGATCCAAGGTTCGAAATTCTAGACTTTCGATGATATGTTAATTTATTTGTTCTTTTTACGTCATCCGTTTTCGAAAAAAAAACTTTTTTTTTGTTACTTCTCTCTATCTGCCGGACACGAAGTTACGCAATTCGCGACGTATGTGAAATAAATAAATTTTATTTTCTATCTTTCTTTTCTATTTTCACGTTACACGCGGCGCGATCGTTGTTAATAACGCGCCCATGCGGATTTTCTAAATAAGGAATTACTATTTCGTACACCTACGTGTATGCGAGTAAAAAAAAAAAAAAAATAAGAGAGGGAGAGAAAAAAAAATCGACGTGCCTCAATGATGACGCTATAATATCTCCTTATTCGAGACGTCTTTCAACGAATTGAAATTGAAAGAAAAAAATAAAAAATGTGCTCAGGTGGATTGATAAATGTAAAAGAATTACGCCAATTTTGGATAGCTATACACGATAATTCATGCACGTGGGAGTTATGTAAGAGTTGGGGTATATATACCGTACCTATACTGTGTGGTAGGTATATAAGATCGGACAATGGGCCGCATTATTAAATATTATGAAAAATGATCATCGTGTACTACGAAGATTTTAACTTATGAATTATACGTTGTATTTTTTAGGTATTTGAAAAAAAAAGAGAAAAAAATTTTAAATCAATAGAAACAAGATTCGAATAATAACGACGTACGTTTTGATCAGATGTATACATATTTCTCTCTCTTCTTTTTATTGATTATTTTAGATTTTTCGATACATGGATTCGATAATTTATCAATTGCATACGTTAATTTTCATGTAAAACACATATATACTTGTAACATACCTACCATGTACCTTAACTGACTCACGAGGGCAATATTATCATGGATGATTTGATAATTAACCGGTCTGATATTTATCCACCTCGACTGCAGCAGCGTTCACATCGACGCCTGTAGCGTCGCCCGTATGACGACGACGAAAGTGCAGAATATGCGTATATATATATTTTTTTTTTCCTCTTCATTTTTTGTTCCTTTCATTATTTCGCAACGAGGAACCGATCGATCAAACCGCATCACGTTTTCCCTCGTTTACTTGTCCCTATGAATTTACCGGTAGATTGTTCATTCGAGTTTGGATTCTTTTTATTCGTCAACCATAACGTTCATTTTTTCGTAAAAATATCCGCGTACGCTTACGTAAAATAATGTCACGCGTCCGCGATTCATTCGCAGTAATTACACGCGTTTATAGAGGCAGGACGTTACGATTTAGAAGAGAGAAAAAAGTGAAGTGAAAAAAAAAAAAAAGAAAAATTTAAACAGAAACGCGAATGAAAAAGAATGGAAAAAACCGGCACGTGCAGACAGACGACTCTCCTCTACGGGCAATTCGTTGATATCGGCGGTTGAAATTTAATGATATTCAGCAAATGCGACTCGAATATTATTCGCATTCGAGTATCAAGATTTCTTCAGTCTTCGGTGCCTCCGACTGACGACTAGCTGTCCGCCTCGTATGCATTGTGCATTCATAAATACATCGGCTGAGGTGAGATCACGTACGATTGGCAATTATTGACGTGTCGCAAGTTTCGAGATACAATTCTTCCATTTTTTTCTCTTCCGTCTCACTTATAGCCATTACGTTGGTCTGAATTTGTGAGAAAGTTTGACGAAGATGAGAGAGAAAGGAGAGGAAAAGAGGAAGATGAAAGAGCGAGAAAGTACGATAAGCGAGCACACTTTAAAGTGGTGCAGTCAAAATAAATCTCGATGTTTTTCTCAAAAAGTGCGCAATTTTCACCGATGTAAAAATCTGCAGCTGTTCGTTTAAGAAAAAAAGTCATTCCGACTTTCCACCGCAGTACAATATGACGTGCGGTGTATGCATATCCTGATCATTTGATCTTCTATTTTTAACGAAAATTTACTCGATTATTTTAGTTTTCGTTTTTTTTTTTCTCTCTTCGATTCTTTTTTTCAACTTATCTTCATTCGTTGATTATTGTACGTGAAAATAATCGCGAAGAATTACATGTTTATAGAAAAATGCGTAGTATACTGGACGTACAACATTTGTAAATCTATTTTGTCTGTAGTATAATAAATAGAAAAATCCTATAGGGCGAGCATCGGAGTATCCATCCGCTCGTGAGATTTAGGTGAAGGTTGTCACACAGATTTCCGGTGGTAAAAAAAAAAAAAATGAATCGAAGAAGAAAAATAAAATAGAATAATAAATAAGTAGATAAATACATACGTATATACCTACGTAAAGATCGTTGCCTAACTCCACGTATAGTGTCCGTATCGTATATAAAACCATTATATAATGCAAACCTATATACCTATTTTGGGAAGACCTCGAAACAGTCGGATTTTATCATCATAAACGCATAGAAATCGCCCCGATATTTCACAATCCGAACCCGTGCCGACCGAGGGTAAGCAAACTAGTGTACCCAATTATCGATAAATTTAATTTTATACGTCGGTTTTTGCTGGGGGGAAAAAAAAAATTTGAAAAAAAAAATATATCAAAGATCTATTCATCTCTCGAACCGATACACGTTTTATCAAATGACCTAGATTTTTTTTCGGCCGCAAACAAGACGGAAGCAAAAAAAAAAACAACAATTTTTTTTTTTGGTCCATCTATAATTTTTCGTAAATCATAATTCGCCTGCGGTTTATCTCCGATGTTCAGATTTCTGGTGAATAAATTGCGTTCCACACCGTTATACGTGGACCGCGGTGACTAATTTTTAATTCCGTCTGAAATGAGCCTAATAATTTCTTTCAAAATTTGAAATTCGTTCTATTCGGGCATCGAGTGAATCCAACGGGAAATTTTTTTAAATTTCACGAAATTCTGTGGGCGGAAAAAATGCAAAGTCACAGGATGTGAAAAAGGTCATTCATGTGGGCCCGCAGAATAGCTTGGTTTGAGAGAGAGACGAAAATAAAAGTGGTATGAATAATTTGAAAATAAGGAGCATGTGATAAATACCCTGCACATGAGGAGGGAGGGCGAAGCAAAAGACGAGGAGATCATAATCTCACGGGTTTAATTTTTTGGCAAGATTTCGAGACTTTTTGTCTCCGAGCGTAAGATGAGAAAAAAAAGAAGCTCTCGGAGTTTGGTGTGCGGAAATTAATAAACTCCGTTCGGGGTTGACTCTTCGAATTACGAGCAACGTGGTTCACGCGTGTACAAAAATTGGTAATTTCCATTGAGTTCGAACTCTATGTGCGAATAATATTTTCACTTTATCGTCATAATTACCAAAGCAAGCAAATTCCAGACGGATGAACTTCGGGCGCCTCCAACAATTTGCAAATCGGATTATCGGATTCAATCAAATCCACAATTTTTCGAATCGGGGGAGCGGATTTTTTTGTGTTTTCATTTTTGCTGCAACGCGCGACTCGATGTGTCGTTGTGAATGATTACCTTGCTATTCGCAAAATACAAAACGGTGATGACATTTTTCTGTAACAGGGCCACCGACAAAATTCGCGGAATCGGATGAACGGCTAACAGATGTTAACCTAGTTGTTAGAAATTGAATTTGTAACATTATACATCGGCTTTCATTCGACTGCACAGCGTCGTCTACCTTGCCTCTCCTCTGCTTCCTTTTTCATTTCAAGTTACAGTTCCGTTTTGCTGATACGATCGACGACAACCGTTTCCATTATACGTATGCAGGACATTAGGTACCCATACCCTTCCATACGAGTTTAGTTTGTCAAAGTTAAATTAGTAAAGCCCTACGTTAAATTGAAATTCGAAGATACGTCGTTAGAAACTTTTACAGATTCATCTCTATTCGTTTCTCTCCATGCATCATACGCTATACACGTGGCCAGAAAATTTTCTCAATCTTTTTTTTGCCTCCATTTCCTTCAATCATGAGCGAACTTTTTCAATATTCTCAGAAACTCTCCCTCCCCCATTCGTATCTCTGCATTATTTAGGTTTTTCAAAAATTTATTTTTATACAAATAAATAAATACGTACGTGTACATAACCGATCTATTAAATAGGTGAGCAAAACATCGCGTAGATCGTACAGATCCTGTTAACTCTGTCGCGCCATCGATTTACTTGTCATCGCCTAAGAACACCCTCGGGATGCTCGTCGTTCGCCGCTCCATTTTATTTTCTTGTTGTTTTTTTTTTTGTTGTTTTTTTTCTGTTTCGGCAAAAAGTTTGAAAAGTCAAAAAATAATTCTTTGAAAAATTATCGTACTTGTAATTTCAACGGGCGATCATCGGGTGCCTACGTCAATCGAAAAACACGTCTGACCTAGAATCGCGAAATTTCTAATTCTTTTTTCGCTCATTCGATTTTCTATAAATCGACGGAGTGTCCGCAGCGATGATCTTTGATTTTTTTCATCAATTAGGAAGAAAAATCCTTCTTCTAATTTTCTTTTTTTGCTTTTTCACCAACGGAGATTTATTCACTGCGCGACTCCCACATCGCGGCGCTCGCGCGACCGTCCAAATAAAATAAATATAAATTTCTACATATTTATACAGAGAGACTTGGAATAAAAATAAAATGAAAAAATAAATCAAGTACTACTTCGGATGCGTCACCATAATTTATTACACAGCAAACTCTGTACTACGCGTTTCTCTTATATTCTCACATCCGGTTTTCATGTGATCTGATACTCGTTATACACCCGCCCAGACGGTTTGACGCCGACTTCACACTTGTATAATTATTTATAATGTTATACCCTCACGCACACACCCCCGTGCCATGTTATATGTTAATGAAAATAAAAAAGAGTCATCGCCAATTTTAAAACACGTGTAGAAAAAAATTCGAGATCTAAATTACAAAAATCAAAACCTGTAAGATATCTCACGGATTTCGTTATTTTTTATTTGCAAAAGCAAGCAATTCATTAATACCGATTATCCATATCCAAATTTCCATCGATTATGGAGGAGGATTTTTTTCATCTCATTTCATCTCTTCATCCCTTATCGGGCGAACGCGCGGAGGTTTCGCAAGTATACATAAGTGCATTTCGATCGGTCGAAAGATATCCAGATTTTTTTTTTTTTGCCTTTTTCGGAAAATTCAGAGTAGGCGCTTGTCCGCGCGGTAGGATGCGGTTACAGGTTCGAAATTTTTCGGCCCAGCAGCCCCGCCGCGGAACGGGCGGAAATAAGGGTCGTAAAATTTGTCAACCTTCTCGTATTCCCGCAACAGTTTAAATGCCCGACCGTTTCCTCCTTACAAATTTACCACTCGTTCGTGCCCCCGAGTTTTTTTTTTTTTTTCTCTCTCACTCCAAAAAACTGTGGACAAAATTAACGCGATGACGCGAGGCGATAGAAAAAGAAAAGGGCTGTTGAAGAGCGAAGAAAAAAAAAAAACGAAATTCGACTCGCACGAGTCTAAAAGTCGAATCGAGTATGTCGAAAAATTTGAACACGTCTCGGTTCTGGAATACTACTGTAAATTGGATAGAGAAAAAAATAGATAAATTGCAAGGACGTGAATTTTGGGTTGGTGAGCGCGTAGTGTACGGTACAACGCGTTCGGAGCGTTCAATGAAATTTTGACATTAATTTAGCGACGGAAAAGCGACGTTGAGTCGACTATAATACCGAGCCATCACACCGCTACTATGGCGTAATTATACGTGGTACAGGTTAATTTATTTTCGATCCTTTTGATCTCTGTTGAAATGTAGATACGGAGCGATATAAAGCGCATCTGCAGCAGCTCTCAGACGAGAATTAGTTACGGTTGTTGTAACGCGGAGGTTGGGGCCTTGAGGTGAATTCTATCGATACCGAAATCCGCGTTATTATCGCATTTAACCGGTGGTGACACTACGGTGTCGCGACGACGCGACATTGATACGCCGGCAGAGTTAGTCCGAACGAAAGCTCGAGCTTTCAAGAGCCGAGGAACGGAGGGAGGCCATCTTTCGCTATAGCTCGCCTTTTGGCGCACCGTATTCGAGGTTCCCGACTACGTCACCACCCGAAAACCTCATCGCCGCTACTCCCGACTCCGCTGCACCCCGAGGTCGAATATATTTTCGACTATAATCTGCACGGAAAGTCGCATTATGATCCGCGTATATACCGACGACGACTTACTTAAGTATGAGACGTCGTTTAAAAGCGTCGCGACGCCTCGCGCCGCGGAACCTACTCCGTATCTCCCCGTTTTTTCCGACGTCATTGGTTGGCTGGGCTCGGATTTTTGTTCAGCTCGACGAAAAACCGAAAATTTCTCTCCTCGCTTCGCACCTGAGCTTTTTTTCACCCTTCTGGTTTCTCCAAGTCGTTACGCAGCCGGTAAAAAATCGAGCTTTCGGTTGAGATTCGCCAAAGTAGTTCTGGATATGCCGCGCGAAAATCGTCTCGGAAAATTTCCCGACTTGTCTTCGCTTACGTAGATCATGATATTTTATACGAAGCGAAATGAATTTATTCGAAGAACCTGCGCCGGAGAGAAAGAGAGAGAGAGAGAGGAGCTTGCAGCGCTTGTTGCGGTGAATGTGTGTAAAATCTAATAGAGTTTTCCGAGAAATTCAGCGCGATTAATTTTATCTCTCACGTACCGTACGTTCGTACGACGCGCGCTGGAAACGGGAGAATAATGTCCGTACTGTGCGATGTGAATTTATACAGTTTTCACGTTTAATCATTAACTAGAAATTTCGAGTCGTATGGCTAGACGTATTCAGCTCGTATGGCCGGCCCGGCCGGCCTTATAAATCATTTTTAGTTAATTTAATTTCGTAATCTTATTGTAATTCCGAGGAAGCTGGGGTCCATGTGTGTGTGTGTGCGGTTGGTTGGAAATTCTAAGTTTGCAAATCTGAGAATAAGAAAACGAAGAAGATCTCGCTGCACTGCCGCGCCTTCGTTCTATAATAATAGTTAACGTTAGAGAAAGCTTGCGTCGACAAAAAAACAAAACCAAAAACCAAAAACCAAAAGCCAAAAAAGCTCCATAGAACGGCTACTCGCGGGTACACGGTGGTAAGATTTTCCGCTGTTTATTTAAAGCTCTGACATTGAGAGTGGAAACGGAAAAGAAAGAAAAAAAAAACGAGAGAAAGAAAACCAAAAACCAAAAAAAAAAATACCAACGCGGTTTAAATATACTGGGGAGGACAAGACAAGACGTCTGTCGACCTGGGACTAAAAGACTAATTTCTATATCCGGCCTAACGAATTATTATCAACCATAAATTTTAACCAACCACACTATATAAGCATCAAAATATACGTATGTGTACGTATTCGTTATTTACTAACTATGTACGTTTCCCATAATCGAAAAAGCTAGGCAACGAAAGCTAGCAAAGAAAAAAGGAATAACCTTTTCGATGCGAATTGTTGCTAACGTTGAAGGTACTCAGGCGTGACCGAAAAGCGAAACCAAAATTCGGAAAGAGACGAGAAGAGAGAAAAGAAAAAACAAAAGAAACGAAAATTATTCTGAGCGTGACTATACCACGGGCGGTACAATAATATCACGTCCTTCTTGAAAATTGTTCTATTTCTAACACTTGGCTAAATATAAATTTTTCAAATCGCATGATTTTCCGCGTTGGACATTGGGCAGTTTACCAAATTGTTCAAAGTTACATAGAAGCTGTGTATAAGCCCCGCGTATATTATATACACACCGAACGGTAAGTAACGACTTACTTTGCAAACTTTTGCGTCCATCGCTCGGACGCGATGCGCCCTATCCTTTTCGAGTTTTTCGCTCGCTTTTTTTTTTAAGGGGGTACGACGAGCGCTCGCGATACCGCCAAAACTATGATTTGATTAATTACAATATCTCAGTATTTCACGGAATGAGAACCTTCCATGGGGATTGGACGGTGTCCAAATAACGGAGCGTACAAGAGAGACGAGTCTGGCTTCTCTTATACTGCAGCCAGCATCATGCATCTTCTTATCCTACAGAGAAAATCAAAACAAAAAGGTCTTTGACACATCTGTTGGTATTTTGCCAATATAGAGGAGAGAAAATACCCATACATAAACGTACACGTATGTACACGCTCACCTACGTACCATCTACACCGTACATATATATATATTTATATATATATATACCTACGTGGAGAGAGAAAACAAATTACGCGAATGGACCCGACAGACAAATATATCTGGTATACCCACATACATTATCTAGCTAGGATATAAAATATGTACACCTATGTACCGGTACACCTGGACAAACTGCATTTATACATATGGGGCATTTCGTGTGAAATCGACCACTTTTAAACCCGACACTCTTCGATTTTTCCCAAACTTTTTCATCTTCTTCTACCCCGCTGAACAAGTTTTTGAAAAATTTGATGATGAACAAAATCGATAATTCTAGTTTTATTATACTGTCTTACGTTTTTTTTTGGAAAATCCTGCATGGATGTTACGTGAATCTGTACAGTCCATTTTATCGGAAAAATTTTTTACCAGCATTTTCGAGATAATGCGTAAAATAATTTCTGCAGCCGTCTCACGGCGGCTATGTCCGTCTTCGAGCTCCTCTTCGTAAATTTCTAACGTTTTTTATCTCGTTTTTTTTTATTTTTCTCTTTTCGAAACCCTGTTAACGACTCGAAAATTTTTGTTTTTTCTTCCCTTCTTCTTCTCTTTTTTTGGCTGCACGACCATTTCAACCTGTTCGTGGTAACGATTTTGAGGAAAAGTAAAATTGAAATTTATACACTGTTCCTGGTACAGTTTTACGCGTGTGATCTGCACGGGATTGTTCCGCGTAAAACGACATCGCAGATGCTCGACAGATCCGAAAATTTTCAAAAGAAAAAAACAAGATGCGTCAAATATGCGTGTCGAAGAAAATTCGAAATTTTCAATAATTTTTTCAACCATGAATATCGCAAGCAGAGACGTTAATGGCGATTTCTGTTATCGTTTCATCTGAAGATTTTCGGAAAAACGAGAAAAAAGCGAGAAGTTTTCGATGCAAACGTAACTAAAATAAATCGAATCGGATGACGACGTGTGTAAGGGTAGATCACTGCAGCAGCTGGAGTGCAACAGCATCGCGGATGATTGCCTGTTTGTTGGTAGATATATACCTACATTATGTATATATATATATATTCGTGTACATATCGCGTGTATATCTATATAGTTTCTCTATACAACTGCAGCTGTGATCTCCGTCCGGCTTTACTCTATACTCCCACCACGAAAGACTTATCTGGTTTTATCCCCACCAGGTTTTAAGTCGGTTTCACAAAGTCCTCATTTACGCTCGCTCAACCTGGTGATCGCTAGTTCGAAGCAAACCGCTAGCGTATCAAGAACCGTGATATTTATTTTCGGTTCTTTCAAATACGAGAGGAACATATTCTCTCCATTTCGTTCCTTCATCACTCCACTCGGACTGACAAATGAAAATCCAAAATATGAACACTCCCACCCCAGCCCTCCGTTCATTTTCCCCATGGAGATGAGATCGTTCGTTGAAAATTTTAACGCGTTCGCAAAAAGTATTGAACAATTGACAAAAAAAAAAAAATAGAAACCACCCATGTGAACTACGATAATCGATCGATTCGTTGGTTACGTTATGTACAGTGCGTTTCCAGACATTTAAAAATTTAAAGGGCAATAGACTGCGTACCTCGTTCGCAAGTGTGCTTCGTGGGACTCGATAATCTGTGGACACTTCGATCGTGTAATCTGAACGGTTTTTGGTGCCTGGACCGATTTTGTTTTTTTTTCTTTGTCTCTTGATTCGACGGGACAGTTTGCTCGGTGGGATTATTTGTTCAACGAAAATTACGTCCCGTAGCCACGTAGACGACGTCGCAGCTGAAACGGCCAAAGTCTCTCGGTCCCGAATGCAGCGGCTCTACGCAACCGAGACGATAAGAAAAAGACGATGCGTGTACACGTACCGTATTACTTCTATACACGACTTACCACGGAGCTAATACGCTCGAAAATCTTTATCTCGTAAGGACGAGATAAGTGCGGTGTAACGTCGACCGCTTCACCCGTCTTTAAATCGACGATAATATCGAGGAGATATACAGCGCGCGAGGGGATGAAGGACGTGTAAATTCATCGCCGCCGATTCCTGCTCGATTATTAAAAGAAAGTATCGAATTTCAAGGGACGCGAATGTGCCGCAGGTGTCAAGGGATCACAATGAGAGGTAATTTGACGAATTCTCTTCACTCGGTATTAACGACCTCGTAATTTCTCTTCTTTTTAATACCGACGAGATCGAACGATCTCCGGTCCGCGCTCGTACCGCGTGCTCCGGAGGTCACGGCGAAACGGACTTTCGATTTTTCGTAACACATTTCTTTCTCTCTTTTTTTTTTCATCCACTTTTTCGTTACAACGTCGATCCATCGATCGGGGGATCGAGAAATGCTCCATGGAATTTTGACGTTACGGAAAATCATCGGAGTCGAATTTTTTTATTTCATTTTTTTTACGGGCGTAATCGTGGATCACGAAATATACGATGATTTTGGACGACCTGCGGATTACGTAGTCCGTACACTATGCGCATTACAGTATCGACATTGACGAAATCAGCAGACCATATCGGGATATGTAATATCATCTTTACGACCTCGGTAGATCGAACTTAACTCTTGGTAAAGATCCAGAGGTTATTGTATAAGCGTGTGTATATACTGAAGGATCTTGAGGATGATCGAAGCCGACTCCGATCCGTTATGAGAAAATTGATACGATGAAATAATTACCTTACCGACCATAGGTCCTATCCGGATCGATGGAGTATCCGTCACACCTACTTCGAATTACGCAATCCGAAATTCGATCACCCGTGTTAAATTCATCCGCAGTCATTCCCCGAATTACTGAAAGGAAATGATCGTCGATCAACGATCCGTCTATTTTGAGGACCCTGTTCGTCGTCCTCGCGTGATTTCCTTCTTTTTTTTCTCTTTATTCCATTTCGTTTTCAAAAAGTCGATTATATCGATTACAACTTCATTACCTCGTACAATTAATTTCGGCGATTATCATACCCCGGAGTATCGAGGGTCGTTGGTTTTCCGTAATTTGTCTTCTTCTTTTGTCGAATCATTTTTCTAATTAATTTTATAACGTTCACTTTCTCGATCGCGACGAAGGATGACGATGATCGTGAGGATGACGACGATAACACGCGGTTAATTGCCAGTCATAAGTCAAGCACATAATCGAACCGCACTATGAATAGTAAGCAATTGACCCAGTTGAACCTGCAAAGGGGCGCTAACCACAAGGCTCGATATAAAAATAATCTACGATTTATACGCGATTATTTCTAACCGTCGAATGTATGATATTTTTTCAAATAACACGCGTATCCTACGAGTGTCGTCTTGGCTCCGTCATCGTCCTCATTATTATCACTATTTTCTTATTCTCCGTTTTTTTCGTACCTATAACGCGTACGGTAATAGTGAAGTACCCCAGACGTATCGGCTACCGATATTACCCACACTAGCGCGTCAGCCACTAAATCACGCATCATAGATCAAAGAGTAAGAGATTTATAACGATCAAACCCGATACGCGGATCCTTACAACTCTATGTATACGTACAGTTTTGCTCACACGCGCCCGTTTCTCGAAATTATTTCTTCGCGGGTTTTTTTCTTCACATTTTTTCTTTTTTTTTTTCTGTTTCGATCAGATATTTCATCGGTGCTAATCGTGTGCGTTACTCCGCATGTCGAATACGGTGTCAATGACACGCACCATTCGACGTGTGAATTTTTTTGGTTTTTTTTTTTCCCAATCGCGAAAAACTTGAAACTTTCCATCGACCGATTTTTAGAACGCAGATCCCAAGGATATCGTTCGTTATTTTTTTTTAAATTTTTTGAATTATTTTATTCTCTCGCAAGACTTTGCAGAGGAAAAGCTCTCCACTCCTCAAATATTATCTTCGGAAATTAAAAGCGAAAAAAATTGGAGATAATTTAATAACCTTCCCGAGCTCGAATCCTTCGATCTCCTGGTTTTTATTTTTATCGTCTAACAATGTTCGTGCGAAAGAAATTTTCTCACAATCGTATGATTGTACGACGAAAGGTGACGTGTTTCAAATTTCTTCTCTCGATTCTTTTTGTTTTCGGATTATATTTGAGGCAATTTATTTTCTCTCGTTGTTTATCGTTTGGCAATAGATTTAACGCATTTGATGATGCTACGCGCTAATACCCGTGATAATTGAATCGTTGACTGGGGAGGTTGACTGCGGTATAGGAAGTTAACAACTCGCGTACCTGATGCAGAAAACCTAATTAGAATGTCTAGAAAGCAAAGGTAATAGCGCGCGCGCGCGCTCCTTCGCCTTTATATGTAGGTATACCTAGTTGCGGATAGAAGAGTTTTGCTACTCCGACACATTTTATTATCAAACTCCGTGCCAAAACCAACGATTCGCGACAATCGATCGCAAAAACCAAAGACGACGAACTCGCGATTCGAGCCCAAGAAATTTCGCACATTTTTTCTCATCACATTTTCCGGGCCCCGAACGACCGAAAAATTATTCTGCAAAAGAATAAAAGGGAAATTTTCGATCGAAATTGTGTCCGGATCGATCTGCGACCGTAGGAATCGCGATACTCGTTCGGCGTCGGTGCTCCAAGATCATAGATCAAGATCTGGATCACAAGATCTGGGTCGCGGTGCCTATAATGCACAGCCGTTCGCGAAGATCGTATATTATATCGGTGTACCTTACACACGTGTATAACGGGCGTGCATGTATTCAGATTTTCCATACGACGAGAGTTACAAGTTGCGCAAGTCGACAAAAGATCGTTGTAAATTGTGCAGCGGTCTAGCCAGTTATAAGAGCGAACCCCGAGACCGGAGATCACATCCGTAATCGGAGATGACGTTGGCTCATTTCAAACATAGGTGTACCTCGTATGAACACACGTATATATCTATCCTGAAATTATTTTATTACAAGTTGCTTCGTTTCGGAAGACGAGAAAAAAAAAAAAACAAACAAATCGAAAGAAACCGAACAAAGGAGGTTCTCTGCACGGATGATTGTGGACATGTTTTCGACTAGGTTTTACACCAGACGACGGAAACGTCCTCGACTATATATCCTATAGCAATTATGCAAACGAGTTTCATTATGTATCCGTCTTTTACTCAGATATTTGGAAAATGAAGGGAACGAAATACTTGAGAAAAACGAACGACTCGATGAAAGGAATAATACAATTTCAACTCCGACTACGAATTGGATGTAATTATCTGTAGTGCGTATATTGCGTATCGATATATCCTTCCGGTACTATAAGAAACTGAAAAATGAACGATCGAGTGTTTCGTCGATAGGAATAAACGAGGTATTCTGACGAACGGCATTGAATCGGATATACCCGTCGATGTGTAATTTCTTCCGGAGCTCCTGACAAAATTTTATTCGATTTTTTCTTCTTCTTTTCAGATTACCAGTTTCCGATAGAGGTTTCTGGAGTAGCGAAGGATCATCCCTTTCTCGACGCCGATTCTCTTCAAAGTCTTTTTCGGAGGCTCCACGCTCTGAATCGATGCGCCAATATGAGGCTCGATACTCATCACTCTCATCACACGACCAGCCACAACAAGCCCGTAAGTAAAAAAGAAATCGATAATATAATCCAATTTCTGTTTCTGCTGATTCCCTAAAAAAAGAAGGAATCTCGGCGACGATTAAAACGGAGCATTTTGAGCAGCCATCTTTGAATAGGTTCCGATTTTCGAGAGGCATTGTTGAAGTTAGGTGTATATAAAAAAATCCCGGGTGTATAATGTACCCTAAAATCCATCCAACCGCGACACGGTGAGGGGAGAAAAGTAAAATAAGAAAAAGGTAAAAGAAATTTTAACTGTGTTTCACCTACGCAATTCCCCCCCACGTGGAACATTAGAGTGCTGTTATAAACGACGCGAGGTAAGAGTGTACCCAGGGAACGTTAGTCGGAACGAGAAACGACGTTACGAAAATTTTTTCAAGGCCGTCCGGGTCTACCTGGGTACGTCGTAATCGTGAATTCATAGGCTTCGGGGATTTTGAGGTAGCCGTGCATTTTTGTCCTCCCCCCCCCCCCCCCCCTCCCACCCCTCCGGAAAACGGTTTCTTTTTGCCGTTTATCTCATTTCTTGTTTCTTTGCCTTCTTTTTCGTCCCTCGTCTCCGTCAGGCAGGACTCGTTGCGGTACGACCACTTGGTATGCAATCGGGTAAGGGGTCTTATGACACGTTTGAAAACATGGTCATTGTCATGCACTCGGTGAAAGCACCCAAGTATACTTATGTGTGCATAAAAGTATTCAAGCACATGAGCTACTCCTATGTGACGACGATACGGGATCGGGTAGCGCATAGAAACGCTTCGTGGAATAACAATTAAACATCCGTGCGATGCGTCCAGAGAATCGCCACGTGATCAGAGTAGCGTAGGGTGATCAAGCGAATAGAAATAAGGGATTCTCTGGACGATGATGAGCGAAAACGTATTTTTTTCTTCAAAATTCTCTTATCTCGATCCAATCGGAACCTGACGAGTGCGAAATGGTCCTTGGGATGTCCTCTCGGCTCGTCATTTCCTTCTCTTTCTCTTGCGGTTGTCGTCGCGTTTTGTTGTAGCTTCTCAAACTTTCATGCCCGTAGATGGGTTTCGACGTACCGTACGCGTCTTACGACCTCAAGGTGCTGGTGAGTCGCTCATCTATGAAATGAAAATGCTTATTCATGTGAATATCGTACCGCTATATTTGAAATGATTCTTTGCTCCTTGAGAAAATTATCTTTCGAATATGTGGCCGGATTCTCTTATTTTTTCTCACGTTTTCGCTGAACGGACGGCTTTCGATTTGTGTCACACTCATAGGATCGTCCGCATTGTCACTAAAGTTTGTTATGCAAAAAACATGAGAATAACATGTTTGTCCCTTCAAATTTTGGAGAATAACATGTTTGTCCCTTCGAATTTTAGAGAATAACATGTTTGTCCCTTCAAATTCTCAAGAGTAACATGTTTGTCTCTCAATTTTTCAAGAATAACATGTTTGTCTCTTCACATTTCGGAGAATAACATGTTTGTCCCTTCAAATTTTTTAGAGTAACATGTTTGTTCTTTCGAATTTTGGAAAATAACATGTTTGTCCCTTCAAATTTCATAAAATGACATGTTTTTTCATGTAATTTTCAGGAATAACATGTTTGTTCTCTAAGATTTCATCGTTCGTTGACGAAAATTCTATGCAACGGAGATACTGTGACGCTGCATGTAGGATATCATAAAGCTAGTTTGAGTTACATATTCGTCGTCACGAGGCAACCGCTGCGGCCAAGAAATCGTTCTTCTCTCGCGTCAAAACCTGGTAATTACGCACCTTGATGCACGTGAAACTTTTCCCCGTTTTCTCTGTTGCTCCTGCAACAGGTTGAATTCGAGCACCGCGTGTGTGTGTGTGTGTGACGAGAACGGGCAGACAGCGCGGCTCGATCGTTACTGCGTGCGCGGTATGCAGCCGTGCACTTGAGCCACCTGTATATTTATCCGCGCCAACATTTGAGCAGCGCTCGAGACTAAACGCGGAATTTCAACGTGATATGTAATTTCTCTTCAAATCGTTACTCCCTTAATTCCGCAGCCCCGTATCGCACGTCGATCGCGATTTATTTATCATTTTTTGTTCTGCGGAGACGTAAGAATAGAGACTTCGGATGAAAACCGGAAAAGCGATTGCCCTGATTCAGCGCACACGAATGCTTTTTCTCTTCTTCTTTCCGCTACGTAATGCTCGCAGCAAATTATTTGGCACGTTATACCTGGTCGTTATATTGTGTTTTACTATACACTTACGTAGCTCATCCGAGGTTAATGAATTTCTCAACTATGCTCTTAAATCTTAACGATCGCGAACCGCGAGGCGTACATATGCCCGTTCGTCTCGTATCCGGTGGGTTAACAGGTTCCCTGCTAGGGTAAAAAGTTGGCTAATATTGTAAGCAGAAATACCGGTATCTCGGAATGTTGGAACGGTTTACCGCCACCGCATTTTAAAACCGACTGCAATACCACGTTATAGTACATAACGTGTATCCGCTTATTTACTTTATTCCACTTCGAACGAACGCCAGATTTTTCTTCTCTCTTTTTTCGGGGCAGCCCTATCGCCATTTTTCGTCGTAGCTCTTTCGACTTTTCGTCGATTCCTCAAATTTTCTCTCATTTCTTTTCACCTGCGTAAGAAAGAAACTGCAACGATCCTCGCGTCTCATTTCTCAGAGACGATTTTTCTCTCCTTCGTTCTTTCGCTGCAATTATGCGTCCTCGTTGCCTGCAGTTCACTAGCCGCATTACGAAGCGTTGCAGATGTCGTCGACGCAGTTGCGACGGAATTCGGAGTGTTTCGATAAGTAGTAAAGAGCCCGTATGACGGGCGAGGAGGTAGTAGCCCCGTCGTTAACGTCCGATCGAATCGTTTGAGGAATTTCTCGATTTCGAATCGTTCGTTTAACTTTTTTCCTTCTCTCTTTCTCGGTTCTTATTAATTGAAAACCTTGTAACCGTACCGACGTGTGCCAAGCAGTCTGGCGAGTCCCGGTATTCGATATCTCGGCATCGCGAACTGCATCTGTCGGTGCGGAGTAAAAACGCGATCGCAAAAGCGAGTAAGTAGTTAAAGATTGATTTTATTCTAAACGCGCTCGTCTGTCATACCTTTATAAATTATTTCAGTTTTTTTTTATTTCTGTTTTTTCAACAAGATCCACGCGATATTTATCATTACCTAGGATCAAAAGGTATTTCTAAGATCTCTAGAGATTTCACATCGCGATCTACTCGCTCGCCATACATCCGATCCATTTCAACACGTCGCATTATATCGATCTCCTTTACTCCAAGTTTTTTATCTCCTTCTTTCATCTGGACGGTGATAAGCAAGAACGTTCTAATCGACAAAAATCTATTTTCTGTTTCAACTATTGCGACTTCCACACAAATGACACAAAATAATGAGCTCTGTTTGACTTTTTCGGAGCGTTTTTTAAAGGCAAAAAATTAGGAGAGTTTGTGAAGTAGCGTTCCTTTTCTTTTGTCGTTCTCGTTGGCGATGGCGAATTGACGATGAAAATTTCCCCGCTCTCAAAGACTCGTGCACTTCTTTCGTTCGTTGTTTCTGTGCACGTGGATCCATATGGAGTATAAGTGCGCGTTGCAGCTGCGGCCTGAAATGAAAGGAAAAAATGAAAAGAAAAAAGTAAACGAAACAAAAACCACTGGCACATGGTAGAAATCGAATACACGTACGTTGTGAGGATTACGTCACACTTGCGTATATCGTCGGGAACCGTACCACCAGAAATTTAACGACCCTCGAAGAGAGTTGCAGGGCCCGCTCTCGTATTCTCTTATTTCGTTGTCGTCACGGTTAAAAGGTCCTCTTCTTCTTTTTCTCCTTCTCCTTCTACTTCACGATCTTCTCCTCCCTCATCTTTCGTATCTCATACGCGGGGAGTTACTTGACCCGCATCACTCGTTTTATAACGCGAAGCTCAGAGGAGGTTTTTCTTCATCCGTCCAGAGATAGGAGCGCGCCCTTCCTCCTCCTCTTTTATTTTTCACCGACAGAATTGGTGCACGAAAAATCGCGTCTCTTGCATAGCGTTTAATTTTTCCACCTAGCACGTGAATCGTAGCACGCACGTCGCGCGGCTTGCGTACGCGCGTAAACGCACGCGGTCCGCTTATCGAGAACCTTGTAACGCAACGTGAAAAAAAAAACCAGAGAGTTCTTTCAACGTTCCCTATAAAAATACACCCACGGTTGGTCTCCTTCTTCTTCTTCTTTCTCTAATCCGAGTGGATTTTCTATTCGTTTTTTTTTCTTTTTTACAATCTTCGGTTCGATCGAGTCGATTTCCGTTGACGATCGATTGATTATTCGCTCGGTGAATCGCGCGTTCAGTTGATATTAATAGGGTGTGTTGATCGTACTGCGGTTTCCCGGTGACAATTATACGGGTAAAATTTATCCACTCGTATTATAAAAGTTCGTTGGAGTTGAACGAACGGAAATGACGTCACCTGGTCACTCTGTAACGTTTCTTTTGTTCGGTCTCATTGCAGTAGGGAGAAACTTCTCCGACTCACTCGTGTACGCTGCACGGTATAACTCGTACCGCTTCGTTATGTTTTTTTAATCATGATTTTCAAAGGAAAATAAATCAAAGAAACGAAAAACGATATCTTCAGAGACGAATTACGTGTCATGGATAAATGATATATACCTCTCGATTATCGAGAAACTTTTTTGCGCAAAGAGAATATGAAAAAAAAAATAGATAAATAAAACAATAAATCGATCAAACTGCAAACGGGATTCCCGATTCGGTTACGAAATCGAACGATGTGCGGAGAAAAATTACACATCTACGAATATAAAATGTCAAAAAACGTTGACCTGAATAAAAATTTTCGCGAGAGTAACGCTCGCTCTGACGTAGATTGTAACGTGCTACGTGCATCGGTCGAACGGTAGAGTATACATCGGTAGGTGGTGGTCGTTCTTATTTTGGAAAGATTTTCGAAACCCCCGTTTTAAATTGAGCGTCAACGAAACTGAGGTAACAGACGTTTTGGAAGCGAAGCTTCTTCTTTTAGCCTCATCTCGAGTTAAGTAATCGTTCTCGAACGTGATAATTTTCGGACGTCTATAAATAGGATATTATGTTCGGTGTATAATATAATTTCTATTTCCGTCGGTCCCTTCTGCTCTGATCGCGTCCTTTTTTCTCTTTTTAAATTCGTTCTCCTTTTTTTCTTTTTCTTTCTTTTTCTTTCATTCGATTTTTTATTCCGACTCCTCCGTACCGTGGGGGATAATTTCCATACGTCTCCCGAGCATCTTTTCCCGCGCGTTTAATGGTGCAACTCATTGCTACCGGTGCAGTTTCCGCTAACAAAACTATATTTAAGTGCCCTAGTTCGCCCCCGACGAACCGGCAACGGCAGCACTCAGCCGTAGGCTTCGGCTAGGCGGTTATACATCCTGACTTAACGTCCACTGGTGTACCACCGATACGAGTATTCGTCGTTCTTGACAGTCAATTTCTTCCTTGGAAACCCATCACCCGTCCCGAAGCTACGACGCCGTACAGACGCGATAGACTACAAATAAGAAACTCGCCGTTTTACCGTTTCGAATTTATTATACCTATAGAGATCGATCTCTCCATTGTCCCGAAGGGCCGGGTCGCCCCTTCCCATGGTATACACAAGTACTTTCGATGCATTCATCTTCTTAACCACTGACGCTGACTAACAAAGCCCTCAACTTTCGTAACAACTTCATGAACGCGAGCTCGCCGCGTTTCCTCCACTGTGTATTTGTTATACTACTCGGCTCTTACCGTCTCTCTACTCCTATCATCGCTTATGATCTTGAAGAACTAGAAAGATGCCTCGCTTAATTAGTACTTGCCAGACTCTTCAATCTAACAAAGTTGTTAAGTGGTCTTCGGATGAATTTAACGGCTAGAACCACCCAGCGTTCTAATTTTCTGGTCCACGAACCGTTGAAACTTCGCCATTGATCGTTCGTACAGCTACAGCTTTCGTTTCCGCGTATACCACTCAGAAAAATTCACGTTCTCGATCATTTTCGGCGTCATTTTCGGATGGTAATTTCGAAAGGTCATCGATAGACCTCGCGTGGGTGGATATTTTTTTTTTTTCCCTCCATTTCGTTCCAACGTCGCGTGACGTATAGATGACGTCACGAATATCGGATTACGGCAGCGTTTGCGCTTCGATTATATTATCGTAATATCGTAATGGAAGATACAAAGAGCGTGCGGTACGCGTGAGTCACACTGTACATGTACTTTTAATGCTCGCCAACCGTTAGAATTCCGATGAAATCATTAGTCCGAGCCTAAGAGTATGTACCGTCGATGCTGAGCCGTTTACATCGTCGGCTGGAATATTTTCCGTTGTACCGGGAAGACATCGTCAGCTCAGCCCGGTCCAGAAACGATATCATCGAACTCTAGCTTTGCGCCGTCCGGTAAAACCGCGACAATTTCGTGTTCCAGGGTGGCGATGACTCCGATGAGGACAATCAGTGCGCGTTGAGCGAAAATTGGACCTTCGAAAAGAAGACGAGGAGGTGGTCGAGGGTCGGGGACGTCACCCAGTCTACCGTTGACAAGTTGCAAGCAATCGCCGACGAGAACGTCAGGCCGGACGACGAGGACGACTCGCTGGAGGATCGCCTGGAGGCCGAAGAGGCCGAGGACACGATGCTCGACACGCTCAAGTACGGGAGTCTTCCACCCGGACCATTGACGGACGAGATGGGTCAAAGATTTCGAAGAACAGGTTCCGAGAGGCTCAAGGACAGCGCAAAAGCCTTCCTCAGGAGAGTGGAATCGCTGAAGTCACGCAGAAGGAAGCGACAGAATCGCGACGGCGTTGTTATCAGCGGACCCCAAGTACTGGACGTTATTTCGATGCAGCAAAAAATGAAGGATCTGAATTGCGTGGACGTTTCGCCGACCGGACCCGCTCCCATTTCTTTCAACGATCTCCTACCGGCTTCGCCGCTTCATCTTCCTCCTTCGCCTCTGACGCTTCCTTCTTCGCCCTTTCATCTTCCCCCGTCGCCCCTCGCCAACAACCAGAGTCCCTTCGGCGACGATTCCTCGAGCTACTGTTCCGACGGATCCCAGGGCGGTGGTCCAGTGCCGACGCCCACGAGGACGAAGATGAACAGACCGAGGCGATTCCTTCATCGCGGCACCCGCGAGGATCAGGGAGCTCTGAGCGACTCGGAATGCCAGCCGACCAGCTGGAGGCACAGGTATTTCAAGGACGCCAACAGCAACCACTGCACCAAAGTACCGGAGTACGTGAACGCTCAGCCTACGCCTCAGAGCCCGAAGGATTCAGGGGCGAAATCGATCTCGTCCGTGACAAATCGTGGCGGTAGTCTGAATCTCGGCAAGGAGTCGCAGAGGTACAGGGACAAGTTCAATCAGTGTCAGGAGTCGAGGTACAGCAAGGAGGAGAAAACGACGGTCGGTGGCAAACGGGACGAAAGACTGTACAAGAGTTTCAGGAGGGGTAGGGAAGATCTTTACGGCGAGGAAGCGCAAACCATCAAGGACGTAACGATATACAGAGAAAAATCGAGGTCCCGGAGCTCGGAGCTTGCGGGAAGTCAGGAGAGTAGCTCGACCGTCGCGAGTAGGGATTCCGATCAGGAGGAGGAATCGCCTAGACACAAAGGAACCGTTGTCAGGTGGCACAGTTTCCAGAGGGGATCTCTTTACCCGGAACCTCTGGATCCGCTCTGCCCGAGGGCAATGGCTTCGATGTCGTGCGGTCAGCTTTTGGTACTGAGAAAAGTTGCCCTCTTGAAACTCACCGCCTCGATGGAGAGATACTGCCCGACGCACCGCACCGGATGGAATTGGGAACTCCCCAAATTCATCAGGAAAATAAAAACGCCGGATTACAAGGATAAGACCGTATTCGGCGTTCCGCTTTTACTGTCGCTTCAAAGAACCGGACAGGCTCTGCCGAAGTGCATACAAATAGCGTTGAGGTGGCTGAGAGCGAACGCGCTCGATCAGACTGGGATATTCAGAAAGAGCGGACTGCGCTCCAGAATTCAAACTCTGAAAGCGATGACGGAGACTCAGGGAGACAGCATTAATTTCGACGGACAACAGGCCTTCGATGTCGCCGATTTGGTGAAACAGTATTTCAGGGAATTACCGGAGTCGTTGCTCACGAACAAACTGTCCGAAACGTTCATCGCCATATTTCAACGTGAGTTTTCGAAATATCATAGCGACGATTTTTTTTTTTTGCGGTGGGAAAAAAACTCTCTCATCATCATATTTTTTCCCCATTTATTAAACAGACGTTCCGGCGGAGCTCAGACCAGACGCCGTTCAATGCGTTCTCCTTCTATTGCCTGACGAACATCGCGAGGCCCTCGAAGCACTGTTGGATTTCCTGAACCACGTAGCCAGCAATTCTCTCTACAATCAAATGACCGCTTCAAATTTGGCCGTTTGTCTGGCACCGAGTTTGTTCCACTTCAACCACACGACGACAAACGTCAGCAATAGATCGAACAGCGTTTCTCCGAGGAGAAGAAAGACCGTCGGTATACCGGATCAAAGGGAACTCTCGGAAAACAAAGCCGCCAACGACTGTCTACTCTATTTGATAAAAACGCATCGTGAACTATTCATGGTGAGCGATCGTTCACGTTTCTTCATCAATCTGGCGTAGAACTCGCCGTTATCGAATCCGTTCAATTCATTTCTTCAATTTTCTTCTATCAATTCCTCAGGTTTCTACGGACATACTGAGTCAGTGTCACTTCAATTATATGGAAGAAAGCGTTCCGGTCGGACTTGAAGAACTTGGCTCGGAGTTGAAGCAAGATTGGAGAGGGTATCTTTACACGTGTACCACTGCCCTCCTCAAAGAAGCTCGTGAAAAGTGAGTTCCTTAATTTTGCCATCGATTTTTTCACCTGGCGTAGGAAAATTGCGAACCCTTTCTAACGGTTGATGTCATCAGGTCGCGGGGTTGGGTGAGCATCAACAATCCAGCCGATCCAGGCGTCGAAGTCGCTTACAAAAAAGTTGGGGACGGACACCCGTTGCGACTGTGGAGAACTTCGACGGAGGTTGAGGCACCGCCGAACGAATTACTTCATCGGGTTCTGAGGGAACGTCACATCTGGGATCCGCAGTTATTGAAATACAGATTGGTCAATAAACTTGACGCTAATGTCGAGGTCTTCCAATATGCTACGGGGAATATGAGCCCACTTCCGGCACGAGACTACTGCGTTCTGAGGTGAGAATCTGTGGAAAATAGGAAAATTTCTAGTACAAGTTGAACGCGATGACGGTAGTTTTCATCGATTTCGTTGTTATTTTTTTTATTCTCACAGATCGTGGCGTAACGATTTACCGAAAGGTGCTTGCGTGATCGTCGAAACTTCCGTAGAACATCCGGATGCGCCGGTGATGCTCGGGGGTACCCGAGGAATCGTTTTAGCCTCCAGATACCTGATCGAACCTTGCGGAAGCGGCAAATCCCGAATCATGCATCTGTCTCGAGTCGACACAAAGTGAGTGTTCATCTACTTTCATTCTCTTGGACCTTATAGTTCCGACACGGTGACATGGGTTCGAAATTTAACGCGCATCTCCCTTTTCGTTGTTTTCCAGAGGACGTACTCCGGATTGGTACAACAAAAGTTACGGTCACATAAGTGCTTTGCATCTGAGCAAAATTCGCAATTCCTTCAAACACACCACCGACGGTCCGGAGAGTAAAGTCTGAGACGAGGCTACCGTGCAACGGGAATTGTTGCACGGCGATCAATCGCTGCAAGGTGTTCGCGATCGGCAAAACGATCAGCACAAAGAGCGCAGAGTCCTTATGGATCTGAGGAGAGTCCAGCCAGCCATTGACGAGGAATAACAGGAGGGGTTCGTTTTAACATTCGAAAAAATGTTCACTTGGATGAAAATGAGGTTGGTGGAATAATCGATATTTATTTATCAAGTTGCGCGATATTTATTGAATCGGGTGTCACGGTCAGATCAATTGATTAACTGTATTGATCAACGTCGCGGCTGTGAGTCTTCGAAAATTGTTATACTCCGACTTCGGAGTACAGATTGAAGAAAAAATTTATATTCAAATAAACAAATAAAGATTGGTGGAGAATGTCAGAAATCTCGAATAGCATGGTATGTTGATCTCTCACAGATGATTTTAGATCATCGTCTTTCTGAACTTATTCTGTGTATCGATAATAAGGAGAGTAGAAAAAAAAAGGATATTTCTAAGTTGTAAAGAGTGATTGTGAATTTTTTTTATCGTTATCTAGACGGAAGCGTATCTCGACAGATAACGATATGAATAAATTTGTTGTTATTTCATTCTTTTTTACTCGTTCTCAGTTTCCCGCGTTTTTATTGACACACTTGTATGATACACACGGAAATTCATACGTACGTGGAATGTTCTTTTTTTTACATTTAAACACGGATATATTAATATTATATATTATAAATATATATATATACATACATATGTATTTTGGACCAAATACCATTTTTTAATTATGATTGAAATCTTATTAAAAAGCACTACTCATTTATTCAGAAGCTACGTAACCATTTTGAACTATGAATAAATTAAAATGGTGACAATGATGATGGAAAAGTTGTAACCAATAGTTGTATATGAACGTACCTTTTAATTAATGTACCTCATCTATAGTTGATATTTACCTTAGGTACCTAACTATATAAATCGTTTATCGAGAGTGTTTTTAAACCGTGATTAACATGACTAATAATAATTAAGGTTCAATTAAATATTAAGATCGTTCAATGTGTGGCCAACATTTTTCTTTCAATTAGACACCGAACGAAAGAAAGAAAGGAAAATTGCGCGCTCAAAAAAAATAATTTAACCAAAATTATAACTAGAATCGCTAGAAGAGATTACCTTTCGTTCGGGAAAGAGTAAGAAAAGATAATAATTGAAACAAAAAATCGACAAAAATTACATAAACTATATGTGCCTAGATGAAAAATCGTTCAGAGTTACTCGCGGTAAATCGATTGCGAACCAATTGAAAATTTAATGAAATAAACAAGACGATTTTATCATTTTTTTCAACTTAGAAAACTCAATTGAAGTTTTAGGGACCACGTTGTACGAGGACCCTCCCGAGTATAAAATACCTGCGCATAATATATCTGTTGATATGAGGTTATTAATGATAATAATGATTACGATAATTATTATTATTATTATTATGAAATGAATGTTTTTTAACATAAAACTAGTCACTTACACGTTAGTTGAGAACGGATACATTCATGATGATGGTATAAGTATGAAATGTATAGATTTTTATTCCATATATAACAGAAACACATATGAAGATAGATGAACATTATATATTATGAATTATATACATGAATATATATATGTATATTATATTTAAATACAAATTAATACATGAATATATAAGATATTTTTGTGTCTACACGCCAGTAATAATATAAAATTGATAGGAAAAACGAAAAAAGCAAAAAAGTAAAAAAAAAAATATTACAACTATAATAATTGTGTCTTCTATGTTTATCAATTGACATCATATTTATCTATTATACGATAATTAATGTCTCGTTAGGTTGTAAATATGTATATTGATATATTACGAGGAATATATATATTCATTAAACAATGATTTTTATTTTATGTGTACTTCTTTCACGTCTACTGGATATATGTAAAAATGGAATACATATATTTGAAGTTAATCTACCGAAGAAAATCTTCCGAAACCTGTACCAAAATGTCTTCTACTTTGCTAGAAGAGAAACATAATTATCGAATCTAATCGAATTCGTGCCCTGAAATCCTTGAATTAATATTTCAAAAAATTCCTGCTCTCTTCCCCCGCGTTAAAATCTTCGCGTACGCTCGAATTAAGAGTTGAAGCGAAAGATCGGTAACCTATCGACTCGTAAGCTACCCTCGAAACTATTGATTCTTTCTTTGTTTTTTCTTCTTTTTTTCTTTCCAAGATCAGCGTCCTAAAAGACTGCTGATTTACCGGCAGAACAAACCAGATTCGAATCAAACATGTTCACACGAAGTTTTAACTTGAGGGTGAATGATAGGGCCGGTCACCCTTGTACCGACGGTGCTCTACAACCCCCAAGCTACTATTCACCTCGGTCAGTCAGTACGTTTCCTACCCGATCAGTTATCGAAAAAAATGTCACACGAAACCCCTACAGCGCTTGTACCGTTCGCAGGATTCTAAATGTTTCGAAGCTCAAAAAATGAAATTCAAAAAAAAAAAAAAAATACTGTTCGCATCTGCAATCGCGTTTGAAAGTTGACGGGAATGATTAAAAGAGAAATTTTAATGTCTTACACATGAGCCACACTTGCGAGCGATTAGTTCGCAAGCTCAGAGCTTTTTTCCTCACGCCGAAAACATCGTCAGAGGCCAGCAGCAAAACGGATGTAAAAGGAATTGGAGGTGAAAATCCAAGATTGATAAATATCTGCAATCATTCGAAGAGATTATCTTCCCCGAACTTTGGTCATTAATTTATGAACGACATCAGTGTGCAAAACTGTGTCTACGTGAGCATAGCACTCGGAATAGAATAGGAGTAAAAACTATTTCATACGCTGAACATGTACCGAGTAGATAATACTTTTGGGATACGTTCGCTTCCTGCGGGAAGAAGAAAGGAAAACGGAGTTCAGAGAGAATATGGTAACAGGAATATCGTAACGCCCGTACATATATGTACATCATTTATAAATCCATCCTCACATACGTGTGTATACGTAAGAAAAAGATGGACGACGAGGGCGAACAGTCGTAACTGTACATTCGGGAAGCACCAACTGGGGTGCCGAGGAAAAACGATTGCGAGAGCTTTTCTCATTTTCACCGGCTTCGCACATAGCTGTACGCATATAAAAAGAGGAAGATGGAGTAAAAAAAAAACAGTTTACATCGAGCCTTATTTATTCTTCATTTCAAAATCTCCAACACCCGTGGTACCACCCTCCGGCACCTCCGTATATCTGTAACATACCTGAGTAGCTATAAGACCTCGAATAATTTTCATCAATCATTTTTTTTTTAAATCGCTTACACACCTGACGTATGTATTCCTTAGTTGAAATTCATGCAAATATACAAATAGGGAGAAAACATGTAAAAAGAGAATTAGAACAAACAGAATAGTAAAAATGAAACCACTTCGAAATCAAGATTAATTTTTTTGTTTGTTCGTTCACAATTTTGTAGTTCAATACCAGTTACGCTTATTATATTCACACAACGATCAAATCGGATATCGTATCAAATGATATCGTAGCGAATTATATATTGATCAGGCAAAAGACACGAATCACACGAAAAATATATATGATTCTATTTGTATGTTTTTCGTTCCATTGAAATTTCGAACGATTTTATATAGGTTTCCGAGAGGCGGGGTACAGGAAAGGGAAAAATCTTACGGTCGAGGGAATCGTGTGAAACGTCTAGACAATCTTGTACCGTAATAGTGGCTACCCTACGCCGTAACTTCGCATAATTTTGCGAACGGGCAGGGAGGAACGTTCGCCCACATAAATATGTATGTAATGTACGTACATACGAGTTTGGGGTATATAGTGTGAATTTTGCATACATAGATGTTGCATAAAGCGTAGGCAAAGAGGTAATGTGGATCGTAAAGTCGACACGGTAGAGGTCGAACCGTATACTATATATACTTCTCTCCTTTTCCGTCTCTCCGCGAAATCATTCCCCGTACTTGGATTTCTCTCTTTCTCACTCTTAGCGGCCGTTTTCCAAGCACGCCATGAGTTACTCCAGCAGCAGCAATAGCAGCAGCAGCGAAGCTAGGAGCCTAGCTAGCTGTTACCGCACGGACGGAATCTGGTAACTTTAAATTGCCCTTTCAAAATTATAGTCGAACTCCCGGGGAACCTAGAACGAGCGATAAAACCGAATAAGAAAAAGCAATTATTTTATACCTATACCTCCACCCTCACCACCCTCACCGCCCACCCCCTCCCACGTCTTCCGTGACTGTAACCAACAGCCACATCGGCAGGTGAAACTACGCGAAGAATTTTTTTCGCTTCGTCCAACCGTGACCGCATTTAATCTCCGCGAGATTTGAACGGTTGGAAAATCTGGATTGATTTCAATGTAATGAGAAGAAATCAAATTTTTTTTCTGTATTTTGAGATTAGGAGTCCGAATCCGTTGACTGAATCGATCCGGTTATAGGGAAACGGTCGAGTTGTCGCCATTTTTGTGGTTTTTGGAGCGATTTTTGTCATTGCGAAGTTGGAGAGGAGGTCTATAGATTCCTTGCGAGAATACAGATTCCATCTGATTATCGAGGTTGTCACTCAAGCACATATCTGGGACAGACCCAATCTTGAAATCTTCTTCGAACTTCCAAGAATACCCACATCCAGCCTCACGCATCGACGTTGTTCACATACAGTTTCCATGTATCGGTAGATGTGTGCGTAGGTATGTATTCGTGAGTTGGGATAAGGTATTCCCATCGAGTTGAATTTTTGAGACCTTTAACTTCATCTTGCCATGAGTTTTTTTCATAGACAGAATCGATCACACGTCTGCAATATAACGTCCTCGACTGAACTGTGTGCGTGTATGGGAATATGTGTGTATATACTTACCGTACATACTTTATAAAAATATATGATTTTTACGTATGTGTACATATATGTATTCGGGAAATCATTTTCTCGTCCACGTCACCCCCCGTGTCGTTCTTCTGGGCGCGTAGTAAAATTTTCCAGTTTTTTTTTTTTTTTTTTTTTTCATCTTATTTTTCTTTTTTCGCCAAATTTTTTTTTATACCAAAAAACCTGCATGACAATGGCAGACACTCGACGATTTTCTACATTTCCGCCGCGCTGCCCGCGCAAAGAAGAGAAAAAAGAAAAAAGTGGGGAAAAGAAGAAGAAGAAAAAATGTTAAATTCAGATGAAAGGAAACCATTTTCATATAATGCGAGATATTCGGGTGGAAACTGATAAAAAAAAAAAAAAAATGAATGATAATAACATTTGGGTGAAAAAGGAGCGCAGCAATAGAGATCTAATAAGTCGAAAGATTGAAGAGAAAGTTTTCGGTCGAAACCGCGGCAGCGTGGAGAAAACCAAAAACGAAACGACGAATTTTCTTTCGATTCCATTTCTGACGAGGTCCTTCGAATCGATGCATTCCAGCAATTTGGAAACAGACATCAGTAAATCGCATAAAGTCCTGAGCAAAGAAATCCTGGAGAAAATGAGCGAGCGAGGAGCAGCTGTACCTAGAAAAGTGTGAAAGGATAGAAAAAAAAAAAGGGGAAAATAATAAAGAGAAAGCAAGTAAGAAACAAGAAAGATAATTCCGCGGTGTCCTCCGTTTCCCTTCTTCGTCTTCTTCTTCTTCTACTTCTTCTTCCTCCACTCGTAGAGTTTTGATATTCCGGTAATATAGTGGGTCGTTCATTTCGATGCAATCGGTGTAAGTGTTGAGGGTGGTTAGAATCGGGTAATCGCGTGGCTCGTAGCCGGTGCCATTCGCTGCCAACCAACCCCGTAGATATAAGCGTTGGCGGCGTAGACCGGAGGGGGTGGCGACGGTGGTATGGTGGGTGGGTGGTCGGTCGGTCGGTGGGTGTCAAGGAGCGTCGAGACGCGCAGGCGTCCCTGTGAAAATCCGAGCTGCGGAATCATTTCGCGCCGCGCTGTCTCGGGCCGCTCACCATGCGCCGATGTGTCCGAAGACCTTTATTCATTAAATAAAGTGAAAAATTGATCAGCGAAATTTAATCGTTTCGAACAGAATACATAGTTAATTATTTCGCACGAACTGACGTCGTTTTGATTTTCACAATTTTAGCTTTTCGTTCGTCGTTTCTTTTCACTTTATTTGAATCACTTGGAAATTGATATTGAAAATTCGAAAATTTGATTGATATAATTATTCCCATCATGCAGATATGAATGACATGGCATTGACCGATCGGATCGACGTTAATTAATCGATTTCGATGAATAAAAAATAAATTTTACCAAGGAATTGAAAAGTTATTTAATTTTTTGTCGATCGTTTTTGCTTTTGATTTGATTTTTTTTTTTTTTTATTGAAATCGAAAATCGAGGTATATTCGAAGATATGACGGAGAGTATGAAAAATCGAAAAAATATATGATCGATAAAGAAAAATATATATATGGAATAATCGTATGTACATATTTTACGAAAAGTGATCCGCAGTTGACAATATGAAGGATATTTTTTCAATCGTTTATTACTGCAATCGATTTCAAAAAAAAAACTGCTGCTGTTGCTGCCGTTCTTATCACTCATGTAAGAGATTAAAAACTGAAAGTTACTTCGAAAGTTGGGAAATGTTTAAAATATAATCATTGTACCCGTTAAACGAATTCCCTAATCATGAGCGAGGTGATTCGGTAATCGATAGAATTGAGCTGGTAAACATACGTACGTAAGAGAAAAAAGAAAAATATATACATCTGTTATTATTCGTCGATATTGAAGTGTATCAGCCGATGGTCGTCCGAGGTATACGGAATACATTGTGAATTGATATATAAATAATTGTTCGTCATTCGGGGTAATAAACCAGTGACCTTCGGGGGTGCTCACCTAACGAAACCCCCCGTGAAAGAAAATAATCAAAAAAAATTCAAGCGAATAAATAAAACGTGTAAAACTCAAAAGTGTCATTGCAGTGTGAAGTGTGATTTATATGTGTAAAAATGTTGTTTCACTTATTCTTCGTTCTTCTACTGACATTTCAAACTCACGCCATACAAGGTAAGCGAATTTTTCAACTACTTTGGATTTCGCTCTCGTCGCAATTTAATTCTCCATCGCCAAAGTATATGCGTATACCGCTTCGAAAGAAGGAAAAAAACAATTACTCCAAACCCGAAACTCATTTTGTATAATACACGCATATAAAGAGGGATAAACGGAAAGGAAGAAGAAGCGAAAAGAGCGTCTCTCCTTTTCGTTATCTTTATTTTGGTTCATCCTGCTTTTTTAATCGCGACGACTAAGAAAATATGTAGATTACATCTGACGAGGTGGTGGGTACGAGAGTAACGTTGCAACGTTCGAGCAAAATTGCGGGAAAGCTTGAGAATGGAAAGTAACGTAGGTAGGATTCCGGCCGGTGGGAACCGCTCCTTTTGTTTCATCCATTTGTGAACGAGAATTGCCGGAAGGCCAAGGTCGTGCGTTATACGAGTCGTACAAGAGCACGGAGAACGTGAGGAAGAAAACTGTTACGGAGGTGGAGAAAAGTGAGAGGGGACAGCAGACGGGGGCCTCCGCTCCTCGGTTAGCGTGTTAATTAATCGGTAACTCAAAAAACTCTTCTTTCTTCCCTCCTCCTTTTCCATTTTTCCTCCTCCGCCGAGTACCTCCTGCCCCCGCCGTTTTCTTCGTCTGGCCGGCGCCTCCGGCTCAACGGAGCCGGGCACGAACCCCCTCGAAAATTTTACTCCGTCAAACATCATGCCACATACAAGAAATTACACTTTCATGTCCAAAGGCACCCGAGCGGTAGCTGCTCTCTTCTCTTCTCTTCTCTTTTCTGCTTCGCTCTTTCTTTTGTTTCCCTTTTTGCGAAACTCTCATCGCCCCCGGGTCGTGATATTAGTCAGGTACAGAAGAGGCCTCGCACACTCTGCGTCTCAATTAACCGACAAATCCCCCAAGAGGTGCTCCACTTTTTTTTTTCTTCCTTTTTTTTTTTTCTTGCCTTTTCCTCTCTCTCTCTCCCTCTTCGTACCTCTTTCGCTCTTCTCCTTCCGTGCCGAATACTCCTTCTCTTCTCTCTCTCTCTCTTTAACTTTTTCATTTTTCTTTTTTGCTTTTTTTTTTTTTTTCATCCCGTCGACCGTTTCGAGCACATCGGTGTACCCTATGGTCCGCGTATACGGTGCACTGGTACCGGAACGGTTAAATTCAAATTGGAAATAATTAAGCCTTTTTTTGCTTACCCTATCAACCGAATTTGTGACTGAATTTTTTTCTCTTCAATTGTAAAGAGGTTTTCCCGAATCGTCGTAATCGTGTTTGTTTTTTTCATCCCTTACTTCCCGTCGGACATATATTAAACGAAAACAATTCCGATCCCATCTCTGTTTATCTCCATTCTTTCGCTTTCCGTGCCAAATTTCCACGCGCGTTAATTAATCGGTCCCTCAAAACCACTCAGATCTCCCTACTTATTGCGTTATTCTCACGCCCCCGCAGAACGCTCGATTTTCACGGGGCTGGGGAGAGTTTGAAAAAGAAACGAAACAATTTTTTTTCCAAACCAAACGGACAAACCCCCGTCAACTGTATAATCTTCCATATTTCTTCTGAACGTACCAAAAAAAGGACCTCATCCGGAAGATTGATATTGAATTTTATTCTGTTTGGTTTTTCGTTTCTGGTTCTTTTCTTCTTTTTTTTTGAAAAAATTCTCCAACGAAACTTCATCCCCTACGGTTTTTCGTCTCTCCTTTTCTCCCTTTTTTTTTTCTCTCGCGCCCTTTGTCATTCTACTCAAAAGAATTAAACCCTGTGACGTTTACGGAAATGAACTTTTCACCCCAGCGTATACGCGCGTAACAGCGAGACAGCAGCAGCTCTACTGTAAAAGCTCTTGCGGTTCGGAGTACTGCGGGTAACGGAGTAACAATCGTCGCCCCGGTATGTACGGGGTGGTTCGTTTCTATGGTTCGTTCACGGTCAAACGCGTTTTTTGGGTCATGTAAACCGGTAACCACGCGTATAGGTACACGTACATAAGTTATGTACTTATGTAAAAGTTACATATATATACCGAGTGTGACCTTCCATTAATAAAAGTTTTCACACGCGCACACACGCGCGTGGCGGCAGCTCGATGCGAGCAGGTTGAAAGAGATCGGACTTGAATGGGGCATATCTCTAGCCGAGGCCCGGCGTAGCTGCGACCCGTATAGGGTCGGCCGTACCACAAAACCCTCGATACTCACCCCGCCGCGGTTCTCCGTACGCACACGTCGTTGTGCTGTACCACCACCTTTCCGCGGGTATAAAAAACCGAGGCGAGATAAGCGCGATAGAGATTTTTAGTTCGATTTTCAGTTTTCTCTTTTACTTATTCAACTCGACGAGTTTTTTTTTTTTTTTTATCATTTTTCCGTTATTCCCGGGCGGAACCCCCGCTTTCGTTTGCCGCCCCCTTTTTTTATCCGTGGATCGAAAACCCGTAGAATTCGCTTTTTGCCAAACCCCCTTTTTCGTCAACGCGATCGATTTTTACACCACGTCAAAATCGCCGCGCACCGCGGATGGAATCCCGGAACTAGGCCGATCGGACAATAACGAGAGAGAAAAATGATAGGGAATCGAATTAGTCGGGCATAAAAAGCTGACGGACGTCTGATCGGAATTCTTACGAAGGGGTGCGCTTGGAGGGAGTCAGCGGAATTTTTGCTCCATTTTTTTTTTTTTTTTTTTTAATTCTTCCCACTCGTTATTCTTGTCACTTTTATATCGCGATATTAATTCTACTTGAGGAAAGAAGAGCGAAAGGAGACAATCTCGCGATTGTATTTGAAATTTAAAATTCTATACATTCGGCTGTTCCCTTCTTCCTTCATTTTCATTTCCAACTTTTTGTCCCTCCCCTCCCCCACCGGCCCTCTCGCCGCCTCTAATTTTATTCAGGGTCATATAAGTGGCGAAGAGACGAAACTGAGGGATGACGAATTATCATAGTCAGCGTAAGCTTTTTTGTCAAAAAAATAAAAAAAAAAATAAAGAAGCGACGTGACCTAAGCCCGGAGATGCGAGCGATTAGAAGAATCTTTCAAACAACGAACGAACGGCAAATTTTTTTTTTTTTTGTTGCTTTTTCTTATATACATCCAGTAAGATACATAGAGAAAAATAAGATACCTGTATACCGGCTGAAAAAGGGGATAAAATCTGAGCTATAGGTTTTACCGGAGTAGAGTTGTTTATTCTTCTGAATAAAAAGTTGCGGGGTTTCTTTTATTTTTTTCACCTTATTCTCTTCCTCTTATTTCTCTCGAAGGATATTCGCGATATATTCCGTTACTCCGACCTTTCGCTCGGAGGTAAGAAAAAAGAAAGCAAATGAAACAGAGTTGCCGAGAAATCAAAGTACCGTGAAACACGAGGCGTTGTTCGCATCCTTCCTTTGCTTTACCTTCGTCCTTTTTTCTCTACTACCTTTTTTCCATAAGGATTTTGACTTCTCTTTTGACGTGTCTCACCTCATCCCGTATTCGGCTATTATTCAAAAACTTTCGACGTAGTCACTTTTGCGAAAATAAAATTTTTCTCCTCGCGGTTCGCGAGGAGTAGGTACACGAACGTTGAGGAATACGGTTGATCGCGTTACAAATATCTCCGGTAGACGTGTGAAATTCTCCGAAAGTTTTAACGAGTTTGATAATTTTCTCTAAAATATGGGTCCGAGTGTTGTGACCGTGGGTACATAATCGTTGTAATTATCACTGTTGATTAATTGGCGCGATTTATCGTACCTGCATACATGCACGTTGGGTGTACGCAACCCGGGTGTGCAGGTAATGTGGAAGTTTGCAAGCAACGCGGTAACATCGCCGTTATTATATCGTATCGATAATATGGATAACGGCAGATCTTCGCGTTGATCCCTCCCCCCCAACCCCGAGTAGTGTGACGGCGCGAGGGTCGTTGGTTAGCTCAACTTTAGTTGGCTGGTATCGCGTTACCTTACGGTTTGGATTTCCGGAGGTCTCTTACTCCGTTTCTCTCCACTCGTCGTCTTTGGTAAACCATCCGTCCTCTCTTCCCGTGCTTGGAACGACGGCATGTAGACGCGCTTCAACCTTCCCGTGTTCGCGAGAAGCGTTCCGCGAGATGCTTCACCGTATTAGTTCCGTGTGGAATTCGCGCACACACGCCTCGCAAATATGTGCATGGTTATCCCATCGTTTCCGACGCATCGCCGTTCGACATGCGACGACGTCGTTATTCGACTCCTAATCGACGCGTCCTGACGAACGAGTCCCACGTTTTCAATCGGATCGCGCGTCGCCGGGAAAGATGAGAAAATGGGAGGTGGAGCGGAGAGTGGTAAGGCTTTTACGAATCAGATCGTGGGGAAAAAAGAACGAATTTGGTTACATGGTTTCCCTGATTAAAACTTCTTTCACATCCTAATCTAATCTATCCCCTTTGCGATCGATCGGAGTGAACTTGGCCCCCCAATATACATATACCATTAAAACAGAAATGTTTGCCACCGATCGCCCTTCGTTTGCCAATGTTTGCCACCTCTTTATCCTCGTTTGCCCCTTTTAAATTTGAGAATTATCCGTTTTCGAGAATCAGGGGGACCGTCTTCGCCAATTCGGCCCCCTAACGTAGGCCGAATCACAAAATTTTTTTGCCATTGATCGCCCTTCGTTTGCCAACGTTTGCCACCTCTTTATCCTCGTTTGCCCCTTTTACGTTTGCTAAAATTGGGGGGGCCGACTTCGCCACTTTGACTTCCCAAAGTATGTTAAATGACAAAATTTTTTCGCCATCGATCGCCCTTCGTTTGCCAACGTTTGCCACCTCCTTATCCTCGTTTGTCCCTCTTAACTTTGAGAATTATCCGTTTTCGAGAATCAGGGGGGTAAAATTGACGAATTCGGCCCCCCAAATCTTTGAAAACGGATAACTCTCAAAGTTGCAAGGGGCAAACGAGGATAAGGGGAGGTGGCAAACATTGGCAAACGGAGGGCGATCGATGGCAAACGTTTTTTTTTTTTTTTTCTGAACGATATATGTTGGGAAGCCAAGTTCGCTTCGCTTCGCGATCGTCATCATGCACCGTTCCATGTAACGCTAAATTTCACCCTAGATTATCTTTCGGCAGGTAATTGGACCCGACCGTATAATTGGCTCCGCGGTAGTTCCGATATGCCTGCAGTTTGACGACTCGTAAAGTACACGTAGTAATGGCCGTGCGCGTATTCAAGGGGGGGGGGGGGGGAGGGTAAGTGTAATTCGAACGGTACACGGAACTATGGGTAGATTCGTTGGATGAAGACGTCAAATGCAGGTGCACATGACGTATATGCAAAGGTACAAAGGTATATCCCATCCGTATAACGTGAACGCGCACCGGTATTCGTAGTTTCATGCACACGGACCTGCAGTCACGGAAGTGTAGAACGGCATGCGATGCATTTCGAGTGATCGAAGACGACGGCAAACGGTTTCCGCGATGCACCGGCAGAGGATATTGTACATAGGTTTCCGTCGGCATATGGGGCCCTATGGGGGGGGGGGGGGGGGGTTGACGAGGGGGTCAAATTGTAGGTAAGCATTATACCGTGTGTGACGTAGTGCGCGAGTACACGTATTTGACGGATATACCGACGTATATATCCCCGCGTCTACTATGCTCGTGCACGGGGTTTCCCTTTGTCAGCGTTTGCAACATAGAAATCTTGTTATCCCTCGCTCAAGCCCTTTCATCCGAAGTGGTCTCTATTGTCATTGTTGGAACTAGCATTTAATTTCAATGCTATCAATGTCAGCAGAAATGGTGCGAGCGCAATCACTCGGTATAACTACGTATTATATATCCCATCCCGTGGACGAGTAATGCATCAAAGGGAGACCGGTATCCTCGAACCACTCGATCCGCCGGAATTCGAGTGGTTACCTTTTTTCCATTTCTGTAATCGATAGACCCGCGTCCTCCTGCCACCGATCCAAAGAATTTTTAACATCGTGGAAGTTCCGCCGAGGCCGACATCCCGCGATTCCGATCGATCCTTTCCTGCATTTTTCCAACTCTGGAAGGATACGCGGTGCACCGCGAAGTTTTTATTCCTCACGGTCCTCCTTCTTTGTCTTCCGTTGTAAGCCGAAGTGAAGTTTAGTCGACAGAAGGACGAAGTGGTAAGGATATGACATGGGCCGAGTTAAGGGTTTGTCCCGTTGTTTGCGGGCACCCGGTGGCGTTCAACGATCTTGAGTCAAGTCGAGTCGAGTCAAGTGGGGGGGAGGGGGGAGGGGGGGGAGTCGAGTCGCCCCCCTCGCCGTGGGTTTTCGGATCGTAGTTCGTGTATGGAAGTAGGTGGTTCCCGTAGGGTCGGGGGTTTGGTTGGGTCTCGGCTTTGGATGAACCGGAAAAACCGAGCGGCGGCAGGGCGCAGAATCTCGCGAAAGCAACTAACCGCTTCTAATTCGAGAAGCGTGGCAAAAACCCTTGGGGGCAGAGAAAAAAAACGCTCCGCAGCTACGACACCGGGAGTCAGAGAATAAGGGCGACGGGCGCCGCCAAGGGTTGAGCTTCAAGAGGAAAAGAGCAAAGCCTAATTCAGTGGTGGGCGCGTGCACTCATCCTTGCGAGAAACCTTCGGGGGCGGTGTCAGGTCTGGTTAGTTTTCTCCCTCGCGTCGTAACGGTTACCGTGTCACTGCTGGATTTTCGGGAAAAGTTTCCACGCTCGTTAACGTATTAAATGAAAAAAATTGAAACAAAAAAATTAAACACCCAGCTATACAGAAATATACTTACGGAACGTTTAGCGTCAACTTGTCGCGCAGAGAGTCGCGGGGATTCTCGAAATTTTTATCCCTCTGAGCAAGGATGACTTTTGGGTGATTATTTTGTTTTAGTTTCTCATTTTATCAACGGAATTTTGAATCAGGCGATTGATTTGAAAATAGTTAGAGGAAGAAAGACACTCATAACTCTTGGAGGAATTTGGAAGGAGGGCAAAAATTATTTTTCGTATTTCTGGAGCGTCTGTATCGCTTGTCTAAAACTTAAAAAAAAATCAGAAATTGAAAATTCTGAGGGTTGACTTGACACGGAATGCCCCATAGACAAATATATATCTTCACTTCCTCAGCAGCAACTCACGGTTCAGTTTCTGCTCTCAGTTTCTCTCTGTGCAGCAGCACGCGAACTAAATTACTAAAATATATTATGAATTAATTTTTCCCGCCACTAATTTCAATTTACGTAGGCTTTTCTCCTTCGTTTTTCCTTCTATTTTTTTTTTTCCACCCTCTACTCGTTTATTCATTAACCATTTACCTACCACGTCAGGCCCTCAGCTTGGCTCGCGCGAGGTCATATTCCAGTATTTTATACAATTTTTTAATTTTTGCTTTTTTTTCCATGTACATCCAGCTCTCGAAAGCTGCAGTAAAGTAAGTTTAGAGAAAATAAAAAAAAAAAGCCTCGCGTACGTCTATCAAACGTGATTGACTGTATTCGTGTGGCGTCCGAATCCGTAGGAGATAAAAAGTAAGGGTATAAAATTTTGAAATTTTATTTAGCTAAACTGCAGCAGAATCTGCAGGCGAATTTTTTCTTTTTTCATCTTCCAATTGCATTTCATTTCAGATGGTATATGAAAGGAATCTATACTCAAAAGAGGCTGTATATTATTTTTACATAAAATTATTTCAGCCTTTCGTTTTTCTGAGTTACGAAACCGCAGAGTTTTTTTTTTTTCGTTTCACCCTCTCCGCACCTCATATTCAAACGGCGTTCGCAGCTCCCCATCGCATACCGCGATTACATGAAAATATCATGTAGATAATGTCCTAGGTATATGTACATGGAAATACACCGAACACGTGTGAAATTTAAATATGTATATATACATATTATGTATACATGTGCATACATTCGTATACATGTATGCATATAAACATTTATGCAAATAGAATTTTTTTTACGAGTTGACAATTGCATGTACGCGAGATTTTGTATTTTTTGTGAAGTTTGTTTTTTTTTCCCCCATCTCTTTTTTTTCATTTTTACGGGTCGAACGAAGCTTTGGTGGCGCGTGTTTCGTATACATTCTCACGTAATATAATAATCTTCATTAAATCTGTGGAATAGATTTTTTTCCCCCCCCCCAAAAAAAAAAAATGGGGACGTCCCAAAAAAAGGGAATAAAATTAATGCATTATACATCGTTCGAAATTGGAGAAAAAACAAAAAAAAAAAAAAACTGAATTACATTAGAAAATAATTATTCTCTCGCGAGATAAGATTAAAATACCGCGGTACAGACATCGTCGTTGCCTAGGCGTGTAAAAGTTCAAAGTATCTTCTTTCGAATGTAATTATTATTTATCATTTATAAATTCCCGTTAGAGCTGTTATACTTTTTAACGAGGTATATAATAACGCGGGGGAGAGAATTACCTTTAAATGTCCCGTTAAATATACATTAAATAAAACAGGGCGAAGCGAGTGATACACTTTTGAATAAGAATATATCATTATTTACAGAGGGTACAAAGCGTAGTCGTGAATAATGAAAATATGAGAATGAAAAAGGGATAAGAGGAAGTCGTTTTTTTTTATCGACGATACAATTGGTTGAAAATTGCACGTATACGTCACGGAGTGATCTTATTCAATTCGTACACGCGAATCGGGATCATCGTTGGGATCGTGTTGTTACCATTGTAAGTAAAATTTGTCACGGGGAATTCCAACAAAGCGCGTTATTCGACAATAATTCAAACGAAAACGTCATGCGCGTATACCTGATTTCGCGATTTATATTTACGTCTCCGTATGTAAATCGAAGTTGGAACGAATTTCAGTCACGCGATCGTAACGCAAACAGCTACGGGTTTTCGATTGGCCCGTAGACGCACCGCGAAACGTACGTACGTGCGATTTGTCGGTGTAATTTCTATTTGTACATCGCTCACCGTCCCCCCTCGTTCCGCGAACGAGGAAGCGAAGCGGATGATCTCTTAGTTCGTCAGATTGACGTATCCTGTACACAACGGTTTACGTATCCTAACCGTCGTAGCCAGCAGCTTATGTACCCGAATTCACTCCGCGGGCGTACATTGTACATAGATGAAAATGTAAATTGTATATATATGGATGTATGTACGCGCGGTGTAAATACATGCGAAATACGCGGCACGGTACATGGGTAAAACATGTGGATACATCGAACATGGCGCCAACATGTGTGACTCGCATTCGAGGTGCTACGGGGGTGACGCGTCGCTCTTTCCATGTAAATCATTTCCCGCGTACGCGCGAATCTCATCTACAGGGAGGCCCGTTTTCAAAAAGTATAATGAGCCGAACGTCTCTACCGACGGGAAAATTAGTCCTTGGAAAATTTTAGGAAGGGTAGGGGTGGGAAGGACCACCTCCGTGCGCAGAAAGTGTCCTCGAAGTAGAGTACGATCAAGATGGCGTTCAAAATCAAAGTTCGAGGTCGCTGGAATTTAGGGTTGAAATATTTTTTCGAAGGATAAAATTTGTTACAAAATTTTTGAGTGAAAAATTTCTGCGTATTCGTAACCGCCGAGTTTCAGGGGTAACTTTTTGCTAATTAGCGCGTCTCTGGCGATTTCTCGAACCACTGTGAGTCCCGTTGAAGTTGACTCTCCCCTCCCCTTTTTCGAGCTTTCTCGCCAATCATTGGCTCCCGGGAATCGGAATTTTCGGAGATTCTTAGCTCGTGAAACTTCGTGTGTTTGGAACACCCTGTATGCACAACGTACGCCAAATACACCTTGTAGAGATGTATAATATCACGTTCCCGACATCATCTTTCGTAAGATGCGTGAGGCTTAGCTCCTCTTCTTGCTCTTTGGCTAAACCATTTTCGCTGTACATTATATACATTACAGGTACATATATACATAAATATACGTGTACACACGCATATCCTTACACCGTACAAGGTGTGTATACGCCTGTAATAAATTAACATTTTAGCTCAGGGGAAGAACCAATTCGTTTTGAAATTCTAACGAGATGTAACGTGATGAGTTATGAGTGTATTTTCCCTTATTATATTTCAGCCGAACGAATACGATATCGCGGTCCTCTCTTCACTTTTTTCCATCCCGAAGGAAAATTCCGCATTTCCACACCGCCATATTTCCGATCTCGACTACCCCTCGATTTTCCATTTCCATCCACGTCGATCAAACGTGGAAGCGTAAGGACGAAATTTAGAGAAAAAACGAAAAAACCATCATCGCGCGAAGATCGAATTAATAATTGAGACATCAAGGTTCTGTTATACAGAGGACGACGGGTGGTCGTCGGTGAATTTGCCATGTGACGCCGTCGTACGTGTAGCTTAATATAAGCTGAAAGTTTTTTTCCTTTTTTTTGTTTTTTTTTTCATTATTATCCCGTATAGTTTTCCTTGGTACTTTCTTTCGTATTTCTTATAAAGGTTCTATTACTTTGTGATGGATCAGCTGGCTAAGTATCGGCCATATTTGATGCGCCTCCCCGGTAGTAGGGGTAGTATTGCAGGATATACCGAACACCGCGCAACTTTCCAGGTGTTACAATATCGGCTAATCTTTCGGTCACGTATTACGCGATCCCTCGAACTTGTTCGTCGTATGGTTTCATCACATATTTATACATCGAGCGCACGAGCCTAAAAAACAAAAAAGGGAATAGAAAATATTAGAAAACAAAAAGAAAATCCATTAATCAAATACATCAGACGTTGGTACAATCTTCACCAAATCGATTGTAAATTTATAATATCTATTCGTACCCTCGAGTAAAAAAAGCTCCACCTTATCATTATCAATATCGATATCTTCATCGCTTTCGTTTTTTGAAGCTTTTCTTTTTTCTATTTCATATTTTTAAAGTTCAGAGTTATACACAGACACACGTACACTGTACAGGATATGCGTTGCCTTTTGTGCACATGAGGTGGAATAATTGATAAAAAAAAACGAACAAAAATATCATATCACTTCTCTTAGACAAATTCTTATCGTGGCCAATTTTTTTTTTCTTCTCCTTCAGATCGAAGTGTGCGAATACGATGGAAGAAAAAAAAAATACCCTCGGATATCGTCCTCGTAGCGAGATATCGTTGGTTTTCGAAAAAAGAAATGTATCGTAAAAGAAGCCTCCCGTATTTTCGGAAGAACGGGTAAAAATAATACTCAACGATCGTCGGATGTTGAACGTGTACGTACGTACGTCACACGTATTTTTTCGCAAGATCCGTTGCAACCTATACGCCAGCGATAGTACGGGCGGAACTATAGTTTAGTGGGGCCCCCCCTTGATTTCCCTCGGGAAACGCGCTTACGCAAGTGGATAACGACGCGTTGAAACCGCCGGCTTCGTGCCACCCCCTTTTCCCATACCGGCAACAAATGTACACCCGTATAAGCACTGTACCATCTTCCCGTACGGCCTCAACCCGTCAAGCGCCGACTCAGCACGCTGTAAACCTCCTTACATGCTTATGCCACGTATAATACAATCTCAGCTTCTTTTCCTCCCGCTCCGTATTCCTCCCTTCGCGCAACTATAACCAACTCGCGGCATTGTGCGCGATATGGAGACGAGAAGAGAAGAGAAGAGAACAGAACAGAACGGAACCGGTGGAGTGTCCTTAAAGAATGTAGTCAGATGTACATATGTATACACATATATAGGTGTGTACGGAGGCACATGCGTGGTGTACATAATACATATATATATATTGTTGTTATTATTATGTATTGTTATTGTTGCCACGGTTATCATCATCATCATCGCCGGAGACGTCGGCCGGGGGTTGAAGAAGAGCGAGTGGGACGGTGGCGGAGGGGAGGGGAGGGGGAGGGTGTCAGAGGCAGATGTGGCTTTTCCAAGAGTGACGCGCGAGCGAATATACCGCCTAATGAAAGCTCCCGAGGGATGAGAGGTGAGGAATACAAGGGAAGACGGAACGCGTGCGAAATCGCAAACTGTGCACGTATAGGTGTATTAAAATAATTTACTACCCGAGATATATTACGTACATAGATTTTAAATATCGGGGAAAGTATATGACCCGAACGTGTACGTATGTACTCGTGTGTACTATGCTGGATTTGGCACATAGTGTACGTACATAGCGTATCGCGGGGATTTAGAGATTCGCGCCCCTATTCTGCACCGTATTCGGCATCCTGTACGGACCGCCGATGGGTACACGTGTAATGCACATATATTTTCTACGCGTACGTACGTAAACGTAAAGGTAAATAGTACCCCCGGATATGCATGTGTACCCATGTACATTGATATATCGACAATCGTACGTAGACGGTATAATCTTATCCAGCGGTTTCTATTTATCACGCGCGAATCGCACCGCACGGCTGTACGGCCGCGAATGGGAATTTAATATTGGAGCTTTGTTTTTTTTTTTCTCCCTTTCACTTTTCTCTTTTTTCTCTCTATTCCTTTTTTCGCCGTTCCATGTTTTATTGGTAACGTGACACCGGGGAACCGCGACGTATATTTCTACGATCGATTCGTCCGGTTCGATGAAACGACATTCGAATTTTCGTGCCAAAAAAAAAAAAATTATCACACGATGGATTTTGGAAATACTCAATTTTTGGAAAAAGAATCGACATGAAACCTGAGGGGAATTCGTGTTTCCCGAGGTCGAAACGAATACTGCGCGGTATCTGGCCTGTAAACCCTCGTTTAACCCGGTGGAGAAAAAAAAAAGGTTGAATTCCTAGGCCAAAATTGAAAAATTCAAAGGGTTGGGTACGTACAGTGTGCATAAGTACAATAACTCGCTTCTTCCCGCGCTACTCGCAGCTGCAACTGCATGCAACGAGTTCGCTGCAGTTATAATACGCGAAGAAGTTGCATCTCGAGTCGAGCGTTGCTCGCTCTCAGGAATGTCTAATATGTGCACACTACCTACACGTAACGCCTATGTACTCGTCTCTACCTATGTACACGTATGTAAACAGTGAGCTACGAGGACTTATATTGCACATAAGATGCGAGTTCACATAAAGGGTAACTACTGGCAAAGCGCGTAGCGCGCTGCTAAGAATCGGATATCGATGTACCCCGTGTCCCGGCGGTATGTCTTTACCCCGCTGAATTGCCGTACGTCGGTAAGTCGGATCAAGGTCGGTGATTGGAGGTAGCCCCTGACCGCAGGCAATCGTACTTACGTGGCGCAGACCCTGACAATGAGACACAGGGTATGTAATATGATATTCGAATTGGAGAAATTAGTAGGTGGTGAAGTACAGGGAGGAAAGGAAAGAATAGAGGACGTGAAAAGTCTGTATCATTCCGTATACAGAAACTATAAGGGCATAGAGTGCATCGCGTTATGCCTAAAAAAAATCCAACTTACCCCAAAAAGCGTTACATATGTGATTTACTACGTGATATGAAGAAAAAAAGAAAAATAAGATGAAATAAAATCAAGCGGGATACGGTGAGGAGGAAGGAACGAAATTTGGCGATGAGGTTGCGCGGCCGCGGTGTACGTCCGCGGACGAAAAGTCCCTCGGGAATATCGAGAGGGGATGGAAAAAGGGGACCGTACATAGTCCGGGTATATATATGTATTCATTTTATGGTATGTATATATGTATTTATGTGGAAAAAATGAAAGTTGTGTAGCGCTTGTTAGCCTACGGTGGTGTATACATACCTCGCAACATTCGCGTACATATATATGCGCGTGTTTTTTTTTTTTTTTTTGGTAAGGAAAAGGTAGCAGCAGGATATACGCCACGTATGAATTAGGATGATGGGGTGGTTTTCATCCCCCTGCAGACCTAAAAATGACGTTATCGTGTCGCCGTCGCCAGAGATCATGTATGAATTTCCTCCTTTCTCTCGTTTTTATTCCGTTTTATCTGCCTTTTTTCTCTCCTTCGTTTCTTTTCTTTTTCTTTTTTTCGTTTTTTTTTTTTTCGCCTCTTTTTTTTATGGGGATATATACGAAATGTGCCGCATGAGGGCCGTCGCAAAGTTAGAACGTTGAGTGGGTCATATTTTGGGGTAATTGCTCAGCTTTAGTCCTCCTGTGACGCGCTTGTTATTGCTGCATATAAGGACGTAATCGACGAAAGCACCGAGTCGTATATATATATATATGTGCCGAGGATATATAAATCAAAAGCTACGTAGCTATACGGTATATAACGCGGGATTTTCGTAACGCTAACTTGACTTATAGCAGATTTTCAACATGTCGGATTTTATCGGTAGCTCTTCCGCGCTTCCATCCGCCCCCTCTTACATTATAATAACGACGCACGGCGCCATTTTCTTTCATTCTCACTTTTCCTGGATGTCTGAAAATGATCCTTAACTCAAAAACACATTCCCAAAATGTGTAAAAAAAAGAAAGAAGAAGATAAAGAAAAACCAATCCCGATTTTCCGTCGCAAGTAAATTCGGAAAAATCTATTCAATGCCTAAATATATCGTCACACCCGTACGTTACGTGTAACAACGTTGTACTTTTACACACCTACGCCACGGGAATTGCACTGAATTCTTAGCCGTAAAATCCGAATCGTTATATCCTTTGCATATATATACAGTTCAGCTACCCAACCCGACCCGACCAAAGTACAGTTTCAGGGGTAGAAAATTTTTCATGCAGCCACATTTCGTGCAACGTATATATACGTACGTGCAGGTACACCCACGCAGACGTAACTATCTCCGCACCGCCCTTACGGTAGAGGGTTGTACGGATGTAGGTGCCCACATCGTCTAATGGACAGCAGTTTGAGCAGCAGCCATTTTATATCCACCTACCCACCTACCTTCCCACCTACTCCCGATGCAATTTGCTGCCGCTCAACCCCCCCGAACCCCCCGACCTATCGCAATGGCTGTTTCTAGATCCGCGAGATATTACGGCCGCTTTTCTACGCGTATATAACTCTATATGCTTATATTTATATGCGCCTACCCAGGTAAGTACATAGGCGCCTGTATATCGGCGAGGGCCCGATGATGGCGCGCCTAACTTCCCCCGGGGAATATCTGCAGCGTGATATGATTATACGGGAATCGCAGCTGGTGCCGCTCGATGCCCGTTGCTGCTTTATGGGTGGGAAATTGTACGGTGCGTACGTTACGCGGTGAGTAGCGCGCACGCACAAGCGTCGTCTAGTCGTTCGTTCGTAACCCGGCCACCGATTATATCGTATGGGGGGATAAACCTTTGCTTTGTCGATTTCGGAACGCATCAGCAATTAGTATTGTATATACACTATACGCTTCTTGTTAACGATGGGGGTGCACGTGGCTCGCTCGTACCTTCCCCTACCCCCCCAATTATCCTCCGTGTTTTACTACGCACACGCACTGGTACAAACCTCCTTACGCACCGGTTACGCGAAATGGCCGTTGATTTTTCTCGATCCGCTATTTTTTGCAAAATTTTTAGCGAGGGTGCGAGCGGAAACTCGAAATTGGGATCTTCGTCGACGTGAGAAGAGGAGATTTTTTTTGGTGTACCTGTTTTTCGTTTTTTTGGGGAAAATCGACGGACGGTGGTGGAAGCTGCGAGGAATTTGAAGTTTGGAAAAATACAGGCGGAAGCCCCCGGCAGGTGGAATGGAGATCGAGGTAAATATAATCAATGGACAGGCGGATGTAAATCTCGAGTACATACGAATTTCTCTCCGCATGTATATATATATATATGTACGGTGTACGTGTACATGGATACGTACATAGCGGTGGTGGTTTCCCTCTATTTACCTAACCACCCATGAACGAAGCACAACAAGGTCTACCTGTTTACATACGGGATGTAAACGGGAACGACGTTATACGAACGTGTCGAAGCAGATGCCCCCTTCACGGGTCGGTCGCGTATAGTGCTTTTTGACAGAATTTTACACCGGGAATACCCCCGCGTTGTACCTAGGAGCGTGTGACTACCGTGCAGCGGGAACGAACGTTATTTCTGAATTTGATAAATTTCGAAATCCAACTCCGAAAGTTACATCGCGCGGGACGAATACCGCGAACGGTGAATTTTTTTGTTCAAGGGATTACGCGGGCTCACTCCGCGCGGAAATAGCATATTTTCAACAATTTTTTGTTAGAGAATAAACGAAATTTTTTATTCAAACTTTGTATCGCATTCGGATCGTCCGAAATGATGAACTCAAATTGGGCCCTTTAGTTGATACCAAAAACTGGAATTTCGAGGGAGGGAAAAAAAGTATACATTTGAACTTTCGGCAGAGTTATTTTTTGCAAATAATCAAAAATCGAATCCCGAACCCATGTAACCACTGAATGGCATTTTTTCTTTTCTCGATTATCCTCGGAGTTCAAAATTCGCAATTTTTCTCAAGGATCGTTCCCCTCCTCCTCGAAGATCCTCGAAGGAACAGTTTTCGGTGCGAGTGATCCCCCACTCGACGCGTATCGAGGTGGTTGTTGAATAAAAGGGGGTTGCAGTTCGGCGCAAACCGTGCGTAATATCTTTTATCGTGGATAACCGGTAACCGGAAGTAAGTGGGTAGACAGCTGACTGGCTGGCGTTTGAGTCTGCGGTTATAAGGTCGGTGGGTTTTAAGGTAGCGATGTTGGCTCGCTCGTATAACAGCCAACGTTCCAGGGAGGCTCTCGCGGTTATATTGCAAGTTTCGCTACCGGGCGGCTGCGGCCGTGCCTTGTGGCTGTGCACATTCGGTAGGGCGGTTTCGGTCGGAAGGGTTTCTCCAGAAATTGACAGGGTAGCTGGCTGTGGTCGGTAACGCCCTCGCCGCGCGTGACGAGGGAGATGGATAAAGATAAAGCGCAACGTAGGAGGGAGGAAAAAGGAAGGAGAAGAAGAAGAAGAAGAAGAAGAAGAGAAAAAAGTATATCGTCTAGCCGGAACGCGGAGGGAGAGGACGTCGGGAGCAAATTTCGACCGCTGTCGTATGCCCGAACGGGCGGACTTATTGCCTCCCTAAAATACAACGATCTCCGAGAAGAACCTCCTTCGAAATTCAGCAGGTAGAGCTTCGGGTGCCGCTGGCTGATGGGAAGAGAAAAAAAAAAAAAAAAAAAAACGAAACCGAACGGTCGAAAAATGGAGAAAAAATCGCCGCGAAGAAGAAGGAGAGGAAAAACCCATAGGCGGACATAGGCGCGAGTTGAATCCGCGCGTGTAAAAGAAAAATTTACTGAAAAAGATTCGGTCGAACGTAGGGGGGGGGGGGGGAGGGGGCTGCGGCGATCGGTACAGAAGTGAGAAGAAGATAAAGTCGGGGGATAAAAGTGAGGGGAGAGAAAAAGAATGGAGAGGAAAAACGTCCGGGAATAAGAATGAGAATAAGCTCGGGAAAAAAGGTTGAAGAAAAATCACTCCGGTTTTACCTACCGCGTCCGGGAATATACACTGTCTGTCGTCGCTGAGAAAAAAAGAAGTGGAAAAAACAACCGCCATATTTTTTTTGTCACCCTTCCTCTCGGCTTTGTTTTTTTTTTTTCTCTCTTTCTATTATTTTCTTCGCTCGCCTCTTTTCCGACAGGTTTTTCCTCCGGCCACACTCTTCGCTGAAACTCTTGAGAATATCTTATCTACGGATACATTGTATAATACGTATACACGCGCGAAAAAATACACGGTCACGAATTTGCAGATAATGACACGATCGTAATACCTTCGGAATCGAGATCTTCGATCGTGACTTTTCCAGAAATAATTCCGCGATAACTTTGGGGGTGTTTTTTCATCTTGTACTTTCATTTCACCGTGGAATTGTTAAATAAAAATTCACCTCTGTCGCGCACGTATACCCATCTACTACACTCTGACGAAATGGATGTGTGCGGATGTATTTCGGGTCCTGCAGGAGTATCGGGAATATTGGCCGCACGTTGCGATTATAGTCCGGAAGGCGAAACGATACATCCGAGCTATTGTGAAATTCGGTATCGTTTCGCGACGGTTTTATGCACGCCGTTAGCGGGGCAATGGCCCATTTTATCAAACGAAACGTCAATGTTCCTTATCTTTTTTGATGCGGCAAAAAAATGAAAGGAGAGAAAAAAAAAAACAAACAACCCACATTCAGAAACGGGTCGAAAAACTAACCCGACGAGAATATATCTTCGACTCTGTTCCAGATTCCGTTCCAAAAAGGGAAAAGAAAATAATTTCGCGCGCTGGATAAAAACCCACCCCCCCCCTGAAATAGGAAATTCTCGAAGACCCCGAACAAAATTTTCGGAAAGCGGACTCTCTTCCCTCAACTTCGGAGGCGAAACTTGAGATTCTAAAGCAAAGTGTGTCCGCATACATTTATGAGAGTAAAAAAAAATATTTTTCGTCGGTTCGGGACAAACGCGTGCGGATGGGGTGAAGCGCGGATACCGCGAATCGTGTCCGTCTCTATTTGTCCCCGAGAGTTGTGGGGGGGGGGGGGGGTTGTATCTGTATCTGGTACTGACGCGTCGTTATTTACCGGACGAACCCGGTCGCCCGGGTCGCCGTTGCTCGTGCGGATTGTCGTGTACGTCGTACACGAGTTACCGAATCCGTGGCGGACGGTTTGCTTTCGGGGATGATGTAGTCGTTACGGGAACGAACAAGATTTCGTGACCGGACATCCAACGCGTCACATTTCACGGATCGACGCTCGTCGAGCACCCCCGCCCCGCCGCCGGTTTTCATCCCCCCCGCTTACCCCACCAGGGGCATGTCCCGTGTCGCGCCGTGTCCTCGTGCAGGGGGGCGGGGGGAGGGCGAAAGCACAAGTTGCGCTGTAACGGCGATGGGAACGCTTGTTGTGCATCGGGATCCGGTCGAATTCGGAGGCTCGTCAGGGGCTACGAACGTTCGCGTTAAAATAAAACCGGGTTACTCGATACTACCGACTTTGGGACGCCGCTGCTCCTCCTCCTCGTACGCGATCCGCTGCACGGAGATCCGAAGGAGAACGCGCTTTGTCGAAAATTTATTTTTACTCACGCTAATCCGTGCGTAGAAATTGGCGCGCGGCGGCGACACCCCAACCTCCGAGGGGCGCATCGATCGGTCGGAAGGGATCGTTTTGGCCGTGTGACGACCGCGGACAGCGGAAGCCGTTAAGGGTGACCAAAATGCGGTCGACGCACGGCCGGGGTTATGAACGCGATTCAACTAATAACGTTTCATTATCAGGGCAGCGTTTTCGACCTCGAAACTCACCCAGAGATTACGAGGGTACACCCGCTGATTGAAATAGTTCACTGTTTATAGGATTATACTATCCGTTCCGTAATCCATTTCTCGGCGAAATAGCTGTTGTTACCCAGGTGTTCGGCGGGGGTGCGAGTTTAGTTAGTGTTTATAATTAGAACAAATATTCGCCTAGGAAGGTGCCGGAAATTCTCCACCCCCCGCCCCCCTCCCACCGTTTCCCCCCTTCTGTCGATCTTCGAGCGGAAATCAGATTCCCATACTCCGAATAAGGTCTTCCGAGTGGCCGGATACGGAGAAAGCGGTTCTGAAAAAATTAAGAAAACCAAACTCACGGAATTTTGCAACAAAGTTCGAGAAACTTGACCTAAAATAAGTTCCAACCCCCCTTTTTCGGCCGCGTTCGGAATACACAGTACTCATCGTTTTTGTGGCTCGTAGAAAGCGTTTCGTCAAAGTTATAGTAGCATATTAAATAGGGAGGAACGGAGATAGAGAAGGGGGTAAGGCGGGGGTGAGAAGCGAGAGGGAAACGAGGGAGGTGGGAGTCGCGTCTGGTTTGGAATCGTGAGGTAAAGTAGGTAATTAGGGTCGGCTGTATCATTCGTGCGGGGGGGGGGGGGGCTCGGAGGGGTAGGAAAGCGTTGAAACTCTTCACCTCAAAGTTCACCGTTTCAGACTCTCGGGGCCGACGTCTGAAACGGGGAGAACTGATAGAGAAACTCGAGTCAGAGGGATGAAAAAAAGAGGAGAACAGGCGGCCACGGTTACGTGCGCGGGGAAAGAGGGATGGGAAAACGTGGAGCGCAAAGGTGAGAGAGGAGGAGAGGGGGGGGGGAGGAGGGGGGCGCTAGCGTTGGCGGAGCTTCGGGAGAATCCGCAAAACAGCCCTAAGATATTTCGCGCCTTGGCAATCAGCAGGCCGTCGACCCTGCTCAAGTTTATCTCCGGCATGTATCGCATAAATCCGGCAATATCTCAAAGTGTCTCAGATGGACCCGGACCCGCTCCGGACTCCGAACGATGTAACGATGCGAGCGTCGCCGTAACGCGAATGCCGCCCCCGTTCGCGTATACCCCGCGTCTTGCCAACGCCGACCTTCGCCGTACCCGAAACGCCGCGAAATCCCGCAGAGCGACGAGCGCCGTTTCGGGGGGGGCTCATAATGTAAAGTGTACCCCTAGTAATTTACCGTAATCACGGCGTAACGCCTGAAATTATTTACGCCCCTTACACGCTCTCACACAGTATACGCATAAATTTCTACGTACAAATTTTAACCCATTATATACTCGCGGATTAAACGGTACTCCATTCGCAGCCCCGTGACTATCTAATCGGACGTTGATGACCGTAACTCATTTCGAATCTTTTTTTTTTTCTTGTGTTCCTCGAGAGAGAAGGAGAAACAAAATTCGAAGTTTCCCGGAATAACGAAAGGAACGTCGTCACTGTGCGGCGTAGAGTCGAAAGTGGAAGATGCGAAAAAAAAGGGTGGAGGAGAGAGCAAAAAAAAAAAAAAAGGGGAGAGAAAAAATTCGCTACATAGCTACGCTATCACGATCAGACGTGAAGTCGTTTGTAACGCAACTGCAGCGCGCGAGACCAACGGAATTCCGAGTGGGTAACCAGCGGAGGCGGTACGTATAGTGACAGAAATCCGATCTCACGTCCCCCCGAACAGAAATGAGAATAAAAAATGCGGAGAAAAAAAATAATAAAAAATAAAATAAAAATAAAAACGGAAAAGAGTAAAAAATTATAGCGCAATTTTTCTATCTCGAGAATAGGTATATTCGTATGGATATATAGAAACCCCGTGTAATGTATCTTGGTATGCTTTGGCGAATGTATAATTTTCGCGTTAAAATATTTTCCGTTCAGAAGTATATGGGGCATTCCACGCCAAATCGGAGGGTTTCAATAATTTTTTTCACTTTCTTCAATTTTTAGATGTACCAAAAAGTAGATGAAAACCCCGAAAGCTTTGAATAATTAAATTTGACCAGGACAATTATTGGCAAAGTAACGGGCAATGAACCCAAAAAAGAAATGCGATTTTTTTCGAAAATTCGATATCTTTGGACGCGGTGATCAAAAAAATTCCAAAATTTGCCAGGAAGAGTTTTTCTAACGGGCACTAAAATACATCTGAAAATTTTTGCGACCGTCCGATTCGTCGTGAAATGCCCTATACATAGCCGGGCACATAACACACGTGGATTTCATCCAGAGTATGAAACACGAGAAAATACAAAATCAAATGAATGTTCTCGCGAAATAAAAACTGAAAAAAAAATAATTCCATACGTACGTTTTCCGAACTGCTTCCGAGCTTTCGTCGCCGTGCGGGTAAAAAACTGTCGCCCCTAGTTTATCGGTAATTTTGAAAATGAAAAATCGTCTCTCACGTTTCTTTCGTTCGTCGTTTTGAGGAATGAGTCTCTCTCATTCGGGAGTGTGAATCGCCGCAGGAGGGTGATAATAAAATTCAATGACAATCAGAAATTGAGGTCGTGAAATCGTGACGCAGATCTTGATAAAATGGTGCAAGTCAAATTAGTAGACAATGGATTTCGAGATAGAAGATAGACGAGGTGGTGTACCCGGTAAGGGATACGTTGTTATTCATACCGGTAGAGATATGTAGTAACTTTATGAGAATAGTTGGGTAGGTGGGGTAGGTAGGTAGGTTCGTACCATCCATAGAAAGGGAGAACCAGTAGCTCGTATTACCGTACAACAAGAGGCAACAATAGGCTTGTAGGTACAACAATGTGACAACCACGGAGCTTGCAGCTAGGGATGTAATTATCTTCGGTATCTATATACACACACATATATATATATACGTATACATGTGTAATACACAGCACGACGGCAGCGAAACGCAGGTAGCGTTGCGCGACACATTGTCCTGCGGATGTCAACCAGCGTCAAGCTTTACCTCTATCTCCGTGTCGTATTCACGGGTGTTTCGGAATGGGCTCCGCGTCTGACCGATGGCAACAATGAGCACTGATTGATTCCCAATCGTCCGGGTACGTACGCCCGCGTTTCGCGAAAGAGAAGAAAAAAGGAGAGAAGAAGAAAAAAAAAAAAAAATAACCGAGAAAATAAAAAAAAAAAGGGTAACGGGGAACGGGGATGAAAAAAATATCACGTCTTTGAAACCGGTTGCGTTTCGTCCTTTTTGGAATCTTCGTTTCGGTGGCCGAGGACTTTTGTGCAGATTTTGCGGGAATTTCCGCAGCGGGTCTCGGGTTCGAGCTGAAAGGAAAAGAGCCGCATCAGCTCCTCTCAGTTCAAAGGTACGCACACACATGTCCGATGCAGTTGCGCGATTTCTCATTATCCAATTGGCGATCCTTTACCCCTTCGATCGTCGGTTCGCCGAGGAATTTTAAACCCCGATATCGAATACCGCGGGTAAAACACTGAGGTACTCGAATATCGGCGGGAAATTTTTCGTCTTCCTTGAACGGTTTAAAATTGCGCTGGAAAGTAAATTGTTTTTTTTTTCTTCTTCTTCTTCTTCCTTCTCCGTTTCGCGAATTTTCAAAGCTGCGGCGCGCAGCGAGTCGGCTGCGGGGTCCTTTAATCACCGTTCGATTGTATGCAAATTATTCGGCAGTTGGTAAATTTTGGAAGCCCGTTATTGCAGGTAATTGATCACCTCTCTCTACGCGTTGGGTGTGCGCGTGTAGGTACCTACGTAGGTATACATCGGGGTGTGAGATTGTGAAATTTTAATTGTCGATTTTAATTACCGTCGCTTACCGTCGAGATCGAGATCCGCCGCAGATGTCGGAGGGCGGACGAGCGAGGACGGGTGGTGTCCGCGTGGTCTTCTTCGCCGCTACGCTCCTCGTTGAAAATCAATTAAAGCCTCTCGGCCGTTTAAAGCGCTCGGCCGGCCTCGGAGGGGGGACCCCGCGGTAAGTCGATCGAAAAGCCCCGTGAGAAAATATCCTCAATTATCGCATTACCCTCCCCCCACCCCCGTCCGTGTGTACACGATACGCCCGTATCCGATACCGACGGGATAGGAGAGAGAAATAAATTTCGATTGGGCGAAATCGTCCGTCGTACCGTGCGCAAGTGACGCGGGATTCGGATCCTTCGAATCGTCGGGAGTCGAAATTCGGATCGGTCGAGATCCTTGAAAGAGAAAAAAAAAAAAATGAGTTATTTGCAAAGTGGTTACGGGACGTAAGTCAAACCCTCCGGCAGCCTATATTATGTACGAGCGGAACGGCGCGCCCTTATATTTTTCACGGGAAGTTATAAACTAGGGGGGGAGGGATGAGGGCGATACCGGGGGGTTAGAGGTGGGTGAGGTGTAATAAGGATGGCAGCTATTTCCTAACCGATGTTTGGTGGGTTTCTTCGACACTCGTATACCGAGTCGGGGGGTAGGAGCGGCAGGGGGACGGGTAGGAGGAGAAGTAGCAGCAGCCAGCAGCATCTGGGCGAAAGATTTTGAATTGACCGCCTGCAGGGTTGTGATAAATTCTTCGTAACGGACAGCGCGAAAGCCTCTCTGAAATTGAATTTGAATTCGAAAGTATCTGAGAAATACGCCACCGCATTCCTATAGGCTACCGCACCCCCCCGCATCCCCCCGGCACCCCCCTCGCACCCCTCGTCTGCTGTATAGATATATGGTAAATCTTGTACGATGAGGTTATTCAAAAACGTGAGATTTTTCCGCTTATAGCACCGATGCATTCGCCTATGTACGGTATATACATATATGTACAACCGCTACATATGTACGTGAAAATTTAGTTTCCCCGGTATGCATATACGTATACGTATGTATATATATATATAAAGTACGTGCGGGCAAACACTGAAAACACATACATATATATAGAAAGAAACCGCGTTGGGAGTTTCCTGTTTTCGCGCTACGCTTGCAAATAAGTTTTTCCATCGGATTTTACGATTTTATACCACTTTTATACACACATTGTTTTCCATCACGAACCGTTCCTCCTTCTCTCGATTACTTTTCCTTTTCCTTTTTTTTTTCAACCACCTACAGACGCGCGTTTTTATTCGTTCTTTTTACCAACGTCATTTTCTCGCCACGGCTCGTTTGATAACTCGTCGTTTTTCGACGCGGTCATCCGGGTCCGAATCTCGACGGATATCGAGGTGGGTTTCGTTGCTCGGAATCGTCGCTAAAGTCCCCACGTTCTTTCGCACGGACGTGCGATGGTAACGTTCCCAAGTTTTACGAATGCCCTCGTTTAAGGGCGTTAAAGAGGTCTTCGATTTACAGGCGCGTTTATAGGTGAACCGCCGCATAATCTATTATATAGAGATAAATGTGAATCCGTAGTACGCGGAAGGGTTTACCGCGAGCAACAAGCGGTGGTTGATAATCAATTTAGGATTAAACCCAAAATAGGTATAACTAATTGCGTGAGAACAACTAATGCAATTGAAACTACGCCAATCTAAAGTAAACTTCATTGTTCCCTATCGGTGTGTTTCGCGAAGCGACGCGCCGAGGCAAAAGCTCGGCGGCGGCAACGAGCGAGAGGGAAGATGGCGTGGCCGGGGTGCTCGGGGGAGGGGGGGGGTGGGACTGCAGTTGTGCAGTTGCATTTGCAGTTTAGTGCGAAAGCTCTTAGCGCACATCCACCTATGTAATATCCGACGCAGAACTGCCGCTGGCTGTCGAGCTGATGCAAAATGCGACGTTAAGTGAAATTTGCTAAACGTTCGCCGTCCGATTCCTCTGACTCGACTTCGCTGAAATCTTCAATCTTCTTTCTACTCTTCCGATTCGCGAAACGTCCGAAACAAAGGTGGGGGAAAAAAATTTCTAATTGATAACACCGCGATTGCTTCGCTTTGTCAATTTTTTGTTTTTTTGTTCCGGAATCTGTAGGGGGTGAAAAAGAAAAAAGAAGCAAGAAAACAGATACGAAAGCGTGGAAAAATGGATGAAATAAATAAATGCGAACGAAAAAATAGAAAAATAATATGGGGAAGTCGAATAGAAAGAAAGAAAAAAAGAAAAAAAAAAGAGAAAAAATGTAAAGAAGTAACAAAAATGAGTAACGGTGAAGTGCTTGGATCAGATGGTATGGTCGTAAGTCAGGAGAAAGATAACGGTCCCAATGGGCGCGGGAAGACTATCGTTTCTATTCAAATACACGAGGCAAACAAAAAAGCTGCCGCCGTTCCATAAACAGCGGTGTGGGTTTATGTGGAAAGCAAAAGCCAAAAGCACGGTGAGAGGGTGGAACGAAAACCACCCTGTATAACACACCGGGCATCGCGTATACGTGTGTATATGTATATAGGTGTATACGTAATATGTATATAACCGGGAACCATTCGCTCCCTGTACAAATGAGATAACTCGAGAGAGACCGACGTAGTTTCGTTGTCGACGAATCCCGCAGACTTATACCTCACGGTATATAACAGGTATCTGTGTGCGTGCGTGTGTGTGTGTGTGTTATAAGTATTTGTATGTGTCGGGTGTACCGCTGGTCTATTTATCGCTGCAGCAACGCTGGGTTATAACTAACTTTCCGTTATACGCCCTGTATAGCTGCCGGAAATCTTGCAAATTAGATATATCCAAGAAATTAACTCCGAACTTATACAAAAACAGGTTTTCTTGCTAAGTAGGTATAGGCGAGATAATTACTGTGCCGGGGGAAGAAAAGACAATCGGCCTTGTAATATATCTCTCTCCGCAGCCAAAAATCGCTGAAAGTTGAGTGCGCGGCGCCCTCCGGAAAAAATTAAAAAAAAAAGTGAGAGAGAAAAGAAAATCTTCTTTCACCCTTCGGGACGAGGAATGGAAACTGTCAAATCGGGCTTCAAAAAGCTCCACGTTTCATCGAAGTCCTACCCTCTTATATCCGGCGTTTTCGACTTACTTTTCAAACGGCGATGTCGAGATGAACGATTCCTTAATCCTCGAATTTTTATGCGCGGTTAGCCCCGCGTATTCGTTGTCCTCACACAGGATGAAGTTTCGGTCATGTCACCGCAGGTGGAAGCTGGAGAACGAATGTAGCGAATGAAGCATCTTCGTGACCGGGCGTGACACCGTAGAGTCGGTATAAGTTTCCGTGGTAAAATTTTCAGAGAAATAAAACTGGGTTAATGTTGCGTTTGAGTTAAGAACACGGAGCACATGTTCAGTCTAGCTACGTAACACGTACGTACGTACGTATACTACGGCCAAGCAACAGCGAGCGACCTCGCGGTGCGCTTCGTTTTTTCCATTTCATTTAATTTTTTTTTTTTCTTCTTCCGCCTTCTGTTGCTCCTCTTTGTTTTTAGTGTTTTTTTTTTTTTCATCTATTTTTCCGTTTTCTCCCTGGTCCACGTGACGCGGTCGACCTTCTTATTTTATCTCGCGAGACGCAACTAGGTTTCCTCGAAAGCTCTCCAACTATTACCAAGAACAGCGAGGCACACACCGGGTACACTGCTAAGAAGGGAGACAGCTGCCTTTCCTTTTTTGCTTCATCTTCTTTGATTCTATTCTCTCGTTTTGTTTCATTTCAGTTTGTTCCCTGCTTTTATCCGCCACGATTGCAGGAACTTCCAGACAAGAAGAAACGAATAAAAGACAGTCCGGATGGATAAAAGCACATTGCTATAATACGCTGACTTTGAAAGTTTTCGGGGTGGGGGGGGGGAGGTAAAACGCTTTTGCTTGACCTCCGTTTATGCAGGTGCGATAACTGTTGTTCCTTGTTTTCTCCGGCGAAAGAGAAGTTTTTTCAAAAATCTGCCTCAAAAGCATGTAAAAAAATGTTCAATCGCTCGTATAATTTTGCCTAGATTCGTTTTTCCCTTTTTTTGATTTTTTTTTTTTTTCTCTTAACGCCTTATTTCTCTTCGTCCGTATAATATAATCAATTATTCGAGATTATGTGGAGGACTACAGCCCACCGTTTCATTACCGGCTCCAAATGGCGCGGATAATTTTCCGAGGGTTCGAGGGCTACGGGTCCAAAACTTCGGGCGTCGAACACAAAATGAAACACGAAAATTCGTTTTAAAATTTTTTTACCCATCTTCTCTCAATTTTCATTAACCCCGAATACATCGGACTCGAAATAGATCCAAAGTAGGCGAAAAGAGCCTGATTACTGTGGGCGTTTTTTTTTATTTCGTTTTTTCGGTCAATTAAGATACGGTTCTTGGTATTCTTTCGATTTTGGTATTCGTCGGCACGAAAGACGATAAAATTTGTGTGTACTTTATAATAATCGTCTATGTGCGTTTGACGGGGTAAAGTGTTTGCTTGGTAGATTCAGAAGTTTCGGCGACTCAAATTAAAGCCCCAATGGGTTGAATATTGAGAAAGTATCTCCAGAATGAGAAAAAAGCTCAAAAATTGTGTCGGAAATGTTATAGAAAAAAAATGTGAGAAAATTTCGTGAAACATTGGCCGTTTTCCAGGATGACCGAGACATGGCGTCTTTCATTCTCGAGGAGTGGGAGAGAGCGGGGGAAAAAGGGAAAGAAAAAATGGCCAGAATTTTAATTTTATTATTAGCGTCTTACGCCGCCTATTACTCATCCCCGTAAATCCCTCGTCAGAGAATTTTCCTTTTTTCTCTCCTCGGTTTTTAGGTGTTCGTTTTTTTTTTTTTTTTCCCCCTCAATTCAAGCCTCCGAATCGCCGGGCTGCAAAGGGAGTCCCCGCATCTCTTTTGAAAAGGGAACACCGCGCGGCGCAGAATGGAAGTAAAATATAACTGCGTTCAAATTGATAATGGAACGAAAATTGTACGCGGGTAGGAGTCGGTCCCACGGTAACGGGGGTTGTGAATGAAGGAAAAAAAAAAAAAAAGGAAAAGAAAAATCAAAGACGTCTCGTTGCGAAGTTGAATCGAACGAACATATCTCATTAATTAATGCACGCATGGAAACGTCGGAATTGGACTCGAAGAAAATGAGAGAAAAAAAAAAAAGAAAAACACATAGAATACCCAAATTCCCATCGAGTCGAGTTCCGAGATGAGCGCCGATAACGTAGGGCAGGACATCCCTTACTTCTGTATCAACGCGATTTTGTTTCACCGGCTTCTTTTTTCGTCCCATTTTTCCCTTCTTTCTTCTCACCGCAATCGGCGGTGCGAGGTTCGTTTTATATGGGCGGACGTTATCTGGTCTTCTTTTTGATAATATCCAGCCGCAGAAGGCAGGACGGTGAGAATGTAATTCGGAAGGACCTCGTATTTTCCGTGCACTTTGACTCCGCTCGCAGGATAATCTTGTGTATAAAGATGTGAGAAACGTCTTATCGCCGGCGTTAATATCTTATCTCTCCACATTGAAAACTGTATATTCACTCTCGCAAAAAAACAGAAAAAAACAAAAAAAAAAAAACAAAAAATCTGAAGCGAACGCGAATATATACGTAGCGTTACCTACATACATTTCACGTACATAGGTATATGTGTAAACCTACTGGAAAAGAATTGGCGATGAAAACGACGTCTGCAAAACTTTGCGACTTTATTCGGCATGACTCTAGCCTGTTGTAAACTGGAGAACCAACGTCCCTCAACGATTTATGTATAGGTACTCGCTTCTACGTCCTGCAGGATAACAGGGGGTACTTGTATAGGTATATATATACACTCGCCTAATATCCACTTCTTGTACGACGCTCCTTAATATCTCGCCGTTGCTCTGCCCCACTTACATTATCCTCTGATTCACAACCGGAGAACCAAAAACATCCCCCTTCTATTTTGTTTTTTTTTACCCTTCGTTATTCGTCCTTTTCCAGATTATGCTTCTTCCCTTATTTCTTTACACACACCCCGTACTACCTTTTTACCTTCTCTGATGACCGTATAAATACTTCGCTTATATATGTATATACACGCTCTACGAATAAACGCGGCCAAGGAGAAAATATTTTATAACCAACTCCTAATCTTAACGACTACCCCTTCTTCCCCCCTATTAAACGCGAAGTACACGGTGCATGTAAAAATATCTTCGAAAAGAAAAGGAGAAAAAGAAAAAAATAGGAAAAGGAAAAAATTAATCAAAGAACTAGAAAAAAAAAAAAAAAAAAACCGCCAAACGTTGTCACCCCGTATAAATTTTTCATCGGCGTTCCCCCAGCCCCGGCAATCTGTGGAAAATTTTTACTTTGTGCCGCACGTTCGTGTTTACTCTACGGGTACACAAGAGAAACTCGGTCAGTCTCGATTATTCGCGCGGTACGGATTCTGGGGAGTAGAGGTATACTGCACAGGAGATGTAGGTAAAAGCGGGTCGGTCGGTGGAGGAGGTGGAGGTGGAGGAGGTTGTAGAATCCTTAGGAGAGTGGTTACCGGGTACTACGGGGATGCAGGGAACACCCGAGCGTTTTCGAGGACTTCCGTTCGCCACGGTTATCTGATCTCTGCCAAGCGGTACGACCCGGCGCGCGGTGTCGTTCCGATCTATGGCTGTAGTAAGGGGGGTAAAGCGGGGGTAAAGCGGAGTAAGAATAAGAAGAAGTCGAAGCGGTCGGAGGCGAACGACGATGAGAATTCGCTTGGCGAGCGCGTAAAAAGCTGAAAAGCTCCTAAGAGCCAGCGACGACTACGACGAGCTCCGAACGACCGCCGCTCGCTTTCCCGGCGAAGAGCCGATCCTTCGGGGATGTGGCGAACACGTTAGACCCCGTCCAACTGCATGGAATGAGTGTACGTAGAGGCTATCCGTACACACCGGCTGCACGCGATAGTGGATTGAAAATTTTCAAACGGCGACAAGGGGAGGAAGAAATATACATAAAAAAAAATATCGAACCGACCGAAATTCGATCCGTATCGATTCGCGACGAGCGTCGCGAATCGGCGTGTGTACGAGAGATACCGTACCGCGAAAAGGCGTGGTCGGGTTATTTGAAAATGAGAAAACCAAAAAAAATCATTTCACGTTTCACAGCGTTTCGACGTGAAAGGGAAAAATTAAAAAAATTGCCACAAATTTTGTAAAACGAAAGAAAAAAAAAACACAAATCTACACAGTTTCGTATAATGAGCAAAGGTTTCGGTTTTTCTATTCTCCTTTTCGATTCTGATGTAAAGTATTCGTATCAAAAAAAAAAAAAAGGAAAAATTACCTCACGTCTATCACGATCCTTTTATTTCTGACAAAATTTTTCTGTTTTTTCTCTTTATTTCCGTACCGATTTTTACCTCACCGTTGTCGGAGGTGGTCTCTAGTCTTTCGTTTCTTTCGCTTTTTTCTTTTCTCTTCACTCTTTTTTCTCCTCAGTTTTTGTTCTTTTCTTCTTTTCTTTTTACTCTTTTTGTTCCACAGATGCATGATTGGGTCAGCTTGGGTGGGCGTCTATCTGAGCGAAGGAACGAACTCGCGGTTCGGCCGTGTGCCCGAAGAAAACGCATCGAAAGAAAAACGTCGAAGGAAACGAGAAAAAAAAAACAAAATAAAATAAAATAAAAAAAAAGAAGAGGAGGAGGGAGAAAAGAAGGAGAAGAAAAAGAAGTAGAAGTAGAGGAGCGCCCGGGGCGTTTTTGTCGGGGAAGCATGCTTCCCCATTAATTCCTCATCCTTAAATTCGCGAAGCACTTCGGGCTCGTGGGGGCCACGCGCGTTTTCTCTCCGCGAAACGAAACTGGCGAAAAGTTTCGGCATTATTTAGTTGAATTGATCCCGCCAGCTCATGTAACTCTTGTTGTTCTTTCTGTCAATCAGTAAAAAGTTGGGAAAGGAGCTCAAGAAATACCACCAAACAACGGTACCAATCTAACAAAAATCACTCAACGTTCCGACCGTTCAACTTTTATCCCCCGTACATGAGTCGTATCGGCGGCAGATATTGCGTCACGCGAGAACGTGGATTCGAAATTAATTTTTTTTTATTCTTTTTTTGGGTTTTCTTCTACTTTCCATTGTTGCATTTTTTTCAGTTGTTGATTTTTAATCGCCACGTTGTACAATACCGCAAGATATGGGGAAAACGAAGAATAATAAAAGAGCGTTTTTTAATTTGCGATAACTAATTACCTGGCCGGTGTAACGCGCGGTGCGGTGCAGCGATGGCGTGTAACGCGTACGAGAGAAGAGAAAGAGAAAAAAAAAAGAGAAAAAAAAAAAAAATAGACGAAAAGAAAAAATGTATCCGCGAAAGAGTGAGCTTTTGTGTGTTGCGGGATTAAAAAATCGTCGGAGCCGTTCTTGGGCTCCTGCGGAGCCACGTGCTGCGGAGGTTGCGCCGAACGGTGGCCGAGGCTGGGGGTAGGGGTGGAGGTGGAGGTGGAGGTGGAGGTGGCTTCGGAACGCCGACAGGGGTGAAAATTTATCGTTGAATATCAATAACGCAAACCCTTCGCGAACCAATGTTACCGGCCAGCCCGCCGACGAGAGTTTTGAGAGCTGCTGCCGCCGCCGGGTGATGAGGAGAAAGAGCGAGAGGGGTCGGGGGCGGGGGCGGGCGCGCTGATTGACAGGCAAAAATGACAGACTTTAGATTTTGGCAGGCTACGTAAATCGCGCTACCTGTTCGAACGTGTACACGTGTACACGTATACGTCAGGAACTACGGGGTATCCCAGCGACGTTCCGATGATTGAAAAATCGATAATTCCCGACAGATAAAATATATACGTATACGTATAATGTACAACAAACGGTTATCGCTTTACGAACGATGATTTTTACGCCGAATGGTACCTTCGTACCTCTACCGTGTTATTAGGTATCGAAATTACATATATACGAAGCGAACGCACGTATTTACGCGAGTGGAAAGAAGTGTTGAAATTTTATCGTCGAAGTGGAAGACTGAAGCAGAGAATTATCCAAAATCTGATCCGATCGAGAGAAATACTCGGAGGTGAAGAAAATCTGACTTTCGAACAAGTTTCCCCGGTTCAAAAATTTACGACGGGATCTACAGTCGATTGATAATTTTCGCGAGCAAGTTTTCGAGCCTTCGAAAGAGACTCCTTTCGATTTGTCGGGATAAATTTAAAGCAGATGCAAATGCAGAGACAATATTTCGGAGCCTCCGGACGACCGAACGGAGAAAAAAAGAGGGAGAAGGGAAAACAAATTGTTCAAAGAAACGTCAAGTTTTCGAACAAACATTGCTCGAGAACGGGGAGGCGGCTTCAGACGTCAGAGAGGGTGTACAAATATAAGATGCGAAAACTATTATTCGAACCCGCCGATAAAACGCCATGGTCACGGGGCCGCGGTGAAACGATTGTACGTAGAAAGATGCGCGAATCGAAAGGTGGAAGTAGAATGAAAAAAAAAAAAAAGTGAAGAATCGAAGTAAAAGGAAAAAGGTGAAAGAAAAAACAAAGAAGAGGTAGTTATTCCGTACTCGATTACTAGTTTCACGGTATAATGCATATTGAATAGAAACGCGATTGTAGAAAAGAACGGATGTGGAAGGGGGAGTGGGGGGAGGGGGGTGGGGGGGTTTACCCACTCAACCTTCTATAGGAAATTGATTCCCAGCTCAGAATTACCGTATAAAATGTTAGACACACTGCAGTGGAGGGCGCCAGAATAAAAGGTGAAAAAATTTCATCTTCGATCCGCTCTTATCGCCCTCTTCTTTTTCCAACTTTATTCTCCTACGATCGTCATTGCCCCACCCGTGCAAATTTCCACACCGACTGGACTGTAATTTTCCCTTTTTTCTTTCACTCCGCCCCGTTTCACGAAAATAAAAAAAAAAAAAAAAAACTATAATAACTCCCGACCCCGAGTAATTTCCCGCAAATTTTTTCCGATCCTCGAAACGCGCCGCCTTCGATTCCGGGTTAAGCTCTGTAATTCCGAGTTTTCCATTCGTCTGTTTTTCCATAAATTTTCTCCGTTGCATCTAGCGGCACGTCGCTGTCTACGTGTGTGCCCGGAAACTGAGCTGTAGCAGCATCGGCTGCTGTATACTAAAACGTTAGACGATGCTATTGAACATGAAGTACATCCGGCCGACCCGGTGCAGGAAGAGCGGCGTCAGCGTCGGTGTTTTGCATTTACATGCTTCCACATGCACGTGGCATAGATGAGGCGAAAGCCGTTCTCTGCGATCGGCAAAAGGCCGCTGAAAAAGGGAACTGGAAGGGCGGGGGAACGGGAGGAGAGTAGGAGAGGAGGAGAGGAGGAGCTCAGAAAATCCCATGCAGGGTTTACGGATGTGTGCAGGTTATATAGCGCGCGGCTGAGGTCGAATATGAAAATCTTCCAGTAGGCTGCCGATGTTAAAAATGAAAAACTAGCGACTCGAAAGTATTGGAGGAAAATAAAAATTAAAAGAAAAAGGGAAATAATAATAAAAAAGAAAACAAAAAAAAATAAAAAAGGAGAGCGAGATAGAGTCCGAAAACGGAAACCCTTGCCCGCGCGCACGTATACCCACCACCGACCACCACCTACCCCCTATACACGGCGTCTGCCGAAGTGCATCGGACCATTTTCGATTTCTACCCTCGAATGAATGACCGGAATTATATCCGCATAGCTGCAGCGGTGTATAAAACTGACCTATTTTACGGCCCCCTGTACCACCCGCCCCTCGATCCCCTCAAATATATATATATATATATATAGAGTCCGAAACAGCGAGGGTGGTCATGCTACGGGCGCATGTCTATATAATAAATTTTTCTAAGAAAACCATCTTCCAATTTCGCTTTACACCCGTATACAACGCTATACGATATTGACTACGCAATTTTCCATCGATTTACCAACTCCACCCCTTTTTATACCTACCGTAGACACCCAGCTGCAACGCGGCGTTACACTTTTTCATCTAACCCAGGAAAATTGGCTGCATAGACTGCCGTAACTATTACCCCATTTTTACACGAAGTCTCGAGTTTCTTACGGTCGAAAAACTGCAAATCGAAATACCAAAAAAAATCTTCTTCTTCGCTTTCAGTTTTATCGGTATAAAATCCTCGCGAATTTACCTCAGGTTATTTGTGCGACAGAAAAAACTATTTTCAAAATGAAGAGAAAATTCAGACCCCGTCCAGTCTGACACAGATCCTGTAGGTGGTTTCAAAATAAATCTGTACACTTTTATTGACCCGCCCGCGCGTATTATAAATGAAATCATAAAGTGTCCCGCACCGAACATAACTTCGTCTCTGGTTTATTTTTTGTTTCATTCATTTTTTGCTCTGCTTTCGTTTTTTTTTTCTTTCGATTTTTCGCCCAACCCGACGTGGTGTAACGGTCGAATATCGCGGAGAGCGAACCTGATTCGCGGTCGCGGAAAATAACAAGAGGGAATAGACGAACAAAAAAAAAAAAAGCACCCCCGTGACGTGGCCGGCGACGTCGCCATTGCCGTCGTCATATTCTCCCCGACGAAATGGGGGCGGCGAATCGCACAGAGGACGTTTTGGCCACCGGTACTACGCGGTGTATACGTGCGTGCGTGTTTGTGACGTATATTATACTTATACGATGTGGAATCGCAGGGTGAGGGGGGTGGGTGGGTTCGCCGCAACCCCTAACGAATAAATAGATAATACATGAAAAGAAATATTTCGTTTAACGGAGATATATAGTGCAGACTGGTACCTAATGACGAACAATTTATATCGCTCGCGTATGAAACAAAGAAAAGATTTATACATAGGTATACGTATATGAACGTGAATATGATGGATGAACGAGTGAACACGGGCGAATGTAGTGTAATACCTGCTGGGATATTTATATTTCTTTTTTTACTATTTTAAAACTCTTTCAATTTACGTTGTTAGTTTTTGCTCGGAAATTGTTTTTTTTTTTTTCTCTTCATTTTTATTCTTCGTTCGAATTTTTTTTCCCTCTACCTTCGCAATACCACCTGCCCATTCGTTATTCATTTGCGCGTATCCGTACGTAACTTCTCCGATAGGTACCATGGGCCCCGACCGATCCAATTAAATTATACGATTTTATTAGCACCGATTTCTTTTTTTCTGCAATTTATTTTTTATTCAAATTCGTTTCGTTGATTCTTTTTGTTTTTTTTCTTTTTTTTACCCCGCTATTCCGTTCCTCGTACCGCTGTTTTACAATGCGTTCGTGTATCGAAAAAAGAAAAAAATATATACAAAACAAAAAAACCCGTAAAAAAAACCAAAGGAGAGGAAAAAATGTCCACGAAGGACGAAAAAAAAAAAAAAAAAAACTGCGCTAAAATTTATCGATAGCTTATAGCTAAGGCAAACTGCTGCGGATTAATTGTTCGATAAATTTATTCAAGTGGGGAGGGGGTCGCGGGTTTCGGTCCAGGTCGGTATATAAAGGCCGTGGTACGAGCGTGGTCGATACTCTCGGGTTTAATGTATAACGAAAACTGAAAGCTGGATTTGGTATTCAATTAAAACTGCATATAACGTTCTGAAGTACGACGCAGTCTATATTACAGCTGTATAACGCCGCATAACGTGTACACCCGGCGAGATCGATTCTGGCTAATTTTTCTCATCGCCGAATAACGAAGAATTTTTTCGCCAAGCGTCGCTCGGGCTACTTTAATTTTCCTTTTTTGTTGCCTTTTTTTTTCCCATCACATACGTACGATCTCGTTACGCACACGTATGTGCGGACACCGTAGGTAGGTAGAGGGTACGTACGCGCCCTCCCACCCCGTTTATAATTCGCGTATATGCTGATTTCGCGGAGTTTCGAATTCCCGCGTGCATCTTGCCGACCTATCTGTCGTAATTAGTCGGGTAGCTCAACACCGCCAACGTGGAACTCGGGGAGGCAAAACGTCAACTCGCAAATTTCACGGGTGAACGCATTACGCTGAGTATCATATTCGCCATACATCACACACGCGGTACCACGTGCACGTACGTGCGGGGTACGCCACCACCTTTGTTGTTGGACACGGGATGACCGAAAAAAACGAACAAGTTTTTGAAAAAGAGAAGAAAAAAAAAACCAAATAATTGCTTCCCAAAAATATTCACCCTTTCAAAAATTTTAGATCTCTTATCGTAGGTGAGTAAATTTTTATCACCTCAGAAAACTACGTGATCGGATGTGTGAGAAGTTTTTTTTGGTTTTTTTTTTCACCTTTTTCGTTTCCTCAAGCCCAAATTTCACTCCGTTGTTTCATACCTGTTCGGTGGGTGTAATAATACCTATACGGGCAATCGATCACGTAGCTCGGTATATATATAGCCTGGGTTATTGGGTTGTGTAGATTTTTCTCCCCAATTTAATAGCGGCGCGTTCCCGAGATTTTTTTCTTCTTTCTTTTTTCCTTTTTTGTTGTTTTTTTTTTTTGTTGACTTACGTTTTTATTTTTTTACGTATTTTTGTATCGATACTCGGTCATCGTTCTGTCGCAGTTTTGTCACTTTGTGAATAGAGTTTCCTATTTTCTAGAGATTGATTTGAGAATCAATCGAGCAAGTATCTTCGAAAATATCAATGTTATAAAATGCTTGAGTATAAAATTTGAAATACGACGTTTTTTTTTTGGACCTTCGCTGCATATGTCATTCTTGAAAGATGTGATACGGATTTCGAAAATGTTTACTCGGTTTCACAATATTTCCGCACATCAAATATTATCATAACCGCGTGTCAAATATATCCTTTTGCGCGAAAAAAAAAAGTAAAAAAAAAAAAGAAAAGAAAATGAAGAAGAAAAAATGATTTATAAAAGTCGCCGGTATAATCCTTGTTGAACTTTGGATTTACGGCGTCTATTTAAAAAGCATTAGTAGAGTATAAGGATGGCGTGTGAGGGGGCGATATTCCCTTCTCTTCGGGAAACCCCCGTACACATATATATAAAAGTTGGTCCCGTACTACAGGAACAACGGCGAGCCGCCATGATGGCAAAACCTCCTTTGGAATTTAGCGAGCGCACGACGTCGGTAGGGGTTGGGGGGGTAGGGGTGGTCGGTGATCTTTTCGCGTCTTCGTGCGGAACACCAGAGCCGGGGTATGTTATATATAAACGCACGGGATAGCGCGGTAAGTCGTTTGTTTCCGAGATTTGTTAGTAAAACTTTTGAGAAATGTGTCTTAATTTTCTTCGAGAAACTGGAAACCCCCGGGCCGCTACCGTAATACCTCACCTCGCCTCCTTCTTTTCAACGTCGTTTCACTTATTTTTATCTAACGACCCGCCCCCCCCCCGCCCCGCGCGCACCGCAGACCCCGTCGCGGGTTTTCGAGCCTCCGAATTATCGCGCGCGACTAATTGAAATTATTTCCAAACAATTCGTCGGGCGAATCGGGCGTACGCGCCCGATATGGCGGAAAACAGTTTAATTGCATAAATTATGTTCTGCGTACATCGGCCGGTTATTTACTCACCTGTAGGTACATATGTATGTTTATTTGTACGAACATCCGGCCCGATGAGAGAAACTAAGTTACGGATCTCCCCCTTCACTTCCGTCCTTCTTACTTCCACCTCAACTTTTTCCCTCTTCATAAGCGGGAAAGTGGCTTTAAGTAAAGCTGGAAACTGTCTCGGAATTGCGTCGACGTTTTCCGCTCACCTAGCGAGGTGTTCAGAGCTCGGGAATGTAACTGCTCGGAAGTAAACTGAGGGGGTCTTGAATTCCGGTATTTCACATTTAGATGCATTCAACGCGTCCTGATTCATTTTTTCTTTTTTTTTTTTGAATTCCTTTCCCCTCTCATCGTCGGGGCAGAATTCGCCTTCGCACCCCTGGTTTTTCTGACACGTTTTAACGAATCGACGAATCGCGAAGAAGACCGTCGAATTTTCGTAAAAATTTCCGTCGATATATCGGATATCGGATAAATGAAACCCACAGAAAAATCATCCCTCTTCGCGGGATATGGGTTCCAAAAGGAGAAAGTCGAAGACGAAAGAGAAAAAAAAATAAAAAAAAAGGGGAAGGATATACGTTGGCGACTGCAGGCGAGTAACTCCGTTGACGCGTAGCCCTCCTCCCTCCTCCCCTGAATTTTATGGGCTACCGGTGAATTCAGGACGTTGTATCCTTCCTGCAGGGACGCCGCGCGTGTACCGGTGGAAGCTGCAATTTGGATGGCTCGAGATTTCGTCGGGGGGTTGCGCGACGTTCCCGGTCTCCGAAATGAACGGTACGGGGAAAGGACGAAGCGAGGATGGGGAAAAAATCGCGCCGTAGGAGCGGACGGAAGGATCGGAGGATATCGGGTCAGACAACGCGGCGACGTGGGAGAAGGACGGTGGGGGGGGAGGGGGGGGGGATCTGGGGCGGGACGAAGCGGAGGCTAACAGCCGGAGATAGAATATATTAAAGGGGATAAGCCTAGGGCTTCGAACTAGCGAGTCTCGCGCCTGCAGCTTACCGCGCAATCTTTCAGAAATACTTTTTCTATTTCGCCGGAGCAAAACTACCCTGACGGCGTACCGTACACCGGAGCGTCACCGCCCCCCCGCCCCCGCCGCTCGGCTTCGGCCTTTTGCCCAGGACATAAATTCTATCGGGAAAAATAAGCCTCGAGGAACACGGAGTGGAAACAGATTTTCATTTTCCTCAATTTTCCTAGCCGCTTCGAATATCCTTCAGTTTTTTTTTTTTTTTTTTTTTGCCGTTAATTACGGGACCGATCGACGGGGTAAACGTGATTTTCTCGCGGTGATTCGAATTCGCGAAACTTGTATCGGAAGGAGATTAAGCACAAGCGCGGCTCGTCCGGCGAACGAGTCGGGGGATCGATGAATCGATAATTGATCGATTAACCGACTAAACGATTCGAACCGGGGCGAACCCTTCGTACCGCTCTTACTTCACCACTCGTCGTTTCGAACCGGCGCCGAGCGTCCCGACGCGACACCGCGACGCCCGCGACTACTCCCCCAAGTCCCCCGTACTCTGTCCCGGGAGGGCTCAGCGTGCTCGGGGCTGAAAACCGTTAAAATCGGTCAGATTTTTTATAGCTTCGTCCGGTTTTTCTTCTTTTTTTTTTTTCGACTCCATTGCGATTGCCCAAAAAAACGACCTCGTCAGATCTCAAGAGTATGACGACGGTACGGGATGAGATTTGATTTGTACGAACGTTGCGGGGGCAACATCCCCCGAATTTCATTTATCGAGGGTTGGAAAATGGCGGCGAACCGAGTCTACGTATGCCCCTCGCGAAATAGGAAGGAAGGAAGGAAGGAAGGAAGGAAGGGAGGAGAAAAAAAAGAAAAAAGTGGCGGGAGTGTTGAGGGGAAAGAGCCACCCCCGCCCCACCTCACCCCATTTTTTTCCGTTCTCCCCGAGCAAGACGAAAAGGCCTCGCTCCGGCGTAAGCGGCAAGATTATTAGTGATCTTTATTTATAGGCGGCTGCGGGGGTCTTAACGCTTCGCTACTAATTACAGTAGGCAGCTGATCCCGCGGAATGTCGTATACGCGCATTACTTCTGCACCCTACGTGGTAATCGGGGTTAATTATTCACGCATTTTAACGTGTCTCTCTTCTCCTCTTCATCGGAATACCGAAACCGGCGCCTCCGACTGCAGGGTGCAGAGTAAATTTCGTCGGATGCACCGAAAAAGCGGAGCGGCGGATTTAAAGGGGGGGGGGGTGAAATTTTTTTTCATAGACTCTCTAAAAATAAAAAATCGCCTCGATTTCGCGAGGTACGCGGACCGCGGCTGCAGCTACGTTCCATTGATTTTCAATCCATATCTCTCCGTCAATTTCTAATTCGCCCCACTTATTTCCCTATTACATTTCTACATCTATCCACGTCGGCGTACGTTGCGGCAATACCTATACTATACCCTCTATACCGATTCAACGATTCGTTAATTAAGCGAACCACTCACGGCCCGTGATGTCAATTCTAAAGAGAGATGGAACGCTTCGATTACCTTATACAACACCGAGTGGCCGGCCGTGTACGGTTCGATCATTTGGGAATTCAAAAACCCTTCCCATCTCTCATTCGGAAATCGGCTATTTTTTTTCTTTTCAGCTACTTCCTACTATTCCAACTTGTTTTTTTTTTTTTTACAGCAGAAAACCAACAAAAAAAGAAAAAAAAAAAAAAGAAAGAAGAGCTAGCGATTAATTTCTCCTTCTCTTTTCGGTTTGTATTCCGTTATCCCGATTCTTTTTATCTCGCGACAAAAGCGACGAGCGTATAATCGGGAAGATTGAAAGATTCAAATCGCGAAAATGGAAGGGCAAAAAAATTTAATTTCATCTACAAAATCTGGTGCGATTATTTTTTTCGCAGGTTTTTTCTTATTTATTTTTCCATCGCCATTTACCGACGCAATTTCGATACAGCTTTTCAAGGTACGTTTTCTTCTTCTTTTCAAAGGATTCGAAGCAGGCTACGTGCGGTAAAGGTGGTGTTACGTCCCTCGGGGATGATTGATGAAATTTTTCCTTTTTTCCATTTTTTTTTTTTTTTCTATTTTTCTTACGTACAAATATTATATCTTCGCGAATCTGTGTGCGGAATACTTTTTTCATTCTTCGTTTATTCCACATACTAAATTGTACAGCTGTAATCTGGCGCATATACATATATACATATACCTTCTATATATTATATCGTTGTCAACCTCAATTCACCTAACCCAACCCCACAAAAGCGAAGTATATAAGGCACAATAAAATCGTTTGCTTTGCTGATGCGAGAGGAAGGTAGAAGCTCCATCTTCTTCTTCTTCTTCTTCGTCTTTTTTCTTTCACTTTCCTACTTTCTCTCTCCTTGTTTTTTTTTTTTTTTTTTTTCTTTTCTTTCTTTACGCGATCCTTCGAAACGCGCAAAAAGCTCCAAAGAAGAAGCAAAGTATACGAGGCCGGGATAAGACGAGATTCGAATGGATACGCACAAAAAACTACACGACTACGTATGGATTTATGTAGAGGGCATTCCGAAGCAATTCGGCGTGGAAAATTCAGCGAGTAACTTCGCAGTAGGAGAGTATAAAGAGCAGGAAAAACTAATCTTTAATTTCACTTCCAGAGGACTCGCGGAATGAGGGATAGAGCCCGATATCTGATTTATCTTAATTCGATTCCCGTTCATCATTTCCAGCGAATTCCGCACAGCGTGTTGCGGAGTGAGGAGAGATCCTTGCCAGGGGTCAAAGAATTTTCTTTACGTTTTATTTCTGCTCAGCTCTATTTTGAATTTTCTCCCGTTCTACCGTATCGGATCTCTTCGCAATTAGCGGAAATCTATTCCCTCATCGGAACGGGGGCTTGCGGAACTTTGACGATCATTTCGCGTTCCGATACTCGTATTTCACTTTCGAGGAGTTTCTGTTTGTACGCGGCGTTGCACCGACCACTTCGGATGCGCACAGAGGTTCTCCTGAACAGAGTGGTGAGCAATTTGAGGGAAGCGGTCTGATTATACGCCCGAGAATGATTGATTTTTTGCTCAGAAATCGATTTTTTTTTCAGTTTTCCAAAAGTAGTCTCACATATCATCAGCTCAGGAATCAAAATCCCAAAGCCAAAATCATCTACTTATGCAATCGATAGAGTAATCATCAATTATTCGCTGTTGGGAGCAGAAAAATTATAAGACACATCGAGTGGTTCTAGTCGTAGACCCACTTTGCTTCGTCGCATCTATGAGTGGAGCGAAATATTCGAATTTCTCAATTCACCAGCAAGCCCGAGCTTAGCTGGAGTCAGGTAGCCACGGGCGAGGGGTCTTGTTGTGGGATGTCACCTCTGCTCAGCCCCCAAGGTGACGTCTCACAACAAAGCGCTACGCTGCTGGCTACGCTGACTCCAGCTAAGTTCGGGTTTGCTGGTGAATTGAGAAATTCGAATATTTCGCTCCATGCATAGATGCGACGAAGCAAAGTGGGTCTACGACTAAAACCACTCGATGTGTCTTATAATTTTTCTGCTCCCAACAACGAATAATTGATGATTACTCGATCGATTGCATGAGTAGATGATTTTGAATTTCAGATTCGGATTCCTGAGCTGATTATACGTAAGATTACTCTTGAAAAACCGAAAAAAAATCGATTTTTGAGCAAAAAATGAATCATTTTTTTAATTGAGTTTAATATGCTTTTCTTACGTATTTTGACCTCAGGAATCCGATTCTCAAAGAAAAATTGATCTATCTCTAAAATTGACCGAGTTATCGCCAATTTTCAGCTTTTTAGGGTCAAAAATGAAAAATTGATTTTTTGGTCTATCTTTATGTAATTTGAGCTCAGGAATCAGAATCCGAAAAGAAAAGTCATCTATCTGCAAAAATGACCGAGTTATCCCCATTTTTCGCATTTTTTGGTACAAATTTGAGGATATCTCGAAGGGAAAAAATCGTAGCTCAATTTGGACAACGGATTCGTGTTCCTGAGGTCAAAATACATAAGAAAAGTGCCTCGCGGTCAATTTTTGAAAATAAAAATTTTTGGCCAAAATTTGAAAAAATCGTAAGGGAAAAATCTCAAATTTTGACCAAAAATTTTTATTTTTTAAAATTGATCGTATAGCACTTTTCTCATGTATTTTGACCTCGGGAACACGAATCCGTTGTCCAAATTGAGCTACGATTTTTTCTCATCGAGATATCTCAATTTGTCTGCTTTAAAAATCAAAAAATTGGCGACAACTCGATCAATTTCATCAGCTTCTGCTTCTAATTCCATTTCCGCGAGTGCACGTAACCCAACCCAACCATCTCGACTGAACAAGTGAGTGTTGCGCGAACGCTATATTCGAAACTTAAATTGTTCTTGTACCTACAGTTTCTCCTGTCAGTTAAGAATTAAGTTTCCTCTGAATTAATTTCTCCTCCTATTCGTCCTCGTCAACCTAGCACGGGGGCACTCCTACCTCGCAAATACATGTACTGTACGTTAATTTCATAATCCGAAGTGTCTCTGACGTAAAATCTACACCCGATCGGGTTGATCGCGAAGCTCGCCTGGACAACTTTTCGTAGGCGAGCCAGTTACGCGAAAAAGTTGTTCGAACGCTCCGATCCAGGATCAATCTAACCGGGTGTACATGCGCATATCTAATTAAAACTATGAATCCGATATCACATTCACGAAACGACTTATAATTTAAAAAAAAAAAAAAACAACCGTGTCACTCTTTATTTCCGATCGCAAAAAATATTTCCCCACCGCATCGATAGCGTGACCAATAAAAGGGAGTAAAAATAATACCCGTCGTTGGATAAATACGATCCTAAAAAAACGAACGAGAGTTGATACAAAAATGAATAAATCCAGCGAACGAGTGTAATAAAAAATGATGGAAAAAAAAACGAAAATGTTTGTATAAATTTGCAGAAAAAAAAAAAAAAAAAAAAAACAAGAAACAAAAAACGAAGGAGATATATTTGTCGCCCACTTAATACCGTATATCTCGGGTGTAAGGGCGGCATAGGTACGGGGCTAAAGCGCTGTGGGGAGGCAACGAACATTGGTAAGAAATAATTAATAGCCGAGGAAGCAGAACGATAAAACGATAACGTTTATAATAACAATAATGGTAAAAATACCCGTAACAATAATAGTATAACGCATATCCCATGACACATATATATATATATATATCTATGGATATAAATATATATACGTGGGTGGATTTATACCGGCAATGTGTATGGCGCGTATACGTATACCACGTGGGACGGTCTTGAGTTTGGTATATTACAGCAAGAAATAAAATACGGGGATCGAAATTCCCGTTTCCCCGGCACATAGGTAGCAACGTTCGCGGGTAGCCGAGGCTACGAGGCAGCGGCGGCCTCGTCGCCGTTCTCTACCGTTAAAATAAAATACCTATTTTTTCTTATTTTTTGTTATTGTATTTTCGCTACATTTATCAAAGTGGGTAGGGAACGCCGCGGCGGCGTCGCGCAGCCCCGGAGAGAACCGAAAAGCAAGAGAAACACCGGCGTGCGCTCGGTTTCTCTTATTGCGAACCACGCTCCGTTGGAGACTCCGTTTTTCGGTGTGTAGGCTGCAGAAAATGGGGGTAGGTCGCGGGCTTTGCGGGTTCGAATAAAATGAGAAGAAAAAAAAGAAAAAAAACTTTCATAGAAACGGACGAGGCAAAAGGTCCGTATTAAACGATATTTATTTTACCGCACACCTCGCGTCTCTTCAAGCTTTCCACCCCCCCCCCGTACTATTTTTCTCTTTTTGTTTGTATTTTTGCGACTAGAGACCCGAAAAAAAAGAAGGCGGAATCTCCGGGAGGGATGTGGAAGTCCGCCGAGTCTTCGAACGATTCGATTCCTTGTAAAAGTTCGCTCGATAAATTCCTTCTTCTCCGATTTGTCCAACAGGTTACGGAGGACGGTCGTCGGGAGCCGAGTTCACCACGAGTTTTGGTTATTCGGGAGCGGGAACGAACAACCAGAACAACGTCAGTGGCTGGCCGTATTTCGTGGAGCACAATATATCTCGTAACGTAACGGCAGCGGTCGGTCAGACCGCATTTCTTCACTGCAGAGTAGAGCAGCTGGGCGACAAGGCGGTAAGTGAGGAGATCCTCTTCTTATTCTTCTTTTCGTTTTTCACTCGACGCTCCCCTTTCCACGAATCATTTCTTTCTGGAAAATTCTTCGTTTCTTCAGCGTCGCGCGTCCGTCGCTGCTGCTTTATATTCGCTCATAATATTTCGCCAGCCGCTTTTGCAGATCGCCGAACTCGCCCGTTGCGAATTTTTCTTGCGCGTCTGGAGTCGTGCGATCCGAAAACGTACCACGGGGCGTCTCCGCGGGGCGTTAATAATTTCGCGTAAGAAAAAAAGGCGATCGGTTCCCCCGGTTTTTTCGATGTCTCGCGAACCCCCCTCGTGAAATTTCTGGAGGAGTGAACGACGCGGACGCAAAATTAACCGTGGATTTCACCCTCGCGTATAAAAGGGCCGGTGGGTTTCCGCAAGGTTCGATGACGCATAACGCCAAGTACCATCGAAGTCCGTTCCGAATACCCTCCGCGTTTACCGTCTCTTTCTCTTTTTTTTTTTTTTTTATCCAATTAGCGAATTAAGGGATCTGAAAATAACGTCTGCTACATGGGATCCCGATCGATCGATCTTCCGTGGATCGATTATTGCCTCTGCCTTCTCATTCACCCCGATTTCATTTTCGTTCGTTCAATTTACCCACATATTGAGATGAATGGAAGTAGAGTCGAGAGAGAAAAAAAGGAACAACTGGCGACTCGCGGTGCTGGAGAATAATCCCAGTTTCGAATGATTTTTTTTTTTTTATGAAAACCACCGGGAATGGTTACATGAGAAAAAATTCAGCTTTGAGATAATTTCGTTTTCAGAGTAATCGAACTTTTGCGAAAATTATTACGCTCTTTATTGTTTCAAAAGAACTTCGGAGGCCCGGCGTACAGCCGGCGTTCTCGAAACGAAGGTTATCCAAAGTTCGAGGGTGAATGAAAAGAAATTTTCTAAAATGTGGAAATAACGATGGCGATGCAAATTCGGAGTCACGAACTCCGGCTAGCTCGCTGCGAAGCACGTCGTACGAAGAAAAAGGACGTCGAAAAAAATTCCAACAAAAAAAAAGAATCAAACAGAATTTCCGTATCCGAAGTGGAGAGAAAATTGTCCAGTCGCGTGTCCCGCATTGCGGAGACGATCGAAAAGCAAGCTCTACGTGCAAAGGGAAAAGTACTGCGATCGGAACTGGGGGAAGCAGGAGTAAAGTACAAGCGGGAAAAGGAGGAAAAGTGAGAAACGGAAGGAATGAAATAAAAGATCAAAACGATCTGAAACAAGTTGCCAGAGTGGAGAAACATTTTCCAAAGGATAGAAATACCTTGGTAGGTTTTCTTGCGTCTGGCGCAGGTACCGAGGGCCTAAAGAACGAACCGCAAGAACTTTCAGCTTCCGAGAAGCCCGAGAAAAAGCTCAAGTAGCCTCGAGTAGCGGTTGCGAGAAGCGGAACACCTACTCGGGCTTTTGAGAGCGCGAGTCCGGGGGTGGGGGACGAGGGGGTGGGGGACGGGGGTGGGGCGGACGGGGGGCTCTGAGAAAGAGTTGATTAAAAATTTTTCGCTGCCGAGAGTGTACCGAGTTTAATTACATATTTTAGATACCCGCACGCGCCACCCCTATCGCCCCCCCCCTGGTCGCGTTAACCCTCCCCGCCCGATTTATTCCACATCCAACGGCGATACAACCCTATCAGGAATTTTGAACAAAAGACGCCGAGCTTATAACCAAACAAGTGGACTCCCTTACACTCATTATCGTTATCATTAGCAATCTCAATTCTCTTGATACTCTTGCCGAAAGTCCGGGGAGTTCTTGATCCCTTTTAATCGCCATTGGAAAGTTTTATTATTTTTCTCTTTTTTTTTTTTCTTTTTCTTCATCCCCCACTTCGCTTTAGTTTTATTTTTATTATCATCAACTCGGAGAACACCAGCTGCTCCACCGAACGTCAAAAATTTTCCTTTTTTTTCCTTTCTCCGCCTTTTTTTTTTTTTCTTCTTCTTCTATTTTACGCTCGGGCGTAACTGCCGAATTCTCCGGCCGACGTCGGGGGTGAATCTCCTCCTCCATTTCTTCGTTTCTTCTTTTTCGATCGAGTGACTCCTGTTTCGTTGGTTTATTACGTTATAACGTACGTCCGCTCCATTTTTTATCGTCGTTGGAATTTTTTTTTTTCCACCACCCATCTCGGTTCATTTTTTTTTTTTTTTTCTCCTCCTCTCACCACGGGATTCGTTCGAGAGGTTCACCCCCGTTTCAAGATGTACCGATAATTTCGCGACCCTCGCGCCAAGTGCGTTTACAAGCTACCCATATAATAAAGTAAGAAGGGTTAACCGCGACTAACTCCGAGACACGTAGCATAAAAATGCGATCGTCTGCAGTTTTAACCCTCCGCTATACGTAGCCTTTTCTCCTTTCCTTTTTCCGCCCCTAAAGTACCTCGGAATAGACTAGCCTTTATTTTCATTCCTCCCTCTCGCGGAATTCTTTTCTTTCCTTTTTCTCCCTCCTCTCATATATGTATTCCTTTTTTTTTTTTTTCTTTCCTATTCTTCCTCGCGATAACCCATGTATGCACTGTATGCATATACAACGTTATATATACCTACTTGATAATATTATTTGCGGGGTGAAAAAAATATGTACATACATACATCGGTAGATAAATATCTTTTGTCAACAGACGAAAAAACGAGGAGGCGAAAAGAGAAAAAAAAAAGAAAAAAAAGAATCGAAACACCCCATTTTTCCGGTGTATCGTATCCTCCGTTACACTGTACGCGTGTATGTGAAATATTTATGTGTCACATAATATGTTTATCGAAACTTTTCGAACGTACGTGTCGCGGAATCAGATCATTGGATCGACCGAAAGTTCCTCCAGAAGATGAAGAGGAGCGATATGTTGTTTTTTTTTTTTCCCTCTTCCGTTCCCCCGTCGTTCGAAAAATAGATCCCGCAGCGCGAGATTCGAAGGACGATCGATCGACGAAGGACGAAAATTTGTCCGATGACGAGAAATCGAAAAAAAAAAAAAACTGACACAGTCGAACCTTCCGAGGTGGTTAAGTAGGCAGGTACGGGCGTGCTTATAGCGCACCGGGCTTAAAGAGGGGTTGTGGATCGTCGTCCCGGTTATACAGGAGGGTCAAAAGTTGGCCAAGGACTTTGGCCTGCCGGCGGTTTCTGACGGTTCCTCCGGTGGTTTCTGACGAGATCACTGATAGAATATGCATGTCGGTGGTAGGAAGAGTTAGAGTGGATCAAGGGGATGTTGATGTTGAGGTGAGAGGTACGTTAATCCATTCCGAGGGTGACCCTCCGCCCCCCTTTCGCCTCGCAGCCTCCTCCTCCTCCCCCCCCCCTGCCCTCCCTCCCGCCCTCGTTCCACCCGGTCGAAACCCCGACCTATACCCGACCCCAAGGCTATTACAATTTACACCCTTGTAATGCGCGGGCATGTATATATATATATATATATATATATATACACGCCTGTACATAGGTACCACGTATGCCTAAATACAGGTATACGTGTGTCGTGTAACATTCTGCGATTCGCATCGGTTTTCAAATTAGAACTGGGAACTGGGGAATCCATTTGCGCTCGCAGCTTTTGGTCAGCGGGACGTTCGGCTGCAGTTCCGTTCCTCCGCTCCTCACCGCCCCCGCCCCTCCGAGGTGGAGGTCCTACGCTTTCGCCGATGATCCAAAAACGAATGGTAACCGGAAAACTTTGACAACATTTTTTGCCCAGGCTCCGATTCGCGATTTTTGCGACGCACGGATGCGCTCTGCGTCCAAAAAGAGAAAAAACGACCCGCAGTTTTTGCGTCGTACTATCATATTTCGATCATCGATTCGGTTTTATCTCGGTCAATCGCGTTATAATTATCGTGCAGAGAAAAGAATCGCGAGGAATTGTTTTTTTTTTTTTTCATTCGTTTTTTTTTTTATATCGCGACGGTGCAAAATGGGAATAAAGCGAGCGCAACGTTTCTTCGCGTGTGGGTTTGTTTGAAAATAGACGACGACGACGACGACGACGACGACGACGACGACGGGGTGGGGGTGGGGGTGGGGGGGTTGAAAGCTTTCGCGAAAATTTGAGGAGCTGCGGAGAGTGGAGGAGAGAGACGGGAGTATCCTGTCTACGGTGAGGAGTTTAATTACTTCCATATTAACGAGTAATCGATCAGTTTCGCACCTCGTAAATTGAATTGTCAATATTAAATACTGCTGGTAACAGGTTTCGATACAACGATCACTTGCTCTACATCTACGTAGCTTAAGCGAGCAGCTGCTCGAAAATTGGGAAAATTTCGAAGGGATTCGTTAAAATGGTGAAAAGGGTTTCGTGCAAATTTTAGTTCTCACTCAAAAATTAGGTACATGTAATGTGGAATTCCATAGTATTTTTGGGAATTTTTTAGAAAGAAAATCGAACACTCCGCTGTTCATAGTTTTCCATTTTTCGAAAATTCAAAATTAAAAAATGGCTGACCAAAAAAATTTGAAAAAACAAGAAAAGTGTTTCGAACCAAGAGCCACAGTGGATGAAATCGCTGGAGAAATTTAAGAGGGTGATTTTTTTGGTTTTTCGAAATGACGAGGAATTCTCCATATAATATTCCGAATTTTGCTGGCTCGGTAGAGGTAGAGGTAGAGGGAGGGGGAGAGGGAGAGGGAGAGGGAACCAAAACTAGCAACGACGATTGCCGAAGGGCTCCGATCCGCCTCGTCGTACATCGATGGTAATCCGGGTCTATATCGGCCGGAGATCGCTGAGGAGTGATATAGTGAAAGCGTCGTTCGATTTTGGCGTCCGTAATTAAAGTGTTTCGAAAAATTTTTAACGCCGTTAAATCTTCACCCGAGAAGAACGAACGTACCGCAGGGCTGACGTCACGATGTCATCGACTCTAGATGATCACTTTTCGAGAAAATGGAATCTTCGACTTTTCACGAAAAGGTAATAATATAGAAACCCCATTCTCCGTTTATGATGTCTAGTTTTTAATTCTATCAACGCTCTGCGACGACGCTCGCACCTATTACGCACATAGACGTAAATTGCCGAGCAATTCTTATCTCGGCATTGAAAATTTCTCGAATACACCGCGGAATCGATTTACGATAGACTCGTTTAACGGGCACGTGCTCCTTGTGTACCCCTGTGTATAAACGCCCTCCGTGTTTCAACGGCACCTCCACACGTGAAACGTAAGAGCTGCCCAAGCGAGTAAGTAAGTAAGTAAGTAAACCGAGTAAGTAAGCGGCTACCTCGCCGTTACCTTAACAAGAATACCCCGGTCGTGCGATGCGGTAATGGAGTGGATTCCGTTAAACGAAGGTCAATATAACGTAATCGATAGTTCGCCGAACCATCGACGGTGTACCTACCCAACTGCGGAGAACAACATATCCTGCGAGAAGGACGACGACCATCGCAACGGTACGCATAAAAAAAATTATCTGGTTTTTACATTTTATTATACCTGACAAGAGTTACGTATTTCGATGCGCTGAATCTGAATATTGAGATGCATTAAAAATTGCAATTATGCGAACGAAAAATAATTTTTTTAATCTGGATCAAGTATGATTTTCTGAATCCAAACCGAAATCGGTTATCGGGAGTCAGTAAATCCGATCTAGATTGAGGATTATTTTTTCGCCTGCATAATTGCAATTTTTCACAATTTTTCTAGCCATTTATAGCAATTTTTTGCATTTCACTAGAATTTTAAAGGCTTGGTGGCGAGCTAAATAATTTCCACAGTCGGATTCTGCGCGTCGTAATACACAAGTATAGGCAGAGGTCAGGTCAAGAGTGGCGACCACTGTACTCTGTTGTGTGCCAGTGTTATTGTTTTCTTTTCTCTTCGTTGCCACCTCGACCTAGTCGCTTATCTCCGAATTTCTACTTTCGTACACATTGCATCGAACCCAACGAACGAAAAATAAGTTATCATTCAAACGTAATAACTAATTGACACGCAGTGTGTGTGATATACCTATATCCCGTATAATTTGTTGTAAAGCACGACGATTCTCACGGCTGCAGCGGGTCGTTATATCGTAGCGAACGTGTACCACGTATTTAGCGTGGCTCGCTTGTAGTACGACGGGAAAATATACAGCGGGGGGGGGGGGGGGGGGGGGGGCTCGCTAATCGTATGGATTTGGCAAAATTAAGTGCGACGCGACCCCATTGCGGTGGTAAATCGGAGCCGGGGGTTTAGCGCGGGGTGGTTTCATGGGTTTCATCAATGTTTACGTTTCGAATAACCGTTCCAAACTTCCTACCGCGCCGGCCCTCGGCTCCGCGGATCGCGCACCGGCCACCGGGGGGATGAAGACGACGCGCTTGTATATTTGCCGCCGCGTATCGCTTAGTTCCCTATAAAATACATTTCATACCCGTCAAACCCCGATGCACGTACCGGGTGACTCGGTTTTTATCGAACTTTTCTCGTTTCGCGATTATCTGTATGATAATTTTAAAAAAAAAACCTGAAAGATTCTTTTGGATTCGAATGATTCGAACCCAGTATACGTATGGGGCATTTCATGGAAAATCGACCACCTTTAAACTCAACCCCTTTTGATTTGGCTGAGCGTTTGGTATTTTTTTCTACTCCACTGAAGATGTCTTTGGGAATTTTTTCCAAGTTTGTCGCCTAACCCAAAAAAAGTTGGAAAAAAAATCTACTTTTTTGGAAATTGCCATAACTTTTTCAAATTTGACTAATCGGGACGTTTTTTTAGTCAACAAATTTTTCTTTTTCTGAACAAAAAATAGGAAAAAAATCAGCTGCAAGATTTTTTGAAATCCAACACTTTTGATTCTCTTTCTATTTTTTTCGTCTCGCGATTTGGGGTAAAAAAATTCTAAAAAATCCTCAAAAACGACCTTAATGGAGCAGAAAACCATACCAAATTCTCATCAACATCAAAAAGGTGTTCGGGTTTAAACGTGATCGAGTTCGCATGGAAATACCCGTACGTACGGAACATATAATTAAATGGGGTTGATTCTTCGGGGCGTCAGCCGCAGTCTCGATTCGTCAGAAACGATCGTTCGCACGACGTACGTATGTAATATACACATTACAAATGTAAAATGAAATAGCTGCGATACGCCGTACCCCCTCGGAGACGACACAGGGTTGTGGAATGAAATTTGGGATACCATATAAACCTCGCGCGTTTTGTACGCCACGACGCGACGCGTCGCTTATGGGGTCCCCGGGGGTGGCGGTCGGAAAAGGGGGTGGTACGGGGGTCGTGGGTGGGCGTCGTCTCACGCGGTGTCGCGACGCTCCCGTGAAAACTCATAGCTCAGGAATTTTACCCCCGTGACGCACAACGTGCACGTGTGTTGGTGATACACGTACACACTTAAGAACGGCAGAATTTTAATAACGTTCTTTAGAAGAAAAACGAAAGGTAAGAGGAACGTTGAAAAAGACGAATAATTTTCTTTCCACGTTTGATATATCGCCGCACCCCGTATCCCGTCTTTTACCGCTCGATTTCCACATCCGAAGAAAACGTTGCGATCGCGTTACATCTTTTCCTCTATCTTCGGTACCTACTGCAGATGGAAAATCTTATCTATGTATTCAAACCGCGCGATCAAACCGAACCCAAAAAACAGTCGCACGAAAAACTTTTGGAAGAAAAAAAAAAAATATCGGAGAAGGTGTTTTTTTTTTTTTGGTTTTTCGAAATGACGTGGAATTCCTCATATACGTATCAACCGATGCGAATCGGAAGAGGTAGTAGACGGAAAATTCAGCGAAAAAGTGGTTAGGGAAAAAACCTGGGGAATATCATCGTTGCCGCGACTGCGATATTAGTTTTCTTCTTTGACTTGGCTCGAAGAAGGGACGAGCGCGGATCCGCGGTTCGCCCAGAAGCCACGGCAATCGGGGTCTCGATAAAAATTTCGCAAACTCTTATTCTTCCACGCTTTTTAGAACATTGGTTCATATGCAGGCACGAGCCACGCAATTTGGGGGGAAATAAAAAAAACTGATCGCTCGACATCGAAAAATGCGCGAGGTGGAAAACCTTCGCGGATATATGGGGAGAAACCACCCTTACGTAGCCGACGCTACCTTTTTTTTTTTGTTTTTTTGTTTTTTTTGCGCACCTCCAGAGTCGCGAACGTCTGCACGTCCACCGTATCAATAATGTTATAAGAAAGAATCGCTCGCGGATTCTCCCTCTTTCTTTTCCGTTTTTTTTTCCCTTTCTTTTTCCCACCCTTTTATCAGGGATAGGCTTCCCGTTGCGGAATCCCGCCGGAGTTTTCGCGGTGGGTTCAAACCGCGTCGAGAGCTCGCTGTATTCTCCCTTGTTCGCAACGTGATAAAGTTAAATCAGGTGAATTTTACAGATACTTTAAATTTCCGGGCACCGCGACCCGCGGCCCATTATTACTCCTCAAATTCGTACCGCGCCCCCTCCACCCTACCCCCCCATTGTATTCACCCGCCGCATGTGGACGTAAACATATCAATGTGTAATAGGGTGGTTTACAAAGAATTTTGTATTCCTTTTTTTTTCATTCTTTCTTTATTTTCGTTTCTCTCCTCCCTCGCTGAAATAAATCATAAGAGAGAATAAAACGAAATGAAAAAAAAATTGACGCGGTATTAAAAATAGAAGGGTGGTCTTCGACTCTTTGTTTTCTCTCGTATATAAATTTTGTTTACATATAAGGTATGTAGTACACCGTAAAATGGCCGGCTCGAATATCTACCCTTGATTTATACGCTTTTTTTTCATATTATTTTATTTGATTTTATTTTATTTTTGCTACCCCCGTGCAAACAGGTAATCGTTATAATAGCCAGTGAAACGGGTCGTGTAGTCGGTGGAAAACTAACCTGAAGTACAAACTATGTGCATACGTATACACACACGGTGGATAAATGGGCAGTTGATACGCGTTAGTTGGTTTGGGGGTTTGATTGGATTCAACAAAACAATTACTTCGAGTGATCGTCGCAGTAAAGGTACACGTAGTCGCCGCTGCGTCCGGGACAAATACTCGAAAACCACTCAAAATCGACGTCCTACGTATCGCGTTTAGCTTTTCTTTTTTTCCATTTTTTTTTTTCATACATCTCCCCCGAACGAACGAGTCTGTAGATTCGATTCAAGTTCAAGTACACGTAGGACGTTCTCACCCCCCCGACCCGGCTGACCGATTCACATTTTTCGATTTTCCCTTTTTTTCTCCTCATCATCCGCGTTTTTTTCGGCTCCGGCCCTGACTCCGGGCGTTTTCGTCGAGGGTAGGAAAATAGAAAGAAAGAAAATTGTCATTCGGGGGAGGTGGAGATTTTGTGCATCTGGATCTGCGCTGCTGTTCGCGGTGGTGAAGTCGTTCGCGTTTAGGCCGCGGCAACGATATACGTGTTTTTCACTTTCCGTTTGCTCAACGTTTTCTTACTTCCTTTCCGGAAGCTTTTAGCGAGCTAAAGCCGCCGTTGTTACTTTTATTCTCATACTTACGTACTCCACTGTATGTATGCTATACTATCTAAGCCGAGCAGAGCTTATACTGCACCGCGGACGGCCGTAAAACGATGGAAACAAACATAGAGAGCAGTAAACTTTGAAAAAAAAACGAAAAAAAAACGAAAAAGCGCAATAAAATTTAACGGGACAAAACGAATCACCTTCCGGCACGTACCGAATTACTGAGTGATGAAAAAAAAAAAAAAAACGTAAGAAAATCGCTCGCATCCGACGAGAAGAAAAAAAAATCAAAAAAAAGAGAAGACAAAAAGAAAGCGGTTGGACAAATTTTTACTTTTCGATGATCGAAGCTTTTTTCGATACAACGCGAGTGATGAGAAAAAAAAAAGAAAAACTGAAATTCGGTAAATAAGACAAAATTGCGCCAAAGATGATTCGACGCTGCGAAGCCTGATAAGCTTCGATTCCTCCTTAATTACATCCTCGAGGAAAAAGAGAAAAGAAACTGACGTTACAAAGGAATGAGAGAAACTCGAGAAGTAGCTGATGGTGTTCGCGTTAGATCAGGGCCGATTGTTACACCTAATCAGAAACGATGTCTGCGGAGAAGTTTCTCGTTTGACGAGTAACGTTCGCCCCGCGCACGTGTGTACTCTGCACGCTTTTTATCCGATTTCGATATTCGGGACAAGAATCGTCCGAAACGTCCGAAGCGGCGCGTGTAACGGGACGAGATTTCGCGAGGGAAAATTCAAAAATTTTCCAATTATCCCGCGTACTCTCTGTGCGATAATTTCATCCGCTGATAGTAATTGGATTACATTCTCATCTCTTTTTTTTTATTCAATCATCTCCGTCATTATCCCTTTGTAGTCGCGTCGGGTTGGAAAAAGGTTCTTATACCATACCCTTCGAAAGGTAACTGAATTTCTTCGTTAATTTTTTCTTTTTTTTTTTTTTCTTTCTTTCTTTTTGCTCTTCTAATCCAAATTCGGGCGATCAGGTATCGGGGGGCCTGTTTCTCCGTCCGCGTCGCCTCTACATAGATCTTTTGTATGAGCTGAAGCTGGTTCGGAGGATATATGTATATATACACGGGGGTAATGAAGAAACTTTTCAAATATACGAAAGGTGAACACCTTCGAGAGTTTTAAAGCGCGTTGTGCAACGCGAGAGACAAAATCGATAGCGAATGTGATTAGCTCGGGGATTAATTGCGGGAAGGTTACCCGTACGTGATCTGTAAATAAAAATCGAGAACAGAGGTAATCCGTGCGGTTTTACTAAATTGCAGGGAAAATCTCTCGCCCGGGTACACACGTAAACGTCACGGTTTACCGTGTGTAACGTTACGTCGAACCGTACGGACGAAGGAAAGTTATTTATCGAGTTGGGCATTTTTCGTTTTTACTTTGCTCCGCTTTTCCTTTGATTTTTCACTTTTTCGGTCGGACGTGGATTACGCATTCCGTTCGATCGGAACCAATCGGGATCCCTTCTCCCCGTCAAGTACGTGCGACGATGTGGAGTCGACGATTTTTGATCTGAAAATTTTCCAATTCGGATGCCGAATTAAAGTGTTATGGCGAAAGATTTCCGGAAATTGATTGCCGTGAAAATTGAAATTGAAATTGAAAAGCTCTGTGATTTTTATTTCCCGAATTATTCCACCCCATCGAGAGTATACACGTATACGTCTGTTACTATGTCGGAATGGAAAGTTATTTTGACTTCGGTCATTTTTTTACTTTCATTCGCTACATTTTTTGTCGAACAACAGTGTCGATAATTTTTTATCAGTCGTAAAAATTCCGGCGAGTTGTGAAAAAAATTTTTTCTCTCATTCGATTCGGAGTTTTTTGGCTCCATCGTTACGTCTCATCGGTGAAGTAATTTCATCGTTTCACTTTGAAAAAGCGAATGAAAAAAAAAAACGGAAAAATTGAAATATTTGAGGTACGTAAATGTTTGAATATTTTCATATAAAACCACCGGTGCGTTACGTTTCGTTTAAATATATCGTATTCCCTGAAATCCGATATGTATTTTCATTTATATTTTTGTACACTGCACGTTGTACACGTGTAACACCGCGAAAAAAAAAAAATCAAAAAAAAGTAGAAACCGGTGGAAAAAATTTTATTTGAAAAATCGAAGATGAAACAAAAAAAAATCATCAAAGGCGAAATAACGATTGAGAATATTCATAAAAGGAGTTGCTTGCCGCGGGACTGATAAAAGAAAAGAGATATTACATATGTCCGTACGCGCGATACGTTTCAGTGTATCGGAAAATTTTTATCTTACCGATCGACAGTATCGACGAACGGAGATGACGAAGAGCGAAGAACGGATGATAAAAATTTGTATTTTGCCCCTTCGATTTAGGTCTCGAAATTCGAGCGATGGAGCTGAAAATACAGCCGAGGTAACACGTAGGTTAACGTAACGTATTTCGGGTAATTTTCTCGATTTATAATTTATCGAACGTCCGCCACGAGGCCATTTAGTTCATCGACCGGTGCGGGTAGTTTTTCGCTATCTCTAATTCCCGCATTGGCGGTGGTGGCGGTCGGTATGTGCCACCGGAGAAACGGAAGTGTTGATCGTTAATTGAAAATCGTGAGCCAACGATCATTGACGCCATCGAGCCCATGTACCATGTACACGCCCACGCAAGTACATGTATATTCGTTTACATAATATCATGTACTCCCGTTCTCTACACCTATATACCATCCAACCAATTCGCCGACGACTCTACGGACGCGAAACATCAACGGTGGATTTTACGAGCTTTTTCTTCCCTTTTTCACCTCAACAGCGAACCTAATCGAATCTCCGGTCTCCCCTCTCGTTGTATATGCGGGGACTAAGTTTTTTGAGAAATTTCTAAAAGTACCGATTGATTCTCCGTCATCCTAATTTTCACTTCCAGCTATTTTCTCTCTCACGTAATTATATACTTTTTATATATCCACGTCTCAACGTTCGCTTCAAATTTTTTCTCATACTTCACAACACAAAAAAAAAACTGAGGGAGGAAGAAGGGAGAAAATGTGTAACGAAAAATACTTTATTACGAATTTTTTCTCGCGATGATGTACGTATATAACACGATTATAATGATAGTTATTTATTCGAATAAAATTCTCCTTATTCCGAGCACGTTTCAATTTCACTGGGAGCCTTTATCTCGAAGCTTAAACTGTTCTTATACTATCGCCGGTTGTTACTGCGGGGGTCGTCTTCCATGGGTGGTGAATATCTATATATACATATGTACAACGCGTGCACCTAGATAATGGGCATGAGAATATATATACGTAAAACGAACACCCCCGAACGGATACGCGTACATATAACTATTTCAATACATATGTATTTATACGGTACATAGATACCCACTTCACTAGCGAATTTTCGTGCTAAGCTTTTAGTCGACTCTAACTGTATAATAACTGATTTTCATCCCCTTTCTATTTCCCTCCCATTTTACCCTCCGCTGTTCCAGCGTCGCGTAGTACCTACCCTACGTAACTGGTGCGAATCTGTATTATTACGTAAGTCAAATTCGCTGTACACGATTCATATTTACACCGATTAATTTCTACGCTCTGTAGGAAAAAAAAAAACTTACGTTTACGACAATCGCCGATCGCGAATGTCGCGTGGTTTTTTCTCACCAGATTATGCGTGCGGCTGAATTTTTCTCGCCCCATTTTCCCGTACAGCAATGCCGTGAGAAGGTTATACACGATGTTGCATACACATATACGTATATCGCGTATACTAGATTCGTTTCACCCTTCGTTATCCCTTATTACCGTTCACTGCCCTTCACGCGACCTTTACTCGCCCTTTAGCTCCGCCCGTCAGTTACAATAAACTACGATCCACCTCGTGTCCTGAAAATCCCTCCGCCCGTCCCCCTCGTCCTTCCGCCCCCACCCCCCCCCCCCCTCGTTCTCTTTCTGCACCCCGTCGACGAAACACCGCAATTATTAACCCCCCCCCCCCCCCCCCACCCCACCCCCCCACAAAAAATCCTGACACATATGCTTTTCGCCGTTTTTCTTCAAACCCACCGCCGCCCCTCGCGCCGCATTTTTCTCCTCGTGCCCTTAACACATTCGTCGATCAATTCCTGGCGCGGGGTTCAAGAGTCTTGTGAAACGAAGAGCTTTCCTCCCCTCTCTTTCGTCGAGCTTTTTTGTTTTTTCCCCCCAGTTTTCAAGCGATTCGAATTACCCCGAGTTTCTCGACTCTCTCGCCTACGATTCCGCGCATCGAAATTCTCTCTGTGAGCTTTTCGAAATACTGCCCCCTTTAACCAGACAACCGCGCTCGGTGTATTGTGGCTTTAATACCCGAAGGAAAATCGCTGTACACACGTGTGTGTATGTGCCGGCAGGATCTCGAGGAGCTCGGAAAACTTGAGCTCAAAACTATCAAAGGCATTCGCCATCAGCTGCTTCTTACGGTGGTGCCCTGCAGTCGGGTATTACGCGTACATCCGGATCGCAGCTTTTCGAAAGCGTTCCATATTTTCTCGAACCAACGCGATCGGTGTGCTCGAATGATGCGCGGCAGAGACCAAAAAGCTCCGGTTTGTCAGGCTTGTTCGAAAGCGCGTGGGAAATTTTATAGGAGAAAAATGAAGAATAAAAAATAAAAAAAGAAGAAAAAAGGATAGCGGAGAATCGCCGACGTTGTTATTTTCAGAGTTTATTAATTTTCGAAAAGTCGGTATATACCCAGACGGAATAAGGAAGAGCTCGTTGGTGGAAAATTTTCCCAACCGTTATTAACATGGACGTAAAGTTATAATCATAGATTACAAATTGTTGGGTGGATGTAATTAACTGTAATTCTACATAATTTCATGCAATTATATAAAGTAGTACTATGCGGGGGTCGTCGTCGTGCAGCTGCTCGCGAGTCAAAGAGACGTCGCGTATGTTGCGGTTTTTCTTTGTGAACTCATCCTCGGAAGTTTTTTTCAAAGCGTCACGTTTTCGCAACCGCTTTCTTTTTTTCATCTCGCTTATCCTGTAGCTACCTCTTCTTTCGAATATACCTATGTACACACGTACAATACGTTTTACATAGAATATTACGGTACATAAGCTGTGCTCGTATACGCCGTGCGTTAAGTTTCTCTCGTCTTTTTTGGAACCCCGCAAGCCCGCCTCGTCGAAAAGCTGAGGTCGAGAAATAGACAAGAAAAATAAAAATCACAAGAAAATAGTTTTCCGATGTATGCGGGTCGGATCGAAACCGCGCGTACAAAAATGTATATATATATACACAGTCAAATTCTCGCCGCAAAAATGAACGAGTTTCGTTTTACTTTTCGTTTCGTATTTTTTTTTTTTTTTTCTACCATCGAATTCGGAAGGTTAAGACGTTTACACCCCCGCTACGTGTAACCTTCGCTTCTTTTTTACGTTCTCCTTTTTCTTTTTCTTTTCTTTTTTTTTTTTTCTCTTTTTTATCTGACCCTGCGATGCGGTGGTATTAGTCCGAGGGAATCGGACTTTGAGAGGTAGACGCGGGAGGTTATAAGGTTTATGTACGAATCGTTATTAATGACCATGTCCAAACTTTTCGAGGCCTTTTCGAAGCTGGCATTAATCTCGTAATACGTACGGTTGGCTCACCGATAGCTCGTTCGAGAACACTTCGATCCGAAATGAAGAAGATGTTAACCGCGTCGATATCCACCCCCGCGAAAATGAACATGGCTGCTGATCGAAAGTTGAGAAAAAAAAAACCGACCGATTGTGCACTCGCTAATTGTAAGGTTGAAAATTTTGGAAAAAGAAATATGATATTCTAGATACGAACGAGACTACAATTTCCCAAATTTTCATTAGTTTCCTTTTTTTTTCTGGAACGAATCGAGTCCGTAGAGTCGGGGATGATGTATAACCTGTTTTTTGCACGAAGGGATGATAAATCAGCAATAGGTCGTTAGATTATTTTATTTTTTTTCTCTCTTCTTTTTGGCGCAGAGTAATTGAACGAGTGCCCTGCAAACATCGCGAGAACAACATAAAAAATCTACGCTAATATCGTTTATATTTAAGTAGATATTCTACGACAGAAAAAAAAAAAGGAAAGAAAGAAAGAGAGAAGAAAAACTTCAGGCGGTGGATTTGTTAACCCGTCAAATTACGAGCTCCCAAGGAAAAACTGTCTGACCTATACCGTACTTTGTTCAGGTTCTCATTTTTCACATTCTCATATTTAATTTTTTTTCGTTAATTTTTTGTGAAAATTTTCTTTCTTTCTTTTTTTTTTCTTGTTCATATCGCACTCACGTTTTACCGTGTCCTGTAGGACGAGGTATGAGAGAGAAAAGAAAAAACGAGATTGAACATTTTTTCGAATATGAAATTCGAGATATGCAGCAGGAGCAAATGGAAAAATCGGTATACAGTATAAAGTATTTTTGTCGCTGCTGTTGTTGTTATTATTCTTTACAATCCGACTTTTGAAGAGAAAAACAACCAAAAAATTAGAGACAAGAATTTCAAAAAAACACGAAGCGAATTAAATGTAACGAGTTGTATCAAGGTTGTACGTATACCTGTACAAGTATATAGATGGAAATGAGAAGGAGAAAGTAAAGAGCAAAAAAAAAAAGGGAGAGATGAGACTAAAAATGAAGGGAAAAACCAAAAAAATAAAATTGTAAATAAGAAAGGCAAGGAGATAAGAGGAACGAATTTTAATTAAATTCCTTAAGGGTAGAAAATTTCTGCACACAATGTCTCTGTATACTCTGAATATTATATACATTATACATGTACTTTCGTTATATGTATATATGTATACCTAATCTCCGCGAGTACTTGATGCCGTGAAACGAAATGACGCGAAGCTGACGTTCCATGTCTGGTTAATTTGATGTACCTAATTCTCTCGGTATTTTTTCTTTTTTTCTCTCAATCTTTCTTCCCCTAAGACGCGATGCACTCCTGATTGTATCTTTCTTCCATCTCTGATATTTCCGTTTGCCAGTTTACGTGGCTCTCGTTTCCAAATATCGATTAATAAACTCATTTTCGGCGGTCATTTTGTACAAATCTACTTCTCCAAAACATGGCCGCCGCTCGCTCAGGGGCACAAAAACTGGCAACAGCAAAATAGCGTATTTTCGCTTCTGATTTCACCACCAGTCCCTATTCCATCGGTGGTCTGGACTAATGGGAAAGAAAATTTGAAAATTCCGCTGGCTACTTTTCCGAATCGATGGGTTATAATGCATCCGGGTGAACGGCATATACTCATAACGGTATAAACGAAACGGATTGATTTGGCACCTCGCCCAGGTTACCCGATATATTGAAGCCGATCCATAAGCCGCGTGTTTACGAGAATATAAAAGCTGGGATAACCGTCGATACCCGGCCTCGGCCTATTCAAACGTCGAATCATTCATCTTTCATTTTTCACCCAACACCAGCGGCACGCCGCACGACCCCACGCGCAACGCGGGTCGTATAAAATCATTGAAAGAAAAAAGAAAAATTGCGGCCATCGCTGAGCAAAATAAATATAGATATTCGCTTCGGAAATCAAGGGATGAAAATACAGGAGATTTACAACTATATCGTTTCAATTATCGAGGGTTATAAGTTTGCTTCCTCTGCGCGCGTAATCGTCGTACACGTATATACGCGTAGCTAGTCGGTAATCGCATCTATGCGTACACAAAGGTGATCCGACTTATTGTTAGCGTAGTGAAACTGAAGGATCAGCTTACACGTCGATAAGCTTTATCGAGTCTCCGTATAAATTGGAACCAATCGTAAAGTTCCCGGCAGAACTTTCGATACACTCGAACGAACCGTTAGCGTTAGTTTCCGCGACTCGCCAGAACGTATAGTTACTTCGCGTCTCCGTGGCGCACACCGATACATAAATCTGCTCCATTTTCCCCAGAACTTACGGGGGGGGTAACCTACCCACCACATTTTATACAAGTTATTACACATGTACTTACGGGTACCGTGTGCCTGATTATTATCGTCATTTTGTATCTCACGTGACATGTCTGGTACATGTACCTCGGTATATACCGCGCGGTCCAGATTTTATTTGTATCGAAGAACCCTTAAAGCGGTGGGAACGATCGTATATAAATAAGGGATGGTATATATCGAGGAGTTACTTGAAACGAGTTTATATACGTATACGGACGTACGTAACCAACTCGATTTAAGAACCCCCTTAGCTTGACCCAACCTTCCCTAAAATAGGATCATCGATCACTCGGATGTATATCGTTTTTCAAGTGGAAATTTAATACTCACCTGAGAATAAATTCCTGCGATACATGCGCGTTTCGCGGTAGGTAATACCTTACGTCTTATTTTTATCGTTTTCGCTTCGCGACGTTATTATTCCTCATTCAATCGCTCGAAATCGACTCTGGTCCAAGATTGGACTAGGACCATCCCGATTTCCAAAATCAATCACGCAATATTTTAGAGTGGCTCACGAAAAACGACTGTTTTCATTTTTTTTGTATCAGTTCAACGTGTTTCGAGAGTCCTCTGCAGAGATCAACTCAAAAAAAAAAAATCAGGGGTCGCTCAAGATTTGCAAAAATTTCCAAAATCGATCGATTCTTCTTCAAAAAAAAATTTCTGCCTCGTGCCATGGCGATTCCAAAAATTCCGAGTCGATTTTCCGATTTCTGAAAGTCGCTCAAAATTTTTTGTAACTCCAAAATGAAATATAAATATCAACGAAAATTGAAGCGAAAAAAATGTTTTTTGGGAAGGGGACTCTTAAATCATTTCGAACTAATGCATTCTCATAGGAGACGTGAGAAAAAAATGGTGGTCTTTTTGGCCACCCTGTACACGCCCTTGGGTATACGCGTGTACAAAGTTTGGGAAAGTCTCTCGACATGCACAAGATGAATAGGGTTGGATTGAGTTGTGAGACGTACGTTTCGTAATCACCTAATATCGGGTGAGCTTGCTAGAGTGCAGGTGTATAGGTAGGTACATACATGTATACCTACATGGATAGCTCGGGGCGAGAGTTTCGACAAACATATGCATATATATATATATATATATATATATATATTCCCCGTACAAACCTGCTAGATTCACTTTGCTCCAAATTTATTCAAAGTACATATTACCTCCGTGTGCTTGCGTCTCTCGTAAATAGGTATATATACATATACGTATTATACCTATATCCGAGTAGGTACAGCAGTAGGTACGAAGAAAAAACTATCGAAGCTTTTTCGCTGTTTTTTTTTTATTTTTTTTTTTCGTTCATTGTAAATCGATAATTGAACCGATTCAATTAGGGGGAGGGGGAGGGGATATGGATCGTAGGGTGTCTCAACGAGACGCATCGATTTCCTTAATGAATCGAACATGCGAGAGAATTCGCTTACATACGATCCCCCGCGTTGATTGCGTTAATTAAATTACCTACGTTAACACGTATCAATGTGTCTCGTCTGTACACCCCCTCTCCCACCCCTCTGGCCCCCCTCATATTTGTACAATAAATATATATATATATATACATATGCATATATATTTAGGTGTGTATGTATCCCTGTTTATAATACTTGACATATACAATTGCTTATTCTCTATGCGAATCACGTTCTTGATACACACCGTACACGTACGTAACTTATACCTATACCTATACCCACCTACTCAACGAATGACACGAGTCTCCTCTGTAATCCATGTTGTTATTATTATTATTGTTATTATTATTGTTATTAACGTCTTTGTGGGCTAGATGGTATATGAGTTTTATGGGAAAAGGGAACAGAAAAAGTTACTTTGATGTTCTTTCGTTTTTCTACTTTCCTTGGGTTTTTTTTGTTTTTGGTGTTTTTTCTTTGTGAGAAAGTGGAGTAAAATTCGTAGGAAAAGAAAGAGATTTACTTTTGCATTTTCAATCGTTATACGTGTGCTACTTGTAGTAATACAGCTGCAGTGCAGTCTGAAGACATATAAGTATGTATACAATATACAATTTGCTTCGGAAAATATTGTAAAATCGAAATCAGTGGATATGATTATCGAAAGATTATTTTTCATTCTTTTTTCTGTTACGACAAAGCTCGAAGTTTGTTCATTCGTCAGCTGTACAAATTTAAAAGGATTGGTTCTCCTCTTTTTTTTCTTTTTTATTTGAATTTTTTTCCTCCCTCTTTCGTTCGTTCTTCCACCAGTCATTGGTTTTTCATTGTGAAATGGTAGCTACCTACTTTGTCGTTGACGAAAACTCAATGACTTATAGCGAGACGTACGTCGAGCAAGTTTTCTCTTTTTCCCCATTGATTCCCTGCTTTTTTTTTTCTATTTTCTGGTTTTGAGGAAAAATAAGGGAGAGGAGAGAAGAATAAAGGAAACGAAGTAGAGCTTGCAGATTTACCAGCGCGGTGGTAAATCGAAGGCCATTTTAACGGAGGGTATATGGAAATGAGGGAGAGCTATAGGGTGCGGAAGGAAAAAGAAAAGAAAGCGAAAGAGACGTAGAAAGAAAAAAAAAAAAAAAAAAGAGAAGTGTAGAGTGAGGGAAAAGAAAAATAAAAAAAAAGTTACCGTAGGTACGGAAAGGGGGATGAAATAATTAGAAAAAGAAACGCTTGCGACATCGCCATTATACTTTTAACAATTTTAAATTGTACAGAGTTCGTTTTCAACTGTTTCGCTATACTTTGTACTCCGTTAACGAACCTACGCGATGAAGGGTGAGTTCTTACTCCCAGTTATGCCGCTGCTCCTGTTACCGCTGCGATGAAAAATAAAGAAAAAAGGAAAACCAGAATTTATAAAACGATGAGAAAAATTTATTGATATTCATACAGGATCGATTCATTTTTCGCATCTTCTGCTTTTTGGCGTATGGAACGAAAAACAAAAGGGGAGAAAAAACTGTTTTCATCAAACAATGAAAAATTTTTACTTCCCTTGATTTTTTATGGTTCCTTTTTTTTTTGCTATTACCAAAAAATTGAATAAAATCGTTGTCAACTATTTCGGTTAAAATTTCCCGTCCTTTGCAGTGAAGTTTTAACAGACAGCGATATACATAGGCATGCCTATACCGTTGTATGGAAATATAACAAACGATAGAAAAAATGAAATGGAGATTGAAAAATGGAAAATGACCGAAGGGGAGAAAAAGGTAGATAAAAATGGAGAAGGAAGAAAAGAGAATAGGGGAGGATTCAGTCGGTCGCGGACAATCAATTCAAATTACTGAAACACCCGCTAATACAGACCGCACAGCGTGGGTAGGTATAACATACCTACAACCTAGTACCTTATACTCCGCAAAAAAAAAAAAAAAAAAAAAAAAAAAAAAAACGAAACAAGGAAAAAGAAAAGTTAACGCGCTGGCGAACCTTTTGCCGTTGAACGTTGAACGTTGAACGTTCACCACCCGTTGACGTCGACTAATCGAGGTCCTCCGCCACCGAGCTAAACGTACCGTTTACTTATTTCGGTTTTTGCACGCGACCCCGCGACCCCTATGCCCACATCGTCCCGGCCGGCCGCACAAAACTTTGCTAAAATATTTTACAAAAATCCACGTCAGCGTTACGTGATACACGGTGTTGAATTCTTTCCCTTCCTTCTCTTTTTCTTCCTTCGGATATACATGCCATTCGAAGTATAATCTTCCGACAATCATTTCTGGCGAAGAAAAAAACGAAAATTTTGTTCCAAAACATTCGCGATAAGCTTTGATTTTAGTTTCATTATTTCCAAGGTGTAGAATTTCCCTACGGTAATCTAAAAAATTGTAATTCAATTCGCGATACTTTGAGAATTTTTTCTTCGATTTTTTTTCTCTCGGTTAAATCGAAATCCGAATCGTCGATTGAAAATCGTTATCATAGTTATATCTTCGCAGGACGTCTTCTCGAGACCGCATTTCAAATTTATTGATGAAGAAAAAGAGAATGAAGAAAATCAAGAGAATGGCACGATTCAATTTTTTCCCCCCGACGATTATTCGGATCCTAAATGGTTAACGGTTTGCGAAAATTTAAACCCTCGGTCCCCTAGGGACTCGATAAGATCTTATCGAAGAAGCAGAAGTCCGTTCGTCTCTGTCAGAGCGGTATAAGTACGAGGTGAGATTGATCGCAACGTCAATATTTGGGGGGGGGGGTGAGAAAAAAAAAATAAATAAGTAATACGAATATATTCAGAGGTCTCCCTACTTTCGATCCACCCCTTACGTTTGGTTCTTGTATATTCGTACAGCCTTACTTCCCACGCCCAATACTTGACCCAGTGTAGTTTCAACTGTAAAGTAGTTCAGTTTCTAGTTATTTATTTATCGGGCTATTTTTATACACGTGATTTTGTTGTTTTTTTTCTCTCGCTCTTCTCCGATTCTCTTTTTCTTCTATTCTTGTAGTTTATAGTCTGTTTTCTTCTATTATTTTCCTTCACTTTAAACTTCTTTTGGCTAGATGAATTTTTATAATACACCCCCTCAGCTGGATTTACTGAACTCCATTCAACTTCCTTCCGCGATCGCATGATCATTGTTCCGAATAAATCCCTTTCGTCGTCGAGCTTTTATTATACTGGTATACCTACGTATATATATATACACATCGCCACCGCCTTACTATTCATACGCCGTAGCCGATAAGATATAAGGGGTGTCTCGAAAAATGAAGAGAGAAAAAAAGTTTACAGAAAAAAAAAACAAAAAGAAAACAGAAGAGATAAATTAAAATGATAAATTATGAAAATCCGACATTCTAAACCCGCGAAGAAAAGCTCTATCTCGCGAGAGAGTGAAAAGCTTTCATTTCCCTTCGGAAAATTGGAAACAAAAAGAAAAAGCAAAAAAAAAAAAAAACGAACGTGTGGAAAATGCGGAATTGGAACCATTGGAATGTGAATCGTGACATTTTTTATTTTTTTTTCTCAATTTTGAAGTTTCGAAATTATTTTTATTGAAAATTCGAGAAATGAGAATGAATTTTCGTAGATGTTATTGAAATTCTTTCTCAGGACGGAGTATTTTTCCGTTCTCATTTTTCTTTCCGTTCAGTTTTTTTTCCACGTGACACACTGTAGATTTACAAATTACGAGTCTGCGCCCTTCGATCCCGCAAAGCCATCGGACTGTCCCTATACATACTACTTTCTTCGTCTCTCTCAACTTTTTTCTCGCTCTTTTTTTGTCCTCTTTTTTTTTTATCATTTTTATTCCTTTTCTCACCTAACCACCCTACCGCAATTCGCGATTTTCATTCCTTGGTACAGAAGGTGGTGCTGGTTTCATTCCCCTTCACCCCGGTACACCGACCCTCGCGTTTCTCTCGGTCGCGCTCCCTCTTATCTCCTTTGCTCTCCTCTTTCTCGTGCTACTTCATTGTTTTCGCAGCAACAAATTTATACCTTCGTGTAATACCTGCACACATACAGCTCCTGCAGGTATACCAATGCATCGCACATACTACGAGAAGAATCGCGTAGGTGACGGTGCTCCATTTCCCTGACAAAAGATTCAAAAGATTCAATCGCAAGTAGGGAAAATAAAGATGATGAAATCCTGGGGGATGTTTATAATATATGGTACGCAAGTAAGGTCATAGGGTGTGATAATAACAGTAGCGACGATGGTGAAAATTGTTATTATTATTATTATTACTGTTATTGTTGTCGTCTAGTTATTTTTACTATTTTTATCGCTATTTCGTCGCGTCGCTGCCACCCCTTCCAGCGAGTCGACTTAGTTTCCCGCGGACGTTTCGCGCGCTTCGCCTCCCGAGTTTGCAGGAAATTCATGCATTCATTTCCTTACATGCAACGCATTCCTGGAATTATCATTTCACCCCCACCCCCACCCTCGTCCTCCTACCCCCGTCCATCCAACCCCCCCCAGCTTCGCTACGACGACAACTACTGCGGAGCTTTTGCTTCTGCTATGCCGCCGCCGCCGTTGCTGATGGTTTCCTTGGCATTGCACCGTGCGAGGTGCACGGGGACAAAGTAATTCAGGTTAGGGTGGGTCGTCGGGGCAACGGGGGGGGAGGGGGAAACCGGGGGACAGAGTTGGGTGAGCTTAGCCAGAGCTAGACACACTCGGATATATGGCATTATTCATTTATACGCTGACCCAAATATAACTCAAGACGCGGTTCACGTGCACTACGTGTGTATTTATGTATGTATGTACGTTGTATGCTGTACATAGTTTTATGTACACACATCGTATGTATGCGCGTATATATATATAAATCTTCTACCGTGTACTTCAAGCCTTGGGATGCGCGAATCTGCACCCCATTGTTTCTCGGTAAGGACGGTTCGAAAAGTTTGCCGCATGAAACGAAATCAGTCATTCGCTGTCAATTATAACATGAGTTTCGTTTGGATGCCGGGATAAGCATGCTGAAGTTTCGCTTCGTTTCGAGCTTTTTCGAATTAAGAATTCTAGGAGCTTTTTTTTGGAGAAAAGGGAATGCAGAACTTTACTTTGACCTCGGATAACTTTTGACCGAGTTGATTTATCAAAAAATGACATCAGACCTCATTTGTAGAGCGTTCGATTCCCTTCAAAAGTATTGTAACAACTTCAAAAAACGACGCATCGTTAGTTATAAAAATCCGAAGGAAAATGAATAACATTTCCTGTTATTCCCATAAAAAATCGGAAAGGGCCTAATTATTGATATCAAGGGCTCATACTTCACCAGGCATATCCTGGCATCTGAACGAAACTTTTGAGTCTGGTCCCCAAAAAAAAAAACTTTTTCTTTCTCCAATCACCCCGGCGTACTCGTAGATATCCGCGATTGGATTTCGGAAAACCGTCGCGATGCACTTGGAGCAAAATCGCGTGTAATCGATGCGTTCTCATCGCGCGTATTTTTCGAACAGTTTGGAAAAGATGGAAGAACTTTTTCGCCGGTTTGCACGGTGGGTTTTTGCCGGCCGCCGTCCGCTTGGTTAAATCGTTAGAGTCCATCAACTCCTGTTTTTGGCAGGGCCCAAGAGTAGTACGGTATTAGTAGTGACTTAATGCCACCAATTTAGTGGCCTTCTCCTTCGCTCGTTCGCGTTCTCTCTTTATCTCTCGGCAATGTACGGTTCGCGTAACTCCCGACGCGTCGCGGCGCATTACGCGAGCCCTTATCCCCGGGCTAATGTTATTCGCGAGAAATAAATTCGTCTTCCCGAGACACCGTGAAACACCGAAAACAGAAAAAAACAAAAAAAACGAGGAACAAAAAGAAGCGAAAAATGGTGGACGGGTGTCGCTGTACGGGGCGATGACGAGGAATTGTTGAATTAATTACGTCATTTTTGGCGAATTTGAAAAACGACTGGATCCTGCCGCTCGTTTCTCCTTTCTCGCTCTTATTTTTTCATCGAAAAATGAGTCGTAGGGAATCGTTCGTTTTTTAACTCAAAACATTTCTAACATTTCGTTCCGTCATCTTTTTTCATTCACAATCGCAGTTGCGCGGAATCAGTTTCTGCAAATCTGCGAAAGGAAAACAAAAAGGAGAGAAAAAATAAAGGAATAATGAAACAAGCTTCAACTACTGTATAATTATACCGGTGGCAGTGACGTGTTCTCGACACTAATTAAAATTTATACAATTATGTTTCACGTACGATACGTACACTGCACGTACGTATGCTTCACCTTTTTTTCAATAGAATTGATTCTACACGACGTATAATTTTCCATTTACTGTAATCCGCCCTATCAAACCGTCGTACGGTATAAATAAAATAAATGAATAGAAATCAATTGATGTCTGCGGACACGAGTAATTTTCACTTTCGAAAAAAAGAAAAGGCGGAAAAAAATTGAGAATGAATGCATTCATAATTCGTACTGTGGAGAAAAAAAAACGGTAATAATTGACGGATAATCTACGGCCCCCCTTCGTCACACGTTAAATTTCGTCCCACGAGATATGGGGACAGTGTCGCATGGAATCTATACGTGGTTTTTTCTTTTTTTTTTCTGTTCTTTTTTCTCATGTTCTGTCAATATACCATACACATCCACATACGTGCGTGGGGTCGATATCACGCCGGATGATAATTATTTTTCACGCACCTATGTCGCGTCCGATTTTTCGTTTTTTTTTTTTACTATAATTTCGCTCCCCTTCTCACGTGACAGTGGGTGAGAATTTAATGAAATCACTTGTTATTTGTGAGTTAATTTCATCGCTAATCGCGACAACGATTTTACGGATTTCAATCAGAAATGATTCAAATTTTTTTACTCTTTGAATCCTCATCCCTGGTTACCCGTCTGCGAGGGTCGATTTTTTACGGCAAAGATTTTGGTTTTTTTTTTCTCTCTTTACTTTTATTTATTCATTTATTTTTATTTTTATTTATTTTTTTTTTTTGCTCAGCTTCGCTCTCGTCATCTGAATTTTTATAAATATTTCTTACGCATATACATTTTATACAAACCGCGACGGGAGCCATCCCTTATATAAATTCACGACTCAGAAGCTGGTTTAGCGGCTGACTGATATTAAAGGAAAACTGCGTTGACAGCTACGTTTTATTAAGTAATCCCAGTCGAAAGTGCGTAAAAAGATGATGTAAAAAAAAAAATAAAATAGAAGTAAATAAAAAGAAAATGTTTTGAAAAAAAAAAAATGAGAGCCGAGGAAAGAAATTTAATGCGAATAGAGCCACAGCCGTAATACTTATAATAATAAGACCCAAGCTGCGCGAGCTTGCAGAAGTTCGCGTGTAACGAGCGTTACCGTTATTATGTTGTAGCTACTGTACTTTGGGGATAAAAAAAAAAACGAAGAAAAAAGTTTACTTCTTCTTACGAGCTCGAGACTATCTAATCTGATAACATTTTAGGGTGTAGAGCGTGTTTAAATATTTAAGGAATTCAAAACACGAGTTTCATTCAATTTCTTTTACTTTTTCATTCTCCCGTACATAAGACGGCGGGCATATCGATGGAGGAGTTTTATTGAAAAAATTATAGAAGCTAATTACAACCAGATTCCTAATTAAAATAACTTCTCTCGTGAATTCTTTGGAAAGAAAAATTTCGTTGTAACCCTTTTTTCTTCGCTTACTCTTCTTTTTATTTTCCAATCTCCGCGCGGATATATATCTTCAATCACTTGACTGTAACGCGTGTACGGGGTGGCTGGAATAAAAATTCTACACTCACACCGCCTCGTTTTCCCCTCTCAAAGGTTGCGAATTTGAAAATGAAACTTTGAAATTGAGGTCGATAATTTTTCATTTCTCGAACATAAATTGCCACACTGTACGTAACGTATGTCCCAGCATTTACATCACAGTGTGTCCGGTTGCCTACCATCTCCATTTGCAGACTTTAGTCTGACTTACCGGCATATGGCAAGGCCGGCAACCCGCGGTGTAAATGCTGGGACACACGGTATGTGTGCATACGATCTGCGCGCCTCGACTATGGAATTTTGCTATTTGTTGTCGGCCCGCCGTTTGTTGGCCTACAAATTCCTAATTTGCAAAGGGATGGTACGGAAGCTAGGAGAACGGAAAACGGGAAACTAAACACTGTTCCGTTCATAGCTGTTCGGAATGTTCAAATCGATAGTTCAGTTTGTAACATAGATTCGCTCAGGCGACGCGAGCTTTTGAAGTTTCCAAAAAAACGTTGTTCAGTGTGACATAATTAAAGCGATCCCATTGGCTGCGAATACAATTTTTTTTTTACTTTTCTCACATTTTTTTTCTTTTGTTCAAACTGAACGAAAACTCGATTTTTCCCATTCGTGATTCGATGGAAGGGAAAAAAATGGGCTCGGGATCAGGATTCCATCAACCCTTACGGTTATTATTCCCTCTTTGAAAATTGATAAAATTTTTTTTTCTCTCGTTTTTTTTTTTCCCTCCCCCTCTCCGTTTTTCTTGCCACCCCGTGCGTACAACGGATAGCTTTGTACTACGAGTACGGCTTCGAAACTCCGACGATGAACTGTGTTTGAGCTTAGCGTTATGTCACTTTCAACCCCTTTTCATTCCGCTCGCGCTACGGTATTACGTGTATATCTATACGGGCGGACGCGTTCATCAGGAGAAAAATAAACCGTTAAATTTCATTGTTTGTTTCCACTCCGACGTACCTCCGCCTGTCCGCCTGACTACCAACTATGAACTAAAATTCATTTCACTTAATTAAAATTGCACAGTCTGCGAAAAATCAAGCTTTACTTGATTTTTATCGATTACATTTATATACACGGTCCGCCGTATACCCAGCGACGAATATATAACGACGAGAGAAAAAGAAGAAAGAAATATTTCAGTCGATGAAAAAAAAAGATGGTTTTTCCGACGCGAAATAACACATGTGTAGTTTGTCAAACGACTCGGAAAAGAAAATTTTTTACAAAGAGGATAAAAAAAAAGATAATAAATAAAAACGTTAGAATCTCGCGAGCGCGATGATGTTTTCTTTCCGTGCGGTGAAAGTAGAGGAAGCTATGAGAGTAAAGAGGAAAGAAGAAGAGTGAGGTATAAGATGTGTGTATACGCGATACGAAGATCAAGGAGAAAAGTAGATGGTGAATTATGAAAGAAATGAGAGGAAAAACCTATGTGTGTAGAGTAGGGTATGGCGGCACGATATGAATGGGGGGGCTGGGGGGTGGTGGCGAAGAGAAAAGAGGAAGAAAAAAGGGGGTGGCGAAGGAGGAATGAAATGGAGGGGAATAAATTGGTCCATCAAAAGGTGCGATCGCAGCCTTCCTCGCTCTTCGTCTTTTCTGCAACCCCCTAACGCCGCCCCCCGGAGCCAAGCGAACGACCGACCCCCTTCGCTTCTCTTTTCCTTCGTTCTAATTCCGCGAGCATTGAATTCGCGCGCACGCGCGACTCCTCTCATTTCGCTCGCCAAGACGTACGTACGTACGTACGTACGTATATATAAAACCGATTCGATCGAAATGAAAGCGTAGGGGGTGCCGCGCACGTATTGCTACCGGAACGAAGACCCAAGAGAACCACGCGACTTGGCGAATTCCATTCAGGTAGAGAACGCCGGCCGTACAGATCACCGTTTTTCTTGTTCCTTCCTCCCCCCCTCCCCCTCCCGCCGCGGTGTATTTCGGTCAGCGATTTCCACCCCTCGTCCCGAATCACCGGCTCATGATGCTCCCGCTTTCTCGACACCGATTTCACCTCCACGACGCCTGCGCTGCTCCGAAATTCATTTTCCTACAGAATCGGACGCAACGAATGAAAATCGTTTTCCCCGAGGATATTATAAACCGATTCCCGAATCTCCAGACGTGGGTGTCAGCTGTTCGACCCCGAGGTGAGGTGCGCGGGCCGGGAGATTAAGGGGAAGAAAAAAAAGGAGGGGTGGGGACGCCCGTCCGAATAGGTAAAAAATATATTCACCCTAAACGGTTGCACAATTTCCATGCAAAACGCGCGCGCTCTCGCCGGCGTGGAAAACCAAAAGAAAAAGAGAAAAAAAAAATAAGAAAAAAAATATGTCTTCGGTCAGCGAAGTTTCGGAGAATAAGTTGAGGTTTGCACACGCGTACGTGTACGTATAAAGCACACGTACAGCGAGCGAAGAGCAGAAGCGGAGTGGCAAGTATCCAGAGCACATTTCGCCACTTGGCGTCTCCTAACCCCGTGTCATCCATCTTTAGGCTTTTCCCTCGCTCGGCGCCCCGTATTTTCAACCCCCCTCCTCCCCCCCCTCCCCCACATCACCCCTCCTTTTTCACAGCGGGGGGGTGTATGTGCCGCAGTGTTTCAGGTAAGCCGTAGAATATGTCAACAGCTTAGGGGTGTACGGGTGGGAAGGTGGGCAGGTGGGTGGAACGCGGAGTCGCGCGACCCACAAAAACGTCTGAATTCAAAGAGGGGATGAAACCACGCGCAGCTATTTTCTTACCGAGCCGGTTACGGGGGTGTAACGCGTAAAGGTGTGCTCTTTCGCTCAATTTATATCTCACCTTTTTTTTTTTTTTTTTTCTCTCGCCCTTTTTTGTCCGGTGTTTTATTTTATTTCATTTCAGTTTCCTTCGCTTTCCCCGAGGCTCGCGCAACGCGGCACCTAGCCACCGTTACAACTAATGCGGTGACAATTTATTTCCTGCCCCCGTTTCACCTTCGCCTAGTTAGGCCATACTAATTGAGCAGATATTCTATACATACAGCCGGCGGCGGCTCTTAAAACCGCAGGGTTCCCCAGGGACGGTTTTGTCGTACTTGGAAATTGGGGGTGAGGGCAACGTATCGCACCCTTGACCCGGTGGGACGGAAAGAATCTTTTTTAAAAAATGCAGAGAGAAATTGAGAAATCGAAAGTGAAAAGATAAAACAAAAGGGAGACGTCTTTGAATTTTCGAATAAAAGGGAGGTTTGGGGATCGAGTGAAATGAGAAAAAAAAAAAAAATGAAAGGTGTGGCGAAGGGATGAAAAATCTATACGTATATCCATTATCCTTGGACTTATTCGGTCCGTCACCTTGTGTGGATGCGCCCGTACATGGACAGGTTTATATCGTAGGTGATGCACGTCTATAGAAATTCGTCCATTTCGTTCGAAAACTTTTGTCCTTTCATCGCTACGGAACAGCGCCCGTTGTCATTCAAAGAGAAAGTTTTTCGTCCTCGCGGGAGTAACGCGGAGTCTGACAAACAAGGTGATAAATCCATCATAAAATCATCCGCCTCGTTCGCCCTTGAAGAGCGTCATATCCCGTACATAAAAAAGTAGATGTGTATATATACCTACTTTCGAAGTTCTCCGGAGTGACGAAGTAACGTGTGTGTATATATATATATATATATATTTATTTGGAAAATAATAATTCCACGATGTAGGTATTATAGATTCGATCGTTTCGCGAACTAGAATTACTTCCATATCCTCTTTACTTTGTTTTAAAAAATTTCACTTCTACCATCCCACGTGAAAACCGTACCAAATGATTTTCCCAAAACTTATATCACGCGGAACACGTTATTTGTTCGTTTCAATTCTTTCTTTATCTCTCTCTCTATCTCATCTCATGTGAAACTTTTTCGCACCAATGAAGTGACTGCGATAGGATTATCGAGTAGGTGGTCATAGTTTTTTTTGCATTTTTATTCCAGTTTTGTTTCTCGTTTTTTTTTTCATACTCCAAAGTTCGACAAATCGAGCCCCGCTATCGGGATCACAATTATAATTATTCATAACTTGATGATGAATTTTTCGTTGAATTCATTCGATCGAAATTAGAATTATTTCAAACCGAACAGAGCACCTGGTACATTCGACGGAAGCAGAAAATCAAAATTCGAAAGAGGGGTAAAAAATTGCGCACACTCGTCTCAACGCTATACTTTATTTATTACATACTCGCGTAGATTAGCTTGAGTAAATACTCGTATACATGTGTGTGCATAGATACACGCGTGATACATAGAGAGGGTATGTTTATAACGCTACATAGATGGGAATACGCGCTCGTTTCGCGGAAACAAACGATGGCTTGCTGCTATAGGGAGCTAGGAGCATTCGGTTAATTCTTGAAGCGTATCCTAATTGAAATTTACCCTTTGACGTGTAGCGCACCCAACTACCTTTATATATATTTGCTATGTATTTATGTGCCAGACTGGCAGCTTCACCGAATACATATACGCACGTACACACGTTGTATACGTACACACCGGTACCATACACATGCGTACATACGCGAATTACGTCTATTTATGTAAAACGCATAGAGGAGCAGCTTATATCCATTTTCTAGCTATGATCTAACAGCCAATGAAAGCTTGCGCAGCAGACGAGCTCGTGCAGCGACGGGTTGAAAAGCCAATTTCTTCTCGCCATTGAATTATATTTTTTAAATTTCAATTTCTAACGTTTCCTTCTCTTTTTCTTTCTCTTACTTTCGGCGAACATCCGCAGAGCGAATACCGCATGCAGATTAGGTATGGGTTGGATGTATAGAAATTATTTTGGCAATATTTAAAGAAAAGTACTTGAAATGGCCGATTTATTTTTGGATGCATACAGACGTGGAGAAATATTTTCCAAAAAATAGAATTAAACGAATTACGTGGCTCGTCTAGCGATTTCCAATTCTTTTGAACGGTCGACTTTAATTCAAAAGCGTCCCTTTAAATTACCATTAAACATTCTATAGGGTAAATACAGAGTCTATTCGATTTTGTACAGCTTGACGCGAGCTTTCTAATTCTAAGGTCTGTACCTACTCTGTACTTACTAATCACCTGCACTTTACTCATTCAACTTTAAAACGTCCCCCCTTGCAAAACTAACGGAATAAAACGAAGATCGCGGATGAATAGAGAATAAAATAAAAAAAAAAAAAAAAAACGAATAAAAGAATATCAATTCCACCGAATGAAAGGAAAAATTATCTTCAACTTCTTTCAATTTTATGAGATGAAAAATAAAAAAAAAAAATGCGAAAAGTTGGGTCAGGGTCGGTGTGAAAAAAGTCGAGGCAAAATATTTTTGCAAGAAAAACGAAAAGAGTCCAACGAAATGAATGAATGAATGGAAGAAAAAGAAAAATATATATTTTTATTTCGCGTTAAAAATTACGTCACGGTTTACAAACAATTATCGATTTTTATTTAGCTGCAGCAGAGGGTGCAGTTGGACGTGTACATAGGGGTATGTGGTACATACGGCTGGATATCTGTAGCGTTATATACGCCCGTTCAATTAGAGCGTATGTACGGAATTGAATAGCGCGGGAAAGTTCAATGGCGTTTTAATCCAATTGAGAAAAAATTGGCTTTTACTGGCTGGTTAAACACGTTAGTAAACTGCACCGTGATGACCGAGAATTTTGCAAGGCCCTAGACCCCCCCCTTCCGTCATGTGGATACCATAATGGCGCCCACCTACACGCCGGCTGCACCCCCACACCCCTGCTGCCCCTACATGAATATTGAAATTCTAATTATTTCTGCACTACTCATATACGCCCCTACGCACACGTGTCCATCTCTCCGTATACCCCGGACCCCGTGCGGAAGACCGTGTCTTCCTGAATATAATTTGAAGTTTCTCAACTAGAAACGGTATTCAATTATTAACCTCATCCTCGTACACCCTATATGTATGCATACACACCCGTTAAACATTCACCCCGATGCGAGTACGTACGATAAATAATAACAACAATAGAAATTCAGACTTCGAACGATTCGTCGAAGTTTTTTTTTTTCGGATTTTCTTCAACCGCGTTGGAAAATGTAATGAAAATCAATTACGCGGAATGAAAATTCAGCCCCGTTTTGGTACAGTACGCGGTAAATATATCGTTGCATATTTTCTAGGGTAAATAGGTTAACTCATTAAAATCCCGAAGGATTTCACATAGGATAAGGGGATGATATCGTTCTTCAATTTACATTTCGATATTATGGATCGCGGGGTATAATGGGGAGAGTCGAGGATATACAGGGTAAATACATGGCCTATGTAAACGTAGTTATATTTACGCGAAGAATCGTTGATGAATATTTTTGAATATTCAAAGTTCGTACCCCCGGGATTCTCCTGCCTCCATCATTTACAATTAGATCATCGCTCGCGGAAGACGACCTCGTGCGGCAGTCGTTATTACGGTAGCGAAAATTATCCCACACGATGAAATTTCCTATTCAATCATATTCGAACGACCGACTAATCACGCTCGAATGAAACAGTCCCCTTTTTTTTTTCTTCTCTCACCAATTTGAAGAAAAGAAAAATGCGACTCGCGATTCTCTCGTTTTTTCAAGCTTCATCCGAAAAGACCATCCGATTGTTCTTAATTTTTTAATCTTTACCAAATTTTCCTCCTGCTCCTGTACCTTCGATTCAGAAAGCTTTTATCGGAGATCCTTTACGCGAAAAAAAAAAAACGTGAAAATGAAAAGGAAAAACAGGATTCAACCGACCGATGTTACATCACGTAGTGCGGCGATACGTATACCGTTTGCAATGACATGTGTCCTTTTTAGTTTTCTAGTATTTTTTTTTTTTTTTATTGTTTGCTTTTTTCTTTCATTCACTCTCATTTCGGTCGAACAACGATCCTCGAAACTGTCACAAAAATCCACCGACGAAATGGTAGCGTAAAATTTCGAGAGTATACCTGTACTTCTACGCTATTGTACCTCACGATCCATTTCCGGATTGCTTTTCAAAATTAAATTTAAAAGCACCGCACATCGATCTGTTTCGTAGATCAAGTTGGCTGCGTACCCAACCCGTACCTCAGCATCGTTGATTTATAATGGCGAAAGATGGTGAAAATGAACAGAAAAAAAAAACGACAGCGAATGATTAAACAAGGGTAAAAGAACGGGAAGGATATGAACGAAAATAATTTGAAAATTTTTCTTTCCTATACATTGCAGCGTTAAGGTATAATACATCTTGTATACAAAGTTTGAAAAAATGAACTACAGATGGTTGGGTGACAAGCTGATAATCCCGAGTTGTGTATAATTGTCGTCATCTGCCGGTTTCGTCCGAATCGCCGGCAGCCGCAGATTGAACTTTATCTTCCGGCGACTGCGACGAGGGTGTTTCCAAACGATTGGGAGACCCTCGATCCGTCACGGATCCGTTCGATAAGCTCGTCAAGAAGTCCTGGTCCATCACCAGTCTGACATTCACCGTATTCTTCCACCATCTGTACCACGGAGAGAGTTGATCCTGAATAACACGAGTTGAAAACTTTAAAGATATCTTCGTGATCGTTGCGAGGGGGTGCAAGAATTTCAAAATGGCGTCCGCGTCGAATGACCCCGTGTACATGTACGTACCTACGTACAACGTATACGCCATAAATCGAATGGTGAAAAAAAGCGTAGGAAAATGGGTGTCATTATATGGGATATTTTATTTTATTTCATTTTATTCGTTTTTACTTTTCCATTTTTCAAAACGGCTCGGTCCGCTCTCCGTATATACGCCGGAGCTATTTCCACTCGTGATTTATACGTTATCAACAACGGTTAAACTTGTCGGCAAAAGTTGTTCCATCGATCACTTTAGTACGACTAGAAATTAATTGGCAGATGTTTCCCCGTGATTTATCTATTGCGTTCGTTCAATAACCATCCCCTTTCACATTACCCGGATCTCCACCCCACCACCACCACCACCCACCCCCTGCTGTTGCGGCCAAAGACAAAACTGCCTCGAGCCGTCGTCGAATCGACGATAACGGTAATAACAATGATTATCATAATGATAATGTTCATTAACAATAATTGTAATTATGATAAAACAACCCCGTGTACAGCCGCGACCTCGACGCGCTAATTATTTAATTCACAATTAATTTAATTCGATTTCACAGATGAATTCCATTCGTTTCGGTTTTAGGAAGGGAAAAAAAATTATTCGGCCAGCCATTTGAGGATCCTATTTTTTGTTTTTCGTTTTTTTTTGTTCGGACACACTCTGATCGAAGTCTTCCTTTTTTTCGAAATTTATATACAAGGGACTAATCAGTTGGTCGTGCAAAACGAGAAAAAAATAAGAAAACTAAAAGACCGCTCGTCCTCGTCCCTCAGTTTTCCCATCGACGCCCTTGTCCTCGTCCTTTTATATTCCGAAGAAAAAATGAGCCTCGGTCCTCATCCCGCAGGTCCTCCTCGGGGATAAAAGTTGGTCAACATTCTTTCGGGAAGAGGATGAGGACGCGCAGATGTACGTTTTTACGTATATACGTATATATACATAAATATGTGGGTATACAGAAACCCGCGTGGTTTTATACAGAATAGGTACGTGCAGGTCACGTACGATTGGCTCCGCACGCGCGTTTTTTCGAGGGCCGCGGAAGGAAAAAAGGGAAGCCGAAAAACTGAAGAACTTCGGAAAAAAGGAGAAACGATCCCTCGCGATTCAATCTCTTGGATAATTTCTACATTTTTAATCCGCTGGTCCGGATCGCCGTTGAGAGCCCTCTTTCGGCTCCTATCCCTCCGACGAGATGTCCGAGGGCGGTTCGATCGTGCGGACGTGTTTCACCGGACCCGCGGAAAGAAATTTCTCCGCTCGAACGAGAAAATAATTTCACGGATGAGGCTAAGTCATAGACTGTCATATCTCATCAGTCCTCTGTCAACTTGGCATTTCGGGATTATTATACCCTCGGTATATGGCCGCAGTTATATGTAATTCCAAAAGCGATTCGCTATCCTTGATTCCCCTTGTCACGAATCGCTGCGGCGATTCCGCCCCTCCCCCCCCGCCAACCCCTCGTGTATAGCTATGTACGTACGGCATCCGTGTGCCGCGTCACGTCACGGTCGGGGTTTCGCGAGGGGGACGGTACGTACGTACATCATGGGAAAATTCGTCACCTGTTTCCACAGGCCGCGGGGATCGTCGAGCTCCTAGGATCGCGAAGGATATCAGTTAAGATCCATCGAACGTCAAATCTGTACCCAGATAACGGTTCCGGTGAGGCAGTTACAGTATTATACGGGGTACTGCGGAACCCTCGTCAAAAGAAAGATTAGCGTTTCAACGGTGGCCCGCGGAAACCGCTTCTCCTCCTTTCTCTTTTTCTTCGCCGTTCTCTCGACGTTTTTCTTTTTCGTTTCTTTTTTTTTTTTTTTTTGTTTTTTTTTTTCTTATTCTTTCTTACCTCCGCGCGCATACCTGTACGTTTACGCGACCGCCTGGACGGGGGTGCGTCGGATGAATAAATGAAAGAGAAAAAAAAATCAATCAGATGATTCGACGTGTGTGTACATATACCTTGATCAGAAGATAGACGGTGGTCACGTAGCCCAGGACTACGATTGTGAGGAAAAAAGAAATCGCACCTCTCGTCCAAATCCTCGATATTCCGATCTTCTTACCCTCGATTATGAAATAACGCATACCTGTGATCATAAAATTGATACGATTACCTGTTGATACATTTTACCACGACGCAAGGATTATTTTTTTATTCTCTTTTCATAGCTACTTTCAAATCTATTTCGGACTAGAAATTTTCATTTTTTTTTCTCTCTCTCCTCCCCGTTCCACGATCCATAGAGAAAGGATTCGTGTTAGTGGAAGGGTTATAAATAAACGTCTTTGAAGAGCTTTCGAGAAACTAACTTATTGGTTATAATTCATCAAGCTATACAGCTTAAACTCGATTGCTTTTAGGGGGGTGGGGAGGCAAAAGAACGGGGTGGAGGAGAAGGGGGAGGAAAAGCTGCACCTATATATATTTGATTTAGAGTTGGTTTTTTTCAATTTTTGTTTGTTTTTCCGATGGGGAAGAAATTCGAGTCTGCAGGGTTGATTATTATCGGCACCGTGTATCGATTGAACCAAGGTAAAAGGATATATGTGAAAGTCTGCAATTTATTTGAAGGTTGCATCGTGTATTTATATGAAAATATAGGTACGCGTAAGCTTTTACGGAAAAGCTACTCTGACGCGCTGCCGCTTTTCCCGTTGGCTGTTCGGAACAGAAATTTCTATGCCGAACCCCCTCGCGAATTAATAGCGTATCGATTATCGTACGTGTGGTAATAGCGCGGTAGTGGGAAAGTAGCGGTAGTAGTCGAGAATTTGTCGTCGTCGACGTCATTAAAATTGACGAGGAGATTTTCTCTCCGCTCTGTACGGTGCGTGTATAAATAGAAATTTCAATAGCCGCATTCGTCGCCCAGTTTTCGTCGAAATTTCGCCAATTCTGTGGACGAATTGTGAAAAAATCTTTTTTTTTTTTTTTATTTGGTTCTCCTCGCGACCCGCCTGTAGCAACGTTTGACGGGTGGACAGGAGATAATGTACGTTCGTAACTTTTTACCTCGGTATGTAGAATAATATAAGACGGCGAGCGAACCGACTCGAGCTCGAAAAAGCGAGCGTAGTGCAGCAAAAGCTAGCTTTTGTGTACACTCGCGAATACACACACACACCTGTTCCCCTTGCACACGTACGCCTCTTTTATATAAAACTTATATGTATAAAACCCTTCGAAACGACGTTTAAAGCTCCCGTCCATCTGTCAACTTTATTCCCTCGTCGTACAGCTACTGGAAGTCAGACGTTAAGTTAAAGTCTGCGAGCTTTTTCGTACTACGAAACGATGCAAAATGTAAATATACATACGTATGTGCTTATACCTAGAAGCTCTACGTAGTACATAGAGAATCCCCTAGTCTTTTCACATAAAGCTTGTGCACCGAGCTTTATTTGTGTGTCGGGATTATATTTCTCAGATTTTTCATACAACGTACCCTGTGACCCGGCGTTAACGGCGCGGTGTGTCCGGTTGCCTGCTTACCGCACGTCGGTAAGTCAGACCGAAGTCCGCGAAAGAAAATGGCGATCAAGGAAAAATAAACGCCTGACGGCAGGCGAAGACCAAGGGACACTGCGTGAATTTTTTCATGAAATCCGTTGGGACGAAATTATCGTTCGACTTACCGAGTTGACAGACCGCCACCAGTCCAACCGTGACGACGGTCAAAAGCGTGAAAATCAGAAGGTCGGATTGAATACGGCGACGATTTCGGGGGTGGTTTATCCAAATCCTCAATGACTCCGACCTGGAAGGGAACGAAAAATTTATCTTACGAATGTAATGTTCGCGCACAGTTCGCTTCGGAGTTAGGTACGTCGGATGAGCTCGTCGGCCGTTTGATCTTGAGAGCTTCTACCGATAATTAAATCAGATTTCGAAATCTGCATCGCTCGAATTATACCTTCCAATGTCTGTTGGTGTCTACGTGTAATCTGAATTAATACATATGTACGTGGGTATACGTGTGCGCACGTTGGTACATACCTATTAATACGCTATGTACGACGAAGCTTTTGAATTACCTTGAGCATTAGACTGTTTAGACTTACTCGCGGATTAGCTTTTAGCTACAAGGATCAACTTATCTCAGCTTAACTTAGCTTATTGTTAAATGTACACGGTATTTACGGAGAGGGTGTAGCGTGCGCGCTCAGATTTTTCCTCTGAAAATTGAAAAGAACGGAATAAAAATGAAGAGTAGAGCTGAGGGATGAAAAGATGGAGAAGAAAGAGTCGATGGTTGCGAGGAAGGGGGATATAAAATGTAAAATAAGTCATCGAAAAGCTTTGTGAAAATCGAAATTTTCGAGAAAACGGCAGAAGCACGACGTATACTAGGTGTGTAACATGAGAGACAAACAAATCCGCGAATCCATGTATATGTACACGTATCTCGTAGGTACATATATACGTGTATCTTATGTGCATGGTTTGTATACGTACGAATGTATTTGTGTACGTCGTACATAGAAGGGTATACAGAAGAGATTGAGAGAACCACTTCCGTGGCAATTCCCTACCGATAAAACAAATCGGTAGAGTCGAGTTTTATTTATTGGTAGTGGAGCGTGGAAGGGTGGTGGTGGTTGTGCGGAGGGGTAAAAGAAGCGGTTTGTTGGGTCCTCGTATCGCTCGAACATCCGCCATCTTTGATTCGTATAGCTCAAGCTTATCACCGCGCGGAATAGAAAAAGGAAGGGAAGAGAAGGAAAAAAAAAATGAGGGAAAAATGGCCTCGCGGAAGAGAAAAAATAACAAAACTAAGGGTGGAAAAAAGAAATAACGCGAGAACTGACCATCCGTAACGCAGCGTTTCCACGGCGTTGAAACGATAACGACACAACTCGCAGTAACTTCGGCAGGATTGATTCAACCACCTCTCGAGACAAGTCAGATGAACGAAGGCCAGGGTACCCTTGCATCTGTGAAAAAAAATTCAACGATTCGGATATTTTTTTCAGGTTCTTTGTTTTGTCAAGTTTTTTTTTTTTTTGTGGTTCCGGTTTTATTCCGAGAGCCCGAAGTGAGTGACGATGCAAATTTAGCGGGACAAGTTTTCAGGTCGACCCCGTATCGCCGTCGTACGAAAATTTTCCGGGGAATCTAATTAGGACTTGCACCGGAAAGGTGTACGGGTGTACGGCTATGGTCTAATTTCAGGTTGGGTGGGTATTGTAATTTCGGTCTAAGGAACAAGTTTTGTCGGAGCTTCTAAAATTTGCATTCGTACATCCCGGAAACTTTGAGCTTTCCATTTTGACTGTGTATATCCGAGCTGTACCCTATGTGCATAACAAGTTTGAGATTAAAATAGTAGTGTTAGCCGAGGCGATGGTAAAAGTGGAACGGGGGGGGAGGGGGATGCGAATCCTCAAACTACCCGCGCATCATGCTTTTGCTGCTTTTGCCGCGCGCTGATGTTGCACCGCGGTATAAGTTGCGCGTCGCGGGTGTTAGTTTTGGTGTTTGCGGGGCGCCCCGGCTAAAAGCCACGAGCACTGGAGAGAGAGAGAGAGAGAGATAGAGAGAACCAAGAAGGAAGATTTGTGGTTCTTAATCTGGTTAGCCGGTAGGAGTTTCTCGTGTAATTCCCTCGTGGTTTGTCGCCCGAAACCTCCAGGACATACCTCTCCACCGGGACACCGGTTTACTCGAATATAAACGCTTTAAACCATGTAAATCACGGCTGAAATAAGCTTCAACGAAAAACGAAAAATAAATAACGGAAACAAAAAAAAAATAAACGAAGAATCGTAAATCGGTAAATGGATAAATTTTATTCTCAGGAAATTCAGCGTTGTACGCGTAATTAATTAAGATCGGTTGACGTGTCGCGAAATTCGGCCGATTCCGCCCAGAAACGTCGGAGAGAGCGAGCTTTTGTCGGTTTCCTCACACTGGAAACGCTGCGCGTGCGGAATTGTTATGTTTTCCGCATATATTAATCATAGAAAAGCCAGCTGCAGCGGTTGCGTCGACGGCAAACTGCTTTTCGAAAATGCGAAGGCGAACTCAAGCCCGGAGTTTCCCGTCCCGACGTGCTTTCCACGAGGAAAATTGACTCCGTCGTAGTATCGCGATAACGTGAAAAAACGAAGGGTAAGAAAAATTCGCAAGAAAAACGATTGTACCGATATTGTCCTCGACAAGATCACTCCTTAATTGACGCAGTCGTGGCCGTTGGCTGTCGGGGATTAGACGGGGTTGATCGATTTTCTTATCCCCCTTTTTTTTCTCCTCGAATGTACAAGCGCGCGTAATTCCGAACTGACAAAGTGGGCACTTAGTTACGGTATAAGGGGATCTTTCTCATTGTCGAGGTCGTTAAGTACTAATGGCTTAATGCTTTTCAAACTGATTGCATTGGTCGCCGGAACGAGACGGATGACACCGGGGGCATCCTACCCACTGTCACGTCTCCTCTCGCCCCGGTCCGTTCGCTCTACCGACGTACATACGAACGGAGTCGACCGATTCGGTACACCCCGCGAGAATCTTTTCTTTTTTACGGTTTTTTTTTTTTTCGTCTTCTTTATTTCGACGGAACATTTACCTACAAGGTGATATTAGGTGCTCGCCAACGGTGTTGGTGTGACATATGCGGCACACGCACGACCCGACGGATACTAGACTACGACCTAATGGCGCTCGATGTCCAAGCTGCTCCTGCACCACTGGGGATTCCGGCGGCTCGAGGATCCTCAAACTGAAGGACGAGCCCTCGGGGACGACCCCTGACAACCTTGAGATTCCTACCCCCGGATGATCCTGCGACGGAACTAGAAAATGACACGTCACCAGCCTCGTTACTACTTAATTACCTTTCGCCCGTCTGTATTTCCCGTCTGTCGTCGGACGGATGCGACCAAAAATTGACGAGATTCGTTCGATCCGTTCGCGCGTGAATTTGGGAAAATCGTCCTCGAAAAGAGAAAAATTTCGTTTTTCTCCAGTCGTTGCGATCGGGCCGCGCTCGTCTGCTTTGAAATAATTTGAACTGGAGCGGATTTTCGATGATAAATTTCTCGGCTAATTATCGCCTCGGAATCGCGAAACTTTTGACCTCATGATATCCGGCGTTGGTTCAACGTGTAGTGAGAAGCGATAAGGTGGGACAAAAAATTTTCGTTTCAAGGTTGATAAAATTAAACTTTCAAAACTGTGCAAAGTATAAAATCCGAACCGCAGGCAGAAGGTCTGACTTTACTAAATGTAAATTAGACAATTAGCGATTTCTTGGCTAGTTTTTCCGCTACAATTATCTCTTTCACGATGTTTCAAAGGGAACGCGTACATATATACACTGCGGTCTAATAGGTTAATTAAAATAATAATAATAATAATAATAATAAAGTTTTCGCAGCTGTCAGAGACCGACTTACTGACTCACCGATTATTCTCACGTCGGACATTCCACCAGCGGCTTTGTGCATCGTCAGCGGTTAAAACGATCCAATCGTTTTTTTACTTCCTTCTTTTTTTTTTTCTAATTATTTTTCCCTCAATTTCCTCTTTCCCACGGCATGTTTGTAAAAAGGTACGTTTAGCGGTTCTTCGGTTTTCAATTTTCTCGGATATTGATGAATGAAGAAAAGTTGGAAGGAGAACGTAAGAGGGAGAAAATAAAATTCCGGAAAAGTCAAATAAAAATTACTTTATACACAACATACGCAACCGATTAGCGAAGATCAGCTTAACGCGGGGTTAGATTAAAGCGATTTAAAAACGCTGGCTGCAGTGACAGTTGTGTAATAAAATAATTTCTCTTTTTTTCCCTCTTCCTTTTTTTTTTATATTCCCTTATTCCTTCCCTCTCCTTATTTTTCTTTCTCTTATTTCGCGCCACCGCGAACACCATCGTCAAAAATACTGCTGACTTCACGACGCTTGTGACATTTAAACAGAAAATCCGTTACGATCCGAACGAGATTCTCATTCGCGTCCTTTTTTTTTCTTCATTCACCGATCACACCTCATCATGATTTTATTGCCACCGTAAAAAATAGAGAAAAAAATCATTCCGAACATGATTCGAAGCAAAGTTGAAATTTTTCTCTTCTCGTTATTTTTATACGAAATTTATTTTACAAGATTTTCCCTTAAGTTTTTTATTTTTTTCAGGTTTTTCCACACATACAGTTTGAATTTCATCGAACTCGGTAAATAAATAAAGGAAATAAAACGAATTTACAAGTTTGAAATCGAGTGGTCTGAAAATTCTTTTGCGGAAGGAATTTCTCTACCCGCCGTATCTATTCGCGTCTCTATACGCGCACACGAGTGTACCTATAGCTTACGGCATATAGTTCGGCGTGATCTACGTACGTGGGATATTTTCAAATAGCGAGAACGGATGCGGGGGGAGGTAGGAAGGGAATGGAAGGGTGGTTAGGTATAGGTAAGAACTTGACAAATTTTCCCCAAACTTTATTCGCGCTCTCCTTTCTTCTATTTCCTCGAGGATCTTGTTTTGACGGGGTCCGAATACCGGTTGACAAACTTTCCAGTCCCCGAGACGCCCGTCCGTGTTCACCGAGGGAATACAACGGTTCGCGATTTTCTCGGAAAACAGAAAAATAGGAAGTGGAAGAAAAAAACGAGGAAATTTCACCCGATATCCCGCGCTCCGTTGTCCCACTTTTGAAATTTCCTTTTGTTTTTCACACCCTCCGGAGGCTGCACACCGCCCGCTAATCTGCTAGTTCTCTCCTCCCTTCTTCTCCCTCTCGCCACTTTTAACCCTTCCTCAAGTGGTTTTTTATAATCTCTATCTTTTTCCCATTCGATTTCCTTTTTTTATCGCCTTCCTTATAACTCCACTTTTCCGAAGACCATCACGCTTTGATAGCTCTCTCCACCCGATCGGCGAACATATACGACCTGATTCTAGCGAAAAAAAAGAATTCGCGATAAAGAAAAAAAGTCTAGGACCGGAGCCGCCGGAATGCACAGTTGAGCGAAGCGAGGTGAATTTTTGAATTTGCGTAAAGATTTTTCGGACTTTTTAATTCGCCTCTTCGAGAGGATATTTTTGAGGTCCCTCGTAGAGTGGAGCGCAGATAGGAGAGTCTGCGTCCGGGTTTCGGGTTTCAGATGTCCTTCCTCTCGGGCTCGGCCATTTGCCGGTGTACAGTAAATTCTAAAGGTACTTTGTGCGGGTGTGAATATACAAATTTATGTGTACATAGACGTACGTACACTTGTGTGTAATGTGGGTTGGTGCCGTAAGCGCAGCTATACAACGAGCGACGGCTCCCCCTCAGGGTCGGGGGGGGGGGGAGTCCTATTATGGCCGCGAATATTCGCCGAGGATTTTGGAGTCGCACAAATTTTACGCTCTGACAGTTTCACCAAGTATTTTAGATCCCTTAGAAACGTACGTGCAGCACGCAAGTCGACTCGCGCTATACGTTGCATTCACTTCGTTTCCGTACTGGGTGTGCCGGAAGTAACGAATGCCATTGTCGCATCTCAAATCTGATGGAAAATAAAATTTCGAGACGTAAAGTCCTCAGCCGTTTTTCGATCAGACGCCTAGATAATCGGATATGAATTAAAATGGAAAGCCAATCAGGCGCGCGCTACAGCGGAAAAAACTAACCTGATCTCTCACGTCTCCATCTCGCAGTCACCTATCACGTTCTCTCTGCGCTGTCCTTCCGCTGTAGCGTGCGCCCGATTTGCTTTCCATTTCAATTCATAATTAATTATCTAGGCGTCTGATCGAAAAATGGTTGAGGACTTTTCGTCTCAGAATTTTATTTTCTACCAGATGTGAGATGCGACAATGGCGTCCGTTACTTCTGGCACACCCAGTGTACGAGAACGCGAACGACCCATGTTACTAACGCCACATATACAGTTTTGCAAATTTTTGGTGCAATTGTGCACCGCCGGATCCAAGACCTTCACCCATCTCGCGGTCTGAGTTTTCCTAGAGAAGTAAGAGGGAAAACAAACTTCTCATTTTACCCTTTACCGATTCGAAGGATCAAAACTAGCGGAGAAATAAATCACGCCGCCTCTAGCTGCTGATGAGCGTTGAGTCGGTGAATAATTCTCGTCACGATTTATTGAACGGTCCTCAAGGAATGATCGTTCCAGCTGACTCTGACTTATTTTGTCGAAGCATGAAACCCTCGCGCAGTCCGCTTCGAAGTATTTACGAGGCTCGTTTAACTGCCGAAGTGTACGGCGAGTCGCGTAATCGAGTTGAAAATAACGAATTAACGAAAACGAGGAATTCCCATCGGAAAAAAAAAAAAACGAAAATAATGAACGAGAAATTTTTAGATTAACAACGATTGTAGAAGCTCCTTATCAACGGTTTTCTTCTATTTCCTTCGAACCAAACATTTTGTCGAGGTGAAATTTTGATTTTTTCCACCCGCGGAAGATTCTTCAGCCTGAAAATTTTATTCGCGGCTATTTAGTGGCCCTTTGTGAACGTACCCACCCGAATTTCTCCATAAATAACTAGCGGGTAAGAGCCTGCCTTACGTTATAGTACCTGTGTAACTTTATTCTTCATCCCCTCGTCGCTATCCCCTTAGGGCAGTAATTCAATTTCGTTGGTTAGGTATATACGCATGTTCGTGCGTGTGCGGAAAGGTATACATAATTATGTGGATATAAATAAATAACGCACGTTGCGTGCCGTCGTCAACTCGTAATGATCCAAGTTCGACTAACTCCGGATGGTTCGAACTACTTTCGAAACGACTCTGAAGATGTTTGTACAGAAGTGAGTGCAGGTAAATGAAATTTCGAAAAATCCAAAGATCTCGTTACAAATATAGTCGAAGGATTCTCGCGAATCACGTGTGCATCAGAATTAATCGTCCGCCGTTACTCCGCTTTATTCTTTCTTTATCCGGTTAATGTTGGGCCTAATCGTTTTCCATGTCAAGACGAGAGGATACAAGTTGGTCGGTGACACGCGAACGAGGTTTGCGGAATTATGTAACGAGTTAAAATAGAACGTTTTGGGCACGATGCTTTGTCGAGAGGAAATACTAATTCTCGGTATAACGATCATTGTTAACTTTAAAACTCAAAATTGCTACCGCTTTCGCGTATAATAAATAAAATTTTCTACCTTCTAATTACAGCGTAAAGCACATATATACTTTCAGTTGTATTAATATACATTCGTCATGTACAACAACCGAAATAACTTGGCGCATAAAAATGAGAGAAGAAAATTTCTCTTTGCTACGAAACGATTAACGACGAGGGTTGGGTATGTAAAAGTAAAAGAATAATGAAAAATAGAAGAAACGTATTATAGCCGACGAATATATGTTACAAAAAAGTTGTTAAATACGTGTAAGTTTTGTCGGAGAAAATTAAATTTGACAGAAGTGAGGTACGCAATCAGAAACTTTGTCCATTCCTCCCGCGAAGATCTCTCCTATAATTTGTTTCAACTTTCTTCCGAAATTGTTGGTAAAAAAGAAAAGGCCTGGAGTTGAACGTTGACCCATATTTCTGAAATCCCCATAACGTTTCTTGCTTCAGATTTAAGAAAAGCCAAAAAACCGAAAAAAAAACGAACGAAAAAAGCGGAGAATTTTTTTTTTTCAAAGTTTCATATGTACATCGAAACCGGTAGATGAAGGCAGATCGAGAAACGGAGGAATCTTTGGAAGCAACGGGGAGAAAACCCGATAACTGCGAGTCCGAATCGCCGCTTGTACGAATATAAATGAATTAATGCTTAACCGGGTAGTGTGTGCGGTTAATTAGGGGAAACTATACCCTCGGCGGAGTCGCCGAAAGTGACAAGTAAATACGAAGGATAATGAAAAGCGTCGGTGAAGCCGTGGGAAGTGATTAACGTTGAACGAAGGTTTTGCTGAATTTCAAAAACTCGCCTGCAGCCCCAAGCTATTGCAGTTTCGGCGGGGGATGTTACATTCTCTTCAACCCTTATCCATGCGAACCGATTCGAAAGACCGACCGAAAAAAAAAGCGTCCAATCTGTGCTTCGATTCTCGAAATTTTGAAAAATTATCCGCTTCGTTGGAACGTCGAGGGGATTTGATTGAAGAGACGAATCGAAATCGAAAACACAGAAAAAAAAAAAAACTAACGCGAGATAACTAATCTGCTCGATTGATCGTGCGGGCGAGGTACAATTAATCATTATAATTATCGGGACTTTGATTAGGAATTTTAATTCGATCTGGAATGGCGGGTGCGATATTCGGAGTGATGTAGAAGGTAATGTGAATTCAGAGGAAGTTGCCGCAGTAAAATCCTCCGCGAGTATATTCCTATAATGTAGCTGTTCTTCAGTCAGACAGTTACGGTAGATTGAGCTCGGTACAGAGAAGAGCTTTCTCGCGTCACTTGACAGCGGCAGGGAGCACCGGGAGCGGTGGATGTAGTCGCAGCAGTAGCGGCAGCAGCAGCAGGCAGTGAAGGCGGCAAAGGGAAGTTTCGAGATTGATTAGTTTCGGTGGAGACTAAAGAGTTAGTTAGACGCATGAGTTTGAAAATTAATTATAAAATATCTCAAAGCGAGGAGAACGAGGAGGCGGCGGCAGCTCTTGTGTGAAGATAAAAAATGATAATAAAATTAAATCGAAAGAACGAGAGGAAAGAAAAGAAAGAAAAAAAAAATCACACAAAATCGCTCGCAGCGAAAACGTGAACCGGGTGTCCCTGACTCCGAGCGACGCCGGCTCTGCGATGTACGGTTCGCAAATTATGTGTAAAAAAAAAAAGGTGAGAGGAAAATTTTCAATCCCATCGAAAGTTCGTCATCCGTCGCGACTTTTCTTCAATTTTCTTCCGATCGCGAAGCAGGTGATCATGAATTTCGCGCGACATTGCGTCGGCCGATATTAGCCGACCACATAATCAGTCCACATCGGTAGCGTAATCCAGATGTCCACATTTAGGGATAACGGTTGATATCCGACGCGCGCATTCGACGGTCCTCCTTTCCATCCGGCGCGCTATTCGTGTCTGTAATTACAACGCCGGGCGCCTACAACGCGAGAGATGAATAGATAAAGAGGAAGACCGAAATAGGGATGGAGTGGGAGAGAGAGTTACGTGCGGGAAGGTTTGACAATCTGCCTTGTAATTAACCGGTTGCACATATGGTTTGCTCGGTGGCGTCGCGTCGCGCTTCGTCCTTGCAGTTTGACGAAAGGGTGCTTGCTGTATGCGATTCACACATCGGGGGCGGAAAGGGGCGGAGAGGGTTGGAAGGGTGACGTCGAAGTTGTCTAATTAGCAAATTATGCTCAGGGCGGCGCAGCGAAAACGAGCATTCCTTTCTTTGTTCTTCGTCTATTGTGAAGATATGTGAGTCTGAAAAAAATTTTCAAGGGATCGCTACTCTAGATTTTCAAAAATTTCAAAAATCGTCAGGAATTGAGCGACCTGTGAATTATGGACACGTCTAATTCACTCTGTTGTATTAAAAGTATCGGTATTTTTTACGCTTATTGAAACGCGTTAAACGTATCGTTGAGAGATTATTTTAAGGGACGAGCTTTTTTTTATATCCCGACAATCTGTAGCACGTTAAATCTCTGAAAAGTAAATATTAAAGTCCCTCGCGTATATGAGAAAGACAAAGAAATAAAAAAAAAAAGGAAAAATCTACGCGAGTACATAAGATCGCGTATGTGTTTAAAAACACCATCCTCGCCACCATCCGGTGTGTAAATTATTTATTATATACACCGAAGTTGGGGTGGTTACGTGGGTAGGTTACGTGTACATAAATTACCTTCTTTCCTCGGTCGAGGGTTCCGAAGAATGAGGAGGAAAGGGAGAAAGTGAAAAAAATAAAGAGAACCGAGTCGAAATCGGGGGGTTACTTTGTTTTTTCCGTACGGTGTAACATGCGAACGATTTTTCTTACATATGTACTTGTTTAATACATAAAATATACACACGTGTAATAAGGGGGTTGATGGATATGCGGGGAAAGTTTTCTTCTGTTTGTACGTTACGAGCTCGTGTCTGCAGATTTTTTCCCCTCGTCCGCTTTTCTCTCCACATTTTCGTAATGCCTGCCTTCCTTTCTTCCCACCTACCTATAGCTACCTACCTACCCACCTACCCTACAAATATTCAACAGCCAACCAACGGTCTCTGAGGCCCTTACACAAAGCGTCGGAAAATAAGCTCGAATGCCATATCCCCGTGCAGGACGACTTTGCTGAGTCAATTTGCAAATTAGGAATGAAAATCTAACAAAAGGAAAAAAGGACAAAGGGAAAAAAGGACACGAGCAAAAAGAAACAACCCCTCGTGCGTGTGTAACAAAGAAAAAAAAAAGAAAAAAAACAGAAAAGGAAAGAAAGAAAAAAAAATGTCGGGTCCTTGCGATCTTAACGACCTTTTTTGGTTCCTTTTTTTCTCCATTTTTTTCATTTAATTCCCAAATTGAGAAGAATAACAAGAGAAATTGAATTAAATTCAATAAAATTTGGCTTTGGAGTTACGAGAAAGAGAAAAAAAAAAAAATGGAGGATCAAAATTATCATCCTAATGTATGACATGAATATGCAACGCTAAACACACAATCGCATGTTTCTAATGGGCTTCCCGCCCGAAGGCTGGGATAGTAGGGGGGTCCAGAACTAGAGCAGGTATGTATTTAGGACGACAGTTAGCAGGAAAGTGTCCTGCCCACCGACCAAGAATCCTTAATCTCATCTAATCCCAACGTAATCCAACCTGATCCTTCTATATATACGAGAGGACAAGTTCATTTAACCCAACGCCCGGTAGTATACCGAGACTATGGAGTTTTCCTACATACAGATATACGCCACTGGTTTCACGTGTACTCATTTCTCGAGCACGTACACCACCCTTCCCGAGATATAGAGTTACTAGAAATCCACCAGGAATTGTACTTTTTTTTTTTTTTTTGCTACTATTATTTTTCGCCATGAAAAGTAGAAACTTCGAAAAATTTATAGCCTTCCCCAGTTTATTTTGCGAGCTTTTCGTAATTTCTGTACGAATATTTTAGTCCTTTTCGGTTAAGGTACTTTCGAATTCTGTATTCTTTTTTTTTCTAATCCATGAGACCGTTGAATGGATGAAAAAGAAAGGGAACCATGCGTATCGATCCCCGTTGTAATTATAGCGATTGACCGACGATCCGTCAGTGTCAATTTCGAACGAATCGTTGAAATGTAATTACAGGTGTAATTTTCGATAAATTTTCATCGTTTGAACACCTGTGTACCCCTCGGTATACAATAGTTTGTGAGAATAGCGCTCACGTGTGCGGTCCTCCTAGCAACCGGATTCGCATTCCGTAATTCACGGTAATTAAATCAAAGCCAAAATACCTCATTCAATTATTTTCGATAATTTTCCCTGGCTCTTTCTCCCGCCCACCAAACTATCAAAAATTAAATTCGATCAACTAAAAACGTTTAACGAAAATCTAACCAAACCTCCGAATACGACGACGATGATGTTCGTATCGAGGAAGTTTGAAAAATTCTAGAGCTTTTTTTTTTCGATTAATTCAGAATAACAGAAAACCTTCGGGTCGATTCGTAGGGACGTCGTCTTCCTGGAGCTTTTAATCCTCTCGCGGAGGATTTCGCACGCGTGTACGCATACGTTTCACGGACAGGTAGCACGCGAAAGAAAATAAATTGTATCTTTGGAACGACATTGTCATTTGAATTTAATTAAAACATGAACAGCCCACCGCTCGACTGTACCGTTATAATAATTTTGTTTGCGGATATCCGGGGTGATTAATTAATTATTTCTGTTGCTCAGCCCGCGCCCCCTTCCCTCGATCCTCGTCATTCCTCCCCCTTTTTCCCCCCCATAACTCCGATGCACTCCATTTATTATATTATTGATCACAGTCTGATTGGTTGCGCGTCAGGATTTCAGCCCACCTACACGTGAAAATCTCTTTTAAATAAATATGTACGTATACGTACGTACGTATGTACAAACTCGGATATACATATGCGAGTAATATGTATTCGAATTTGTACACGGTAAATTATAGATACAAATAGTTACGTAAATAATTACGTACGTATTTATGTAACAATTATATATTTCACCAAAAAAAAAAAAAATAAAAAATAAAATAATTAAACGAAAAGAGAAAAGGAAGAGAAATTTACCGCGCAGTTGAACAGTTTATAACGAGTTGAAAAACAATAACGATAAGAGAAAATACGATTCGCAGCAAATGGATTAAAAAAATTTACTGTCCGTGTTCGTTTAATCTGTTATTAATTGAATATCTGATATTTTTTTCGCGACGTGTACGTTCGATTGTTCTACTTATTTTTTTTCACTCTTCTTCTCCTTTTCTCTTTTCATATTTTGAAAAGGATGAAAAAAACGAAAAATGGGTATGATTCTCGCGGTGGTTTAACGATGAGTTACGATTCTCTGAAGAGTAGCAGGTGTCAGGGAGCAATTAATTAACGAAGCTTCCGCGCTCACTTTTTTTTTTATCTTCTCACCCTCACACTTGAGAAGAAAAGAAAAAAAATTCTATATGTACATAAATATATATAAAGGAATGAAGAAGCTGAAGGTGAAAGAAAGAAAAGAGAAAAGTGGAGAAAAGAATTAAAAAAAAACTCCGAATCACCTCATAATTTAATGTCCGTAATAACCACGAAATTGTTTCATCATTTTCTAATTAAATCTTTGTACGTAAATGTCGTTTTTTCTCTACTTCTGATCACCTGTGATCATACGTGGAAATAATATTCCTTATTTTTTTCGTTTTCATGGCTCTTCCCCACTTTTTGAGAAAAAAAAGAAAAAGAAAAATGTTCTTTTTGAGATTTGGCGAGAACGATACGGTATCTATAAGTGACCGTTAAAGCTACGCGTCGTAGGTGGTGGTAGTCGTACGTCGCGTAGTGATAGTTGGAAGGAAAACGAATATTGGCAATAAAATGGCAATCCAATTTTAGCTAGGCAGAAAATACTACCAACATTCCAGTTTATACGATAATACGAAAAACTCACTAACCAGACGCAACCTACCCTGGTTTACTTTATAACACGGCGACCCCGTCCGTCTTCTTTCCAACCCCGCCACGTCCCACGTGTGTCTTCATGTGACGTACACCTACATGATCGTATTCCTATTCTGATATTCCCTATTTCTACTCTCATGGGGTATAAAATGAAAATGGTGTCACCTTTACTGGCGCGGGGCGTTTTCTTAGCCAACGGCACAAAGCTCTTACCTCCTACTAGTTTATACACGCAGATATATATATTTATTTTTACCTACATAACGGTATAACTCGCGTCTCACCTATCTCACCTTACACTTCACACCCCTACCGACGATAGACACCGATGAGATACTTTTGAAAAAGTTTTTCTCTCAGATTATCGCGTTTGGAAAAAAAAATGAAGCTTATTCGCAAGACGTACCGAAAATTTTCAAAATCTTATCCTCGTCAACGCGAATATGATCGGATTTTTTATTCCCCGCGGACATAGCCGTTGCAAGAGGGGAAAGGAGGCGAAGAACGGGTCTGTTCTTTTTCACGAAAATTATAGACGAATGAAAGCGCGAGATCTTCAATTTGTAGCTCTGTGAGAAGTGAAGACGGAAGAAAAAGAAAGATGAAGTAACGAAGAGATTTTTCCTTCTCTCCGAGAAAGAAAGGTGCAACGTGGCGTGACATTGGAACGTGTCGGTACTGTGTTGCGAATATCAGAAAAACTAACGGAATGTCGTATACATATTTTATTCTTTACATAGGTACGTACATAATATCGGTACATAATGTACGTAATATACCGCGGGTGGATGGCGCGCACACGACATCGAGTACTGTAACGTGTGCGAATCGAAAATCGGTGAAAAATTCCGTCGATTCTCCTCGGGTTTTCTTTCTCCGTTTTTCATCATTTTCATATTTCATCCACCGCAACGTGCAACTCGTCCAGATATGAAATGGAGAAAAGAGCAAATTTAGATCAATTATACAACGAAATGAGAAATCGATAAATTGAAGAAGAAAAATGAGGCAAAAAGAAGAATTTTGACGGAAAGAAGAAGCGACACTGTAGCACCAGCTTGCCGAAGCATTTTCGTGGAGTAAAAAAACACCCATTCGCCGTTCCAGACCAAATTACATCATTCGAAACACGAAACGACCCTAACGCCTCAAGTTTACATACCGCGTGTCTTAGAATTCGCACCGGTTGCCTGGTATCGAGCGCCAATTTTACCCTCCGTTGGTAAGTCAGACCAAAGCCCAAGATGGCGCGTGGGCAGCAGGCAACCGTACATACCCGCGGTGTAAACTCTAGGACACAGGGTATATGGGAGACCGACGACCTGGGCGCGGGCGGCTGACCCAACGTTTTTACATTCACTTTCGTTTCCCAAAGTACATCACGTGGGTTCCACTGTTGCGCCGCGCAGAAGTAGGTGTAACGGGGGATGAAGTCTGATGGGTTTTCATCGCACCGGGTCACGTCACATCGCGCTTCCCGGTCACATATTTTTTCGCCGCGGACGTAACGCGGTAGCGGAAAATCGTCGTAAGATGATATCGAGATCGGGTTGCGGGACGGGGAGAAGCGTCGGAAAAGTTTTCGAAAGTATGAGGAAGACGTCTCGCATCTGTTGTACAGTGAGCAGAAATTGAGATGAATGGGGAGCAGATTGGTACAGCGGAATAGTAAAAATCCGAGAAACGTCGAGAAAAGTAAAACGAAAAAGCGGAGGGTGAGGGGGATCTTGTTTTTTACAACCCTCGCCGCGCGGACAAGGTGATAGAAGGGGGTGAGGGGAACATGAATAGGAGATACAACGACGTCGGGAAGAAAACGAAAGGAAAATAAAGTGAATATAATATCGGCCGTGTCTACCTAGTTTTGTCCTACCGTGGGGTGCGAGGTGCGCGTTATTACAAGATGGCTCTCAACGCGCCGCTGCTGTACTTTCTTTTTTTGCTTTGTATTCGCTTTTTTTTCCCAACTCACTCCCTTTTTTCCATTCTATTTTTATCTCCTTTTATTCCCTCGCCTTTTCCCCAGTGTTTCCCTTCAATATATTTCTCGGGGTTTAGCTCCGAGTATTATTAGCGACCACCGTAGCTATAAATTCACGATTGCTATAACCCATCAAGGAAACCCTTTTTCTCTCTTACCTCCACTCGCCGAACTACATCCCCTTCGCGGCGCGCCGTCTTTCTTAAAGTCCTTTCTTGTACACGATCTTCTTCACGCTACGTACCCTGCACCGACCTGACCTGAAGTTATTTTACATCCTCATTCGACGCTCTTTTAGCCCAAGGATATGAAATTTTCCAATCAACTTCGGAAATGGGTGATTTTCGGGAAAGAACTTGAGATCGAACGAAAGAAACTTCGCATTTTTTCGTCCACACGTGACTTGTCGGATGTTACACGTGGTTACTTTTTTTTTCGCAGTTTTAATTCTGTGAAATTCCATCAAGTTGTTCGAATATCACGCAATTATCGTGTATGGATTAACGCGCAACGTGTTTCTCATCCCATTAAATTTCCGTCGATAAATTCATCGGCGAGAATTTATGTGTGTAACGACGTTATTAACATGGAACTCCGTGAAACTGCAGATGTGAAAATACAGCTGAAATTTAATATCATGTACATCCAGAGAGGGCCGAATATCCGAACGCATAAATATCACTTTTATTATTCAGGGGTCGACTCCGGATTCCGCGTCCGGTCTTGCAGCGTCTAGTTTGCCGGGAAGATGGAGCGGAGTAAACCTTAGAATAATGTAAACGATATAAAAATAATATAAACTAATGAAAAAGAATATAAAATAATCAATCGACGATTGGTTTTTCAAGCGCGTTACGGAATTGGGACAATCCGCAAAGTTGGGTTGGTCAATACCGAGGTACGTTAAATTTATGGATGAAATTCTCTCGACGGAATATCATCGTGAGATCTAAATGCGTTTCGATGGTTTATTAATTATCATCGAATTCTGGTTTGTACCGTTACGCGGAGATTGTTGCGAGAAACCGCCATTGTTGTTGTTGTAGGAGGTTGACATGAAAACGCTTTCAGCGTAATTACACGTGGAAACAGGAAACGTCAGATTGAACTGACAATGAGCTTGCGAGCCGCTTCTCCGTCCGCGCTTCACCTCCTATTTCTACATATTTCATCCAACGACGTCTACGAGGAGTTCAAATATTCACCAACCACGGCTACGGGAATAACGTCAGAATAAAACGCAAAACGACGTTAAATATCTATCCAAAAGAAAAGAGGAAATCACTTTCCGTATTCCGTATGTAAAGCTACAGGTATATATACATACATCTACGATACATAAAACATTCGCAGAATTTATGTAACAAGTGATAGGGTGGAAAATTTCCTCGGAGGGTTCGATCTACAAATATTAGGAAAAGAATCACGATATCTCAAGGGTAAATAAGTGTGCACACGATATATTTATACACACGTCTTAATTTCTCACATAATGTAATCTAATTCGACCCAATTTGCTGTGACGTTTCCCCCAAATTCCTCGGGAAAATACTAATGGGCGCGGATTGCGTGGAAATAAAAATTTTCCCTTCTTCGTTTTTCTTCTCTCTCTGGAAAATTCTACTACATGCCCTTTACCAAGTGCGAGCAGGTTGCGTGAGAAAACAAACGAGGTGGTCTCCCGCTCCCCCCTTTTTTTTTCTCTTCTTCTCCGTCAACCGTCGCATCGGAGAGGGTCGAAAGAGAGGGGCCTGCGGTCGGCGTCCTCCGCGTTGACGGGAGTAAACGGTTTAATAGCCAGGGCTAAACAGAAACAAAGCGATGAAGTTAGCCGAGCGAATCATTAGCAAACTGTCCACCTTGCGTCGCCGACCGTTGCATGCCCATATGAATACGTGGCATACACGCGTGGCGTAAATTATATACATATGTGCGGTATGTTGTGTGTATCTATGTTGCGCAGAAACTGTGCTGCAAGGAATGAGCATAATTAACTCTCTTTGTGACTGCCGACAGCGCAAACGAACCGCCCGACCAATTTAATCATCTACCTCAGTAGGCGCGTACAGGTGTGCGAATTAATTCGCTGGTACGCGTGAGCCCGGTGTGCTTTCTTTTTTTTTTTTTTTTTTTCTTACTTTTGGTTTTTCGGAGCTTCAGAAAAATCTACCCCCTCGTGCGAAAGCCATTTATGTGCGCGCACGACGTCTGGCTTGACGTTTCTCTTTTATTTACCGTGAGTTGAACTTGTACCTCCTCGTCGTACAGAGTCATGAGAAACCCCCTCGAAATTGTTTTCCGAAAAAAAAAAAAAAAAGAGGAAATTTCCGTTCTCATCTGTTCGTTTCTTTTGTGTCTTAGATAACGTCATCGGCTTCTTACTTCCGAGGAATAATGAAAATACGAATGAAGAAAGTAATAGAAAATATGGAAATAATGAAAAGAAATAAAACACACGTATTTATATACATATATGTATATTCTTCTTATCGTCGCGTCGGGATATTTCATCTTCTTTTGCGGAATACAAAGACAGAAAGAAGCGAAGAATCTTTATCACCTCTCGCAATCAGACCAACGAAAAGAAGGAAAATAATTTCGCATGATTTTCTCTTTGTTTTATTTATTCGTATTCCTATTTTTCCAATCTTCGACTTATTGTCAGATTGTGAGAAATGTTTCGTTGAATATTGAATTTTGAAAAAGAGCAACGCCAGCCGGTTTTTCCAAAATTTATAAACGGAATTTCGCGGACGTTGTATCGTGCTTTTTTGGACTTGCGGCAGCTCACGCGATCGCTTCTGTCGATTTTTTAATCGCTTACACGTGCAGTGTACACGCGGTACCTCGTGAAGTACAACGTAATTATTAGAATTTAAACGAAAAATTTCAACAACATTCGGCGTGTTACAAAATCGCGTGTTTCTGACAACTTCATTTTGATCGACGTATACTAGGAGCGTTTAAATATCGTTCGACGCTTATAGGTATATCGGGTGAAAATCATTGGGCGAGTTTTTAATTTCCACTCGCGATACAGCCGTACGATCGACGGATCATTATCGTGTGCGGAAATCGCAAAACGAAAGCGAAAAAAAAATCAACTCGTGCTGCGCTTGCATAGAATGTACCGAATCGAACAGATTTTTCCATTTTCTCTCTCTCTCTCTCTCTCTCTCTCCAATTTCCATTTTGGAATCGAAACTTTTCGTCGCGTAATTCGCATCCGAAAAATTTCAAATTGAAATCATCGATTTATTCCGCGTAGGTATCTATAATTTCCGCCCACGTATCCTAAAAATTTCACGTTCGTTTCCGCCCCTTTCTGTGTTAGTTTTTCAAATTTTTTCACTCACTAGCCACGTTGTAATTCATTTGGTTCGTTCGTTACTTTGGCGTTGCATTTTTTCCCCGGCTGTATAATCCTTTGGAATTTTCGACGCATCAGCGTTAATATTTTTGTTTCCAACGTTCGTCTCTGGCGAGCTTTTTTCACGGCGTTTCCGCAGCGCTTAAACTTTGATCAAAGTGTCTTTTGTACGTATATAATTCAGTAGAAACTGTGTGACGTGTTGTACAACGGCGCGCGTTACCGTTTGGTCAGTGCACGTGGAAAAGCTGCGACACGGGAGCTTTTTAACCGCCGCGACAAACGGAGGAGTGAATAAACGAGCCCGCTGTACGAAAAGCGAAAGAAAAACTGAACGAAATTCGGTAAAAATGAAAAAAAAGTGGGACCAAAAATTCAGGGCATTCGGCGCTCGTGCGCGGTCGATCGAACGAAGCTGAAGACGAAAGACAAAAAGTTTTCGAAAACGGTTTCCGCTACACCTGCAGGAAATCGCGTTACGCTTACATTTTACGGCTGATGGATTGGATCGAATTTGATTTAGGGTGGTGCGTTATCGAATCCCCGACGGAAAGGGCCGTCCGGCCAATGGTACCGGGGAGAGGAGTCCAGTTTGGCGCAATTAGAGGAGCCTAAATATCGGGTTTCCGGGAACGGTGTTGTACCCCTTGCGCGTCGGACTGCCGCTTTGATTTGCCTTTGGATGTCCACCTGTCGCCCCCGATGGACGGTGAGCCCGGTCCATTGATTACTGTAACAAGATTCTCGCGCCATCTCAAAGACGGAGAGAGAGAGAGAGAGAGAGAGCGAAAGGGGGAGGGTAAATGGAGAGGGGCGGAGGGAAGGGAAGGGAAGGGACACGACGCTATCCGAAGGTAATCCCAGTTGTATATCAGCGGACAACGCGTATATACCTCTACAGCAGGTTGATACGGCTCTGGGTATTTAGTTATACATTGGACGAGGTTCGGCTCTAATTTCGCCGAAAATTCCGTCTCAATTTCTAGGCAACGCCGATGTACACGCCGTAATTATTGTTCCTTGTTGAAACAAAAAAAAAAAACAACAAAAAGCAAATGCCCGATTATAAACTCACCCTGTAATCCAAACTTGTGAGCTGACGCGTATCTCGTTATTCGCAATACATTACGAGGCCTACCGCCGCGGTGTGCTGCTTCTGTAAGGAAATCTTGTTTCGAGTGATTAAACTTTAATTGAATTCACTTTCAGCGCGTATAAGGTAGAACAATTTTGATTCTACGGAATTTTCATCCCTCGCGAGGACGACGGTTCACCCCCCACCCCCGCCGTCGTCCTTGCGGCTCCTGAGCCCGCAATTCTGAAGCACCGTTAAAATCCAAAGCTACTTCGCCGCTGCCTCTCTCGCTTGTAACAACCTCTCACTTACGTCATTGTCAAAACTGAAGTTTGTTTAATTGTTCGGGGAAAGGATGGAGAAACCAAAAAACGTAGAAACTAAATTCGAGAGAAACAAATTGAAACGGGCGGCTCGAGTCAATTTCCTTTTTTCGCTTCTCTTTTACCAGCATTTTTTTTTTGAATTGTTAGAAATTTTCTGTTTTTGGTTTGTCGTTTTTTTTTTGTTTTTTTTTCTTCTTTTATTCCCACAAATATAATGTGTCATTGTAAGAGGGAGGGATCTGACCCTTGAAAACCTTGACGTCACACACTGGTGCCCGCTATATATCAGGGAGAAATACACGCGGATTCCCGCTTTTTCCGAACTTTTTTTTTTTTCATCCGTTTTTGTTTGTCTTTTTAATTTTTTTTCTTTCGGTTCTCTTTTTTTTTTTGTTCTACTCTCCTCGCTCGAGGGCGATATCGACTGAACCCTATTCCGCACCGTATACGCATAGGTATATACCTATACTCGGTGGATGAGAATTACAGCTTACAGCGAATATCTCTACCCCAGGCCACTTATCTGCTTAGCGGTTGACCGGTCAACCAGAAGCACGGGAACCACCAAAAACGGAGCGCCCGATAAATTTTACTTTTTCCAAACGCTGCCGATTGACTCGCGGTGTACACTGGTCTCCTTTTTTTTTTTTCTCCACGCTCTCTATTCCAAGTTTAACTTCTTTTTTTTTCTCTTCTCTTCTGTGTCTCAAATGCTCGTCTAACGATTTTTCAAAATGATGAAACGCGATGTCCAGTTTTGATCCTCGTTTGGATGATATCGAGTGATGAAGTGTTTTTTTTTTTTTTTTTTTTTTGTTGGTTGAGACGTTTCTGCTCGTCAGGGTCCTCAGACGTACTGCTCCATGTACGTACGCGTAGTCTTTTTCACATAGACAAAATACATATACGTGGTGTGTGCAAAGTGCAGTTAGTTTACTGACCGGCAGCATGACGTACATAAAGCTCGATGTGCGTTGCATCGGACGTGAAGTGCTGCAGGTTCAACTGGAACGGGACTGAAGCTGGAAACAACGAGCCTTTGAAATGAGATATTACACTACATAATACTCCCGCTGAAGTCCTAGAAACTACCGAGGAATTGCCGAGGAGCACTTTTATCATGGAATAAAGAAAAAATTGAAAATGGAAAGAGCAGAGTGAGAAGGGAAAAGAAATATATACAAATAATATCGGCACAAATAAAAGTGGGAAAGAAAGAATAAATAATCGAGTGAACTGAACGCAAAAGCGGGCTGATCCGAATGGAGCAAAAAAAAAAGTGGCGACCCTCCGAACTTTTGTTGCGCTCGCTTCCATCTCTCAGTTTCTTCGAACGTATAAGTACACGAAAATTTTAAATTCAGGATAAAAATCAATTCGGAAGGACGTTTCGAAAAAGTTATATAGATCTATACCTTTGTACTCGTATGCAATGTATTTACCGCCGCCCCCGGTTAGCGCGATTCACGGTACAAACCAGTAAAGCCAGTCTATCCATTTAATGCGCTGCGATTCTTGGGGCTTTGGAAACCCGTTGGAATCATCGTTCGACGGACGTTCGATCAATCCGTGTATCGCACGCCCCCGCAGTGTATAGATGAATGTAAACCGAAGGACGAACGTCGGCGTAAAACGAACGAAGTTTGAAACCGCGCGTTACGTTACGTTGCGTTGCGTTGCGTTCCCTCGTTTCACGTTTACGTGGTGTAATACCTAATACCGTGTACGTGTTACGACATTTTCCCACCACCGACGCACATCCAATCTACTGACGCAATTCAAATTACGTCCTTTGAAGTGCGACTCGCTTCCGTTTCCGCTTCCGTCCCTCGCGCTCACCTATGTAGGTACACAATCCCTCCACCCACTCGCCTATGTATCTATGCCGCCTTTATCTTCTCTTTACGTTGTCACCCACATCCCCCTGCTCTTGATGTACGCGTATACCTGCCTCCAGCCCCGTAATATAGATATTCGTATACGAAGGAAGAACCGTTTGTAATTCATGCGGAAAATATCTCCGAGAAAAATATACCGGCGCGGTGGAAGAACTGCTGAAGGGATATCGCCGAGTCGAGACGTCCTGTTTGCGAAAGTTAAAAATGACGACGTTCTTTCGGAAAATCCTCGGCTCTCAACCGTATCCGGATAGGATTCCGAGTGACGCTGTATTTGCGTAACCTGCGAACGTACCAAAAGTCACGGTGGAAGTGGCCGTTTCACCGATTGTCAACGGAATCAATTAAGCCCGAAATTTGACCAACAGGTTCGAGGACCCGACGCCGATAGCGTAAGCGCGTGCAAATCAATTGTAGCGCAGTTGCTGCCCGGCCGTCGTCCGGCTACGTATTGCGCGTAACATGTTACGCGTTACGCGTTACGTATTCCAGCGTTACGCTCTACGCTTTACGGTCTGCGGGCCACGGTTTGGGGTGGTTTATACGCCGATCCTCCCCCCCGTTGAGCGGGTGTATATTAACTCGCTGTCAGGCTAATGGTGCCTTCTCTTGTTACCGTTATTATTATTACAGCTGACGTCGCAAGTTATAAAGCCAATATTGGGCTTAACAACTATACCCATACAGAAAGCGGGTATCGGTGCGCCTTATCCCCAGACCGGATGTGGACCGATAAATAGACCGATCGCGTCACGTGTCACGAAACGTTTCAACCCAAAGCACACCGAGCATCATTGAATATTTTTGAAAATCTGGAGGAGAAAAAGAGACGGGGCCAAAGGTCAGTTGGAATTTTCCTTTTCGGAGGAGACGCGGAATATTGAGTCCGACTACTCGAAGTTATATCGGTGGGAGAGGTAGGCTTCAAATTATCATTATTTCAACACTGGAGATAGAACCAGAATTGTTTGGATACAAATCTAAATAATAGGTGACCCAGAAGTAACGGACGCTATTGTTGCATATCACATTTGGTAGAAACTGAAATTCTGAAACGAAAAGTCTTTGGCCATTTTTTGATCAGACGCATAGGTAACCAGTTATTTATCAAAATAAGAAGCCAATCAAGTGCGCGCTACAGCGGCAAGACCCAACCTTACCTCTCGCGTCTCACTCTCTACGTTCCGCTGTAACGCGCGCCTGATTGGCTTCTTATTTTGATGAATAACTGGTTACCTATGCGTCCGATCAAAAAATGGCTGAGAACTTTTCGTCTCAAAATTTTATTTTCTACCAGATGTGATATGCAACACTGGCATTCGTTACTTCTGGCACACCCAGTTCATGTGGACGTTATAATCAAAACAATCGGATAACAATTCAAACGAAACGCGCAGTAAAATGTAAATGAACGATTTCGGATGTTCGTGCGTACCTGTTCGTACGCACAATTATCAGTGTGTGTATTGATATAAATGCTGGGTACTGCGCGGGGGATCGAAAGGTAAAGAAAGGGTCGCGTTGTCATCGAGTTCTCGATTGAGCTGTAAAAATAATTTTCAGTCACGCTTTCGCATCGGTATAAATAAATACACGTAGTTACCTCGAGCACGCGGCATGGCAGGGATGCCATCAATTCCGGATGGATCTACTAACAATATTTGCGAATCTGTAATTGAAACGTTCGTTCTTTCGCACGCGATATCCCTGCAGTATTTTGTTTATATGTACTGATTGCGAGAGTCGATCCCTGCCATAGAATTCCGTACTAAATCTGCGCCTGGGTATCAATCGTCCCAATCAATCCTTTATGTATATTCATCCGCGCAAACAGATCCCCTTCGTTCTACGCGTCGCGTAGGTCCGCGTCCCGCCACCGCTAACTAGACTTAGAATATTTGACAAGGAACGTAAAAATCCTCATGACGATTTGAAAAATGTAACGAAAATATTTCCATCGACTCACGGCGCGTTTGCGTTCAATCGAAATCACTTCGTGGGATGAGGTGCGATCCCTTTTTTTTTTTTAATTCGAATGGTTTTTTTTTGTTTTCTTTGTTTCTTTTTTTTCCATTTTTACGGATTTTCATTGTGCGGAGATAAATGTGCGATCGATCTATCATTGTATGCGTACAGATATGTACGTACGTCTGCCAGTTTTATTCAAATTCGCTGAATATGTGTCAACGAAACTTGTCCATCATTCCGTATTATATTATCTGCACGGTGTAGTACGTATACATACCTGTACAGACGAGGTGCGTGCGTTTTCACGAGGTGAATATGAACGATATCCATAGGCAGACGTGTAAATTTAACCCTTCGCAAAATGAACCCGGCGCTCAACGAAAAAAGAGGGAAAGTAGATTGATTTTTTTTCACTTTGCTTCATAAAAGGCTCACGTACTCTTCACGTTATACCCACCGTACGCTCAGGCATCGGAGATATTACGGCGTAAAATTTACGTCCATCAAATTCTCGTCCCTATTTTATTTCGTTAATTTCTCCTTTTTTTCTTTCATTCTTGCAGAGCTGTAAAAACGTTTTTCTCCATTATTCATTATATTTTTCGTCGGCGTCCGCTTTTTTTTTTTCTATTCTTTTTACCTTGTCAACCCCCCGGGAGACCACCCCCCGCGGTTTTTGGGGTTTGATGATCTTTGTAATTCTCTTCTTTTTTTTTTTATTCGTGTTCTCAGGTGTCTTGGATAAGGAAGAGGGACCTCCACATCCTCACGGCGGGTATACTGACTTACACTTCGGATCAGAGGTTTCAGGTGATTCGACCCGACAAGTCCGAGAACTGGACCCTACAGATAAAATTCCCTCAGGAGAGGGACTCGGGCATATACGAGTGCCAGGTGAACACGGAACCAAAAATGTCCCTCAGCTACAACCTCAACGTTGTCGGTGAGTTTATTTCAAAATTTTCACTGTGACCTTCTCTTGAGTTGGCCGATTGACGAAACAGACGTCGAGTTCTCTTTGAATGGAACTTTTTCGAATCGATGAAGAAGTTGAATTTCGAGCGAAAAATTCAGAAATTTTTCCTCGCCCCAATTCGGGGTAGGCGAAAAATCTATTTTTTTGCAAAATCGACGTCTGCGATTCTCGTTTATCAGCGAGCTGGTGGAAAATCTTACCTTCCAGGCATCTGCGAGGATCGCTCTCCATTTTACGCATACCGAGGGTTGAAAACCGTAACGATCCAACCCTCACTTTGTCACATTCGATGACCCCCGTGTAGCATTATACTGTCCCTATAAAAAAGGCGTGTCCGAAAATTCAACAAGCGAGATCCGAAAGGGGGTCGGGCATCCGGAGGGGCGTGATCACCGGCGATTTTTTACTACCGGAAGGGCTCAACATTTATCTTACAATATTTGCGAATCACTCCGCTTTTTTTTCCACCCCTCTTTTCTCTTTTACACGGGAAAATCTCCGAACTCGCGTACGCGATGATCAAGGGTAACGATTTGCCGGCGAAGGACTGCGGGATCCTTGAGAAAAATTCCCACGTGTTTCAAGGATATCCCTCTTCGTTTTTCGTAGCAACGAAAATTCGGGCGCCGAAATTGCGTCGCGGTAAAAGAAGAGAATCAAAATGCGGACACTTTCTTCGACCGGTCTGTGGTGCAGCCCGATGAAATATACGTACATGCACCCGCATAGCGATGATTTTGACTTTCAGATTTGGATTCCTGAGCTGATTATACGTGAGATTACTCTTGGAGAACCAGAAAAACATTCGATTTTTGAGCGAAAAAAAAATCATTTTTTTAATTGGGTCTGATCTGCTTTTCTTACGTATTTTGATCTCAGAAATCCGAATCTGAAAGGAAAATTGATCCATCTCTAAAATTGACCGAGTTATCGCCAATTTTCAGCTTTTTGGGGTCAAAAATAAAAAAATAATTTCTTAGTCTATCTTGATGTAATTTGAGCTCAGAAATCAGAATCCGAAAAGAAAAGTGATCTATCTGCAAAAATGACCGAGTTATTACCGAATTATCGCATTTTTTGGCATAAATTTGAGGATATCTCGAAGGGAAAAAATCGTAGCTCATTTTGGACAACGGATTCGTGTTCCTGAGGTCAAAATACATAAGAAAAGTGCCATACGATCAATTTTGAAAAATAAAAATTTTTGGCCAAAATTTGAAAAAATCGTAAGGGGTACCCCTTGGAAAAATCTCAAATTTTGGCAAAAAATTTTCATTTTTTAAAATTGATCGTATGGCACTTTTCTTATGTATTTTGACCTCAGGAACACGAATCCGTCGTCCAAATTGAGCTACGATTTTTTCTCATCGAGATATCCTCAAATTTGTACCAAAAAATGCGAAAAAATGCGAATAACTCGGTCATTTTGCAAGATAGATCAATTTTTCTTCCAGATTTGGATTCCTGAGCTCAAATTACAACAAGATAGACTGAAAAATCAATTTTTTATTTTTGACCCCAAAAAGCTGAAAATTGGCGATAACTAGGTCAATTTTAGAGATAGATCAATTTTTCTTCCAGATTCGGACTCTTGAGGTCAAAATACGTCAGAAAAGTGTAATACAATTAATTTTTAAACTACTTCACTCTTGGCCCAAAAATCGATTTTTTTTTTTGGTTTTTCAAGAGTAGTCTCACGTATAATCAGCTCAGAAATCCAAATCTGAAAGGCAAAATCATCTACTCATGCAATCGATCGAGTAATCATCAATTATTCACTTTTGGGAGCAGAAAAATCAAGACATATCGATTGGTTTTAGTCGTAGACCCACTTTGATTCGTCGCAATCCATGCATGGGTCGAAATATTCGAATTTCTCGGTCTACGAGGCAGCGCGAGCTTAGCTGGAGTCAGGTAGCCACGAGCGAGGGGCCTTGTTTTGAGGCGTCACCTCTGCTCAGCCCCCAAGGTGACGTCTCACAACAAAGCGCTACGCTGCTGGCTACCTGACTCCAGCAAACCTCGGGCTCCTCGACTCAACTTCAATTGTAAGTCAAAAAAAGAGCACGTCATTTTTCGATTTTATACTTGAATTACAAAGATAATAGGAAAAAAATTTTGAACAGTGAACGAGTAAAAAACAATCACAATCGACAATTTTTGATAAGAAAAAAAGTTTTTTGCTGTAAGTACCCCACTTGATTAATCAATTATTCAAGAAACGATTGGGCTACCTCAAAATATCAAGTAAAAAATTTCTTCCGCATTTGACGAATTTCCTTTTTTTATGAGGTACAAATTCTGCCCCCAATTTTCTCAACCCACCCTAATGTACACCGTATGTACACCGCGGTGAAAATGACCTGGTGCGGGTGAAAAGGCGCTGAGAAAGCCGGACGAAATCTCGAACCAAGAACTCGTTAGGGAAGCATTGTGCCAGCGCCCTGGTTGAAATAATCGTTGAATCCTTTGTCTCGTAAATATCTCTCCCCCTTTTATCCCCCGTCACAGTATAAATTTGAAAATGACAATATAGCGTGATTCGCCTCTGTTCATTTCGCGAATGACGTCACCTTTTAACCCCCTCCCCCCACGACCCCTTTTCTCCGCGCAACTTTATCACCTTATACTTACAATACAACGCGTAACAATATGGATATTACTATCCGTATCTACTATGTTATCTACTTGACATGAACGTTCATTACATAGACTGGGTGTACCAGAAGTAACGGGAGCCATTGTCGCATCTGATGGAAAATTAAATTCTGAGACGAAAAGTCCTCAGCCATTTTTTTTTTCGGACGCGTAAAAACGGCCGAGGACTTCTCGTCTCAGAATTTTATTTTCCATCGGATTTGCATTGCAAAATGGCTTCCGTTACTTCTGGGACACCCTATTCACACAAAATGTGTCATCGGCGTATAAAGCGTACACCAATTTTCTTTGAATTTCCACCAAACATATATCGCGAAGACCGTCTTTACCTCGAAGTAATTTTCAGTAATACCAAAAAAATGAAAAGTATCTCACTGATTTTTTCTACGTATGAAAGAAAGAAGTAATCGTCCGCGACGTACAGAAGCAAATTTCAAAAATTATCCAATAAAAACCAATCGGCGCTGTGGCGAGGGAAGGTCGAAGAGGGTGAATAGGATCTGATGGGCAGAGAAAAAGGTGCCTCTCTTCCGATTATTTCCTTTCTTCCTCCCTCCCTCCCTCCCCGCGTCCTTCCTCCCTTCTTTTTTTTCATGATTTTCCGGAGTTTTCCGACCCCGACGGGGGTCCGTTGGGGGTAACACTTTTCGTTAAATTATCGCCGACGCTTCTCGTTAAATTATCATACTTCACTAGCCTCATACGCCGTGCCTTTTTCCATCACTTGGTTCCTCCTTTATATTCCGCTATCCCCGTGTTCGTCGAGTTTCCGGTAGTTTTCTCCCTTTTTTTTCTTTGCCTATTTTTTTTTTTTTCCAACCGCCATTTTTGTTTTTCGCCAAAAGAAAGAGAATTTGGGATCTTGTTTTAGATTTTTTTCTCTCCCTTTTCATTCCGTCTCGTTGGCGGCTACCCTTTTTTCTGGAAAATATTTTCCCAACTTTGATTCTCGTCTTTTGATCTGCTTTTATATCGTTGACCTCCGTGAAAAGGTGATTACGTGGAAGGTATGATAATTAAAATTCAAAGTCACTTACAGCTGCAGCTGTTCGATGACGAGACGATGTGTAGGTGTTGTAATACCTTTATAATATCCACCGGTACGTTAGCTCCCTTTATCGATAAACTGAAAATAAGACTGAGGGTGTTTGTGGAGAGAAAAAAAAAAAAAAACAGAAAAAATTACGAAAACAGTCTACGTGTGCGCCGATTGAAATTACCCGTTTTTTCCCACCCCTTCTACCCCCCCTGCGTACTAACGTCATCGTAATTGTGAAAACCGAATGCATCGTAAAGTTCGAAAAATATGAAGGGGAAAAAAATGGAGTATGATAATGTCGAGAAAAAAGATTCCAGCAATAATAACGATAAAAGGTTTTATTAAAAATCGAGACGACGTTAGCACTGGGAATGATAAAAAATGCAATAACTGCTGCACGGCGATATGAAGAACAAAAAATTGAAGGAAAAAAAAAATTCTAGGAGAGCGCGAGAGAGTAAGAAAACATCCAGTGACAATGGATGTTTACTGTTAAGTAATGAAAAGAAAAAAGAAAAATGCGCAGAGAAGAATAAAACAAACGTAAAGGATATGAAAGAAAAAATGAAGAAAAAAAAATAAAATCATTTCGATTTTTATAGTTATGAATTCGCGCTTCGGTTGTAACTGCTTTGCGAATATTATATGTATCCGTATACCTACCCATAGAAACGCATGTACTGCTGGTAAATAACCTCACCTACATACGTCTATATACATTTAGATAGATAAATCTTACCCCATTAATTTTCCCCATAGCCAAAAGATTTTCCACGTATACAACGTCTGCCGACGGGATAGTAAAATGTGTCGTAAAACAATATGGAAAAAAAGGATAGTTTTTCTTCTTTTCTTTTTTTTTTTGATCGCTATATTCATTTCTGTCATTTTCTATCCGTTTCGATTTATATATATATATATATATACGGTTCATCGATTGTATTGGAATTTTATTATGATTGCTCGGGAGATGATATAAATTTGTGAGAAAAAAAAGCAAGAAAGAGAGAAAGAAAGAAAGAAAAAAATAAATGCAAGCAAACGGCGACTCGAATTTCGAGTGTGGCAGAAAAATATTGTTTCATCCCCTTTGAGAGACAATAGAAAAAGAAAAAAGTAAAAAAAAAAACTGAATAAAGTGACAAAAAGAAGATAGATAACGTATCACGTATCGCGCGTATGTTGTGTGTACGTTCCTTTTGGAATGTAAAAATTTACGAAACTCTCACGATGATTGGTTACGACGCCCACTGCAGTGCACGCATCCCACTTCTTCCGTGTGTAGATATATTTCATTTTTTATACCCATGCGTGTTTGTTTTTTCGTTCTCATCGACATTCCGTACGATTGAACTCACGTATATCGAAATGGATCGCTGTAACGGTATTCGCTGCACGACGGAGAAAGAAAGGAAGGGAAAACAGAAAAAAAGAAAAAGAAAAAAGGAAAACTGAGGAATGAAAAATTGGCGGAAAAGTCGAGAGGGTGAAAGATCCGTAAGAGTTACGATAACCCGAACAGAATTTTTCGGATTTTGGAATTTTATCGTTAGCCCAGTCGGATTTCACTCCTAGTAATTTCCTCCTTTTTTCTCTCCTTTCTTCTTTCTTCTTCATCTCTCGTTTCTCGAAGCTGAGTTAAGGTCGTTATATACTTATGCGATAAATACGTTGCTGTGAATTAGAAATAATAATGAAACACGCCTTATTTCTCTCGCAATAATACTTAAGTGTTTGACGGGTACAATTAGCGGAGGGGATCTGGGTCGGCGCGTAAGGTTCTCCGGGACTAGTGGGGCTGATGAGTTCCTCGATTACGGGTTGAAAAGAGAGAGAAAATTGGAAGCGAGGAGAGAGCGAGCGGGAGAGGGAGAGAGGGCGAGAGACGAAGACGAATTGTTCGCGGAGAGTCGAGTGAGAAATATCACGAGGGCAGCAAAAGCAGAAGCAGAGGCGGCGGCAAAATTTTTGGGGGCGGAAAAAAGCTCGCGCGAGGTCGCCGCGGGGGCAGGAGGACCGGGAAAACTGGCGAGAGGGAGCGGAACGAGGTGGGAACCTTTCGGGGTCGGACTTACCCAGGTCTTGTCAAGGGTTAAATATTATTTGACTCCGGGTACGATTGATGAAATTTAAATTGAATTCCCTAAGTGAAACCTTTAATTTTAAACCGCCTGGCAGAAATCTGACTTCCTTCGTCCTCCCTTTAACGCCTTTCTTATCCATTCCGCCAACCTTTTACCTTCCTTTCTTATCTCCCTTCATCCCCTCGGTGTTTGCCCTTGCCCTTGTCCTCGGGGATACCAGAAATCTCACTTTGGGCACCCCCTAGCACCCCGCCCGGTCGACGCCTTTTTGATTTGGTGGTTTTTTCATTTTTATTACCTTCTCTTTCTCTTGCTTCATGTTTTTCTTATCTCACGCCCTTTCGAAGGATCCAAAATTATATCCCTATGTACTTTTCGAATCACGAATTTAATACAGACGACGGAAAGTCACACCCGATGAAATGGAGGCTGTTGAGAAGAAAAATTGTAAGTAGGTAACAGTCTGAAAATATCTTTTTATATTCTCGTATAAATTTTGTTCTACTTTTTAGAGTTATAAATTTTTCCCATTTAATTTCTTTTTTTTTTTTTCCTCTGTTTTGTTTCGTTTATGAAGGTGGTAATATATACAGTAGGTATACGCAGTTGTACATATTTTTCAAGATTATATACATAGTTTCATTTCCCTTTGCTTGAATTTTTTTTTTTTTCATTCCTTTCATTTTTTATTTCCTCTCCTTCTCTATTTCCTCTTTTATTTTCACAAAATTCAAGCTTCCATTTATTTCACCGACGCGTTTATACAATTTTTATTAAAACATCTGCGTCAACTCACGCTTCTATATATACGCGGCGACTGTTCGGGAATATTCAAGCGACATTCGGACCCCCATTTTTCCTTTCCTTTTTTTTTTTCTCCTTTTATTTCCTCACTGCATAAACAATCGCAGATTTTTATGCAGCTACAGGTAGAGATATGTGTAACATCGTACGCATCGGGGTAGTAGGTTTGGTTGGGAACGAGCGAATTTCAGATTCAGCCTAGTTTCGGTTTTGAATTTAAAATTGCAGATGAAATTTTCACCTCCGTACTCCCATTCCTTTTTTTTTTTCCCAATTACGTAATTACTTTCATCTCTCTCATTTTAATCCCTTTCCATACACTTTTCCTTTTTTTTTTTCTTCGTTGCGATTCAGTTTCAACGTTTTCATTGATTTTATTTTCTTGTATTTCTAGATTTTTTTGCGATAATTTATTCGATACAGTCCAACCCGCGGATGCGGAGGTGCGAGGGAGAAGATAAAGTCGTACCCCGACACCCCTTGGAATTAAGCCGAGGATCCGTTGCTCGACGGGTGTCGTGATAGAGAGACAAAAAAGATGGAGGAAGGAGGAGATGGGAGGGGGTAGTAAAACGGGGGTGACGGTAAGAAAGAGAATTTTACACCCCTCGGTGGCAGCGAGTAAGAATTTAGGGTAAACTATATGGTATAAGGAGGATTAACGCCGTCGTTAAAACAACAATTAGTAAGAAAATTGCCACCTCGAGATAACTTAGGAAAGCTCCTCCTGCAGCACGGAAGGACGGGGGAGGGTGCAGAGGCGGTAAGAAGTCGGCCGAAGAGGCTCCCGGCTCCCTCCGCGAAACTAGAAGGATGGGGCACCTCCGCTGTTTTGTATTGTTTTAAATAATTCAAAACCACCAAAGGTAAAATTCCTTTATTACACACGTTACGCCGCCCACCTTCACCACCTTACCACCTGATTCTTCATTCTCTCCGCTTTTATAACCGCCACCCCCCATCGTCATCGTTTATTGCACGGTATAACGGTCATTTTTTATTTTTCCATACATGTTTGAAACGTAAAAAAAAAAAAAGGTCAGTGAAAGGGGAATGCCACGGTATTTCGACGAACCGAAAAAATCCACCCTCTACGATTTTTCCATCGATTTTTTTGCTCCGATAGCCTTTTGTGTAAAACACTTTTCTGATTTTTTTTTCTCAAAAAAATCTATCGCAACGCTTTTTTCAGTTTTCAGTATTCAAAAATTCAAAACTCCACAACGGCTGTGTGAAAAAATTTGAAAATAATCCCAAAAATACTCGTTTCAAACTAAAAGCTGTCATAAAAATAATTGCTGGAAAAATCGGAGAGGGTGAGTTTTTTTCGGTTTTTCGAAATGACGTGGAATACTCCCCATGTATTGTAGCCGAATAATCCATACGTACAAAGACCTGTAGATTATGCAGTATTTAGATTTTATTACATAGAGCTAAGAAGTTCAAGGACTGAAGAAAAGGGGGAGGAAACTAGGAGAGGATAGGATTGGATTGGGAGGCCGACCGACTGACTGACTGACTGAATAGGAACGGGAGTGGAGTGGAGTGGAGTGAAGTGAGCAATCAAGCGATAGATGGCTATCGCGTGACTGTAATCTTCGAATTTAAATGACGAGAATTAGTGGACGAAATAGCGAGGGATCGTCGACGGATGGAAGGAGAAGGAGACTTCGCGACTCTCGGAGTACTGAGTGAGTAACTAAGTAAGTAAATGAAATGAGAATGGCGTTTTATGCAGATCTCCTCAAACGTCGTAACCGGACTGCATGAATATTCCCAAAATACAACCTCGAAAATTGTTCGACCCCAGGAATTATTTATATCAAAACGCCAAAAAGTTTTGAAAAATCTCCTTCCTTTTTTTATTTTTTGAAATTTCATCCGGCAGCGAAACAAATTTTTGACACCGAGCTCGTACCACGTTTGCCGGCGAAACGAAACAATTAATCGAAACAAAAACCAAAAAAAGAAGAAAGCCTGAAATATTAAATGATTAATCTAATTTGATTATACGGTCATCAAGACTCGCAATTAGACGTTGTATACCGAAAACTCAGTATTGCGGTTCATTAGGGATGAAATTAATCTACGTTACAAAACGGAGGTGTTTTTGTTAGGTATTTATTCCTCCTTCCCGTACCTTTAGAATATTCATTTCTCTCTTTTTTCCTCTCCTCGTCCTTTTTTCTACCTAAAGAAGCAAATGAGCCGGTATTAATTTTTCACGTAGATGTGCATACGTTAACCTGGTTCTCCGAAACCGGGAGACCGGGGGAAGCGCAGTGTTGTCTTATTCGTTGTGCGCAGTGGGAACTAACTGGCGGATGTTGAAGCTAGCGTTAGAAAACGACGTCTTTCTCCCTAATCCCCACAGCGAATCCCCCGCTCCCTCTCCCCCCTCCATTTCGCCACCCCCGCACCCCCGCCCTCGCGGTTTGTTATAGATCTGCTGGGGGGTTGGTCTCCGGAGCTCAAATAATTACTCCCCAATGTTTTCATTATCTCGACAATATTCATCTTCCACGCCTTCCCCCTTCCTCCACCCCCCCCCCCTCCCCTCACCACCACCACCCTTCAACCTCCCTTTTTACTACCCCTATACCGTACTCGCGGCATCAGCGGTATAATTTATATATATGTATGTACAGATATATAGGTACGCGAACTCCCGCTATCGTCATACTTCTGCCCTCTCCCTTTTCTTCCCGTTTCATCCCCTCCTCCCTTTCTTATCCCCCTTGTTTTCGGAGGGGGGGTGATCAACGACCATGAAAGTATTACGAGTAAAATGAATGTATGCGGAACGATGAATTAATTAATCAATTGGTCATTAATTAGTTCCCTCAATTTAGTTCCGTTCCGCATATCTATTTTTCTCTCATCCATTTATGTGTGGTGTAAAAATAATAATTAACCTCGATGCGGTTTTACTCCATACGTTGCAATTAAAACTCGCTTCCGGTCCAACGGGTGCTGTAGAATTTTCATTCGAAAGAAGAGAGTGAGAGGAATCGATTTTCCAAAAAAGCGTTCCCTCCGTCCCGCTTGTAACAGATCACCCTAAATACCACACCCTCACGGGGTAAGTACACGTGTATAACGCGTGAGGGAAATAATTAACGAGAAGTGTACTCGAATCTGACGGCGTGACGATGAAAACAGAAGAAAAGGTTCTTCTACACCGTGTAACATTTGACTAAACCCATGAGCGAGGGGAACCCATTTCAAAAGTAAAGGACGGTTCACCGGAGCGCGAAGAAGAGGTAACGGTGAATGGGGGTGGGGGGCGGGGAGGCGGGGGAGGGAACGGGTGAAAAGGTGAAGGAGCGAGGGGCCGAGGGGCGAACCACCCCTAATAGAGCCCAGACATAACCCTCAACATTTTCCCCAACGAGACCCTCGCAACGACGCGGGTAACTCCTACGACCTTTTAAACCAGATGAAACAATGTCCACGAGATAATAAAATTCTCACGTTAAAGCTCCTCGTACGCCCCGTGTCCCCCTTTTTTCTTTCCTCTCCTCCCTTCCCTTCCACCCCCCGTTTCCGTCGCGCTTTTTTTTCCTCCCCCGCGATGAAAATAGCGCGCTGCTTTTTCCGAAAGATTTTTCGAAACTTACGATCCGCGAGTAGCGAGCGAAAGCGTCGACCGTTCGAAAGCGGGTAACACTAATTGGAGGTTGATTCGAATGTAAAATTTGTCGAGTGCAATTCAAACGAACGCGGCACCACAGAGGAGTCCGTGAAAAAATTTCACCGAAGTGACGTGTAATTGGCTGTCGAATTACTTTCGAATCTCACGTACACCCGACGAGCCACTCGTGACTTTTAACGAGACAAATTAACGGTATTTAATTTCGATTGTAGTTTTCCTCTTATTTCCCCTCCCCGTAAGTGCGTGCGATAATCATCCGCGGAATCCACCCCGACAGGAGCGAAATGTAACATGTATCCAGTCTACTCCGTGGGAATATCGCGATAAACATGAAGCGATTTGGGGGAGGGAAAAAAACATTGCTAACATCCAAGTCTACGGGCACCAGAGTTGCATAACGCTTACGCACACCTACATCTGGTGGTAAATCGAGGTCGGGTTAGGATGACGTTAACTAAACTTAATAATTAACGGTATGGAAGCCAGATTTCCCAGATTCAGATAGTTCCCCAACATTCCACGTTGATTCTCAGTTTGCGGTCTAGACGCACAATCGCTCGGTAAATACAGGTATACCCGTATATCTATACTTATACGTCTGTGATATTACGTTCGGAACTCTCTGGAACCGTATTACTTGCATCATCATATTGTTCGGCGAATCGAAATTCATTAGGAATAATTCAGTGAACCGTTAGACATTCGCGGGGTACACGGAGACCGAAATCTCGCCCGAAACTTTATCACTTGATAATTAACCGTCGGGTTTCTATAAAGTAAGCCCGGAACATCGCGGTTCTTCTTCTTTTTTTTTTTTTTTCCCTCTTCGTCGAAGTTACTTCGAGTCGTCTTCTTCAATCCGTCGCTCGTAGTTACCGGGATTCGCGTTACTTGAAAAGAACGAGAACGAAAAACAGAAAAATGCCGAAAGTGGTTTGGAACGTTATGATTACTTCGAAATTCCGAATGACTTACTTACTTCCCGAGTCACACGAGGCGGTTCGAAGTCGATTAAAATTACTGAAACTCGTTTCAAGTAACCGAAACTCTTTGGGACACTCGCTCAAAGTAACCCGAAAATTTTCTGACCTCGCGATACCGGTTCATTTCTTCGTTAATTTGAAGGAAAACTTTTTCCTTCCCCGAACTTTGATAACCCTCGAGTTTATTTTATAAAAACTTTTTCGTTCCGCGCAGAGAATTTGAAAATGAGAGATGAATAAAAATCGCTCCTTCGTATCGCCAGTCTCAACTCCGGTGTGCGTGACAAGCGACGATTAATTTAATTCTTTCCGAAGAAGAGAAAATGAAAAAAAAAAGAGGAAAGCGTGCGGTCGTTACAGGTACAAAGCTACGTAAATTCAATCTCCTTCATACGGCGAGCAAAGTTTTCCTTTTCTCTAGGAAAATCGAAAAAACTCCCGTTTTTTTTTCATAATTTCATTTCTGCTAGAAATTCAATTATACATATGGGTGATGAGTTGTGTATGAATTTTTTTCTTTTCTTTTCCTACATTTTATTAAACATTTAGGTCTTAATTTTTGTAGAATTTTTCATCCCGATTCTTTGACGATAAAAAGGAATTCGAATCAGGAGTGAAGAAAAAACCGGAAAAAATGGCGCCTGGCATATCGTGGGAGTGAATGAAAAAGAAAAAAAAAAACACCAAGTTTGGGATATAAAGTTCTGGGTTAACGCGTGCCCACGTAGATGTGGTACAGGGTAGGTTTTCAGACGTTTTGTTCGTACATAGTTCTGGGGATAGGTGTATACCTATGTCGGTGTACACGTATATACGGCTTGTTGCGGTTTTCTTGGGTTATAAAACGTTAGGAGATCCTAAAATCTGTCCCTCAAGTACCAGAGGTGACCTAGGCGACCTTCTCTCCGCTTCCAACATCAGGGTCACAACTTGTTGCCCCTGGAGCGGCAAAAGCCGACCTTTTCTTCGCCGCACCCTCCCGGTAAAGGGGCCGTCCGTCGATAGCTTCGAGAAAACGCCCCACAAAAATTGGTCTTCCATAAAAAGTCCTTCGCTTAGTTGTGAGTTTTTTTTTCTCTTTCCCTCTTTCTCTCTCTCTTTATTTTATTTATTTGTTCATCTTATTTTTACCTCCTTTTCTCTTCCATTCGTTATTTCATTTTATTACCGATTACGGTTTTTCTTTTTTGCCTTTTGCCTTTTGCGAATCGTTATCGCGGGTATGACGATAACGAGGTGATATTAATTCAAAGTTGAGGATACACAGCGTTAAATTCTCGGGAATGAATTTTCAATTATTACATACTGTACTCGTTTTTCACAACGATTGCACGGAAATTACTCGGAATCGAAGAATTGCGAGAGAGCGAAGAGTAAGCGAGAGGAAATAAAAACGAAAAATAAATAAATGATTTCCGCTCGTTCCCGGTTACCCGCACACGGTTAGGTATAACTTACGAATATCTACGGGCGCGTGGAAGGTCTATATCCAATTTTAAAAATGGGCTCAAAATCTCCAGAGGACCGTACGAGTAAAGTTTCATTTTTTGGAAAACCCATCGATATCATGGATACAGATATAAAGTCGTCGGCTGTTTCTGGCGCCGCGAGCGTACAATCCACTCGCAGACATTCGGTGATCCAGGAACCTGAGGAGAGGCATCAGCGCCGCCTGCTCTCTGATTTCCCCTCGGTAGAAACCCTTTTCGAGATAATAATTCTACGGTCGAGGTTTCTGATGTCGAAACTTCAATATTGACTGCCTCTACTACCCGCCCACCCTCCCCAACCGGAGCTCCGGAGCCGCGACGAGGGGAAAAACGCGGTGCAATTTCGCTCCGCGTTCCACCCCCTTTTCTATCTATTCGGATTTTTTCGGGCTATCCGAACCGCGCCCCCCCCCCCCCCCCCCGTCCGACCCCCCAAATATACTTATGTACGCGGTAAAAATGGAAACCGAAAAAAAAAACCGCCGGAATAAAATTTCGAAAATCCCCGCTACCCCTGCCGTGCGGATAATAGATGGGAAAATTCGTAGTCCATTATATTCGTGTATGTAAAAATCTATAATATGTATCCAGGATAACCTGGTATAGATAAAGCGCGGTGCAATGGCGGCATATAAATTGGCAGAGCGTGAAATTACATCGTTAACAAAACCGTAGCGCGCCTATGCCGAACGTTAGAATGAAACAAATCGAAAAGGGTAAATTTTTTTTTTTTTTTTTTTTTTTTTTTTGACAAAAAATGAAAAAATCGCTATAACAATAACATTCACCGACACACATAGGCGCGTATCGGTGCACACCTGTGTACACGTACGCGCAGAAATTCAAAACGTGTCGAGTATTTTGCGGAGCTTGCAAGCGCCGCCAACGATAGCGAAACGGGGAATGCAGCGACGAATGTGTATCCGCGCACTCTACGTAGCCCGGTACACGGTATACCGTAAATGTGCACGTATGTTCGCGTGGTCCGACTATACATGGGTTACAAACGTAGAAACATATGTACGTATACAGGCGGATACAATGGTCGGGTAGGGTACATACCTCCTACGAAGCGGAGGAGAACAGAGTTAATTAATTGTCGGGTCGGACACAGTGGCAGCTATTCGAGGACTCGCATGCTCTGTAACCGTTGTACGGTCGAAGCTACGTTACATACCTCTGTGCGATTGGTATAGTGTGACGTACGCGTCCCGAGGAAAAAAAAAAAAAATAAAAAAAAAAGATGAAAATTGGAGGAAAAAATATTTACCGCTAATTTGGGAACGCGAATATCACGGCCGAATGATTTCCTCCTCTATTTTTCCTCTCTTGAGAGAAAGTAAGAAAAAAAATCATCGCCGGTGTGCGGAATGGAAATCGTATGAGAGAGAGTTTCAAGGGTCTGAATTTTCAAGAAAAATTGGAAAAAGTAAAAAAATTCACAGCTCATCGGTTCGGACTTTGAATCGCATTTTCAAATCGTCCTTTTTTTTTTGAAGAAGAAGAAAAAGCTTTTGAAGGGTTTCGAAAAATCACGCTCAAATTTGTCACCTCCTTGTGAGAGCTTTTTGGAAATGAAGCTTATAGAAACGCTGCTGGTCCTTCGAGTGAAAAATTTGCGAATTATGAAATTGTTCGAATTAATTTCACAGACATTTTATCGGCACGTAGAAAATACGCGCCGGCGTTGTTCGGAGTCCTTGAAAAAAGGAACTTTTAATTTCTCCATTCTTTGAAATCAGCAAAATACGAGGAGAGCTCGAAAATTGTTGAGTATTAATTAAGGGTGGGTAACGTTGAAGGAATTTTGAACGATGGCTTCTTCCACACCCCTCTACTTTCGCACCCCATCTACATATATATACGCGGTAGGTTTCGCCTTACGTTTTATATACACAGCTACGTGTATATTCTCCCTTCGGAAAAGTTTGTAGACAAAGGATAAAAGTGTTGAAAAGTTTGCTACCGCCGATTCCCGTCGGGAGACGAAAAGGGTACCGACTGCCTCCGCGAAGGGTTTAAGGGTTCGCGATCAACATGCACGCGACTGAAGCTCGCCCCCTGCTTAAGCGTCGATGGCCCCAGACTCCATATCGAGCAGCTATTCCATGTTTAATATCGCCGGGAGCTTTTCTCGTTGGCGATTGTGCGCGAATTCCAAACCCCCCCCCCCCCCCTCAATCACCGACGCAACGCTCCTTGAAAGAGGGTTAAAACGCGGGGCTGACTCTCATCGAAAAATCATTCGCGCCTCGCCGGTTACTCGAGGGCCCATTCCGTTGATATTGATGTCGATTAATTAACGAGCGTTGCGGATTCGAAAATTTGGAAATATCGCCGATCGATCGGGAAGATGCCGGATCGACTCGGATTTGAAAATTTGTGAATTTTCTTTCGTCGCCCATCTTCGGTTTCTTTCTCCCTCATCCACCCCCCCCCCCCCCCCCCCCTGATAAGAATTCCTAATTGATTTTATAGATTTTTCCATTAGGCGAGGGGGTGTGGGGGGGGGGGGGGGGAGGGCGCGCGATAAAGGACCTCAGCTGAAGACGATTAAACGGGATTTTAGGCCTCGAGGTATATTGCGGAGGGGGGAGACGACGCTCGAAGCTTTGGATTTCGGGGGTGAAAGAGTCCACGTTGCTTCCTCCGTTTCCCGTTCCCTCCCGATTTCTTTCTTCCTTCCAGCATCCGCGTCCGCACCCTCGCGTACCTCCTCCCGCAGGATTCGAAGGGGGAAAAGTGAAATTGTTATTTAAATCACGTTTCGACGTCCCGTGGAGCAACTATACGGCACGTATATACAGTTCGTCGGTTACATATGTACTGTACACACGTATATATACACGCGGTTAAAAGAGCTTTGGATATCCACGTCGACATATATTTACACATCGCTTTCATACCCGGCTGGCTATCCCTGATGGCAAATAACTACGGCTCCGACGAATCTTAATAACTCTGATACCTATACTACATGAAATTTTCTGTATCTATACCGCCCACGTAAACTCCGGCGAGTAATTAAATTCTATTCAATGGAAAGTATCGAGTGTATACAAACCGCGGATGAGGTTAATCGCAATGGATTAAATAATCCTCGATGATGAATCTGCGGAAAATTTAGCCAAATCTGTAAATACCGTGTGTCCCAACAATTTCGCCTTGGAATGTCGGCTGCCTGCCTTCAGGCGCCACCTTAATTCATGGAATCTGATCTGACTTACCGACAGAGCAAGCCTGGCACTCGAAAGCAGGCAACCGAACATACGTTTTTTTTTTGACTATTTAACACCACGAATATATGGAACCTGTACGAAAAATTGTTTGATTTTTTTCTCCCGATGACGAGTATGGAATTATCGAGTTATGATAATTTAAATTTGGAAGTAAAACTCTTTTTTTCTCGAGCAACGAACTCGCCCTCGTACGTAGCGGTTGAGTTGTGCGAGGGAAATTACGGGTTGAAGTGGATAACCACAGTTCGGCATAATTCCAATCCGTTTTCAATTCAGTCTCAATCTACCGTGTGTCGCTTCCGGGCTTTTGGCAGAGGTTAACTTTCCTTGCCTTTTTCTCTCTTTTCCTTCTTTGTCATCCTTCATTTTTCAGCTTCGTAAATCGTTCCACCGCTTTTTCGTGGCCATTACATCGTATCGGAAGATTTTCCGTGGGAAGGGAGGGAGAAAAAAAAAATTTCGAAGGAAAGGAGGGATGCTCGACTTTGTTGTCGACAAATCAGACACCTGCACCGAGAATATTCCGGCGACTCTACGTCACCTCGAGCAGATATCGGAGAATTCATTTACGCGTGAAACGTTATTCGTCAAAAACCTGTCGAAATTGGTAACAGACTTCTTGGAGTAATCTTTTTTTTTTGTTTTTTTCTTTACTTTTTCTTTTTTTTCTACAAAGAGCAAAGATTGAAGTCTTACAAAGAGCAAGATGGAAGCACTTGAGATATGCAGTGAAAGAGATTCTCGAGTTTATTGTATATATATATGTATACTCGCTCGGACGAAACTCGACGAATTGCCCACGGATAACAGTAATAATATTTTACGGTGAAAATTTTCCTTTTTTTTTTTTTTTTCAAATCTACAAAGTTCCTTCAGAAGAATTCAGGGATTCTTTTCGTTTGTTTCGCGATTTTTAAGTGGATTGCAAATTAAAACAATTAAGTTTCCGACTCTATTTTTTATTCTACTCAACTTCCATAGAATTGCGTTTCGTTTCCACCCTATTTATACATAGGCGTGTACATAAAACTAGCGGCGCTGTACATATAGTAGCCAGACCGGTGTATATATACAGCTTGGAATCGAATGTTGAAAACTGCTTTCGATCGGCACGCCATTAACACGAGGAAATTAAACCACTTATTGGGAATTCCTATCCCTTCCATACAGCAGCAGGCGCCACACCTACAATACTTTTCCTGCAGTGCAAAAGGGGCGCAAAAACCTTGTTGAAAACTTCATCCCTTACTTTTATATACACGTACATACATATATACAAATATATATTATATACGTATATACAAGTGTTTTGTTCGTATAGAAAACTTGCGATTACGTGGTATTTTTGTGAAAGAACTACCCTAGACTGAGTGAGCCGTATATGGAGCATTTCGTGCCAAATCGCGATCCTCTTTTCTCACCCTTTTTAGGGGTTATTCGAAATTTCTGTGGATAAAAATAATGAGAGAAAAACGCAGCTCATTTTTTGTCGAATCAGTTTTTTTGTTCTTTGGATTTTCCGGAAAATTTTCAGGGATATTTTAGAATTTTTCATTCAATAACGACGTCACGAGCTCTGAGTGATTTGTTCTCTTTTTTTTTTTCAATAAAAACTACCCCTTATGCGAATGGAATAAAATACATTCCGCAATGCTAACGTATATATACGTTTTATACATCCGAACGGTGAAAGAGAAAAAAAAAAAATGAGAAAAGAAGAAAAAGGAAAGAAGGAAATAAGAGAAAAATGAATAAAGAGTGAGAAAGAGGTGTACGACGTTTGACAAACTTGTTTACGTGCCAGTTTTGTTTAGCCGCACCGCAACTTCTATAATGGAGTCTCGCAGTATTTTTCCCCCGCACATCTGCACCCCCGAGCCACCGCCACCTTCCCTCGAAAAGTCGGAAGCTGCAGGGGTTTGAAAAAACGAGTAAGAAATAAAATGAAATGACGTAAAAAAAAAAAACAAACCAAAAAACTTTGGGGATTTTATGTGTTATGTACACATACGAACACGTATCGCGTACATATGTGCGGGTCCACCTGATCGTGGTGCAGATTTGAAAGCACGAGTGAAACGCACCCTTACTTCGGGTCCGGAAGTGAAATATCCTGTCAAAAATTTCCGCGATAAGCTCGGGAATTATTTATGCAATTCACGCTCGTTAATTGCTTCAGAATTTTTCGTTCCTTTGGTTCCGACGTATAAAATCGTGGAATGATTCTCCTTTTTTTTATTCTCCATCACACGAATCGATAGCCGGAGTCGTTCGGGTTACGTATCGACGACGCGGACAAAGTGGAACAGAAATCGGTTGAAGAACAATTTCGTTTTATGCACATCCCGTTATTTGCATCTACATACGGGTATGCGTTGTACGCTACATACGCTACGTTTAAATACACACATATACGTACGTACGTTACATGTAAAGTACACACTTTACAGTGCATCGGAAATAGGAAACAGAAGTGAGCTTCGCGTCGGACGATATGGCCGCGTTGTTCTGCCTTCTGCAGCTGCACTTCGCCTTACTCACGTTGGCTAACATTTGATACATCTGTATGTATTATGTAAACCTATATATTATTCGCATTTACTGAAGGTTCACGGTACGGGATACACTGCCCCGTAGATGTATTATGTATTATTACGTACGATGCGTCGTCGACGAAAGATCGGGAGTACGAGAGGAGAAAGAAATGGAAAAAGATTCGCGGCGAGAATTTTCAGCGCTGTTATCTGATATAAATTGAAGAGAGAAAAAAAATGAATAAAAAATAATTTCCGATGTCGGGGAAAGAGATAGAAATTACATACGAAGTACACGAGTACATCGTTCTATGTATACGTATATACGCTCGCTGTATGCACCGACTACGTTGGACAATTAAAATTAAAGTGTACCACCCCCGATACGGGCACGTAGAATTTCTATTTTCTTTATCTTTACAAGTTTTATGTCGTGTTATATGCGATGTACCCATATAGCGTATTATATACATTACCGTAGGCATGTATCACCTTCGGGAACTGCAGTAGGATACTCATGCACCTAGATATATATATACATACCTATAATACGATCTTTTATGACGTCAACCGGTATACAGTGAAATTCCCTGAGCACGAGAAGAGGGGAAAAAAAAAAAAATTGTTACAAAAAAGCTCATAGAGATGCAGCTCGCATTATATGTAGTTATATAGTCTCAGTTATTATCCCATTGAATTTTTTACTTTTATTTTTATAATGTAAGGCCGTCGGGGGAGTGCAGTACGTCGCGTTTCAACGTCATCCCCGGTATATGCATATACATGTATAGGCGGACGTATGCGGATATACGTGTATGAGAATAGCGGGATAAAAATATTTTCTTATAAAATTTTCTAGATTAATAATAAGTGGGAGAAGGTGAAAAAAAAAAGGTGGAAAAGATGAAGTTTAAGCTACACTTAAGTCATATCGTGCCGCGTAATGCAAAAAAGTTATTTGAATTTTTATTATAATATTATGTATGTAAATAACCGCACCCTATGGTATTTGTATACTACACTGCGCGTAAAAATTAGCGGGTCACCCCGTTTCTACTCCTAAAAATGCCCGATTTCAAATCCTCATAACTCAGCAAATAATGTGCGTAAAACGTCGCAAAAAATGTTGTTTTGAAGCTCAAAGCTTAACCTTTCGAATGCCTTTTGTCGAATTGAATTATTTTTTTTTTTCAAAGAGTAATCCTTTTTCGAATCATCTCATGTCAAAATCGCGAAGTGAACTTCCGACTTTACAACGATGCACCGAGTGTCACAGCGTGGGAATGCAATTTTCACGATGATAATCTTCAAGCCTGAAAAGTCTTCTTCAAAATGCGATTTTGTGAGTTGATCTACGATTTTTTTTGGCCGAGTTATGTGACCTTGAAGCAATTGTTGTCCCTAAATTTTCGAACGAATGCTCCAAGCGACCCAGTCGACGTATTGAAGTTTTTCAAAAACGATTTTGAAGGTCAAACCTTCATCTTTTCCGAAGTTTACTGCTTTTTTTTTTCCCGATCATTTTCGAAGCTTGGATACCTTCCGAATGAACCCCTCCAAAACACGGTGCGGAAATTCAAATTTCGACCTTCAGTAGGTCGCAGAAAAATGGCGGGATAGGTGGCACGTGATACCATCTTCGAGTTTGAAGTGTCCCTTTCAAAATGCGTTTTTGTAAGTTAATTTACGATTTTTTTTGACAGAGTTATTCAACTTCGAACACGGATGGAAGATTGAAACGTTACCTCCGGCATCGGCATTACCAAAGGTGTACCACGTGGAGGTTGCTCGGTAGGATTTACACCTCGTGTGTAAGTGTGCATGTGTTTAGCGTGTACCAGAGATCAGGACCCCATGGTTCGTCAATTCCACGGTATTTTTTGACTCCAAACCCTCTCTGGTACGTGTGTGAGTGTCAGAGTGCGGTATTTCTCGCCAAATTTCGATTAAAGCTTGACCAAGCTCGGCGAATTTTTTTTTTGGAAAACGACATCACTCTCCTCGACCATCCAGCTATGAGTCCGGATTTAAATCCCATCGAGCAGGTCTGGGACATGGTTGGACGGCGACTAAGAGAACGCCAGGAACAACCTCGAAACCTCGCCGAGCTTGGTCAAGCTTTAATCGAAATTTGGCGAGAAATACCGCACTCTGACACTCACACACGTACCAGAGAGGGTTTGGAGTCAAAAAATACCGTGGAATTGACGAACCATGGGGTCCTGATCTCTGGTACACGCTAAACACATGCACACTTACACACGAGGTGTAAATCCTACCGAGCAACCTCCACGTGGTACACCTTGGGTAATGCCGATGCCGGAGGTAACGTTTCAATCTTCCATCCGTGTTCGAAGTTGAATAACTCTGTCAAAAAAAATCGTAAATTAACTTACAAAAACGCATTTTGAAAGGGACACTTCAAACTCGAAGATGGTATCACGTGCCACCTATCCCGCCATTTTTCTGCGACCTACTGAAGGTCGAAATTTGAATTTCCGCACCGTGTTTTGGAGGGGTTCATTCGGAAGGTATCCAAGCTTCGAAAATGATCGGGAAAAAAAAAAGCAGTAAACTTCGGAAAAGATGAAGGTTTGACCTTCAAAATCGTTTTTGAAAAACTTCAATACGTCGACTGGGTCGCTTGGAGCATTCGTTCGAAAATTTAGGGACAACAATTGCTTCAAGGTCACATAACTCGGCCAAAAAAAATCGTAGATCAACTCACAAAATCGCATTTTGAAGAAGACTTTTCAGGCTTGAAGATTATCATCGTGAAAATTGCATTCCCACGCTGTGACACTCGGTGCATCGTTGTAAAGTCGGAAGTTCACTTCGCGATTTTGACATGAGATGATTCGAAAAAGGATTACTCTTTGAAAAAAAAAAATAATTCAATTCGACAAAAGGCATTCGAAAGGTTAAGCTTTGAGCTTCAAAACAACATTTTTTGCGACGTTTTACGCACATTATTTGCTGAGTTATGAGGATTTGAAATCGGGCATTTTTAGGAGTAGAAACGGGGTGACCCGCTAATTTTTACGCGCAGTGTATATTCGAGATCTAGTTGAACTTCAAATACGTACATATGAATATTTATATCTTATTATTTTTCAAATCCCTAACGACCGGATTATTTTATTATATTAATGATAACGTTGCTGAAATACAGAGTGGAATAAGAAATTAAAACTAGCTTTTTTTAAATATACCATAGTTACTTACGCCGTAGTATATAAATATATTCCTATGTACTGGAAAGTTTATCTTGAACCGACCGCCTCATGATGCGGTACATACTCGGCTATATATGTGTGCACGTAACGTATAGGTTGATAAAAGTTGGTTGTGAATTTTTACAGCTTTTTCAACTAGTGATGCCGCGTATTATACGTACGGAGAATCTTCGGGTGCATAACTAAAAGTATACGTATACGTACATTTACTCTCTACTACGTATTTAGATAGGTATGTACTCGGTATCGAAACTCTCGAGATGTACATGAAATTTACCTACGCACATTATACCGTATCGTATATCCTCACCGTAATATGGCGTGTGTAACTCCGATAAAAAAAAAAAAAGAAAAAAAAGAAAAGAAACTGCTGCAAGCTCTACGTTTTCCCATAATATAATACACGCTGAGCTTTCTCGCGCTTTCTTTGAATAACAAATCGGCAATAGGGCCGTAAACCCGTAGGATTTGAGATGTTGAATGTATAGAGCTACGGGGTTACGCCGAACAGAGGAAAAAAGAGTGAGGAACTTTCTTATTTCCATTTTCTTTATTTCTCCATGGGACCGCGAAGGATGACGCGTTCCTGTTTTTCCATGAGTCTCAAAGAATTTTCGAAGAGGAAAAGGAGGAGAGAAAATAATTTTAACGTGGAAAAAGGATGGGGGAGTAGCGAGAAAGATCGCTGAGGTTTTTCTGTGCCGTTCGGGGTTTCGGCTGCAGCTATAAGGATTCGATTTCAAATTTTGTTCCGGGCGGACGCAACCTGTCGACCTCTTTTCGATTGGATCTCAATTGACTCTCGAGTTTGCCACTCCTTCCTGTACCACTTAAACTTGGTCTTTTCCCACCCGTAACACCCCGTCCAACGCCGGTCGCTAACTTATCTCAGTTCCAGTGTTTTCTTCGAAGAAGAAGAAGAAGAAGATCCTTAGTTTTCTTTATTTCATTCCTATTGTCTATCGTGTCGGCGTCGGTTTGATTCGACACGTTTCTACGTTCTATTCTAGAAAATTAATGTCCAGTCGAATCTCGAAATCCACCCGCTTTTGTGATCTGTAAAATTGATCGAGTTATCGCTATTTTATCGCTCCAAAATGTAAAAAAAATCAAGGATATCTCGATGGGAAAAATTCGTAGATCGACCAAAAAAAAAATCTCAACACTTGTGAAATACAACGATGTGAAATTTGAGAAAAATAACGGTGATAATGTAAATGTGCACGATCATGAGAAAAAAAAATCGATAAAAAATGTATGCAAATTAACCCTACGTCGATAAATTAGACTAAGTTTCGCGAATACCGGGACACATGGTACGTACATGCCTAGTGAATATTATCGGTAAATCTATGCAAACGATTTGTGTGTAGGATAAAATTCTAGGTTGGTATCCGTACGGATGTATTCATATAACGTAAATATGTGGGAAATAAATTTATCGAGTTTCCCCAGATAAAATTGGCATAAAATTTGGCACGAGATATTGTTTCGTGTTCGAAATACGAAATTTTTGGCCCGCTCCGTGAGCATACACGGATTGCAATTTTATCGATGAGATTAATCTCCGCGATCAGTGACGGCGATAAAATCGAATTGAATTAAATTGAACCGAAACAATTTTTTTTTCGATTTTTTCAAAGTAGAAAAAGGATTCCCTCGGAATTTGACGAGCGAGGATTTCGTCAAGTCCTTGTATAACCTCTGTCCGAATTCGCTTGGGGCCCTTTTTTTTTTTTTCTCTTGTTACTTTTTCTTTCTTCTTTCACTTGATCGGGGTGTAGCCATCAAAGTCCGCGAAATCCCAGATTACGTCAGGGGATTCTATTATTCTTACTCTTGTCCTCGCAGCTGTCATTGCGACCTACCGAAAGCTTTTCCAAATGGCATGTAAACCCCTTTTTTCTCTTTCAAATAGAATCAAACGAACGCTTTCGAACATGATTTTACGGCGACTGTTTCCTTTTTTTTTTCGTTTTTTTCTCTTCCCGTTCGGAAAATACACAATTACAAAACGGGTGAACGAATAAAATGAGAGAAAGAAAAACGTTTATAGAAAACTATATAATAAAGAAAAAAAAATCCGCGCGAAGAGTTTGATAATAAAAACGTTCGTTATAGCGTATGGGGGTGTACAGAAAAGTTTAAACGTGCAAAAAAAAAAATAGAAACTTAACGTACCCATATACCACATAAAGATTATAATATAAAACTGGTACGAATTCCTAAGAAAAGCCTCTTTTCTGATTATATAATTTATTACGAGCTTTTCATCCGCAAGTGGTGGCGGACACAACGCGCAAGTTTTAGGTGTAAAGAAAATTCATATCGTAACTTCTGGCGTTTTTAACGATCCTTTTTGCCCCCCCGGTGAAAAATCTTATCGGTAAGGTGCGATGTAAATTGTATAAAAGGGAAAAAAAAAAAAAAAAAGGATGAACGAATAAACGAATAATATTCAGCAGCGATTTTATAATATACCGGAGATAACGTACGAGGTGGCGGATTCTATAAAATAGTAAATAGAGTCTGTGAAATAAGGTTGGGAGAAACAAAAGGAAAATATGAAATTTCTGATATTGAATTCACCGGTCACGTAACTAGGTATACACAGCCACACACGTGTACGTATATAAGTTATAGGGGTACAACGTGTACGTTTGTAGGTAACTCCGCGGTGTGTCTACCACGTGAAAGTACCTTACCTTCGTAGTAACACTGAGCGTCTGGTTTACTTCCTATTCGAATTTATATTGTAGGAGATAGGAAACCGATGCAACGCACGTACGAAAACGAAACAAGCGTGGCCCGGCCGTCCGCCTAGCGCGAATAAGGGAAAGAAGAAGGGAATCGAGCCGGGTTAGAAAGTGTCTGTAGCGAAAAAAACAAAAAGGGGTTGGAAAAAGAAAACGTGCCTACCGGCTATGCTATACCTACACGTTATATATAACTTCAGCTACACGTCCAACGGAATCCACGTCCCTGTCTCTCTTTCTCCAATTTTTTCTTATCTTTTCTTTTCTATTCTTGCTCACCAGTTTCCGCTTTTTATTTGTGCTTTTTTATTTATTCATTCGTCGTTTTTTGATTTTTTTTTTCGATCCATTTTACTCCACTTTCGCCTCTCGATTTTAGGTAGTTATCACAATCGGCTGAAGTATTTTTCAAAATTTTATCTTTTTTCTCTTCTTCTAATTTCATACCGTCCGCCGTAAAAGTATATATGGAAAAAAATCTCAGTCAATTTAAACAGAGGAAAACGAGAGAAAGTGAAGAAAATAAAAAAAAAAACAACAACTTTATAAAACGTACTTTCCAACAGCATAAATAAAGTTCAAAACTTTTGTGGTTTAAGGTTTAAGGTTTAAGGTTTACGGTTCACTCTAACCCCTGCACAACGTCATGTTCAGGCATTGATCCTGCGAGAGAAGTTTCCGGTGTTTCTTACTTTTTTTCTTCCTCTTTTTTACTCCTCTATTTTTTGTTCCACTTTTGGTTTTTTTTTTCTTTCCCCGGTTCTCCCGCGCTCTTTTTCATCCCCCCACCGATTTCTCGCCCATCTCCAGAGCTTTCAGAATCTCATCGAGGCTCTCTTCATTTGTTCGCATCCTATCCCTTTCGCTCGGGGGGGGGTGGGGGTGGCGAATGGTCGGGAATCTACGTTTGATCTTGCGTCAATCGCTATTGCTATCAATTTGACCTCGGTTCGGAAACTCGACGGGTCAAAGGTCAACCTTAATTTACTTGATAGAATCTTCAGAACCAAATTCTCGACCGCTTTAACCCCCGAGATGTAGATATCAGTGTGGCGACGCGCAGAGTCGTAACACGTATCGCGAAATATTTATAAATCAACCATTGATAAATTATGAAAGGAAAAAATATTCGCTCGCTGAATTCTGATAATATTTTCGTTCGTCTTCGTTTCGTATCTTTTTCTTTTTCGAAACTTTCGTTCTCTCATTTCTCATCTCTTTACATTTAGTTTGCGAAAATTCTCGGTTAATTTTATCAAAAAGTATAATTGGTCGTAGTGCGGTTGAGTGTTGGTAGGTACGACGCGAGGGAGGAAATTGCTTCCGAAAAAAAGAAGAAGAAAAGGAAAAGGAAAAACCGCGACGTTCAGTTTCAACGTTTATGTAAGGTATTAAATATTATACGAAGAGAATTTTCATGCCAACTTATGACAACTTTCAAACACCCGTGAATATACCATCTGAAGTTTTGTCGAGGAGAAAAAAGAAATCTCACGTTTTTTTTTTTTTTTTCAAATCTTTTTCTCTTACTTTTTTATCTTTTATTAATTAAGAAAAATGACAATTCACGATTCACTCGAAACTCACCCAAAGCTCTAATATTATTATTCTCATGCACATTCGGCGCATTTCATTATTATTATTATTGTAATCATTATTTCTATCGCTATTACTACTATGATTATAGGTACACGTTGTTTGTATAAACTGAACAACATTCCGGACTCATCTAACTCTGTAGTACTTCGGAAATTGTTTTACCCTAACTTGCTTTACCGTAACTGACCACAACGAAATTCCGAAATTTCACCCTATGCACGTACACGTACGTATAGCGAAACTCAGTTCCTTATCTGAGACTTCAATACCGGTCAAAGGCCCCACGCACTGTACGGAGGAAAAGCGACCTCATAATCAAAAAATTGGAAAAATGTCTTGAAGAAGAAAATTATTGGAATCATCAATGATTGGAAAATTTCAAGTCAATACCATATAGATTTCTGAAAATCGATCGGAGACGCAAAAAAAAAAAAAATCGTCGTTTTTTTGAGCCACCCTTATCGAGGTACGTGTGTACCATGGCTATTGACAACAAATGGTTTGATATTCACGAAGGTTATATTCCGTAATACCTTGTCCGGCGATTTCTCTATCCATAATCTATAATAGCCAAGAGGTATTATTTTGTACATAGAGTAGAGAGTCGGATCTGCAGCAGCAGCAGCAGCAGCGGCGGCGGCACTACCGAAAACAACAACCCCTGCAACTTCCACGTCTCGACCCAGTCCACTCTCTCGTCGCGGAGCAAACAGTCGTTAGTTTACTCTAGTCTACCCCATAATTTAGTACCTATATACCTATACCATAGATATAGTCGAACTTCAGAGGGGCACGCCCGCCAGTTTCAATATAACCACCACTCCACTATACCACACTTTCGAACACCCTTCAACGAAAACTTCCTACGACCCCCAACACCGGACGCCCCCCGCGCCCGCCGATCAACGAAAATTAACGAACCGTTCGTTTATGCTTTTCATTTTTTTTTATTTTTTTTCATTCTTTATTTCCCCCTCGCTTTTTTGGTTCCGTGAATTATTTTCTCAACTTTTTACCCTCTCCTTTTCCTACGACCGCGTCACACGCGTTATTTGTACTTTAGTTTACGAGCTTTCGTTTCGTGCAGCTTCCACTTTTTTTTTTCTGTTTTTTCATCAAATCGTCTTCTTTTTTCTCTCCTTCGTTTTCTGATTTTCAGAGGAACGGTAGGAAATGAAATATCGAATCCCATTCCGTCCTCTTCGTCGAACGGATATTTTTCCACGGAAATCAATCGCAAACTGCACCGCGGTGTGTTTTCTAATTATATTTTCTTTCATTTTTTTTTGTTTTTTTTTTTTCATTCCTTTAGAAATAAATTTTTGCAACGAAAATTCAATTCGAAGCGGATTCGGAGGGCGAACTAATGAATTAAATTTTTGGTATCCTTTAATTAGTCTCAATTGATTCACCAAATCTTTTTGATCCTTTTTTTATTTTTCATTTTATTTTATTATCGTTCACTTATTTTCCTGCGTTGCCTTCAACTTCCATTAGCATATTAATTAATACCGTACGTCGTACATGTTTCGAAAATAATTTACCGCTAGCCCTATCATGGTTAGTAAATAGTTACGCTTACATACGGTATACGTAAAACACGATGTGGTATAGATTAAAAAGTTTTGAGTCAACTGGGGTCGCATATATGAGGCAGGAGAATGAGTAACTCCTGTCATTTTATGCAGACAGTTTAGGAGCCGTTCAGTTTAGTTCGACTCGAGTCGACTCGAGTTCGCCGACGAAACTCGAGGTTTTCAATCTCCAGTAATTTCGTAGATAGTTGAAAATTTATTCCACGCAAAATTATTCCCCTCATTTCTTTGTCGACTGCAAAAAAATAACTCTCTTTCCTCGTCGATGGAAATTTTCGTTGAACGAAAAAAAATGTCCTTTTTGTTTCTTTCGAAAATTTTCTTTTTTCTCCGCACGTATTACTACTGTGCACTAGTGTAAAGGTGGAGTTAGGATGCGCGGCTTAGTAGGTTGTCGGAAGGTGAGGCGGTTGGTCGTTTTATAACGAGGTTGCAAAGTGGAGACTTGGAACAAGGCCGGGTGAAAAGGATATAGCGCCGGTGTTGAAAAGGTGGAATATAAAGGACTCGAACGTTGGAGGATCACGTTCTCATACACGGAAGGTGGACGAGAAGAAAGAGGTGCGAAAAAAGGAGAAAAGAGGAAAGACCAAAAAAAGAAAAGAAAAAAAAGGAATATGACAAACGGCGACCTCCATTGCCGCCGGAGTCTTTGGAAAACGGGACGAAATTTCGGCTCGTTGACCGCGCGTAAGGGTGTTCGTTAAATTATACCATGTACGGTACACACAATATACGTGCATACGTATACGTATATTGTATAAACCACGGAGAAAATTCAAAGGAAGAAGGGAATATGAAGTGAAAAAAAAACCGTGAAACACGTAAATTCGAAAGAAAAGGAGAAGAACGATGAAAATAAAAAACCTAGCTAAATGCAGTTGCCTTGGGGAGGAGGAAGAGGGGGGAAAAAAGAAGGGGGATCTGAAGGTACGGAGATAAAAAAGACAGAGGAGCAGACGGATGAGAGAAACAAAAAGAAAAAAAAAGAAAAATTCACCTCGAAAAAAGGAATGGATATAATATGCGGTTGAGTGAACTGAAAAAATAGAAAGGTACCAAAGAAAGTAGGTACCCAACAAGGATGTAGGTGCGGTTCGGAAGATGCTGTGGCGAGGATCTATGTAGGTAAAAAAGGACGACGCGAAAGCTCCGCACGTTATATACGAAACCACATTACATATACCGGGCACATAGCTGTATATGTGTATATAATATTCGATGTAGACGCCCGCGAGTATCACGGATCATACCCGAAGGTATGTACGAAAGCACATAGATAAGTATATATGAATGTATGTATCGGTAAATATATATACCCGGGGGCCAGAAAAATTGTATTTTTATCGCGGTCTAACGTCGCGTCGTTTTTTTTCTTAACGCCTAAGAAGACCGGACCAGCAGTTTTCTTGCACTTTTTTTTTTACTATTTTCTCACTTTCGCGTCTAGTTTCCGCGCTCAAATTTTCAACGAATTTTTTTCTCTTTAGATCGGCGAGGGTTCAAAATCATTTCAAGGACGCGTTCTCTCCCATCGGTGGCTTCGAGAGGAGAGAGAAAAACCGAAAATGAAAGAAAAAAAAAAAAAATGTGAAGAAAATGAAGGAAAAGGGGAGAAGGACGCCGACCAAGGGCGTCTTTTCCTCGGGTTGGGTCCTAAATAGGGAAGGTAGTAACCGCCGAATTCGTACACCTATATAACCCTTCTCGCTAGAACTCTTTCGGAACGACACCCGTAGGCGTTGACACGGGTAACACACCCCGCAACTTTTTTTGGCGATATAAGGGCGTCGATTGTTGCGGGAAGGTTGCCAAACGGGGGCTCTTCATTTCCCATTGACGAAACTCGCGAGCGATCCAACCGGCGAACTTGCACCACGTATACAGGGCAGCGCGCGAGATCACGTGGCTCCCGAAAAAGGCGGAAAACCAATGAAATTACCGAAAGTAAAAAAGGACCGAGTACGTGCAACAAAAAGGAAAACTGTTACCCGAGTTGGGAATTTTTAATGGTTTTTTTTTCTCTCTCTCTCTCTCTGTTTTGTCGCGTGAATTTTTCCAAGGGTTGATTTTGCGAAACTTTCTGGAGTCTGGGTGTAGATATGAGACGACCTACTATATCGCTTGTTAAACGACGATGGTTTTTTTCTCGATAGTTTGTACAAGAATTACGGTTAATAAACCGTGAGAATTTCGCTCTTGGAGGGAAAAGCGCGGGTACCCTACGTACTTACCTACCTACCAACCTACCTACCTTCTTAACTACCTATTTACCTCAGCCATATTGCTCCCGCGAAACGCTCCAAACTATTTCAGAATTTTCCGCAGGTATTTATGGGGCATGAAAAATCCCAAGTTCGAACTTAACGACTCCTCCGGCGTAATCATGTACAGGCTAGACTGAAAAAATAAAATAGACGAACCACGCGTCTTGCGCGATTGGAAAAAAAAAAAAACTCGAGATCCAAATTTTTTGAAATTCGAAAGGAAAATCTAACCAATTTTTTTCTACCAAACCCCACCGACTCACTCTCGTATTTTTTACACGCTTCAAAGTAATGCTGAAAAGAAAATAGGTGATTAAAAATCTTCGGAACTCGTCGTTTTTATTACTCGCCTTTGAAAATTGACATTAATTTTTCTGAATACACATATTTATACCTCATGGAAAAGAGAAAAGATTGAATTTACTAACTCGCTCGGCATTACTCTCCTATGCATGAGGGAAAAAATGAGGAGGAGGGAGAATGGAAATGTTGGAAAGGGACGAGGTCGGCCGTTGTAGTCGTTCCGGATGGAGTTTTGTGTAGCCATACGCGCGCGTGAAGGGGGTTCCGGGGGTGGTATTTCTTTTCCTATTTTTTTCTTTTCTTTCCATTTTTCTTCCTCTCTTTTCCCGACCTCCCTATTCCGCGCGGGCGCGGGGGGTACAGGAGCTGGCGTCCTTCTTCCAGACCCTTGTCGTCGTGGTGGTCGTTCTAGTCGTTGTTTTATACAGAAAGAACTGATTTTCTCGGCGACACCCCGAGACTAGATAACACCGGTTCCCGGTTGCCGCGCGATCTGGGGGAGGGAAAAATCGGGAGCAGGGCGAAATTGGGGGGCAGGGAACGGGAAGACAGGCGTGAGTTGGCTACGGGATAACAGGTAGCATAAATCTCTGGAAAACGTGGTTACGGGTTCCTCCTCGCTTTGCTATAGATACATTGAGATATACGTATATACATATATATATATATATATGTACCACATACGCCATGCCACATACAGCCTCTTCACATCACAGCCAGATTTTATACCCGACGTGTACCGTCAACCGCTGTGTAGGCGCTAGGGTTGGCTTAAAAAAAAAAACGACAATTTTTTTCTTCTCCTTTCCACGTCTCCTATGAAAAATTTTCAAGGCCCCCCTCCAAAGATCGGCTCGGAAAATATTTTTTCAAGGCTCGTCCGAGATTTTCAAAGAAAAATTGAATTCTTCTTTTCTAATCTCTCTCATCATCACTCCATTACAGTCGGGGTTGAGAACGCGATGGGGATTTTTTTCTGAGTCACCCTAGTAGATTTTCTCGATCCGATTGATCGACTCCCCTTGTTTGAGAATTTTGAAAAACGAGTGAAAAATTCCACCAGTTTTTCGCGACCGAATCAACAACGACGAGCTGTTACAAAAACGATACGTAACAACCGTCCCGGTTGACGCGTGTACGTAGCTAACAATTGGTACATATGTGCATATTACGGTGTATATAACGATGTGCGTTACATAGCGTATGAATAAAGTGGCAACTAACAAACGGTTTCATTAAACTGCGGTGTTCAAACTGAACCGTATAAAGCTATGGTACGGTACGGACCATGGATTTGAAAATAATCAAATCGCGAGAGAGCCACCTGAGGGCGATTTTCTCTATTTCTATAATACATACTCAATTTCCCGTAACACATGTTGCGAAACGATCTACCTTCCACCCATTTTTTTTTTCTCCCTCTTTCTCTCCACTCCCTCCACTTCTCGTTGCATACACGTCAAATTTGATTCGCTGCACAACGTATTATAATTGTGATTTAAATCGCGGTGGTGATATTTTGCTTTTTTTTTGGTTTGATTAATCCAACGCGCCGCAGCGTAGAGGAGAAAATTAATATCATCAATGATATTAATTACGACGATGACGACGACGACGACGACGACGATGATGATGATGATGATGATGATGATTATAATTTTACAGATGTGATCGATATCGTGGTCGAGGGTCGTATAATTTTGTAATATAGAAATCCAGGTCATCCAAAGTAGAGTTAATCGAGATTCCGGATGTTCGTTTATTTTACAAATTTTATTAGCGTCACGTTGAACGGGGTTAAACTGACTCGATCGACCCCTTCGTCACCTATGCGAAATGAATATCGAAAGAGAATGATTTAAAACAATTCGAAAACTGATGAAAACTTTTCATTCATCTTCTACAATCACGCAGCCTAATTGATCGATCGATGTACGGTAAGAATTTTTCCAAATTACGCGATTCCTGTTTCCATTCAAACGTGTAACAGACAATATGTTTAGCGTGATGTATATCCACGCAACGTTATTTGTACAACAAATCGCCCGGGGGCGAGCTAAATAATTTGTCGGGGAAATTTGCATAATTAGACGTAACGCATGGATTGTATATGAGAAATTACACGTCGTTTCATCATAGCTTTTGGTTCGGAACACCTTCCCGATTCTATTTTCGAATTAGAATAAAGTTCAGTCTCGAATGCGAGTCGTGTAACATCCACCCAGCGCTGATCGACTGCTTCGACTATTTCTCGTATTCGCTTCGGTAGGTTTCTGCCACACACACCTCCGATGTAAACCTGATCGTCGTTCGTGACTTTACAATTTTATATTTCTATTTGCCGATTTGTATATAAAGTTTTCGCGCATTCGCATCGTGCATCGTCGCATTTACTCCCCGGTGTATAAATATAACGGGGGTACCTCTATGTACCGTGTATAAATATATATATATATATATGCATTCAACGGAGCGAAATGCATCGCAAGTCGAACGTTCAATGCCGACGTCGAACTACAATTGACGTGTCAAATTCACCTTGCATTTCATTCTACGGTTGATGTAACGTTGGAAAAATTTTTCCCGAAAAATTTTCCCCCCGTCAGAAATACAGTCGAAACTCTCCCCCCAACTGATCTGTAGAAAAAAAAAATGGATTTCGAAAAAAGCGAGAACATGAAAAAGCTCAGTTTTTCAAATTCATCAACTTCCAGTCGTCGAAATCCAGGGTAATTTTCAAACTACGTGTATAAATTTCAACATTTTCTATATCTACCCCTCGGAAAAACTTTTTCGAAACTAAAAAAAAAAAAAAAAAAATTAACACGTTTACGCCTACGCGTGGGAGAGGGTGATTTTCCGTTTCAACTGTTACAACTTTAGCGTCCCGTTTTTTTCGTCGCTATATTTTTTTTATTCCATTTCACTTTTTCCATACATTTCAGCTACTGAAGTGAACCCCTTGAACGGCGTATGTATAATAGATACACGTACCTTACCTACGAACGTGTGCATATTCTTGTTTGCCATGAACTTTATCTTCGCCATTTTTTATGGTTTTTTTTTTCTGTTACTCTTCTTCTATTTCCCGCTACTTTAATGTACAGTAACAGGGCGAGTCAGAAGCCCGTCAACCTCTTCGCCGGAATTATTTTCCTACAAGCGACTGGTAAGTACGTACCTACCCTACCCACGTGCATATATACGTATATATACGTATATGTGCACTGCAGGAATATATATACATGGCGTATACATAACCTCGAGAGAGCAAAATCTCTAGGGAAGAATCTTTTCTCCCTATTACAAACTTATGACTCGGAAGGTCGGAGGTTTGAGGAAAATACCAGCTGCTAGTTTGTGCTTTACGTATACCTTGTGCTTATTATATACCTCTGGATATTGTACATAGCTATGCATTATATACTCGGTAAGGTATACCGAGACGACCGGAGTACATAAGACGGATGCATATACGTTGCTACGTATATTCTGCACCTTGACATCAAAGTAAATGATGCACAAGTATTACGACTGAAATTAACGAACAGCTTTCAAAGCTCTGACTATAGCGCGGTATATACGTATATATACATATATTTTTTTTTTTTCTACCATTACACGGCGCAGCTGCATTTCTACTTTTACAGTTTCCCCGTCCTCTCCGCTCTCTGATATCTCTTTCCATCCTACCTGTTCCCCTGTAATCTACAATTTAAAACTGAATAAGATGTGAAAAAAAAAATATTAAAATAAAGAAGAGTTCAAACGAAATGAAATTCATAATAATTTCATAAATACACGGACCTATGATCCTTCGTAAAAGGATTCGCGAGGCACTGAGTGAATTATATCGAGCGTTGAAAAAAGTAGATTCAAATTACGAACGTGAAACTGGTAGGAAATTCGATATCCGAGCATCAGTTCGACGAACATCGTGCTACGCTATGTGTACAACAATAATGATAACATCGATGATATTTTTCATCAGTTAATTCGTTTCTTTTAAGTTAATTAGGTAAACACATTCCGCAGGTTTGCTGCCAACGATTATTTTTCTGTTTTAATTTTTTTTCTTTTATCTAGTTTCGAATTTTAAAAACGCGAAGAACAACGAAAAGAAGATGAGAAACAAAAATTCGTATCAAAGTTCGTTACGTGAAAAATGAAAAAAGGGATCTTTTCGAAGTTTACCGAAGTAGTTACGAGCCGTACCTACACCCCTAGTTTTCGTGATAAGTATAAGTTAATTAAACGTAAACACTGCAGTTAAAAATCAAACACAGTTTTTTTCATCATATTTATATTCGCCGAATGCGTATAGACGTAATTCATATCCTGCACTCGTGTAATATTCATGAAAAATTTTAACGTCTATGAATTTTATTTACTTTATACTCGGGTAAAATTGTAAACAGAAATTCGAGTCGAAAGAAATTTTACCGCCCGTAGAGTAATGATATAATTAATGAAAAAGGCATGTTTGAGATCGCGAAACGCGAGGGGGAGGCGAAGGCGGAGTAAAAATGTTGAGGGAAGAAGCGAGACGGGAAAATAAGGGGAGAAAAGGCATCCGGTAAATTGGTTAAAGCGCGTATAGCCAACTTACTAACGCGAGATCCATTAAATCCATCGAGTTAATTGCGAAAACGCTTTGCGCTCGGACGGAGCAGGGCGCGTCTGACCAAACCGCGACTCCTACTACTTGCCGCGCGGCTCTCCCTACCGCGACTCTTACCACTCGCCGGCCGCCTCTTATTTCCTCGGTGCTCCCTCCTGGCCGTTTCCACTACTTTTCAACGACTCGTTTATCTCCACCGTCGTCTACCGTGGGGCGATTTTCATCGATATCGATTAAATACGATCTCCGCGGCCGAATCGCGTCCCCCGGGAATTGCGTTTGGGCGGAACGTATGAAGGATTAACATCCGATGATTTCGCCTAATCGTCGACCTGACGGGACAATTAACGCGGCCGGGGACTGGAGAGGGGGGGGTGAAAATCGATGAAAGGATCACGTCGAAATCTGCACACGCGAGATTATGGATAGATGGGATACAGGCGTTTTCGAATTACGGTAGTTAAAACGGCGGAAACATCAACCGTGACGTAGTCGCTATCTGCTCTCCGTCATTAATAATTTCTGCACAACAGTTTTGATACTTTGAATCGTTATGAATAATAGCCAACTGGGTTGGATTAGTTCCTACGTAGCGCGTTACATGCATACACATCTCCCGAGTAACGCGGCGAACACTACTACGTGTATAATCGAAATAATATTGCTTACGTCAAAGCGACCCATGTGTGTATATCTATATTTTATATACACGGGCTATGTACTGGGATGTATACGTCTTAGTCGAACACATAGACTCGAAAATTGGCGCGGGGTGCGGGGGTATGAAAATCGGGAATTTCGCCGAGTGGGGGAGGGGGAGGGGGTGGGTTTTGGTCCAAGAGAGGAACCTCGTCAGCGATGTCTCCGCTTTAATATTAATTATCTTGGTGATAATTAATGGCCTCTTCATTAATACAATTTATAAGTTAGCGAGTCGGTACCACCTATACGCTATATACGAACGAAAACCACGTACCGGTATGTACGTAGGTAACTATATATGTACATAAAACAGCCCGTTTCCTATTCATATACATGAAATATATAAGGCAGAGAGAAACTAAGTGAACTGTCACATTGTGAACGGTGAATTTAAACATTCGAAATATCATTTCTTGGTTGGCTGCAGCTTCGCTAAATTTTACGTAGATTTATTGTTGTAAATTACGCGATATATTATATTACATGGGTGGCCCGCGAAGTACAGGTGATTCTAATTTTTAATCTCGCGTTAATATCTGAAGTTAATCGCGCCGAACTAATTACGATTCCGGGGTGCTCTCTATTTCTCAATCTGAAAATTTTAAAGATTTTCTTCCTCGCGAAATTATAAAATCCGATCTCAAAAATGAGGATCGCTATTTTCATATCATCTCTGCAACAAGTTTCCTTTTTCATTCCACGCGGTTTTTCTTCATCCTTCATATCCTTTTTTCACAACTTACGAATACGTTCTTCGAATCGTCGAATTTTTTTTTCTCCCATCAGTCATTTCTCAAAAAGCTCGCTCGTCCCCGTGTACGCTCCGATGCTTTTTTAGCCATACGCGATATTGGATTTTGTATAAGAAAAAAAAACAAAAAAAAAGGGAAAAAGAAAACAGGGAAAAAAAAATTCACGGAAAGAGAGGTTGTGTGCATAAAAGTGTGTAAATATTACGTTATAACTGCATGCGGTGAGAAAGGAAAAAAATGGAAAAATGGAAAAAGAAAGGAAATCGGAATCTGCTGCAGATACCCTCACGAGATTTGCCCTATGAAAAAATTATGTAACCTGCTATAAAATCGCTACTGTGCGTATGCATACGTATATGAATAAGCTCGATGCCAACGACGCGTGTGATATAGAATGAGAAAAATTATCGGCGTCATTTAATTTCGTTCAATTAAATTCATCTCGTTGTCTTAATGAAGCTCTTTATTTATTCTTATGTATATTTATAGAATTTCTTTCTTTTTTATTTCTCACTTACCAAGTTAAATAAACAAGTTTTAACGAACGTTCGATGCAGATCCATGTAATTATATATTATTTTCGTTTATCGAATTTTTATATACTTGTGTACATAGGAGAAAAAAAAGAAAGAAAACTGTCCATATAAATATACGGTTATTTTACCCAAAGCTGTAACGGAATATCTTTCGGTAAAAAAAAAAAAAAAGATTAAACGAAGGAACGGGAAAAAAAAAAAAGGAAAGAGAGAAAAAATTACTAAAGCTGCTGGGGTGTTTACCACCCTCTTTTTCACTTTTATCTAATTAAAAGCTTGTTCAACACTCCATTTCTGTCAATCAATTTCTCTCCCTTCCATTAATTTCTATACGATAATTCAAGGGAAGGTCGGGTCGTGTCGGGTCAGGTCAGATTGGATTAGGTCAGGTTGGGTTGGGTAAAGGTAAGAAATTGGAGAAATTTGTACAAAATCGCCGACTCCCTTTTATTCGGTCTCGTTTTACACAATTTATTATCGAATCAACGCGTCGTAATAAAACACACCCCATTAATACTCAACCAATCCTTTATTATGTTATTATTAATTCCAGTAGATTGTGTAACTTAACTGGATTATTGATATGGAAAGTTGATGAATACACGCTTGATGAACGAACTAATGAATGCGAATACGTCAAAACAAAATAATCAAATTCTCAAATCACAAATGTAAGAATCATCGGCGTGATTCGAGGAAAACTTTTGATACCTTCAACGAATTTAAGTTATTAGCGGAAAAGGCGGAAGTCAAATTTTCATGAACCTCACGGAAAAACCTCCTCCGAAATTCAAGAAAATCTCGACAACCGACCGATCCGCTCGATTCGTAACGTTGAATTATAAATTTTCGTCGGGCGTATCGTACCTACTCTCGATTAAATTATTTTTTACCCCACCCCCTCTCGCCGTCAACTCTCACCCCGTCGTCTCCGTTCCCTAGATCCGCTACACGAACATTTTCAACCTCGTAGCCCGTTTCGCGCCCAAAAAAAAAAAAAAAAACCCAAAAAAACGAACAAACAAAATCGGCAAATAAGGAGCCGGGTCGCTCCCGCTGTGCAGGAAGTGGTTGTAGAGATAATGTAAACCCTCTTATCTTACTTATTCTACTTACTTCGGTCGGCGTAGGTACGTACATAAAATCGTATCGTGTGGAACGAGGCAACCTGGTGCCTCTTCGTTCGCCACTTTTTTACCGCTTTCTCTTATTCTCCCTCGCATCTTTTTCCTCCCTCCCCTCTTCCCTCTCCTTCCCTTCCCCACCCCTCCGCCCCGCGCCGCGTTTTTCCTCTTTTTTCCTCCCTCCGAAGCGCGGGCTTTCGGAATCAGTTCTCTCGTAATAATATCCACCGCGTTGCATGGGGATGACAGGATAAAGCGGAGCGGGGTGACGCGAAGAGGGCGGAGGACGCGGGCGTGAGCTCGTCTCGAAACGACAAAGCTCTCGTATCCGCAGCGTTACGGGGCAACGAAGAATTATTGAAAATTATTAAGGGCGATATCAATCCGAGGACTCAATGCAAAAAGGATAATGACGCCGCGAAAATTATGCTTAATCTCCTTGGATTTATAAATCCAACTATACAAGTGGATACGTGCACTGGTGTGGCTCAAAAAAAAAAAAACGAGCTTTTTTTTGTGTCTCCTGTGACTAGAGACAAAATTTTTTTCAGGAATCGCTCTAGATCTTCAAAAGTTTCCAAAATCGTCAAAAATTGAATCTGTTTTTCAAATGTTTTTTCTCATTCCGTTGAACATGCCGGAGATTCCAAAAATATCGAGTCGATATTTCTGGAATAACATTGTTCTCACAGAAAATTCGTTGAGAAAATTTTTTAATATTATCTCACCGAGTTTAACCTGGAATTGAAGTTCCGCTTTTGAGAGAATTGGAATGAAACGAGACGGAATGGAATAAAAAAAGCCGGCGAAGCTCGACGTAATATTCCATGATATGTCGGAGCGCTTAATTGAAGAGAACTTTTCGGTCTCCATTACATTTATACCTGCACAGAAGGGCCCTCGGTAATATTCCACTAGTGTAATTATAAGTTTGAGAAAAAGAAGCCCGGGAAAAAAAAAAAAAATAGAAAATTAAATAAATAGTTAAACGAGACGAGCGACACAAAGTGAAAGTCGAAAACGAACGGACGAAGTGAGAAGAAACTGAACTGTGGAGAGAAGAAGAAAAATTTCTGAAATTAAGAATTGAGAAGTGTGAGGTAATTAGGTTTGAAAATTTACCTCTCAGATCATGTACATGTGTTCACGTTGTACGGTGTATAAGAAATTCACGAGGAGTTGATTATATTTCCTCAAAAAGTTCAATATCCCCCGTCCATGGATTAAAAATTTTTACACGTGTACATAATACCTAAGCAGGGGAAAAAAAAAAGGCTGGTGATTAGCGTATAAAATAAGTATGGAGAGCAACTTTTAATAGGATTTCATATTTATGACTCCACACGTAGAACGGGCGGGCACACGGGACCGAAAAAGAACACGAGAGAAAAGAAAAGGATAAGAAAAAATAAACCGAGAAGAAAAGTGAAAAGAGAAAATGAGAAAAAAAAAATAGAAGGAGAGAAGAGGATCCTGTTCGCCAAACGAGGCGACTGGAGGATGCGGAGGGAGAAAGAGGGAAGAAAAAATTTTAATACCCACAGGCGTCCGCACGTTCTTTTCTCCCTATTTCTCTCTTTTTTCTTGTTTTTTTACATTCCTCTCCTTAAAAGCTCGATAAACGAGAACAAGACGAACGAAAATTGGTCCGATCGTGACGTTGAAATTATGCAAATCGTTCAACTTTTAAGTCTATAAATTCAGCGCGCTATAGGCCAGGTATATCGTGTACACGTGTGTACGGCCTCGTCGCGTTCATGGGGGTTGAAAAAAGAGGAAAACTAATTTTTTTTCCAATTACATTTTCAAATTATGCATGGAAATAATTACCAACGATATGTATCTCTACGTTGTTATTATTGATGTTGGTTTTCGATCTCGTTTTACAGTTCAATGTACAGAACCTGGTGGATATTTTTTATTTTATTTTCAATTCGCCACTTTTTTACACGCAACGAAAAATCCGTTGGATATCCGTAACGTCCCGGGGTGAATTTTTCGCGGGACTGGCTTCTTCAGATAAAATAAAAAATTTACATACACGCCTACCGGAAAGCCAGTTTTATAGAGTTAGAATTTTTTCTGAATATTTATTCAATTCTCATACGGGTACATGGATCGCATAGGAATACATAAAACGACTTTTCAGATTAAAATTAGATTTTCGTTCAAACGAATTTTACCGAAGGGTTCTAATCTCACGTTATCCAATTCGATTTAATTTCATCGTCACATCGATGCCCCACATGTGTAACGTGACTTTCGGAATCCAAAAAATTTGGAAAAACACGAAATTATGATTCACTTTTTATATTCTCCCATTTCCTGATCACATTTCCGGCTTGATTCGCGAAAAAACCGCGGATCAGAGGGGTGAAAAAAATGTTTAAATAGACGATATAAGGTGGACGGATATGGGGGATGCGCGTGAAGAGAAGAGTAACGTTTTGGGCCTCGCCCAAACGCGACACGTATAGGTAACTTGCCAAAGCCTTTCGGTGGGTGGTTGTCCTCTATACGTGTATAATATATTCCGTGGCAAAGTGCCAATGAAAGTGCAATTAGCGCAATGATAATTTTCTCAAACGTTCCCCATTAACCCAGTTGCTATCCTTGCGACCCCCTCCCCAGGTCTCGTTGCCCACCTCATTCGACGGCGTACCTTCCGGGCTCTTCCTGTTTCACCGCTGAAAAAATGCAGTCGTCGAATCTTTGAAACAAAAAAAAAAGAAGAAATTCAAGGCAATGATTTTTGGACGTCGGGACAAGGGTGGAAAAAATTGGGTTCAAGGGTGAATGGGTCGTTTTTCATTTTTCCAGATATTTTTTCTTCTCCTCCTCCTTTTTTTCCCTGGAACAGCTGAATATTCCGTACATGTAAAATTGAACAGTCGATGGAACGCTGGGTGCTAGTTTTATACGAGAACGTGACCGAAATAATAAACATTCAAATATTATCACGCTGCATTTTAATGTTATGTAATACCGGCAGAGGTGAGGGTTGGTCCGGACCAATTTGAAATCCGTTTGTTGTTAACCCATGTAATCGCCGCTGGTATGTGTATATATATGTTAAATACCGCCACCATGTACATCTCGCATGTACACCTGAGTTCAGCTACAAGTTGTTTGCCCGCTGTGCGACGAACTGACGTACTGACACTCCATTATATACCGCGTCACGGCTCAGGGACGAAGCAGATTACAGGGGATGAAAGTGACGACCCGACACCCCGCGTCTACCTACTTTCGTATTACTCTACCTATCGACACCGTGTAAACGAATCTTTCGACCGAACGTAAAAAATAACGCGATATCCCCCAACGACTGGAACCTAAGATTTCTCCTCCCTTTTTCCACCTCCGATTCGGATTTATTTATAACGTCGCGAAAATTTCGAAAATACAAAATTTGGGGTTTTTTTTCTACTGCCTACCGAAGAAAAAATCCCCCTAAATTTCGGGTTACGCTTTACGCAGTAAATCTAATTGCCTGTTTTCAGGCGCTGGGCCCGATCTGTCGGTAAATCAGACCCAAGTCCGCGAATGAAAATGGCGCCTGAATGAAGGCGACCGAACGTACTTTGGGACGCACGGTAGATGATCAAGAAAAAAACTTGTTCAAATCTCCGTGCGGTTGTTCGTTTCCAAGTTTGCTCGCGACGAGATTCGTCTCCAGTATTCCTTTCATCGTTAATCGGTAGCCCCGAGGGATGGTCACTTTCCAGCGGATATGAAACTCTACAAAAGACCATTTCCCTCACTCTTCCTTTCCACTCGCGAGAATTTTCCAGAGTTTACAGCAAATTTTCCAAAGCATGGAAAATAACGAAAATTCTCGATTGTTTCACCGCTCGCCGTCATTCGGCGTAGCTGCACTTCGCCATTATAATTGCATGTGCGATACAGTTGTGTGCACCGCGTATACAATATTAGCTGCCGGTGCAGTTATGTAACGGAATTTACGATGCGGATTAAAGAGAGGGGGCGAAACAGCGCGGGGGGGGATGTTTCTCATTGAATCGAGGTAATTGGAAATACTCGGATAGTAAGATTTCATTTTACGATAGCCGGTGGTGAATATCAAGCAGCTCTCCTCTCTCTCTCTCTCTCTCTCTCTCTCTCGTCCCTCTCCCTCTACGGTTGGCCAGCAAAGCGTATCTATCAACGATATATTTACGAGGAAAGGTATCATGAGCAGAAATGTATACGTATGTACGTACATAGCCATGTGCACATAGGTGTGTGAATAAATTTATGTACATGTACACAGACGGTGGGTATAGCTATGGGGTACATATACCTCGTGCGAAATGCGGATAAGAAGATACGGGTGTAAATATTCAATCGGCCGACATAAAATCAGTAGGTTTTCCAAACTGCACGTGTACGCGCACGGGTGAGGGGGTGAGAGGGTGAGAGGGTTTGAAAGTTTGCTTTTGCGGTGTCAAATTTATGTGGCGAACAATTTTTCTGCCTTATATAAGTATACCTCGTGCGCCGTACGTATACCACCGGTGTAATAATAAATTCAAGCCGGATAGACATTTGGAAAATTTTACCGAGACCCGCAGCTTCCGGATCTGTACGTACGTACTCAACCCGGCCTCGAGAACTAGGACTCGAATTCTGATAATTGTTAAACATTTTCAGTGCCCCATTTTTATTTTCATCATTTTTGCCCCTTCCGTAAGTTTTCCTCGTTCCTTTGTAGCGCCTCTTGTTCTTCCCCGCGTCCTTGAGTTTATTTTTGTTATTTTTCTTTTCGGGTTTCCCCAGCCCCTACGTTCGAATTTGATTCCTTTGTAGCCGACACAGTTTTCCGCGCAAAAGGGAGGAGAGAGAAACTCGTCGTGTGCTCCGTATACTTACGTACATATGTACACTTGTACATCATACGTTTATGTACAGATGTATGTGCATAATATACCCGGCGAATAACGGTTGTGCGCGCGGGACACTAACGAGATAAAATGGGCAACGCGTTTTCGCACGCTCGTATACGCGCGGCTGAATTCACATCGGTCGTAGCTGGATGGGTGGGTGGGTAGGTAGGTAGGTGGGTAGATAGGTACGGCAAGAGGTGGATGGAAAGGTGGAAAGGTAGGTAGGTACACGGAAAGTTGGTGGATACAGAGAACACGAGATGGCAAAGAGTTCCCGAGGGTATACGGAATACAGTCGAACGAAGGGCGAAATTCCTTTGATTGTACATTAAAGGTAATTTGAAGGAACTCGGGTTACCAATTTATATTGTACGTATAGGACGCGCGTGCATGTACACGCATACATGTCTAGACCGACCTAAAACCTTTATTTTATACGACCTATATACAGCTACCTGTACACCTGTGTACGAATTTATCCAACGAATTTCTAGTGAAGAAAATTTACAACAATCTCTCACCGCACGACAATCAAAAATAAAATACATGCCCTAATTTTAAAAGGTTCTGAATAAGGGTGCTGACATTAAATTATCCTTTTTCATTTCTGAATATTCGATTAATTAGACAAAGAAGTTTCAAAAAAACTACCATTTCATGTGATTTGTATTGTAGGATCTTTTTATGAAAATGAAATGAATGATTTTTTAGAAAAAATGTAATGATCACATTTTTTACGGTAGATTTAACGCGATACAGATCGTGTACTTTGGATTAATCATTAGACGTAACGTTTATTACAATATTACAGATATAATTTTGTATTCAAAGCAGCGAGGATATTATAAATGTATTATACATAAAATTTAGTATATTCAATGAACTGCAAATTCTTACGCGATATATTCTGAATTTTGAGGAAATCATTTTAACCGGACTTATCTTTACGGGGTTGAAATTGCTACTGCCGAATGAGATTATTGTATCAAAACGGACGGGATTGGTACTCGTCGACGTGATTCGATTTTTTTCATTTTTTTTTTTTTTTCTCTTTTCTTTCATTCCATTTATTTTATTTATAACTCCACTTTATTTCTCATAATCTCCTACCGTACATTTATATGAAATGTACGTACCAATGGATCGAAAATTTTATGGGGATGAATAACCGATGAGAAAGGAAGAGGGGGAAAAAAATCCTCGAAATTGTTTTTGGCAGAAAAATCTCATCACACTTCCCGCGTAACGTGGATTATATCCATTGAATACATACATGCAGTGTACGTATTTAAATAATAATACATATAAATTTACATAATTACATCGCGCGTTGTACCTAACAAAAGAGAAAAGTAAAGTACGACAACAAAAAAGAACGATTCTAATTAAAAATTATTATACTCGTAAAAATGTTGTCTCCGTTTTTGTTGGCGAAAAAAATCTCCTTCTTTCTTTCCTTTCAATTTTTCCTCCCCATAGACGGGAAGGATAAGAGAAAGGTAGAAAAATTGTTACAGTATTCTACCGATCGATCGGCTTATCGGAAAATTGTTATACCCGATCATATTGAAAATTCATTCCATTTGGGAGACGTTATCCGTCTTCCATTTCCATTTCCATTTATTTATTTGCTTATTTTGTTCAGTTTTTTATATATTTATTATTATTTTCTTTGTATTATTTTTGTGTCGATGTTTTCCCCTTTTGTTTTTTTCACTTCTCTTATTCCGAAATGGCAAAAACGCGAAGCAAATCTTTGGAGATTTGAAGATATATGTATTTCGTATGAAAATGTAAGGTACGTACCGCTACGTGTACGAAAATTGATAAAAGCTGCGTGTCATACGACCGAAACTCAACCACCTACTCACCCCACGTATCGGGGGATCGGTAAAAAAAATTAGAATGAAATGAGATACGAAAAAAAAAACTGAAAATATGAATTTATAAGAATAAAAGGGAAAGCATTTCCCTGAAGAGACGTGTGCATAGGATATGCGCTTACTCCGGTCCTCGGATACGTAAATATGTACATACATAATTCAATACAGATTTTCTTATTCATTTCGATTTTGCGTTTTTCATTCTCTCGTTTCCTACAACAGCGGCAGTCTTTTGCAATGTCATTTATTCTCACGTCAACGTCCACCGTGCTCCCGGAAATGAAAATGTAATTTACATTGAAACCTGTAATAAAATCAACGAAAATTTTGAAAAAAGGCTCGTCGGAGCCAAAAATTAATTACTTAATTAACTAACGCATACTTTTGCGGGTACATTTGTTACGTTGGTTGATATTCGTTGATCAAATTTTTGAATAATTCATTTCCTTTGCGGATTTTAAAATTTACCCGTTTAGTTTGCGAATAAAACGCGTGTAATGTGAAAAATGAAAACGGGAAACGAAGAAAAAAAATTCTTTTTCAATTTGTCGTAAAAACCGAAGCGCGCGCGCGCGCGGGGGCATGATCGGTGGTGTGTACGGTGTTACGTTCGTATCACTCTGTACCTCTGGGAAACGTTATTATCTTTGCGGCACTTGGGTAAAATAAACATTCTCCGATTAAAAAATTATTACTTTGCGCGGCGTGCACGCCGCGAATACCGTCATGACCAGCCCGGCGAAAAATTAATCCTTTATCCAGCCCCGAAATTTTCATATCTATAACACGAACTACGTATCATTTTTTTTTTTTTGTTTCTTTTTCTATATCATCCGTAAAAACGTGCAGTTTTTGACACCCCGTCGAAATATTGGAGAGTGGGAAGAAAAAGAAATGCGGAAAGTATTGGCGAAAAACTAAAAATCGAATCGAACGTCATAAAATTGGTACTGCTGTCCAGTGGCTGGAGTTTCCGTCTTCTCGCGATCGATTTGGATATCGGACACCCTATACGTGAAGGTTCAGAGTTGGCGGGTCTATATCGTTGTAACGAGATAATTAATACACGAATGGGGGCGGTAACAGGGACGGGGGAGAGGTAACGGAACCGGGGGATGAGAGGCGCGTCAGCGTCCATTGTGATCCGTCACTTCGTCACTCTTGACTGACGTCAATTGTGTTTTGTCAGTTTGACTGCTCGTTGAATGCGCAACGCGGTGGCTCGCCGCGTTTCCAAATCCATCAGCGAAAGAGCTTATCTCATAGACGGACGTATATAAAATTCAGATAATACAGCTAATGACCAAGTATCTCAATTAATATTATTATCATCGTTATCGTAATCATCGTCATCAACTTCGAGAGGACAAGTTAAAAGTTCGTTGATATCTAGATTTGAAGATCGCTCGGGAACATTTTGAATACTTCACTTTGAGGTTTCGAAAAAATGTTGACTTTTGAAAATTTGAGGGAGCTTTTGGAAAGAGGAGTAAAGTCTTATGAAAAATGTGATCTCAGACGATTTTTGACATTTTTCAAATTGCTGAGCTGATCCGTGAACGATTGATTGATTTATTTTTGTTTATTATTAGCAATATTGAAAATCTGAACCCTTAATGCATTTTTAAGCGTTTCTCTTCAACCGACGCCGTCGTGGGATCCTGAAATAAATTCGTCCTGATACAGTGCAGGCACATACGTGTACCGTATACATGTGAAAAAATCGATAAAGAGGTGTACGGTCGTTAAATTTCTCTTGAACTTATTTAATTAACCTTGAAACACCTTTTCATATAGCTAGCCACCCTCATAAACACGAGGTGCCGTTACACGTCCCCTTCACGGTACGGTCGGGGCAGCTTTATGTAATAAATGTACGGTGAAATCGGGCGTAATTCAAGAGTGAAGTATAGAAATTAATTAATTATATCCCCTGCAAAATGAGTGGTGGAATAAAATTTGAACAAAACGAAACAAGTTCGACGGGACGGTGCGCCGGTGGGCGTTAATCTCTTGTTTGCACATTTTCGGATCCTCTATTTTTCTTTTTCTCATCATTTCGTTTCACCTAGCTGACCCGGTACGCTCACGTGAGCTGAGATCGGATGAGTTGAAAGCTCGTGCAAGCAAACAAGCTTCGCTAATTCCTCTGAAAAGCTTCTAGGAAAGAGGGAGAACGTGCGAAATTTCATTATTTTCGAGCCCTGATCTCCGGGGGGAAGGTGATGTGTAACGACGAAGAGAAACAAACAAAAATTAAACAGAAAACCAAGAGAGAATCCGAACGAGAAAGAAGTTAAAATATCTTCGAACGACACGAAGAGAACGAAAAAATGCGCATCGGAAATTCCGCTAACGAGATTTTTTAGCCGTCAACGTCTTCGCAACTCCTCCCGCAGCTCGTACCCGTTCACATTTGCTTCTGTCAGACGTAATTGCGACGAAAAATGTAAATTTACTCATAATATACTGCGTGTTCCATGAGTAACGCCCGATTGGCTTCCTATTTTAATTCATAACTGATTATCTAAGCGTCTGATCAAAAAATGGCTAAGGACTTTTCGTTTCAGAATTTTGTTTTCCATCAGATACAAAGACGAAAACTTTTCACGCGTGTCCAAAAACCGATTCCGTACTACAAGAGATTCGAAAGAAAGAAAACCCGATGAAAAAAGGAGAAACATCGTCGTCGCGTTTCTGTGATATCTGAATAGCGCGAACTATTCTATTTGATTTCATTCGACCCTCTATTTTTTTGACAAAAAAATTCTTTTATATTTGAGAATGTACGCGATGTATAGCTGTAAATATCCGGTGGTGATCCTTGTCCTGTATTACATAGGATTGTCCGGTATCCGCGATTTTCGTTTTCCATTCCACTCCAGCGAACCGTGACTAAGGACGGGCATTCGAGAACCGGAAGGAACGAAGGGGTGTGTGGGGCGAAACGGCGAGGAATGGCGCAGGTACGGGGCGGGAGGGGGTGGTCCACCCGGTCAGAAGCTGGAATAGCAATCGAATCGAGTAAACACACGCGACTCTTTCCGCGTTTCCGCAGCCCCCCACCCCCCCCCCCCCCCTGAACTCCGATCCCCATCCCCAAAACTCGATGGATTTTGCGGTTTCTGCGCACCACCCCCGCTCGACACACCAGCAGCACTTTAATTTCTGCACCGCCGCTACGCGCGTCTCAAATTTTTCCTTCACTTTTTTTCTTTTCTCTCCTTTTTCGGTTCTTCCGAAATTACGTCTGGATAGGTTTGCATCTCGAGATCGTGGAAGGGGACACGAAAAAAAAGAAATGGCCGATCAGGGAGATGAAAAAAACGGGACAGAAAAAGAGTGAGAATATTTCCAAAAGTTAAAAGAAAATTTCGAAAAAACAGTTTTCAATATACGTGAGCTTTGCGGTATCACATTTGTTGTTTGATTGTTTTTTTTTTCCGTGTTTGTTTTTTCGATGCGATTTATAGGGGATGGGTCATATTACGGTGGCTGTAGAGGATGTATCAGAGAACTGGTTACGGTACAACACCCGCAACGAGAAACCGATGGCTGATGCAGCTGCACTCTTTATTTTCTCTTTTATGTATACTTTTTTATTTACTTATTTGTTTTATTCATTTATTTTTCATTCTCTTACTCTCTTTCTCTTATTGCAACTTCCTCTCATCCGGGTTACGACGGGGCTTGTTGGTTGGCATCGACGCGGATCTCTTAACCCAGACGGCGGATGCTCGGGCAATGTTCCAGGTGGACCACAACTAGCTTCGCGCATATACCGGGTGTTGTATATTTTTATTCATTCATCAACACGAATTGCTTTTCCTTTTTCAGTCATTTTTGAGAATCTACCGATTCGCCGCACGGTGGGAGGTAAAAATCGAAATATATTTTCGAAATAGAAAGACAAAAAATATTCTTTCTTTCCTTTTTTTTTTTTTGTTTCTTCCGCGAACGTTTATATCCGGAGCTGATAAATAAGATGAGAAAGAAAATGAAGGAGAAAAGAAAAAAGGAAAAACTGAAAAGCTTATCGCCCTTCCTCACCTCACCCCGTCTATTCCTCTACTATTCGTTCGTTTATTTTCCGCAGAGTCTAATCTTTGCAGCATCCTCCCTAATTTATTCACGGCAAACTCGAAGAGAAGAAAAAACAGGAAGAGAGAAAAACGAGAAGAAAAAGTAAAGTCACAACGATAAACGTAGGAGCGGTGTTGGACTTGTACGAAATAATTAGATGGCATTATAATAATAAGGTGAAATTAATTCCAACAATATTTTTCTGAAAACTTATACTTCATCTCTCAACTCAAAACCATCTTCTTTTTCAACTTCCTGAAATCTTCAAGTTGAACACACATCGCGGTTGCGGAGGGAAAAAAATAAATTTTAACAGTCACAATAACATCTCAGGATAAGAAATTGAATCGGTCAGGATCGCAGGTGCACCGCCTATAAAATTTCATTTTGACAGATGTCCTGAGGTCGTAGACGAAAAATATTTCTCTCGCGGTATTGATGATACAAATAATCATAAAAATAATAACAAGGGATGACGTCGTATCTGCAAAGTTGTAATATACATAATCTCATATTTCACATTATATACGACACATCTATGGCCATGTACTTCACACGAACGGGTGTCTTGACATTTGTGTTCTCTTGGAGCCGCTTTCGAAATCAGTTTTCTGTAATGAAAAAAATGTCAATACCAACCCCTGTCGACGAAACTTCGAGCTGCGGTTCCTCCATCTACGTTACGCCGGCTACGTGTGGACAGAAATTAAAAAAAAATCTCCAACCCACGTTCAGCAAATTCATTCGAAGTTTAAAAATTGACAATTTTATTTTTTTCCGATCACCCCGTACGTGGATATGTGTATGTATATTATTACAAAAAAGAAAACCACGAGAAGTGCCTTCTTCTGTCCGCTAGCTGCCACTGCTGCTTTTCAGCCCGGTGGAAAAGCACGCAAGCTCGAGGCTCTAGTTTTTATTTTCGTTTATTTTTTCTCTTCACATTTCGCTTCTCCGACGCAACACATTCATGGGCCAGGCTAGCTCGCGGCAAGGTATATAAATACATACCCCGCGTATTTATTCTGCACTCGCCTTCGGTTACTCATCTGTATGTGTGAAATGCATACCTGTTATCTACGTTACGAGGCGTCGAGGTGGAGACGACGACTAGCGTCGCCTCGGCGTCGCGACGCCCCCCGTCGTCTGTGCGCTCTACGTACGTGTACACAGATATATCACGCGCTTCATGTGCTGCCAGATGTACAAAATGTAATTCAATATACCCCGCGCTAAAAACTACACGCCCAGCCGAATCTCGAAACGAAACGGAAGAGCGAAGGTTTTCTCTCTACGTGACCGCGTGTATACCGTGTGTCCTAGAATTCACGCCACGGTACGTCTGGTTGCCTGCCGTCAAGCCCGAGGCTTACCACATGTCGGTAAGTCAGAATAAAAGTCCGCGAACGAAGGTAGCGCCTGACGGCAGGCGACCAGGCACACCGCGAACGCTGGGGCACACGGTATAGGGTGTAGCGAATATTAAGGTATGGCTTGGAAGAAGAGAAAAAAAAAAAATCAAAGGAAAACCGCTCGTTCCTCTTTCAAGCCCGGAGCTAGAAGGAGCGGGGGTATACCTGGTACTCTTTCGATGTGCTGCAAAGCCATTTCTATCTTATAAAATATTTTCTAATCCTCCCCGAGGGGCTGCTACCGGCCCGCGATTCTCCCGAGGGTTTTCGGAATACGTTCAACCCCCGGTGACTCCCGAGGACCAAAGAGAACACACGCGAATGGGAGATTTCTCATCATATTGCCTGACAAAGTCTCTACGTACGAACCGTTCTTTGTCATACTACCGAAGCATACGTTAGTTTTTTTTTCATTTTTGTTCGATTATTTAAAAATTTTATACGTACGTCCCGTCCGGGTCGAAAATTTGATGCACGTGTGCACGTGTGTGGGAAAGGGTCAGCGCTCGGTCGGGGTGTGTGTTATAGATCGTAGGAAAAGGCTTTCGGAGCGAGGTCATTTCCTGAATGAAAACGTTGCTCGATTTCCGTTTGTATTTTCCAGCACGGTATGCGCGCAGACGTATGTATTCGTAGATAATTGTATCTGCACATCCGAAGAGGTGGGGCGAATTGAATAAGGCCAGAACTGATGGAAATAGGAAAACTGACGCGAAAAGACGAGGAATAAAAGGAAAATAGTGAAAAACGAGAGTAGAAAGAGTCGCGACAATTTTTCTTCTCATTTTTCCCCTCACCAAACTTATGCTATTCGAAAAAACAAATCCGGTGGATACTCGAATGATACCACCCCCTATAAAAAAGCGACAATTCCAGATATCTCTACGTACGGAGATAGCGTCTTCATCCATCCCCCGGTCGTTTTTTCCTTCACTTTTCTTCTCTCGTTACGAGATTAAAATATTTGCATCAGGGATGCTCGGGGGGTGGCGGGAGAAAAACAAAAAATCAAGAGCGTCGCGGTGACTGTCAAAATACGGAGCCTTGAGAAAAAGAGGTGGAAAAAATGAGGCGGAAAAGGGGGAAGAAAAAAAATGAAAAAACCGACAAAAAAATAAGTAGAACGTGGCAGGTACGGACCGCTGAACATCTTGGTGATATCGGATCAATATATAGCACAAGACAGGGGGGACGGTGGGGGGGGGGGGGAGGAAACAACCCCTGGCCGATGCCACGGTTGCAGCAAAAGCAGAAGTAAAGCAGCAGCAGCAGCAGCAGCAGCGGACAAACAGGCAGTTATACCGCAAGATGTGTGTTTCGAAGAGCGCAAAAGTTTACGGGATACTTCTTCTCTCGCTCTCTCGGTACTCCTCTCCTTGTACATATCGTCAGAGAGAGAGCTCGTTTAAATTTTATACCGTCGGAATAGCCACGCGTTTTTATCACTGCCGCGCCCGCGGTTTATCGAACTACGTTTTAATATAAAACTTTACTGCCGCAGGGGAAATGGACCGGTTTTCACGTGTATTGTAATGTACACACATATATATATATATATATATATATATATATACGTACATATTTGTGTACACCTGTATGTATATGCATCTACGTAACCACCTAGCCGCGGAGTAGCGTACCGATAAAAACAGGAGTACTGAAACAGATTCGACCAGAAGGGAGGGAGAACGGGGAAGGCAGGGGGCTGCTACCGCGGACTGTCTCTTATCGAAAACGTCACGCGGCCAAGGAAGAGCGGGGGTGAAAAAAGATGAACCGATATATAGAAGCTAAATAAATTCGACGAAGGAAGAGAGAAAAAAAAATGATACGAAAAGAAATAAGCATCGGGGTTGTCCAATCATTGGTTGGAATCGACCCCTTTCGATTTGGATGAATTGAAGTCCTGCCAAATGTAAAAAATCAAAAATGTTTTTCCTTTGAAAATTCAAAGATTCACTGTTCTTAGCATTTTTCAAAATTAATTTTTAAAGGTCTCGAAAATCATAACAGTTACAAAAATGAATCTGAGATTCTTCTGAAGGGGATATCTGGGGCTATGGAAGAAAAAAATATCGTCTTCAGCCATTTGTCGATTTGAGATGGAATGACCCATAGATATGTGGTTTATTTATTTTTATTTTTTTCTCATTTTTCTTCCGGATCCGTTGGACTCCCGCGGGGCGAGTTAACGTCGGTTATGACGGTCGATATGATTCGTTGTAATCGATTGGTCCGGAATCCATTGGATGTGATTCACGGAGAGTTTTACAAGTTTCAGCGAACCGCGTCGACCGCCGACCACTGACGATCTGACCGCGCTTTACCACTGTCCAGCCACGTTCCGCTCCGCAGTCCATTGTCTCGAGTTGGTAAACTTTTGATCCGGGGTGCAAAGTTTCCGTACCAAAACCCATTTCTAATACCTTCTAACTAGGGTGCATCGCGCATACGAGGCGCGCTCCAATTGCTCGTTTCTAACTGAGAATTTTTTCATTCGTTTCGGTCGATGATTCGGGAATACGTCCGAAAGTCCTGCGAACAAAGTTCGAAGAAAAAAAAAACCGACGGAATCACGATCGTGCGAATTCGAAGTTTCGAACGAAGAAATTTCTATCTGTAAATTTTCATTCCGTTTCAGAAGCGAGAGCTCGTATATTCGGCCCAGCTGATATTTACGTGAAGACGGGAAGCGTTTTGACGCTGACGTGTCTCATGTCGCAAGGACCTCATGACCTTGGTACCGTGGCGTGGTACCACGGCAGTCATCCGGTACTGGCGTCACCTCCTGGCTCGAACGACGTCGCCCTCGAACCAAGGGTCGCCGTGGACACCGAATGGAGCGACGCGCTAACGTCAAGGTCTGTTCCCTTTCCCCCTATTTTTTTTTTTTTTTTTATTCGTCTCTTTTTTTTTATATATATCTTATCAAAATTCCCTGACCCGACCCCACCCCTTCGTGACCCTATTTTCCTCCCCCTTCTCTCTTTTTTTTCTCTTTCTTCTCAGACTCTTTCTTATCTCTCTTCCGGTTGGCCCTCTTTCCGACCTCACAGTTGTCGTCATCTCCGGGAACAATAATATCGTTCCCTTACCCCTACAGATATACGGGGCTTCAAGCTCCCGTATAATATCACCGTTAGAACCAGAAAGCTCCCCGCGGTGTTGGAATCACCTCGTCACACGTATAATAATATCCATGCGAGCTTTAGTCTCTGCATTTTCATGGGATAATAATGAAATTTTTCATAAAAAGTTGAGCAGAAAAAAAGCTTCCGTTACTGCACTTCTAGGAGCGTACATTTTGGAACGTTATTCTTGTAGTTTTCTTTTGGGGAATTCAAAAAGTAATGACTGTTTATTTTTTTTTGCCTTTTTTTCTCTTCTGGCATTGCAGATTGAAAATAACGCACGCCAAACCTAGCGACTCTGGAAATTACAGCTGCGTACCAACGGTGGCCGACAGCGCGAGCGTGAACGTCCACGTAATCAACGGTGAGCTTTTTACAATAGTAACAATAATAATAATAATGGTAATGGTAATAATGACAATGACAATTATATGCATTATATAATTACGCAATTTACCGGATACCGTTAATTCCCATCGGCAAAGGTATGATATTGCGAGAGTCTGTGTAATACGTACGTACGTACATAGATGATTAAATGCTTATGTATTATTTATTTATACGTATAATATACCGCGTTACATTATAACGCGATTAATTCCACTCGCTGGTATAGATATTTCGTATTTGATCAAAGCCGCGTAAAGTGATGAGATTTACAAAAATTTCGTTACACGAAATATTGATATGATATCGGAAAAACACCCGCCATTCAAAATCGCGTATGATTTAATTTTTTCACATTTTATTCTACCCTCTGATTTTTATTGGGAATTTTCGACGTTTCTTTCCTATTTCAAATTTGTTTTACGTTCGTTATTTATTAATTTATTTTTTTGTTTTCCATCTCGTTTATGAAATAAATGTTGACCACAAGGTATTTGGATTACAACGTTGATTCGATCCATTCGATTTCTATTTGTTTTCGGTTTCGGTTCGTTCACCGGTTCAGATCCGTTACATGGAATTGATTGATGTCCGCTCATTTTTTGTTCAATTTAGAGGAAATGGAAAAAACGAAAATTGAACATTCTCTTTCTTCTTTTTTTTTTGACAATCATTCGCTACGTATTTAGATACGTATTTATTTGTTTTTTTTTTTAGGTTTTCCATTGGGGACATACACCCTGGTGTAATTTAGGGTGCATGCGAACGCTTACGCAAATCCGTGTAACTGTAGCTTTCGGACGTGACTCGAACCACCCCCATCCAACGGCGGTTGAAATATATTGAAAATAAATATTTCTCCGGCGAATTGACAGACCGCCAATATTTGACGTTTGACGTTTTACGTTCGACGTTTGACGTATGACGAGCCAGAGATTTGCCACATACTTTTTTCGTCCACATAATATTATGTATGCAGCACGTACCGTATGTATATTTTTTTAATGTACATATTTTATACGTACGCGTAGCCCGCGCGACACGTAAACCTATCCGATGTTCGATTTTCCGTTGGCGGTCGGCTCGTGCCACGGGGTGACTGCCCAAGTGATCTATTTCCCGACGTCCGAATGATTTATCTATTTACCAGACCACCGACCAAATGAAAACATTTCAACCGATTTATGATCCCTCGATCCCCGATACGGAGGGGAGGGGGAGGGACGAATCAAAAATGTGAAAAAGTAACGAAATGAAGGGAAAATGAAAAAAAAAAAGAAGGGAGATTCTCGAGGAACCGATCTCAACGTCCATCATCGGAGATGCGGAGCTCGTATTTTATTTATTCACTCGTTCGCTCCTTTTTCTCAATTTTTCTCTTTCCACTGGCCGAAAACGCCTCCGGACATTCGAGTCTCGTATAACTTGGTCTATTTTTCATCAGTTAAATGAAGAAAAACGAGAGAGAAATAAAATTTGAAAGCGGTCATTTGGTCCGGCGAAAAGAGCTTCCGGGCAGACCCTCCCCCCGGATATCTGGATTCGTTGAAGTGTATCGCGAAAAATTCAACCGCTGCAGGAACACCGGTGTGCAGAGATCGGCGAGCCGAGAAGGACGTGAGGCTCGGATACGAATCATGATTTATAGTTTCGCCCGCTTTTCACCTAGGAGAATGGTCATTTTGAGGGCGTCCAGTTCCGCGGTTCAATAGGGGCCGACATTATACGACCACTTCGTCAGTAGCCACGTGTATGATGTGGCCATAAATATACCGCACACGTACACTTGGCTGAATCATAAGTGGTGGTGCAGTTGGACACTGCGCGACCGACGTGATTCAGGTGGGCACAAAATATCCCTAGGGGAAATTTGCAGAACTGCAAGGCAGAGGTGGCAATCGCGAACGGTTCGACCCGCATCGATGGTACGTAAATTCCCCCTAGGGATATTTTGTGCCAACCTGAATCTCGTCGCGCAGCGTCCAACTGCACCACTTATGATTCAACAAAGTGTACTTCCGTCATTATATGTCGTGTACAAACCTCCGACGGCAACTACCAATACCCTCCACGTTTCGTCGCAACGCACCCATGTACAATATCTACCATACGGACATACAATTGTTTACATAGGTGCATACGCCGGTAAATATTATGCATACATACGAGTATGCGGTACATATTTACCCTCGTATATATATATATATATATACGGCGGTACAGTATAACGACAGATGGTCCGCGCCTTTGCGATTGAAACCCGTAACGACCACGGCGCGAACAGACGTGAAGCACATCGCACATAGAGATGTGAAAATTATACCGATTTCACGAGGTGTTCGATGAAAATTTGAAGGACGTTCTAAGGACGTGAGTCTCAAATTGATTGGGAAAGTTGCGAGATCGGTATTTTTGTCGCGTAACTTTTGCGGGGCGGAAAAGAGAACGGTGGCTGACGTTTCTGAAATTGTTGCGATGAAATCGGCATGTGTAATTATTGCTGAGGTGAGTCGAACGGCGGGGGCTGGTCGAGAGGCGGAATACGTCGGTGAGCGGTTCGGGGGTAAACAGCGTAACTTTGCAGTTCCCGTTTCCCCCATTTACGAAAGTAATAATTACACTTCACCGAAAACCTGGAATGAGCTTGAGTTCAAGCCGGAAGCAAAGCTGCTTGCTCTCCGTGATGCCGAACAAGAGGAGAATCGGCATCGAAGCGGTTGTCACGTCAAACTATCCGTTTAACGAGTCTCGTTTAAACTTAATGAATCACTTTTTAAACGCTAATCGCACTTGCGGACTCCTAATATCTCGTGATCTACAATTCCTGCCCTATTATACCTACCGGTGATGATACCGGATAACCTGTGCCATCGCGGGTACGGCAACTCGGCACGCATACGAAAGATTAAACCTCAAAACTTCAACGGAACTACCAACTGTCACGAATCTACATTCATCATATCTTTTCTTCTCTCCGATTATCCGTCAAATCGAGAGGCGCATCTTGCTGGACTTCGCTGAAATTTTATTCAAAGTAATATACTTGCGCATACGTTTATACCATGTGTCCCAACGATTACTTACTTATCCTCCGTCGGTAAGTCAGAATAAGGCCCGCGAACAAATATGGCGCTACGGGGAAGATGGCGCGCGACGGTAGGCAACCCGACATACCGCGGTTTGAACGCTGGGACACCCGGTATGCAGAGTGCAACGTGCACTACGTAAGAATCGTTAACGACGCCGATAATTACGACATGCCGGAATCAATTAGCGCATTTTACCCCGCAGCTTTCCAACCCTCCCAATCCTCCACATCGTCCCCTTTAGCCGCTAACCAAGTGTAATCAGCTCGCTCCTAACGAATCTGCTCTTCACGTGCCTGTGTGTAAGCAACGTGTGCGCACCTATATGTACGTGTAAATCTGCCGTTAGAAGAGATAACCAGAATCGAAGGTCGCGTTTCAGAATTTACGGGAATAATAGGAGAACGGCGAAAAGCAGGGGAAGGGGGAAAGAAAGCCCGAGGATTACGCGAGGATGCCGGGGTGGTGCATCGTGACGTGGGAGTTTTAAAGAGTGTAAGGGCTTGAGAATGGAATAAAATGCAGACACCGTGCATCGCGATATAATTCTGTAGAATATACGGGGGATAGCATGCCGCAGACTCGTTAAACCTGAATTGTCCATTTTACAGCCGGTGGAATTCTCTCGCGTTTGCGCTTCGATTCGTTACAGGCGAAAAGTGTACGTTATATACGCGAGTATCCGCGGGATCCGGATCCACCGACCAACGACGAACGGATGAAAAACCTATATACCTACCCACCCTATAGATATACCCTCGTTCTGGAGACACCCCTACCACTCCGTCCTCCCGAAAAATAAAAAAGGGATACGCTGCATAGGTTTTTAATTGGAGCGGTCGGTCGGTCAGCCGGTCGATATATCGAGGCTGCTTCCGGTCCCGCAGTTGAAGAAGAAATAGATTTTTTTAATAACAGCTTCGCATATCGAAGAGAGCGATGAAAAAAAGCTAAGTCAGACTGAAAATTGATCAAATTCTATTTCCTTTTTCCCTCTCTTTTTTGTAAAACTGGCCAATGCGAGGCAGAACTCGCAAATATTTTTCGGGAAGAAATATCTCCCTGGAATATTTTTGACGATGAAAATCTAGATGAAAATTATGCTTGGACCGAAATGAAATAGTTTTCTATCCGATTTCAAGTAATACTTTGTTTCTTTTTTTCATTCATATTATATCATCATTTCCTTTAACGAACAAATTTTTAATCTGTTTGGTATATTTCTTGATTTTTTTTTCAATTCCCCAATCGATCATGTTTGCGATGAATTAATGAATTCTCGAGCGGATTAATGTATAGAACTGGTAAATTCCGTTTAATTGAATGTAGAACAAATATTTGAGCTTAAACTGATTTTTGTTGTTTCTGTTTCTTCTTTTTCTATTTATCTCGATTAATTTATTTGTCGGTTGTTTTGAAAAATATCCGGAAGTACAGGATTATCGAACAACTGACCCAGATACGCCTCATCCCGTTGATGTTAACATATTTTCAATTTTCATTAACCTCGTGCTCGCGCCATAATTATGAGTGGGCGAATATCTCTACTTCATATTTTTTGAGGGGAGCAAAAAAAATCTTGCTCATTACATCTGCAGTATATGTTATTCGGTCGCGTAGCATTTTTATATGATTTTTTTTTTCGCGCTCTCGCCGATTCCCCGTCCTCCAATCCTCAGGGATTTTAAAGGGGGATGATCGGTCGGTCACCGTACAGTTGATGGTGACGATTCACGTAAAATGTTGGTAGGATGAAAATATTTATTTATGTGTCACCCCGTGAAATGAAAATTCACTCCTCATCCCCTCCTCCTCCCGACCCTTCTCTGCAACGTTTAGCGCGGTGTAAGTACAGCTTTCACTGCGAGAGGGAATAGGGAGGGAAGGCTATCTTATGTTATTGCTCGAGGCGGTCTTGTAAACTCGGGAGGAGAACGAGATTGGAAATGGGAATCTGAAATCTGAAATCATCCAACTCTGGGGTGCCCGAAACCCTGCATGCAAACGCAACACGGCAAATCTACCCCCCCAGGAATGACCCTGATTTTCGATTAATTAGCGAGAAATTCAGTTACAAACGTAAACTGCGTGAGATTTACATGTGCGTATACGATGTACATTCATATAGGGTAGCGCAAAAAACGACGGCGACGATTTTGGAAATTTTTCAAGATATGTACGGTAAGAAAACAATTTGAAGAAGAATGATGAAAAAAAGGAGGGTTTAGCGGTAGTAAATTTTTTTAAATTCATTTACTCAATCGTACGGTTTTCATTAGCGAGTATAAATTGACGCGATGCGATTATAAAGCTATGGGATACTTATGTGGAAAATTTTACGGGACGGTTAAAAAGTTGAAACAATATCAGCCCCGAGAATGGACGAAGTTCGGTAACGACTATACGATCGTCCGAACTATGAACGGTTATTATATTCCTTTAATCGCAAGCTCTGTTCGAAGAGGAGTTGGGGCGGATTGATTTTGCAGCGTAAAAGTAGTCGAGGAAGCGTATAATACCTGTAAAGACAAAGGAAGGAACACTGAGTAGTTTACACGTAATTAAAACAGAGTTTTCCAATCTTGCCTCGCCTCACCCCGCGACGCCTTTCTCTTTCCATTCTTCGCCTCTTATTTTACTTTTCTCCGCTTCCATTCGGACGACGTTTCTCGTTTCACTTTTCAGATTTCATCACTTCGATTCACTGTCTATTACAGTTGCAGAATTACCCACCATCCGTGCACCTGATGCAGACTGTCGTCGCTCTCTTGGAAAAGTAAAAATATATAAACTAAGCTCATCCCAAGAGAGCAGAGGCAGCGTCATCGATGAAAGATTCTTGGAGGGCTGGAGCTTTTCATCGTTATTATTATGCATCTAACTTCCTATGAATGGGCGCCATTATGCGCACGCTTCGCTGACGAATGACAATATATAAGATAGCTGAGTCTATGGGATATTGAAATCAATCGAATTCATAATTACATATAGGCAATAGATTACGTATAAGAAACTGGAATAAGTCAATAATTTTCTATTCAGTTTCATTACAGATATATTGAACCAGATCGATATATGTATGGTTTCATCGGAGACTTTTCTTCGCAGCGTACGGTGTCAATTTTTGGTCCATGGCATCGAGTCGAAATACGAGATAAATTTATTTTTCTCGAGATCGGTTCGCATCGGTGAACAAATGATCAAAACAAAAAAAATAAATGGGAAGTCGAGAATCTGGTTTATCTTGTACAGCGACCAATTAACTATTGCTCCTTACTTACTTTTTCTTCTTCATCTTCTTCTTCTTCTTCTTCTTATTTTTCGGCTTCATCCAACTCGCGATAAACTTATAGCTCTCGCGGATGACGAACTTTATTGGCATTGCAGAGAAAAAGTTCGAAAAACAAACCAATTACGTATCATACATACAGGTACATAGGTTTCACGTCCAAATATATATACTACATACCCAGACACATGTCATAAAACATACACGTCATAGTTTTTTACTTCAGATTCGAAAACCAAAATGATTCTCCCTCGCGATTCCTCTTGATTTTTTTCTCCCCGCGACACAATTTGAGGTTTTTTTTTTACAAGTTATCTCGACTCCGGATGCGACGCATATGACCGTATTACACGGGATTCCCGATCGAAAAATTCTATAGCCAACCTACATGAAAACGAAAGAATGTGAGCTCTGATATGTAAGGGTGGGTACGGGGAATATATATCCTTCTTTTGGCCCATTAGACGAAGGGCCCATTCTTTCGGATATCCGGCCATTATTTATCACTAATACAAATAAAAACTAGTGGGGTGAAAAAATATAAGGGGCGTGGACATAGGTGGTGCAAGCCAGGGATTAGGCGGGCGGGTTTTTCGCCCTTGGGGGGTTCCCGGGAAACGGAAAAGAATGTAGAAAAAAAAAAAGAGTAATAAAAAAATACAGCTAAAGAGACGAAATAAAGTGAAGGTAGGTCGCTGAGATTGCGACCGATGGACGCGCGACTTCGTACGGCACATACATACCTAACCAAACTGAGAATAGGAAATAGGGATGAGATAGAAAATCAGGAGATAGGCGAAAAGGTAGAAGCAAAAAAAAAAGGAGGGGCAGTCGCGTGTTGGAGGGGTGCGAAAAAAAAAGTAAATGATTAAATCAAACGATCAGAGACTCGGGCGAAAGGATGTTGATTGAAAAACAAAATGAAAATTCTATTTCGTATAGTTTGTAAATTCTCCCCGAATTGATTTTTCTTCACATTTTTCTAGCTCTCTGTTTTTCTATCTTCCCATCGGATGTTCAGCTTTTTTTACAAAATTCTTTTTCTTGTATTGTGTTGAAAACAATTATTTTATATCAATTTGATCTCGTTACTTCCGTCCGCTCGACGAGTAGAAGAAGAAAAAAAAGGAGACCGAGAGTAAGGAGAAGTAGGAAAAAAAAAAATCAATCAGATAAACACCGAGAAACGTATGGAAAAAAAAAAGGGAAAAAGGAAAAACAACTTCCTTTCACTACCCTCTGAGAGCACGAAACAACGTTAGATGTATACCGTTCACGGTTTTAGGGAGGAAATGTAAAGTCGGAGCATAAATCATCATCCATCTGTATCATTGTCCCTCATTTTTAACCAAAGTAAAAAGCTGAACACTTATAATATATTCCAAGGAATCCCTTCGAGCTTTTACTGACAAAATGAAAAAATATATCTACGGACATAAATCACGTTTAATATTTACGTGTAATTTTTTCCCGTTTTTTTTTTTTTTCCGTCGGCGAACAATCGAGGGAAAGAAAATTTCCTCCATCCAGTTTCGGAAGGGATATTCAAACGTGATTTTTCTTGGTTCGAAATTTTTATTGTGATTTAGCCTTTTTTTCAATCGTCACTCGTTCGCACCTCTGCGGTGTACTCTACGTCCGATAACGTACACATATTCGACACGTGACGTATAGGCGAACGGACGGAATTATTTCTGGAGCAAACCCGAATGGAAGGAACGGCGGTTGTGCGGAAGGGACGTTTGGACCTCGGAGGATGGGGCGAGGGATGTGGGGCGACGGGGATCGGAAGAGGAACGATTGATTGTATACCTGTGTGTATAATACATAGGAGGTTGTTTGCCTAGGAGATTTGCCAGCGAAATTCTCCCGTGTAATTGAATTGGTTGTTTGAGAGAGCTGCGCGCCGGAAGATAAATCATCAAGATGGCAATTTTCACTTATTTATTGTCTATATGGTAAAAGCTCGAGCAGCTCTCGCCCGGATTGATCGCCGCTTATACCGCGTCCGTATCGCGTCTATTTCCCTGGAAAAAAAAAAAAAAAACGAGAAAAAAGAATAACCAGCGAAAAACTGAACTGTTCGAAGGACAAAAAAATAACAATTAAATTATCGCATCGCTCAGGAGTGTATAGATATTGTTATATTTGTTTATTTATTTTATTCATGTTTTTTTTTTTTTTGTTTCTCAGGAAGATCATTAAAAATTACGAATCTCCGGAGAGACGGATAAATTTTTCATATCCTAGAGTACTTCATGTATGGTATAAGCTGGAAGAGAAAAAACAAGATTCACGGTCAAACGGAATAAAAAATGCGATTTTTGAGAGAATATGAGGGTGAAATTTTTCTTCATCTTATAAGTGGGGTAAAATGATGTTCGGTACATACGATTTATTTATTTTTATACTTCTTTTTGCTCAAGTTTTGTCTGTATTTTTCCTCTACGGTACATCCTTACGTTTTGGTTTTTTTTTCTAATTTGTTTTTTTTTCAACATCTTTTCCCGACATCGACTTTTCCCCCGTTTCTATTTCTGTTTTCTTCTCAGGAGACCGAAAAAAAACGAAGAGAAAGAAGGAAAATAAAAAAAGAAAAGGAAAGGAAATTGAAACAATACACGAAAGCAAACAAACTTGAGGAGAGAATCCTAAGGGCTGATATGCGGGAATAAGAAGAGCAGGGTACAAGGAGTTGAAAAAAAAAGGATCTGCGGATTTAAGATGGCCGAAAGTTAAACAGGATTTTTTTGGTTCTCGAATAGAATAAGAAAAGAACCCACATCTAACGTTTTTTGGATATCACAATGACCTGCCGTTGTTGAATTTAATTTTTGCCAATTATAGAAATCAAGAAACGTAAGAAAAAAAAATCGTCAACTTTTCACGAAGGACAATCGGTTGGCGAGGAAGTAAGATAGAAAAATAAATTCTCGAGAGAGAAAGGGTGAGAGGAGGAAGATGGGAGAAAAAATGCCAGAACATAAAAAAATAAAATGAAATAGAATAGAAGAGGAAAAAGAGAACGCGTTGAAAGAGGCCCGTTCAAATTTTAAAGGTTCCTTTTTTTTGCCGGCCCCTGGACTCCGGGATCTTTTGGGGGCCTCGGAGCTTATTTAGCAACGGTTTTCGTCCCGTTACGGTTGGTTGCGTAGAAAAACTCCCTCGCGCATATTCCCTAGGAGACGAGTCGGCGGCGGACGATGGGCGAAGGGCGGCGGTAACGGGGAATGGGAGGAGGGGATCATTTACCTACCCCGAAAAAGCCCGGCTCCAAACCCTTGGGACAAGATCAACTCGTATTCAAACGAGCGCCGAATTCACCGCTTCCATAATCCATAACGCCAAGTTTAAGCTCCCTATGTACACTGGGTACATATGTACGTATAATACAGTCGCGTGCACTCTAATTCCAAGTACCACCAGGTATATACGTGTACATGCATTATATTTATATACGTTAAACTCCCGCCATCGAACGCTTCGCGAGTCACCCCCTCGAATTTGAGAATAATTACCCCAATTAAAGAAAAAAAAAAAATTATCTAATAAGTTTCAAACTCTCACGAATTTATTTCGAACATTTTATACACGAGCGCGAGATTCAACGTTTGACGTTGATTTCTTTTCCTCCATTTTCCAAATTTCTCGTTCGTTGAAGAACGAACGATTTCTTTCTTTTTTTTTTCTTCAGTTTTTTTTAACCACCCCTGCAACTCTACGTTACAAGCGAACGGGTGGTCGCGCGGTATTGTTAAAGGATCAAAGCAGAAGGTCAGTCGTATTAGTATAGTTCCGTCGAACTTACGAGTTGTCAAAGTGAAGTTTTTAATTTCAAGTACCAATAAGTTTGTGACTGGCGTAAGCAGGGCGTAACAACGGTACCTACACCTTATCCGTCGGGGAACGTAACGATCAAACGCAGATAGGGTCGGGCGGCGGTGCCTTGGCAACCCTATAAATCGAGTGAGTTATACTTGGCAACTAAAACACGCGAAGCCCTAAAGGCCGTGGAATTGGAACCTTCGCGACTCCGAGCGTGTTACCTTTGTCAGGAGTTATACAGCCGCATCGCCGGAAGCATTGGATCGGTACATACCTGCCTATGTAACATATTCCACGATTTAATCGCGCTTATATTCCTCCATGTACCTACATCCATACACAAATCTATACGTTTCGTATATACGCGGAATTCTCGAAAACGTAACGTTTAATCGACTCTCAATTGTTTCGAACAAGAACTGCACCGTACCGTAAATGGTCAATTACGTCGAGGTATTTAATTCCCACGTGCGGTGCCCGCTTACATACCTATAGCCCTTGCAGTCCGACCCCCGACCGAGAGGGGCGACCCAATTTCGAACGAACTATCGGCAGGAATCGAAAAATTTTCATCGTTTACGAATACCGATTAACAAATTCAAAATAGATTGTACCTTCGACTGGAACTCGTGACGCCGAGCGAGAAGGTATTACTGCAAAATCCTATTAACGCTCTCCTGATATCTACAGATCATATTACGAGAGTTGGTTACACTTGCATTAAATATTAATGGAATTATATTTCAATGCAAATGACATTTCGGTAAATATATTCAAAATTTTGATCGTCGTTATCGCGAAGTTTATACCTATATCCACGCAGAACCTCATCCGAGGGATAATCTTTCGTCATATATATTTTCAACCCCTGCAGCTGCTTCGCGAAAAATCTTTCTCTCACCCTTTTTTTTTTTTTTTTTACCACCCCCCCATCTTCTTTGCGGATTATATATAAGAGAAAAATTCTCAGCTCATCTCCTCGCGTTTGACGTACCTGGTGTCCCAAGGTATGTCTGGTTATCTACCGTCAAGTAGCGCCATTTTGATTCGAGGATGGTCTGACTTACCGACAGAGCAGCCCCGCCACTCGAGGCCAGGCAACCAGACATACAGCGATTTAAACGCTGGGACATCAAAGTAAATGGGCGATAATTTTTTCATAAAAAATTTGACTGAACATTTGTAACAACGTGATATTGAAACAAAATTTCGAAAATGCAAAAAGGGTACACCGATTAATTTCAGGATTATTGTATTGGGATACATCTGACGAGTGTGCAATTAATGGTGGCCAAACTCCCGAATCTGCAGCATTTTGTGGCAGTAGTTTTGTGGAACGGTAGTCGATAACGGTGGCTTTATATACATTCGGTGAAATTCACGTATTTTGCGGATTCCGCAGCATTTTAATGAACACGCGAGGATAACCTCTCCGCAGCGTTACAATGAAATATCGTTAATTCCGATTTTTCACGCTACATATTTCTTTTCCTTTTTTACTTCTGCTTTGGTTTAGTTGAGTTTTTTTTTTTTTTCGCGTTTCTGGCTCTTGTTTCGCGTCTATTTAACAATAACTACCGTTACCCACGGTAATTGGAGCCATCAGTACTGCTCGTTACAACGGTATATGGGGTGGCTAACAAACAGTTATCAAAAGCAATCCGATGGCGGACGGTTATTATAACTGTATTGCAGACACGTGTGTCGCGCACGAACTCGATCGTTTTTTCTCTCCTTCTTTTTTTCAATACAATTACTTTCATTCGGTTAATTATTAGGTATACCGATTGCGAAAACTGTTATCTAGTTATTGCAACATTCGAATTCGTATTGTTTTTTTGCTCCAGTAGTCACCTGGAGCCATTGATTTTCGCCGTGTGAAATTCGAAATGAAAAATACAGGCGAAAATGCAGCGGGGGAAAATTTTCTTTTCTCCGGGTGTGACGGGAAAAGAAATCTGAAAAAAACCGATTGAAAAAGCGACGAAAAAAAGTAGAAACAAACCGAGAAGAAAACGTGGAGTAGTATAAGCGGAGGGATATCAAAATCAAATCAGGAACAAGCAGACACCGAGTACTCAGCTCACGTAACGTACGTACGTACCCTTGATGTCGGTATACATCGAACTGCCATACAAAAATGCAGGGAAATCGAGGAAATTGAGGAAATTGAAGAAATCTATATGGGAAATCGTTTCGTTCTCTGCAGAGTCTGATGATCGTGTAGCCGAAACGTTTACCAATTCAACACGATTCTTCATACCCCCTCAACCAACGTCGTGTTATTTTTAGAAGACAAACAAAAATATCACCTATGACATCCCTGTTATTTCAAACAACAGGGCTGCCTTTTGATTCTCATGTGTAATTTTTTTATTTCCTTTTTTGAAAAAGATCAACCGGCACTTTTTCGAAAATTTTGAGTAAGCGAGAATCTTTTATCCTTAGAAATTTGTTGGGTGTATCGGAAGGAAGATAAAACAAAAAAAAAAGAGAGACGTACGATGAGACAATTTTTTTTCTTTACAACCAAGTTCCGAAAACGCATAACAATGTATAGTTTAACTTGAGTTCAAACAGAATTTTCAACCAGCTGTAGATCTCCTTTGACTCGATAATAATTCTTGGAGCTCGAGTTTCAGACTATCAAAAGCTCTTCATTCCAATTTCGGTCCCTATAAATTTCTCAAACTTTGATGAAAAAAAAATGGGGGAGGAAGAGAAAAAAAGACCTGCGAAGCCAATACGTGCGTTATCTCGTGGACATATGACGGTATAAGCTGTTTTATTTTTTCATCAATAATATTTTCTCTCTTATATTTTATTTGCAATGTATTATTTGTCATCCCTTCCATATGCGTTTGACGCGATCGATGGAATCCCCGTTATTTTTTTAGGTGTTCTCGAAAATTTTTCTTATCTGTCTTCTTCCTTTATTCCTCTGGTTTTTCTTTCCACGTTTTTAGTTCAACTTCAGGAGGAGAAAATACAAATTCTTCCGATGATATAATAACGCGACAATTGAGTTTACACCCCGTTAGAAAATTCAAATGTTTAATTCCCCTCTGCAGTGCGGTTGGTAATTATATTTACCGCGATTCTCCACCGCGTCACTCTACGAAAGATGCCTCGGTTCACGGAAACAGATGTCAGAAATTAGGGTCGTCTGATTAAATCCGAAATATCCTCCCTCTCTCCTTCGTCTCGATCCTCTTTTTTCAGCATTCGCTACTCCTCAGTCTGATGCGAACGGTTGTCAAAATCTCACTGAAATTTGGTCAGTTTTTGACGAACATTTCTTTTTTCATCGCATGTGAAATAAATTTCCCGTTTCACGTTCCTTTTTTTTCCTTCTCAGTTTTGATTCTATTCGGTGAAATCGAAGCGTTCGAAATTTGAAACGGAATGATCGAAGCACGTACACCCTTGTCGACAAAATGGCGACCCGCGAGTTCGGTTTAAAAATCCGTCGCACCCTCGCGGGTCTGCAGAGCCAACAACGATTTCCGGTCGAACAAAGTATATGGATATAGCTAGCTAGATTTATAGAATCTATATTCCTATGTACGGAATAGTAGAGATCCTTGGTTAGAAGTTTTCACCAAAGTTCGTATAACGTATATAGAGTACGCAGATAGTTTTCCACTGTTCTCCTCTGTTCTCCACGTTATCCGTTTTCTGTTCTCGGTTTGCTCCTGATTACGGATCACGAATGGAATCCCAAATAGTTTATACGTCTATGTACGTACGTACCTACTTATCTTGCCAAAATTGCTTGCTCCTATGCAGTCCAACAAACTACCTATGTACAAATAGTACATACTGTGTATGTATATTAAGATCATGTGCTTACATACCTAAGATAACATCTACACGGACCACAAAATTACTCGAATACTAGAAATTTCTTTCGAAAACTGTGCTTTATGCCGTCTGCAGATTTATCAAAGAATCGAATGATCATGAATCCTTTCTCGCTTATTTTTCAACATTCCAAGAAATGAAAAAATAAAATTTGGTAAATTACGGCGTTGGACCCTTTGGATTTTTTCGATTTTTGGGCCGAAAATTTTTATTTTCTGAAAATTGATTGTAGGGCACATTTTTTACGTATTTTGACCTCAGGAACACGAATCCATTGGTCGAATCGAGCTAGGAATTTTTCTCATCGAGATATCTCAATTTTTGAAAAATTCCTTCGACTCGTCGCAATCCATGCATGGGTCGAAATATTCGAATTTTTCAATTCACCAGCAAACCCGAACTTAGCTGGAGTCAGGTAGCCACGAACGAGAGGCCTTGTTTTGAGGCGTCACCTTCAGGGCTGAGCAGAGGTGACGTCTCACAACAAACCGCTCGGGATATTATCCGTTCGAGCCGGGATATTATCCGTTTGCGAGGATACGTAAGGTGTATCGACCAATAGGAGTTCACGGCGAACCCTCGTTTCGGTGTAAATATCATAATGTTCGGCAAAGTTCTGGAGCCGCAACTTCGTCGATGGTAATCAACGTCCATCCCACTCGGTCTCGCTGACAGTGTCGATAGGCAATTTCGAAATAAGAATCTCTACAAGAAAATCGTAAGGGGTACCCCTTCGAAAATTTTCAATTTTTAACCAAAATTTTTTATTTTTTTAGATTGATCGTATGGCACTTTTCTTACGTAGTTTGACCTCAGAAACACAATTCCGTTGTCCAAATTGAGCCACGATTCTTTCCCATCGAGATATCTCCATTTTCCTGCTCCAAAAAGTGAAAAATTGGCGATAACTCGATCAATTTGATAGATAGATCAATTTAACTTGTAAATTTTGATTCCTGAGACTAATATATTCAAGAATATCATAGGAAACCTTGACAAAACAGAATGTCAGATTCCGGCGCCAATTTTGACAAAAATCTAAGACTAAATAAGCTTGGCGTTTTTTGGGCTCAACAATTTTCGATTCAATTGAAAACCCATATATCGCACTCAGTTGATTAGCTTCTAATTTCAATTCATTATTCATTATACACGCGTCTGATCAAAAAATGGTTCAGGACTTTTCGTCTCAAAATTTCATTTCATGTCAGATGTGATATGCAGCCATTGCGTCCGTTACTTCTGGGGCACCCAGTGTGTACACAACAGATATAATGTATATTCATGCATAATGGTTTATTCGCTGTACAATATATCCCTGAGGTTCGCAAAATCCCGGGCGCGCTCTGAGAAGCTGAGATTAATTTCGTATAAAATATCGCGGGTCTTAAAATTTATATTAAAAAAAAAAATGAATAAATAAATAACGGAGAGAAGATGGAAAAATGGAACGACATCGAGCTTTCGCGATCTTCTTCGGATCGATTGATCCTTGGGATGTCTTTTTAATCCAATTTTTTTTTTCTCAAATTTTTGTTGCAGGGGAACATCCGGCGGCGATGCAACACGGAAATACCGCAGCCGGGTCACCGACGTCACGTATAATCCTTGTGGCGGTCGCCTTTCTCTTAGGGCAACTCAGATAATGTGTATATAGAATCGAACTAACATTATATATTACAATATAATTTACCGCGGGGGTTGGAAACGAAGAGAAAAAAAATATTGAATAAATAATAGTAATATTAACGATAAGTATAACGATATCTGATAATTTGCGGATGATTAACGAAAAAATAAAATCAAAAAAGCACCCGAGAATTACGAAACCAGAGGTGATGGAAGGAGAGAAAGAAAAAAAAAAAATATCCATCAGTGAAAGAATAAATTTACGTGGCGAATGAGAGGAATTTATACAAATTAAATATCGGTAACAATATCGAAGAATAAATAGAATATGATAAATTGAATAAATATCAAAGAGGATGAGTCGAAGATTGGAGAGAAAAAAAGAGCTGAAATAATTGCATCTCTTTTTCCCGCGATGGAAAAATAAACGAATCACAGACATACGTGCATAAAAATGAAAAAAGAACATTTCGTTTGAGAATATCTGACTTTTGAGTAGTTATTTTTTTTTTCTGTTTTTTGACCAGTCAATTTTTTCATCAATTTATGCGCGTGCAGCGGTTTTCAAAATTCGAATTTCACAAAAGTGAAACGTTCGGAAGAATTTTTTTCGCCCGAGTGATTGACGAAAGAACATTTTTGCTAAGAAAATTGGAGAAAAATTGTAATAAAAAAAAAGGTAACCAAAAAAATTCTAATCATACTAATTGTGAAAAACTGTGAAGTTCGTATTCCATAATCACCTGTGCAATAAACTGCACATAACCGTGAATAATTGTAGCAAAAAAAAAATAATAAAATCAAATAACCAAATAAATAAATAATCAGAGATGAAAAAATTTCACTCCCGACGATAGATCGATCACTATTATTGCGGCGGTAAGTCAATAGATCGTATTTCTATTGAATTGAAATACCTTATATTGCGGCAGTTATGCCAATATAATAATTCCGCGGACGGAATACCATATATGTGTATATAAGAGAAGGATATAAGGGATGAAAGTGAAAAAGAGGAGACAAAAAAACCATATCCATAGAAGAAGGGGAGAGAAAAAAAATGGAATCCGGTACACGTTTTATGCCGTAATTATTTATTTGTGTACGTCTAGTTTGATCGATCGAAGAAAAAAATAAAACCGACGAACAACGATATGAAAATAAAAAAGATATCGAAGAGGAGATAAAATAGGTATTTCTTTTTTACGCGAAATCGCAAGGAAAAGGAAAAAAAGAACTTAAGAACCAACAAATTGAGTGTATATATAATATGACGAGAGAATAACGGTGAAAAAATTTACCTATATATATATATAAAAAAAGCGAGTAAGAAGAACGAAAAATAAAATGCAAATAAAAAAGAAACAATAAATAAATAAACTCAACTCGTGATTCCTGGAGAGTAGAAATCCGAGATAAATTGAGCGAACGTAAAAAGTAAAGAGACGAGAAAAAAAATAAGGAGACGTCGTTGGACAGGAAGAAACGAAAAAGAAGAAAATGACACGGGCCGGGAGGTTGAATTATATATAAGCGAAGTCCCGAGAATTGCCGGGGGTGAAAATCTAGGTTGAAAAATAACCAAAATTGAATCGATACGGTTGAGATAGCTAACAAGTGTTGTCTCCAGATAATGTTTTTGCGTGCACAGAGACGCCGTTTATTAATGTGGTCAATTGACAGAATAAGTTTGCCCCTGTTACATGACCGAAAGAAAATCTCTCCCCCGCAGTCGACCGCGGAGCGAGCCCCGAGAACATCTCAGATGGAGACTAAAAGAAAGAGGATCTAGCCAGAGACTAAATGCCGAATTAAGTGACGTAAAAATTGAACTAATTGGTTCGGCTGATTTTCAATTACAACTTCGGATAGTCGTTACGAAATAATTTACACTAATTATTCGAGTCATCTGAAATTTCAAAGGAAAGTAGAATCGCGTTACGCTAGGGTTTGTTTGAAATTTATTTTATTTCTTTTCAATTTCCAAAAATAGATTTTCAATTTGATGATATTACGACGACTAAAATATTGCATATCTCAAGAGGAAAATTGAACAAAAATTAAACTGAAACTAAATCTGATCTACGAAAAAAAGAGATTGATTACTAAAAAACGAAGCAAATAAAACGAGAAGAAACGTTAGTAGTAAATTGTTTTAAATAATATTGTATACAATGAAGTGACGGAACAAATTACGGGAAGAAAAAAAAAAAACTGAAACAATTAGTTATTTTGTGCCCTGAAAAAATTAAGATTAACGAATAATTGAATGAAATGGAGAAACTGGAATCTATGGAGAAAAAACCAATTAACGATAAAGAGAAAAAGAATTAAATTAAAATTAGAATAACAGCAAGAAAAAAGTTATAAATAGTAGTTATGTATACAAAAATATAAATATATATAGTAGGAATCATAAGTGTATATGTAAACTTTTAAATGATGACGGAAATCATGTGTCGAGATGATTATGATATTTTACCTACATGTGTTCCCTCTTCCAAAAAAAAAAAACCATATGATTGAGAGAAAGGAGAGAAGACATAAAACCACGATGAAAAAAAAAAACTTTCCCCTGCAATCCTCAACCTCGGAGGTAAAAAAAAAGAAAATTACCTACATCCTCCCAATTCTTCGTTACATCATTTTGTCATACATACAAATACATATATACACATACCTATTATATATGTAATACGATGGTATATATATTATTTATTGAAGAAAAAACAGGCAAAAAAAGAAAAAGAAATGCGTCACGTACGCGTTATTATGTAAATAGTGTTTTACTCTTGTAAATAAATGATCCATGCATATAATATAAATATGTATATTTAATGTTCACGAGTATTATGCAATGTGAGGCCCGCTTTTTTTTCTTCTCTTATCACATTTTCACCGCTTGCCCATCAAATTTTCTCGACTTGTCAACCCTCAGTTCTGTTACAGACGGCGAACCTTACCCACGGTACCATATACGGGCATATAGGTAGGTATATAGAATTATATAAATACACGAATGAAAAATATAGATGAATGAAATCATGTAACAACGACACACTCCATCCGAGTCATTTTACGCGACGACGAATTGTCTGACACATAAATATTACGTACATTTTTATTGTACATTATAGCTCGCGGGGGTTGGATTCACTTCATCGATGAACCGTACATATGTGCGGGAAAATATTTGCTTTTTCCTTGTTTTCCGGTGTAACGGGATCATACGTGTACATAAATTCCACTCCAATACCTACCGCTACAACAATTTTCATACAGAAAATCATGACGTGGCAGTGCCCATTTTCCACGGTTATGTGCCTACGTATATACAATTTACAAACTATTTCCTATTCGATTATGGACGCAGTACATACGCGTGCGTACATACATATACATATATATATATATATATATATATATATATGATCAAATGTATATGTATCCGTTATCCGCGAAGGTTTACGACCAAAACTAACGGCCAGAGGGATCGTTAATCGTTGCAAGTTTTACGACCTGCGCGGGGTGTAAGCTGTAAGGATTTTTCTCCTTCTTGTTTTTCGCATTTCTTTTTTCGATCTTTCCCTTATTCGGTTTTTCCCTTGCCGAAAAAAGAACTGGGGGGGGGGGGGGGGGAAATCGAGCCGCGAATAACAGGAGGGAAGAAAAAATCTTTACGAAAAATATAAAACGGCGGAGGAGAGAAAAATGGAATTAAATCAGAAAAACCCTGGGGATCCAACGCGAGTACGTGGGATTGAAAAGGCTTGTCGGTAACTAGATAGATGTGAATGGATCGCCGCACTATTCATAGGCTGGGTAGGTATATAATCGCAGGTAGCCTGTGTACGATGTAAATTGAAATCAAGTGACGCGGTCGGCAAAGCGGATGAAAGTAGAGACCTCGGTAGGGATTGAAATTTTTTAATTTATTTCTGAAATGTTAATTGCACCTCCCTGAATGGGAGAAATAATTAACGAATGTAATGACAAAACGTCCTTTCTACCGTACGACCCTTTTTTACCTCTTCTCTATTTCACAGGTCTACTGCGCTCCCTGATTATTATCTCTTGCGGACCGAATGCCGTCCCGTAACGCAAACTGCGAGTAGAAAATTTTCAAAATCAAGCCTCGAAAGGAGGGAAAAAAAGAGCGCGCGGATTGCGCGGGTGATTTTGAATCCGACAATTCTGAAGCACCTGCTTTGTCTACACATAATGAAATATCCTGGCCTCGACAAAGTGGATGAAAAGCGGGAAGGGCTGCGGCCCTTAAAAAACAGAAGTGGAAGTCAGCGAGCAAAAAAGGAGCAAACCAAAAAAGACAAAAAAAAAAAAGAGAGAAAAAAGTACCGAAGCGCGGCCTCGCTCAAAGCGCGCTTTTGCCAAAGGCTTTTCAATCCTTTCTAACCAATCATCGGTAACAACGGTGATTTATTCCGAGAGAATGAAAGAAAAAGAAACGACGAAACAAACGGCGCGCAAAACGAAACGAGAACGAAAGAAATAAATTAACGAATAAAACGACGAAACGTTTCGAAAATTTAACGAAGAACGCGGAATGTAAAACGGATAATAAGAAAAAATAATTCACGGTTTGCGAGCCGTCCACTTGGGAGAGAAAAAATGATGGGGGTGTAGGTATGACGTGTTTGTTTAAAAAACCATACGGATTGATGAATTTTTCAATAACTCCGGGATAAAATAAACCGCGAGCTGCAGAGAATAATAAATATCGGTTTCGTACGAACGTTACAGAGAAGAAGAAACGAGGAATAATGATAACAATAATTAACGATGTTGAACAAATAAAGAAATAATACTCGCGTTGGGTGTGTAAAGCGGTATTGAAAATTCATAAAGATTTTATCATTACACGAAATATGGGGAACAGTGATAATGAATTTTTACGACCGATCGTTTCACGTTACGGTGAAGGGGGAGGAGGGGCTGACTTTTTTTTGGCTTATTTTCATTTTTGGAAATGTAAAATTGCCGAAAACTGCGCGAGAAACGTAAAATCGATCTCAGATTAGCAATAGGTACGTCAAAAAATTACCGTTATCGAAAATTCTTTCTTCTATTGCCACCATCTTTTCCGGCCATATTTTCAGATGCATAATTGACGCTATTCGCGGTGCACCAGGACGAAACAATCCGGGCAATTTGAGAATTTCCGCCCAGCTTTCCTCTTTTTGTTTTCAAGCTATACATCGTCGGAAATCATGAATAAATAATTCTTGAGACTGCAGTGAAAACGTTGATGAGTTCTCACTCCCCCAAAAACGACGAAGATAATAATCGAGTTAATATGGTAATAATTTGATTGCAAGGGTTTCAATTAATTCGGGGAAGAAGAAAAATTGTCTCAATACCGACTCATCAATACGCGAGCTGCTCCGTACCCCTTTCGATAATTTTTTTGCTCTCCGATTTTAGCGCTCCCTTGAATTATGAATTATACCGCGAGTCTTAAATTTCATTTGTATATTTGATAACATATTTTACAGGGCTGTGATATAATCAGAAACGAAGATTATTCTTTGCGTATTAAATTTGTAAGAACGAATTCACCGTTTCTCACTCCGAAGACGTAATTTTAATGATATAATTGAGGCGATAAAAATTCAGAAGCGTTCGTCCTAACGAAGTTACACTTTTTTTTTTTGAAAAAATAAGGAAAAAAGTAATCCGGTATAAATAAATCAAAGCGAAGGAAAAAATTTGGATTTCTTAATTTATTTATTTAATTTGATTGTGTTCGAAATCGATTGGCGAGGAGAAAATGACAGAGGGGATGCAGGGTGCGGGATGAAAAAATTTTCACATATATACCCTTAATAAAGATCGGCTTAAAATGTAGATAACATGTAAATTAGGCGCGCTTAAATTTTAGTTAGAATCGCTGTTTTCGTTAATTATGCAAAATAATCGGATGAACAATTTTTGCGATTGTTTTTTAGGGTAATTAGGTTACGTATGGACGCCATAAAAACGATGAAATTCGACCCTGTCATAGGGAAAAGCGGGCGCGCTTACGGGCTCCGGGGGATATTTATGCTAACTAATTTTCGATAATCGTTCTATTATAGTCAAACGCAGCACACACTGTAGTTTGAACGTATGTACGTTTCGAACATTCTATTCACGGCAAACCACATGAACATAATTAATTAAACTCGCTCAGCGTAAAACACGAAACACGCATGTAGTAACTCTATAATATAATACGCGATTTTGTAGCTCATTTCGTCATTTAGACACGTTATCAAGTTCGACGGAGCTTAAATACCCAAAACCAGATTTCTGTTTTTGTCACAGTTTGGTAAACTCTTTTTTTTTGTTTTTTTGCTTCTTTTCTACGTGAAATCTTTTTTTTTTTTTGGAATCACTTATTCAGTTACCGATCGATCGGTGTTACAAATTCCCAAATTTGTTATCGGTCGCAAAAATCGCTGGTTGAAATTACTTCCAGATTCGTTATCCCAACAAGGTCTACAAGTAATCTCAACTTCTTTTGAACGATATTTTGTTTTTTTCTTGCAATTTTTGTTCTCGCAGGTGGGGTGATCCAGAGAAATACGTATCGACCCGCATTTCCAAAGGGACTCGCGTAAAGTTCTGCGAGAAAATTAACGTCGGGACGGAACGTTCTCGCAAAAAACGCCTGAAAAATTCGTGCCCCCGATTTTCATGGAAATGTTGCTGCACGTGTTGTATATCGCGAAATAATTTTCAACTCTACGAAGTGTTCTCCGAGTTCTCATTCGTCGAACTTTCGTCGTTAGTATCGTCGATTTCGTCACCAGCCAACGAAAGGACGAGGGAATCCTGATCTCCCTGCGAATCGCTTGCCGAAGCCTCTTGAGTTTCGGAATCGGAATTTCCCGGCTGTTCTTGCGCTCCCGCAGAATAACCAGGAGCTTCTTCTTGCGCCGGAACTCCGCCAACCGGAGGAATCGGTGCAGGTTGAGGAACCGGAAGCGGTTGGGAAACTAGAGGAGGTGCAGACGGAATCGGTCGAGGAGCGTAGTAGGGTGAAGAGGGTTGCAGTTGGGGTGGTTGGGGAGGTTTTTGTTGTTGTTGGATCGCGGGTTGAATTTGTTGATTTTGTTGCGCGGGTGATGACCAGTAGGGCTGTGACGGCACAGCGGCGATCGGAGGTTGTCCTGGAATAAAAAGAGGGAACGATCGAGATAACCAATAATTAAACTGTCTCGTTCTCCGCCCTAATCTAAATAATTAATCTTTGATCCTCTCCCAATCTCTATCTGCACCCTCGTTATCGACGTCGTAAATTTCTTCGAGCAATCTCTCCCTATTTTTCAACCAACCGCCCACCCCTTTCGGCCCTTTTATTTCTTTTTCTATCATTTTCTTACTCTTACTTTTTTCTTCCTTTCCCAACCCCTTCTTATCTTGTACCAATCGCATACGACTAACTAAATCATTGATAACTCCTATTTTTCAAAAGGATAAAAAGGAACACGTACCGTAATAAACTGGATCTGGTTGTTGCTGTTGTTGTTCACTAGGATAAGAAGCACTCGGGTTATAAGGAGCCGGAAATTGTTGTTGCTGTCCCGGCTGTGGTTGTTGTTGTTGTGGACCAGGATAAAAGGCACTCGGGTTAGAGGGTGGCAATTGTTGTTGTCCTGGCTGTGCTTGTTGACCAGGATAAGAAGCACTCGGGTTATAAGATGGCAATTGTTGCTGTCCTGGCTGTGGTTGTTGCGATTGTTGAGCAGGATAAGAAGCACTCGGGTTATAAGATGGCAATTGCTGTTGTCCTGGCTGTGGTTGTTGCGATTGTTGAGCAGGATAAGAAGCACCGGGGTTGTAAGGAGGCTGAAATTGTTGTTGCTGTTGTTGTTGACCAGGATAAGGATTACTGGGGTTATCATAAGGATGATAACCAGGCTGCACTTGCGGTTGTTGGTGAACCGTAAGAGGAGGAACCGTTCCCTGCATCCAATCTGGTTGGCCGACCGGAAAAACTGAAAATAATTAAAGGTCAATGTTCGCGATCGAGTCGCGAAACTTACGCCGTTTCGATGCTCCTTTTCGTAAGTGAGAATAGAAAAAATGTTGAGAAAAAAGTTAACAAGTTGGAAAATAACGTCCTTGTTGCACGCTGCGGAAAGTGGAAAGTTTCCGGTATCCTAAGACCCCGATTTACTTAGCATTTAAATGACGCGTGAAACGAAACGATCCCTTTCAATCTAACGCGTGAGAAATTAGACGGAGTTTTCTATTTCGTATGGATAACAGACCGTTATTATTTTCTTCGTTATCGCTATCCTCGTCGCTGTCTACACTGTCGCTGTCGCTGTCATCATCGCTATCCCCGAACCATTCGTCGAGGATAGTGCAAAAATCTTCGTCGTCCTTAGAACCGGTATTGGAAACCGTGGTAGATTGCGGCGTTCCAAAAAGCTCCTCCCACAGGTCGTCGAATATTCCAAACCATCCGGAAGAATTAACTACGTCAAAAACTCCCACCGATAATATCAAAAAGTGTATAATCCTCATGGTTTTTTTTATTCGGTTATCGAGAACTCTCTACTTATCCGAACTCGATTCTCTACTAAAAATTATAATTCACAATCCGTAAATATAACGCTGCACGTTACGAGCTTATTATTTTTATCGACGAGGACAAAACGCCCCACCGCCGCGTATGCTAACGTGAGACACTTGTTTAAACAATAATCGTCATCGTTATTGTATGAAATTTTTTTTTTTTTTTTTTTTTTATCGATACTTCTACTCGTAACATTTCTTTCTTTTTTTGGTATACCTCGTCGAGTACAGAGATGCTCAATTTTACAAGATTTTCATCAGCTCGTAAATTTTCAAATTTGTTTTTCTCTTTTCGTTCAATTGGAGAACTTTTTGAAGTCCTTGATGAAAAGTTCTTCATTTTATTTACAGCTTATTTTTTTTAACGTGTACCAACTGAATTTATAATTTGTAAAGTTATTTGGAAAGTTGTGTACACATCACATTGATTAGGGTATCTATTTGTATCCGCCAAGCTTTAGTGTACGAGAAAAAGACGAGAATGCAGTCCGACAGTTTTTGAACATTTTAAAACCTGGATAGAAGAAGTAAAGGGAAAGAGGAAGAGAAAACTGCGACTGATTCGATCCGCTGTAGAATTGAAAGAAGAAAATTTTATTTAGATTGATGTACCAAAGAACGAAAAAATGTTGAAGTTGAACGCGTGTTACACTTCGGTACAACTTTCGTCTAGGAAACAATTAGTGTATTTCGGATACAATGCCTCGTGTGTGTCGGGGGAACGAGAACGAATATTAAAAATAGTAGAATAAAAATTCCGTTCGCCATATGCGTGCTATTTAGGGTGTACATGTTCTGTAATTACCTAGTGCTCTCTAGACTACGGGAAGCATAAAATTTCGATGGAAACTGCTGTTAAAAAAAAGGAATCTATTATCGAATTTCGAAAGAATATTCTGAATCGGTTTTTTTTTTTCTCTAACGATTTGATTTTCATCATTTGGTAACAGAAATTTTTCGTACAAGAGAAACAAAAAGAATACAATCGCGAAACGAAGTTTAATTGCGATTCATAATTAACAATCCCTTCTCTAAAAGTCAAATATATAATTATATAAATAATTATATGTCCCGCCGATCTGGTTTTCATGGTCTCAAAATAAACGATATTTATATAAAATCAGCTTCAATTTACTCTACAATTATACATAATGTGCCAACTTTTTAATTGGTTTATTTATCGGTTATCGATTCGTGAAAAAAAAAATTTTTCATACAGCCGCAGTTATACCAATGCCACGCTTAATTTCTCATGGAAAACAACACAAAAAACGTATCAAGGAGCTTGAAAGAAAAAAAAAACTTAATTCTCATCCGAAAATAGATTTTTTCTCTCGCCAGTTTTCAATTTTCCCAAATAACAAAATGGCATTCCATTCGTAGAATAATTCCAATTAATCCTTTCTTTTTGCTCTCTTCGAATCATTTTTTTTCACCCTCGTATAAAATTACACAAGAATTCACGAGCTTCACTTTCGATCGATTCAAATCATGATAAATCCGTCCTTCGATCCGATCATTCGGAGGAAACGGAGAGTGATAAGAAAACATTTTTGTCGTCAAAATTTGTACCGCCAAATTATTATTCATTTTTATTTTTTTTTGCTTTCGGTCTCCGAAATAGCTCCGGCGATTCCGTGAGCCGAGCTTAGCTCCTGGCGAAGTCTTCCTAATAGCTATTGATCGTCATTCGGTGCACGGGGCGAAATAGAGAGAGGGAGAGAGGGAAAGGATAAAAAAGAAGGAGACGGCGAGGAGGAAGACCCTGGACTCGTCCCGGTCCTGCACGAGGTGAATGAGGGAGATTCTTAGGGTCCCGGGTGACCACGGTAGGTCAGGCAGATTCCTCCTCGCAGGACCTAAGTAAGATAAATGATCCCCTAATGCCCACGATCCGTCCCATCGGGAGCGGGATTGCGATCCGCGAGCACCACGGGCAACCTGCAGGGGCGAAGGGAACAGGAACTCCCGACGAAAGGGAGAGAGCAAAACCGGGACGAAGCGGAAAGCGAGACGAGAGAGGGGATGAAAAATAAAAGGAACAAAAAAAAAAAATAAGAACAACCCTATGGCGGACCCATGCCAAAAGGCTATTCCAGAGTTCTGCTCATTACCTGCCTCCGATCGTATTTCTTTTGTCGTCGAACTTGATCCTGGAGGAGCGGACGTAATAAACTGCGATCCTGATTCGTGTTTCGAATTCGATTTTTGCACGCCACCTTCGATATCGCCCGTCGAGACGAACGCCTTTATAATTGGATGCGATTCGAAGTTTGGGGAAAAAAAGAAAAATTTCAACATCCAGTCATTAAAATTGTCACGACGATCACTCGAGTCCCCGGTGTGTTTATCGCGGCACAACCGATTGATTAGGGAATTGGAGGGAGAAAGAAAAGTCCTCATTTTTTTCCCACGATCACATTCGTTATAATTTTATTTCCATGGGGTGCAGTGTAGGTGTGGGGAAAAATTTTCTCAAACAAGAAGGAACACGAAGCGAAAACTTTTCGAAGGTAAAAAAGTCCCCTCGATAATTGGTACAGGAATCACCCCCGCATTTATAACGTAGGTAATATGTATAAAATTACCCTGATATTTCTGACGGTTCGTTTTTACTTTTTCATCTCATTTTTATTTCTCGTTCTTCGTCTCAGGAAGCCATTTCCACTCTCCTACACCGCGTTCTGCACATCGATCCTTCAAACTTGCAATCAGATTTCAATTATATATGTATGTATATATGTATTACTTATTACTTATTAAAACTTGTACGCTGCAGTGGGTCTTCCGAAAAGCACTTCACCAAAATTCCTATAATTGAAGAAATATTACCTGCACCAGAAGTAAGTAATACAAGTATATCGGATACACGTAGTACTCGAACGCTCAAAAACCGATTGAAATATTCTCCGGATTATACCGTGGGCACCTATCTTCGAATAATCAAAGTTCCAAGCTGTGTGGAAAAAAAAAGTAGATACAGAGATTAAAAAAATAAAATAACTCAGCCAAGATAAAACCAACGAGCATTTATGTGTAAACGTGTACATATATATACATAGATAGATGCACGGACGTATAATTAATGCGAAAGACAAGTGACCGCTAATCTGCGATCATGTAGTTGTTGGGAATTTTTGCGGCTTTACGTCGAGGGGGTGAGGGCGAGCTAGAGGGATGATTTGGCTGGTAATTGTGCGCATAAATTGGTAGGGTTGCGGCGAAATAACAACGTTGGCCCGCGTTGGACGTCCGTGCAGGGGTTGCAGGGGTTAAAACGAAGAGGAAGGAGGGAGCGGCCGTACAGTATACACAGGTATATAATAAGCGTATAGGGTGGAAAGGGTCGGAAAATCAAGGGGGGTGGGGGGCGGGGGTGGTAGAAGGGAGAATCCTATACATTCCAGATAGATACCGAGCGATACCTGCGAACGCGCAAAACGTTTCTCATTATGCAACTGCACTCTGTAGCGATGAGAGGGAGAGAGAGATGGATAGTTACGCAATATTGCCCGCGCATGTTGAAATCGTTATCGATACCGACCACCTGAATTTGCGCGATTACTGTGCTCCTGAAATCGACTCGTATTCTATACCGCGTATACCACGCGTGTTGTACTCAGCACGACGCGAACAGCAAATTACTGATGGAAATCACCCTATCATTTGTGGACATGTTCAAGAACGATTATACAACGTAACATGGACGAAGCATTTATTTCGGTGAAAGAAAAAACCAAGAAATTCTACAATTTTTTTGCTTCTTCCGTCGTTCCAATCGCTTCGAGCACGTCGTCGAAATTTTTTCAACGTTTTTACTAGGCGATTGAAATTTTTTGAAAGTTATTTAGAACTCGAAAGCAACAGGTTGTAGTTTTTTTTTTTTTTTCTCTTGGTTTTTTGATAGACCAGCTATTTCGAATATTGAAAAAATGCCTCGTGCGTTATTCGCGTGTACCGAGTACAGATTTATATGGTACGTGTTTAGTGTACGTAGATCCGGGCAACGGGAGAAATTAACCTTCTGTCAAAACATCTAAATTAAAGCGTAAAGAGGCTCATTTAAAATTCCCCGTACCCCATGAATAATTACCAGACCGTTCTTACGAGACGATCGTGTATTCTCGTTTTAAATATATGCGCATCTACATATATATATATTTGTACATGGTATAAATATATTATTAATGTAATATGATTAATTCCGAATACTCGGGGTAAAATTGAGAGAAAATAATGAATAAATAAAATGAAATAAAATTATAAATTAGATCGATAAATAAATTACCGAATGAATGAGCGGAAAAAATTACCTGTACGAATTAGTAATCGTGCGATCTGTGTTTCCTTTCTGTAAAAAAAGATGAATTATTCGCATTTTCAACGGTCCGTAGAAATTAGTAAAAACGAAAGCGGATCTCGCTTTCGTTACTTTTTATTTATTATTTTTATATGCATATTATTTTTTTCTACTATATTTTTCATCTGCCACCAGGCTAAAAGAAATAATTATACCCGTTTGAATTCATACAGCGTGGCAATTGTACTTATAATATGGCGCACGGGGGTGAACACGGCGGACAAATTCACGGCGGTAAAAATAAAGGAGTGGCAGGGAATAAAAAATTCCAAATTCTGTGAAAAAAAAATTTTAAATAAAACTATTCGAATGCAGGTCGCGGAGGGAAGACGCCATGCGGGGTGGCGAAAGGGAACGTATTTTTTTTAATCGTTCCTTTTTCGTTTTTCAGGGAAGAATAAAGGAAGATTATTTTTATTTTCACGAGCATGGTATGTTGTACATAGAGATACAATATATACCAGCTATACGTATATGCACAGGGCCTCGAGCGATGGATCCTGAAAGCGAATGTGGATAAACAAAAAGTTGAAAAATAAAATAAAAAAAAAAAGAATTGTTTAATCTCGATGTCAACCGGTGTATACGGGAACTTTGGGAACAAAAGCTGGGAATGTGTGGGAGATGAAAAGAGAAAAATTAGTTCCCTTGTTATTCTTGTTTCATTCGTTCAGTTTTTTTTGCTTTTTAAAATAACGAAAACGCCGCGATAAAATCAAAATACGGTGAGTAATTTTCAAAAATAAGAATAAATTACGTATTTTTACATAATAATCTTGATGGGTCGATATAGTCGATTGCATACAAACGCGAACAAGATTTAAAAAAATTGGAAGAAAGAAAAGATGCAGGTACACGTTTGAGACTGCCACGGACTGCTGTAATAACACGTGTCCACCGAATGGAAAAATGGGTAGAGCTGGACGTTCGGTGAAATTTTTCACAATTTTTCCAATATACACTTCCGTGTATGCCCTATCGGCGTTTGAGTACTTATTGAGTATAAGTAGCTGCAAGGGTAGGGCGGGTCGGGCGCGCGGAAGGAGAGTCGGTATTGAAAGACCTCTCATAATACTGTTGGAACATAAAGTAGAGAAACTGCTGTAAAATATTATATAAGAACGTAGAAAAACTTATTGCGGCCGCCGTCACACATGGTGAACAATTGTATATTATATAGATAAAGTTTGAATGTGATATATAAGGTAGCGTTATACGTATAGTGCATTGCATAAACCTGTCGCGAAAAAGAAATATCGAAGGATAAAAAAATTATCAACCTCCGGTATTAGGTGGGCGCAAAATTATTGTGATAAATTTATCTAGAATCTCAGCGGCTGAAATCAAAACCGTTTCTCTTTTTTTGGAACCCACTGACCACCATGAAACAGAAATTTGTATTTTCGATGCCGGATCTGATATAATTTTTTGTGACCCTCTGTTAACAAGTAGAAAAAAAGAGCGCTGGTGTAAAATGATTAATTAATCCAGCTGGAGAATTATATATGCTGCGCATGAATTGGCGATTAAGCTTAATTAGTTAATTACAGATGTAAAATTAAAGAAGGCGTGCGTGTAGGTATACGCTTGGAGTTTTATTCGAATTTTTTTAATTTATGTTATCGCGCATAACATATGAATAAAATGCTGCCATGGAATTTCGGTGAAAATATATCAACTCCAAGGTAAAATGTGACCGATTAAAACATGGCCGAGGTGAACAATTTTGTTCCGTCAATTTTTAACGATCAAAAATCCCAATTACTAACCACCCACCGATTATTCATAAATTAAAGGAGAAAAAACGTGAGTAAAAAAATTTCCAGACTCTCTTGAACATATTTTATTTATTTGTACTATTCTCTTGTTCTCCGTTTCCCACTGTCGTGCAGATAAAATAATATTCATGCAATCGGAGAAAATAGATGAAGAATTTCGAATAAAAAAATCAAACTTCTGTATCTGCTTGATACATGCTCAAAATTTATAAACGTACAACTAGTTTCGTGCTTTTTTCTTTCAACAATTATCATATGGAACTTGTTGCAGATGAAGGGTGAGCGTGTGAATTATTTGAAAACCGATCGAAATTCGATACAGTAGGTACTGCAGGTGCACTGCAGGTATATAATTCATAATTTGAATAAAAATTATTGTTATTTAATATTGTTACTACGTATTATCGTTATAATCCGTATAGTACCAAAATCGTAAACGTGAAACACGCGTGTTTTCGATGCCCCAGGCTAAATAATGATTATGATTTCAAATATGTTCGATACGACAACGGCAATCAACAGAGTTTTTACAGCTGCTGCAATTAAATATACCACGGAAAGCAAGATTGAAACAAAACAGAGGAGAAGAGAAAGAGAGGAGGAGACACAAAAATCAACTGTAACAACAAAAACAGTGGAGAGAAAATGGAAAAAAAACGCACGCCGAGGTCAGTGTTGCACCGTTTGCTCGTTTTTTCCGTATCTTCTTTGATTGAAAAGATTCGGAAAATTGAAATCGAAAAAATTCGTAAAGTTTTTCATGCCTTTTTTTCTGAGCTGAGCTTTTTGAAGTCACCAAGTGCTTCGAATATCAAGTAAGATCAAGAGGTGGGAACATAATTCTTCAAGAGTCGACGAATCGTTTCACACCTGCGAATAATGGAGCGAATGTAGAAGAGAAAAAAAACGAAGTTAAGAAAAACAAAATTACCTACCTGATTTTTTCACTATAACGACTGGACTACCGAAGGAAAAATTTTTCTGTTAATTGAACTATGTCACTTTTCCTATTTCAGCGCCGGACAGAATGATTGGAATTCAATGAACTAGGTCGCGTTCGTTTCGTATTGAAATAGCGAATATTTCATTTTGCAACGTTGAAAAAAAAAAAAAAAAACAGAAAAGTTTGTTGTGCAGTTTGTGCATTGAAAATCAAAATAATATTATGTGTGTATAAATTGAAATTGACAACTAAAAAATGTCAGGTATTCATAACAAATTTGCTTCTCAATTATCTCGAACGATCTTTATAAACGTAATTCGCGATCTCTATTTCTGTCATTTTCCTTCTTTTAATTCATTCAGCTTTTTCACTTCATTCCTCTCTGTGGATGCAACTAATTTATCGGAGGTCCTGGTGGAGTGGATATGCAATTTTTTCCAGAAAAATGAAACAAAGAAATATTACCACATCTCACAATATATTTTTTATTCATATGTACATCGTTGTATTTATATTTCATCGATAAAGAAAATAATTAGAAAAAATAGTATCGATTATAATAAGCAACTGTATCAATAAATAATCCTCAGGGAAAGGCGTGATCGAATTTAAAATAATTTTTTTTCTATGTTTCTTCAACAATTAATATCTTTATCAATTGTTATAAATTAATACAGAAATTTCGTTGACAGGAATAACCGATGACTGTCATCTGGAAGGCACTGCGTGAAGTTGAGTACAGGAAAATGATTCCTCACACAGAAAAACTGAATAAAATACAAAACAAAATAGACTTCATCGAGATATTTCTATCTGCACTTTCTTTTGATATCTCCGTCTTTTTTTTAACACATAAAAAAACAATGAACGTATCGATTGAACGCGTAGAAATTAATTAATTTAACCAAAAAAGATTTATCCTGGATCTTCCGAATGCCGAAAAGGACATATAAACCGAGAATTATTTCTCCAAAAACCGTGAGTCTCATCAATCTCATAATTTAGATCCATAAACCCTGTGTTATGCGTATATTTCGTTTTTTGTTTGTAATTTTTATTAGTTTTTTTCATTTTCCTATTCAATGAATCGCTGTGAAATTTTCGTCACGTTTTCGTGCCAGACGTCTGTGACTAGGGGCGAACCTAATCCGAAATATACAAAAAGAGGCGCAGGACGTGGGTCAGCGACAAACAGCTCTGTGGGGGGTGTACACATCGTTTTATTTAAAACTAATTGGATTAAGCTTTTCTGGGTATTATATGTGCATCACAGCCATGTATTTACCGATTTACAATACATGTATATATTCAAGGGGTCTCGTGAAATTGTTATGAAATTGTTGAAATTAAATGCTACGAGGGATAAAACGAATGTCATATCGAGACAACCGTCCATCCGTCATTACTCATTGGTCGTATGCGATGCTCCATCCCGTTCATCTACGTCCAATTCGTGATTACTACGCGCTTGTCATTCCGATTAGCTTCAACGGTTATTCAACAGCGTGCTGCTACCGCTGTAGTTGCTGCTCTGATTAAATGTACTCTCTGTATATACATGTATACAGGGATAACGATTCAACATATAGAATATTATAGAATAATCAATCTCCATTCTGATTAAAATTTCTAGGCGCTGTATAACACGAACGAAATATTTACTTGTGTAAATATAAATACGATGCGTTTTCATATGCGGAATCATGTCCTCGCTCATTCGGGATACCCAGTTTTCGATAACGAATTTTCAATTCCATGACCTGAAAAATGAAAATTTTTTTAATCGCTTTTCGTGAGCTCTTCGTTTTGTTGAAGTGGTTAAATCACTCTTCTCAATTTGTGATTTTGATTGTATAGGATAATAAAATTGGTGTATCCAATATTCAACGGGATGATAGACGCGTTTGATTTTATCCCGCCACGCGGTTACGTCACCTCGATATTCGAGACTGATAAATTGATCTAGAAGAGAGAGATCGATTCTATCGTCAGCTACGTTCGCCTGCCACTTCTGCACACGTGCGCAGCTCGTCGGCCTAAAAATTGCACAGTCTGAATCGTGAAGTTTTGAGGTGTTGTCGGGCAGCTAGTTTGCACTTGATATTTTCCGTTCAAAATCGTCTGTATTATAAATAATTTAAGTCTAATTAAACTTGAGTAAGCCAAAGGCAGCTATACGAAGAATAATATTTTTGAGGTAAGTTGATTAGGGTTTAATATAAATTCATTCTAGGGCGGGGCATCCCGGTGTCAATTATACTGTACGAAAATGGTAGCCCCGTAGGCCGGCCACGTGTGAAATTATATCTATTATCCCATCGGATTATGCGACGATTTTAAATAATCACTCTCGTGTATGTCGCCGATTTTTATTACCCCATACAATCTGATAAAAGCACACGTTTGTCGAGGTAGATAATTGTATGTTCAATAGCGATTTGTATCTCAATTAATCCCAAAATTATTCTTCCATTTATGGTATGCGATTGATTAAATATTGTATTCATTGATATGTAGCATAAAATTATTTATCTCTGGATTCTATATCAGAAAAGCTTCCTAGAATTTCTTACTCAACAACATTCTCTCGTGGTCTGTTTATCTAAATCAAATGAACTGGTATCGATAACTGCCCATATTCGTTTTTCTACTCCTATTTCCCCCTTCACTGCCCCTCATTGTTTACAATTTTCAAAAGAATATAGACTTTTGTCCTCTGTTCCGATCTGTCTCTTTGTGCCGTGAAGTAGAGCCAACAACTTGTACACAAGTTAACTTACTCCTAATGTTAATCTGAGTAGCGGTTAATCCTTTTGTGTACCAGACCCATGTTCAAACTGTTATCCTCTTTCGATGACTTAGCAAACACATCAGACCATTCCCGTTTACTTCATAAGACCTTGGAGTTTCTAGAACTTGAATTCTTCTGAAAATATCTGATTATTTCCTAGTGAAACAAATTTCATTTTCCAGAAAGGTGACGGAGATTTGGCAGCTATGGTGTCGTCAACTGTAAGTGAAAATGGGGATTCTACTCCTGTTGTAAAGTCGACACCAGCGGTAGGTGTACCCCCAGGTGATTACAGGCTAGTGGGATGGGACATGGATGCGACAGGCCGCAGGCTCATCGATGAGATATGCCAAATAGCTGGATACACACCTAGCTCCAATTATGGCCAATACGTCATGCCATTCAAGGACTTAAACCCACCTGCCAGAAAACGGCACAATATAAGAGTTGTGACTATAGGGAAATACCGAATGCTCAAAGATAACAAGACTAACAAGGTGCGATTGGGTACAAAAATCATATTGCCACGATTTATGAACTTTTCTGGATTCATTTATTCAACATACATCTATTTTTCAGTCACCAGTATTGATATTTTCAGATAATTCATTGCTGAATTAAGTTGTATCTATTTTGTTTTCCTCTGTTACAAGGTACTGAAGACAAAAAGTGAGATATCAGCATTAATAGACTTTATTACGTGGCTGGAGACTGTAAAAGGAGATGCAGCAGATGGTATAATACTCGTTTACCATGAGCCACGCAAAGTCATCCCTTCAATGATTTTAGAATCCCTAAGAAAATTCAACCTATTAGATCGCTTCAAGCAAACTGTTAAAGGTTTTTTGAATGGATTCAACTTTGCCGAAGTCAAGTGTGCCGATACAGTTCGCACCTTCTCCCTACGCACATTGTCACGTGTCATGCTTGATAAGGTAAATCTTATTTCCCATTTAGAATATCCGTTAATGCCAAGAAAAAAAAAACACAAATTTCATCAGTTGTTTGTGCAGAGTTATAAAAGCAAGGACACTTGCTACCAATAAATTTTTGGAGCACTAGATAACACTGAACCCCCCAGAAAGTTTCGAATCAATATCTTAATCGTATATTATTATTCATCTCATATACTTATCTTTTTATTGCAAAAGGAAGAGGAGCTAGACAATGCAGTTGATAGAGCACGTCTAGCTCTTCAAGTGGTTCAGCATTTGAGTATGGGAGAGGAGAGTACAAAAGGAGGTGAAGGTAGCGGAAGTGGAGATAGCGATGCTGCGACAAAAGGGACCATTGAACTGATCAGGGAATTTGTGCAACCTACTGAAGAAGAGGAGAAAGAGCTCGAAGGCAAGAAATTATATTTTTTTCTTCCATCTGAAATCATTTTAAGACACGGCAATTTTTCGAAGATGTTTGATAAAGATGTAAAGATTAGATTGTCATCGAGAGTGTTTACACATATGTTCAAGTGTATGATAGCAAAAGATTTCACGAGTTAGTGGCAAGAAGGGAGAAGTTTTGTAATTGTTGTTCTTAGAGCGAGTGTTCTCGGTATTTCAGGCTTAAAGTTGGTGGTGAATCGCCAAAACAGCTTAAGACCAGTATTCGGTGCATCGCTTTGCCAGAGTCGACGTGAACGACAACACGCCAGTCTATTGCGCCGATTACTCGCAGAGGCCGGTGTCGACTATGCAGAACTGAAGGTTAATTATTTATCCGAATTTTCCTTGTATCTTCTCAACAACTGCATAATATTCAGGAGTGTTTGACCGATACGTTGAAAATTCTAGGAAGCATGGTCTTCTGGGAAAAAAGAAGGCTTGCAAAAATTAATTAGTCAAAAAATAACTGGGGCCAAAGATGAGGAAGGAGCAGAATTGCTCGAAGTATTGGAGTGTCATTTTGACCCAGAAAAAAAGCCGCAGCCAAAAGCAAACATTGAGAAAAAAGAAGGAAAGAAAGCAAACGCTAATAAGAGCGCAGCAGAATCAAAGGAAAACAACAAAAGTGCGGACTCTGGTACAGAAAGCCCTGACACTACGACCACCGGGTCCCCTTTGAAAGAAAAGCCGGTTCCTCAGGAAACCTTGCCTCAAATAGAATCTCTTGTGATCGATGGAACTAAATAAGATCCAAACACCCCTAAGCCAGTGCCTTATTTCGAAGCGGAATCAAGGAAATTTCGATCTTCGTTCTCCCGTATTGGTAACTATACAAAAAGTATTTAAAAATATAATGAAAAAAAAAGTATTCAAAAGTAGAAAAGAAGATAAGTCAGATAATAACTGTTATGAGTTGTATTTTTCGTGATATTCGGACAGATGAACAAGTCCTGGAGACTACCCTATCCGATTCCATTCATAGTACTATATTATATTATTTACTTTAGTTTGTCACAAAGTGAACATATATATTTTCTTTCCTGTTTTTATTTTGTTTAATATCTATCGAGTTATGTTGTTTAATTTTTTTATTACTTAGTTTTCTATTCTAATAATAAGATTCCGTGATCTTCTATAAAAATTCAAGTTATCGGGGTTATGGATAATAACCGATTAATATGCCCATCGTACACAATTCTGATATCGTACGTGAGAAAAAAAAAATAACAAAACAATATAGAAATAGTCCACATTACTACTCCGCAACTTTCATTCGTACTTTTTATAGTGGATTTTTAATAAGCATTGATTACCAATTAATTACTCCGCGCGTAACTACTGCAGTATAACCACAGCAATAACAATTAGTCGTGTGTTGAGGTTTCTTCAATCGTTTCATGTTCGATTTAAAGAAAGGAATTTTTCTTCACATTTTCATTTCAATCAGACGATTACCGGCTAAATATTATCGTTTGGATGGTCAAAATTTTTGATAACTGAAGCAATCGAATGGCCGTAAAAAATGATAAAATATTCACAGCGGTGATGCGCATGTTAATTACACGATGGAATAAACCACAATGCATTAATTACTAACCGTTGATGAGCCCATGAGAACGTCGTTTCTTTATAATTGTTGAATCATACTAAAGTACCACTAATCCCGTGCTAGTTATGTTCGGATCTCATTGTATTATTAATATAATAAAAGATGTGAATAAATATTTAATTTTGCAACCGCCCTTGAGTAAGATCCTTTGTCTTATGTATTTCATCGTGTTACGTAACTAATTTAATCTTGGTATATGGTCCGAGAATTTAATTAATTACACTGGGTTAATGATGTACTTAAAAAAAAGCAGTTTCAGTTATACCAAAATTTATTAATGAATATCAGAAATACAGATGTGCATCGGGAGTTACAAAATAACTTTCAAAAATCATTTGACTTCAGCTGATTTAACTGGTAAGACCCCATGCTCTTGATATTTTGCGAATAAGGTGTCTGATTCTTTTACAGCAAACGATAAAGTTGCTTTTGAATAATAATCACCCATTAATTCTATGTTGTTTATTACTGTAGACAATAGATGAGCCTTCTCGGTGAATATTCCTGTAAAGTTATATGTAATTATGACATGACTCAGATAATCTGCATTGAAAAAAAAGGACAATTACCTGGTGCGTCGTACTTCAGATATGTAAAATGAATGTGGAGATGATAAAATGAGGGCTGGTAGTGGAAGTAAATTCTCAGTTGGGATGTAGGTACTCCATACTTTGTGGAAATTGCTTTGGTTCCAGAGTCTCGGATATTTTTGAGCAAGGGTAAGTGCAAATCGTTCAAATCTCTTATTGATTTTATTCCCCGCTGCATTGGAATCGCCAGAAGATATAAAGTCTCTAGACTACCGTCCCATTTCAAATCTGGTATCAAAACAAAACCAGTTATTGGGTCTAGATCCTCGAACACTATTCTTTCCTGCTCTGCCTTATGTTCCAATATGTTATAAACCCACTGTAAGAAAATATTGAAAGTTCATCAAAATAGCTTTTTCACTGAAAAAGATAAATCGACTGCTGAAAACTAAAAAAAAAAACGACAAGTGACAAATATTGTTAGCATTCATTGTCATCAATAGGTTTCATTTGATCTACCTGTAAAGAAAATTGTTCCTTGTTCAAATGGGTGAGAGTAACTTCCTTATACAATTCAGCAGTTTCATCCACGATGTGGACCGGTTGATTCTCAAATTTTGCAATATGTTTTTCAGTCGCTGGATGAATGATTGTGGTTTTTATACCTCAAAAGTATTTGAAAATAAAATGTTGATTAATTTCAGCCTTGGTTAATATAGATATATATTTAGAAAAGGAATTTATCTCACTGTTGTATTTTACCAATGGAAAACAATTGTAATTTCCGTATAAATCATTCTCAAATTCTTTACTAAGTATTGAGCTATCGTTGAATAGATGTTCATCAAGGTTATCCTCGACAAAAGCTTTCTTTTCTAATAATACTAGAGCAGATCCATCGTAACCTGTGAACGTTCCTTCAACGCACAATAGTTTTTTTTGTGCATTATTATTGATTACACGTTTTAACTTAAACTTTGATAAATCTTTCAAATTCTGATGAACGGTATTCTCAATGCGCTTAGAATCTTCATTTTCTGACTTGAACTTCTTAGGATTAACGCATAGCTCTTTGTCTATAGTATTGGTTTCAGCGTTAGCCATTGCGTATGTATATTAATCACTGATATCAATTAACTATTAAATACTATTCTCGTTAGTCAATTATCACAATAAACTCCCGATACTGTGATGACAGCTTAGTCCGGCTGAAAGTGGAATGAGGTTAGTCGTATTGTTGTGTTTGTACCCTTGGATTGCTATATTTTGTCTCGCAAGCGACAGCTTGATTCGCCTATTGGCTTATTTGAATGAACTCTCTAAACCGATTCGTCAGATACATGAATTATTTTAATCGAAAATCGAATTTGGCGTGATATCTATCGTGTAATGTGCACTAACCTTACCCGGGTTGAAAGTTCGGACGATTTCATAACATTAACGATACATTACGGAGTTTTATTTTACCCTGCTCAATATAAATATGCTATCTTTTTTTCGTAAATTATCAATATCAGACAAAGTGAAAGATGGCATATTGCCTTACGGAGTGATGGCAACTGCGGAAGATCTACTAAAAGCGAAGAATCAGAGCAGTTTGATATTGCAGGACGAAACTGAATTGCGAGAATCTATTTACGGTAGGATTTTGCCTTTATTTATTCGGAATTAAAATTCGTCGAACGCATGATTTATGCTGGTAAAATGCTGCGTAATCATGAACAGTGAAAGAACCTGTACTACCAGAAAATAACTCTGCAAACAATTCTCACACGTTGAATTCAATCATCATAATTTTTTTTGTTTTTACTAATCGCTGTAGTTTGTCATCTTACATGTTTTCCAAAGTCACGTTTGCTGCTTTCAGATTTACTGCGGACGATAAAAGACCCAGAGAAACCACAAACATTAGAGGAACTTGATGTTGTTTATGAGGATTGTGTGCACATAGAAAAACCAACAGCAAAAGGTGTGACGGTTATCAAGATTGAGTTTAATCCAACCGTACCCCATTGCTCCTTGGCCACATTAATCGGACTTTGTATTCGTGTAAAACTCGAAAGACACCTCGTCGCTTTGTTCAAATTAGATATATACATCAAAGAAGGGGCACATACCACCGAAGTTGAAAGTACACATTTTTGTTCTTGAGTTTGACGTGTTCTTCTCTTGGTCTAGTTCTCTACATGGATTTCCATTATTCTCAATTTTCAGTAAACAAACAAATAAATGACAAAGAACGGATAGCAGCTGCCATGGAAAATCCAAACCTACGGGAACTAGTGGAAAAATGTATTCGGGAGGAAGAATGAATAGTCTGCACAGTGAGTTATGGCATAAAATTTAAGGATATCAATTTATATTTCTAAACATGTACATAGATGTTTTCTTTTTTAACAGTTTACAATGACATATATTTTATATTCAGAAAATATTTTGTCATATTTATAGTAATTAGTAGATCAGATTAACATTACCAGGCATTCAATGATGGTAGATTAAAATCATTTCCGTACATTGAAAGAAAGAAACTCGCTGAACAATATTGACTCGAAATTTTGACAGCAGCAGGAGACTTAGTGATTCTGTATCACAAATTTTACACCAGTATTACAACTCCTTTTCAGTACTTTTGTGTCTCGTGATTAGCTGTTGCCTGTAATGAAATAGGATTTTACCACGAAATTAAACATGTAGATCCGATATTTTTCTAATGAATTTTTCTCATCATGGACTTCTGAAACAGTACCGTATTCACTTCTTATGATTTGTTTGATGCCTTTTTTTTCGGAAACTATTTGCTTCAAATTCATTATACTGAGATCATCTATATTTTTAAATTCATATACTTTTATCTGTAAAATACGGAATTCAAATAATTAACGTTGACATGCCTTTCTCCATTTATACTTGTTGCATGTTAGTGACTTCCTTTGAGTTTACTAACTTGTTCGCAAGTGGTATTTAAATTTTTTCCGAAATTGAATACATTTCTTGAACTTTACTTTTTCTTTATATTACGATACAGTGCCGTTTTGATATCATCAGGGGATCTTTGGCTTAAGAATTTCTCTGATGAAATTTTACCGCTAAGTCTTTCACCTCTGGTGTGGACTATTTCTTTTACAGTCGATGGCATTCCAGAGCGTGTCATAAAAATAAGACAAAAAAAAAATAAATAAATTCCGTATCAACTAGTGAGATTAAATCTAGAGGCTTTGAAGAATGAAGTTTGAATATGCGCTGCTCACCGCGGACTTTGACTTTCCCTTTTATTTTCTTTGTCCTCATATGTTGTACTGTTTCAAGTAAAAATATAAATTACAATTCTGTGATAATGTCACGTGCAAACGAATTCTTCTCCAGGTATGTTTACCTCGATGTGATTTGTTTTTTTCATTCGTAGAGTTATGGTCACATTGAGCATCTCGAGCCATCCTTACGAACGGGCTTTGATCCTCAGCTTGTGAAAAAGGACATTTATCACCTCTTTAAGGTCATTACTACAATCAATTTGGTGCAACAGAACTTGTCCTGCACCTTATTTATCATACTTACGGATAGCTACTCTATTAACAGTTGTTTCTGATTCAATTAAACGTGTCATGTTTAGTAATTGTGAGGGTGAGAGTTCAACGTTCGCCTCATACGTATCAGATCCTGTAGGATGCAACTGTGCCATCTAAGGAACGGGAATAATTTATCCGTTCGAATCAACTAAAATTTCACTCAAGCCCCAGCGACTGATTGATATCAATTATTTGAACTTTACCAGAAACTCATGGGGGTATTCATATTTCAGCGGTGGTTTTGGCTCCGGTAATGGTGGAGGCGGTTCTCTGTCTTCATCGCCAAATAACTTGTAAATGACAGAATTCGGAAGAAAACCGAATAATGGCAAACGTGGATGCTGCACACGGTCTGGTATGGCATCTGGATATTCTGGGAATTTTTCTAGACTGTACCCTAAATTGAATACGCAGAGATATTTGCCAACGTATTTAAAATGTTCCGTAATAAGATCGATGCCATTCCGTTATACTGATTCCTGTTCGATCGCTAAATCATAATACTTTTCACTTTACCGTACAGCATTCTAAATATTCCAGGCTTGTTATAGAATCTTTTAACATTTTTATGTTTCTCAATCACTGCCCAGATATCGTGCGGCGGTACTTCTGTGCTAGTTTTCTTTGACGTCCCTAACAAATCCTCTAAGTATTTTTTCCACGCTTCATGATTCATAAGGGATTTTTCCGCTACTAATTTTACTGCTTTTATTTCCCCTTCTCTTATATTTATGATATCTGAATAGAAAATCGACATTACATCGCCGGATGTCCGGATTTCCTTGTACATTGATAAACTGTGTTTCTCGTGCAACATTTCGTGCAAAGAGAACTATCGTCTATTTCATTATAGCTCACATACCCTGATCTCTACGTTGCAGTTGAGCACACATCTGTTGCTGGACCATCACATCCAAGCGAGGCGCATCCCCGTCACTGATGTCCAACGATCCAAGAGGCACACTGCTAACAGGATGCAGCAACAGCTCCCTATTACCAAGATTTTCGTAGATCCTGTACTCTCTATTTTCCGGTAATGCTCCTTCCTCTATTTCCTCAGGTATTTCGTTCACTAATATTCGAGCTCTATATTTCGGCGACAAATCTATGCCACAAAATCATTCAGACAAGTAGATTATCAGAAAAACTGACGCATGCAACATCCAGCCAGCAGTTCACAGCTTGTGGAAATTCATCCTCACAATTTTGGTAGGAAATTCTGTACACATGTCTTCCAGCCCCGAAGATGATGTCTCCGCGGAGTGATGAGAAAGCAATGTTATACGCACTCGTGTTTATTTCTAAAACCTAGAAGCGTGACATTCCTTCCAATGAACTATGAAGCAGCAAAATCTGCCCTGAAAAAACCACATTATTCACCTTAACGGGAATATTTTGGTGATCCCACAGACGAATCGTGTTATCCGTTGAAGATGTTGCGCATATTTGAAGAGACTCCGATGCTGCGATGTCGAGTATCAAATCGGTATGGTCTTTTGATGGGTGATGATCTAGTCGAACTGATGAATAATGTGATAAGTGTGACTTTCAGTGGAAGTTTGCACTGAATAAATACCTGTCTCTACCATATCATACATAAATAATTGATGCATCGAACTCGCAGGGGTACTGCTGACCATGCACATGACTGATCTGTGAAAACATCAACTGACTTATCTATATCGCAAGGAAAGTAAAAGCGATAATCTAGTATCCTTTAGACTCACCCTATAGTAACAATATGTGTTATCGGAACTGTATAGTAAATAGAGTGTGCTAGAGCTAGCGGTACAGCCAAGATGGGATATACACGCCAGACCTTCACACATTTATCTTCGCCAACGGACGAAACAAGTTTCGAGATAGTCGATGACCACAGTTTTGTTACGGGTCCTTTGTGGCCCTACGAAATTTTTATGAGGGTGAGTCGGATTTTGTCCTTCTTTATACAAGCGAATTTTGAAGTTACCAAAGTTATTTACCGAAAATCTGCACTCGTGTTTGCCACTCGATTCGTCTATACTTATGATATCACCCGCCGTAGTACCCACGAAGATGAGAGTGTGTTTTGGATAAATTATTCGTGGTTCTGAAAGGCATGGAAATATTGGGAATATGATAAGATAATAGAATCGCGATAATGATTACTTTGGGGTCGACGATCTGGACCAAGAATTTCTTCGTAATATTCGTAAGCTGTGATACATGTGATAACGCAATCATCGGTCACCCAGACGTGCCTGCAAATAAATTGTATCGCCGCAATTGCAATTAATTTTTTCAAACCATAAAATATCATTTACTTCAGTTCCATCGGGTTCATCCGTGTATTACTGACAAGAATTTCACCGGTTTTCAAAATGATCGTGTATAATCTTTCTGTAAACAAGGGCGACCTTCAGTTTCGTGTATCATAACATGGTTCAAGCATACTGCCGATGTTTACCTCTACTCCCACTGTATGCCATCGACACCAAGTCCAAAGTATTTGGTAATATTTGAAGATTTGTCTGTCTTCCAGTCGGTGAAGTTAGAATACGTATAGTATTGTCGGTACTCCGTACAATAACTCTTGTCGAGTACATTGGATGCACCGTTGAAATAATTTGCGTCGCAGACTCTCTACGATGGAATAAGCGTATTTAATCTATGCGGAGTATGTGCAAAAAAAAGAAAAAAAATTATTATTCCAAGCCTCACGAAAGAGCTCCGTAAAACGTGTACAACTGATGCATATTGAAACAGCTCAGTCTCTGTCCGAGAGTTGCAATTGCCGCAGCTGATTCGTTAACTGCTATTCCCCAGGTATCGCCTATCTCAGAAAATGATTCCATCTGTAATAATGAGGACATCCGGCGATGCTGAAAGATTGCTGATAGGACGGGAAAATGTTCGGTAATCAATTTCTGTAAGGTGAACCTTTCGCCGAAGATTGCAGCTCCATACTTGTAAGACGTTGTCTTCGGCGAATGTAATAAATCCGCAAATAGAAGGATGCGGCGCTATAAGTCTTACAAATCCCTTATGACCCTGACGACAGTTCATCATAGAATTCAGTCCAAGATCCCAACCCATTACTAGATAATGCAGTGATAAAGGAGGTAAAAATCTTCATTTATCACACTTTTTACTCTTTGTACCATTGCCTTGTTCATCCCCAGTTATAATCCACTGGCTAGCGATTTGAAAGAGCATGGTTGTAATGGAGGATTCGGTGGCACTGGGATTTCGGGCGAGAAACATCACTGGCACAGCATCCTCCCTCTCTTTGGACGGTTCCAACGGCAGCACGTAGAGAGTTGTCATGTAAGAGCCAGCCATTCTGACCGTGACTGATAAGTTATTCGATTCTACATTTACTATTTTTACATTCTTGCAAATCTAATCGATAAATTATTATATTGCGTAATTCGGGGGTCATACTGTAACGTACATGTACTGGCTGGGATAAAGCATGTGCACTCTAATTTCCAAAGAGCCCCATACTCGCTGTCGATGTAAGACATAGTCTTCGAGGAATTCATGGTGGTTTCTTTGTTCACCAGTGAAAATCTCTAGAGAAGATGTGAGTCGAAATATTCGTTAAACTAGACGAACTGATTTTTCTGCCGAAAAGTTTTACCGTGACTTTATTCGGCCCAGCCACAATAGCTTCGTTGGTTGAGGGCTCATAAAAAATATTGGATATTCGGAATTCGTTACGGATAGCCTGATACAACATGCAAAACGAAGTCATGAGCCATATCATATCGTCATTCGGCACATATCCGATCAATACTTTTGCTCCATGGCACCACAAGAGCTTTGTGAATAACATTGTCGCGCTCAGTACATACGATGGTTGAATCGGTTTACCTTGCACCGAATATCTTAGCACATTTGACGGGGAATCAATAACTAAATACTCCTGATGAATAATGGAGAGATAATTAACTGAATCGTTATTGGTGTATGAAAAATATAATTCAACCCACATGACTTTCCTCGCAGTAACATATCTCTTCAAATTTTCCAAGCATCATGGTAGAAGAAACTAATTTCAAACCGTGGTATAAATTGCCATCTCGTTTTCCTTCAATCGTGTTCTCGTCAACACGATTTTGAAAACGCTCTCGCATTTCAGTCACCTGGATCGTGGTACTCAGGTGATTATAAATAAGAGAACCCTCGGGTTTTTTTTTCGATCAAAAATACCATTAATATGTCAAACTCTGTTTACCCTTCTCCTCCATTCAGCCTCTTTATCTTCTTGCTCAGAACAGGAATCAGACATTGTACTAAGAGTTGTGGAAACAGCTAGATTCTCTAAACGATAATATTCATTTCATTCGTCAGTAGTTTGAATGAGTAAGGGATAACATGAGCATCAATTTGAAGAACAAATAGCGAAAACCGAAGAGTTTTAAACTCACAAAGCGAGTTTTTGAAATTTGTCGGCGATTTTTGAGCGTACGAATATTCCCTCGTCACAGATCGACCTTCGAGATCTACATCTCGATCGATAGTTCAAATGTTGAACATCGTTCCAATTCATGTCCAGTCAAAACTATTGAAACACTGCAGCACGAGACAGCTGTATTTTTCTCAAATAATTTTCAGTAGAGTTTCGTAGTTACTTTCTCAAATACTGGTTAGATCACCGCGAAGATAAGTGAACCGTGGGAAGTCTGTATAATTATTTTACTACGAATTGTGAATGGCAAGTAGACCTTTTGACATCTGTGAAACAAGGTGAGAGAGACAGAGAACACTGTTTATTGGGCAAGCCCTGTACTGTAAGTACAGGGTGCTGTAAGTTCAAAGAAGAGAAGGCAGTACGAGTGACTTACTCCTAATAAATAAAGAAATTCGACCGTAAGTAAACTAACAATGAAGTCAAAATTACACGCCAGTGAGGATAGCTACAACAAAGAGTAAATCGTTAAATTTAGGAAACAAGAACTAAATTGTGATTACTAAAGTGGTGCGAGGAAGGGAGAGGTAAAAGACGGAAGATTTGGCGCAGGAAATTGCGAAGCAACTCTATTTTTGCAACGTCGAATCAATACATTTTTTCCATGTGAATAATATAAAAATAGATGTAGGATCATTCCCCGAGTATTTATACAACAAATGGGGCGATGAACGCCTCGCTGTTTTGAGGTTAACAATCACTAACGTCGTTGGCAATGGTGAGATTTTATTTTTGATCACCTCGCGGGAACAAAGAGATACACGGATCCGCACAGGAACTCCTAGAAATAATCAGTTTCGCGAGCTATCAGGATGGGACTCGAAGCAATGGATTCTGAAGTCAGTGAGTCTGTTATGAAGAGAGTTTATTACGCTGCAAGAGATGGAATGGCAATAGCCCTTTACGCCTTACTCAGTGAGAGGTGGAGGCATGTTGACGAGCTCTTGAATCAGGTAAATCATAAATATTACAATTTACCAGCCTACCCACAAGATATTGCAATTGCAGATAATCTTACTAAGTTTTATTTTTGGAAAATAGCAGCTCAATAACTTGATCACAATTAAGTGAGTCATTCACTACTCCATTAGAATAATCATCTGAAGAAGATGGGTTTAAAAAATTCATGAATTTTAGAAACTGCCAAAAGTTTATTGCTGTTTAATAACAGGGGAACTAAAGTCAGATCCTTATAAATCACCAAAAGATAAAGAGGAGTAACCACTGCATAAGAATATCTGTACTGTAGGTGGCCAAAAATTTTGGTCTTTGTCTCTAGAATATAAACAAACAGCATCCTACGAGCGTGCTTCTATTTATGATTCCTGTTTCTGTTATTGCTAAGTCATTCTCATTCGATATAGTACCAGCAGCAGTGATAGCCAAATTGCTAAATTTGGAACAGAGGAATCTCCAGACTTCCGTACTCAAGCATCTCCAATTTATTGTTACCTTATTACAATGCCAAATAATATATCCCCAGCAGAAATAAAGTGTGAAAGTAATTGCTGATTTTTTTAATACAATGCTGTGCGAACTCTTGTAACAACAAATGAATATCACATCTTGGAACTGTTCTATAGCGTGAACTAATTTGTTTTGAAAGATTTGTACAGCTGAAAAGTCTTTCGAATTCATACATTGAGAACATCTTCCAAAGGTAATACTTCATTTCAGAAAGTAATAGAGGATGACGGACAGCAATGTACGCCATTGATAGCTGCAGCAAGATATGGTCATAGTAAGGTCGTACAAACCTTGGTTGAAAAATTTCGTCCAAATTTAGAGCAAGAGGGTACTGTAAAATTCGATGGATGCGTTATCGAAGGAGCAAGCGCTTTATGGTGTGCAGCAGGTACATTACACTTGTTATTATCGTGCTGCTTGTTGGTCAATAGATAAGCCAACGACGTTTGTAGTATGCTCCTAATATTTTGGCAGACGTCCTGGTCATTCACATCTGTATAAAAATTGCTGATATGTTGGTAAACTTTCGATTATTTCGAATCTCCGTAACGTCTCCATTGTTTATTAGGTGCGGGGCATATGAATGTAGTAAAAACACTGGTTAAGGCTGGTGCGAATGTAAATCATCTGACAAAAACCAACTCTACACCTTTGCGAGCTGCATGTTTTGACGGAAGACTAGATATAGTTCAGTATCTGACCGAGCATAAAGCTGATATACATATTGCCAATAAATACAATAATACGTGTCTAATGATTGCCGCTTACAAAGGACACCTGGACGTTGTGAGTATCATAAACGTCCATTCATTCAATATCTAGAGTTTGTTATTCAATTGTCTGGATGCGAAATTTTCTTCCAATAAATGTAGGTGAGCTATTTACTCGAAATTGGAGCTAATCCAGATGAAGAGGCACACTGTGGTGCGACGGCATTACACCTAGCCGCTGAATGTGGCAATTTCCATGTTGTCTCGGAATTGCTTCGATATGGGGCACGCATGACAAAGAATGTCAGTGGTATGACGCCTCTAATTGTTGCCGCAGAGCGCACGAGAACTAAGGTTGTGGAATGCTTAGTTGAGAGGCCGGAAGTAACCACGGTTGAAAAAATTGAAGCTTATGAGCTACTTGGTGCATCTTACGCTAACGATAAAGATTACTATTGCATTACGACAGCATACCAGTATCTGCATAAAGCGATGCAGCTAAGGTATATGAAATAATTATGAGTCCGTTTATCTGCTTCAGTTAGTAAAACAGCCTGTTATTTAATGCAGATATAACGATCCTGAGAACATAATACGTAAACCGGTAACAGAACCGATACCTGCCTATGAAAATTGGAAAGAATCGCAGACTTTAGAACAATTGGAAAACATAATGAACAATCACAATGCCATTCATATGGAGTCGCTTGCAATTCGAGAGAGGATATTAGGCAAGTATTAAATTGAATTTAGTGATAAATATTTTTTAGAAATCTCCACTCCGGTTCAATGAAACGAAAGATTCTAATGTATTCTGGTTTCATTTTTGTTTGATCTTCGTCAGGAACACACAATCCAGAAGTGCCTCATCCGATAGTATTTAGAGGAGCTGTTTTTGCTGATAATGCAAGATTTGATAGATGCATTGATCTGTGGCTTCACGCCTTGAAACTACGTCAGCTAAATAATATTTCTGTTGTGAAGGATTTACTCCGATTTGCGCAGGTAAATCTGATCGTTGTACTAAGTGTTGTAAGTATCTGTAATTATTTATTATGATTACAATATTTTGATGCCTGTTCAGGTATTCTCTCAAATGATACATGTTGGGGTAGATCTCCAGCTCACCCAGGTTATCGATGTCCTAGAAGCTAGTGTGATCGAACTTAAGAGAAATAAAGAGAAGACGGCCAATCCAGAACCCAAAGATGATGTTGTACAGATCACTGTAAGTGAGAAGAATGGATTGAAAATTATTTATTTATTTATTATCGTTAGTAAGCAAGGTCTTAGCGAATGTTTATTTATTCACGCAGGAAGAGATGCAATCAAATATAACAACAGCTCTTTACATCCTAACAATTTTAATGAAGCTAATGAAACTTAATGAGAAGGGAGATGAAAAGGAAGAGATCAGACGGGCGCAACGATTAGTGCACAATTTATGTTCTCTTGGCGTAACTCTTAGAGATGGTCAAACCCTTCTACATCTTGCTGTAAACTCAGAAACACCTGTCGATGATTTTCATACCAACGATGTTTGCAAGTACGTTCGTCCACTTTTATCAAGTATGGGTTCTAACATGCGCGTCTTGAAAATTGCGCTCACCTATTATGATGTTTAATTTAAGGTTTCCCTGCGCTGCTACAGCAAAGTTTCTCATTCAGTGCGGTGCCAATGTGAATGCGATGGATCATAACCGAAATACACCTCTTCATGTGATTGTCGGTTATCAAAAACCCATTAGGTGAGGATCGCATTCACCTTTTCAGACTCGATTTGATTATTTTTCATAACTATCTGGTTACTTGATAACTAGTTGCAAACTCTTTATGATCCAATCAATTTATTATCACAGTGACTTTTTGACACTCCATTCTATAATAATCGACCTCACGGAGGCTGGAGCACATATGGACACAGTTAACATTAAAGGAAAGACTCCATACGATGCCTCTTCTACCGGTCAGTAATAATTTTGATTTTTTTTTCTCAATCTTTTTCTTTCATCGAGATAAATTTCACAACTAAATATCCTATGGATTCGATTTATCAATTACAGGTGTTGCCGAGATAATACTTCGTTCGCAAAATAAAATCTCATTGAAATGTATGGCAGCAAAGGCAGTTAAAACGTACAACTTGAACTACAGCGGTAGCGTACCACGATGTCTTGAGAGTTTTATAGAACTTCATGGACCCGGACTCAATCAAGGCTAACCAGAGTCAATTTTCAATCTCACACAAGAAGGATTTGATGTGATGTTCTCTTTTCAGAGTTTCTTTTTGTCTCAAAGATAGGTAAGTTATTGCCAATATCGACTATAGCGATTCATTTACCGTGCAATACATATCCGTCGCGGGAACATTTTCGGCATTTTCTGAATCGACATCTGAAAGACAGCGAATTGCAGTGAGTCGGTATAACGCGGAGATAGTCGAGTTCTTCATAACGATATTAGGGGTGGGTGAGATCGTTACAAAGATCTGAAAAAATATCAAAGCCTGCGATATTTGAAACAAGATTATTTGTATACATTCGTACGACATGCTTGGGTTTTGTCAAGTAATAGATCTTTGTTTCCGGTATATTGTTATTTTCAAAAGTAAAACTGCGGTGCAGTTTATTAATTGATCTTGTAACAATGATAAAAGTGTATTACGTACTAGACCACGGACCTATCTTGAGATGCCAACGAATGAGCTGTACAATTGATGCCTTTTACATTAATAATTTGAATTGAACGGAAAAAGTATGTGAGAAATGATGCTGTGAATAATTGTTCAATGTAAATCAGGTGAAAATATCATAGAATTTTTCGGTACCCTGAATCTTATTTGTATTTTTAAAATTATCAATGAATTACCATTTGAAATTGTTATTGTTTGGTGCAAAACGTGTCTATGAAGAGATTATACTGAGCTGTGCGAGATGCGCAAGCGAAAATATTTCATCACGTTTTTTCTTAAATACTCTTTTCATTTACTTCCTGAAATCTAGTCAGATTTATACCATCTTCTTACATGGATGGAATATAGACAATAACTATTTTATTTTTAATCGTTTGAATATTTATCTTGGAAACAAATAAAATTTATCTAATACTGAATATCTTCGCAGTAATTAAAGCGCCGATCAACTCCTGCTTTTTCATATCTCCACATAAACATTAAAGTTCATTTAACTCAAATCGTGATTTTCCATCAAAAAGTGTCAACTCTATTCTATCAACGGGGTAATTTTTCACCGCTTTGATACTGCAGGTTAGTAAACTCTTCAAGCTGTTTGAAAAATATCTTGACTCCTACGCTCACGCTAATTGAAATTCTAATGAAATGCAAAAATATAAACGTCGCAAATAAAAATAACAAAGATCTGGTAATATAGTATATTTTTATTCATCAACTGCATAACGAGTTGACCCAATTATGTTGTAAAATTTCATAATTCAAAAAAAAGAAACAAAAAACAGACAATCTAGATAAATAAATGTACAAATAGGGCAATACTTCAGTGAATTATAAAAAAAATTCGAATTCTGGATTATTTTTCCTGTAGAATATGGCAGTCCAGGTACATATTTTTGATCGAATCACTTAAATTAAATATTTGTTGACTATTTTCACCGCCTATCCAAACAATGACGAATTGTTGTGACTTGTTGATTTTCTACTTACAGTTAAATAGACTACAAATGCACGTGCCTAGTGAAATACGTATAAAACATCTGATGAAAAAAAAAGTGTGTTTATTACAGGACGGATATTTTCATGGAATGTGAGCTTGCTCTTTTTGGTTTTTTGTTGAACGTAGTTTAATAGGAATTCTGGAAAAAGACAGTCAATGATTGAAACAAAATAGATTTCATTTTGCGCACTGGTTTACATGATAGGATAATTGCAACAATTCGGAAAAAATTCTCCAACGTTATTTATCTATAAACGTAGGTAGATATTATATCTGAATTTAACTATACATTCATACCCATAATTATATTCTCAAATATATGTATCTTTCTATTTTAGATATACAATAAGTATACGAAAAAAGTTTTATTATAATTTGAACTGAAGTAATGGCTTTTTTCTATTTAAACAACGTGTGCAGTTTGTTAACAGACGATATCTTTGAAGTGGCATTGATTCAGTAATTTTATTTTTTCTCTTAGGTGGACCCTAATTTTGGGAGAATATCCTGGTACGCCTGTATTTGAGTCATGGATAGTCAGGGAAAAATGTATCACCTAATTGTTTGGATGGTTGAGAACGGTAATTCGATAATTGTAAGTTGCTATTTATAGTAGTTTGGGCAATGCTTAGGCCCCTGTGCTCTGGAAAAACATCATTTCCGACCTTCGTTAAATTGATCCGTGCGTCGGGAAACTGGATAACGAAGTACCAAAGTACTATCTGCAGATATTATCGGAAGTGCATTGTCGCAGTGGTCATTTATCAGATGGCTGACACTGTCGAAGACACGATCCTTTGTACGTACCTGTAAGTAAATTTTAATTGATTTTTCAATCTCTCGTCTTGACGATACAACTATTATTGTTGATGCGTAAAATGAAAATACTCACAACGCCTTCTGGGTCTATGAGTAATAAATGTCTCGGTGTACCGCCGTTCATTCCTGTGAGAACGTACTGTCCTGGAGATCCTTGGGATTCTCTAACAAGAAAGTCCCCATCCTGACACAAATATTTCAATGTTAATTTCAAATGTTATTGTGATGAATTTCAAAAAGCTGTTACGAAATGACGGCAACTTACCTTAGTAAGCATAGATTCAGCTTCTGCTCGACTTATACTACCGTGAAACCAAATCTCACGTTTTAACTGTTGCTTTTGCGATTGTGGACTCAGTTTACTAACATCGGGTATCGCGGTGTTGAAAGGCTCTGCGAATAAAAAGAACAAACTATTCATGGTGCAATTTTCTATGCGCCCATATCTTGAAGTGAAATTATGATAATTCATACTAACGCATATCAAATGCGTCTCTCTGTTCTCGTCGCATTTCTCTATTCGCAGCAATAACTGTATCATTAACATAGTTATGCTCGACGACAATGCTGCTTGATGGTAATGCTGACGCGGTGTCAGAACTCAAATCGATCAAATTTCCAGTTTCTGTAATCAATGCAACAATATTAGATGCCGATAACACTTTTTACATACAAAAAGATTGAACAGATTATTTTATCTACCTGGCCATTGTTGAGCTTGTCTACCCCGATTGCTCGTGAGGGTGTCTGTAAGTGAAGTGGATTGTGTAGTACTAGATGCTCCATGATTATGATTGGAATGGTGTTTTAAGTTGGGCAATGTCGAAGCATTAATTGGCAGGGGAGGTACGGGAGGTGGACCAATATCTGGCGGTACCTTTCCTGGTAAATCGTTGTAATAGTCTCTATCGACATCTCGCGAAGCAGTTAGCCCAGTGCTAGGAGAGAAAAAAAACAAAAATAGAAATTGATGAAAATGTTAAATTTCAAAGATTTGGCTCTTGGGAATACTTAAATAGTTAGGATCAAATACTCAGGTAGAAATTGTGACTCTACTAACTAGACAGACGAAGGCTTGGTGAGGAATTCTTTGAATCTCAATTCAAAGGCTTGACCAATTGTCGCGATTACATCTTGTGCCAATCCTCCACCACATTCTAAAACATAGCAGGCTCGCCAGTCTTTGAGATTCTTAGCAATGTATGCGACAAAATCCAAGGTATCCTAGCAGATTACAAATGCAATCGATGAATTACCGACAAAGAAATTAATGCTCTAAAACATCTCTAATCTATCAGGATATTTCAGTAATTACCGTATCCCCACCAGATGCGAAAGATATTCGGGGCATATCATGTTTGGCAATTAATGTCCCAGAATCAAGCATAGACAGCGCTAAACTGCAGCTACTTATTACGAGATTAATATTAGCCCCTGCATGTTCCATTCGAGGTTTATCCGCAATTGCTTTTAGGACTTTTCTATCAACCTGAAATGGTATAATTGATTGATCAAAATTGGGTCAAAAGTAGGACCGGTTGCCGAGAGTTTCAGACCTCATTTATAGCAGATAACTCACCCGCCTCTTTTTATCAGCGGATTTCAACCCAGCTGCTTCACAGACTCTGTTTATACACTCTCTGTAAAAATATATTATCTTAAAAAACTGCAATGATCTGTTTTGAGATCTGGTACAGAGGGCCCACCCTGTAAACTTTGACCATAACAAGTATAATTGAAAATATTAATCATCAGTCAGAAATGTTAGTTGTAGTCAACTACTACAGTTACCCAAGAAATGTGTCATCGAAACAAAATATGTTAATACACAGAATTATTCATGACACACACTAGTCAGGTCGACAATAATCAGAAAATTAAACTTACTTAGCAACGCATGATCGTGTTTCAAAATCCAAGCTTTTCATAGATGTATATACCTCCAGACATCCAATATACTATAAAAACCGAATAGTAGAATAATAAATTAGATAGTCGAATAATCACCGAAAATTCTGATGAAAATACTGCGCTCATTAAGATAAGAAGTAAATCAGTGCGATGGCTAACTTTTTATCTTTCTATACATATTTCCTGACACATGTGTCGAATCATTAATGAGAGATATTTTTATCTGCTCTTTTATTATAAGTATAATAATGACGTTCGTACCCTGACAGCATATGTAATGCCTTCTTTTGTGACTTGATTATCTGAATGTAACCAGCCCCTTGCTGGTTTACTTATAAAACTTCCACCACCTCCGGAAGACATTGCTGTAAAAATGTTGATTATTCAAAACCAAGGTAGAACAATTTCCACCCAAGAGAAATTCTTCAAAGAGTAAGCGTACGATTGGAAGTGTATAAATAAAGTCTGGTATATTTACCTTGATTTAAATAACTGGAGAACGCAATTGCAGTTTATTATTCAGGTGTCCACTACATTTGCGAAGTTATTTGTTATAGATGAGTGTACAATAACAAGGAAGACGATAGCCTGCGTGATGCACGTTCTAATGAAATTGACGATAGTAATAATTGTTCTTGGAAATAAACCCCCACGTATATTGTTATGGGTAACGTAAATTATTACATGATTTGACAGCTGACAGAAATGGTTCAGAGTCCGTGATTCCTTTAGTTCATTCCATTCATTATTAGTACAAGAATACGAGAAGTGGCTCATTCATGAGCTACAATTGAACGTAATAATTGCCAAACGGTGCGTAAATTTTTTACGTCCATTCAGAAAAAAGAATGGAAGAATTACTATACAATCAAATCCTCGCAATGTGAAATACCGGCACACAGTTATGAATGAAATAGTTTGACAAATTCAGCTGGTACTGCACCCCACCCTTTTACGGGAGCACCCACAGAGCGGCCGCAAATCGTAATACGTCATTCAAATAGGGTACCATCGTAATACCATCGACACAGGAGGCTGAACTTTGAGTGAGAATCATGGGCAATGATTGAATGTAAAGAAGTGGAAAATCTTAGAAGAAAATTCGTTCTCCAGGACTCTTGACCGACGACATCCACTGCTGCAGATAATCGTAAATAATTGTTTCCCAGTTCTGAGAGTTTGTAATGCTTGTCATTTTATTTCCACCGGACTACACTTCCGGTTTGGAGTAGTTAAATCGCGCGGCATGGGGACATTTGAGGTTATAAATTGTATCTATGTTACCTTTTGAGCGTACGCTTTTGAAAAAGTAATAATCTATCAATGTGAGTTGCGCGATATTCTACAACTATAGAAAAATAAAGGTATATTCATATGGACTGGGGAAACCGACAGGGTTTCATGACAGAAACTTACGGTTAGTGAATCCCGAAAATTGGTTGGTTGGAAGGAAACCAGCAACCGCTTTTGTGGTGGTAAATCTTAAATAGGGTTAAAAACACGCGTGGAGAAAAGATGGCGAGTACATGTTGCTCCGCGTTTTCTCCGGACGGTAAATACTTAGCGTATTGTGGCAGTGATGGAAAATTGAAGATTTGGGATACTGCTACGAGCCTATTAAAACAAGAATATGTACCAAATTTACATCTGTCATCACCCTGCAGTGTCCTCGCATGGATCCCAGTTAGCCGTCAATCAAACAGCAATTCGGTATGCCATGTGCGCGTTATGATTTCACTAATATATTCATGATAATTATTGATAGCATAATACCATATTGATAAATTTCCGTTCTAATATCCAGTTAATTTATAAGCTTTCAGAATTTGAATTGATATTTACTTTCCGAACCGTATTATGGGTTAAATTCCTGGCTTTCAAGCTCTCCAATGTACTGAATATGAGGTACTCGGTTGTAAAACAAAGTGCCTAGACTGCTGATATTTTTCAATGAAAATTCGTGATGTGATATTTTGAGAGAATTTCTATTCATGACGTTGTCAGGTTTTCATGATTTATATCAATATTTATTGAATTTATCCATTAGACTTCTCCATGGAAGAAGCGCAGGAGAAAATCTACAACGGAAGAAGGGGAGGAGACAGGGATAGTCGCTATGGGTTCGGTTAATGGAAATGTTATTTTATGGGATACCGCAACAGCCTCTGTTAGTAAACAGCTACAGAATGGTCACGCAGGAATTATCACGGCCATCACTTGGTCAGATTCTAATGGTTTATTCACATCAGCCGAAGATAAGCAAATCGTTGAATGGAATGTTAAAGAAAATGGAATAAAATCGAAGTGGAAATCTGGAAAGCATAAAATCACAGCCCTAACTGTCCTGACCAATCAGAATTCGCTCATTTCTGCTAGTAAGATCATCAAGTGGTGGGACCTTGCTACCAAACGTCTCATTACAAGCTTTACCGGTCATGCTTCGGAGATATCTCTGTTAAATCCTATTACAATGAAAGATGATATTAACTATCTTGTCAGCGGAGCCAATGGAGACAGACAACTCAACGTTTGGGCTTTAAATAAGGTGAATTTCTTGGACTCCTTCCAATATTTGGAATCTGTCTGTATAGTCAGGTGATGCTAATTTGAATGTGGCATCTGATTAATTTTTTTATGCATATTGACAGGACAATACAGATAAGAATTCCGTAGCAATACTCGCAATGCCAGATGACCCTGTTTCGGTATCAACGCATGTTAATGAAGAATCACAAATAGAGGTTTTAGCTGTAACAAGATCTGGTACAGCGCATTTATTCAAACACCAGCCAAATGGACGAAGTTCCAAGCCTTTGAAACCAGTTCTTGCTGTTGTAATTGCATCGAATCGAGGTCAGAAAGAATCCTCGTCACAGATCTCAATCCTCAGTGGAAAGATATGGGAAGATTCAAGATTGCTTCTAGCATATGGTTCCCCCTTGGGAATGATGTTTGAAAAAGTAGTTCCAGACTTTTCTGAAAAATTGCAATGTCTAGTGAGGTCAGAAAGGAAGAAATCAACGAAACAAGATCGAGAGTTTTCCAAGTTGAAAGCCACAGAGGTTGATGGAGACGTGGAGTATCTGGTCGCAGGTAATTCACTTGCTGCTTTGAGGCACGAAGTTGCCATCATGTGTCATCAATGAATTTTTTTTCCCTGCGTAGGAACACCTACAACCTTGAAAAGGAATAGAGGCAGTGCGGCTGGCCTACAATTACCAATGGAAATTAGATTAGAAAATCTTAGTCTCAAAACTTCCACTAATACACCTGGTGAAACGCCTACGAAAGCGACGAATATGGCGCAACTGCTTATGCAGGGATTACAAAGTAAAGACAAAGTTATACTCCGAGAGGTATTAATGAGGCGAGATGAAACCCTAATAAAAAATACAGTTGCGGGAATGCCAGTTCAGACAATCGTCCCTCTGCTGAAAGAGCTCACCGCTATGCTACAAGGAAAATTATACGTGTAAGGCAAATTCCAATATTGTTCATTTCATTTTCAATATTCGATACCCCCGGAAAGATGGATGGGCGAAGAATAACAATCGTGGGTTTCGATTATCGTCTGTTTCAGGAGCAAAATAACAATCACTTGGTTAAAAATATTGGTACAAACGTTCGCTGGGCATCTACTTTCATATCCAGATATTGGTGATTTATTAGGGCCAATTTTAGGGACTGTTGATGAAAAAGTCAACCTACTACCACAATTGTGCAGGCTGAAGGGTCGACTGGCTCTTGTGACTGGACAGATTTCGCAAGCGAGTCAAAAACAAGACAAACTCAACGAACCGAGCCTACTCGTTTATCAAGAACCAGGTCCGTCTTATAGTTCAGATTTGGTTCAAGTCCATGGGTGAATGTGGTAGTATAACGTTGAAATGCTTGCAGATTCCTCTGACGATGACAGTGAGGTGGAAGAATTGCCATCGGGAAGCGAATCTGACGAAATTTGGGAAGAGGCTTCCGATGAGGATATGAATCAAGATGCAGATATTGCCAACGATCAACACGATGACGACAATATTTCCATGTCCGATTGAACGATCAAGAAAATCAAACTGAGGTAAATATTTCACAAACAAAACAAAAACCTGGATAATTTCATCTAGGTAAAAACTTTCGGAAAAACATTGCCAACTCCGTCATTTCACTCTATGCATTGTCCTCTATCAGTCGGCCCAAAATTTGACATCAATAACTCGAATGTGGAAATTTCTGTATCATATTATTTCGATGTAAATATAAATCGTACTCTTTTCGTATGATTAAAAAAAAAATTCCGAATCTTCTGGCTTGGACTGAATATGCATCTTTGTTTGTTGTAAATAATGAAAGTAATAAATATGAGTGTATGCAGTCCAACTTGCTATTTTAGCATCTGCTGCTGTACTTACACGCTGGTTATAAGGATCGCTAAGCAAATACGTTAATTAACTATGTAGAATCCCTTCATACAGAAACATCCAGATATCGATCAGATTATCGAATACCACATATTTTGTATGTAAATTCTACTACGCACGTGTGAGTGGACATAATGTAATTCCGATAAGTTGATTGCCATTTTTTTTTTCTATAATTTAGAAAAAAAAATTATAGAACCATGGAAAGTCTCGCGAATTTGGATTCCATATAATATAACTGTTATTAGTTTTTGAATAATTATTCCCGAAAATATTCACCACTTTCGAAGATCTACCGACCGTTTTTGAACGCACATGATTTGTTCGCTCGATCATTGTTCGAGTGACTAATTTTTGGTTGAATAATGACATGAATAATCCAAAGTGGATTCTGTTAAATGAGGAATTTCTCTCAGGTATTTTAAATCAATGGAATTTTGGAACTTTACCTGTTTGTGGTATTTTATTATCAATGATTGGTAAATATATTATGCTACAAGAACGAAAAATTTTTGTTGATACTTTTTGCATTTACAGTTAAATTTATTCAACAATATAATTCGCACAGTAGCCGTCAGGCTATCATAAGTCTTCACAGATTTCAATCTTACTAAATGATATAAAATAAAGTACGTTATGTTTCTAACAAGATATTAAATTGTAAATAAAACAAAAATGTATCCGATGAGCACGTTCAACATTTAATCCAATGTGCTCAGGATAGATTTTTGAGTGTTCGGAAAATACTGAATTTAACAAGGTAAGCAAACTAATTAATTCACCGAAAAGTATCGACACTCGGTATCCACTATACTCCATTACTTATGGCCTACGGTAATTCTATTATTATCAACATAGATATCTAGCGGTTAATAAGTATGTGCAGACTGGGTTAGCAATAGTATATATAACATATAGTAACGTTTGTAGGACACTTTTTCAAATTTTTCTTTTGGCTTAATCGTGTCAGTCGTTTGCATCTCAGCAGGTAAATACGCCGCTCAGTTGCGCTGTTCGCGACTCGAGGTGCTCACATCCTTTCCGGGCTGTGTTCGCCAATTCTATTCTTGTAATACGTAGGCAAGTTTTATCTTCTTCAAATTCCGAACTAATAGAATAAACAAAACTTGCTCGTTTCGAACTTGAATAAAGTTTGCGAAAACAGCTTTTGATCAAACAATTGACTCGGATCAACGAGGAATAATTCCCACTTCACAAATCCGGACTCAAATTGCTCCTGCGGACGTAACGATTGAAATAATCTGGTCGCCAGCACTTACAACTTCCAGGTACCAAGAACCAGTCGTAGTACAATCGCACCTGTGGACGATGGAAATTATATTATTGAAAATATCAATTATGATACAAAGTAAGTGCATTCTTGACTATATTTGCGATTTGCATCAATTTTTACCTGGAAACAGCCCATCTCATCGACCCCATCGCAATGCTGTTGCTGCTGTTGCTGCTGGGAAAATTGAGACTTTCCGCTACTTCTGCCCTCGCTTTCTCCGGCACGTTTTTGCAGGTATTGCTGATAGTTTTGGAAGTCATGAACGGGTGGTGGAGAGCCAGAAACCGGCTCCCTGGGTCCAGGTAATCTAGTATTCTGATTTTCCTCTAAAAATGTATCCGGATAGAAAATTTCTGCTACCAACAAGCTGGTCCATCGTGGAGACGACAGACAACCACCGTCTAAGTAGTGGCAACGAGACTGCCTGTTGAGCGAAAGGGGAAATGGCTTAAGTGATTCCTTGGCTATTGACTCCAAAATGATTGATTATCGGTAAGGAGCGAAACTCACATACACCTGGTGACCTCGATCGTCTGGGTAAAATATCCTTCGTATGGTATTTGTACTACGTAACGCCACACTCCTTGATAATTTTTTGCAAACACCGGAGTGGCGTACTCCACTTTGGCCGGGCATGGAGTCGGCGGTCCAGAATACTCGGTCTGCGGTTCTTGAGGGGGTGTTCTTTGACGATATTCGGGAATCGGAGGATCGTCTCTGCGCTCTGCAGCCGTTGAAGCGAGAGGCTCACCTTGTATGGCCTTGTAGAGCATACAGACCCTGTCGATATTGGGTTTCATGGTAATTTGTTCGATGTATTTTATAAATTCGCGAAAATTCGTTATTGAAAACTCACACTCCTCCTCCGTTTTCGCAAAATTTTCGCCCACTCCTTGTCCCATTCTCGTTAACCGCCGACGTGGAATCTGAATCTGAACTCGATGATCTCTTGCTCCTGCTACGTTTCTCATCCGTGTCCACTCTGGGAAAAACAAAGATTATAGAATGAGATTGATAAAATTGGGCAATCAGAGTTTTTCGGATACGATTATTCGAAGTTCTCGTGCACTTACGAATTTTGCGAAAAAGGTTCCACTCTGGCGACCTTTGGTAACGAGTCATCAGCCTTCAAAATGGGCAGAGCTTTACTGAGGAACTTCAAAGTGTGATTACGCAGAAGTTCACTGAAATTTTTTAATCAAGAAAACTTATAATCGCGTTCATTTATAAATTCGTAATTACGCTTATCAGATATCTCTTTCAACTCATTAACGAATGCTCTTCGATTCGCGGCTCGAATGATGAGTGAAAAAAAATGAGGCTGATAGTGCATTCAAATATTTGTCAATAATATAAAAGAAAAGAATTCACGTGAAAAACATCGAATCAAATTCAGATAACGAAGCGAAGAACCAGATAAAACATTCCCTCCGAGTAATTATTAGTCAAAGTACGTAAAAAAAATTTATTACAAAGGGTACGAATATCCAAGAACGTTCTGGCGCATAGGGTTCCTAGGAATATATCCCTTGTTAAGATCCCCGCAGATGTTATGGATCGATACGAATCCCTTGCTTTGTTTTCCTGTGTCTGTAGGTGAAAAAGTAAATTTTCTTTAGATTTTTCAGTTCCATTATGCGGCATCGATCAAAAGTATATCGACAATTAATTACCGTGGCATTCTTTGTCGCTCTCAGCGTAGGGTGGAGGTCTCACTTTCGGTGGTTCAGCATTAGGCGATTCTACGAATGCATAGTAACCCTCCGGAGGTTCGTTATCCCGCTGTTGAGTTTCATCTTTAGAACCGTTGCCATTTTTACTCAAAAAATCATCTCCCATTACCGATGCGCAGATCAATGCCATCTGAAAATTACACGAATCAAAAATGATTAAACCGCGAGCTTCGTCTACAGTCTATTTCAAATTTCGGTCGAACATTGCATCTGGAATTTCTCCGAAGTAGTGTGATCTGTATTCAAGAAAAATCCTACGGTATTTTGATGATATTCCGAATGATATTTGCATAATTTTCTAATAACTCGTCGTTCGCGATCACCGTACGCTTCCCGAAGATCAGAGTTACTACGAAACTGCAATTCCTATTGAATTTTTATAGGCAGCTTCAGTTAAGAATGCAAATAAGTCGTCGGGATTAGAAATGTGAAGAGCGAGTTTGCGTTTGAAATATCCTGTATACCTGTTCTTCCTTATTTTATTTTTTGAAATCTCCACTGGTCTCCTTATATACCCATAGATGCCTACTTTATACGTGTGTATGTAGTATATATCGTTACTATAGGTGTAGTCTTATAACGGTACATGGTCCACTGACCGCCATACGATATCAATATACAAAGATATAGTTAATACGACCGACACATAGTCGCGTATAAGCATATGTGGCTTTCCGAATAAGGCGAAGAAGCCCCGTTGGGTTTAACGAATCGAGAACCATTTATTTTCACCTATTTATAAAACCAGAAAAAACGTTTTCTGCAAACAATCCAAGTCCGAATTTCTATTTCTAATTCTACAATGAGACGAAATTTGTTCAATTTAAAAAAATTTTAATCGCTTATAAAACTTATTATTATATAATCGTGACGCGTTCGGAAGTTCGATTAGACCTCGTTATAAATCATTTATTTTTTTTGTTCTTTCCATTTTTTTTATCCACTTAATGAGGATTACGCAAACTTTCGAGAATAATGATGACAAAAATGTATAACACAATGTGAAGATAAATTACGGCGATGCCTCGAGCGGAAACGGATCCTCCCGTAACTTATTATTCAAGAAGAAATTCAACCTACTTTTTTTTTTACTCAGTTTTAGTTTCTTTTTCCTTATTTATTTACTTGTATACTACCACAAATTAATATATAACGTCACGCGTGTGTAAACATTCATCCGTATATCGTAGCAATGGAAAAATTTCAATCGGTTTCAAAATCTTATCTGCGATTTATGTGGGGAAAAGAAAAAATCTTGCACATTGGTCAGATTTACGCGAGTTACTTCAACCGGTAACAATAAAATTATGCCGGTTACATGTTTTACGAGTTACGCATGCGATGTATTATTATATTGAAATTTCTAATTTCTTTACTTTTCTTCCGGTTTTCATATTTTTATTATTCATGTTATTATACCATAAAGTCACCGAGTACTAATCATTTTTTGTGTCAAATTTCATAGATGATTGTAGATTTTCCTCTTTTCTTAATTCACCCCCACCAATATTGTTATTAAACAATGATTGTTCAGTGAACGTGTTAAATTTTATATATAAATTATGAAATTCAGAATTCGAGATATATTAATTATGATCAACGAAATTCTTCTGTCATTTAAATCCACACCACCAAATTAAAAATACCAGGTGAAAGGATTTGAAACAGAAAAATTCGATATATTTTGATCTTTTCAAATGAAAATTGATTAAAAAAGAAATGAAAACTTAATTGAAATAAATCATGATTTAGGAACAAAAACAATTAACTCACAACGAACGTGCGAAAATTCATGGTTCTTTTTACAGTATTTTCTCGCCAAGTATTTATGTTTATTTTATCCTTTTCCTTCCCCCGTTAAATTGCGGAAAACTTTATCAGCTCGGATGCGAATAAATTTTGTCGTTCCAATCCTTTTCTTATACTCTAATTCTTATCCTTCTTATCGAACGTCTTATCCTCGACTCTTCGGTTCTTCGACTTCTTGGGGACTCTAAAACTCCGCGAGTCTAGACCGGTGGCCCCAATGCTTGTCCCCTACCTTGCGGCTCACCTGATATCTCACCTGGTAATACACAAACTTGAAACGGGCGTGTGTCCGAGGAATCTTCGTGCTCCCATCCAACCGAACAGGAGGTGCAACAGGTTAACGTGCTACATTCTATAACAGCGTTTATAAACTACATACCTATGCTTATGTAGCGTTATACGAAACGCTCGGCCTGATGGAGTCGGCCCAAAAAAAAAAGGGAATAAAAATATGAAATAACACATCCGCGGTATGCACGATATTAACACGACGATGTTGGTAAAAAAAAAAGATTAAAAAAAATTGTGTACGCACTTACACGGGAATACATGTAGGTGTCTGACCGAGCTTCACTTCTACATCTCGTAAAGACGTTTGACCTTGACCAATAATCACAAATTTAGACTCACACGATTAAATTCAACTCACGTTATGTACGTCTCCGTGTTCTCTTTCTTTTTTAATGATTAATATTTCATCTTCGTCCAACTGCCAACGGTTGGTAGTGAGAAAAAAAAATTCGTGAATATCAAATTATTTTTCGTTCCCTTTTTTCTCTCTCTCTCTTTCTTTCTCCTCATTCTGGGATCTCCGGTGATCATATCTTTTTTTGTCTTCCGAACTAGCTGCACCTCCTGTTCACAGACGTCAATATTTTCTGCATAACAAAAATGGCGAAAACAGGATACAAACAACAAACCAAAAAAACTTAATTTATTGCTAATGCTGAAAGCATAATGACTGCAGTGTCTATTTTGAAGATATGGTAAACGCGCAACGTACAGAAAAAGATTGAAGACTTTTTTCCAAATATTCCAAAATACTACCGAAAGCCAATTCATCCGAACGTGAAATAAGAATGATCTTCACGACAAGTAGACCTTCAATTTTTAATACAACGAACTCGAGTAATTTTTCTTACCCTCTTATCAGAGGCCAATGTACCCGTTGACGAATAATGCGCCAATGAGTAGAAAAAAAAATTGTTCAACAAAATCGAAAATACTGAGAAAGAACCTTTTGACACGGATAACGGGTTGAACCGATAGAAATTTACCGATGAAAATTATCGCAGTCTAAATTAATCGCGTGGGTGTTGGTGCAAACGTGTGTTTAATAACGTCACGTAAAAGTACTGTTACTCCGATATGCGGTACAGTTAGAAAGAGCTGCGTATATACAAGTTCTGCGGTCTTACAGTATAGAAGACATATTTACGGGCCAATAAACTATTTAACTGCATAGGCTGGATATACCTCGGTTTCGAATACTTTTTTTAGCATTAGCATGAATTAAATTCCTCGTCGTTCGATTCTACGATATTATTCGGATTCGGATGAAGTCGTGTGCACTTTCATGTAACGTAAAGATACACGTGGGGTCCGGTGGAGAGGTAGAGAGTAAATTTTGGCAAATATATATTTTTTTTCACATTCTTTTATTCGTTATTAAGTATAAAAAAATAAAGAAACAACAAATACGTATAGGTATACGTATCCACTAAAATTACTACATTTTCAAACTACTTGACAATTTTCAAACCAATAATAAAAATCGTTAATCACGGGAGAGCAGGTGTCTTCTTTGTCGATCGGTTTCAGCGGTCGTTTATGCGGTGAAAGAATTTTTCCTCTCTTATTTCCGTCGACCTCTCGTTCGATCGTCGAATTATTCAAAAGCTGCTGTTGAGATCGTCCTTGAAGTAGACGGGAGCGTCCTTGATGATCATGTTGTCGTAATGGCGAGGATTCACGGGGACCGGTCTGTCCAGCGGGTATCCGAAGGGTCTGCCGTCGTGGGTAAGTTCACCGCTGAGACGCGTTTGTACTTTGGTGACGGTCTTGGGGTCGACGTCGTTCACGATGAAGAAGAAACGGAATTCCATTCCCTCCGGTTTACCCTTGGGAAGGGCGAGACGCCGCGGGAATCCGTAGATTCTCTGGTTGTAAACGTACTGTCCGGATTCAACACCCTCCAATATCTTCTTGTACTCCACGTCGCTGGAGTAGCGGTCCTCCACGGTCAATGCTGCGTCGATGCTCTTGCGTTCGATTTTGTTGGTTCCAGGGTTCACTGTAAGAAAATCACGCCGTTCGATTACAGTTCGATGGAAAATTTGGACTCGGTTTTCGAAAAATTATCCCCGATACTCACGTTCGACGAACCAGTAGTCGAGCTCGTAGAAGTAGGGGTAGCTGTCGCTGAAGTCCACGAGATTTCCGAAGTGGTCGAATTTCGGTCCCACGAAGGCGCGGATCACCGCGTCTCTCTTGATGTCGCTCGTGATGGTCAGGTGGAGAGAGTAAGGCTTGTGGTTCAGCCGTTGTTGGCGAGCCTTTATCACTACGGATTCGGCGTCTTTGTGATCGTGTACTCTGACGCAATTTGAGATCAAAGAGTCGAAACCGTCCATGTACGTGGTGAGTTTGTCGATGGCCACCGACTCGATTTTCACATTTTTCATCTCCAATTGTTCGTGGGGGTAAGGGCCTCTGAACGACTGGAATCTGCGGAGGGATACAACGTTCGAGGGTCGTGAAAAAATTCGAAAGACTCGGATTCTCGTGCATCAGGTAATAAAAAGCAAAAAAAGCACCGAACCTGGTGTAGAAGTCGACGTGGCTGGCGAACATCTGCCAGGCTGCGGGGTCCCTCAAGGTGGTGAGGAAGTGCTCCATGGCGCTCGGTATGGCTGCCCATTTCTTGTGGAATTCCGGAGAGAATCCAAGCACCTTTCTAGCGTAGAGTCCGACCGATTCGTAGAACGCGTGATTGGGGGAATCTATGTTTCCTTCGAGCAGGTTTCCGAACACGTTCAGCGCTTCCTCGTCAGGGATTGCTTGGAATTCGCCGGACTTCGTGAACACGAATCCGGAGTTGGCGACGTCGGCGATCCGCGACTCCAATTCTCTGAGCCTCTGTAAAAATGGAGAAAGAGAATAACGCTCGCTTAATCATCAAACGACCCTCGTAATTCTTTTCATCTTCATCCGGATTTTACTCGCCTGGAGGTACTGGTATTTTTCTACGGGCACGGTCGACCAGGGTTTACGTTGCGGGAAGAATATTCCGTTGCGGTAAGCGAGTGCGCTCGAATATCCCTGGGTGAACGGTTGTTCCCAATCGATGTGCTGTAGGGGTGCGAGACCGTTGGACAGAAGTTCCATGTAGTAGCGGTTGACGAGTTGCTTGAGGAAGTAGAGGAAGTATTGTCCTCGGTAAGCTTTGGTGGTTTTGAAGTGTACGTCACCCTCCATGAAGAACGGGTATTCGTGTTTAACGTAGAAATAGTAGTTGTTGAGGCCGACGTCTTCGGTGAAGTAGGTCATTTTTGTTTGATGGCTGCTTCCGAAGTACGGTCTCGTGTAGTTGGCGTAGATCAGGTGGGTTTTCGGTTTGCCCGTGTCCTCTGTAATTTTTTTTTTCATTCACCGAAATTTCGCACGATATTATCTCGTTATTTTCTCGAAAATCTCGAGGCTCTTACCGTGGGGGTTGAGGGCCATTTTGATGGCGTGCGCCTCCGAGATGACGTCGTGGTTGAAGAAATAGTGTGGCACGATTTCGTGGGGAGCCGGAAGGTTGATTTCTCTGGTGTCCGGACGGTGGAATATGGCTAGGTAGTAGCAGTACGTGAAGACTCCCTCGTTCAGGTGCGTGCGAGCCCAAGCGGCGGTGTTGAAAAACGTCTTCAGGTCGTTGGCGTAGTAAAATAAGTTGAAGACGATCCTCGCTTCCTCCCTATATTCCGGGCCGACGAAAGGAGCGAAGACTTTACCGCGCGGAGTCATCTTGCCGTCCTTGTAGTATCTCCAGAATTCCTCGACGACTTCCTGGCGGGGGGAAAAAAAAAAACAGAGCCGGAAAAAGTCAGAAATTATTGCGCTAGGAATTTCGTTGGCAGTGGTGAAGTCTGATCAGCGCACCTTTTTGGAGAATTTGTCGATGTTGGCCATCACGTCGAAGCCGGTTCCGATTTTGTAAAGTTCGCTGTGGACCTTCTCGGGTTGATCGACGTGCCAGAGCATCTCGTAGGCGGTTTTTTGCAAAATTGCAAAATCCTTGTCACCCGTGCGAGTCTCAATTTTGACCGCTGAGGCGAAGCAAATCGCCGCAACGGCCAACAAAGCCAGCTGCCTGATCATCTTTGGATTTTTTTCTCCAACTCGCTGTTAATCGTCGCGCTGTATATTAAAACTGTAGAAAAGTAATTTTCTTCAGTTAAAAATTTGTCGTATGCCTTACTGACTACCTCGTCGGAAGCGAAGTGTGACAATATTCTCACTTCCCTCGGTTTTTATACAGCGCCCGTGCGCTCTTGATCATCGCGACTTTTGACCCGTTCGTAATTTGCGACGACAATTTGTTTTCTTCATTTACCGTCCTTTTTACTCCCAGATACGAAGCGGAGATTTGAAAATCGATATAATAATTAAACCGTTAACTGCACTCTGCAATAATCACCTCGACGAATGCTGCATCAGCATAATCCGTTTTCAGTTGAATTCGAGATGGCGATAATCGGTAACGCTGTAAGCATTCGTGTACTCCTCATCTCGTATACTCATGTCATTTTGCAATATCGCTTTGCATTGAAATCACCATTGATAATTTTTTTGGCAAATAAAAACGACACCGCTGTTGTATCATTTATTTCGAGCGCTGCAATGGAAAGAAAAAGAAAAAATATTTTTTGTCTCCTAAATCAAGATGAAACGCACCTGTAGCGAAAGATTAAGAAACAAAAATTTGTCTCGTCGTAGTCACCTTGCACGTGATGATTTTAACCTTATTCAATTGGTATTACATAATTTTTTAATTACTCGGATTTAATTACGTCGATAAAATTAACCAGTGTTGTTGTCAAGCTTTTTTTTTCGTGATACTCAAAGTTCACGTAAGAGTCTATCGCTACTCTGATTATTGGCAATTCTTGATTGGAAGGTCTTCCAGGAGTGTTTGTTGCAACGACTTAGTGCGCATAATATTCAAGATTGAAACCTATAGGTAAATAAATGGAAATTTCATCGATCGATATTTCAAATGACGAAAAGAAGAAATCATAGTTCGAGTAGAAAAGTTTCTACCCATGATAAAAAAAAAAAAAGGAATAAAAGGAAGCGAATCAAATTTCTATTTCTCTCCTGGAGTTGGACAAGGGTGAGGCCTGAAAGGATGAATAAATGTTTGGGTAATTTGGACCTGGTTTTTTATTATAATCACTTTTTAATACATTTTAGGTACATAACTTGCGAAACGGGACCATAGGGCAGAACGTCATGTGGGGTGATTACTACAATATTGGCGATAAGCTTATTCCACATAATTAAACTGATTAGTTGTTACGCTATTTATGACAACGGCTGATCTATACGTGTATTTATGAGAATGAAAAATTCCACTGTTTTTCAAGCTCGCGAATATATCGAGCTCTAGACATTTACTTCATCGACGTCTTTGTGGAAAATAACGACGTCTCGCCAATGAATATTAGGCAGCGTAAGATTTTCAATGGTCGACGGTCTGTCCAACGGGAAGCCCAGGGGACGTCCATCGGTTATTCCCTTTCCCCAAACCGGTGAATCCGTTTCGGAGGTATGATCGTCGTTGCAGGGAGCAACGTGAACGAATATCCTGAGAGGTAAACCATCTTTTTTTCCTTTGGGAATGAGCAGTCTCTTCGGGAATCCGTACATCCTCTTGGAGTACATGAAAGGAATCTTCGTCTCCGCGGATTCCTTGACCTTCCAGTAAAATGTGTCCGCCCCCTCGTCGTCCGGCAGGACGAAGAGCGCCTCGTGGTCAGCGCGTTTTATTTCATTCTCGCCCGATTTCACTGTTTCGAAGAAAAAAAAAAGGGAAAATTAACGGTGAGCCACCTCATCGTCTTCAATTCGTGTAAGAAAATTTTTAACTTACGCTCAACTTTCCAGTTATCGATCTCGTAAAAGTCCGCGTAATTATCGGCGATGTCCAATTCCCGATTGCTTATCGGTTCGTATTTCGGTCCCAGAAATACTCTGATCATTGCGGGCGTGGGTTTTTCGGCGATTATATTCACGGTGTACGTGAACGGTTTGTGATTGAGTCGGTGCTGCCGTGCCTTGATGCCGATGGATTCGCCATCGGCGAAATTACCGATCGCCACCGCGTTGTCCACCACCAGATCGGAGTGATCGATGAAAGTTTCAAGGTCCCCGATGTCCAGCGAGCCGATTTTCAGACCGGAACCCGCTCCCAATTGTTCCCTCGTGTAGGGCTCCATGTTGCTCTTGTAACTGCGAAATCAAAGGAAGAAAATAGGTTCGGGGTTTGAGATTTTTTCAGTTTTTGGCGAGGAAACCGACCGTTCGAAGTATCCCACGATCCTGTCGATCAGGCGATAAAAAATCGGGTCTCTCAGGCTGGTGCTGAAGTGCTGAATCGCGCTGGGAAGCGTCTGATGTTTGTTCAAAGGAGTCGGATGAAAGCCTAGAATGTCTCTGGAAACGGCGTCGACCGAGCCGTACAATTGTTTGTTCAAAGAGTCAGCATTTCCTTCTATGATGTTAGCGAGATTGTCCAGTCCGTCACTGGTGTAAATGCTGTCGGTTTTTCCCTCAACGTCCACGAAATATCCCGAATCGATAATACCCAAAATCCGGGACTCCAGGTTCGCGATTTCCTGATGAATTTTACGTTCGATTATGCAGACATCACTGTACGTTTGCATTCGAAAAAGAAAAGAAAATAAATTGGAAAAACTTATACGCACTTGAAGCTGCTTGTATTTGTCCTGTGGAACATGAGACTCGCGATGGCGATGCGGAAATTGTACGCCATTCGGGTAAGTCAGCGACGGGTGGTAGCCGGTGATCAAAGGTTTGTTCCAATCGATGTATTCGATTTTATTCAAACCGTTGCTTATTCTTTCCAGATTGTATCTGGTCAGTAAAAGCTTCAAAGAATAGTAATATTGCTCTCCTCTGTAACCTTTTGGAAGGTTGAATTCCTCGCTGGACATCCAAAAAGGGTATTCAAGATTGAGAATGTGGAAGTACGCGTTCAGTCCAACGTCCTCGGTAAAATAATTCAACCTCTCCTCGAAATTATTCGGATAATCGGTCCGCCAGGTGCTCTCGTTAGTCTGCAGTAGGTAGCTGAGTTTCACCCCGGAGGGATCTAAAATTTGAAGGTGATATCGTATAGAAAAAAAAAAAAATAACAATCGGAAAACGAAACCTGCGGAGCGACGCTGGAAACTTACGGGGTACGTGGGTCATTTTTTTTATCTGCGCCTGCCTGATGGTTTCCGAATTGAAAAATAGGTGAGGATTTATTTCGTAGGGCGGCGGAAGCTTGACGAATTTCATGTCGGTTCGGTGGACGACGGCGACGCTGAAGGCGTAAATAAACTGCCCTTCGTTCACGTGGATTCTCGCCCAGGCAGCGGTTTTCAAAAATGTGTCGTGATTCGTGGCCGATTTGAATAGTCTGAACAGGGATATCGCCTCCTCGAGGATCACCGGGTAGAATACGGAGAAGATCCTACCCCGCGGAAGCATTCCACGTTCGTATTTTTCCAGAAATTCGTTCACCACTTGCTGAAACACACCGGAGGGGATAGAGTTTGTTATTCGTCAGCACAGTCGCCGATATAATTTTTCACCGCGATTCTTTACCTCGCTGTCGTAGAGCTTCGAATTCTCCTTGATGTCCCAGGATTTTCCTTTCTTGTAAAGTTCCGGGTTGCCCACCGTCGCCTGGTCGACATGCTGAAGAAGTTCGTAGACTAATTTCTGTTTGAAAACTAATTCTTCGGGAGCGATCTCGACGGGATTTTCGTCCGAAACTGGGACAGCCGCGGAATGGGAATACGTCGCGATGCCGCCGATCAGGAGTGAAATTATTAAGCCCGACATTTTGATGATTAATAAATAAAGGAGCGGGTTTACTCGCTCCAATTTTCAGGGTCTAATCGTCGCCAACTTTCTGCGCTGGTAGCTAGACGCGTCCGTACTTATAAACTTGAATAATCTCGCTGTTATTGTTTTTCATAACTACGCCAATTAGGAATTGAATAACAAAATTTAAACGCGACCTATCTCGGCGAGGCGAACAATATGAGCTCCGTTTGTTTTTCTTCAAATTGTCGAAGCTTTTGTTGTAAACTTGGAGATCGTTGCCCCTTGAGCGACGTGTAATGTGCACAAGCGCGAAGTCAACGGATCGTTTATTTATTTGTTTTTATGTATTTGCGAATCGCGAACTCCATTTTCCCACCTAATTTCACGCGATAGAAAGTCATTCGTTGATCAGAAGATCGAATTTTTTTCTACGGGATTAAATTCGCGATCAGGTCAGGCAGCAGCATCGCGACCGGGTGCGCCCTGGCGCGATGCCCGTTTCTTCTCATCATGGGTCACTGGGGAGAAAATACGCGATTGGAAAAATGGCGGAAATTATGGTAGCCTGCAATAAAATGATATTCAAACTTCAAGAGGAGGTTTACGAGGCGTCAAAAACCGCCGTTTCCATGGGCGAGATACCCGCAATATGCACCAGTAGCAGTACTTGTTTCGGCCCTCACCTCGATTCGGGCTCGGAAAATACGCCGGTCGATCGGACCACCAGCCTCCCGACACCACCTGAGCCGAAAACCGTTCGCGATCCACGTCTGAAGGAAATCTATGAAAAATTGATGGACCTCGAGAGCGTCGGGCGAGTGAGTTGACTACTTGTATTTCGATATTTCCGACTTACTCTCATTCGTTTTGAGGAAAAGATTGATGAAATATATACCGCAGGTAGAGTGGCTGAAAGTGTTCATGCACATGAGCAGCTACCTGAGGGTGCTGCGACCTTTGTCGAGGGCGGATTGGGAGGATAAAAAAAAATTTATCCACCGTCACACCCTGCGGGTCGACGGTCCGCATCCTGGACTTTCGGATAATTTAATTACCGCCGGTAATAAACCACTCCGCAAAACCCGGAGACCCGGAAAGGTACGTGAAATTTTAGAGAATTGATAAATTTTTCTTTCCATAAGTATCGATTGAAAGTTCACCGAGGAAGAACTTTGAAATTGAAAGTGGTATGATCTTATATCTGACAGAAACCGGCCGTCGTTTCCACTCCGTTGTCCATCAAGAACGTGGAATTTGTGGGTCCGAATAACGACGAAGATTTTTTTTTCAATATCGATCGCTCCGCAGTTTCTGGTACTTTGAAAAAATCCAATCCCAAGACTTTTTGCGATTGTCTTTGTACCGGTGAGAAAAATGCTCCCCAAATTTTGGGAAATTACATTACTGTTTGAATATATATTTTGTTGCCTTCCTACACATTTTTTCAGCGAGCACCGACCTTTCGAGTCCCTCTAAAAATCGGACAAAACGATTTGCTGGGAAAGGTAACCGAAGAATATGAGCGCAGGAAACAAAACGAGAAAAGGTATCTAAATACATCCCATGTGGTATGAATTAAAGTCGAATTATAAGTCTGAATATTTTTCTGAGATAAAATAATGAACTTATATTGCACCGATTGTTTGCAAAGAATTTATCGTCTGAACACTTTCCGATTAGTTGACGAGAATTGTACATGTTTCTGTATTTAGTGTAATTCATTTTATCGTTAACTGAAATTGGTTGTTTTTTTCCCTTTAATAAAATCAACAAGTATTATCGCGTAAGAACTCTGGAACGTGAAAATTTCACCGCGGATCGAACGCGCCGAATGATTTTTTTATCTTCCAGTTCAACAACTCTAGGTACCGCAAATATTTTCTAATCATTGGAAATGTGATTGAATTGTCAGAAATCTTCTTTAACTAAAACAGACCTTTTTATATTTTAGTTGCGTCCAGAGAAAAAATAAAAATCAGTTTAACAAGATTGTATTCAAATTTTTTTGCACGACGTTCCAATGTGCAATTTTTCTTATCAACTTATAATTGCACAACCTGATTGCGAGCTTCGAAAGGAGGCATGGTACCTAAATTATACATGTTGATTTATTGGCTATCTGACCTCGTGATATCGTTGAAATTATTCTACCGTGAATTTTATTCTCGATTTCAAATTTTCAATCGCATAATCGTCTTCCCGATGAAATTATTGTGGCTCAATTTTTCAAATACTTTTTCAAAACCCGAATCAAGGATATTTATTCACTTTGGCATCCGGGGAGATTTTCAGAGACATATCGGCGATTCGTTGAGGATCCTTCATCCGTTATTCACAATTTCGAAAAGAGCAAACGTACGCTGCCAATTATAAAAGACATTCACCCCTGTCCGATGAAAAAAATGATCTATGGAGAAAATATGCGTGTATTACGATTGCATAACGAATTACATTATACGAACACGAGTGAGATTCCGTGGGATTATCTGGGATACAGATTAGACCTGTGGAGTATTGCACTGGTGGTGATGCTGTAGTTTTGAATTTGATTGCGAGAGGTGAATTCGGGGTTATCGTATTTGTAAAATAAATGCACGACATTGATGAGAATAATCGTGATGACTCGGCATGATTTTTATTAAAACCATAGGTAAAAACGTTGGAAAAACAATTTGCAGAAACAATGAAAATCCACCTGGACACCTCGTCGCAGAGATTGTCCCGCCCCATGCGGACCGTTCGACCCGAAGATATCGGATCGAAATCTTCGGCCGGAATTTTATCATATTTGTCAAAACGCCGATGAGCCGCGGGTCACAGGTTGCCGAACGATACGAGTCCGATTATATTGGGTATAAAAAGGAGGCGTTTTCAAATTTTCGTTACAGTTCGTCTCCGACGGAGTGGCAAGTATAACGATGTTTCGCTATTCTGCTATTGTTGCCCTAGTGGCTTTCTACTTTTCGGCGGTCGCCCTGGGCGAACCGGTGTACGCCGACGACGAACTCCTTCGTCAACAGAAAGAAGTCTACGATGTACTTCATCACGTCGATCAGGCCGATATCGCTCACCCTAAATTCTTCAAAATAGCAAAGGAATTTGACATCGAGACTTACCTCACCACCTCCGTGAGAATCTAATAACTTTCGTTCGTCTAATTTTTATCTGTGTACAATTTATTACCTAATCGCTAATATATTCATTCAAGGAACACGGAAAGGACTTTTACAACCTGTGGAAATACGGAAAGGTGCTACCTCGCGGTGCAGTTTTCTCCGTATTCTATCCCGTGCACGTTGAAGAGGTGAAAGCTCTCTTCAAAGTGTTCTTCTACGTCAAGAACTATGACGATCTTATCAAAGTTGCGGCTTGGTCTCGCGTCCACCTCAACGAATTCTTGTTCCCTTACGCCTTCAGCGTCGCTGTCTACCATCATCCCCTATTTAGGAACATCCGTTTACCGCCTCACAGCGAACTTTATCCTTCTCTTTACTTCCACAACGAAGTCTTGCAAAAGGCTAAGAACGTGAAGATCCAGCACGGTGAGAGCCAGCTTCTCCGTAAACTAACCGATGCCCTCGATTCATCATCTAATTTTCATCGAAATTCTTCTCAGACACGACCGAAACCCAAGTGACTGTGGACGGCGCTATCATAATCCCTGCCAATTACTCGCACGGATACCAGCATTACCATACCGACGACGAGTGGAAGGTCAGTTATTACACCGAGGACGTGTCTCTGGCAAATCTTTTCTACTACTTGCATCTCGCTCACCCCTTCTGGCTTCGGTTCGACGAATTTGAACTGCCATTGAGGAACCCCGGTGAAACATATTTGTGGAGTCATCAGTTGCGATCGTCACGTTTCTACCTTGAACGTCTTTCGAACGGTTTGGGAGAGGTGAAAAGGATCAACTGGTACCATCCGGTGCCCGTTGGTTACCACCCGAGTCTTACTTTCCACAACGGATTGCCGTTACCCCACCGCGAAGCTGGTTCAGATTTCGGAGTCTTCTACCTCATCGACGTGAGTATCGTCGTAATTTCCGGGCGGTTTTTCAGGGGCTGGATATCAGACGTAAATTAATTATTCCGATCATTCGACAGCGCGTCCGCCAGTACCACCAGAGAATCTTCGATGCTACCGACTTGGGATATTACCGAAACCACACGGGAGAACTGGAATATTTCTGGAACAAGAAGGGAATCGACACCCTTGGACGTATAATAGCCGGATATCCGAGCCCCGCTCACCCGACCTACTACGGTCCCTACGAATCTTTCAGTAGATCCGCTCTAGGATTCAGTCCGAAACCCGTCAACGAACTCAAGGTGGTACCAAGCGCGCTGGAATTCGACGGTGTAGCTCAGAGGGATCCGATTTACTGGAGCTGGAGCGCCAGCATGTTGGGATTCTACGAAAAGTCAGTATCCTCGTTATACCTCCTCACATAAGATTGCCCCGGTTAATTGAAACCGTTCCATTGAATATCCGATGAACTTTGAACAGCTTCATCCAACACCTTCCGCAATACTCTTGGAACCAATTGGTGAACAACGAAGTGGAAATCGTATCCATTGACGTGGATCCGATTACCACGTTCTTCGACTACGTCGACATACCGATCACCAATGGAGTTAAAATACGCGACGTGAACGACAGAACCGTCATCAAGGCCCGCCAGCTACGACTGAACCACAAACCCTTCAACTACCGATTCCAGCTGAAAACCGACCACGACGTGACCGTGAACATCCGCACGTTCATCGGAGCCGTCGAGGACTCCTTTGGAAACCCACTCGACATCACCGAGAATTGGCCGAACATGTTCCTATTGGACTTCTTCACGAAGAAACGTAAGCGTCGTTCGCCGACGATCATTTTCCGTTCGATTCTCTTAGCTATTATCTAATTTCTCGCTAATTTTTCTTACCGCAACAGTGAAGGTCGGAATCAACCAATTCGAACGCAGTAGCTTGCGAGCTGCGAATACCGCGAACGTCGGGCTGTACGACGAAGATTTCTACCAGAGCGTTGTAGACGCGATTGCGGGCAAGAGGAAACTCGAGATCCCCGAACAATTCCACGGTTACCCGAACCACCTGGTCATCCCCAAGGGTACGACCGGTGGAATGAAGTTCCAGTTCCTCTTCTTCATCGACAAGTACGACGAGACACACGTTATCCATCACAAGTCTCGGTTGATCGGTGACAAGATTTACGCCGATCAACCCCAGGGCTATCCGCTGGAGAGACCACCAATCGCGAACTTCACTCTGCTACCGAACGTTCACGTGGAACATGTGGTGATCACCCACAAGGAATTCCGCGATATCAATAGGACAATCTAATTCGGTGATTTCGAATCACTGAATTTACAGAACTGAGTTCCTTGAGATCGACTTTTTAAGAAATACTAATGTAAACACGCGATTCACCTCTACGTATGCGAGGAACTTCTTTTGTATAATCGTGAGAACGAAAAATTACCGGCAATTCCACTGTCACTCGACCTTTTCCAAGCAAGACATTGAATGCAGAGTTTCATATTTGAATTTAGTTCTGAATATATCAGCGTCGCTGACGTATTTTATACTCTCGTACTGAGAATAAATAGCAATCGATAACATAATAATATGTACAATAATCTGTCATTTTTCTGCTACCCGTCATTACATTTAAACACCACATATGAGACGCTCGGCTCAAAAATTAGAAAAAAAATCAAAGGCTACGAATGATATGAATGAATTCTTTTTCAGAAGAATTATAGAAGTCTTTGCTAGTGTATTTTGATCTTGAAGACACGAATACCTTTTTCAATTAAATTGAGTTGGGAATAAATCCTTTTGAGGTATCCTTGATTTTTCACATTTTCGAGCGATAAATCGGCGTTGGTGTTTTCAGCGTCGAAAAATGTGCAAAGACTATAGTCTTTGGTGTTTTTAGCGTTGAAAAATGTGCAAAGACTTCAGACTTTGGTGTTTTTAGCGTCGAAAAATGTGCTAAGACTATAGTCTTTGGTGTTTTTAGCGTCGAAAAATGTGCAAAGACTATAGTCTTTGGTGTTTTTAGCGTCGAAAAATGTGCAAAGACTATAGTCTTTGGTGTTTTTAGCGTCGAAAAATGTGCAAAGACTATAGTCTTTGGTGTTTTTAGCGTCGAAAAATGTGCAAAGACTATAGTCTTTGGTGTTTTTAGCGTCGAAAAATGTGCAAAGACTATAGTCTTTGGTGTTTTTAGCGTCGAAAAATGTGCAAAGACTATAGTCTTTGGTGTTTTTAGCGTCGAAAAATGTGCAAAGACTATAGTCTTTGGTGTTTTTAGCGTCGAAAAATGTGCAAAGACTATAGTCTTTGGTGTTTTCAACGTCGAAAAATGTGCAAAGACTATAGTCTTTGGTGTTTTTAGCGTCGAAAAATGTGCAAAGACTATAGTCTTTGGTGTTTTTAGCGTCGAAAAATGTGCAAAGACTATAGTCTTTGGTGTTTTTAGCGTCGAAAAATGTGCAAAGACTATAGTCTTTGGTGTTTTCAACGTCGAAAAATGTGCAAAGACTATAGTCTTTGGTGTTTTTAGCGTCGAAAAATGTGCAAAGACTATAGTCTTTGGTGTTTTTAGCGTCGAAAAATGTGCAAAGACTATAGTCTTTGGTGTTTTCAACGTCGAAAAATGTGCAAAGACTATAGTCTTTGGTGTTTTCAACGTCGAAAAATGTGCAAAGACTATAGTCTTTGGTGTTTTTAGCGTCGAAAAATGTGCAAAGACTATAGTCTTTGGTGTTTTTAGCGTCGAAAAATGTGCAAAGACTATAGTCTTTGGTGTTTTCAGCGTCGAAAAATGTGCAAAGACTATAGTCTTTGGTGTTTTTAGCGTCGAAAAATGTGCAAAGACTATAGTCTTTGGTGTTTTTAGCGTCGAAAAATGTGCAAAGACTATAGTCTTTGGTGTTTTCAACGTCGAAAAATGTGCAAAGACTATAGTCTTTGGTGTTTTTAGCGTCGAAAAATGTGCAAAGACTATAGTCTTTGGTGTTTTTAGCGTCGAAAAATGTGCAAAGACTATAGTCTTTGGTGTTTTCAACGTCGAAAAATGTGCAAAGACTATAGTCTTTGGTGTTTTTAGCGTCGAAAAATGTGCAAAGACTATAGTCTTTGGTGTTTTTAGCGTCGAAAAATGTGCAAAGACTATAGTCTTTGGTGTTTTCAACGTCGAAAAATGTGCAAAGACTATAGTCTTTGGTGTTTTTAGCGTCGAAAAATGTGCAAAGACTATAGTCTTTGGTGTTTTTAGCGTCGAAAAATGTGCAAAGACTATAGTCTTTGGTGTTTTTAGCGTCGAAAAATGTGCAAAGACTATAGTCTTTGGTGTTTTCAGCGTCGAAAAATGTGCAAAGACTATAGTCTTTGGTGTTTTTAGCGTCGAAAAATGTGCAAAGACTATAGTCTTTGGTGTTTTTAGCGTCGAAAAATGTGCAAAGACTATAGTCTTTGGTGTTTTCAACGTCGAAAAATGTGCAAAGACTATAGTCTTTGGTGTTTTTCACCGCCAAAAATGTGCAAAGACTATAGTCTTTGGTGTTTTTTACCGCCAAAAATGTGCAAAGACTATAGTCTTTGGTGTTTTTAGCGTCGAAAAAAGTCTCATGTGTTAGTATTGCCGCAACAGCCGAAGCAACGTCGTCATCGGGAGCGACATCGATGGTAGTGCGTACATGCTTTGAGAAGAGACAGAAGAAGCTAGCGTGCAGAGAGAGACCTATGTTTGGGTGAGGATTAGCAATGGATTAGTACGCAGTTACTACAGCGCCATATATTTGGTTGACAATTCTTCCAGAGTCCAGTTTTGATTTAGCAGTGACTCGGGAAGGAGTGTTCCGTTTGATCTACATATTTTAAAAAAGTGCTTGACAATCGGTAGTTAGTAAAAGTTTTTCATCATTGGAAATTTCGTGAATTCCGTAACTCGGAGGATTGTTCATCAGCACTGGTGAGCATAATGTTTTTACCGTGACCATCGTATGTTCGGGCTTCCGATCGGTCAACAATTCGTTTCAAAAATTTGAGCTGGTGGTAATGCGACATGAATGTGGAATTTTCATAGATTTTTAGTAACGAATTAACTCGATGATTGGGATCTTTGCGCAAAAACGGAAAACTCCGATTATTCACAATTTTATTTCCCGTATTTGAGATCGGGGGAGTATGAGGGTCATGATTTTGCGCTGCGAAAATATCTTTTATCGTTTGAATTCTAAACAACTATACCTAGTTCGTTACACATTATTATCTTCTTATAGTATTAGTCTTTTCTTTCAAATTCATCTGTTCTTTTATTCATTTAATCATTCATGCAGATAGTTATATTGTTATTCTTTCATTGAAATCTATGATTGAATCATAAATTCATATCTCATCCCTATCTACTCCCAACGTAAAGCAATCGTCGCGTCTATGATTGCAGACTGTCTTAGTAATCAATAAATCAATAATTGTTAGTAGTATTTCGAACGGTTACTTGAATAATTAGTATTTCGAAAGCCTTTTTTACTATTCAATCGATTGAATCAATAAATGAATGAATGAAATTACTAATTAAATTGATGATTCGGTATGATTTCGATGCTTTTAAATTGATGTGTCCACTCATTCAATCATTTAGTTAGTCATATATCCATTAATGATAGGATTGTAGACTGTTTGAGTAATCCAACAAATAATCATTAACAATATTATTCTCAACAGTTGAATAATTCATTAGTATTTCGGGAGCATTTTTCATTTATTTATTCGTCAATTTTTGAAATTATATATCAATCGCCCAAAACAATCATTCTTCTCAATTTATTTTCATTTATTCATTCATTTATTGATTCAGTTATTCATCTTTTTCTCTATTCATTGAGTTACAAATTTATACATGATTTCTGTATAATTACGTGTGAAGCAATCGTCGCGTTTTTAATTGCAGACTGTCTTGGTAATCAATCAATCAATTATTGTTAGTAGTATTTCGAACGGTTACTTGATTAATTGGTATTTCGGAAACCTTTTTTACTATTCAATAGATTGAATAAATAAATGAATAAATAGAATCATCAATTAAATTGATGATTCGGTATGATTTCGATGATTCTCAATTCATGCGTTCATTCATTCGTTCATTTATTCATTAAGTTATTCATCCTTCCATTGGAAACATATGATCAGAGGCGTGTAATTTGGTGAATGGTCATCAGAGTACATGTGTGTTGCAGGTATTTCGGCTTGGATTTGACGGCAGTTCGGCTTCGGCGACAGAAGAGGCGACATCGGGAGCGACATCAGTAGCAAAGCGGGTTCCTCAGAGCGACGATGGAGAGAGAGAGAACGGTGAGCAGAACTTCACATAGAATTCAGTCTAATATGCAAACGTTCCTATATGTATTTTGATCACTCGCTCTCGACTATTCATACTAAAAACAGTCGTTAGAAATACACTGGCCCGGGTTCTGAACAATCCTTTGAAATTCTGAGAGTTGACTTTTCAATTGAATTACGCGTTTCATTCTGTTTTCCGGAATTCTAAGTTAATCAATCAAATAATCCAACTTATACAAATTAGATATAGCAATTATTTTCAATCGGCTTTCTATACAAAATTTTTCTGATTTTTCGGGCCGTCCATGTTTTCAAATCGCTCGAGCGTCGGTTTTCCGTCGTAGTTTGATTACGTTATTGCGAGCTTCGCTGAAGGATATATTGCAAGTGCACTGAATGCAGCTCCAGAAAAATTCGTAGGGATGATTTTACAATGATTCACTCAATTTCTTTTCTCAATGAAATTTGGAATGATTTATTGATCATTTTCGTGGATACAAATAGAGTATAAATATAAGCGATTGTAATATCGTGACTTTAATTGTACATGTGATATTTTTTTTCTTTCTTTCTGGTAGATGACCATTGCGCGATGCAAGCAAATCAGGACATCAACGAGTCTCTCCAAAGATCCACTCCTCTCCATCCTGTTCCGGTAGAGATGGATCTGCAACACATGAGACGTACAACTCCTTTTTTTGCGGAGGTATGTTTCATTTAATTTATTCCATTCGAGAGTCCCAAGTAGAATCCAACATTCAGAGTCTGAGTATATGAATTGTACCCCCTTGGAAAATATTTTCAAAATCCTCCTCATAAAATCAGATCACCCAGCATTACCCAATAGACTCGGTAGATGCATACACCCCCCACAATAAAATTCATCAGACACGCCAATAAGGCAAGACAATAATTTATTATCATATAACTTGGTACAATTTCTTTATAATTCAAACGTCTTATACTTATATGCTGATCATAAAATAAGTCATACATTAGGTAAGTTATGTAATCAGTTGATTAATTGTATATTTGTTATTTATGTTACAGGTCGCATATCTTCCAACGTCGGAGATGCTGTCGCCGCAGTTATGACCCCCTGGACTTCCCCTGTTCATCAGGGGGAGTCCAGGGACCCGTCCCCTGGGACTGCGCGGCCTCCCACCGCCCCCGGGGTCCCAGGGGACCCAGTCCCCGAGGACTTGTCTCCGGGGATTCGGTATCCCCGCTGGAGGGGATGCCATATCCCGAGGGACATGTCCTCGGGACTGGTCTTCGGGGACGCAAGTTCCCCCAGGGACACGTCCCCGGAGATGCGGTATCCCCGCTGGAGGGGATGCCGTGTCTTTGGGGGCGTGGCCTTGGGGGAATAAGCGTCCTCGAAAATCCCGGGAAAAGGAGGTCCCAAGCGGTCACTCGTTTTCTTGATTTCTCTAGAGAAACGAAAAACAAAGTGTCCGCTTGGGACCTCCTTTTCCCGGGATTTTCGAGGACGCTTATTCCCCCAAGGCCACGCCCCCAAAGACACGGTATCCCCTCCAGCGGGGATACCGCATCTCCGGGGACGTGTCCCTGGGGGAACTTGCGTCCCCGAAGACCAGTCCCGAGGACATGTCCCTCGGGATATGACATCCCCTCCAGCGGGGATGCCGAATCCCCGGAGACAAGTCCTCGGGGACTGGGTCCCCTGGGACCCCGGGGGCGGTGGGAGGCCGCGCAGTCCCAGGGGACGGGTCCCTGGACTCCCCCTGATGAACAGGGGAAGTCCAGGGGGTCATAACTGCGGCGACAGCATCTCAGAGTACCTGAAACATACAAAAAGTGCATTAATAATGACGTAATATAAAAATATGTTAATGTTATATCATATTATCTGTTAATATATTACTGCCAATGTGATATTATAATACATTACATTGAATATATTTTTATAATGTACTCTAACTTATATCATACTGATATTTATGTCATACCTGTAAACGAATTGTGCGATGCCATGCAATGCCTGCCCTTCGTGGTTGGAAGTTGAATAAGTACTGCAATGAACTAGGCACAGTGATGACTGATCGAAAGTCTGAAAAAAATGTCATACATGAAATAAAGTAGAATTGTAAACCTAAACCTAAGATTTATTAATAAATTTGTTCACGATATAACGGCGAAGATTATTTCTAAACCTTTGATAAATTCCCAAATCCTATGGATAGGCAAATTAGAGTGTTTGAACGCGAGGACCACTATTCCGCACTTGAGAACATCATGATGTAATGAGTACTAATACGAGAGTTCATTAACGTGTGATTAATTATACCTAATTGTTCGAGATTTCAACGAAAAAGAATATTCTTAGTATAAAGTTACGGCGCCAACTTTCTCTATTCTGCAAACGAGTGAATTTGTACACCAGATCCAGATTCCCGAGGTTGCAGTATATGAATAATCTTTCTCACCTCAGAAAAACGGTAAGCCTATAGCCTTAGGATTTTCTCGAAATTTAAGACAAAATTCAATAATTTTTTTTATGGAGTTTCCCCATGCTATTCCTATGTATTTTGATCTCAGGAATCCAAATTCGAAAGTTAAAACGATCTATCTTTAAAATTGACCGAGTTATCGCCAGTTTATCGGTCAAAAATGTGAAAAATCGAGGATATCTCAATGGGATTTATTCCCAACTCAATTTAATCGACGTATTCGTATTCCTCGTGCAAAAATACACAAGAAAAGTGTCCTGCAATTAATTTTGGAAATACTTCACATTTTGACCCAAAAAAATGGTAAGCCTATAGCCTTAGGATTTTCTCAAAATTTAAGACAAAATTCAATAATTTTTTTTATGGAGTTTTCTATGCTATTCCTATGTATTTTGATCTCAGGAATCCAAATTCGAAAGTTAAAACGATCTATCTTTAAAATTGACTGAGTTATCGCCAGTTTATCGGTCAAAAATGTGAAAAATCGAGGATATCTCGATGGGATTTATTCCCAACTCAATTTAATCGACGTATTCGTATTCCTCGTGCAAAAATACACAAAAAAAGTGTCCTGCAATTAATTTTGGAAACACTTCACATTTTGACCCAAAAAAACGGTAAGCCTATAGCCTTAGGATTTTCTCGAAATTTAAGACAAAATTCAATAATTTTTTTTATGGAGTTTCCCCATGCTATTCCTATGTATTTTGATCTCAGGAATCCAAATTCGAAAGTTAAAACGATCTATCTTTAAAATTGACCGAGTTATCGCCAGTTTATCGGTCAAAAATGTGAAAAATCGAGGATATCTCAATGGGATTTATTCCCAACTCAATTTGATCGACGTATTCGTATTCCTCGTGCAAAAATACACAAGAAAAGTGTCCTGCAATCAATTTTGTAAATACTTCACATTTTGACCCAAAAAAATGGTAAGCCTATAGCCTTAGGATTTTCTCAAAATTTAAGACAAAATTCAATAATTTTTTTTATGGAGTTTTCTATGCTATTCCTATGTATTTTGATCTCAGGAATCCAAATTCGAAAGTTAAAACGATCTATCTTTAAAATTGACCGAGTTATCGCCAGTTTATCGGTCAAAAATGTGAAAAATCGAGGATATCTCGATGGGATTTATTCCCAACTCAATTTAATCGACGTATTCGTATTCCTCGTGCAAAAATACACAAGAAAAGTGTCCTGCAATCAATTTTGGAAACACTTCACATTTTGACCCAAAAAAACGGTAAGCCTATAGCCTTAGGATTTTCTCGAAATTGAGGACAAAATTCAATAATTTTTTTTATGGAGTTTCCCCATGCTATTCCTATGTATTTTGATCTCAGGAATCCAAATTCGAAAGTTAAAACGATCTATCTTCAAAATTGACCGAGTTATCGCCAGTTTATCGGTCAAAAATGTAAAAAATCAAAAATATCTTTACGAGAGTTCGCGATATAAGTAATTATTTATAAACTGCAGACGTACAAAATATAATTCGCTTTACATTTGAGATCATATAGAAATTCGGTACATTCTAGAATCAAATAGATACATGAATATATGACGAACTGAACGAACAAATGATTTAACACATTAATTTAGATGCATCGAAATCATACCAAATCATCAATTTGCTTATTTAATCCAATTATTCATTTATTTATTCGATCGATTAAATAGTAAGAAAGGCTTCCGCAATACTATTGGATCAATCAACTGTTGAAAATACTTCTGTTAATAATTAATTGTTTGATTACTGAAACGGTCTGCAATCATAGACGCGACGATTGCTTTACATTGACAATAAGAGTACATGGGCATGAAGTATGAATTTGTAATTTGATGAATGGATAAATAGATAACTAACAAAATGAATGAATGAATGAATAACAGAAGCATGGAAATCATATCAATTAATAATTATTGATGATTATTGATTGATTGCTTTATATTATTGGTGATACATGACGCCGCAACGCTCACTGCTATCGTGTACGCTGAGATATGCCTATAGCGACATCGAGCGCGTAGGGTACAAATCAAACATCGCCAAGTGATGTAGGCATCACGTATCAATTAATAATTCAATGAATGAATGAATAGTTAATCAACTGAATCAATGAATGAATGAATAAATGAACGAATAAATTCAGAAGCATCGTAATCATGAGAATTAAGAATTATTGCTAATTATCTAAGGCTTGGCGTTTTTTCGAGGCAAAGGGCAAAGTCTTATAGAATGTCAATTCTAGTACGCTCATTGAATGCATTCTGACTCCAGAAATGGAAATCGAACAAACCACCTCTGATCTCATTACAAGTCAACGAATACACGATAACAATCATTCCTTACCTTACACGAATTTTTCAGCACAACGTAGGGATAGTAGTTGAAAGTTGAACTGTATCGCGGAGAACTTCGACTGCTGTCAAGTATGAATCTGAAATGCGGAAATATTATGTCAGAAACTAAGTGAAATTGTAATATTGAACCACAAATATATCAATAAATTCATTCATGAAATTGCAATGGAGTAGAATTTTAAACCGAAATCCCAATGATACCTTCCGTAATATTGAACAAAAAAAATTTATAGTATTCAAACTATTCCGAAATTAGTCAGATTATCGTATGTTAAGTTTACGAATATAGGAATCTAATGATGTTTACCAAACTAGGTATAGTTGTTCAGAATTCGAACAATAAAAGGTATTTCTGCAGCGCAAAATCCAGACCTTCATATACTCCTTCAATTGGAAATAGGGGAAATACAATAGTGAATAATCAAGGTTTTCCGTTTTTGCGTAAAGATCTCAATCTCTCCCGGCATGGAGTTCAATCGTTACTTGAAATCTATGAAAATTCCACGTCCATGTCGCGTTACCTCCAGCTTAAATTCTTTGGAAAGAATTGCTGACTTATCGGTAGCCCTAACATACGGAGGTCACGGTAAAAACATTATGCTCACCAGTGCTGATGGAAAATCCTCCAAGTTACGGAATTCACGAAATTTCCAATGATGAAAAACTTTCACTAACTACCGATTGTCAAGCACTTTTTCAAAATGTGTAGAACGAACGGAACACTACTTCCCGAGTAACTGCTCAATCATAACTGGACTCTGGAAGAATTGTCAACCAAATATATGGCGCTGTAGTAACTGCGTACTAATCCATTGCTAATCCTCACCCAAACATAGGTCTCTCTCTGCACGCTAGCTTCTTCTGTCTCTTCTCAATGAATGTACGCACTACCATCGATGTCGCTCCCAATGACGACGTTGCTTCGGCTGATGCGGCAATACTAACACATGAGACTTTTTTCGACGCTAAAAACACCGAAGAATATAGTCTTTGCACATTTTTCGACGCTGAAAACACCAAAGACTGTAGTCTTTGCACATTTTTCGGACTGAGAAACCTCGAAGACTATAGTCTTCGACGTTTTTGTTGCGTTTATTCAAGATCTCAAAGTCAAAAAACACCGGAAACTATAGTCTTTGAAGTTTTTGATGCGAGTATTTGAGATCCCAGAGTCGAGAAACACCAAAGACTATAGTCTTTGAAATTTTCGATGCGAGTATATGAGATATCAGAGTCAAAAAACACCAAAGACTATAGTCTTCGACGTCTCTGTTGCGATTATTCAAGATCCCAGAGTCGAAAAACACCAAAGACTATGGTCTTAAAAGTTTTTGCTGCGAGTATTTGTGATCCCAGAGTCGAAAAACACCGAAGACTATAATCTTTGACGTTTTCGATGCGAGTATTTGAGATCCCAGAGTCGTAAAACACAAGAGACTATAGTCTTTGACGTTTTTGATGCGATTATTCAAGATCCCAGAGTCAAAAAACACCACAGACTATAGTCTTTGAAGTTTTTGATGCGAGTATTTGAGATCCCAGAGTCGAAAAACACCAAAGACTATAGTCTTCGACGTTTCTGATGCGATTATTCAGGATCCCAGAGTCAAAAAACACCAAAGACTATAGTCTTTGACGTTTTTGATGCGACTATTTGAGATTCCAGAGTCAAGAAACATCAAAGACTATAGTCTTTGACGTTTCTGATGCGATTATTCAAGATCCCAGAGTCAAAAAACACCAAAGACTATAGTCTTTGAAGTTTTCAATGCGAGTATTCGTGATCCCAGAGTCGTGACACAAAAAAATATAGTCTTTAACGTTTTTGATGCGTTTATTTGAGATTTCAAAGTCGGAAAACACCAAAGACTATAGTCTTTGAAGTTTTCAATGCGAGTATTCGTGATCCCAGAGTCGTAAAACACGAAAGACTATAGTCTTCGAAGTTTTTGATGCGAGTATTTGAGATCCCAGAGTCGGAAAACACCAAAGACTATAGTCTTTGAAGTTTTTGATGCGTTTATTCGAGATCTCAAAGTCAAAAAACACGAAAGAATATAGTCTTTGTACATTTTTCGACGCTAAAATCCCCAAAGACTATAGTCTTCGACGTTTTTGATGCGTTTATTCGAGATCTCAGAGTCAAAAAACACCTAAGACTACAGTCTTTGAAGTTTTTGATGCGAGTATTTGAGATCCCAAGGTCGTAAAACACAGAAGACTATAGTCTTTGACGTTTCTGATGCGATTATTCAAGATCCCAAAGTCAAAAAACACCAAAGACTATAGTCTTTGGAGTTTTCAATGCGAGTATTTGAGATCCCAGAGTCGTAAAACACAAAAGACTATAGTCTTCGACGTTTTTGATGCGATTATTCAAGATCCCAGAGTCAAAGAACACCAAAGACTATAGTCTTTGAAGTTTTTGATGCGAGTATTTGAGATCCCAGAGTCGAAAAACACCAAAGACTATAGTCTTCGACGTTTCTGATGTTATTATTCAGGATCCCAGAGTCAAAAAACACCAAAGACTATAGTCTTTGACGTTTTTGATGCGAGTATTTGAGATCCCAGAGTCGAAAAACACAAAAGACTATAGTCTTCGACGTTTTTGATGCGATTATTCAAGATCCCAGAGTCAAAGAACACCAAAGACTATAGTCTTTGAAGTTTTTGATGCGAGTATTTGAGATCCCAGAGTCGAAAAACACCAAAGACTATAGTCTTCGACGTTTCTGATGCGATTATTCAGGATCCCAGAGTCAAAAAACACCAAAGACTATAGTCTTTGACGTTTTTGATGCGAGTATTTGAGATCCCAGAGTCGAAAAACACCAAAGACTATAGTCTTCGACGTTTCTGATGCGATTATTCAGGATCCCAGAGTCAAAAAACACCAAAGACTATAGTCTTTGAAATTTTCAATGCGAGTATTCGTGATCCCAGAGTCGTGACACAAAAAAATATAGTCTTTAACGTTTTTGATGCGTTTATTTAAGATTTCAAAGGCGGAAAACACCAAAGACTATAGTCTTTGAAGTTTTCAATGCGAGTATTCGTGATCCCAGAGTCGTAAAACACGAAAGACTATAGTCTTCGAAGTTTTTGATGCGAGTATTTGAGATCCCAGAGTCGGAAAACACCAAAGACTATAGTCTTCGAAGTTTTTGATGCGTTTATTCGAGATCTCGAAGTCAAAAAACACCAAAGACTATAGTTTTTGACGTTTCTGATGCGATTATTCAAGATCCTAGAGTCGAAAAAGACCTAAAACTATAGTCTTTGAAGTTTTTGATGCGAGTATTTGAGATCCCAGAGTCATGAAACACCAAAGACTATAGTCTTAGACGTTTCTGATGCAATTATTCGAGATCTCAAAGTCGAAAAACACCAAAGACTAGAGTCCTTGACGTTTCTGATGCGATTATTCAAGATCCTAGAGTCGAAAAAGACCTAAAACTATAGTCTTTGAAGTTTTTGATGCAAGTATTTGAGATCCCAGAGTCATGAAACACCAAAGACTATAGTCTTCGACGTTTCTGATGCGATTATTCAAGATCCCAGAGTCAAAAAACACCAAAGACTATAGTCTTTGACGTTTTTGATGCGAGTATTTGAGATCCCAGAGTCAAGAAACTCCAAAGACTATAGTCTTTGAAGTTTTTGATGCAAGTATTCGTGATCCCAGAGTCGAAAAACACCAAAGACTATAGTCTTTGAAGTTTTTGATGCGTTTATTCGAGATCTCAAAGTCAAAAAACACCAAAGAATATAGTCTTTGTACATTTTTCGACGCTGAAATCCCCAAAGACTATAGTCTTCGACGTTTTTGATGCGGTAATTCGAGATCTCAGAGTCAAAAAACACCTAAGACTACAGTCTTTAAAGTTTTTGATGCGAGTATTTGAGATCCCAAGGTCGTAAAACACAGAAGACTATAGTCTTTGACGTTTCTGATGCGATTATTCAAGATCCCAGAGTCAAAAAACACCAAAGACTATAGTCTTTGGAGTTTTCAATGCGAGTATTTGAGATCCCAGAGTCGTAAAACACAAAAGACTATAGTCTTCGACGTTTTTGATGCGATTATTCAAGATCCCAGAGTCAAAGAACACCAAAGACTATAGTCTTTGAAGTTTTTGATGTGAGTATTTGAGATCCCAGAGTCGTGAAACACAAAATACTATAGTCTTTGACGTTTTTGATGCGATTATTCGAGATCCCAGAGTCAAAAAACACCAAAGACTATAGTCTTCGACGTTTCTGATGCGATTATTCAGAATCCCAGAGTCAAAAAACACCAAAGACTATAGTCTTTGACGTTTTTGATGCGACTATTTGAGATCCCAAAGTCAAGAAACATCGATTACTATAGTCTTTGACGTTTCTGATGCAATTATTCAAGATCCCAGAGTCGAAAAACACCAAAGACTATAGTCTTTGAAGTTTTCAATGCGAGTATTCGTGATCCCGGAGTCGTAAAACACAAAAGACTATAGTCTTTAACGTTTTTGATGCGTTAATTCAAGATCTCAAAGTCGGAAAACACCAAAGACTACAGTCTTCGAAGTTTTTGATGCGTTTATTCGAGATCTCGAAGTCAAAAAACACCAAAGACTATAGTCTTTGACGTTTCTGATGCAATTATTCAAGATCCCAGAGTCAAAAAACACCTAAAACTATAGTCTTTGAAGTTTTTGATGCGAGTATTTGTGATCCCAGAGTCGTAAAACACAAAAGACTATGGTCTTTGAAGTTTTTGATGCGAGTATTTGAGATCCCAAGGTCGTAAAACACACAAGACTATAGTCTTCGACGTTTCTGATGCGATTATTCAGAATCCCAGAGTCAAAAAACACCAAAGACTATAGGCTTTGACGTTTTTGATGCGACTATTTGAGATCCCAAAGTCAAGAAACACCAAAGAATATAGTCTTTGTACATTTTTCGACGCTAAAATCCCCAAAGACTATAGTCTTCGACGTTTTTGATGCGTTAATTCGAGATCTCAGAGTCAAAAAACACCTAAGACTACAGTCTTTAAAGTTTTTGATGCGAGTATTTGAGATCCCAAGGTCGTAAAACACAGAAGACTATAGTCTTTGACGTTTCTGATGCGATTATTCAAGATCCCAGAGTCAAAAAACACCAAAGACTATAGTCTTTGGAGTTTTCAATGCGAGTATTTGAGATCCCAGAGTCGTAAAACACAAAATACTATAGTCTTTAACGTTTCTGATGCGATTATTCGAGATCCCAGAGTCAAAAAACACCAAAGACTATAGTCTTCGACGTTTCTGATGCGATTATTCAGAATCCCAGAGTCAAAAAACACCAAAGACTATAGTCTTTGACGTTTTTGATGCGACTATTTGAGATCCCAAAGTCAAGAAACATCGATTACTATAGTCTTTGACGTTTCTGATGCAATTATTCAAGATCCCAGAGTCGAAAAACACCAAAGACTATAGTCTTTGAAGTTTTCAATGCGAGTATTCGTGATCCCAGAGTCGTAAAACACAAAAGACTATAGTCTTTAACGTTTTTGATGCGTTAATTTAAGATCTCAAAGTCGGAAAACACCAAAGACTATAGTCTTTGACGTTTCTGATGCGATTATTCAAAATCCCAGAGTCAAAAAACACCAAAGACTATAGTCTTTGACGTTTCTGATGCGAGTATTGAGGATCCCATGTCGGAAAACACAAAAATCTATAGACTTTGACGTTTGTGATGCGATTATTCAAGATCCCAGAGTCAAAAAACACCTAAAACTATAGTCTTTGAAGTTTTTGATGCGAGTATTTGTAATCCCAGAGTCGTAAAACACAAAAGACTATGGTCTTTGAAGTTTTTGATGCGAGTATTTGAGATCCCAAGGTCGTAAAACACACAAGACTATAGTCTTCGACGTTTCTGATGCGATTATTCAGAATCCCAGAGTCAAAAAACACCAAAGACTATAGTCTTTGACGTTATTGATGCGACTATTTGAGATCCCAAAGTCAAGAAACATCGATTACTATAGTCTTTGACGTTTCTGATGCAATTATTCAAGATCCCAGAGTCGAAAAACACCAAAGACTATAGTCTTTGAAGTTTTCAATGCGAGTATTCGTGATCCCAGAGTCGTAAAACACAAAAGACTATAGTCTTTAACGTTTTTGATGCGTTAATTTAAGATCTCAAAGTCGGAAAACACCAAAGACTATAGTCTTCGAAGTTTTTGATGCGTTTATTCGAGATCTCGAAGTCAAAAAACACCAAAGACTATGGTCTTTCACGTTTCTGATGCAATTATTCAAGATCCCAGAGTCAAAAAACACCAAAGACTATAGTCTTTGACGTTTCTGATGCGAGTATTTAAGATCCCATGTCGGAAAACACAAAAATCTATAGACTTTGACGTTTGTGATGCGATTATTCAAGATCCCAGAGTCAAAAAACACCTAAAACTATAGTCTTTGAAGTTTTTGATGCGAGTATTTGTGATCCCAGAGTCGTAAAACACAAAAGACTATGGTCTTTGAAGTTTTTGATGCGAGTATTTGAGATCCCAAGGTCGTAAAACACACAAGACTATAGTCTTTGACGTTTCTGATGCGATAATTCAAGATCCCAGAGTCAAAAAACACCGAAGACTATAGTCTTTGGAGTTTTTGATCCGAGTATTCGAAATCCCAGAGTCAAAAAACACCAAGAACTATACTCTTCGAAGTTTTTGATGCGAGTATTCGAGATCCCAGAGTCGAAGAACAACAAAGACTATAGTCTTTGACGTTTCTGATGCGATTATTCGAGATCCCAGAGTCAAAAAACACCAAAGACTATAGTCTTCGACGTTTCTGATGCGAGTATTTAAGATCCCATGTCGGAAAACACAAAAATCTATAGTCTTCGACGTTTCTGATGCGAGTATTTAAGATCCCATGTCGGAAAACACAAAAATCTATAGACTTTGACGTTTGTGATGCGATTATTCAAGATCCCAGAGTCAAAATACACCTGAAACTATAGTCTTTGAAGTTTTTGATGCGAGTATTTGAGATCCCAGAGTCAAGAACCACAAAAGACTATAGTCTTTGACGTTTCCGATGCGATTATTCAAGATTCCAGAGTCAAAAAACACCAAAGGCTATAGTCTTTGACGTTTCTGATGCGATTATTCAAGATCCCAGAGTCAAAAAACACCAAAGACTATAGTCTTTAAAGTTTCTGATGCGAGTATTCGAGATCCTCCAGTCGAAAAACACCAAAGACTATAGTCTTTGAAGTTTTTGATGCAAGTATTTGAGATCCCAGAGTCGTAAAACACAAAAGACTATAGTCTTTGACGTTTTTGATGCGATTATTCAAGATCCCAGAGTCAAAAAACACCAAAGACTATAGTCTTTGAAGTTTTTGATGCGAGTATTTGAGATCCCAGAGTCGAAAAACACCAAAGACTATAGTCTTCGACGTTTCTGATGCGACTATTTGAGATCCCAGAGTCAAGAAACATCGATTACTATAGTCTTTGACGTTTCCGATGCGATGATTCAAGATCCCAGAGTCAAAAAACACCAAAGACTATAGTCTTTGACGTTTTTGATGCGAGTATTTGAGATTCCAGAGTCAAGAAACACCAAAGACTATAGTCTTTGAAGTTTTTGATGCAAGTATTCGTGATTCCAGAGTCGAAAAACACCAAAGACTATAGTCTTTGAAAATTTTGATGCGTTTATTCGAGATCTCAAAGTCAAGAAACACCAAAGACTATAGTCTTTGACGTTTCTGTTGCGATTATTCAAGATCCCAGAGTCGGAAAACACCGAAGACTATAGTCTTTGAAGTTTTTGATGCGAGTATTTGAGATCCCAAGGTCGTAAAACACACAAGACTATAGTCTTTGACGTTTCTGATGCGATTATTCAAGATCCCAGAGTCAAAAAACACCGAAGACTATAGTCTTTGGAGTTTTTGATCCGAGTATTCGAGATCCCAGAGTCAAAAAACACCAAGAACTATACTCTTCGAAGTTTTTGATATGAGTATTTGAGATCCCAGAGTCGAAGAACAACAAAGACTATAGTCTTTGACGTTTCTGATGCGATTATTCAAGATCCCAGAGTCAAAAAACACCAAAGACTATAGTCTTCGACGTTTCTGATGCGAGTATTCAAGATCCAATGTCGGAAAACACAAAAATCTATAGACTTTGACGTTTGTGATGCGATTATTCAAGATTCCAGAGTCAAAAAACACCTAAAACTATAGTCTTTGAAGTTTTTGATGCGAGTATTCGAAATCCCAAAGTCAAAAAACACCAAGAACTATACTCTTCGAAGTTTTTGATGCGAGTATTCGAGATCCCAGAGTCGAAGAACAACAAAGACTATAGTCTTTGACGTTTCTGATGCGATTATTCGAGATCCCAGAGTCAAAAAACACCAAAGACTATAGTCTTCGACGTTTCTGATGCGAGTATTTGAGATCCCATGTCGGAAAACACAAAAATCTATAGTCTTCGACGTTTCTGATGCGAGTATTTAAGATCCCATGTCGGAAAACACAAAAATCTATAGACTTTGACGTTTGTGATGCGATTATTCAAGATCCCAGAGTCAAAAAACACCTGAAACTATAGTCTTTGAAGTTTTTGATGCGAGTATTTGAGATCCCAGAGTCAAGAACCACAAAAGACTATAGTCTTTGACGTTTCCGATGCGATTATTCAAGATTCCAGAGTCAAAAAACACCGAAGGCTATAGTCTTTGACGTTTCTGATGCGATTATTCAAGATCCCAGAGTCAAAAAACACCAAAGACTATAGTCTTTAAAGTTTCTGATGCGAGTATTCGAGATCCTCCAGTCGAAAAACACCAAAGACTATAGTCTTTGAAGTTTTTGATGCGAGTATTTGAGATCCCAGAGTCGTAAAACACAAAAGACTATAGTCTTTGACGTTTTTGATGCGATTATTCAAGATCCCAGAGTCAAAAAACACCAAAGACTATAGTCTTTGAAGTTTTTGATGCGAGTATTTGAGATCCCAGAGTCGAAAAACACCAAAGACTATAGTCTTCGACGTTTCTGATGCGATTATTCAGGATCCCAGAGTCAAAAAACACCAAAGACTATAGTCTTTGACGTTTTTGATGCGACTATTTGAGATCCCAGAGTCAAGAAACATCGATTACTATAGTCTTTGACGTTTTCGATGCGATGATTCAAGATCCCAGAGTCAAAAAACACCAAAGACTATAGTCTTTGACGTTTTTGATGCGAGTATTTGAGATTCCAGAGTCAAGAAACACCAAAGACTATAGTCTTTGAAGTTTTTGATGCAAGTATTCGTGATTCCAGAGTCGAAAAACACCAAAGACTATAGTCTTTGAAAATTTTGATGCGTTTATTCGAGATCTCAAAGTCAAGAAACACCGAAGACTATAGTCTTTGACGTTTCTGTTGCGATTATTCAAGATCCCAGAGTCGGAAAACACCGAAGACTATAGTCTTTGAAGTTTTTGATGCGAGTATTTGAGATCCCAAGGTCGTAAAACACACAAGACTATAGTCTTTGACGTTTCTGATGCGATTATTCAAGATCCCAGAGTCAAAAAACACCGAAGACTATAGTCTTTGGAGTTTTTGATCCGAGTATTCGAGATCCCAGAGTCAAAAAACACCAAGAACTATACTCTTCGAAGTTTTTGATATGAGTATTTGAGATCCCAGAGTCGAAGAACAACAAAGACTATAGTCTTTGACGTTTCTGATGCGATTATTCAAGATCCCAGAGTCAAAAAACACCGAAGACTATAGTCTTTAAAGTTTCTGATGCGAGTATTCGAGATCCTCCAGTCGAAAAACACCAAAGACTATAGTCTTTGAAGTTTTTGATGCAAGTATTTGAGATCCCAGAGTCGTAAAACACAAAAGACTATAGTCTTTGACGTTTTTGATGCGATTATTCAAGATTCCAGAGTCAAAAAACACCAAAGGCTATAGTCTTTGACGTTTCTGATGCGATTATTCAAGATCCCAGAGTCAAAAAACACCAAAGACTATAGTCTTTAAAGTTTCTGATGCGAGTATTCGAGATCCTCCAGTCGAAAAACACCAAAGACTATAGTCTTTGAAGTTTTTGATGCAAGTATTTGAGATCCCAGAGTCGTAAAACACAAAAGACTATAGTCTTTGACGTTTTTGATGCGATTATTCAAGATCCCAGAGTCAAAAAACACCAAAGACTATAGTCTTTGAAGTTTTTGATGCGAGTATTTGAGATCCCAGAGTCGAAAAACACCAAAGACTATAGTCTTCGACGTTTCTGATGCGACTATTTGAGATCCCAGAGTCAAGAAACATCGATTACTATAGTCTTTGACGTTTCTGATGCGATTATTCAAGATCCCAGAGTCAAAAAACACCGAAGACTATAGTCTTTGGAGTTTTTGATCCGAGTATTCGAGATCCCAGAGTCAAAAAACACCAAGAACTATACTCTTCGAAGTTTTTGATATGAGTATTTGAGATCCCAGAGTCGAAGAACAACAAAGACTATAGTCTTTGACGTTTCTGATGCGATTATTCAAGATCCCAGAGTCAAAAAACACCAAAGACTATAGTCTTTAAAGTTTCTGATGCGAGTATTCGAGATCCTCCAGTCGAAAAACACCAAAGACTATAGTCTTTGAAGTTTTTGATGCAAGTATTTGAGATCCCAGAGTCGTAAAACACAAAAGACTATAGTCTTTGACGTTTTTGATGCGATTATTCAAGATTCCAGAGTCAGAAAACACCAAAGGCTATAGTCTTTGACGTTTCTGATGCGATTATTCAAGATCCCAGAGTCAAAAAACACCAAAGACTATAGTCTTTAAAGTTTCTGATGCGAGTATTCGAGATCCTCCAGTCGAAAAACACCAAAGACTATAGTCTTTGAAGTTTTTGATGCAAGTATTTGAGATCCCAGAGTCGTAAAACACAAAAGACTATAGTCTTTGACGTTTTTGATGCGATTATTCAAGATCCCAGAGTCAAAAAACACCAAAGACTATAGTCTTTGAAGTTTTTGATGCGAGTATTTGAGATCCCAGAGTCGAAAAACACCAAAGACTATAGTCTTCGACGTTTCTGATGCGACTATTTGAGATCCCAGAGTCAAGAAACATCGATTACTATAGTCTTTGACGTTTCCGATGCGATGATTCAAGATCCCAGAGTCAAAAAACACCAAAGACTATAGTCTTTGACGTTTTTGATGCGAGTATTTGAGATTCCAGAGTCAAGAAACACCAGAGACTATAGTCTTTGAAGTTTTTGATGCAAGTATTCGTGATTCCAGAGTCGAAAAACACCAAAGACTATAGTCTTTGAAAATTTTGATGCGTTTATTCGAGATCTCAAAGTCAAGAAACACCAAAGACTATAGTCTTTGACGTTTCTGTTGCGATTATTCAAGATCCCAGAGTCGGAAAACACCGAAGACTATAGTCTTTGAAGTTTTTGATGCGAGTATTTGAGATCCCAAGGTCGTAAAACACACAAGACTATAGTCTTTGACGTTTCTGATGCGATTATTCAAGATCCCAGAGTCAAAAAACACCGAAGACTATAGTCTTTGGAGTTTTTGATCCGAGTATTCGAGATCCCAGAGTCAAAAAACACCAAGAACTATACTCTTCGAAGTTTTTGATATGAGTATTTGAGATCCCAGAGTCGAAGAACAACAAAGACTATAGTCTTTGACGTTTCTGATGCGATTATTCAAGATCCCAGAGTCAAAAAACACCAAAGACTATAGTCTTCGACGTTTCTGATGCGAGTATTTGAGATCCCATGTCGGAAAACACAAAAATCTATAGACTTTGACGTTTGTGATGCGATTATTCAAGATTCCAGAGTCAAAAAACACCTAAAACTATAGTCTTTGAAGTTTTTGATGCGAGTATTCGAAATCCCAAAGTCAAAAAACACCAAGAACTATACTCTTCGAAGTTTTTGATGCGAGTATTCGAGATCCCAGAGTCGAAGAACAACAAAGACTATAGTCTTTGACGTTTCTGATGCGATTATTCGAGATCCCAGAGTCAAAAAACACCAAAGACTATAGTCTTCGACGTTTCTGATGCGAGTATTTGAGATCCCATGTCGGAAAACACAAAAATCTATAGTCTTCGACGTTTCTGATGCGAGTATTTAAGATCCCATGTCGGAAAACACAAAAATCTATAGACTTTGACGTTTGTGATGCGATTATTCAAGATCCCAGAGTCAAAAAACACCTGAAACTATAGTCTTTGAAGTTTTTGATGCGAGTATTTGAGATCCCAGAGTCAAGAACCACAAAAGACTATAGTCTTTGACGTTTCCGATGCGATTATTCAAGATTCCAGAGTCAAGAAACACCGAAGGCTATAGTCTTTGACGTTTCTGATGCGATTATTCAAGATCCCAGAGTCAAAAAACACCAAAGACTATAGTCTTTAAAGTTTCTGATGCGAGTATTCGAGATCCTCCATTCGAAAAACACCAAAGACTATAGTCTTTGAAGTTTTTGATGCGAGTATTTGAGATCCCAGAGTCGTAAAACACAAAAGACTATAGTCTTTGACGTTTTTGATGCGATTATTCAAGATCCCAGAGTCAAAAAACACCAAAGACTATAGTCTTTGAAGTTTTTGATGCGAGTATTTGAGATCCCAGAGTCGAAAAACACCAAAGACTATAGTCTTCGACGTTTCTGATGCGATTATTCAGGATCCCAGAGTCAAAAAACACCAAAGACTATAGTCTTTGACGTTTTTGATGCGACTATTTGAGATCCCAGAGTCAAGAAACATCGATTACTATAGTCTTTGACGTTTTCGATGCGATGATTCAAGATCCCAGAGTCAAAAAACACCAAAGACTATAGTCTTTGACGTTTTTGATGCGAGTATTTGAGATTCCAGAGTCAAGAAACACCAAAGACTATAGTCTTTGAAGTTTTTGATGCAAGTATTCGTGATTCCAGAGTCGAAAAACACCAAAGACTATAGTCTTTGAAAATTTTGATGCGTTTATTCGAGATCTCAAAGTCAAGAAACACCAAAGACTATAGTCTTTGACGTTTCTGTTGCGATTATTCAAGATCCCAGAGTCGGAAAACACCGAAGACTATAGTCTTTGAAGTTTTTGATGCGAGTATTTGAGATCCCAAGGTCGTAAAACACACAAGACTATAGTCTTTGACGTTTCTGATGCGATTATTCAAGATCCCAGAGTCAAAAAACACCGAAGACTATAGTCTTTGGAGTTTTTGATCCGAGTATTCGAGATCCCAGAGTCAAAAAACACCAAGAACTATACTCTTCGAAGTTTTTGATATGAGTATTTGAGATCCCAGAGTCGAAGAACAACAAAGACTATAGTCTTTGACGTTTCTGATGCGATTATTCAAGATCCCAGAGTCAAAAAACACCAAAGACTATAGTCTTCGACGTTTCTGATGCGAGTATTTAAGATCCCATGTCGAAAAACACAAAAATCTATAGACTTTGACGTTTGTGATGCGATTATTCAAGATTCCAGAGTCAAAAAACACCTAAAACTATAGTCTTTGAAGTTTTTGATGCGAGTATTCGAAATCCCAGAGTCAAAAAACACCAAGAACTATACTCTTCGAAGTTTTTGATGCGAGTATTCGAGATCCCAGAGTCGAAGAACAACAAAGACTATAGTCTTTGACGTTTCTGATGCGATTATTCGAGATCCCAGAGTCAAAAAACACCAAAGACTATAGTCTTCGTCGTTCCTGATGCGAGTATTTGAGATCCCATGTCAGAAAACACAAAAATCTATAGTCTTCGACGTTTCTGATGCGAGTATTTAAGATCCCATGTCGGAAAACACAAAAATCTATAGACTTTGACGTTTGTGATGCGATTATTCAAGATCCCAGAGTCAAAAAACACCTGAAACTATAGTCTTTGAAGTTTTTGATGCGAGTATTTGAGATCCCAGAGTCAAGAACCACAGAAGACTATAGTCTTTGACGTTTCCGATGCGATTATTCAAGATTCCAGAGTCAAAAAACACCGAAGGCTATAGTCTTTGACGTTTCTGATGCGATTATTCAAGATCCCAGAGTCAAAAAACACCAAAGACTATAGTCTTTAAAGTTTCTGATGCGAGTATTCGAGATCCTCCAGTCGAAAAACACCAAAGACTATAGTCTTTGAAGTTTTTGATGCGAGTATTTGAGATCCCAGAGTCGTAAAACACAAAAGACTATAGTCTTTGACGTTTTTGATGCGATTATTCAAGATCCCAGAGTCAAAAAACACCAAAGACTATAGTCTTTGAAGTTTTTGATGCGAGTATTTGAGATCCCAGAGTCGAAAAACACCAAAGACTATAGTCTTCGACGTTTCTGATGCGATTATTCAGGATCCCAGAGTCAAAAAACACCAAAGACTATAGTCTTTGACGTTTTTGATGCGACTATTTGAGATCCCAGAGTCAAGAAACATCGATTACTATAGTCTTTGACGTTTCCGATGCGATGATTCAAGATCCCAGAGTCAAAAAACACCAAAGACTATAGTCTTTGACGTTTTTGATGCGAGTATTTGAGATTCCAGAGTCAAGAAACACCAAAGACTATAGTCTTTGAAGTTTTTGATGCAAGTATTCGTGATTCCAGAGTCGAAAAACACCAAAGACTATAGTCTTTGAAAATTTTGATGCGTTTATTCGAGATCTCAAAGTCAAGAAACACCAAAGACTATAGTCTTTGACGTTTCTGTTGCGATTATTCAAGATCCCAGAGTCGGAAAACACCGAAGACTATAGTCTTTGAAGTTTTTGATGCGAGTATTTGAGATCCCAAGGTCGTAAAACACACAAGACTATAGTCTTTGACGTTTCTGATGCGATTATTCAAGATCCCAGAGTCAAAAAACACCGAAGACTATAGTCTTTGGAGTTTTTGATCCGAGTATTCGAGATCCCAGAGTCAAAAAACACCAAGAACTATACTCTTCGAAGTTTTTGATATGAGTATTTGAGATCCCAGAGTCGAAGAACAACAAAGACTATAGTCTTTGACGTTTCTGATGCGATTATTCAAGATCCCAGAGTCAAAAAACACCAAAGACTATAGTCTTCGACGTTTCTGATGCGAGTATTTAAGATCCCATGTCGGAAAACACAGAAATCTATAGACTTTGACGTTTGTGATCCGATTATTCAAGATTCCAGAGTCAAAAAACACCTAAAACTATAGTCTTTGAAGTTTTTGATGCGAGTATTTGAGATCCCAGAGTCAAGAACCACCAAAGACTATAGTCTTTGACGTTTCCGATGCGATTATTCAAGATCCCAGAGTCAAAAAACACCAAAGACTATAGTCTTTGACGTTTCTGATGCGATTATTCAAGATCCCAGAGTCAAAAAACACCAAAGACTATAGTCTTGAAAGTTTCTGATGCGAGTATTCGAGATCCTCCAGTCGAAAAACACCAAAGACTATAGTCTTTGAAGTTTTTGATGCGAGTATTTGAGATCCCAGAGTCGTAAAACACAAAAGACTATTGTCTTTGACGTTTTTGATGCGATTATTCAAGATCCCAGAGTCAAAAAACACCAAAGACTATAGTCTTTGACGTTTCTGATGCAATTATTCAAGATCCCAGAGTCAAAAAACACCAAAGACTATAGTCTTCAGAGTTTCTGATGCGAGTATTCGAGATCCTCCAGTCGAAAAACACCGAAGACTATAGTCTTTGAAGTTTTTGATGCGAGTATTTGAGATCCCAGAGTCAAAAAACACCAAAAACTATAGTCTTTGAAGTTTTTGATGCGAGTATTTGAGATCCCAGAGTCAAAAAACACCAAAGACTATAGTCTTCGACGTTTCTGATGCGATTATTCAGAATCCCAGAGTCAAAAAACACCAAAGACTATAGTCTTTGACGTTTTTGATGCGACTATTTGAGATCCCGAAGTCAAGAAACATCGATTACTATAGTCTTTGACGTTTCTGATGCGATTATTCAAGATCCCAGAGTCGAAAAACACCAAAGACTATAGTCTTTGAAGTTTTCAATGCGAGTATTCGTGATCCCAGAGTCGTAAAACACAGAAGACTATAGTCTTTGACGTTTTTGATGCGATTATTCAAGATCCCAGATTCAAAAAACACCAAAGACTATCGTCTTTGAAGTTTTTGATGCGAGTATTTGAGATCCTAGAATCGAAGAACAACAAAGACTTTAGTCTTTGACGTTTCTGATGCGATTATTCAAGATCCCAGAGTCAAAAAACACCAAAGACTATAGTCTTTGAAGTTTTTGATGCGAGTATTCGTGATCCCAGAGTCGAGAAACACCAAAGACTATAGTCTTTGAAGTTTTTGATGCGTTTATTCGAGATCTCAAAGTCAAAAAACACCAAAGACTATAGTCTTTGACGTTTCTGATGCGAGTATTTAAGATCCCATGTCGGAAAACACAAAAATCTATAGACTTTGACGTTTGTGATGCGATTATTCAAGATCCCAGAGTCAAAAAACACCTAAAACTATAGTCTTTGAAGTTTTTGATGCGAGTATTCGTGATCCCAGAGTCGTAAAACACAAAAGACTATGGTCTTTGAAGTTTTTGATGCGAGTATTTGAGATCCCAAGGTCGTAAAACACACAAGACTATAGTCTTTGACGTTTCTGATGCGATAATTCGAGATCCCAGAGTCAAAAAACACCGAAGACTATAGTCTTTGGAGTTTTTGATCCGAGTATTCGAAATCCCAGAGTCAAAAAACACCAAGAACTATACTCTTCGAAGTTTTTGATGCGAGTATTCGAGATCCCAGAGTCAAGAACCACCAAAGATTATAGTCTTTGACGTTTCCGATGCGATTATTCAAGATCCCAGAGTCAAAAAACACCAAAGACTATAGTCTTTGAAGTTTTTGATGCGAGTATTCGTGATCCCAGAGTCGAGAAACACCAAAGACTATAGTCTTTGAAGTTTTTGATGCGTTTATTCGAGATCTCAAAGTCAAAAAACACCAAAGACTATAGTCTTTGAAGTTTTTGATGCGTTTATTCAAGATCTCAAAGTCGAAACACCTTGAAGACTATAGTCTTTGAAGTTTTTGATGCGTTTATTCGAGATGTCAAAGTCAAAAAACACCAAAGACTATAGTAGTCTTTGAAGTTTTCAATGCGAGTATTCGTGATCCCAAAGTCGTAAAACACATAAGACTATAGTCTTTGACGTTTTTGATGCGATTACTCAAGATCCCAGAGTCAAAGAACACCAAAGACTATAGTCTTTGAAGTTTTTGATGCGAGTATTTGAGATCCCACAGTCGTAAAACACAAAAGACCATAGTTTTTGACGTTTTTGATGCGATTATTCAAGATCCCAGAGTCAAAAAACATCAAAGACTATAGTCTTCGACGTTTCCGTCGCGATTATTCAAGATCTCAGAGTCGGAAAACACCAAAGACTATAGTCTTTGAAGTTTTTGATCCGAGTATTCGAGATCCCAGAGTCAAAAAACACCAAGAACTAAACTCTTCGAAGTTTTTGATGCGAGTATTTGAGATCCCAGAGTCGAAGAACAACAAAGACTTTAGTCTTTGACGTTTCTGATGCGATTATTCAAGATCCCAGAGTCAAAAAACACCGAAGACTATAGTCTTTGACGTTTCTGATGCGAGTATTTAGGATCCCATGTCGGAAAACACAAAAATCTATGGACTTTGACGTTTGTGATTCGATTACTCAAGATCCCAGAGTCAAAAAACACCTAAAACTATAGTCTTTGAAGTTTTTGATGCGAGTATTTAAGATCCCAGAGTCAAGAACCACCAAAGATTATAGTCTTTGACGTTTCCGATGCGATTATTCAAGATCCCAGAGTCAAAAAACACCAAAGACTATAGTCTACGACGTTTCCGATGCGAGTATTCAAGATCCCAGAGTCAAAAAACACCAAAGACTATAGTCTTTAAAGTTTCTGATGCGAGTATTCGAGATCCTCCAGTCGAAAAACACCGAAGACTATAGTCTTCGAAGTTTTTGATGCGAGTATTTGAGATCCCAGAGTCGTAAAACACAAAAGACTATAGTCTTTGACGTTTTTGATGCGATAATTCAAGATCCCAGAGTCAAAAAACACCAAAAACTATAGTCTTTGAAGTTTTTGATGCGAGTATTTGAGATCCCAGAGTCAAAAAACACCAAAGACTATAGTCTTCGACGTTTCTGATGCGATTATTCAGAATCCCAGAGTCAAAAAACACCAAAGACTATAGTCTTTGTACATTTTTCGACGCTCAAATCCCCAAAGACTATAGTCTCTGACGTTTTTGATGCGTTTATTTGAGATCTCAGAGTCAAAAAACACCAAAGACTATAGTCTTTGACGTTTCTGTTGCGATTATTCAAGATCCCAGAGTCGGAAAACACCGAAGACTATAGTCTTTGAAGTTTTTGATGCGAGTATTTGAGATCCCAAGGTCGTAAAACACACAAGACTATAGTCTTTGACGTTTCTGATGCGATTATTCAAGATCCCAGAGTCAAAAAACACCGAAGACTATAGTCTTTGGAGTTTTCAATGCGAGTATTTGAGATCCCAGAGTCGTAAAACACAAAAGACTATAGTCTTCGACGTTTCTGATGCGAGTATTTAGGATCCCATGTCGGAAAACACAAAAATCTATAGACTTTGACGTTTGTGATTCAATTACTCAAGATCCCAGAGTTAAAAAACACCTAAAACTATAGTCTTTGAAGTTTTTGATGCGAGTATTTGAGATCCCAGAGTCAAGAACCACCAAAGATTATAGTCTTTGACGTTTCCGATGCGATTATTCAAGATCCCAGAGTCAAAAAACACCAAAGACTATAGTCTTTGACGTTTCCGATGCGAGTATTCAAGATCCCAGAGTCAAAAAACACCAATGACTATAGTCTTTAAAGTTTCTGATGCGAGTATTCGAGATCCTCCAGTCGAAAAACACCGAAGACTATAGTCTTCGAAGTTTTTGATGCGAGTATTTGAGATCCCAGAGTCGTAAAACACAAAAGACTATAGTCTCTGACGTTTTTGATGCGATTATTCAAGATCCCAGAGTCAAAAAACACCAAAAACTATAGTCTTTGAAGTTTTTGATGCGAGTTTTTGAGATCCCAGAGTCAAAAAACACCAAAGACTATAGTCTTCGACGTTTCTGATGCGATTATTCAGAATCCCAGAGTCAAAAAACACCAAAGACTATAGTCTTTGTACATTTTTCGACGCTCAAATCCCCAAAGACTATAGTCTCTGACGTTTTTGATGCGTTTATTTGAGATCTCAGAGTCAAAAAACACCAAAGACTATAGTCTTTGACGTTTCTGTTGCGATTATTCAAGATCCCAGAGTCGGAAAACACCGAAGACTATAGTCTTTGAAGTTTTTGATGCGAGTATTTGAGATCCCAAGGTCGTAAAACACACAAGACTATAGTCTTTGACGTTTCTGATGCGATTATTCAAGATCCCAGAGTCAAAAAACACCGAAGACTATAGTCTTTGGAGTTTTCAATGCGAGTATTTGAGATCCCAGAGTCGTAAAACACAAAAGACTATAGTCTTCGACGTTTCTGATGCGAGTATTTAAGATCCTATGTCGGAAAACACAAAAATCTATAGACTTTGACGTTTGTGATTCAATTACTCAAGATCCCAGAGTTAAAAAACACCTAAAACTATAGTCTTTGAAGTTTTTGATGCGAGTATTTGAGATCCCAGAGTCAAAAAACACCAAAGACCATAGTCTTTGACGTTTTTGATGCGACTATTTGAGATCCCAGAGTCGAGAAACATCGATTAATATAGTCTTTGACGTTTCTGATGCGATGATTCAAGATCCCAGAGTCAAAAAACACCAAATACTATAGTCTTTGAAGTTTTTGATGCGAGTATTTGAGATCCCAGAGTCGAAAAACACCTAAGACTATAGTCTTCGACGTTTCCGTCGCGATTATTAAAGATCTCAGAGTCGGAAAACACCAAAGACTATAGTCTTTGAAGTTTTTGATCCGAGTATTCGAGATCATAGAGTCAAAAGACACCAAGAACTATACTCTTCGAAGTTTTTGATGCGAGTATTTGAGATCTCAGAGTCGAAGAACAACAAAGACTATAGTCTTTGACGTTTCTGATGCGATTATTCAAGATCCCAGAGTCAAAAAACACCAAAGACTATAGTCTTCGACGTTTCTGATGCGAGTATTTAAGATCCCATGTCGGAAAACACAAAAATCTATAGACTTTGACGTCTGTGATGCGATTATTCAAGATCCCAGAGTCAAAAAACACCTAAAACTATAGTCTTTGAAGTTTTTGATGCGAGTATTTGAGATCCCAGAGTCAAGAACCACCAAAGACTATAGTCTTTGACGTTTCCGATGCGATTATTCAAGATCCCAGAGTCAAAAAACACCAAAGACTATAATCTTTGAAGTTTTTGATGCGAGTATTTGAGATCCCAGAGTCGTAAAACACAAAAGACTATAGTCTTTGAAGTTTTTGATGCGAGTATTTGAGATCCCAGAGTCGTAAAACACAAAAGACTATAGTCTTTGACGTTTTTGATGCGATTATTCAAGATCCCAGATTCAAAAAACACCAAAGACTATAATCTTTGAAGTTTTTGATGCGAGTATTTGAGATCCCAGAGTCAAAAAACACCAAAGACTATAGTCTTCGACGTTTCTGATGCGATTATTCAGGATCCTAGAGTCAAAAAACACCAAAGACTATAGTTTTTGACGTTTTTGATGCGACTATTTGAGATCCCAGAGTCAAGAAACATCGATTACTATAGTCTTTGACGTTTCTGATGCGATGATTCAAGATCCCAGAGTCAAAAAACACCAAAGACTATCGTTTTCAAAGTTTCTGATGCGAGTATTCGTGATCCCACTGTCGAAAAACACCAAAATCTATAGACTTTGACGTTTGTGACGCGATTATTCAAGATCCCAGAGTCAAAAAAGACCTAAAACTATAGTCTTTGAGGTTTCAGATGCGAGTATTTTAGTTCCCAGAGTCGAAGAACAACAAAGACTATAGTCTTCGACGTTTCTGTTGCGATTTTTCAAGATCCCAGAGTCGGAAAACACCGAAGACTATAGTCTTTGAAGTTTTTGATGCGAGTATTTGAGATCCCAGAGTCGAAAAACACCAAAGATTATAGTCTTTGAAGTTTTTGGTGCGAGTATTTGAGATCCCAAAGTCGAAAAACACCAAAGACTATAGTCTTTGCACATTTTCCGATGCCAAACACACCAAAGACTATAGTCTCTGCACATTTCTCGACGCTGAAAACACCAAAGACTATAGTCGTTGCACATTTTTCGACGCTAAAAACACTAAAGACTGTAGTCTTTGTACATTTTTCGACGCTGAAAACACCAAAGACTATAGTCTTTGCACATTTTTCGACGCTAAGAACACCAAAGACTATAGTCTTTGCACATTTTTCGACGCCTCAAACACCAAAGACTATAGTCTTTGCACATTTTTTGACGCTGAAAACACCGAAGAATATAGTCTCTGCACATTTTTCGATGCTTAAAACACCAAAGACTATAGTCTTTGCACATTTTTCGACGCTAAGAACACCAAAGACTATAGTCTTCGCGCATTTTTCGACGCTAAAAACACCAATGACTATAGTCGTTGCACATTCTTCGACGCTAAATACACCAAAGACTATAGTCTCTGCACATTTTTCGACGCTAAAAACACCAAAGACTATTGTCTCTGCACATTTTTCGACGCTGAAAACACCAAAGACTATAGTCTTTGTACATTTTTCGACGCTGAAAACACCAAAGACTATAGTCTTCGCACATTTTTCGACGCTGAAAACACCGAAGACTATAGTTTTTGCACATTTTTCGACGCTTTAAACACCAAAGACTATAGTCTTTGCACATTTTTCGACGCTAAGAACACCAAAGACTATAGTCTTAGCACATTTTTCGACGCTAAAAACACCAATGACTATAGTCCTTGCACATTCTTCGACGCTAAATACACCAAAGACTATAGTCTCTGCACATTTTTCGACGCTAAAAACACCAAAGACTATTGTCTCTGCACATTTTTCGACGCTGAAAACACCAAAGACTATAGTCTTTGCACATTGTTCGACGCTGAAAACACCGAAGACTATAGTCTTTGCACATTTTTCGACGCTCAAAACACCAAAGACTATAGTCTTTGCACATCTTCCGACGCTGAAAACACCGAAGACTATAGTCTTTGCACATTTTCCGACGCTAAAAACACCAAAGACTATAGTCTTTGCACATTTTTCGACGTTAAAAACACCAAAGACTATAGCCTTCGCACATTCTTCGACGCTCAAAACACCAAAGACTATAGTCTTTGCACATTTTTCGACGCTAAAAACACCAAAGACTATAGTCTTTGCACATTATCTTTTCAAAGATTGGCGGGCCCTAATATGGCGTCATATGCTGTCCCATTCATGGCGACGGTTTGGCGAATCGAAGGGTCCCTAGATTACATTAACATGTGTAAATTGCGTCCTTCAAATTAGTCTTTGACTTCAGACGTTTCATTGACAGTACACCCAGGGGGTTGCATCAAAAGATCAGCGACCCCGGGGCTGTTCGCTGGGATACGAATCAATGAATCCTCTTTTTTGAAAGGCTACTGTAAGTCTCGTATGCATCAATACAACGAGGGATGGCGCCACCCACTCTCCCCCGCATCTTGTAGCGTTATACCCTTGCCGCAGAGGGCAGATGTCGCTGCTTGATTCATTTGAATTTTTTGCACGCTTCCCGCGCCGCTGACGTCACAAACCGCGCTTCTCATTCAAAACGAAGCCATTCGTCGTGCATCACCGAAGTAAGAATCTTGGTTCACGTTTTGATTCGAGATAGTTTGAATCGTAGATGGTAGGCGTACTACAAGAGGCTTACAGAGTTAAGTTATATGAATGAAGTGGACCAGGTGTTTATTTGTGAATAATTCTGCAAAGTCTTGGTCTTGGGAAGGTACAAATCACAGCGAGATGCAGCGAGGATCGTAAGTCACGCGAACCGCGTGAAGCCTCAACACGCTCACGTGCAACGTATACATAATATACATGTATACGAAGAGAATTAATGCGCAAATGTCGGTTTATCGCGAGGCCGATGCCGGAGAGGCTAGAGCAATACGCGGTGGCTGGCGTCGGGTTTCGCGGGACCAACCGGCTATAATAATAATTAATCTCCAACTACTAACGGCATAACTCTGGTTTTCGATAATGGTGCTCTGAATTACGTGTTTCCTTAATTAATAACGACGCGCGCGGTCTCTGGGTATGCGCCACCGTGTACACCGACACGTCGAACACAGACTCGACGGATACCGGGGGGGGGATGGGCACACCGATACAAGTCTTGCAATACGTGCTGAAACTCCAAGTAAACCCGGTAAGGAGGCGTAGTTCGCGTATAACTGTATATAATCAAGTACATATGTATTCACGTAGGTGTATGTAGCTTATGTACCAAGGGAAGGGTAGGAGAGGCACGTGTATCGCGAGAGGTGGTAGATGAAGCGATCACGCTCTCGCAAGTAAGACGGTAGGAGCCTAACGACGAGACGAGACGTTGGCAAAGAAATTGTGCAGATACAGGTATACCGCGTAGTGTAAAAACATTTTAGCGGTGGGGGGGGGGGTCGGTTTGTCGGAGGGATGAAACTCGGGGACGTCGAGTTCGGTAGAAACAGGGTTGACGAGAAATGGAAATGGCTCTCTGGGCGGATTAAACGAGGCAAGTCTTTGTATTCCGCGCTCGAAACGAGGGGAGACAGTGTAGGTTGTCGCGTAACGGAGTAAGATATAGAGAGGTCGGTGGGTTTGAAAGGAAGCAAGAACCAAGGGGGATAAAGAACAGGGAAAGAAACTCCCCCCCCCACCCCCCCTCTCTGCCCGGTAGCTAGCTAGCTAGCTTCGCGAATTAACCTTCAGCTCCTAAAAATGGCACCACGATTTTCATCCGTCCACTCCGAAACCCTCCCTCCCTCCCTTCCGCGAACCTCTTCTTTGCACCGCATCGCCGTGGAAAATTATTTTCCGGCTCATCGTCGCTCGATGGGATTCCCCTAATCGGAATTACACCGCGATATATTCCATTCGCAGAAGAATGAAATAACCATTTCGGTACAGAGACGTGAAAATGTCTAGAATAATTAAAGACAATTCTCATCACAATGGATATCCCCTCTCGCCCATTATATATATAAGCTCGAGTATAGGTATACCATACGTACTCGAACTCGTTCATTCACCGGGTTTTCCACTTTCCCATTTATCCGGCTTTGCTGTTGATTCTTGCGCAAAAGAGGTTTCCATTCGCTAGGAGAAATGAACCAACCCTTCCCAACTTCCGACGAACCGGTTCTCGTTCGTCGTCGTACCACGCGTCTTTATACGTCTCTGTCTCCTCCGACCCGTTTCACCCCACGAGTGTGTTTCTATACCTATGTATCGTCGTACAAAGTACGAAGTGTGTTTTCCTTTTATCTCAGAGTCAAAGACTCGATCCGGATGGCCGTACGAGACGGAGCTCTCGACAACCACAGCTGCGGGGATGGTCGGAGTCGCCGCCACCCAAGTCAATTCTATTGTTGGTCAAAAAAAGAAAGACCGCCGTTTCCCCCGACCTTCACTCGGTGTGTATCCCCAGCACAGCCCTCCTCCGGCTCTTCGTACTCATGCGATTAACCCGAAAGCACACGGAATTGTGAAAGCTCGAGGGAGAGAGGAGGGATATAGGTGGCTTTTAAATGTTTGTATAGAGTATACACTCGAGATGCATACGGTGTTCCGCGGTCGACGTCGTTACGGGACGTTGATTTTCGTTTCCTTGGCAAGCTTTCTCATCCCTCTAAATTTTTACTCTTTTCAATCCTACCGGCGTTTCTACCTCGTTCCCCTCGGTTGGGATTCCGCTAGGTAAAAGTAACGAGCCGACGCTCGTGAATCGTCGAGATTTTGTTATTCGAGTGTGTTGGGCTTTTCCAGGCGATAAAGATGCGTACGTACGCGCGGTATCGCGCTCGCCCTTGCCAAGGTGATACGGCAGAAGCGGTCGTAAACTAATACGAGGTCGGCGTTCGCTCGTCGGCCTGACCTTTTGCCGAGGGAGGGAAAATCCGTTGTTATTATTCCTGGGCCCACGTGCCCCGGGAAAGCGAGGTACCGACCTCGGGACGGGGGGGGGAGGGAAAGGCAAATTGCGTCTTCTTTGGGACGTGGGCCAAGGCTAGTCCTTGAAATACGTAAGAAAGCACGAACTCCACCCTACCCGCGCGACTTACTTAGACGGCGGGACATTCCGTCGGTCCTCCGTTCTCCGTTGTTCGCGGAGCGTTCGAGAAGCGACGATATACATATACATACGCAACAAGAACAAAAGCGAACACCGACCAACGTCGCGCGGGATCGGACTAAGCCGTTTAATCAACTCGGGACAAGGGTCGTATTCGTCATCCCTTGAAGCAAGTTTACCGCTATCCGCAACTATCGCCTCATCTACGATTAGCGGTGGAACATCTGCAAGGGGGGGGGGGGGTTCATAATTTTCTAGGTGATGGAAACTGTTGTAAACCTGGCGGCGGTGGCTCACCACTTCCTGCTCTCGTTCGAAGAAAAATAGAAGGGAGCAACGTTTCTCGCGATAATGAAACGGTGGTGAACTTTGAAAATGTAAAATAAAAGCGAGTGGAAAAAAAAAAAAACGACGGGTAGAACTTGAACGGGTGTAAGTCGCGTCGCGGGGTAAACTTGTCGGGGGTTGAAACCGGTCGTTCGAAGGCGCCTCGAGACCAAGTTTTGCGCTCTTGTCGTCGGCGTCAGCGTCGGGGTTTCGGGTTTGGTTACGCGCAGACGTCGAGGTGAGGGGGATGAACGGCGAACCCCCGTCGAGTAGCGGAGGGTCGGTGGTGCGCCTCGCCTCGCCTAAATTTTCCTCCTTCGTTCAGTTCCAGGAGCCGACGCACGCCCGCAACATCGCGGAGTAGGCCTTCTCTCGTCTCTACCGATCGTATGTCTCGTTCGACATCCTCGTACGCGACTCTTTTCACAACCTTTACCGCGCCAACCTGGACCGATCGCGAGAGCTTCGAATAATTCCCCGAAACGAAACCGTGAATTTTGGAATTTATAATACGAAATCGGATTCGGGGGTGGAAAAAAAGCAAAGCGCGAAGAACGGATTCCGGGCGCGAAACGGGTTACCCTGTGAATGCGACAGGTGCGGCGATCCTTCAACCGATAGAAATTCATTCAGAGGACCTGGGAACAACTACCGATACATTCGTCACAAATCTTAAGGGATGAAGTCCGCAACGTGGACTTCGTACGTCGATCGAACACCGTTGTTCTCGTGACAAATTTTACCCTCAAACGAATTCGAACGAGCGTTCCTTCAATTCTCGACGTTGTGATCCATCGTCGTCGTCCCTCGATTTAACGGCATCTGTGGTGCTCGTGAACTTTTCATCGACGATTTGATCATGTGTTCGAAAGAAATTCCGGACAAATTGAATAACTCGATCAATCGAGATATTGGTGTTTATAACTGAGACGTGTGTACGGTGAAAAAATTTCCGAGTACCTACCCGGACGTGATTCGAATCGAAAGAAAAATTCATCCGAAGATGAAAAAATAGAGTAAAAGTAAAATGACGAAATGTACGTAATATTTAAATTCGGGACATAAAATTCGCCGAGTCGGTATAACGCGTATGCATCGGTGTGGTAATAATAATTCATCGGGTGTAATTTTGACTCGATAAAGGTAATAACTCGGGGAACGTTTGCCAAACGACTGTGCACCGTTATACCGTACACACTGCGAGGAACCTGGTATAAACGTGTACACATATATTTTATATGTATATATATCTGAAAAATAATAAATACCCAACTCTGCAGCGACGACACAACATATAAAGTGCGCTTTATACCGCTTCGCTGTTCGCTTGTGTGTTCGTGACTATTGTTTTGTGCCGATAAAAGTGGAATAATCACGTTTTTTCGTTTTCTTCGGCCGCAGAATCATCGGGGGGGCGGGGACGGGGGGCAGGGGGGAGGGCTCGCTCGGATACGCGTACGGGGAGAAATAAAATCGGGACGAGTGGGAACGAGTGGGTGAAAAAAAAAAAAAAATCCGAGGGGTAGCGAAGTAGAATTCCGAGGAAACGGGGTCGCGCGGAATCGCCGATAATGAAATAAACAAAAACGAAGGAGGGTAGAGAGTGGAAATATTTCCCGGTGTTTACCGGGGTTGTACTCCTCGCTCCCTCGAGGGGTAGGTCGAGGTCGGGATCGAAAGGCAAACCGAGCGAGCCGCCACTGGGCTAATTCAAAGTTTACAGATGATATTTGACGCAGGATTTGAAGATACAAGTTTTGCCCCGCGCACCTGTTCTCTCTCGACCTTTAATTAAATCGCCGCGTTTCTATCGAGTTAGATCGATCGGAAGACTGACCTTTGAGAAGAATTAATGAAGAAACGAACGAGCCCCTCGTAATACGCGAATTCCTCGTTTCATAGTTTCTCAATAGAAATTCTTCGGGATTCGGAGCGGTATCGGTTCAACATCACCCTCGATTCTCTTCTTGTTTTTCGCGTTTTTTTTTTTTTCTTTTTCTTTTTTCGCTTCTCCCGTCCCTCGAGATAGATGAGCTTGTAATACTCGTGTATTTTCGCGTGTACGTATGCCGGATTGGCGCATGCATACGGATTACACACATATGTACACGTCTATAAAGAAAGGGTTGAATGCCAAAAGTACCGCTAGATTTTCTGCCAACAACTACCGAGAGAGTCGGAGTTCGGGGTAGCTGTTCATAGCTCGTCCCGTTTCAGGGTGAATCCCCCCCCCCTTCCCCCGGGCCACCCCCCCGAGTAAATTGATCCCCGTTTTCGTATATAACATGCGCTTATATCCACTCAATAGCACACGTAATACACTCGACCTGCAATATGTGCGATACAGGGATCTCGATATCTGGAATTCATTCCTTCGTTTCTTGAGTGGAAAATTTTTCTATTTTTCCTCTAGGTGTTTGCGGAGGAACAAACTCGTTGATGAACGAGTCATTTAATTACACGGGTATTTTACAAATGACCAATTAAATGGAAGAGAAAAAATGGAGAGAAAATAAAATTTTGTAATTAAACGACAGAAACTAATTAGATAACCTGGTATCGGGAATGTTACGGTGATATTTCAACAGTGTGCACGTCATGATACAAGTGTGTGTAGAGTTGAGTACGTAAAAAAAATTGTATAAAAAAAAAGAAATTAATCGAAGCCTCGTTACAAAATAAAGCAATACCAACGAACGAGCACCTTGTGAAGTTCGCGACGTTCGCACCCCTGCGGAGGAGGTCGAACGCGTTCTCTCGTTTGACCGGCAAGGTCGTCGATTCGGCGATTATAATTAAATTAACGACGTCATCGAAGAAGAGGGGGTGGGTGGAGAAGAGGGCGGTTCTAACCGTTGTAACGAGAAAAAAAACCAACCCCCCCCCCCTCAGTGAAATGCCGTGATGGAACGAATACCGAATACGTCCATCCGTGGGGGCGCCGTGTCCCTGGTGACGGCGTTACTCCTTCTGCTTCCTCTTCTGCTGGCCCTTCATCCGGAAGTATCCGACGCGGCACGTAAGTACCGTTTTCACCTACGATTCGAAATCGGCTAGGAATCTGTTTTTTTTGTTTTTCTTCAACCGCTTCATCGATACCCGAAACCTTTCTCACCCTTGAATTTTTACCACCGTCGTCGTGTAAAAAACGACTCTCCGACCCACTCCGGGGCATAATCGCCGGTAATTGTGGGCTCCGAGAGCCTCGATGGTATACCAGTTCAAAGAAACTTTGAAACTTAAGGCACATTTATTAGCGGGTTAGCAATCAGCCGGGGTCGATCTACCTCGTCGGGGAAAAAAGTAACGAAAAAGAAAAACGGAAGAGTGTAAACAGAAAAGAAGAAAAAAGAAATAGTTCCCCCGGTAATACCGGTGCTCCTAGTCAAGTGCAAAACTCTCGAGAATTATTTTCATCCCCGCTACCTCCCCGTCGACGAACAGCTGTAGCCAACACTGCGGCGGCGATTGCTGCAGGGCTAACAATACTCCCCCGTTCGCCCTATGAAACAACGTTCCTCCGGCAAACAAGGGTGGAAACGAATCCGTAAAAAAAAGGAACGAACGATGAAAAATAAAAATGAGAGAAAAAAAAAGGGAAACGGAGAGAGAGAGAGAGAGAGAGAGAGAGAGAGACGTCGAGAGAGAAGTAAAAATTAAATCAAAACGGTAAATAAACCGAGGGAAAACACGACACGCCTACACGGGGGCACTCGTATTTATCGTATTTATTCACTGCAGTGCAGCGCGCTGTACTCGTACACCTGCATAAAAAGCGTCAAAAAGACTACACAATAATGTGTAATGTACGTGGCGCGGGAGGTATACGATGCATTCGCACTTTTACCTCGACTTCCCACCGTACAGTCCCGTGATACGGAGCCCTTCGCGCCGTGGTTGATGCTGTTCTCCGCCTTTGTTGGTGTTTTTGTTCAGCTGGATGCTGGGTAGGGATGACGACGATGCTCTTGTTTTTATTAAGATGGCTTCCTCCCCCTTTCCCCCCCTCCTCACCTCCCACCACCCCCCCGCCCCGATGCCGACGCTTGAGCGACCCCCTGACAGTGCGCCGCCCTCATTCCGCTCATTTATTTCATTGTCGTCCTGGTTAAGGCAAATAACGGTATAATTGTTATTTGAAACGACGCCTGCGACAGTCTCTACTTTTCCACCCTCCCCTCCCCCTGCCGCCTGTCCACCTCCCTCGAACGTTGACGGTATATCGTAATTATAATATCGCGTATACCGTGTCAATTTTATGCTGCAATTATTTTTATTTTTCTACCCTGGGTAATAGTTTCTTTTTTTTTTTTCTTATTTTCTCTTTCAATTCTTTTCTATTAATTTTCTTTTCATCGAGGAGGCCAGCGTTGCAAAAAAAAATCCGAGAGTACGCGAACGTTGAGAAAATGTGTACGATCGTTGAGAAGAATTTTATAATGGCAGTTATTTTTTCCGTCGAATGTCTCCAGTTTTTTTATTTTCTTCTTCCATAGAAACGAAAAACTGTCATTCTCCCGTATCCCAACGATTCATCTATCACCCTTTACACGACTCTCTGGGGCGCCATTATAAGTCCGCTCACGCTCGAATTGATCCCTTCTTTTTTTCTTTCTTTTTTTTTGGTTTTTTTTTTTTCGATTCCGTCACCGCGATAATGATAATTATTATTATACGAATATGAACGCGGTGCAATGAGAAGGAATATAGCATAGAGAATACGATATTATGTCACGCACCATTCCCCGCGCTGCTGCTGCTGCTGCTGCTGCTGCTGCTGGTCCATTGTCATTATCATTAGGTTCAAGCTCGGATAACCTCGTTCGATTTCAGTAGATAAATCATAGTGCAGTATACCATCGCATCGCTTCGCATCGCCGCCCCGGATGCTTCAGTTATCGTATATATCGTACGATGTATGTACTCCACGTACATACAAACCTAAATTGTATATATACCTACCAGTTACCACCCTCGGGATATTCTCGTACGTTGTAATAGCGCGCCGTTCAATGTGAATAATTCCTCTGTTTTTTCTCGTTTCCATTTTTTTTTTTTCTACTCATTTTTCATCCACACCTTCCGTCGTTTCCTCATAATTAATACGACGATGATCCGCGTGCATTGATTATCGACGGAGACAATCAGCCTGCTCGCAATATTCCCCTCCCTACACTCTTTACAAAGTGTTCTTGTACAGTTTTCGTCTTCCCTGCACAGGTCCAGAGTTGTACCTCTGTACGGTCGTAATTGTTATTCAGTCGCGTTGTACTCGATACTTCTTTGTAATACCCCTCCCCCGATTCACGAACCCTTCATTCCCTCGGGAACGTGAATCGTCCGAATTAACCACTTCCGGTCGAGACGTTTGACCCTAATTATATTTTCATCCGCGTAGCGTATAACAACGGTCATATGTCGTACCCACGTCGCTTTTTGTATGTATCAGAATTCTCGATTTAAGGTACATATGTACACGTTATACATACGTACACACGTGTACGGAAAGGGAGCGGGACTAACAATAAGGCGAAGAGGGTTGGAGCGAAACGAAGGAAGGGAACGTGAAATTATTAGGCGCTCTAACGTCTCATTCTAACGATCATTCGTTGATATTAACATCAGTGATATTGTGAGCTACGAGATTTCGCGTGTGGGAGCCGAACGGTGTGGTTTTAATTAAAATTTCAAGATACGTGCAACGCCTCGCGAAAAAAAAATTACGGCCCATTATTCAAAATACGGGCAAGAATAACTGTACGCGTGGCCCGACTCGAAAAGTTCATTCGATTCGCCATTTTTTAATCAGGACTCGTTCCCCCGTATTACGTACGCTGGTTTTCGGCCCGAACAATACACGTAGGTAGAGGTAATTATCTGGGTTTTATGCAGACGGGGCGGATCCGCGAGGGCGCGAGTCGCTACCCCGATTCGAAAAATACACCGGGTATAAATTCGGCGTATAATTCAGACCGAACTGCTTTCATCTATATGTACGTATATGTATGTACGTATGAAAATTTTATGTACACGTGTACATTACGTGTACACGTTATATGTATTTTCCAACCCCCTTGCTCTTGGGTAATAAATAACATTTATATCGTACGGAATCCGGCGGCAGGCGTTGATTTTGTTTATTTCTGATTAATTGGAAAATACGGACCGTATAGTACGTACGAGTCTACGGATTCGCATATGTATATATATATACATACGTATACATATATACGTAAGTGAAGTAGTATGTACGATAGGTACATAGAAAATTCTATCAACTACAGCGAGCCCCACTACCGCGACCCGATTTTACGTTTCGCTGGACCGCAGAGACACGTGCGTTTCGTACGGGTGTTATACATTATTATTATTATTATTATTATCATCATCAGATATCCGTGCGGACGCGAAGTGTCCGTAAATTTTCATAAAACGAAATGACGAAAGACGGGAAATGATATTTTCGTCGCGCGCCGCGAGATCGGAAAGGAAAAAGATTTCCAATTAATTTCATTATCGCGCAAGGTTTATATTTCTGCATAGCGTCGATTCTACGTGTAAATTTATACGACACGGCGTTGCTCGACTTCGTCGTAACGCTGACGGCTCCGGTAAACTCGATACTAAATAAATTGCCGCGTACTCGAAGACAGTTACAAACGACACGGTGGAATATCGGAGCCATCAAGGATGTCGGCCGACGCTGGGGTACGGAGGAAAAAGGAAGGGGTTAAAAGCATCCCTGTCAACGACGCGAATCTATCTCGACGTCGGGGGGGGGAGGGGGGCGAAAGTACCCCGAACTCCTTCACCAGTCATCCTATTTCGAAATGATTCTACCCACCCACCCACCGAGTCGGATCCACGCGTCTCGTCCGTCTCCGCAGTTCGTGTAAATCTACGTGTTACACAACACGGTGTCGATTTATTCCCTCGGTTATGTAATTTACAGGTGATAGCGAGCGAGAGATAATACGCACGGTATCGAACGCGCATTGCGGGCAAGTTTTTAGGTCGATTGTATTATCGATATATAGAATAATTTTTGAAACTAGGTATACGCGTGCGAATGTACGATACGGGGTGTACACGAAATGAAATTGAAACTGGATGGAGTTTAAAAGGAGATGGGGAAAATCACCGTTTCCCCTGTAACACGTACGCTGTGCAACGTACGTACGTACGTGTGCCGCGTGCCCACGTAAAACTGTTTTGCGTACACATACAGTACATGCGGTATTGCAGGCTTCGATTAATTCAACGTTGCTTTTACGGTATAGAGCGATTAAACCGCACCCCGAACACGACGTATTAAAACGAGATTAAAAACACGTAGCGTCTATAGATTATACGTCATGTATGGTGTATTATTTGTGATACCTATCGCGGTATCTGGTGTATGATTTTTTTCAATATTTTTCTAATACCCTCCCCCCCACCGACGCACAGGTATTCGGACAGGTATCCTGTACATGGGATACTCACCGCAACTCCACCCTCGCGCGTTACCTACTTTTTCAATATTTGCTGCAAGCGGTTATAGGGTGGTTTTAAACCCTGAAAAAACGCACTCTGCTTTTTTTTTTTTTTTTTGTTCAGGGATTTACGTGACTATCTGTAAACGTATATTCATCTCGATCGTCGTTTTTCCACATTGTTTTTTTTCACCACGTTAATTGACCTCAACTGTTCAACGTATTAGGTGAGTCCAACGCGTAGGAAATTATTTCGGTCGTTTAAAACGAACTCACGGTATAATATACAGTTCCAGCATTTTTGGACGGTTTTTTATTTCCTCTTTTTAATTATTTTACCTAATAAACGATTCAATTTAAGCTCATTAGACTTCATGAAGAAAAATTTCATACAGCTGCTCAAAAAACTTTCAAATAACATTATTTTATAGTCGCTAATTGATCACATAATGTTTATTTCCCCCCCATAAAATATCGAGCGAGAGGGGAATCGGGTAAAAAAAAAAAACGAATGATTGAAAAATTTCTCTCTCGGTTTCACCGCGGGGGATGGAAGATGCTAAGATCCTACGGTATAATGGAAAAGAAAAGAAAATGCGGAAAAAAAAAATTGGTTTTGAGACGGCATATATATGAGGTGTTTGCCTTGGGGGGTTGCTACCCCCTACAAGTGTAGGTGTACGTCTATGTTACGGAATAGAGAACGGCCGTACAGCTGTATGTTGAACCCTCGTCAAGTTTATTTCTATATATTTTTTTTTTTTTTTTACTCCTCCGTAGAACGTTAAGATTCGGTTTCCCGATTGGGGTAGTTATACAGGATACGCGGTTAAGTGGAAGACGAGTTTTCAACCTATGTAATATGGATGTACATATATACGGAGAAAATCTAGCTGCACACGGTTAGCGATAACGTATATATATACAAGGTATATAGGGTAGGATATGCGAAGGGTGCTAATTAAAGAGAAACTCGTCGACTAGACAAAAGGTGCGGCGAAAAAAAAAACGAGAGATTGAATCGCCGCCCACCATCTTATCTCCGTTCCGCAGTGACACCGCCATCTTTTATTCTTTTCCATTTACTTTATTTCATTTGATTTTATTTTCCCCCATTCTTATTTTATCTTAATATATACGAAACTGCGCGGAATCTTGTCTCCTTTGAAACTTGCGGCTCCCGAAATACCTATACATCGACTACACCGCGTACTTTATGAGGCAGGATTTTTTTTTGTTTTTCAAAAAAAGTTTCCAAAAAAAAGGTATTAAGTCTGTTTAAAAGGAAGGGAAATGCCGGTGCGGTCGCGAGAGAGAGAGGTATGCCCGACGTGTACAGGTATATGACAGAAGAGAACGAATAAGAAGAAAAAAAAATATAGGTATAGAAGAAAGAGGGAGAGAAGGGAAATTGACGCGAGAGCTTCCAGGACTTCGTTTTGCGGCGAAGATGGAACCGCTGTAGAAACTCTCCGTCCATTCGTTGAAAACGACCGTTCCGAAGGGTTCGTTGAAGCAGAGAAAGAGAAAAAAAAAAAAACGAAGAGAAAATAAAGCAGAAGAAGAAAACGTAAAAGAACAAGATTCGGCAGCAGAAACGGATGCTGCTGGCTCGGCATCACTCCGCTATATTTATCCTAATTGTATGTAATTGCGGACTGGCACGAGACCTCCGAACCCTCCCTTTTTTTTCCCGACCGCGATATCCGACTCGCCCCCATTAAACGTAAAATTTTGTACATGAAAAGGGCTCGGTTTGGAAGAGATTGTGAAACCCTCTGCTACATTACTTAACACCCCTTTGCATAGAATAGCGGATAACACGAGTAATTTTGCGAGAATTTTCGTTGGTCCGAACGATAGATATTATTCAGAGATATCAGGGTAGCCTGCAGCGTAGCGCTTTGTTGTGAGACGTCACCTTGGGGGCTGAGCAGAGGTGACGCCTCAAAACAAGACCCCTCGCTCGTGGCTACCTGACTCCAGCGAAACTCGGGCTTGCTGGTGAATTGAGAAATTCAGATATTTCGCTCCATGCATAGATGCGAAAGAGCGGAAAAGGTCTACGACTCAAACCACTCGATGTGTCTTATAATTTTTCTGCTCCCAACGGCGAATAATTGATGATTACTCGATCGATTGCATGAGTAGATGATTTTGGCTCTAAGATTTGGATTCCTGAGCTGATGATATGTGAGACTACTCTTGGAAAACCGAAGGAAATGCAATTTTTGAGTGAAAAATGAATCATCTTTTTAATTGGGTTGATTATGCTTTTCTGATGTATTTTGACCTCAGGAATCCGATTCTGGAAGGAAAATTGATCTATCTCTGAAATTGACCGAGTGATCGCCATTTTTCAGCTCTTCGGGATCAAGAAGAAAAAATTCATTTTATCGTCTAGTTTAATGCGATTCGTACCCAGGAATTTGAATGAGGATTGATCGTATGGCACTTTTCTAATGTATTTTGACCTCAGGAACACGAATCCGTTGTCCAAATTGAGCTACGATTTCTTCTCTTCGAGATATCCTCAAATTTGTACCAAAAAATGCGAAAAAATGGGGATAACTCGGTAATTTCCGCAGATAGATCAATTTGGCTTTCAGATTCGAATTTCTGAGATCAAAATACATGAAAATAGCATGGAAAACCCGGGAAAAAAAAATGTTGATTTTCGACCGAAAAATCGATGAAATGCGCGGGTTCAAATCCCTTTGGGGATTTTGGGCCAAATTTTTTTTTTTCTTGCGAATCGATCGTATGACACTTTTCTGATGTATTTTGACCTCAGGAATCCGATTCTGAAAGCCAAATTGATCTATCTGCGGAAATTACCGAGTTATCCCCATTTTTTCGCATTTTTTGGTACAAATTTGAGGATATCTCGAAGAGAAGAAATCGTAGCTCAATTTGGACAACGGATTCGTGTTCCTGAGGTCAAAATACATTAGAAAAGTGCCATACGATCAATCCTCATTCAAATTCCTGGGTACGAATCGCATTAAACTAGACGATAAAATGAATTTTTTCTTCTTGATCCCGAAGAGCTGAAAAATGGCGATCACTCGGTCAATTTCAGAGATAGATCAATTTTCCTTCCAGAATCGGATTCCTGAGGTCAAAATACATCAGAAAAGTGTCATACGATCGATTCGCAAGAAAAAAAAAAATTTGGCCCAAAATCCCCAAAGGGATTTGAACCCGCGCATTTCATCGATTTTTCGGTCGAAAATCAACATTTTTTTTTCCCGGGTTTTCCATGCTATTTTCATGTATTTTGATCTCAGAAATTCGAATCTGAAAGCCAAATTGATCTATCTGCGGAAATTACCGAGTTATCCCCATTTTTTCGCATTTTTTGGTACAAATTTGAGGATATCTCGAAGAGAAGAAATCGTAGCTCAATTTGGACAACGGATTCGTGTTCCTGAGGTCAAAATACATTAGAAAAGTGCCATACGATCAATCCTCATTCAAATTCCTGGGTACGAATCGCATTAAACTAGACGATAAAATGAATTTTTTCTTCTTGATCCCGAAGAGCTGAAAAATGGCGATCACTCGGTCAATTTCAGAGATAGATCAATTTTCCTTCCAGAATCGGATTCCTGAGGTCAAAATACATCAGAAAAGTGTCATACGATCGATTCGCAAGAAAAAAAAAAATTTGGCCCAAAATCCCCAAAGGGATTTGAACCCGCGCATTTCATCGATTTTTCGGTCGAAAATCAACATTTTTTTTTCCCGGGTTTTCCATGCTATTTTCATGTATTTTGATCTCAGAAATTCGAATCTGAAAGCCAAATTGATCTATCTGCGGAAATTACCGAGTTATCCCCATTTTTTCGCATTTTTTGGTACAAATTTGAGGATATCTCGAAGAGAAGAAATCGTAGCTCAATTTGGACAACGGATTCGTGTTCCTGAGGTCAAAATACATTAGAAAAGTGCCATACGATCAATCCTCATTCAAATTCCTGGGTACGAATCGCATTAAACTAGACGATAAAATGAATTTTTTCTTCTTGATCCCGAAGAGCTGAAAAATGGCGATCACTCGGTCAATTTCAGAGATAGATCAATTTTCCTTCCAGAATCGGATTCCTGAGGTCAAAATACATCAGAAAAGTGTCATACGATCGATTCGCAAGAAAAAAAAAAATTTGGCCCAAAATCCCCAAAGGGATTTGAACCCGCGCATTTCATCGATTTTTCGGTCGAAAATCAACATTTTTTTTTCCCGGGTTTTCCATGCTATTTTCATGTATTTTGATCTCAGAAATTCGAATCTGAAAGCCAAATTGATCTATCTGCGGAAATTACCGAGTTATCCCCATTTTTTCGCATTTTTTGGTACAAATTTGAGGATATCTCGAAGAGAAGAAATCGTAGCTCAATTTGGACAACGGATTCGTGTTCCTGAGGTCAAAATACATTAGAAAAGTGCCATACGATCAATCCTCATTCAAATTCCTGGGTACGAATCGCATTAAACTAGACGATAAAATGAATTTTTTCTTCTTGATCCCGAAGAGCTGAAAAATGGCGATCACTCGGTCAATTTCAGAGATAGATCAATTTTCCTTCCAGAATCGGATTCCTGAGGTCAAAATACATCAGAAAAGTGTCATACGATCGATTCGCAAGAAAAAAAAAAATTTGGCCCAAAATCCCCAAAGGGATTTGAACCCGCGCATTTCATCGATTTTTCGGTCGAAAATCAACATTTTTTTTTCCCGGGTTTTCCATGCTATTTTCATGTATTTTGATCTCAGAAATTCGAATCTGAAAGCCAAATTGATCTATCTGCGGAAATTACCGAGTTATCCCCATTTTTTCGCATTTTTTGGTACAAATTTGAGGATATCTCGAAGAGAAGAAATCGTAGCTCAATTTGGACAACGGATTCGTGTTCCTGAGGTCAAAATACATTAGAAAAGTGCCATACGATCAATCCTCATTCAAATTCCTGGGTACGAATCGCATTAAACTAGACGATAAAATGAATTTTTTCTTCTTGATCCCGAAGAGCTGAAAAATGGCGATCACTCGGTCAATTTCAGAGATAGATCAATTTTCCTTCCAGAATCGGATTCCTGAGGTCAAAATACATCAGAAAAGTGTCATACGATCGATTCGCAAGAAAAAAAAAATTTGGCCCAAAATCCCCAAAGGGATTTGAACCCGCGCATTTCATCGATTTTTCGGTCGAAAATCAACATTTTTTTTTCCCGGGTTTTCCATGCTATTTTCATGTATTTTGATCTCAGAAATTCGAATCTGAAAGCCAAATTGATCTATCTGCGGAAATTACCGAGTTATCCCCATTTTTTCGCATTTTTTGGTACAAATTTGAGGATATCTCGAAGAGAAGAAATCGTAGCTCAATTTGGACAACGGATTCGTGTTCCTGAGGTCAAAATACATTAGAAAAGTGCCATACGATCAATCCTCATTCAAATTCCTGGGTACGAATCGCATTAAACTAGACGATAAAATGAATTTTTTCTTCTTGATCCCGAAGAGCTGAAAAATGGCGATCACTCGGTCAATTTCAGAGATAGATCAATTTTCCTTCCAGAATCGGATTCCTGAGGTCAAAATACATCAGAAAAGTGTCATACGATCGATTCGCAAGAAAAAAAAAAATTTGGCCCAAAATCCCCAAAGGGATTTGAACCCGCGCATTTCATCGATTTTTCGGTCGAAAATCAACATTTTTTTTTCCCGGGTTTTCCATGCTATTTTCATGTATTTTGATCTCAGAAATTCGAATCTGAAAGCCAAATTGATCTATCTGCGGAAATTACCGAGTTATCCCCATTTTTTCGCATTTTTTGGTACAAATTTGAGGATATCTCGAAGAGAAGAAATCGTAGCTCAATTTGGACAACGGATTCGTGTTCCTGAGGTCAAAATACATTAGAAAAGTGCCATACGATCAATCCTCATTCAAATTCCTGGGTACGAATCGCATTAAACTAGACGATAAAATGAATTTTTTCTTCTTGATCCCGAAGAGCTGAAAAATGGCGATCACTCGGTCAATTTCAGAGATAGATCAATTTTCCTTCCAGAATCGGATTCCTGAGGTCAAAATACATCAGAAAAGTGTCATACGATCGATTCGCAAGAAAAAAAAAAATTTGGCCCAAAATCCCCAAAGGGATTTGAACCCGCGCATTTCATCGATTTTTCGGTCGAAAATCAACATTTTTTTTTCCCGGGTTTTCCATGCTATTTTCATGTATTTTGATCTCAGAAATTCGAATCTGAAAGCCAAATTGATCTATCTGCGGAAATTACCGAGTTATCCCCATTTTTTCGCATTTTTTGGTACAAATTTGAGGATATCTCGAAGAGAAGAAATCGTAGCTCAATTTGGACAACGGATTCGTGTTCCTGAGGTCAAAATACATTAGAAAAGTGCCATACGATCAATCCTCATTCAAATTCCTGGGTACGAATCGCATTAAACTAGACGATAAAATGAATTTTTTCTTCTTGATCCCGAAGAGCTGAAAAATGGCGATCACTCGGTCAATTTCAGAGATAGATCAATTTTCCTTCCAGAATCGGATTCCTGAGGTCAAAATACATCAGAAAAGTGTCATACGATCGATTCGCAAGAAAAAAAAAAAATTTGGCCCAAAATCCCCAAAGGGATTTGAACCCGCGCATTTCATCGATTTTTCGGTCGAAAATCAACATTTTTTTTTCCCGGGTTTTCCATGCTATTTTCATGTATTTTGATCTCAGAAATTCGAATCTGAAAGCCAAATTGATCTATCTGCGGAAATTACCGAGTTATCCCCATTTTTTCGCATTTTTTGGTACAAATTTGAGGATATCTCGAAGAGAAGAAATCGTAGCTCAATTTGGACAACGGATTCGTGTTCCTGAGGTCAAAATACATTAGAAAAGTGCCATACGATCAATCCTCATTCAAATTCCTGGGTACGAATCGCATTAAACTAGACGATAAAATGAATTTTTTCTTCTTGATCCCGAAGAGCTGAAAAATGGCGATCACTCGGTCAATTTCAGAGATAGATCAATTTTCCTTCCAGAATCGGATTCCTGAGGTCAAAATACATCAGAAAAGTGTCATACGATCGATTCGCAAGAAAAAAAAAATTTGGCCCAAAATCCCCAAAGGGATTTGAACCCGCGCATTTCATCGATTTTTCGGTCGAAAATCAACATTTTTTTTTCCCGGGTTTTCCATGCTATTTTCATGTATTTTGATCTCAGAAATTCGAATCTGAAAGCCAAATTGATCTATCTGCGGAAATTACCGAGTTATCCCCATTTTTTCGCATTTTTTGGTACAAATTTGAGGATATCTCGAAGAGAAGAAATCGTAGCTCAATTTGGACAACGGATTCGTGTTCCTGAGGTCAAAATACATTAGAAAAGTGCCATACGATCAATCCTCATTCAAATTCCTGGGTACGAATCGCATTAAACTAGACGATAAAATGAATTTTTTCTTCTTGATCCCGAAGAGCTGAAAAATGGCGATCACTCGGTCAATTTCAGAGATAGATCAATTTTCCTTCCAGAATCGGATTCCTGAGGTCAAAATACATCAGAAAAGTGTCATACGATCGATTCGCAAGAAAAAAAAAAATTTGGCCCAAAATCCCCAAAGGGATTTGAACCCGCGCATTTCATCGATTTTTCGGTCGAAAATCAACATTTTTTTTTCCCGGGTTTTCCATGCTATTTTCATGTATTTTGATCTCAGAAATTCGAATCTGAAAGCCAAATTGATCTATCTGCGGAAATTACCGAGTTATCCCCATTTTTTCGCATTTTTTGGTACAAATTTGAGGATATCTCGAAGAGAAGAAATCGTAGCTCAATTTGGACAACGGATTCGTGTTCCTGAGGTCAAAATACATTAGAAAAGTGCCATACGATCAATCCTCATTCAAATTCCTGGGTACGAATCGCATTAAACTAGACGATAAAATGAATTTTTTCTTCTTGATCCCGAAGAGCTGAAAAATGGCGATCACTCGGTCAATTTCAGAGATAGATCAATTTTCCTTCCAGAATCGGATTCCTGAGGTCAAAATACATCAGAAAAGTGTCATACGATCGATTCGCAAGAAAAAAAAAATTTGGCCCAAAATCCCCAAAGGGATTTGAACCCGCGCATTTCATCGATTTTTCGGTCGAAAATCAACATTTTTTTTTCCCGGGTTTTCCATGCTATTTTCATGTATTTTGATCTCAGAAATTCGAATCTGAAAGCCAAATTGATCTATCTGCGGAAATTACCGAGTTATCCCCATTTTTTCGCATTTTTTGGTACAAATTTGAGGATATCTCGAAGAGAAGAAATCGTAGCTCAATTTGGACAACGGATTCGTGTTCCTGAGGTCAAAATACATTAGAAAAGTGCCATACGATCAATCCTCATTCAAATTCCTGGGTACGAATCGCATTAAACTAGACGATAAAATGAATTTTTTCTTCTTGATCCCGAAGAGCTGAAAAATGGCGATCACTCGGTCAATTTCAGAGATAGATCAATTTTCCTTCCAGAATCGGATTCCTGAGGTCAAAATACATCAGAAAAGTGTCATACGATCGATTCGCAAGAAAAAAAAAAATTTGGCCCAAAATCCCCAAAGGGATTTGAACCCGCGCATTTCATCGATTTTTCGGTCGAAAATCAACATTTTTTTTTCCCGGGTTTTCCATGCTATTTTCATGTATTTTGATCTCAGAAATTCGAATCTGAAAGCCAAATTGATCTATCTGCGGAAATTACCGAGTTATCCCCATTTTTTCGCATTTTTTGGTACAAATTTGAGGATATCTCGAAGAGAAGAAATCGTAGCTCAATTTGGACAACGGATTCGTGTTCCTGAGGTCAAAATACATTAGAAAAGTGCCATACGATCAATCCTCATTCAAATTCCTGGGTACGAATCGCATTAAACTAGACGATAAAATGAATTTTTTCTTCTTGATCCCGAAGAGCTGAAAAATGGCGATCACTCGGTCAATTTCAGAGATAGATCAATTTTCCTTCCAGAATCGGATTCCTGAGGTCAAAATACATCAGAAAAGTGTCATACGATCGATTCGCAAGAAAAAAAAAAATTTGGCCCAAAATCCCCAAAGGGATTTGAACCCGCGCATTTCATCGATTTTTCGGTCGAAAATCAACATTTTTTTTTCCCGGGTTTTCCATGCTATTTTCATGTATTTTGATCTCAGAAATTCGAATCTGAAAGCCAAATTGATCTATCTGCGGAAATTACCGAGTTATCCCCATTTTTTCGCATTTTTTGGTACAAATTTGAGGATATCTCGAAGAGAAGAAATCGTAGCTCAATTTGGACAACGGATTCGTGTTCCTGAGGTCAAAATACATTAGAAAAGTGCCATACGATCAATCCTCATTCAAATTCCTGGGTACGAATCGCATTAAACTAGACGATAAAATGAATTTTTTCTTCTTGATCCCGAAGAGCTGAAAAATGGCGATCACTCGGTCAATTTCAGAGATAGATCAATTTTCCTTCCAGAATCGGATTCCTGAGGTCAAAATACATCAGAAAAGTGTCATACGATCGATTCGCAAGAAAAAAAAAAAATTTGGCCCAAAATCCCCAAAGGGATTTGAACCCGCGCATTTCATCGATTTTTCGGTCGAAAATCAACATTTTTTTTTCCCGGGTTTTCCATGCTATTTTCATGTATTTTGATCTCAGAAATTCGAATCTGAAAGCCAAATTGATCTATCTGCGGAAATTACCGAGTTATCCCCATTTTTTCGCATTTTTTGGTACAAATTTGAGGATATCTCGAAGAGAAGAAATCGTAGCTCAATTTGGACAACGGATTCGTGTTCCTGAGGTCAAAATACATTAGAAAAGTGCCATACGATCAATCCTCATTCAAATTCCTGGGTACGAATCGCATTAAACTAGACGATAAAATGAATTTTTTCTTCTTGATCCCGAAGAGCTGAAAAATGGCGATCACTCGGTCAATTTCAGAGATAGATCAATTTTCCTTCCAGAATCGGATTCCTGAGGTCAAAATACATCAGAAAAGTGTCATACGATCGATTCGCAAGAAAAAAAAAAATTTGGTCCAAAATCCCCAAAGGGATTTGAACCCGCGCATTTCATCGATTTTTCGGTCGAAAATCAACATTTTTTTTTCCCGGGTTTTCCATGCTATTTTCATGTATTTTGATCTCAGAAATTCGAATCTGAAAGCCAAATTGATCTATCTGCGGAAATTACCGAGTTATCCCCATTTTTTCGCATTTTTTGGTACAAATTTGAGGATATCTCGAAGAGAAGAAATCGTAGCTCAATTTGGACAACGGATTCGTGTTCCTGAGGTCAAAATACATTAGAAAAGTGCCATACGATCAATCCTCATTCAAATTCCTGGGTACGAATCGCATTAAACTAGACGATAAAATGAATTTTTTCTTCTTGATCCCGAAGAGCTGAAAAATGGCGATCACTCGGTCAATTTCAGAGATAGATCAATTTTCCTTCCAGAATCGGATTCCTGAGGTCAAAATACATCAGAAAAGTGTCATACGATCGATTCGCAAGAAAAAAAAAAATTTGGCCCAAAATCCCCAAAGGGATTTGAACCCGCGCATTTCATCGATTTTTCGGTCGAAAATCAACATTTTTTTTTCCCGGGTTTTCCATGCTATTTTCATGTATTTTGATCTCAGAAATTCGAATCTGAAAGCCAAATTGATCTATCTGCGGAAATTACCGAGTTATCCCCATTTTTTCGCATTTTTTGGTACAAATTTGAGGATATCTCGAAGAGAAGAAATCGTAGCTCAATTTGGACAACGGATTCGTGTTCCTGAGGTCAAAATACATTAGAAAAGTGCCATACGATCAATCCTCATTCAAATTCCTGGGTACGAATCGCATTAAACTAGACGATAAAATGAATTTTTTCTTCTTGATCCCGAAGAGCTGAAAAATGGCGATCACTCGGTCAATTTCAGAGATAGATCAATTTTCCTTCCAGAATCGGATTCCTGAGGTCAAAATACATCAGAAAAGTGTCATACGATCGATTCGCAAGAAAAAAAAAAATTTGGCCCAAAATCCCCAAAGGGATTTGAACCCGCGCATTTCATCGATTTTTCGGTCGAAAATCAACATTTTTTTTTCCCGGGTTTTCCATGCTATTTTCATGTATTTTGATCTCAGAAATTCGAATCTGAAAGCCAAATTGATCTATCTGCGGAAATTACCGAGTTATCCCCATTTTTTCGCATTTTTTGGTACAAATTTGAGGATATCTCGAAGAGAAGAAATCGTAGCTCAATTTGGACAACGGATTCGTGTTCCTGAGGTCAAAATACATTAGAAAAGTGCCATACGATCAATCCTCATTCAAATTCCTGGGTACGAATCGCATTAAACTAGACGATAAAATGAATTTTTTCTTCTTGATCCCGAAGAGCTGAAAAATGGCGATCACTCGGTCAATTTCAGAGATAGATCAATTTTCCTTCCAGAATCGGATTCCTGAGGTCAAAATACATCAGAAAAGTGTCATACGATCGATTCGCAAGAAAAAAAAAAATTTGGCCCAAAATCCCCAAAGGGATTTGAACCCGCGCATTTCATCGATTTTTCGGTCGAAAATCAACATTTTTTTTTCCCGGGTTTTCCATGCTATTTTCATGTATTTTGATCTCAGAAATTCGAATCTGAAAGCCAAATTGATCTATCTGCGGAAATTACCGAGTTATCCCCATTTTTTCGCATTTTTTGGTACAAATTTGAGGATATCTCGAAGAGAAGAAATCGTAGCTCAATTTGGACAACGGATTCGTGTTCCTGAGGTCAAAATACATTAGAAAAGTGCCATACGATCAATCCTCATTCAAATTCCTGGGTACGAATCGCATTAAACTAGACGATAAAATGAATTTTTTCTTCTTGATCCCGAAGAGCTGAAAAATGGCGATCACTCGGTCAATTTCAGAGATAGATCAATTTTCCTTCCAGAATCGGATTCCTGAGGTCAAAATACATCAGAAAAGTGTCATACGATCGATTCGCAAGAAAAAAAAAAATTTGGCCCAAAATCCCCAAAGGGATTTGAACCCGCGCATTTCATCGATTTTTCGGTCGAAAATCAACATTTTTTTTTCCCGGGTTTTCCATGCTATTTTCATGTATTTTGATCTCAGAAATTCGAATCTGAAAGCCAAATTGATCTATCTGCGGAAATTACCGAGTTATCCCCATTTTTTCGCATTTTTTGGTACAAATTTGAGGATATCTCGAAGAGAAGAAATCGTAGCTCAATTTGGACAACGGATTCGTGTTCCTGAGGTCAAAATACATTAGAAAAGTGCCATACGATCAATCCTCATTCAAATTCCTGGGTACGAATCGCATTAAACTAGACGATAAAATGAATTTTTTCTTCTTGATCCCGAAGAGCTGAAAAATGGCGATCACTCGGTCAATTTCAGAGATAGATCAATTTTCCTTCCAGAATCGGATTCCTGAGGTCAAAATACATCAGAAAAGTGTCATACGATCGATTCGCAAGAAAAAAAAAAATTTGGCCCAAAATCCCCAAAGGGATTTGAACCCGCGCATTTCATCGATTTTTCGGTCGAAAATCAACATTTTTTTTTCCCGGGTTTTCCATGCTATTTTCATGTATTTTGATCTCAGAAATTCGAATCTGAAAGCCAAATTGATCTATCTGCGGAAATTACCGAGTTATCCCCATTTTTTCGCATTTTTTGGTACAAATTTGAGGATATCTCGAAGAGAAGAAATCGTAGCTCAATTTGGACAACGGATTCGTGTTCCTGAGGTCAAAATACATTAGAAAAGTGCCATACGATCAATCCTCATTCAAATTCCTGGGTACGAATCGCATTAAACTAGACGATAAAGTGAATTTTTTCTTCTTGATCCCGAAGAGCTGAAAAATGGCGATCACTCGGTCAATTTCAGAGATAGATCAATTTTCCTTCCAGAATCGGATTCCTGAGGTCAAAATACATCAGAAAAGTGTCATACGATCGATTCGCAAGAAAAAAAAAAATTTGGCCCAAAATCCCCAAAGGGATTTGAACCCGCGCATTTCATCGATTTTTCGGTCGAAAATCAACATTTTTTTTTCCCGGGTTTTCCATGCTATTTTCATGTATTTTGATCTCAGAAATTCGAATCTGAAAGCCAAATTGATCTATCTGCGGAAATTACCGAGTTATCCCCATTTTTTCGCATTTTTTGGTACAAATTTGAGGATATCTCGAAGAGAAGAAATCGTAGCTCAATTTGGACAACGGATTCGTGTTCCTGAGGTCAAAATACATTAGAAAAGTGCCATACGATCAATCCTCATTCAAATTCCTGGGTACGAATCGCATTAAACTAGACGATAAAATGAATTTTTTCTTCTTGATCCCGAAGAGCTGAAAAATGGCGATCACTCGGTCAATTTCAGAGATAGATCAATTTTCCTTCCAGAATCGGATTCCTGAGGTCAAAATACATCAGAAAAGTGTCATACGATCGATTCGCAAGAAAAAAAAAATTTGGCCCAAAATCCCCAAAGGGATTTGAACCCGCGCATTTCATCGATTTTTCGGTCGAAAATCAACATTTTTTTTTCCCGGGTTTTCCATGCTATTTTCATGTATTTTGATCTCAGAAATTCGAATCTGAAAGCCAAATTGATCTATCTGCGGAAATTACCGAGTTATCCCCATTTTTTCGCATTTTTTGGTACAAATTTGAGGATATCTCGAAGAGAAGAAATCGTAGCTCAATTTGGACAACGGATTCGTGTTCCTGAGGTCAAAATACATTAGAAAAGTGCCATACGATCAATCCTCATTCAAATTCCTGGGTACGAATCGCATTAAACTAGACGATAAAATGAATTTTTCTTCTTGATCCCGAAGAGCTGAAAAATGGCGATCACTCGGTCAATTTCAGAGATAGATCAATTTTCCTTCCAGAATCGGATTCCTGAGGTCAAAATACATCAGAAAAGTGTCATACGATCGATTCGCAAGAAAAAAAAAAATTTGGCCCAAAATCCCCAAAGGGATTTGAACCCGCGCATTTCATCGATTTTTCGGTCGAAAATCAACATTTTTTTTTCCCGGGTTTTCCATGCTATTTTCATGTATTTTGATCTCAGAAATTCGAATCTGAAAGCCAAATTGATCTATCTGCGGAAATTACCGAGTTATCCCCATTTTTTCGCATTTTTTGGTACAAATTTGAGGATATCTCGAAGAGAAGAAATCGTAGCTCAATTTGGACAACGGATTCGTGTTCCTGAGGTCAAAATACATTAGAAAAGTGCCATACGAT